>NC_084463.1:39290406-40490406 GCF_027409185.1 Cynocephalus volans
ATGTACACTTTATGCCAGCGCTGCACTGTGTTTCTTTTTATTGGACTTGAATTTTTACTTTTTATTGACAGCTCGCAACTGCATATGTTTATGGGGCACCATGTGATAATTGCACACATGTGTACATTGTGCAGTGAGCAAGTTAGGCAAGTAACACACTCGTGACCTCACATACTTCCTCCCCTGTGGTAAGAGCACTGAAAATCCACTCTTTTGGTCATTCTGAAATATACATTATTATTAACTATAGTCACCTTGCTGTGTAATAGATCACCAGACCTTATTTCTCCAGAGTGAAACTTTGTACCCATTGGTCAAACTTCCCTTCGTCCTTGTTCCTCCATCCCCCCCGCCCGCAGCTCCCAGGCTCTGCTAACCATCATTCTGGTCTCTAGTTCCATGAGTCTGACCTTTCCAGTTTCCACATTCAAGTGAAATCATGCAGCATGTCTTTCTGTGCCTGGCATGCGTCACTCAGCGTAATGTCTTCTAGTTGCATCCCAGTTGTTGGAAAATGACAGAGTTTTGTTCTTTTCTAAGGCCGAATAGTATTTCATTGTGTACTTAGACCACGTTTTCTTTATCTGTTCGTCTGTTAATAAACACTTAGGTTGATTCTATATCTTGACTCTTATGGATAATGCCTCAGTGAACATGGGAGTACAGATATCTCTTCGACCTATTGATTTCAGTTCTTTGGGGGATATTCCCTGAAGTGGGATTGCTGGATCATACGGTAATTCTATTTACAGATTTTTGAGAAACCTCCATGCTGTTTTCTGTAATGGTTGTACGTTCCTACCAGCAGTGTACAAGGGTAGCCTTTTCTCCACGTCCTTGCCAGTGCTAGTTATCTTTTGTCTTTTTGATACTAGCCATTCTAATGGGTATGAAGTAATTATGTGTCCTAGTGATTTTAATTTGTATTTACCTGATGATTAGGGAGGTTGAGCATTTTTTCATCAGCCTGTTGGCCATGTGGAGGTCTTATTCTGAGAAACGTATGTTCAGTTACTCTGCCCATTTTTTAAATCGGGTTGTTGTCTTGCTATTGAGTTGTTTGAATTTTGTATGTATTTTTGGATACTTATTCATAATCAGGTGTATAGTTTTCCAATATTTTCTCTCATTCCAGTCATCGTGTCTTCGCTCTCCTACTTGTTCTTTTCCTGTGCGGAAGCTTTTTAATTTGATGCAATCCCATTTTCGTCTCTGTTTGATATTGTCGCCTTGCTTTTGGGGCTATCTGCAAAAAATCATTGCCCAGACCAATGTTGTGGAGCTTTTCCCATATGTTTTCTTCTAGCAATTTTACAGTTTCAGGTGTTCCATTTCCATCTTTAATCCATATTGAGCCGATTTTTGTAGGTGGTGTAAGATAAGAGAAGGGTTCAACTTCATTTTTCTGAGTGTGTATACACGGTTTTGCCAACACCGGTTATTGAAGAAACTGTCATTTGCTCGTTATGCGTTCTTGGTACCTTTATTGAAAAATCATTTGACTGTCAATATGTAGTTTTATTTTGGGGCTCCAGTTTGTTTCACTGGTTGACGTGAATGTTTTTAGTCTACTACCTTGTGGTTTTGATTACTGTAGCATGTGTCTTTGTCCATTTCTGTTGCTTAGAACAGAATTACCTAAAACTGGGTGATTTATAAAGAAACAGTCTTTATGGCTTACAGTTTCAAATGTTGGGAAGCCCAAAGTCCAGGTAACACATCTGGTGAGGAACTTGTTTGGTGGTGACTTCAACGACACAGTGTATCACACTGTGAGAAAGGCAGGAGCGAGAGAGAGAGAGAGAGAGAGAGAGAGAGAGAGAGAGAGAGAGAGAGAGAGAGGGCATGCAACACACACGTAAAATTCTTCACCTCGATCACGTGGGACTCATCCCAGGGATGCAAGGTTGGTTCAACATATGCAAATCAATAAATGTGATACACCATATTAATGAAATCAAACACAAGGACCATGCGGTCATCTGTATAGTTGCTGAAAGAGCACTTGATAAAATTCAACAGTCATTCATGAGAAAGGCCTTCTATAAGATAGGTATAGATTTCAACTATCTCAACATAATTAAAGCCGTATATGATAAACCCACTGCCAATATCATCCTGAATGGGGAAAAGCTGAAAGCTGTTCCTTTAAGAACAGGAACTAGACAAGGATGCCCACCCTCACCACTCCTATTCAATATAGTGTTGGAGGTACTAGCCAGAGCAATCAGAGAAGAGAAGGAAATAAAGGGCATCCAGATTGGAAACGATGAAGTCAAACTGTCCCTGTTTGCAGATGACATGATCCTATATGTCGAACAGTCTGAAGGCTCTACAAAAAAACTCTTGGAGTTGATAAAGGATTTCAGCAAAGTAGCAGGATACAAAATCAACACAAAAAAACCGGTAGCATTTCTATTCTCCAATAGTGGACATGCAGAAAGAGAAATCAAGAAAGCTTGCCCATTGACAGTAGCCACCAAAAACATAAGGTACTTAGGAAGCGAGTTAACCAAGGATGTGAAAAATCTCTATAATGAGAACTACAAACCACTGCTGAGAGAAAGTGGAGAGGAGACAAGACGATGGAAAGATATCCCATGCTCTTGGATTGGAAGCATCAACATAGTGAAAATGTCCATACTACCCAAAGTGATATACAAATTCAATGCAGTCCCCATCAAAATTCCAGTGACATTTTTCTCAGAAATGGAAAGAACTATCCAGACGCTGATATGGAATAACAAAAGACCACGCATAGCCACAGCAACGCTGAGCCAAAAAAGTAAAGCTGGAGGCGTAACACTACCTGACTTTAAACTCTCCTACAAAGCTATCATAAGCAAAACAGTACAGTATGGTACTGGCATAAAAACAGACACACTGCTCAGTGGAATAGAATGGAGAATCCAGAAATCAACCCACACACCTACAGCCGTCTGATCTTTGACAAAGGCACCAAGCCTGTACACTGGGGAAGAGACCGCCTCTTCAGGAAATGGTGCTGGGAGAACTGGATATCGATATGCAGGAGAATGAAACTAGACCCATACCTTTCACCATACACTAAAGGCAACTCAAAATGGATTGAAGAATTAATTATACACCCCGAAACAATAAAACCTCTTCAAGAAAACATAGGAGAAACGCTTCAGGAAGTAGGACTGGACACAGACTTCATGAACATGACCCCCAAAGCATGGGCAACCAAAGGAAAAATAAACAAATGGGATTATATCCAACTGAAAAGCTTCTGCACAGCAAAAGAAAGAATTAACATAGTTAAAAGACAACCAACACAGTGGGAGAAAATATTTGCAAAATATGCATCTGACAGAGGATTTATACTTAGAACATACAAGGAACTCAAACAACTTTACGAGGAAGAAACAAGCAACCCGATTAAAAAATGGGCAAAAGAGCTAAATAGGCATTTCTCTAAGGAAGATCTACGAATGGCCGGCAGACATATGAAAAAATGCTCAACATCACTCAGCATTCGGGAAAGGCAAATCAAAAGCACACTGAGATACCATCTCACCCCAGTGAGGATGGCTAAAATCCAAAAGACTCTGAACGGTAAATGCTGGCGAGGCTGCGGAGGAAAAGGAACTCTCATACATTGTTGGTGGGACTGCAAAAGGGTGCAGCCTCCATGGAAAATGGGATGGAGTTTCCTCAAACAACTGCAGATAGATCTGCCATAGATCTACCATTCCCAGCTATCCCACTGCTGGGAATACACCCAGAGGAATGGAAATCATCGAGTCGAAGGTACACCTTTTCCCCAGTGTTCATCGCAGCACTATTTACAATAGCCAAGAGTTGGAACCAGCCCAGATGTCCATCATCAGTTGAGTGGATATGGACAATGTGGTATATGTACACAATGGAACACTACTCAGCTTTAAAAAAGAATGGGATCTCCGGGGCTCGCCTGCGCCCCGGAAGCTGCCCCTTCTCGGGGGTCAAGATGGGCAGCAAAATGGCGTCTGCCAGCAGGGTCGTGCAGGTAGTCAAGCCACATACTCCATTAATAAGGTTCCCTGACAGAAGAGACAATCCTAAACCCAATGTATCAGAAGCTTTGAGATCAACAGGGGTACCATCTCATTCTGCAATTTCACAGCATTCTAAGGGAAGTAAATCACCAGATTTGCTGATGCATCAAGGTCCACCAGACACTGCAGAATTACTAAAATCATTACCTCAGAAATACAGAAGGAAACTTGTGTCTCAAGAAGAAATTGAATTTATCCAACGTGGAGGTCCAGAATAATTACTGTGAGCAGCAGTTTGTCATCAAACAAAAGAACTGACTTTACGATAAAGGACTTCCAAAATAACAAATGAGAAATTGTATATTAAACAACTTTAATAAAGTAAAAAAAAAATGAAATATAGAAAATTTAGATGGACACTTTTATCTCCTAATTTATGTATCTTGGTCAGCTTCTCCACAAGCTTACCTAATTGTTTATATGCTTTCTACTTATTAAAGTATACATTTTTAAATGTTAGCCTATTTACTCTTTTTTGGGGGAGAGGCAGCTAGCCAGTATGGGGATCCAAGCCCTGGACCTGGTTGTATAACACCACGCTCTAAGCAACTGAGCTAACTGGCCAGCCCATATTAATATACTCTTGATTATCAAATATAATGTGTTGAACTATTAAAAGTACGCGGTGTTCAATATACTAGTATATATTTCCCATAATTTTACTTTTCTTTCTGTTTCTGTTTAGACACGGGAAGAATTTATCAGGCAGAATTGCCGTTTTAAGGATGTAATTTTCCTGAAATTGGATGAGGATCAGTGAAATAATGATTATTTGTTCTGAATTCTCTCACATTTTTTAATTCACAAGGTTACTGAACTATAACTGGCTTAATAAATGTATCCTTCTCTAGAATCTTCTTCTGTAGTCAGACGTGTTGTCCATTGTGCATATCCTACTCTAAATGATAAAAATATAGCCGAGATAAAACAGTTGACTATGGGATTTAGACTGGGGAGATAACAGAAAAGATTATTTGTAACCTATATTTTAAAAAATGCAGAAAAGTATAAAATGGAAAATAAGAGATAAAAATGAATATAGCCTAGGAATAAATGTTTCACTAGAAACTGCAATTTATTATCTTTTGGGGATGTTAAGAAAGTCTTGTTTTTTTGTTTAGTTTTGTGATCACGTATGTAAATCCTGATAACCATTAACTTTCTCAAATTTAATGTCTGAAAGACAAAATCAACCAAAATATTTACTTATTAAGCAATTTATGAAATTTTAATAGGGCCTTCTTGTGTGTCAAGGCTGTGTATATTGTAAAAGCCTCACAAAGCTGAATAAATTCTCTTCCATACCTTTAAAAAAAAAAAAAAGAAAAAAGAATGGAATACTGCCATTTGCAACGACATGGGTGGACCTAGAGAGAATTATATTAAGTGAAACAAGTCAGGCCCAGAAAGAGAAATGTCACGTTCTCTCTTATTTGTGCGAGGTAAAGATAAATAGATAAATGCACACAGGAAAAAAAAAAAAAAAAAAAAAAGGAAAAATGGGGGGGAGGGGGGAAGAAGACGCGACAATTGCAATTCCTTGAAATTGATAGGACAAGCAAACTTTCAGAAAGGACATTGTTGGGAGGGAGGAAGGAGAGGGAGGAGGGAGGGAGGTTTCTGTAATTGGCCGCAATGATCAACCACATTGTATGTCGACAAAATAAAATAAAATAAAAAACTAATACTAAAAATCAATCAATCAATCAATCAATCAATCCATAGCAATGTGTGTTTCCGCCGCCAGGGCATTCCCCCCAAGCCCCACCCCCCACCTGTCAGCCGGTCCTGCACCTGCCAGGCCCCGCCCACTGTGGGCCTCCACCCCCCCTCCCCTTGGAGCCCGGATGTCTGGGAGGAGGGGGCGGCAGCGCAGCAGCAGCGGCGGACCCAGGAGGCCTCGGAGGGAAGCGGCGCGGCGCGGCGGCGGAGCAGGTAAGGCCCCCGGGAGGGGGCTGTGGGTCCCCAAAGAGGCAGGGCAGGGGCGCAGTGTCGGAGTGAGAGAGGAGGGAGGCGCGGGGTGCCTCGGGAGGGTGCCCCGAAGCCGCGAGTGGGGGAGGGGCGGGGCGGCCGAAAGCAGACGGCGGCGAGGTGCCCAGCGCCGGCAGGGCGGTGACATCGGGGCGCCCTCCTGCCCTACTCAGGAGGAGCCCAGCGCTGTCCCGCCGTCCGTCCCCCCTGCGCGCGCCGGGCTCGCCTCGTGCTAGGGCTGTGGTGGGAGCGGCCGGCCGGCAGGCGGTGCCGGGAGCCAGGCCGGATAAGCGGCTGCGGCGGCGGCAAGGCAAGGCTGTGGCCTCGGGGTCCTGGGGCCAGGGGAGCAGAGGGTGGGGGGGCAGGGGGCCAGCGTGCAAGTGTGCACGTGTGCACTTGTAAGTGCAAGTGCAGGGTGGCGGGAGACGCGGCCGCGGGAGGTCCAGGCCGGGAGCGCTTTTCTCAGGAGTGGGTCGATGGTCTTCTGTGTTGTCACTGCGTTTTTATCCTTCCTTTTGCGGTTCCCTGTTAGTATCTTCTTGTATTTGGAAGAGTTCTCCGTAGACATTTGTGAATTCTCTCAGCTTTTGTTAGCCTAGGAAAGGACTTTTGCTGTCCGTGTTTGAAGGATCCTTGTTTGGGTACAGTCCTCTTGATAGGGAAGTCTTTCCTTCTGCTGCTTCTAAACTTTGCAACATCCCATTCTTTCCTGGACTGTGAGGTTTCTGTTCATATATTTGCTGAAACCTGTATTTGAACCCTTTTGAGTGTGTGTGTGTGTGTGTGTGTGTGTGTGTGTGTGTGTGTGTTTGTGTGTGTGTCTGTGCATGTGTGTGTTTCTGTCTCCATGCGTTTCAGTGTTCTTTCTTTGTGATTTGTGTGGTTTGACTCTTTGGCTAGTGTAGGTGACACTGATCTGAGCGTTCATGTACAAACTTCTGTGGGGACATATGTTTTCAGTTCTCCTGCGTGTGTCTCCAGCAGTACAATTGCTGGGTCACGGTAGTCACCTGACATTTCCCAGGTTGTCAAAGTGCCAGTCGGGAGTTGACTTTGTTTAGGCCTAAGTATTTGCTTCTGTGGGGTGTTCTGGCCAATGGATTCGGGGGATCCTTGATGGCAAGTGTATAGAGAATAGGAGAGGGCATGGTTGTGGAGCCCAGGCTGGGGTCCACAAGGATGCATCTAATTAGTCCCCACCCCCCTGCGGGCATTCACCCCTGTGTTCCCGCCACTTCCACCTCCCCCCACCCTTGTCCCGACCCCGCCCAGTCTGGGGTGTCGAGTCCTCCCCCTGAGGCGGCCTGGAGAGGCCGGGATCGCGCACGTCTCCCAGACGCGGCCGGGCCGGCGGGCGCACCAGAGCCTGCTCGGTCCCCGTGTGCACCGGAGCACTGGACGACGCAGCGGCGGCAGCGGCAGCAGTGGACGACGGAGGAGACCGGCGAGAGGAGCGGCGCGGCGCGGCGGAGCAGGTAGGGCCCACGTGAGGGGGCTGTGGCTCCCGAGCGAGGCAGGGGAGTAGCGTCGTCGCGCCGCGGGGTGTCTTAGGAGGGTCCCCCGAGTCCTGATTTCGGGAGTGGGGGCAGAGGCCAGCGGGGAGGGATGCAGACGGCGGGCGGGGTGCCCGCCCGGCGCTGGCAGAGACAGGAGGCTGGGGCGCCCTCCTCCCCTCCGCAGGAGCCCAGCGCTGCTCCGCCGTCCGTCCGTCCGTCCCTCCGTCCGTCTGTCCGTCCGTCCGCCCGTCCAACCGACCGACCGTCCGACCGTCCGTCCAACGGCCCCAGCGCGCCGGTGGCCTTGTCCCAGGGCTGCTGCGGGAGCAGCCGGCGGGGGGCGGTGTGGGGGCCAGAACGGAGTAGCAGGTGCAGCTGTGCTGTGGCCTCCTGGTCACGGGGCCGTGTCCTCCGTTCCCGGGCCTGGTGAGCCATCGCCGCCGCTGCGATTGCGAGGGCAGTGGGGACAAGGCCAGCAGGGCATGGCGGGAGCGGTTTTGTCGTCTTCCTTGCAGGTTGAGTGTGTTCTTTGTTTTTCTCCTTCCATGACTGCTGACTTTCGTCCCTGCAGACGTGGTGCTGGGGCATGTGAGCGTCATCGTTGAGATGGAAGAGCCCTGTGCAGCGCTTTGGGAGAGCGGTCTGCTGGGGGAATCCTCTCGGCCTTCGTCTGTCTGGGAGAGGATTGTCTCTCTCCCTGTTTGAAGGATACTCTTGTCCATACAGTGCTCTTGTCTGAAAGGCTTTGTTGTTGTTTTTGTTGTTGTTAAATTTTTGGTTTGGCTAGAACGTCTCTTTCTCTCCTGGACTGGGAGTTTTCTGTTGAAGAATTTACTGAAATCTGTATTAAGACTTTATGTGAGTGTGTGTGTAAGTGTGTGTGTTTGCGCGTGTGAGAGTGAGTGTGTGTTTGTGTGTGTGTGTGTGTGCGCCCCTCTCTTGCCGGTTTCAGTATTGTTCCTTGGCGTTCCGTGTGGTTTTGACTCTTTGACTAGTGTAAGTGAGGCTGATCGGAGCGTTCATATATAAACTTTTGTGTGGACAGATTTTCAGTTTTCGTTCGTAGGTCCCCAGCGGTAGGATTGCTGGGCCACGTAGTAAGTTTACATTTCACGTTTTGAAAAACTACCGACCTGGTTTCCTGGCAGTCTGTAGCATTTTCCAGTCTCTCCCTCAATATATGAGGGTTGTGCTATCTCTATAGCCTTGTCAATACCTTGTCTTGACTGTCTTTTTGATTTATAGGCCTTGTAATGTGTGCCACCTATTATCTCACTGTGGTATTGATAGCCATTTCCTTGCTGGTGACGATGAATATCTTCTTCGGTGCTTATTGGCCTTTCCTATCTGTCACTTAGAGAAATGCTCATTTGAATGATCTGAGCAGGTTTGTGGTTTGTTTGTTACTGGCGGCTGGCCTGTGTGGGGATCCTAACCCTTGCTCTTGGTATGAGAGCACCACCCTCTAACCAGCAGAGCTAACGGGCCGACTCTTCCTCTGACCATTTTTTAAAAAATTCTGCGTACTGTCGTTTAGGAGCTCTTTCTATAGTCTTGTTCTTAATCTGTGAATTGAAAATGTATTTTTCCTGTGCAGCCTGATGTCTTTTCTTTTTCTCAGTGGTGTCCTGTAAAGCACAGCAGTTTTACGTTGCATGATATCCCGTTTACTCTTTCTTTATATGGGTTCTTGTGTTTTCGGCATCTTACCTAAGAGACCACCACCACATCCGGTATCACAAAGGTTTGTTCCTGTGTTTCTCGAGTGTTGTAGTTTGAGTTCTTACAGTTAGCTCTGTGACACGTTTGGTGTTCACTTTTGGGTATGGGGTTAGAAAAGGGCTCGATTTCATTTCTTTCCATGTGGCTATTCAGTTGTCTCAGCACCATTTGTTGTGGTCCCAAAGCACTTGTGAAAATCCAGTTGTCATAGCTGCATGAGCTTGCTTTTAGGCCGTCAGTTCTGTTCCTCTGATGTACACTTTATGCCAGCGCTGCACTGTGTTTCTTTTTATTGGACTTGAATTTTTACTTTTTATTGACAGCTCGCAACTGCATATGTTTATGGGGCACCATGTGATAATTGCATACATGTGTACATTGTGCAGTGAGCAAGTTAGGCAAGTAACACACTCGTGACCTCACATACTTCCTCCCCTGTGGTAAGAGCACTGAAAATCCACTCTTTTGGTCATTCTGAAATATACATTATTATTAACTATAGTCACCTTGCTGTGTAATAGATCACCAGACCTTATTTCTCCAGAGTGAAACTTTGTACCCATTGGTCAAACTTCCCTTCATCCTTGTTCCTCCATCCCCCCCCCCCCCCCCCCCGCCCGCAGCTCCCAGGCTCTGCTAACCATCATTCTGGTCTCTAGTTCCATGAGTCTGACCTTTCCAGTTTCCACATTCAAGTGAAATCATGCAGCATGTCTTTCTGTGCCTGGCATGCGTCACTCAGCGTAATGTCTTCTAGTTGCATCCCAGTTGTTGGAAAATGACAGAGTTTTGTTCTTTTCTAAGGCCGAATAGTATTTCATTGTGTACTTAGACCACGTTTTCTTTATCTGTTCGTCTGTTAATTAACACTTAGGTTGATTCTATATCTTGACTCTTATGGATAATGCCTCAGTGAACATGGGAGTACAGATATCTCTTCGACCTATTGATTTCAGTTCTTTGGGGGATATTCCCTGAAGTGGGATTGCTGGATCATACGGTAATTCTATTTACAGATTTTTGAGAAACCTCCGTGCTGTTTTCTGTAATGGTTATACGTTCCTACCAGCAGTGTACAAGGGTAGCCTTTTCTCCACGTCCTTGCCAGTGCTAGTTATCTTTTGTCTCTTTGATAATAGCCATTCTAATGGGTATGAAGTAATTATGTGTCCTAGTGATTTTAATTTGTATTTCCCTGATGATTAGGGAGGTTGAGCATTTTTTCATCAGCCTGTTGGCCATGTGGAGGTCTTATTCTGAGAAACGTATGTTCAGTTACTCTGCCCCCGTTGGCTGCCGTTCCTGCTCCCGCTGCTCCCGCTTACCCTGGTGCTGCTGCTGCCGCCATTACTGCTGGGGGCGTGGCTGCTCAGATGCGCTGTCAGTCTTCTGTCTCCAGGTGAGGTGGGCTAGGCCCCGCCCCGTCGCGCCTGTGCAGTGTGGCCCTGGGCGCCTGGGGCAGTGGCAGTTGCAGTTCGTTGGTGTAGGTGAGTGCAGCATGAAGACCTGGGAGTAGGAGGCGGTGGCAGCGACGACGAAGAGGACAGTGACGACGGAGCCAATGCAGGGAGGCACTGTCTCGCTGTTGCTGGGGCCGGCGGGAGGTGAGGGATCGACGGCGGAGCCTTCGTTGGTCTGCGGACCGCGGCCTCGGTGGCTGGAAGGTTAGGCACATGCGGGGCGGGCGTGGGGCGTGAGGGGCGCGGGCAGGCCCGGGGTCGCGTCGGGCGGCCGGGGTCTTAGGTGATCGTGGTGGCGCGAGCTCGGCGGCGCGTTGTCCGGCGGGCGGTGCTCGCTGATCGCCCCCTGCGGGCCGGGCCGCGCCGGGTCCGGGGTAGGTCGCGCCCGGCCCGGGGTAGGTCGCGCCGGGCCTGGGGCGGGCATGCGCTCCTCTGTCCGCCGGCCCCCAACCGTCCGTGCGCGGCGGCCCGCCGCTCACTGGTCCTGGTTTCCCGACCCTCCGCGCGGGTATTGTTCCGAGGCGGGCGGGTCCGGGGCAGTCCGGGCCTGGGGTGGTCCGCGCCTGTGGCGGGCACGCGCTCCTCTGTCAACCGGCCCCCAACCGTCCCTGCGCTGCGGTCTGCGGCTCACTCCTACTGGTTTCCCGACCCTCCGCGTGTACATTGTTCCGGGGCGGTCCGGGCCTGGGGCGGTCACGGGCTCCCCTGTCCGCCTGCCCCACCCGTGCCTGCCGTCCCCGTCCCGGGTCCTGGTTTTCCCCGCTCTCCCCGCGCGTTTTGTTCGGAGGCGGGCGGGGTCGGCGCAGCCAGGCTCGGGTCAGGCGAAAGGGCCAGTACAGAGGCTGGCCTGTTAGCTTTGTTGTTTAGAGTCAGGCCTTGTGACACCAAAAGGGCCAGTAGGGTTGGCTCTCCATACCTGCGGGTCCTGTATCCGCAGTATGGATACAGCCAACTGCAGGCCAGAAATATTAATAAGTAAATAAAAAGAATTACAAATAAAACAGCCAGTATATATAGTATAACAACCCTTTACATAACATTTACATTGTATTAGGTATTATAGGTAGTGTGGAAATGATTTATGTAGAAATGATTTAAAGTATGTAAATATCATTTGCAATAAGGGATTTTGAATATCCATGGAGTGGGACGGGAACCAATCCCTTGAGGATACTGAGGAAGAAAGGTATATGTCTCAGTCACTTCTTGAGGCTTAATTTAACATTTTTTTAAAAAGATTTTTGTTGACTTTAGAATTTTACTGGTACTATTTTTGGTTCTGTTTTATAAAACATGGTTTATTTAGTAAAAACTTGTGAGTGTGGGTGGGGCTTGCAGAGTTGGAGATATTTTTGATTGTCACGCCTACGGGGTGTTACTGGCATCTAGTGGATAGAGACCAGGAATGTTGGTAACACATCCTCCAAAGCACAGACAGCCCCCCATTGCAGAGTCTTCAGGCCCACAATGTCAGTAGTGCTGGGGTTAAGAAACCCTGATTTCCCCTAATCTCTTCTTAACATCAGTCCAACACCCACAGCCCAGGACAGTCAGAGACCCTTTTTCCTAAATGGGTACTAGCACCTGGGGACGATTTAGTCCGGATACCTGGGGCTCGGGCAAGCTGTCTGAGATGATAACCCAGAATTTCTGGGTTAATTAATTTAAAAAGCCAAGGTACGACGAAAAGCAGGCAGAATTCTCCTCTCCTTTCCATGTGTACAGTCCAGCAGGCTTATCTTACCTGTTATCATAAGAGGCCTCTGCCTGGGGTGACATCTTAAAAAGGCAGAAATAAGGACTCTCTTAGATGTCGGCCTCCAGTGGTCAAAGTGTTGCACTGAACAGATGTAACTTTGTGAGTTGTGGTGGACAATTAAACGAGAAAGGAAGTAGTGTTGGATTGAAGGGTGAAAGACAGATTTTTAAAAGGGCAAAATTGATTGTGCTGTTTGCACTAGTCAAGTTGGATCTAGTCACAGCTGTAGGGAAGAAATTATGGAGAAGATTATCATCTCAGTGATTGTTCTGTAAAATTGCTGTAGGCTAAAGGCGTTTGCTTTAACATTTTCATAATTTAACCCCTTTTTACCTTGCTGAGCTACAGGGTGCCCTTGCATTTCTAACACAGTGTCTTTCTCCAGGAAGGGGTTGATGGTGATGTTTCTGTCTGTGCTCACATCTGAGAAAATGGGTGCTCTGTGTTCTGGGATGTTCCAGCCTCTCCTGAATGGACAATCTATTGATTAAAAAATATTGTTATATAATCAGAGTTTCCAGGTAAAATAGTTGCCATCTCTTTCTTGATAACTCACTTCTCTTTCTATTTTATTCAAAAAGCCAACTCAAGTTGATCTCATATATGACTCGAATTTTTTTCCTCTATTATAATAAAAACTGTTACTAAAGAAAGTTTCCCATCCTTTTGCTGATTCTCAGTTACTCTAAAGATCAAGACTTGTTGAATTCTAATCTGCCTAGGTTCTAGTTCATGTATCAGAACTTTTTAGCCCTTCTATTTCAATCTGTTCCAAAAAAAATCCTTTCAATTGTTCAGTACCTGTTTTTTTCCTTTTCAATGAATCTGCAAATGTTTAATGAATCCCTGCTAGCTGTAAGTCACTGTATTTAGAGCTGTGGGTGTACAGCTATGCATAAGGCACCATCTTAAATCCCTTGGAACCCCAGGACTGGGAATTGCAGTATGTGGTCTCAGAGGAGAGAGAGGGAGGTTACTTGTAAGTCTGTGAGACTGTACTCCAGATCCTCTTTCCCAATCTTTATCTTTTTTAAAATTTGCAGTAAAATACATGTAACATAAAATTTACCATTTTACCATTTTCAGTGGCATTCAGTGTATCTACAACCATTACCACCATCCATCTCTAGAACTTTCTTAGCATCCCAAACCGAAACTCTGTACCTATTAAACAATATACCTCCATTCCCTCCTCTTCCCAGCCCTTGGTACCCACTATTCTACTTTCTGTCTTCATGAATTTGACTACTCTAGGTACCTTACAAAAGAGTGGAGTCAGATAATATCTGTCCTTTCGTGTCTGTATTATTTTACTTAGCATAATATCCTTAAAGTTCTCAGTGTTCATAAGATCCATCCATGTTGTAGCAGGTGACAAGATTTCCTTCCTTTTTAAGGATAAATAATATTCTATGTATATACCATATTTTCTTTATCCATTCATCTGTCAATGGATATTTGGGTTGTTTCCACCTTGTGGGTTGTTTCCACCTTTTGGCTATTGTGAATAATAACGCTGTAAACACTGGAATATTCTCAATCCTTATCTTTATAGCATATTAAAAACCTCACGTGCTTTGTGAGAAAAAGTTGGCAAATGATACCTCTCCATATCCATATGTGTGTACATATGTTTATATATTTATCTAGTTATATGTGCTGGGAATAGTACATGGTGGCAAATGAATTTTCTGCCCTGAAATCCTGAGCCATCAAAATGTCCTTTCATACCCTTGCTATGCATCCTCCTTTCTCTCCACCCAATGTCTCCCCTCCCCCTCCATCTCTTCCCCATATTTTCTTTCTCTTAATTCAGTACAATTTGGCGAACCTTTATTACTGATAACTTTTTGGGTGAAGGTGCTCTGAGAATTTTAAAGAACAATAAAACTTCCTTTGGGTTGTTTATGGTCTTTTATCGGAGGGTAGACCTGTGACACCAGTCAAGGGAGCCAGGCCGTGCACCTGCTGTGGTGGCCAGGAACTGGAAGGGATGCAAAGATGGCTAGAGAAAATGACCCAAGCAAAGGATGTGGGATGGAAAATGTTGGGAATATCTCATTTTAAGTTGATTTCATTCGTATGTGGCCTTTAAATGTTTTCTGTTATTATGATGTGCTTGATAAGTCCGCTGCCTAGGAGCAATGTGATTCCTTTTCTAAATTCTGTATGGTAGATTTTATATAAGAATTTTCTCTTTAATGATTTGTTTTTGAAAAAAGTACATTTTTGTTTGATGTAATCTTAGATATCCGTAATGGTTCAAAGAGAGAAGTGAGTTAATTATATATCAGTAATTTATTTTGATTTTTTCCATGTAATTCTATTTTTTTTTCATTAACTAAATGTGATTAAATCAAATGTTTGTGAAGCCTGGAAAGGGAGGAGCCTTCTCAGTTTAACAATTTAGTATTTGAAGGATGGATGTTGCTCAATTTAACAGTTTAATATTTGAAAAATGGGTAAGTTTTTATTGATTTATTTAACAAAGGAAACAAGTGAATTCTAGATATCTTTCCACAAATATATTAAAAAACCTGTGTGTTGTGTATGTATATGAATACATATGTGTATATATATGTATGTATACACACACACACACACACACACACACACTTTTAAGTGTGATGGTAAAAAAATTGACAACACTTTCAGCCAGAAGAGGAAACCTAAGATGTGAAATAGCACTTTTCTTTCTCTTGATTATTTTCTAATGATTATCTGCTATCAGCAGATGGCCACACAATATGAGCAGTAAATAGTGTAGTAAATTTCGTGGGTGATTTGATTCAGTGGAACTGCCTTTGACCCCAGCCTGACTTCAAAGAGTAAGTCACCTGGTTTGTGGGACTCACTCAGAAAACTTTAGAGAGGTCTGGGCCTTTTCTTAAGCAGGAACCTGAAGAAGTGGAGAGTTGGGGTTGGGAGCTTGTCCCTTACAGAGTCATTGATCAGGCCCTGGGAAAGGGGGAAATACAGCATTGCTTCTCAAGCTGGAGTTGGCCCATCCCAGCTCTGCTTTCGGGGTGAGGTTTGGCCAGAAGAGTGGAGTGGCAGCCTGGACAGATCACATGTTTTACTTTTGCATACACTCCTTCCATTCATATTTCTTGAGCACCTACTGTGTGCTGGGCATTATTCCAAGTGCTGGAAATGGTGTGGGGTGAGCAAGACAAAGGCTCTGTCCTCGTAGGGTTTATGTTCTGATGGAATTGGCAGGAGAATTAGTGCTAGGGAAGTCAGTGGTCTTCTGACTTCCAATAGTGCTGGACAAAAGACTCTTTTCATCACTTGCAAAATCTCTCTCTTTTTTTATGGTTTTGGAAGAACAAAGAGAAGTCATTCCTGAAGCTGTTTCTTGATTTAATGTTTTTCAGAAAATCTGAGGATCACTGAAGGGGGAGGTGTCTCCAGTGATATCAACTTCAGGTCTTTTGGCCATGGACTGATTTGCCCCGATTCTTCTTTCTTCCTGTGAAGTCTCTGTGCCCCAGTTTCCTATCAAAACTCAGACCTTTCATGGTAGTGATTTCAGTAAATTCTGTCATAACCAGCAATAATGTCCCATAGCTCCCATCCCAGCCAAACCTTCTATTGCCTACCTTCTGTGATTCTTCCTGCTCGTTTTTTTTTTTTTTTTTTTTTGAACTGGATTTAATCACTCATAGCAAATTTAAACAGAAATTTATGGCTCCCATTACAGATTGCCCTTTACCTTCTTCCAGAAATTTTTCCCTTGAGTACTCAGTTTATGCAACTAAAATATGATGACTTATAAATTCATGGCTTATTAAACAGATTCTCAAGCCCAGGAACACAAACCTATCTATACACAAAGGATGCTGCAGTGAAAGATTCTGAAGGAAAAACAGTAATACTTTGGGGACTAGCTAATGGGAAAGTAAAAGATCATGTGTCTTTCTTAGTGTCTCAAAATCATTATATTGAGTGCCAGGAGTTTGTTAAGGTTGAAATCCTTGTTGTGTTCCTTCTGTGGAGTAAATACAGACTCTGCTGTGGCTTGCCGCAGGGCCTGTGAGAGGCTGAGGTCACACTTGCATTCTCTGCTCTACTGCCGTGGTTGTTGAGGGCTTTGCTGAGCTGACCAACATAGGGGTTTGATCATAATGCAATTTTGTTTAAGTGGACATTTTCTCAACAGGAAATTGTCAAGAAAATACCAATTTGTTTTTTTGTTTGTTTGTTTGTTTAAAAAGATGACCGGTAAGGGGATCTTAACCCTTGACTTGGTGTTGTCAGCTAATCGGCCATCCCTATATAGGATCCGAACCCGTGGCCCTGGTGTTATCAGCACCGCACTCTCCCGAGTGAGCCACAGGCCGGCCCAATGCCAATTTGTTTTACAGAAAATATCAGCCAGGGGTTAATTACCATCATTTGGCACTGGTAGCATGCACGTTTGGGTGTGAATGAAGGACCAGAATTTTAGGTAAGGTCTCAATGTTTTTATAATCTTGAAAAATTCGTTTTGGATTTAATTAGTTGAAGGAAAGATCAGTGAAATATGAGGGCTCTGATAGACATGGATCGCATGCTTTGGTTCTATTATTATCTGAGCCAGATTTGATAATAAGAATTTATAAATTTAAAGGTTCTAGATGTTATTGAGTTCTTTACAAAACATAGGAGTTAAATACCATGAGATAAGAGCATCATGAACTTTCTGATACTGCAGTTGTGTAAAATTCTACCTTTTAACTAGTATATGGGTTAAACCTCTTGGTATTTTTGATACTTAAAAAAAATCTCGCAGCTAATTTATTCAGAATAGCCCATAAATGAGACATTCCCATTTAGCTTAAATGAAAACAGGGGCCATCACTTACCAGGTAGTATAATTTTTGTAGAAATAAAATGTGTCTGGCTCCCAGGGTTGGGGGGCAAGGGCCTCAGCCATGTCCACCCCAAAGTCTGCACCCTGCCCAGCCACAATCGAGCCACCTCCAGAAGCCCCCTGAGCTCCCCTGCCACAATGAGGTGGGTGCCATGGGCCTCGACCATGCCCCTCTCCTGCCTCCTCCCCCCGCCCCCTCCCCTTTCTCCTTTCCTCTCCCCTCTCCCCTTCCCCCAACTGCTACACAACAACATCTTAGAATGTAAAATAATAATAATAATAAATAAATAAATTTAAAAGAAAAAAAAGAAAAACAAAATATACTTAAATTTTTTTTAAAAAAAGAAATAGAGTATGGAATTAGAATTCATATTCTGTTTCGACATTGGGCATATTCATTGCCTGAATACAAAAAATGAGATTTAATCTTTGTCAACAAATTATGCTCTAAGCATGCACAAGGTACATATTATCATAAATATCTTCTTTTGTTCTGTATCGTTTACTTTAAAATCTTTTGATAAATAGATATTATTGTATATATGTTCACGTTCAGTGCTTACTTTATGTATTTGGCTGTGTTTCTGAGGATGTATTTTTCTCTGGTTGTCCAGGGTCAGAAGGAATTTCTGTATTTCTGTAAGCAACACAGGTTCCACCCTACTTCCTAGCCCTGTACGCCTGCCATGCCCAGAATTATCAATCACTGTTTTCACTTAGAGATAGAAGCATAAGACAAGGCTGTTAACCTCATGGAGAAAACAATATAGTTGGAAAGGTAAGATAGAACCTATGTGAAAACAGTTAAGAATATTCTAGGGTTCCATATGATGTTTGGCAAGTGAATAGAGTAGGAAAAGTTAGACTTTCTTCAAAAGACTGGTCAAGAAAAGGTTTGAGCCCAGCATTGGGGTACAGTAAGATTTTTAAGTAGGTAGAGAAATCAGGAATCTGTGCATCTTGGATTTTTTTTTTTAAATACAGGGAAATGTTAGCTTATAGAGCTAAACCATTTAAAAAATGCTGTTTAATTACCCTCATATAAACTAAACACGGAATGACCTCAGTTCTAGTTTATTATCTTTCTTCTATTGGACTGTGGACAATGGGCTGGCAGGGAGTCACCTCTGGGAACAATGAGGAAGTATCATGTCCTTGTGGGGTGGGGACACACAGGCCTGGGTTTCTTTTCTGGCCAGAGAGTGTCCTGGGCTGGGAGGCAGGAGGCCTGAGCTAACCGTCCTTCTCCACCACTAACGTGTCACTTCAGTCGTGTCCCAGCACCAGTGAGGGCCTCTGTGTCCCTCTGTGTGGCAGCAACCTCTCACCCTCCTCCCGATCTCACATTCTTGAGTCTTTGAAAAATGACTAGGTTTGCATCCTGTCTTGCTCTAGTTGCCGTGTCTTTTGTGGAGAAAGAGTCAAGAAGAAGTGGAAGCTTCAGCCCCTGCTGTTCATGAGCTGTTAAAGGAGATGCTGGGCCTGGGTCTGTGGCTCCCTGGGCAAGGCCAGCCTTTTCTGTCCTTGCCTCTAGCTGCTCCCTCACATCCGTCAACTAATCTCTCTGAGCCAGACCGGGGCCAGGGTGCAAGCCTTCGACCGAAGTGCCCATCATCTCTGCTGAACACACTCATTATCCACAATCAGGCCACATTCTGGCTTTTGGCTGCCATCAGCCAAACCCTTGCTGTCTTTAGCAGAAGCTGATTGGGGTTATGCATTCTGAATTTGGCCCATTAGGCCACACAGGCAAGCAGCAGAACTTAGGAAGGGGTTGGAGAGGGCTTTTTCGCTGTTCCCAGCAACTTGTGCACACTCCAGTGCGAGAATTAGCAAACCCCAGAATTACAAGCGCACCAACCCCTTGCCTCAGAAGGCTTTTTGTTCTGTGTTCCTTGATGCTTTAAAGAATTTAGGAACTTTGCCATGGGCAGGATTTATTAAAGCTACTGGCACTCCCACCACCCACCCCCAAACACAACTTGGAGAGCATAGTGGGTTACTGACATGCGTTTCTTTGGGGGCCCCTCATTCCTCCCTGGTTTTCCTGGCCAACATGAATGCTGAACAGATTCCCTGGGCACTGCATTTTGTCGTGGCCTCTATGGGGGTCATTGCCTTTCACATCCAGCTGTTGAAGCCTGGCTCCGTCTTGCCTGCAGGCTGGGGCCCTGACAGCTCCCTGCTGTCGCAGTTGGCAGGCAGCTCCAAGGATGAGGGGCAAGCAGCAGTACTGCAGCCCACTGTTGTCCTGGCTGTGGGGTGGCTGTCCTGGCTGATTTTCAACCAACTGGGAGAAGAAAAATCTCTCCCGGAAAGCACCCCCTCCCATCAGGTCTCAGAGGAAAGCTAGGGCTGCCCTATCGCATTTGATTCTCTCCCTCCCATCCCTAGGAAAAGAGGAGTGTCATGCTATAAAAATATAAATCCACCAGGAGTCAGAAGGTCACATTCTTCAGTTGTTCATGGAATACTTCAAAATGTGTTGGCATGTATTTCTTGCCTCCATTTTTGCTTTGAAATACCCTAAAACAAGAAGTCAGATATATAAGCATTTGTGGAACTAGGACATATATAGACTTAGAAGATTCCAGTATGGCAAAAGGGGTGGGCCAGGCTCTTAAAGCTTGTTGTAATGGGATTTAGAGTAGTTGTGTAGTGTAACAAATCTTGTAAACGAGGTTTGTACCTTGGTCAAGTTTGCTGCTTCAATTTTCTCGTCTGTGGAGGGAGATAATAATGGCCCTACCTCATAGTGTTGCGAAGATTAAATGAGTTAATATGCATAAACCAATGAGTTCAGTGCTAGCTGTTATTGTTTGACTTGCTTCTTAATCTTCCAACAGAAATACTAAAAAAACTTTAAGATGGAAAGATGTAAAGTGCATCGAGATCTTCTGTGGCAATAGAAAATGCATTAAGTTGAAAAGCATTTAGATTTTCGAATTCCTTATTATTAAAAATTAAGTTTTATTAAAACATCTTAGTCATATATGGTTAAACCATAACCTTTATGTGTCCTTAAGGAAATTATAATTCATTGCAACATTCTTAAAATCATGACCCATTGAGTTAGTGTGCCACCTTCAATAATTGATGGATTCAGTTAGTAATTGCAAGTTAGCAATTTAGTTGTTGATTTCTGTGGGCTGCAAAATATGGTTTGGTCTGATGTGCTTTAGGGGAAAGAAGGTTAAACTGAGGATCAGGAGACTTGGCTTTCACCCTTCCTGGCTGAATGGCCTGGGTCAGTCTTTTCCCTCCTGAGGCCCGTTCGTTATCTGTGGAACAAAGATAATGGACTGGAGTAAAGAGGATTCCTTCCAGCTCTGACGGTCTTCAGAGCTATATTTTGAAACCATCTGTGGGGCAGTTTTAACAGAAGATCTGAAAACTCAGACTTGTTCGTGTGCCTCCCATTCCTTTTTCTTTGTGCCTTATTAGCCACATTTTCCCCACCCTGAAGGATCTAGACACTTGAGTCATCAAAGCTATGCTGCATTCTGCTCTTGCCTGAGTATGCAAGAGGTAGTTTGCTCTTCCCAATTGAGCTGGGCCTTGCAAGGCTGTGATCATGGTGCTTACCTTTTAGAGAACTGGAATCCAGCCAGTAGAATCCAGCATATTTCTAGTAACAGAAGAAAATGCCATTTTCAAAAAGTGGATGACTATTAAAGCATTCTCTTCTTTTCTTTGCCTATTATCTGGTTCTCTACCATTAACTCTAGGTCTCTCTGCAGGATCTCCCAGGGCCTCCACTGACTCTCCTCTCACTACCTACAGGCCCTCAGGACTCTGAAATCTGAGGATGAGTAGCCACCAGGAGGAGCTGACAGGGAGGTGAGAAATCCTGGAATTAAGGATGAGGAGACCTGACTTCCACTGTGAATCTTCCCCTGCCCAGTCCCAGGCCTTAGAGCAAGCTGCTGGTGAGCTCTGACCTGCTTTCCTCAGGTTTTGCAGCCCAGGAGGCCACACTGTGGACTCAGGGGTTTCCCAGGATGTGGGATGTTAGATGCTAAAACTGAGACAGTTCTAGGCAAACCCGGATGAAATGTCATCTTTTCTTTAGGTCCTCTTTTTATTTCTGGCAGGAAGTTTCTCAGTAAATTGTTATTTCTTCAACTGTAAAATACCTTGTTAGCCCCATGGCAATATCTCTTGTCTGCCGCAAACACCCGATCCCTCAGACTACTTGCACCTGCTTCTCTGTTTCTGCCTTCTCTTCCACCCAGGGCTGAGGCTGCCCAGGGAATGAAAACTCTTCCCCAGCCTTGTCTGACATCAGTGTCATTGTCAGCAGGTGAGAGTCTCAGGGTTGTGTCTAAGAGAAAACGAGGCTTCTGGAGCTTGAGCTTCAGGATTCTCTACCCAGTACAGCTTTTTCTGTAATTTTCTTTCTCTTTACTTATCATCATCATGATATGTGTCTATATTTGTCAGATTAAGCTGCCATAACAAAATGCTGTAGACTGGGTGGCTTAAACAACAGGGATTTATTTCTCATGGTTTTGGAGGCTGGGATGTCCGAGATCAAGGTGCTGGCAGACTCAGTGTCTGGTGAAGGCCAATTTTCTGGTTCGCAGATGGTGCCTTCTCGCTGTGTCCTCACTTGATTGAAGGGGCAAGGGACCTCTCTCAGGTCGCATTCATGAGGGCACTAATGCCATTCATGAGGGCTCTGCCCTTGTGACCTAGTCACCTCCCAAAGACCCTGCCTCCTAATACCATTACCTTGGGGGTTAATATTTCAACATGTGAATTAGGGGACACATCCAGACCACAGCAGGTCCTCTTCTTGGCTTTCAGACAGGTGCCTTCTTGCTGTGTCCTCGCATAGCAGAGAGCGAGAGCTCTAGTTTTTTTTTCTGATGAGGACACTATTCCAATCATGAGAACCTCAACATATGAATTTTGGGGGAATACAATTCAGTATATAATAATGCCTTTGCTTCCATGTGACCAACACAGTCCATCTTCTCGGCCTTAATTCAGTTCTTCCAGCTGGAATGTCCTCTCCCAAACTACTTGGATTTTTCATCTTCAAAACTACTTAGAAATGCCATTCTTGAACAAATCCTTTCCATAGTTTTCTATTCCTAGCACTTGTGTACAACAGAAATACTTGGAGCATTTTCATGTGTTGATTATTTTTTTGCTGATATCCACTTGTGTGAGTTCCTTGTTGCTTATTAGATTTTAAGCACTAAAGGCAAGGATGTAATCCTCCTTTTCTCTGACTCTCCCAAAGCTCACTGCAAGCTGTTCACCCCATGGTTACATATGAAATGTTTTTGACCAACAGATTGCTCATTTGGTCTCAGTATTGGTCAGATGCCAAGGAGAATGAATTAAAAAACATACTCTTTCCTGTTTCTTTCACAGAAAGACAAATATAAATGATATGGTTATATATATGGCATTGTGGAACAATAATCACATCCTTATCTGGAAATCATATAGGTTAAAAATTCAAAAGTATAGTTACAGGCTACGGTAGAGCCAGTGAGGTGAATAAGGACAGTGATTAGGCTTGTGTTGTTCTGTGTTGTGAAAACAAAGGCATCGTTGGGTACCAGGAGAATGCACGTTGATTAACAGGGCACATATAAAACTGGTCCACTGTGAAGTGCTGGCTCATGTTCCACTTACATGTTTTGGGTAGTTTTAATTTTGCAAGACACCTTTTCCCAATTGTGCCCTGTGCTGGTCTGGAGATTACAACAGTGAACAAATCAGTAACCCATTGTATCAGTATCCACCATCCAAATCGCTGGAATACCCCGTCCTAAATGATTTCTTTCAGTTTAAAGGGGATTATAGGCTACAACCTCGTAGGCTCTCTCCTCATGCCCTCACTTCATTCAGGTCTTGGCTCAGATGACCCTTGTCATGTGGTAGCCCTGTGGAAGGGGTGAATTAACCTCTCACCCCAAATTTAGTTCTGGTGTTAAGACATATGCCGTCCCATATGCATTAAGAAGGTGTGAAGAGATTTATCATTCAAATTGAGGCTTTCTGAGGAAGCTGGGCAGGCTCACAAGCTGGTTGGAAAATGGCTTGAGTGATCAGGGAGGGGCAATTGGCTTTGGCTTTTATGGTGGTTGTTGGTTTGGTCTGGGGCTGCGGCTTGTGCATTTTGAACTTCCTGCCAGAGCCAAAGGAGGTAGCACATGGGCTTTCCTGTCACTTCCGCTGCTGTGTGAAAGCTGTCATCAGCCTAACATCCAACATCAACCACAGAGTCGGCCCCTTTGTCCCAGTCCTTCCCAGAGCAGCTTCCTCTGACCACCATGTGTCACTGCTTGATTTTATGTTAAAGATGTATTTCATTGTTCTTTCCCCTGCTAAATTAGAAAGGCTTTGTGTGATTTGCTCACTGCTGGGCAGTGGGAGGCTCTCAATAGATACTGCTGAAAGAATGCTGTGGTGTGAACAGATCCTGTGTCCAGATGACTGGCCACGTCTCTGACCTTTCCTCTTTGTGGCACTCTTCTCTAGTCCTTCTCATCTGTGGCTCCCAAGTCATTGAGTGGACCCTCGTTTCTCACCACAAGGTCATCTATATTGCCATCATTGTTGGAGTGGCATTTATTTCCCCAAAATATTTAGGGATGTAATTGATCTTGAGGATTAGCAATTATCTTCAGTATTTTCTAATGGTTAAGAGTTTCCACTTTGGGATGCAATATGCATGGATTTATCCAGGCAGTTTAGTAATTGTATACCTTTGACAGTTTACTCAACTATTGCTGCATATGTTTTTTCATATGTAACATGAAGATAATAATACAACTTAGCCCTTAAGCTGGTTGTGTGGCTTAAATGAGTTAATATAAAGGCTTAATAAACAGTGCCTGGCGATATTAATTACTGTTATAATTATTGGTCTTCTCATTCATGCATGCAACTCCTAATTTTTGATGCCTACTCTGTGCCATGCACTAGTCTAGGTGTTGGGGATCAGCTGTGAGCAAAATGGACCAAAATTCATGCCCATGTAGAGTTTCAATTCTTGTAGGAGAGACCAAAAATATACAAGATAAAAAAAAAAAAGAATACATACTATATTAAAGTGTGATAACTGCCAAGAAGGAAAATAAAGCAAGGTCAGAAGAGAGATGCCACTTTAAATAGGGCTGGCAGGAAAAGACCTCAGTAAGAAGGTGGTATTTAAGTAAAGACCCAAAGGAGATGAAGGAGAGAGTTAGGGGGTTAAATGGGAGAAGAGTGTTCCAAGCAGAGGTTAGAACAAGAGCCAAGGCCCCAGGGCGCAATCATGCCTGGTATGTTTTAGGAACAAAAAGGGCGAGTAGTAGATGTGATCTAAGAGGTCACAGGAGACTAAGTCACTTTGTGCCCTGACTCTTACTTCGAGTGAGAAGGGAAGCCTTTGGGGAGTTTACAGCAGAGGAGTTACATGTTCTCTCTTATGTTTTAGCAGGATCACTCCGCCTGCTGAATTGAGAATAGATTCAAGGGGGAAAGGCAGGGTGGAAGCAAAGATACCAGGCAGGAGACTCTAGCAACAATTCAGGCAAGAAACCTGGTAGAGGTGGGAGAGGTTGGGAGAAGTGTCACGTTCTGGATATATTTTGAAGGTAGAGTCGATAGGATATGCTGACAGATTGAATGTAGGAAATGTGAAAACGTAAGGAGTCCAGGGTGACTTTGAAGGTCTTTGGACTGAGCATCCAGAGGAATGGGGTTGCCATTTTTGGGGTGTAATGAGAGGAGCAGATTTGGTGGGGGGAGGCAGTAGATCAGGACTTTGTTTTGGGTATGTTAAGTTTGAGATGCCTATTAAATATCTAAGTCCGATGTGTGAGTCTGGAGTTCAGGGGGAAGGTTGGGGCTGAATATATATACATTTTGGAGGCATCAGATGTGGCACATACATTGAGTACCAGTTGGCCCACCTTTGATATCTGCCACAGCTCAGCCTCACCCCAGGTGCAACTGCATGTCTTTTTACTTTCTGCTGATGGACCCTCTCTGAAGCTCACTGCAGCATAGGTGTGCGACGGAGTCAGTACCTCCAGAGAAACCCCCCACCAATGGGAGATGAAGCAGGTGGGTAAATGCTTCGGCATCCTGGGGTGGGAACTCTGTACACTTTTCAGAAGTCCCAGCAGAATCAAGTCCTGGATGCTTGTAGCAGTGACCCTGAAAATGCACGATTGCTTTGGTTTCCCCATCCCCTCTCTCATTCTCCCGACTCCTTCACTCCTGATTAATGAGATCATTTTCTAAATCAACACCCTGCATCCAAGTCCTTGCCTCAATTGAACCCAAACCAAGGCGACTTGTAAAAGGCATGCAAAGCTATAAGACTGGACGAGTCTCCCCAAGAGTGAGTGTAGACAGAAAGAGAAGTCTGGGAACTGAGCCATGGGATGTTCCAGCATTTAGAGTAGTGATCCTCATGCTGGGTGAATATCAGAACCACCTGGCAATTTCATAGCTTGCTCATGCCTGGGCCCTCCCTTTCCGAATTCAATCTGAATCACTGGGAGTGGGCTCTGGCATCACTATTTTTTAAAAGCTCCCCTGGAGATTCTAGTCACAGCCAGGGTTGAGAACCACAGGTTTAGAGATTGGGGAGTTGAGGGTCCAGCAGAGGAGATTAAGGAGTGGCCAGAAAAGTAGGAGGAAGTGCCTGGAAGCCAAAAGAAGAAGGGGTGCCGGGGAAGTTGGAATGATAATTGTACCAGATGCTGTCAGTGGGTGAAGTTAGATGAGCCTGAGATTCACCAGTGGATTTAACCACATAGACGCTATTGGGGACTTCAGTAAGACCAGTTTTGGTGCAGTGGTGCACAAAAAGTCTTATTGGAATAGGTTTAAGAGAGAATGGAAAAATTGAAATTGGAGTCAGTTAATATCAGCAATTCTTTCAAGGACCGTGGCAGTCCAGGGGATTGGAGAAATGGAACACTCCGTTTGAAGTGGAGAAGTGGGGCTAAGAGAGGGTTTTTATGATAGCACATTTATATGTTGATGCGAGTGAGAATAACCCAGTGGAAAGGAAAACACTGATGATTCAGGAGAATTGCTGGAGTCTGCCCCTAACTGAGATTTGGTGCATGAGTGGAGGAGGGGCCGGTGTATAAGGGGTTCGGATAGTTTGTTCACAACAGGAGAAAAGGCAGAATATTTGGACCCAGTGCAGGTAGGAGAGTAGATGTGGAGATTTGCTTCTGGTAGCTCCAGAAAGCTTTTATGAACACTCATGCAGAGTGGTCTGTGGTGGCCCTGGCTCTGCAACTTCTAGAGGTGTCAGCTGCATGAGTTCCTGCAGCGGGTGTCCTTTGCATGTCTAATTCTCACATCTTCTTCTGTACTAAACACAGAGATGGACACAGCAACTCTTCCTGCTGTAGACACAGGTCTTCACATTTCTGCTATGCTCTAGATGCATCTAGAATCCAATTTAAAAATGAATATAAACAAAAATAAGTGCACACAAGAAAAATTCACTGTTTTATAATATAACAAGTGTGACTTCTGAGACAACACTGAACATTTTCTGAAATCTTGTCAACAACCACACGGGGGCACTCTTCCTTTAAAACTATAGTATATCTAATTTAGATGATTGAACAATGTCGTCTTTAAGGGTACTCCAGAAAGTTCAGGGAAACATTTGTATTATCTTTTAATTTCATTTTTCCCTAAACCCTTTTTGAAGTACCCTCATATTTTCCTTTTAAATGAGAAACTTGTGTCACAATAACAAAATACTTTCTGCATCTCATAGACCATTTGAAATATTCTAGACTCTTGGATTTTTAATTTAATCTGGCCCTTGAGCAATCATTCTTTTACTTTTACAGCCACTTCCTTTGAGCTTAAGGCACAGTGCATATTTTTCTCATTCTTCTCTTTTGTATGCTTATAACGCAGGCTGCGAGCTAGCAATGAGTCCAGTTTGTACTTACATCTGGAATAAGGTAGATTGAAATAGACACATCAAGGGAATTTGGAGAAAATGTCTTTGTCTTTCTTGGTTCCCACCCCACCATTCCCCAGCTCTCAGCTCTGAAGCTGTGCTGTTGCACTTTTTATGGTGTGAAAGAGAAAATTAAGTCTTTTGAATCGTTTCCTGTTTTCAGCGAAGGCATTGGACTTACTTTATACAAATGAACGTAGAGGTTTTGGAGGGAGGGTATAATAGGAAGAAAAACAGAATTTGCTTACTTGTCCAGCAGTATAGAAGCTAGTGGTTGCACATAATTTAGCCAAAATGACAAACTAGTTGAAAGTTAATATTGGATTTTGGATTTTTGGTTTGCAGTTTTTACAGGTGAGATACCTACCGTATTGTTGCAAAAACTGACAGGTCCCTAAGTGTGTAGCATCCTTCAATTGCATAATAATATGCTTGTGGAGAAAGATACAATGATGCCTATCGTAGTTGGTATGCTAATTTATTTTTTTATTTATTTTAATATTTTTTTTGGTGGCTGGCCTGTACGGGGATCCGAACCTGTGATCTTGGGGATACAAGGCTGAGCTCTAAAATATGCCAATTTAATAAGCAATGATCGAAGCAAGTATTTCTCACCTTTTTATTTTGCAGTTCAAACCTAAAGTAATGTATTATCCTTTAATGCCATTTTTAGGACTATCCAATAAGAAAATTGTAGTGTTGTCTATATAAAGGCTTTATGGGAACTGCTTAAATATAAAAAAAACAGACAAGCAAAAATTGTCAAAAGTAGCCATCATAAGCTAAATAATTACAAAGCAAGTGTTTACAAATATTCATTTTTAACCAGTTTGAGTTGTTGTCAATTCACCTCGGGCTGGTCCTTAAAGTAGACCTGTCAGGGTGCTCCTGACATTTGATGTGCCCCTATCATGATCGTTCATTGTGCTTCTTCATCTTAAGTATCGTTTGTCTCCATGGTGAACAGGTGTGTGTTCCTCTAGGACACAATTCTAATTTATCTGTACTCTTATAGGTTCTCTTTTTAACTTGTGATGATGTACATGCTTCCAGTCCTTTGAGTTGTACGCTTAAGTTGTTTTTCAAAACAGAAAGCCAACTGCTTTGGTGGGGGAAAGCTATTTAAAAGTTAAAACCAGGAGTTCATATTAAATGCTAGTACTCCTCCCACCCCTACAGTGGTCTTCATCCAGAGCTGGTTCTCTTTTCATATGTTTTGTCCAAACTTATTTCAGTTTCACTTTTCTTGTACCTCCTCAGCTTTTCCAAGTGCAAACATTAAGAAGTAGAAACTAAAATAAATTCAAAACAGCCCTAAATTCCTTCGCTCTGATCACCTGGGTCCTAATGATTACAGCTGTGAGTCCTGTACATGATATTCTTGGTGAGTTTTGGTAATGACATTGTAGGTGATGGAGGTGCTGTGGATCCCAATAGAATATATGCTTTCTATGGTTTCTTGGCTTCATGTTGTTTTATTAAGGAAAAATCATGTCAAGAGTCTATGTGTAGGAGATAAACATGTGCCTTTGCATGGAGGACTGAAACAAATGTAGAGATTGCAGATCATTTAAATAAAGTCCATGCTTTGATATCCACCAATCGAGCATATTAAAAAAGTGGGAGCTCTATGACATACTGGCATGTCTTTGAAAAAGAATATTGCACTTCCTGTCCAACTTAATAAAACCAGGACGATTTAGAAAAATTGTAGCCATGGCTATTATTCTTGATTACTGTTCATGTTTTTATATTGTACTTAGATCGGATTAGTTGTTTTTTGCAAAGCACTTGGAAACACTTTGCTTTTGTATGATTTGAGACATTGATTGTGTTCTTTGGAAAATAGTAGTTTCGCATTTCCTCTACCTCTTCTCTTTGATGGCTGTGTATTATGAATGGTGAACACTAAACAAACTGGGCTTATCTGTAGGAGTTAAATTAAGAGTAGGAGTTTGAGTGTGTACATTTGGTTGAAGATGATGCAGAAGTGGTTGGAGGGGAGAGGAGCAAGTAATAAGCAGACTGCTGGGCTGGCCTGTTAGCTCACTTGGTTAGAGTATGGTGCTGATAACACCAAGGTCAAGAGTTCAGATCCCTGTACTCGCCAGCCGCCTCTCCCCACCCCCACGAAAAAGAAAAAAAAGCAGATTGCCAAAGAGAGGAGCTAAGAGGTTCTTTGGATACTGGATCAAAATGGTATGTTTGAAGATAAGGGGTTTATATTTCTTGAATGCATATAACCTTAACTTTAAATACATGTTCTGGTAGAGAAAATCTTTTCAAGAAGAAAACATAATATAAAAAGCCAATGTTGAGTGAGGTAAAAGAATAAGCTGTGTCTCTTCTTAAGAGTAAGATGTGAGAATTGAAGGAAAAGAAGAGAAATATCAAATTACTTTTAGCTTTTTAGTTTTCTTCCTTTCATGTTTAAGACTCAAGGTCTAGTTCCCTGTGAGTTGTCTCCAAATCTGTGAACTCTAAATCTAATGATATTTTTGTCTTTGATAAAACATCACTGACTTTCACACAAGTGTATGAGAAGGGAAACTAGGCATTGTTTTATTAATATGTAGAACGGTTGTCAAATATTCTTGTAAGTTTCGACAATATTCTCAAAAGCAAAACATTTTCGTATTAAGAGATATTTATTTCGCTTTCACCGATAGTGTACTGAAATTTTGAGGCAAATCAAATGTTTAAGAGATGACGGGTTGATGCTATTAATACTCCTGTTTTTATTAAGTCAAGTTTTGGCCATCAGAAGTGTACCATTTCTCCTTATTTGAAGTTTTAACCCTTCAAGTACCTGATCTATATTTTTATTTTTTTTTTGAAATCTTTCTATTGTCTGTTTTTCTGCTTTCTTAAATATAAGGCAGAAAACGTAATTTTAAAAAAAACATTTAAGCATTAGTTTTGGGGGCAAACCCCTGATGCAGGTAGATGATTAAATATATGAATTTATATAAAATACATTTTAGATGCCCCAGTTTAGGCTTCCGCCTCCTTACAGTGTTGTTTCAGGTGAGCAAGTGCCTTGGGCTTTCCTTTGCAGGGCCTCCTCTTCCAGGTGTGCTCTCAAGTCCAGCCCCATCAGCAGCGTGGTCATCTGTTAATTTTCACCATTTGTTATGCTCATGAACTTCAGTCTCTCCCTGTCCTCTGAGAACTCCTTTGGCTGTATGGCACCTAAGTACATCCCATTCTGAAATGAAAATCAAAATCCAAACAAAAACCCACTGATATATATAGTTTGGATATGTTTATGCCCCCAACCTTTATCCCTCCAAAGCTCATGTTGAAATCTCATCTCCAGTGTGGCAGTGTTGGGAGGTGTCTGGGTCATGGGGTTGGGTCCCTCATGATTAGATGAATGCCTTCCCTGGGAGGGGTAGAGAGTGACTTCTCCCTCAATTAGTTCCTGGGAAAGCTGGTGTTTAAAGAGCCTGGCACCTCCCCTCCCTCTTTCTCTTGCTTCCTCTCACCATGTGACCTCCTTGCACACGCTGGCTACCCTACCATTTTGTGCCATGAGTAGAAGCAGCCTGAGGCCTGCGACAGATGCAGCTGTCCCAGAATTGTAGGCCAAATTAACCTCTTTTCTTTAGAAATTACCCAGTCTCAGGTATTCTGTTATAGCAACACAAAAACGGACTAATACACCAACTAACTCCCTTCAATTTCTTTCTCAAACTACTGCTGGATCTTTCTTTTCTTCCTTCATCATCAGCCATCTGGGAAAAGCAACCTTTTATCCACTGCCTTTATTTCCTCATGTCCAATTCACTTCTCAGAAGGAGCCCCTGGCTTCTTGCTCCATCACCCTTTACCATCAGAAATGCTCTCTGAAAAGTCATTACAACTTCACTGCCAAATTCTCAGACTCCACAGAATGCCCCTTATCCTCTCTGGAGCATTTCATCTTTCTGAAAACTCTCCCCACCCTTGGCTTTTAAGATATTCCTCTGTCTTGACTGTATTCTCCCCCACCACACACACACACCTTACTGCTTTGCTGTTTCCTTAGCTGGCTCCTCTTTAACTACTTGGCTTTTAATTTTTAGAGCACTCCAGAGTTCTGACCTGACCACGTTTTCATTCTACATTTTCTTTGGACACACTTATCCATTTATGTGCTGAAGACTCCCAAATCATCATATTCAGACCATTTTACTTTCCCCACCGTATCTTTGGAAAGTCAACGATAAAATGGTCTGTTGATGCCACCATCCAAGTAATCATAGTTCATCGGTCACTTGGAAGTGACCTTCCAAACATGATCCTTCTCCTATTTGAGGAGGCTCTCGAGAAGGCAGCAATGTATGACGCATAAATATTGTCATTCTGTATTTGACGTCACAGCGGCTAAGACTTGGGTCACTGGGTGTTGCTAAGGTATTTCACTGTCCAGAGTTCATCTTTTTTCCTTGCTTCCCTTTTCATATAACATACAAATTTTTTTTCTTCTTTTAAGTTCAACTGATATTCTTTACTCTCCCACCCTTATTCCCGAATGAAGTTTGGAATTCCATTTGTATCATGACTTCCTTTATAGCTGTTTTATTATTGCTGCTTGGTTAGACCCATTGTACAGGCTTCTGTTTTCTGTAGTACATTGTATGTATCATGGCTTAGCTTTTTCTTTACTATTGTATGTAAAGGGAGGCATTCCATTTTCTCCTTGCCTTTGGGACCAAGAGAAACATCCACATGCAGACAGAATTCTTATCACACTGGAAGGTTACAGTCACAGAACAGTTTCTGGGGCCGTTTGTAGTCTCTATTGTTGTCAAGTTGTTCAAAGCGATAGGAATATTGTGCTCTTTCTCTTGGATCCTGACCAGTTTGTACTCAGGAGCCAATAATAGGAGAAATCCTAGGAGAGTAGGAAGAATGCCACCTCCTGACTTGATCTCACCAAAACTCAAATGGACATAGAAATGCCTGACACCCTTTCTCAGTTAAATTGTCATGGCTCTGGCATCTTGTAAGGATACTGCTGAATACTTCTCAGTCTGCAAAGGCTCTTCTTTCCCAAAGGGGTAGAGCCCATTATAAACAGAACCAGACAAGGCCAGTCATCTACCTCTAATCTCTAGAGATGTTGTCTTGGGTTTGGACATGAGTCAGTATCATAAGCTGCAGGTTTCAAATCCTTGAATTGGAGACATACAGAAACACAGTGATTTTTCCCTGAGTGTTTTAGGGCTTTATCTGCTGCCTGGGCCGTCTCTCTTCTCTCAGCTCCAATTCTGACTGCCTCTCGGCCTAAAGATCCCTCTTGCACCTTTGGCCAACCACAGGTACTGCTGACTTAGCCCATATTTCCACTTCAGGGTCCTCCTGCCTGTTGCATAGCAGCTGTGTGTGTTATTTGACATTTCCAGAATCATGAGTAAGGGAAAAGAAAGAGAAAACTAACGTTACTGAGGAGTGCTTCCATTCTTGGTCCTTTGCATAAGTTTATATACACGTTGTACTTACACACATACATGTATATTTGGTAGTTATCTAACTATATTCAATCCACTTGCCATTTTAACCTCTTTTAATCTTTATTCCCAATAGTGGGGTGACACCGTCTTATGTGTTATCAGAAAACCTTTTCATTCATTTATCTATTCATCCACTCATCCTTCCGGTCATCCACCTATTATTATTCACTTATCCATCTAGCCATCCATCCATTTATCCACTCCCCACCCCCCACTCTTCCATCCTTCTCTAACCCGTTCATCCATTCCCCCACCTTTTTGTCTATTTCCGCCACCTATTCATCCACACACACACACCCCATCTTTCACCCATTAAACATGTACTGAGCACCTATGCTGTGTTATCACCACATATAGGGAGCTCAAAATCTGAGAATAATTTCCCTTCGTTTTGCTCTCTCTCTTATCTCTCTTGTGTTATGCTCATATGCTTCTAACTTTTTGAATCACTTCTAACTGAACATCAGGTGTAGACATGGGATTGAAAAGATGTTTATATGTAAAACTATATTCTCAAGGCATAGAGGTAACCAGAAGTGATCTGAAATAACCTCTATTATGCAATTTTATTGAAGGAAAAGGAGTCTGGTTGAAAATCACTATTTGGGTAAGTGTCCTGGAAATCTTGCATTCTGGTCAAAAATACTTCCAAGTGCAAGCACTAACATGGTACTGGTCTTTGTTCAACATAAGCGTCTGGTCATTGTGCCACTGTCAATGCAACATTTTCCAGGCAGTGGGGGACAAAACACATTGTGGTGTGTGTATTCCCCTCTCCCTACCCCTAACCCTAACCACTAAACCAGCCCTTTCCCCCTTGACTTCACCCACCTGCACCAGTAAACTTCCTAGCATCTTTCTAGCCCAAGAGAGAGAAGAGTCACTAGCTTGTAAGCACCCACATTTTTATGGTTTCAGCTATTTTCAGTGGAATGTTTTCTCAAATATTTGATATCATTGTCTTTTGAAAATAGTATGCAAAATATACTAAATCATTAACTCCCCCTCCTTTTTGTTTTTGGATAACTCAACATTGGGGATTCTATTTTTTACCCCATTCTGAAAAATAGTCCTTCTTCCCAGGTGTATGGAGGGTGCATGGTCTCATCCCTGGGGATCCAGGTCTCAGTGCTTCTTTGAATGTTAGTACTTTTAAATTCTTTTCTTGCCTTTTCCCTCCCTTTCTGCCTTCATTCATTGCTGTCAGTGTTTCTGCCTGAGGTCCCTAATTCCCCCTGCTTTCCTCCCCTTCTCCCCTTTTTTTGCTTTGAATCTTCTGTGATCTTGAAAACTAAATAACTTCTTAGAACTGTTGGTATAATTAGAAGAAATAGATGCTGATCAAAGATCTGAGGAGAATTCTAAGGAAGAAAGTACAAGAGATTTATTGTTTTAAGTCTTATTTTCTGCTCTTCTCTGCTGAGTTTTTTTTTTTTTTTTTTTTTAGGTGCTCTTTTATTTATCATTCATTTATCTGCAACTGGTCATTAGCTGAGTTTGAATACGTCATTATTTTTCAAAGTGTGGCCTGCAGGACTACCTGTTTCAGAAGCACTAGGGGTACTGTTAAAATGCAGGTGCATGGCTCTCACCTTGGACATCAGAATTTTTGGATGGAGGGCCCAAATGTGCACATTTTCATTCAGCAGTCTTGAGCTTGAGAATTATTGTAATGAGTGCTATGCCTGTGTTCTTAATCTGAATTAAGTTTGCCTTATATTTGTAGTTGCAAATTTCTGAGATGCTCAGAGAGATAGGAAAGGGGTTAAAAGTGCAGGCTCTGGAGACAGACTGAGTTCAAATCCCAGTTCTACCCTTAACTGTTATATGATATGGGCAACCTATGTAAAGTCTTTGCCTCAGTTTCTCTCTCTATAAAATGGAGGTGATAATAGTACCTACCGCATAGGGTTGTTGCATTAATATAGAAAAGAATTTAACATAGTAATCACACAGTGAATGTTAGCTATTATTGCTATCATATTTTTGTATAGTGGCTCCATCATAGTTTTTGTAGCTTGCTCAACTACCTTTGTGCCTGAGCACGCATACATAGGCATGCATGCCTGGTACCATGGATAGCATTTCATGACCTGGCTTCAAATAGCATGACCGTGGGTCACAGTCAACTATTGACAGTTGCAAAGGAAAATGTCCAAGTTTGAAGGAATATCACTGTCATGAGCCTTAATTTTTTATAGATGTTTTAACCTCAAATTGTGAGACTAATCAGAGGATTCAAACCAGCGTAGTGGCTTTGTTATAAGTTGACACAGTGAGGTAGGGTTCTTCTGTGTGCACCAAATTATGCAGCACTTTTGATGGAATCCCGTACAGAATTCTACTGGTTTCTATGGCAACTTGAATTCAAATTAGGATCTTAGAAGCCTCTTCAGAGTAGAAAAAGCAAGTTTCATTTTTTCCATAGTCATGGAATACCCATATATAGTTTATGCAAAGTATTTTCTAAGTGGAACTTTTTTGTCTTTTTACTTATCTTGCCATTAATAATTTTAACAATTTTGTAGTACTACATTCCTACATTCTTTGTGTATCTCTGAATGAGAATCTCAGTTGCCCAACAGTGCTCATTTTGCTATGAATAGCTGATGTTTCACTTTGTTGCTTATAACAGATGCACTATGTATTTTTGACTTTTCTGACTAATGCTCTAGTAATTAGTAAGAGGTGAGAGCAACTGTTACAGAAATCCCAGGTTAGCAAGTCAACCTATTTTTAATGGCAACTTTAAAAACTTTTGAGTAAATGCCTAATTTTTGTGAAAGACGTATTTTAGCACGCATCAGCCTGAAATAATTTCAAAATTGGATCTCATGACCATGGAGACAAAGTCTTTTGCAGATACTGACTAACTGGTTTAGCAATTACAAGTATATTGGTGAGAATAGGCTCAGTTTTGCTGTCATAACAAATATGCCTGAAAGTCTCAGTGTGGCTTATGACAACCAAAGTTTATTTCCCATGTTTGCTTCCTACCCATTGCAGATTTGCAGGTTTCCTCCCTGTTCACTCTGGGACCTGGGCTGATTGAGCAGCCCTCATCTGGAACATGGCCTGCCCTTGCGGCAGAAGGGAAAGAGCACAACCAAGCAACTAGTGACTCTATAACACCTATCCAGAATGTTTCCCACCCACCCCACCCTCACATTTCATTGTCCAAAGCAAATGCCACATCGGGGCCTGAATCCACGGATTGGGGAAATATAATCCCTCTGCAAGGCAGTGAATGTCATCCCCCTTTTGGTATGTAAGTCTGCACAGCAGGGACATCACAGCTTGTAGTTAATATATATTATTTAGAGGAGGTGGTGGTGGAGATTAATGGTAAAATCACAGAATTTTAGAGCTTCAGGAAATGGTCCATCAAGGGTTTGGGACTTGCTAAAATCCCTGTAGCCATTTAGTGGATTTAGTGGCAGAATGGACACTAACACCAAGTCTCTTAGCCCAAGTCTAGCATTCTCTTCTGTCTACAGTTAGGAAACTTTCATGGTTTTGACAAATGAGCTCTTTGTAATAGATAGCAGCATATTCAGCCTTGGGTTAAAGCACCTTGCCTTCCATTTGTTTCGTACTTTTGATTTAATGTTACTTTGGATAATTAAATTAAGTTAAACATTTTAATTCCTAATAGTGGAACACAGTGACTGCGTAAATGTTTTTATAATTGGTTGTCTAAGGCACAGGACCTCCAAGAAGTGAAAATGTCCAACAAGACATTTTCTGCACTGGTAGCTTTTCTATACTGATTTGACATTACGATTCTTTAGATTGCACCCAAATCACTCGTAGGAAGAAAGTTCTAGAATCCTGGTCAAGATGGCAGAATAGATGGTCCCCAGCATCACTCTCTCCCACAAATCAACTAATTTACAACTATTAAAAAGCAATGACAGCCAAGCTGGGGCTGCTAGAGCTCAGGGGAAGAGGAGGAGAGACCTATGGCATGCATGAAGGCCAGAGATGCCACAATGAAAGAACGAAAAAACCTCTCTGTTTCGAGCCCCAGCCACTTCTAGGCTGGAGCTGCTGAGTATGCAGAGCAGGAGCTGGCAAAAGCTGCACCTATGCCCTTCGGATGAAGTTGCTTGGAGGTGGCAGAGGAGAAGAGGGCCTTGGTGACCCCCAGGCCAGCAATACCACTAATAGGGTTCCAGTGGACCCACATAGGACTGAAGAGTCAAACAACTGAAAAAAAGGAACCACTCAGAGGCCAGTGAATCATCGCAAGGGACTGGAGCACGGCCTGTCCCATGGGAAGTGTTTGCAGCATGGGTGGTGAGGGAGATGGGCCCACTGGGGGCACAGCAAGGACAGCTGATCTGCCTCCCAATCAGCGTAGTACCACTCAGTAGAGACTGGTAAGGAATATAGAATTGCATGGGGTGCAATTTGGCCAAGACCAGTGTTTCTATACAACCCATGTGCACTGGATTGCACTAAACTTGGCTACCTATAAAGTCAACCATTAAAACCTGAGCTGCACAAAAAGCCTTCCCCAGAGAATTAGCAGCAAAGCGGCAATCTAGCTCAACCACAGACCTCAAGTACTGGTCCCCACAGGAAGCTCCCTCACTTTAGAAGTAAGCAAAGCACAACAAATGAGTTCCAGTGCAGAGTTTAAATGGTGGGAACAGCAAATAATCCAACACAGAACTAAAAGAAAAGACAGAGTACCCACAACTGGAGACAAAGTTTGATATTAACTAGTAAAGGTCTCATTTCACCAAAGAACACTTATAACACCTAGAAGGACTGGAAGTCCCCTGGGCTACCAAGCCAGAAATGGGGGAGGGCTGGGGCCTCAGCCATGCCCCCTGACACCTACAACCAGTCCTGAGGGTGGAGGCCTCAGGCCTCAGTCACGCCTCCCCCCCAACATAAGCAACCAGCCCAGTGGTGACCACTGAGGCACTGCAGGAAGCGTCCCGGGTTCTCCCGAGGCAGGGTGGCAGGGGGGGCCTCAGGCCTCGGTCATCCCCCCCCCACGTGTAACCAGCCCAGTGATGACCACTGAGCCACTGCAGGAAGTGCCCTGGGCTCTCCTGAACTGGGGCAGTGGGGAGCCAAGGGTCTCAGCCATGCCCCCCTGATGCACGCAACCAGCCCAGCAATGACCACTGAGCTGTAGCAAGAAGGGCCCTGGGTTCCTGAGCTGGGGTGGTTGGAGGCGATGGCCTTTGCCACACTCCCCTGACATCTGCACCCAGCCTGGCAATGACCATGCCACTGCTGGAAGCCCCCTGCTCTCCCATGTGGGAGTCGGGGGGGTTGCCACAGGCCTCAATCCCACCCCTCTTCCTTCCTCCTTCTTCCATCACATTTTTCTTCCCCCTTCCCCTCTCCCTCCCACCTACTCCGCAACAACATCATGGAATGTAAAAAAATAATATTAAGAAAAAAATTAGGGCCGGCCTGTGGCTCACTCGGGAGAGTGCGGTGCTGATAACACCAAGGCCCCGGGTTCAGATCCCATATACGGATGGCCGGTTCGCTCACTGGCTGAGCGTGGTGCTGACAACACCAAGTCAAGGGTTAAGATCCCCTTACCGGTCATCTTTTAAAAAAAAAAAAGAAAGAAAAAAGAAAAAAATTTAAAAAGAAGAAAGTTCTAGAAAGAGGCCTGTACTGGGCAAAGAAGGACTTTTTAGAGCCCTAGGGTGTTGTTTGTAGGCATGCATGAGTTATACCTGAGTACTGCTCATGAAGCGGGTTCACCATGCACTGGTTACCAGCTTGTCTGAGTCCAGTGAGCAGAATACACACAAGTTACAGAAAGCCAGTTTATTACAGGTAGGCAGCAAGCGACAATAGAAGCCTAGGGCTCATTGTGAGCTGTCCCTCAAGGCTCGGGAAAGCTGCCCCAGGGCGGTGGAGTCTTGTCTCCATGTGCCCCACTTGCACCACAGCTGAGGGGCCCCAAAAGGCAGCCTGCCTTGGGTTATGTACATTGGGAGCCACATGACATGCTGGGCTAAAGTACTGAAGTACATCCTGTTTCTGGGGGGGGCGGGGACTGGAACAAAGCTTAGACTGTTTTGGCAGCCCCTGTGTTATCACAGGATATTACATTTCCAGAATATTCTATAATTATTCTTGAGAACTATAAGCAAGAAAGAGAGGAGAACTGGGTTGGTCCAAGGTCACCAGAGAACTGTCCTTTAACACTGAGTAACCAAAGTGCACTGTATGTATTGTGGGGGTGGGAGGTGGAAGTACATGACTATGTGAATTTATGCCTGGACCATTTCCCTCATGTGATGTTACCCTAGAAGTTAAGCAGTCTGCCATCGGCCTGCCTGCTTCTTTGGGTATATCAGCTGTGGTCGTTGTTTAGGGTCACTGTCTACACGGAGGAGTCGATGATGCTTGCCCCATCCCGTTGTCTCACAGGGTAGTGTTAGTGTTTTTCTGACTTGCTTAACCAGTGAACTGACCTACAGAACAGATGGACAGACTAAGTGGAAGAGATGTATTGGTCCTGGAGACCTAGAAGCATCCCATAGTATGGAGTGAATTTGGGAAATCTGCAAAAGGTATGCTGGGAAGATTACAGCCCATCCCATAATGAGTAATAGCAGAGTGAGCCTCCTTGCACTAGTTACCAGGGCCTTGTGATTATGACGCGACAGCTCCCACATTCTTGCTGATTCCTTGGTAACGGTTGCATGAACAGGTTCTTTATATGCTGGGGGAAGGGTCTTATGCACAGGGCATATGGCCTGTGTATATTATATTTAAGTTGGCTATGTAGCAAAACTCTGTATCAGGTGGTTCTGTTCGACCAAATCGGCAGCCGTAGTCTCCCAAAAGTGGTGGCAGGGGAGTTCCCACAAGGAACTGCCCAAACCATCCAGAGATGAGGCTGGTTGGGATTCCAAAGAAAGAAGCATTAAACACCAGGGTGATCAGTCCAAAGCACTTATTAGGGGAACTTACATACAGAGGGGGCTTCAGTGTCCTTCTGATGGACAGAGAGAAAAGAGATGTTCTACCTAGGGGTGTCCCTAATGAGGGGTCAGGCTACGTATGGGGTTCACATGAGGGCCTAGGAATTTTGCTCAGGATCAGGGCTGTTTTCTATGTGGTTAGCAACATAGTTAATCTCTCAGTGCTTTGAACAACAGTCTCAACACCTTTATCAGTGCCTGGGAATGTTCAAGGCTCTGGGTAGGGTTCAAACCTGCAGGGAATACATGCAGCTGGCCCAGTCACGGAGTGGTCAAGGTACTCTGTTTCTCGGTCAGGACACAGAAAGAAAGCGGGGGGTGGGGAGGGGACCGCGGGAACCTGCCTAGGATAACTGGGTCTTGTGTTTCACTTAGAAGGGATCTTAAAGTTTATCTAGAATTCTAGATGCCTGTCCATCTAGAATTATTCGTGGCCTCTCACCTGTTGGGACACACACCTCACTGTCTCATGAGACTATGACTCTTCTGGAATGATTCTTCTGCGTTCTTCATTGTATCGAACCTAAATCAGTCTCACTCTAGTTGTAGTCTCTTTAGTCCCACTCCTGCCTTCTTTGATCACCCACGAATGTCTCTTCCTTTTTCTACATGGGAGCCCTTAAATATGAAGAGGAACAATTGTGTCTCCCTCTGACGACTTCTCTCTGGGCCAGGTTTTTTCCCTCATTATTCTTACAGGGAATGGCTTTAGTTTCCCTCCCTCCTGGTTGCTGTCCTTGAGGTGTGTCACCATGGATCCTGGGCCCCACCTCTACAGTGCAGGGCCTGGAATACATGTGGGACTCCAGTGCTGAGTAGAGTGGCTAATGGAAGGGGGCACAGGCTTTGCCGTCAGATGCACCAGGGCTTAGGATCCAGCTCTGCCACCTGCTGGCTGTGTGACCCATGTACTGTTTTCTATTGTTCAGGTCTCAAGTGTATTCATCTGGTAGAAAGGGGACAGTAATTCCTCCATCCGGGGGTGTTGTGAACAACAGAGGGATGGTCTGTTTGAAGTCTCTAATGTCAGTGTGTGGCATTTAATATGTTCTCAGTAAAAGTCTTCCCATTGCTCTAGGTATTATACTTTTATTAATTCAGGGTAATATAATATCAGCTTTTTTTGTAGCCATATCACTCCTGTGCCACACCAAAGTTGAAATTATCTCAAGTCTCAAAGTCTTCCCCATGTGCTGTTGTTAAACCTGTTTCTTCTATCCTGTTGAAAATGTGTAGCAAGTATCTCATGGATATAAAACAGCACCTGCCTCATAGGGTTAGCCTACATGAAATACACATGGCAAAGTGTTTAAAATATAGTAAAAAGAAGAAATGTTAACTGTCATCTTTATTATTGCTATTTGTTTTAGCACAGATTGATTTTAATGGCACTTACTTCCCTAAGATCTGTATTTTGGTATAAAAAGTGGCATATTCAATAAAGAGGCTTATTTGAAGAGCTAAGCGAGAAAAAAATCAGTCCACTTAAAGAGAATGAGCTTATGTCAAGGGTTAGTGCAGCATCTGAACTTAGTAGCCTCACAATAAAACTCAGCTCCCTGTGTCATTCGACGTTATTTGTGACTAGATATTAATGCTTTCTTTTAAGAATTGATATAACTTAAATTTTAATTGCAAGAAAGTGCATTTCAACCCAGGAAAGGCAGATACGATAGCACTGGAGTATTTCTTAGAATGTGCTGTGTCCTTCACCCGAGTGTCTCGATGCCTCTTAGCAGGTGGCTCTCCCCTTCAGGGGAAAAGATGAGTATTAGCAGTTAGATAGCAGAGGCCTGTCCCAGCCCCAGCAGAGGGAGGCTGAGCTACCTCGGATTCAAAGACAGCCAGCTGCTGATCATCTTTCTCTCAACTACAAATGTCTTTTTGATTCCATAGGGTCCTGGAGGAACCAGTGTATTCCAGAGCAAGAAATTAATGGCAGCAGTGTTTCTTCGTACACATCTGGAGCTGGGTGTTATCTTGGTGCCATGCTTCTTCTCCGCCTCCACTTTTAAATAAACTTTTCGTTTTAGAGTAGTTTTAGATTTGCAGAAAAACTGGGAGGGTAGACAGAGAGTTCCTGCATACCCCACCTGCAATTCCCTCCATTATTAACATATTACTTTAGTACGTTTGTCACAATTAATGAACCAATGTTGATACATTATTATGAACTAAAGTCCTTTCCTTAGTTTTCACCTAATGACCTTTTTCTGTCCCAGGATCCCATACAGGATAGCACATGATGTTTTGTCATCATGTCTCCTTAAGCTCCTCTAAGCTGTGACAGTTTTCTCTGCCCTATTTTTCAACTAGTGTTGAGCTACTTTTCAAGAGATGCTTTTTCGAATTTTGATAAATGCCTGATGGTGGATGTTAACAAGGCTGTTGACTTTCCTTATTAATCCTTCAATCAGCAAACATTGACCTAGAACTAACCAGAGGAGGTAACAGAACCTGATGACAGAACCAAGGCAAATTGCCTTTCCCCATACTAGTGCCTCTCGACCCCTCAAGATGCTTGCGGATCCTCTGGAGATTGTGTTCAAATGCAGATTCCTCTCGGTAGTTCCAGGGCAGGGCCTGAGAGTTTACATTCCTAACAAGCTCCCAGGTGCACCCATGCTGCAGGAGACTATTCTCCTCCAAACAAGACCCCAAACTTGTGCAGAGCTCCATGTCTGGTGCTAGTGAGAGCTACAGGGCTGGGGTGGAAGGTGAGAGAAGAGTTAGATAAATTGTATGTGGCAATCTCTGCCATCAGGAAGTTTGTGGTTCTGTTAGAAATACAGAAAAGACTGAACTAAACAAGGGAGCTAAAGTCAAATGCAAAATGGAGACTGAGACAGTAGATGGTAGGTGCTTCACACCCACTGGGATGGCTCTTACCAAAAAACCTCACCCCTGTTAGGATGGCTGTTAACAAGAATCACAAGTGTTGGCGAGGATGTGGAGAAACTGGAATCCTTATGCATTGCTAGTGGGATGTAAGATGGTACAGCTACTGTGGAAAATGGTGTAGCATTTCCTCAAAAAACTGATCTTAGAATTGTCATGAGATCTGGCAATTCCACCTTTAGGAATATGCCCAGAAGAATTGAAAACAGGAACTCAAACAGATATCTGTACACCCGTGTGTACATTATTTACAGTGTTAAATAATTAATACTGTAATTATTTACAGCAGCATTATTTACAACATTATTTACAGTAGCCAAACGGTAGAAGTAAAGCAAGTGTCCATCAACAGATGAATGGATAAAGAAAATGTGGTACATACCTACAATGGGATAGTATTCAGCCTTAAAAATGAAGGTAATTCTGACACATGCTATAGTATAGATGAACCTTGATGAGATTATGCTAAGTGAAATAAGCCAGTCACAGAAGGACAAAGACTGTATGATTCCACTTGTATGAAGTACCTAGAGTAGTCAAATTCAGAGACAGAAAGCAGAATGGTGGTTGCCAGGGCCTGGGGAAAGGAACAAACAGGGAGTTGTAGTGTAAATGAGGACAGTTTCATTTTTGAAATAGTTGAAATGCAAGATGAGACGGTTCCAGAGATGGATAGTGATGATGATTGCACAACAATGTGAGTGTAATTAATACTGCTGAACGATAGGCTTAAAAATGGTTAAAGTGGGAAATTTTATGTTGTGCATATTTTACCATAATGTAAAAAATGTTTTAAAAAGACACATACACACAAAAAATACAATAGGTGGTAGAGTTGTCAGACAAGAAGGATACAATGATAACGGTAAGGAAGGCTTCATTTATGGACCACATGTGATATGCCAGGTGCAAAGAGCTTATTCATCCATTTACCTCCAACAATCCCAGGAAACAGGCACTTAGCCCTGCTTTATAGATGGTAAAACCAAGAAAAGGAAGAGATTATTTAAGGCTGTAACAGTCAGGGCATTAGTGGGATTTAAGGTGGGCCTTGGAAGAGAGACAGGATTTCGGTGGAAAGACGGTAGGAGGCATTGTGGGTGGATAGGAACTGGCTAAGGAGAGACACGGGGACTGGATGGGAACTTAGAGCAATTCAGCTGGTGCGACTGTGGCTGGTGTGTAGAGTTGAAGTGCATAAAACATGACTACAAGTGCAGACCATATAGAGCCTTTCAATTTCAGAGTAAGAGATATTGTATTAATCCGTTTTTGTTGCCTATAACAAAATTCATGGAACTGGGTAATTTATAAGAAAATGAAATTTATTTGCTTACAGTTTCTGAGGCTTGGAAGTCCATTAGTCCATCTGGTGGTGGCGACAGCAACCCAGGTGTCTCACATTGCAAGATGGTGGAAGCAGAGAGAGCAGAGGGAGAGCAAGACAGACTCTTTTCTTTTAAAGCCCTCAGAACCACGCCCCTGACCACCGTCATTAATCCATTTACTACAGCACAGTCCTACCATTCAATCACCTTTTCAAGGCTCCACCTTTCAATTACCATAATAGGATTTCCCACCCTCTTAATAGTCACAGTGGAGGCTAAGTTTGTAATGCATAAAATGTGGGGGATACAATTCAAGCTTCAATGAGTTTTGGGGGAACATAATTCAGTCCACTACAGATATGAACTTGTCTTTTAGTATCTAAACAGAGACTCCCTCAAGTGTTTTCAGAGGCCAACAGGCAACATACATGGGAGAAGTGACTCAGTACAAGGTAACAGGGAGTGGTGTGGACTTTGGCAAAGTGAAGAGAGCACGTCCCACTTAAGATGTTCAGATCTCACACATAGGTCCTGAGTGGTGTAGGCCACCGATGGGCTTGGATAACACTTAACTTCTGACGGTGAGGTTGCTGTATTCCTGAAGGTATATAGAGGTGGTGTCAGTGGCATGCAAAACCACGTGATACATGAGGCATATCTTCCTGGCTGTGTCAGTAGCACTAGAAGGTTGTGGGTACAAACTAATGCAACTTCACAAGTACTTAAAAACATTACTTTTATGTTAAGACAAGGACAGGTGGAGGAGAATACTAATGATGGCTAACGTTATTGAGCGCTCACTATGTGCCAGGCAGCATTTGGAACACTTCACATACATTATCTCATTCAGTCCTCCTAACAGCCTGTGGGCTCAGAACTCCAGTTACCCCTATTTACAGGTGAGGAATTGGGGGTGCAGGCGGGAAAGGAACTCACCCAAGATGTCACGACAGAAATCCGGGACACAGCAGTTGCTGCAGTTGCACGTAGAGTTAACTCTGAGTTTCCTGAAAGCTATGTTTTATTTCTTTTTTCATTGCACTATAGTCCAAGAGTAATTTAAATAAGGACCACTAGATGTCACTACCCAGTGCTGCTTAAAAAAGAGACATGGACAAGGAAAAACAGAAAACAAAAACCGGCTTCACCACTGGTATATAAGGTTTCCTGCTGGAAAATGTAGACATGACCTGGTCACCACAGAGCCTCTGTCTCCTTTCCTTCCTCACATTGGTCCAGCCCAGCTGGCTCGGTGCTGTTGAACCCCCACTTTGCTGGTGGATTTTGTAATTTCAGTAAACCAGAAGGGAGTCTGTCGTTTCATAAGTCAGCTCCCCTTGCACCAACTGCCAGCTCCACTGAAGGCAGGAGGGGCAGGATTGGATGAGGGGGCATTGGATTGTTGGAGTCTGTGTGTGTGTGAGAGAGAGGGAGAGGGATGTTTGTTTCCAGTTTCTAAGGTAGAAGTGAGACACACAAATACTAAATTAATTTGCATGGAAGGGCAGGAATGGTGCTTGTGTACAGGGCACCAGAAAATGACAGGAGGCTCTGGGAAGAGAGCAGGCGGGGGGGGGGGGGGGGGGTCCTGAACCTCTTGGGGCAGTGGGCAGTGGAGGAACATGTGTCGGGGTCTCATTTAGAGGGAAATAAAGAGGACAGAGGAAGAAGTGCGGTGCCCTCCTGACAGGGTCCCCAACCCACTGATTCAGGATATAGCTATAGAATGCACACATTCTACTTCAGGTGCCCACAAAGATTTGCCAAGATTGAGCAAATTGAACATGAAAGGTTATTTGTTTTTGTATTTTTAATTCTTCTTCCTCCATCCTGGCATCCTCACACTAATTTTAAAATCTTCCTTCTCTGTTGTAATTTTCTTGAGAATTCTGTATTTATTTCTAAGTATAGTCAATACGATGATGAATTACATTTTTATCCCAGTTCACTTGGGCAGGAAAATGAAGAGCAGATTCTCTAAAACACGGTGAAAGGCAACCCATACAAAAGTAGAGCAGAGAAGGGGCGGGGAGGAGGGATAAACTGCTGGAAAACATTTAAAGCTTTTATCCAAAATGCGTCTCCTTTCTTTTGGAGAGGAGGTCAGAATATAATAGGCACATCACACCAGGAGCTGTTTTGAAAAATGGTACTGTGTAAGTTATGAGAACAGCTGCAGAGATCTTTTTAAAAAATCTGGATAATAAAGCAAATGGTACAGCCGAACGTCTTTAAACGATAGGAAGAAAGCGTCAGTATCAGGCAAAACTTTATATTTTACGTGGGCCCTGGAGATTGAAACTCATTTGCATGGAACTGGAAAGCATGCTTTGCATTATGTCCATTGATAGAATGTACTTTGAAAATTTGGGACATATTGTTAGTGCTCTCAAGAAACTTTCCACCTTTATTAATTCAAGTGGAGAGTTTCTGCTAAAGGCATGAATGGGAATGCTAAATGATTTCAAATAGGAATATTTTTAACTTTAGCCTTAACCCCTCTTTACTGTGTGTAACCACAAAGTCTTCCACCATGTAGAAGAGCATCCAGCTCATTTTGATGCTGCTGTATCTATTAGGTCAGAATAATAATAGCATACCTCACACTTGGATCACACGTTATCGTATGTGATTACATTTAATTCTTAAGCAGCCGTGTGTGGTATAAGGGGCACATTGTTAGTTATATTTGAGAGATGAGAGCTAGATGAACAAACCAGGGCTCAGAGAGGTTAACTAACTTGCCCAGGGCCACAGTTAGTTGGTAAGTTGCATATTTGATATCAGAAGAATTCCTATTAAAATTAACAGATTTCATTAATAAACATTTTGCTTTGGGGAAGCGTCTGCAAAATCTTTCACTGCAGATATTCAGGCCACAGTCACTGTATAACCTTGCGGTATTAGTTGTACATATGTGCAGAGAAAAAGCCAAAGCAGATACATCTTTGGTTTATGTTAGCTCCACATTATTTAGTATTTTAAAAAATCATCTTCCTAAAAAAAATTCATATTTGTAACTCATTGAATCAAGAAGTGCCATTGTGTGTGTGTGTGTGTGTTTTGGGCACTTAAAAAATGTAGCTGCCATCGATGAGATCTGAAAGAGCTTTTGTGTAAAAAGGTTCTTGGCACTTGCAAACAGAGGAGGTGCAGCATCGCTGTCCGTCCACACGTGTGGTCAAGTCTGAAGCAAACACCAGGAGGGCAGGAGCCATGCACCGCTTCTCGGAGAGCTGCTTGTTGTTAGCATCGTTTGGTCTTTACCTGCAGGATGGCAGAAGCCAATTTTCTAAAACAACTACCCTCGCACGTCTCCCTGGTGTCTCTGCAGCGTCATTGCACTTGGTTTGGAGAGCTCTCACTGCTCCTTCACGCTTACTTACATGCTATTCAACAACCCATCGGAACCAGCTTTCCTAAGCTCCATCCCTGAAATCCCAACCCGATGTAAACTTCATCCTCCAAAAGAACTTATTACCCATAGGACTCACTGTTTAGCAGAACAGACACTGCGTTGCGTGCAGGTGGTTTGGTTCAGGTACTTACAGATTGAGTACATAGTCCTGAATTTAGGGTAAACTTGGGGAGGGCAGGGACTGGGTCTCAGGCTCCCTTCTTGCTGCTCTCTCCTTCCCCCACCCCTCAGACCCAGCCCTGGGCCGGGCCCCTTTTGGTGAGAGGCAGTGAGTGGGCCGTGGTGATGAAGTTCATGCACTCTGAGCCTGACTTCCTGTGTTTGAACCCTGACTGGTATTTACTGACCGTGACCTTGGTGGCTCAGCCTCTTAATCTGGACAATGGAAATCCTAACAGTTCAGCGAGGTTATGATGAGAAAGGTGCTTAGAACAGTAGCTAGTATGTGGTAAGCACTTAGAAGCCTCAGCCACTGTTGCTCTTCAGTAGATATCTGCAGGTGACAGGCCGCTGGGCCAGTGACATGGAAGAGCCTAGTCTGTGCTGGCTCAGGCCCCTGTGCCTCTTTCTGCTCATCCTTCTCCTGGGCCACACTTGCCAGGCCCCTCTGCCGTCTTGTCCCGGCTCAGGCTCCTTCCATGAGGCCGGGGGCGTGTGCTTGCTGGGAGGGGAGAGTGGGTGCAGAGCGCTGTTGCTGAGATAGAATCCTTAGGTGGAGTGGACAGGATTTGGTGGCTGAAGATGTAGGGGATGAAATGCCTTCCAGGTTTCTAGCTTGGATGACTGGGTCGATAGTGACACTATTAACTGGTAAGGGATCCAGGAGTGGAACGGGTTTAGAGGAACTGGTAATGAGTTCAGTAACAGACATGTGGAGTTTGCAGCGTCCAGGTTGTGTCCAGATGACGCTGTCCAGGAGTAACGACAACAGATGACATGTATAGAATATCATGCTTCGGTTTGTATTCTGAGCCCTTCACAGACTCTAATCCACTTTATTCTCAAAACAACCTTATTAAGGAGGTGCTACTCTTATTCCCATTTTACAGATGAGAAAACTAGATGCAGAGTGGTTAAGTCACCTGCGTAAGGCCACACTGCTAATAAGGGATGGCGTAGAGACTGGGACCCAGGCAGTCTGGTCTGAGCTTCTCCATGTAGCCCCTACTCTATACAGACCCTGTATCTGTTGTTTCAGGGGAGGGTTGGCCTGAACCTGTAGGTATGGTGATGCCATGGCCGGGTGATATTGCTTGCAAAGACGCAGCAGAGAGAGGTGGACGTGGGCTGAAAGAAACTCGCTTGCTGGCATGAATAACGCATTGTGTAAGGTATGACTGTGAGGAGAGGGCAAGTAAGAGGATAATACTCTGGTTAAAATCTCCAAGTAAAGGCTGCAGAATGGATGACACCATGATTTGATATAATACTTAATTGTCCATTTCAGTCAACCAGGTTTGTTCAAATTGCTTTCAAATTCCTTAAATTAACAATAGTGAGGTAAGTAGGTGGGAAATGTTATTATTGAGGGTACAGAGGAAGAAATGAATATGAGAATAGAATCCTAGCTAGACACTCCCCACCAAGTGTTTTATTTAACAAGCACCCAGTGAAAGAGGGTGTAGATTGCAAAGTACTAGTTATGTCCTGGAGTTGGGTTAGTAATTTTCAATTAACTTTTAAGGTGGCATAGGCTGGTACCTAAACAAAACAAAGTGGCCGCTAATGATTTATTTTGTACTGCACAAGCTGCCTTAATTATACCAAGAAGAGGTTTTTCACAGTGGCTCTCAGTTGTGGCTGCCCATCAGAATCACGAAGAGCTTTAAGAAACTGCACACTGTATGACTCCGGCCCTCACATCATGGACAGGCCGGGGGACAATCAGCTTTGTATCTCATGAATATTAGTAATAAATAAATAAATTAATTAATTAATTTTTAAAAAAAGAAAGAAAAGAAACTGCACATTTAGGCCCCACGTCTGTGAATTTCGATTCAGTAAATCAAGGTGGGGGTAGAGGAGTAGACTGGGACTTTTTTTTTTTTTGACTAGTGGGTTTTTTAAATAGGTGTAACATTGCCAAGATGATGGAATGACAGAAGTATTTATTTCCTTTTCACCCCACAATCTCATTGAAACGATTCTCCCAAAAGGTATAAGGAAAAAAAAATCCGGAACAGAGCTGGCAAATGAGAAAAGATACAATCAACAGATAAGATATTTTGAAGCTTTTTGGAAGGTATCAGAAGATGGGATTGGATTAAAAGAGATAAAGTAGATAAAGTAGAAAACTAAAGGGAGTTGGCATGATCTGCCTGAGGTGAGCTCCATGTTTTGCACTGGGCTGGGAAGTCACACACTGGCGCCATCTAGTGGAGGTCAGGAGTAGACCTTGTGTTGATTGATGATTGGTGTAATTAAAAGACACTCTGTTCCCATCTGCTTTCTTATGCCAAGCAGCTGGTGGCAGCATTTGTCCCCAGGTCAAGGTTGCAAGACCTGTTCTCTTAAAAAAAATTCGGGCTCTGCTTTGGGGTGAGCGTCCCTGGCATAGGCACTGAGGCAACAGAGAGAAGCAGGCGGTGCCTTTGCACTTCACGGGAATGAAGTTCACTGAACTCTGGAGTAAGTTTTTCCTGCTTTGGTGGAGGGGTTGGCCACGTGCTTGCTGCTGCTCCATTCAGATATCCGATGGGGAGCCTGCCTGCCTGACTGCCCACTTACATGCCAATTCTCACGGATGTGGCTAGACAGCCCTCAAATTCAGGGGAGAGGCCAGCTGTAAAAACAGACTTTCTGGGGTGTGTGCTGAATACTGGTGACATCCTGTGATCCAGATCTGGCAGAAGCACACACTTATTAGCCGTCTCCATTGGTGATTCGCTTAGATGGACTTACTCAGTGCCTGTGTTTGCCGGTTTGTGGAGGGAAGACAAAATAACATAGGGATGACAAGCACTGTTAATTTCTGCACAGTCCCTTCACTCTCACATCTCTGATCCTGTGAGGTAAATGGCGCTTTTATTCCCATTTTACAGATAAGACTGCTGAGGCTTTCAGAAGTTAAGGGACTTGTTCAAATTCATTCAGACACTACTTGGCAGAATTAGGATACAGAACCAGGTTTGGGACATTAAATTATGTTCTCTTTTTACTTATCAGAGTTTCCAATTTACTTAATTTCAGCTATTTGATAGGTATTTATTTCTACAAGGTAGAATGGACTTGGGGCTCTTTAGGTAAAATTCATTATATGTGATGGCTCTTATATAAGTGAAATAGCAGTAGTGAAAAGGACAATTTTGTGCATTAAAAAAGGGTTAATTTAGGAATTTTATTGTAGGTAGATGAGAGTGTGCACTAGTTTCTGAGGCTGCTGTAATAGATAACCACAGGTGTGGTGGCATAAAACATTTATTTTCTCACAGATCTGGAGGCCGGAAGTCAGGTGTGAGCAGGGCCATCTTCCTCCCAAGGCTCTCGGGGAGGTCTCTTCCTTGCTTGTCCAGCTGCAGGTGGCTGCTGGCATTCCTTGACTTCTTGGCTTGTGGCTACATCCCTTCAGTCTGCTCCCATCTCCACATGACCTTTTCCTCTGTGTCTCTGTTTCTTTCCTCTTCTCTTATGAGGACACCTGTCATTGGGTTTAGGACCCAGGTAATCCAGGGTGATCTCATTTCAACATGTAATAAAGTTAAGGATATTGAGATTATATTTACAAAGACTTTTTCTGAATGAGGTCACATTTAGAGGGTACAGAGATTTGGATGTGGACATATCTTTTGGGGGGCCACCATTCAACCTACTACTGGATGTAAATGCTTTATTATTTATTTTTTCATAGCAAAATAAAAAATCGCTTGGCCCTTATACCCTGTGATGTATATTTATATAACCATAGGAATGCCTCATCTCTAGGGACTACATCCCTGTTTGTTTTTCTTGAATACCAACAGGTAACACCTGCCAGTTTGAAAACTGGAGCTTTACTTGAGCCTTTCCCGTGCCTATTTGTGATGACATTTTCTATAACTACATCTCTTCTCCTTTTTCTTTAGCTTCCTAGGCAAGATATTTGGATTTTCAATCTTGGAAACTGCTATTCCAAAGAGAGGAAATCAGGCAAAAGAAAATAAGAAAAATGTTTTGTGGTTCTTGCCTTCTTTAGTCATAGGAAGGAATGGCAGGTTTACTCAGCTCCAGATTGGAAAGAAAGGTAAAAATCTTGGGAAGGGAGCAGATACTGGGCAATTTCTTTTTGAGTCACTCACATTCTTCAGTTTGTAGATGGAGAAAACTGAAAGCCAGAAGGATTATGTAAGGTCACTTGGTAAGTCATGGGCTGACCTAGCATTCACACTCAGACCTTCTGAATTCTCTATTCTGAGCCTCTGCATCACGGCACATCTCCAGGAGTTCTTAACTCTATTAATCTTTGGTTATCTGGGCACCATATGAGGGTCTTGACACTTAGAGCAAAATGAACACCCAGGGAAACTTGAGCCCTGACTCATTGTGTTTGATCCTAATTCAATAAATGAGTAAAAGAAACAAAAGCTGCGATTGTATTGTTCAGGCTCTCTAAGCTGGTCATTGGTGTGGTGTCTGTAAGCAGATGGATTTTTTATTCCATGCTGGTATCGTTGGTAATGCCTCTCTCAAATCCATGTAAATTGTCTGAAGGATTACCATGGCTGAAGTGTTTGTAGGATTATATGAGAAAAACGACAACAGAACAGAAGACAGCCTTTCTTCTTACTAAGGACTTGCTCCAACTATTCATCTCAAAGAAAATTTTCCCTTTGCAGACTTTGAATTGCTCTGAACTTGTTTGTGAGGTCAGACCTCCACCAGTTCAATAGAATCAAAGCTATTTGGGGAGCTGGAGAAACTATTTAAGTAAACCGGTTCAAGGAAAATGTTGCTTCATCTCAGGAGCAGTTGATAGCTCTAACAGATATGGGTGGGTGGTGTCATAACGTAAGGCCCGGGTTTCAGGCAACCTTGCCACAGACTTCTGAACGACAAACAGACTTTAACGAAGCATGTCTGTTAGTGGTGTCATGCTTTGAGTCATTTTGTGTATAAATTTAATGGCTTATTTATTTATTTATTTTAGCTATTATTAAATCTAATGCATTAAGCTTCTGTTTGCGCTAAGCACATGATTGAACAACTACAAGCCACAAATATTACTCTCAAAAAGTTCCCATGTGATGTTTTCTCATTTGGCCTCATAACGACCTTTGCCTTGTGGTTTACGGTCACTGCCTGGGAGAGTTTTCAAGGTACATTTTTACTTTGTCATATAAAGGACCCAAGAACCCTCGTGGGGGATAGTAAGGGGATAGTCATGTTGGTAGTTACTTTGGCATTCAGTTTGCCAACATTGGCACTTAGGCTTGCCAACTCAATGGGCCAGTGATCATTTGGAACACGTCTTATTGAATATGAACTTCTGAAAAATGTGGAAACCCAAGTTTCTGCAAATTTATCTCATTCCTTGTTTGATCAACATGCAGGACAGGTATATTTTCTATTTTCCCTTGGGCACAAAACTCACGGAAAGAATTTGGAAAGCTAGTAGAAATCAGTAGGTTGAACGGAACCCGGCCTAAGTTATATATCTACTAGATTATTCTAGTTAAGCAGTAACACTTGTTTAGGGAGCCTAGGAAGTGTATAGAAAAGGGACCCTTTTCCAGATTACAGATAGTAAAGTTTAAACCTCAGTAGAAGGATGTTTGGCACATTAGACTGATTTTCTCCAACTATGTTTCTTTAAGTTTATTCATTTCAACTTTAAAAGTGGTCCCCAGCCTATTCCTCTTTGTTCAGAGAAGTGGCCTCTGGAGATATCCCATTTTTCTGATGATTTCCTGGCCCCTCGTGTGATTAGTTTGCCTCCATTGGCTGCAGATTTCTCACTGCTGTGTTGTTCATCCTTGCTCAGCCACTGTCACCCCATGCACCTTCTAGTGTGACTCCACTTTCATAGGCTACCATGAATATCATCTTTCCTGGGCCCCAGACTCCTATTTCCTGTCCCTCAAAGTAGATCTGGTCTTCCTCAGTCAAACAAAAATGGTATCTACAAATTACTTTATCTCAAAGGGTGTTTCTAGATATAGTTAGTGATTAAAAATGTGTTTCCGAACAAGAGAAAAGCTTGTGCGTAAAGCCTGTACAGTAAAAAAGATGTTAAAAGATCATGGTTCACTGTCTCTGACCCTGACCTTATTCAAGATGTTTTCTTGTCCTTTCTTCCCACACCTACCAAAAAAGGTACCAGAGTTGAGAACTTGTGAGATCCACTCAATTTCAGCCCTGTCAGTGGGTGAGGAAAACAATAATTACTGAGTTTGGCAGCTGATGAAGGTGTCATTTTGACAGTACCAGAAATTAAATTTTTCTGTTTACATTGTTTGTGAAACCATTTGTAATTTAGGAAGCAGAATATTTCCAGAGCTTCGTTAGTGACATGGCTTGACCTTGACTTTGGAGGAGTGAAAGTCAGTGAGAGGATGTGAAATGCTCAGCTTACATTGGCTAACAGTGTTCATAGCATCAACTTTTCTAGGGGTGACAGAATGGATCCCAGTTAGAATAAGGTAAGAGACGGGACTAAGCATTGCATCCTTGATTGACCCTGTGGCTGGGATGTGGCTTTCCCAGAAACTTAAATTTGCTTCCCAAGGTGCTGGTTTGCCTTCACTCACCTTAGGAACTGTTATAATGACACGTGAGACAACCATGCTCTTTACAAGAGAAAGCTGGAACTTTGGGTTGGTAAGTAAAAGCCCTCCAGAATAGGTAACCTCTTAGTTGTTCATGCCAATGGTTATTGTATTTCTTTTCTCTCCATAGTTGTGTACTAACAACCTCCTAAAGCTATAGATGCCCTTACATTTCGTTCTTAATTCTTGTAAGATAAACTAATAATGCAGGGAGAAAATGTGCACTGTTTATTAATTAAAATCCCCAGGAAGTGGAATAAATTGAAAAGTGCTTTTAGAAAGTAATAAGTGTAGCTCACCACATTGCACGGAGAGTCCTCTACCCACATGTAGCTAGAGCTGGCACTTTTGGGTCCCGGTGCCACATCTCCTTGGCCCACCTTGGATTTCAGCTGCAGCTGCGGTGGACAGTGCCTGTGCATTTGGCCTGCCTTTCCGCTTCCTTTGACCCCAGGGTTCTTCCTTGAAGCCTCAGGAGTTTACTCAACCCAAACCTGTCCCAAAATGCGGCAGAATTAACATCCTCCCAAGCAGTGGGGCAGGAGAGTTGATGACCACAAGCCCTAACCCATCGTCCTTCAGAGGGGCAGTTCTGAGGGGCATTTTACTCTGTTGCTCAGAGTCCTCATGGGATTAAGCTCCAGTGACCTGCAGGGGTAAATCAGTCATGCAGTCTTTGCTCACGTTTCCTTCTTCCCTGATTCACTCCTTTATTGCCCTCATTCCTGCCTCCCAAGATCCCCCCCAAAGTCTTTACCGTAAGTTCTGCTTTGAGGGAAACAAGATTAAGACAATAGCCATCACAGAATGATGAAGAAATCACTAAAAGTATCTCTTTCAGTATCTCCTTTTAACTCTTTATAGTGAAAGATAATATTTCCAGATTTTTTAGAATTTGGAAGCAGGAAAAATGGAAACAAAAAAGGATCGTTTGTTTCTTACAGTCATGTTAAAAAAAGAAAGACTTTCAAAAACCCTGCAGTCAGATGGTTGTGGCTTTAGAAAGTAAGAAGCACATTCTTCACATTCCATTTTTAGTTACTGGCATGCCATTTGGCCCATTTTCAGAATTTGACACCTGATGCATATGCCCAGTTCAGAACCATATACAGAAAATTATGAGGAGGCAATGAAAAGTCATCTGGTCAACCCTCTGCCTTTAGACCAAGTGAGAGTGGAATCCAGGTCTTTCAGTAGTCTTGTTAGGGAGTAACATGAGAAGATATTCTGCAGTGGGCTTAACAAAACTGTGCAGAACAGCTTCTGGGAAGACTGGGTCCCCAGGCTAGACTCCATCCAACGAGAATTTTTGGTCTTAAGTGTACTGATTATACTGCGTCTCCCAAAGGGAACTAGTATACTGAGAGTCCTAAGAATAATCTGGAACTCTGAATCAGAAGTTGATGAGCTGTTCTACTCCAGTGTCCAGTGTCCAGGGTCCCAGACCTCTTTCAAATAGATTTAGTAACTGCTAGTTTGATGGGAGGGTTAATCTGAGTCTTATCATAAGCAGGCTCCTGTGAGATATGTTCTGATATAACCAAAGGTCTAAAGACAAATAAGAGGCATGCAGTTTTTGTTAAAAGAAATTTAGTGTAATTTGTATTCCATATGTAATTCATTGCAAATTTGTTCCTGCTACTTAATATCTTTATATAGCTACACAATTCACCAATTCCCAATCAGAAGACATTTTAAAAGGACGTTTTAAACAGATATCAGCAAGATTTTAAATGAACTTACTTGTCACTTTGTAAAACTGATTTTTGAAAATTCCCCTCACATTCCTTGCAATGTGGTGATCTCTTTGTGATGTAGTTAACTGAGTACTTTCTTGTAGTGTTTGCTTGCTCCTTTGAAATTGTGGCCCTGGTCAGGATCAGTGTCGTGCCTGTGGTGCGTTAGCGTTAGAGAGTAAAAGGGATCAGAGGGTGTTTCATGTGAATTCCTTTACTGATGATGAGATTAATCCCAGAATTTGCAGAACTCTTTCACACATTAAAGAGTTTGGGGACACTTTCCATATGGTGGTTGTTAAGGACTTAATGGTACAACAAGACCCAGGCCCTGTTCCTCCCGGAGCTGACACTCTCATGTGTGTGAGGAGGGCACAGCATGGTCAGTGCTGTGATGGTGGTGGCACCTGGACCTGGGAGACCTGACAGTGGGGACGTGGAATCTCTGACTGGAGATGGGTGTCTCTCGGCAAGGCTTCCAGCGAGGAGATGCCTAGGCTGATTTTGAATGACCACTAGGAAGAAGATAGGTGTGGGGAACGAGGCAGAGAAACATTTTTTGAGGAAGAGGATTCAGTATGTTTAAAAACCTGAGACAGCAAGTGTAAGAATCTCAGGAACTATAATGCAGTAGGGCTTGAGTATGTGGTAGGAGGAAATCATGGCCAGAGCTGAGGCTGGTCACATCGGAAAGTAGCTTGTATTTTATCCCTGAAAGAATGTGAATTTTATTCCCAAAAGAGGGAGGTACCTCTTATGTTGTTTCAGCAGAGAGTCATATGATCGGATTTGCAGAATATTTTGGTATTCAAAAGGAAAGATATGTGGGACTTGAGAGGTGGGTACAGGTGGAGGCAGGGAGACCAGTAAGGAGGCTATTGCAATAATGCAGGACAAAATTAGAGGAGCCTAAACTGTAAGAAGAGGTTCAAAAGGTGTTAGGGTTAGGGGAATAATAACAGAACATGGATGCAGTGGAGAGGGAAGGGAAGACTCGAGGATGATCTCCAAATTTCCAAATTGGACACCTGGGTGGATAGGGCCATTCTGTTTTATATACAGGGACTTGGTTTCAAAGGAGATGGAGATGAGGGCACTACTGGACATGTCAAGTCTGATATATCTGGGCTGTGGGGCACCTGAGGAGAAATATCTGGTAGGCAGTTGAATAAGTGGGTCTGGGACTCCAGACCTGTATTTGAACTGGATGTATTTATTTATGAATCATCCGAAGATGGGAGGGTTGAAGCTAAGGAGAAGAAGTGGAATTCTGCAAAATTTGAGAGGTGGTAGAGGGTGAAGAACCCTCACAGGAAATTGAGAAAGAATGACCTGAGAGGTAGAAGAAAAACCAGGAAGAGCCCTGCCACAAAAGCCAAAGCGCAGGAGAGTTTCAGACAGAAGGGAAGTCAACAGTGTCAGGGGTCACATAAGATGAGGTTCTATTAGATATCGTGACAAAGAGGTTATTGACGACTTTGGCAAACACAGTTTAAGTCAGAGATGAAGATAAAGGCTGGATAATGATGAATGAATAGTGTAGAAGAAATGTGAATGAGAGTGTGGATAGACTCTCTGGATGGTGGTTATGGAGGAAGGATATAGATACAGGTTGTTAGTTAGAAGAGGTGAGGCCAGGGACAATTGTTCTTTAAAGTGAACAGGACTTCAGTGTGTTTTTTTGTTAAGAGGAACAGCCAAAAGAGACGTATAGGTTGAAGTTATAGTTGAGAGAGCATATGGAACCAGGTTCATATTGAGGCCAAAGAAGTTGGGATTCTGAACACAGGCAAAAGATAACCTTAGAAGGAGAAATGATTCCTCTTCTACCAAAATAGAATGGAAGGAGGTCTAGTGTGTGGGGTAGAACAGGAAATTGAGGGAATGTCAGTTGATATGTTCACCTCCTGTGGAGTAGGGGATGAGATAATTTGCTGATGGTAACAGAAGAGAGGTGAGCCAGGACTCTTCAGGAGAGCTGTGTGGACTGAGGAAGAAGCTGACACTCGATATGGAAGGATTGCTGGGCAGTTGTTATGGACCGAATGTCTACATACCCCCAAAATTCACATGTTGAAATCCTAACCCTTATGGTGATGTTATTAGGAGGTGAGGCCTTTGGGAGAGACTAGGTCATGAGGGTGGAGCCCTTGTGATGGGATTAGTGCCCTTATAAGAAGAGGAAGAGACACCAGACCCTCCTATCTCCACTGTGTGAGGATATGTCAAGAAGGGGACGTTCTGAAAACCAGGAAGCAGGCTGAACGTGCCAGCACCTTGATCTTGGACTTCCCAGACTCTAGAACTGGGAGAAATAAATCTTTGTTGTTTAAATCACTCAGTCTATGGTACTTTTTTTAAATAGCAGACTAAGCTAACTTAAACAGCATTATTGGGAGACCAGTGGAGGCTGAGGTTATGAAGCTGCACTGAATAATTTTGAAATTTTAAAAAAATCAGTCTAATATCCACTCTGGAATAGAGTGGAGAAGTTTTTTAGATTCCACCAGGATGTGGGTGAAATTAAGCATAAGAGGGCAGATGGATTGGGTAACATTTAGGGCCTGGAGAGCTCATTGGGGCCAGAAAGCAAGTGAATGTGAGTAACTGAGAGAGAAATTTAGAGGGATGGATAGGGGAAGTCATGTTCTTGGGTAGGGAGACTAGTTTGTCTATCCCTTTGCTGCTATTGTCCACTTTGACTTTTCTCTGCAAAAGAAACTTACAGCCAATTACTTGCGGCAACTTTCCATTAACATTTTAATTTACTTTTTTACCTTTTTTATTTTTTAAAATTTTTTTGCGGATGGCCTGTACAGGACTCGGAACCCTTTACCCTGGTGTTATAACACAGCACTCAAACCAACTGAGCTAACCAGCCAGCCCTAGTTTACTTTGATTTCTAGATTATTTTAACATTGTATCCTCATCTAAAACTTCAGAGCTTTTAAAAAAGTTGTATTTCATTTAGTAATAAAAAGGGAGTATAAAAATTATTTTATAGAATCAAATTTTCAAAAAGGGGGGTACGATCTCTAATGAATTGATGTAAAGAGATTTTCCAGGCAAATTTATGCAGATGCCTAAATCTTCAAGAATGAACACTAGAAAATAATACACAGTGACTGAAATATTGTCACTGGAAATGGAAATATACAAAAGGAAAGACATTTAAATTGGTGGGTCACATCGAAACTGTGATTCAGTCTCTTTGCGCATAGGTACTTAGTTATCTGAGTTACAGCATTTGTAATGACACTAAATTTAGAAAAATAAAATAAAATGAAGAGGAGGGAAAGTGCTGGCATGGTGATTTACAGTGACACACAGCTAATGCTGAGATGTGAACGTGTGACCTTGTGATTACACTTGTGGATATGTGTCCTGGTTTGCTAATTCCAGTTACCAAGTTTGGTGTACTTGTTAATGCTTTTTTCTTTTACTTAGTTCAAAACATCAGTGAAGTCTCTTTCTTTGGGATGTGTCGTCACATCTTATTATGCTCAGTAGCATCCAGTCTTTTCTGTCCTGAGGATTTTTTGAGGATGATGTCCATGGCAGAAACAATCCAAAGGTGGGCAAATAGACCCTGGAGAGAGATCAGCAGAATGAAACAGTGTTCACTTTGCTTCTCAGAGATTGAAGCAACCCCTTGAGCTGCAGTAGTGTAGTCATAAAGAATATTAATTGCCATATAATGGTTTAATTTTTGAAATTCAAATAGCCTATCCATCATTCTCAATTAATTTGTTCCAAGAGCCCAAGGTGGCTGGTATGGTAATGCTGATATGTTAGGGAGGTTATCTGCAGAGCAGATAAAATAATTCATTTGAACTCATATTTTACTTAATTTTGAAAATCTGTTCCATGCTTTTCTTGTTGGAAGATTGGAGTGAGTTTTCCACTAATGCATTTTACAAGGGCAGCTGTTTTCTCCTTCCATTCTGACCCAACAGTGTAGGTTCTGGTCATCAGCACTTAACCTGGTGTTTTCCTTGCAGAATGGTCTCTCTATTGTGGTAAGAGATGACCACTTCCAGCATCCCAGAGGGAAGAAACAACTTCTGAAATAACTCTTGCAGAGCTCTTGTGCTGGTGGTAGTTCAATTTGTGACCCCCAGTAAAGGATTCGTCTGGGGGGTGGCACTGAGGTCCAAGCAATGCTAGGAGAGTATGACCGGGTCTAGGCTGTTGTTATGCTTGTGTGTCCCAGCCAAATAGGGTTGTATTAGAGTTGATGTGGCAGGAACGTTTCTCTCTAACATCCGGTCTTCTTTTCCCCCCATAAATTCCACCACTAGAGGGCCGAGCCCGTGGCGCACTTGGTAGAGTGCTGCGCTGGGAGCGCGGCGACGCTCCCGCTGCGGGTTCGGATCCTACATAGGACTAACCGGTGCACTCACTGGCTGAGTGCCGGTCACGAAAAAACAAAACAAAACAAACAAAAAAAAAAAATTCCACCACTAGAGTGTTAGCTAATCTCGCTCTGAGAGTGAAATGAGTGTACTTCCTAAGCCCAGGTTATGTGAGGTTGATGAGCGTGCTGAAGGTGGCACCACTATTAATAGCCGTGGACTGTTTCAGTACTTCACTTAATAAAGTGCAAGGGGAATGATTGGTGGTTTAGAGGTGGGAGTGGATTGGGGGTGGGTGGAAGGGTGAGCTGGGATTTCATATTTGAATAGACATTACCCTAAATCAGTAAATAATATAAACACTCATCCCTGACCCATAAAATACAGGCAGAGGCTTTCCTTGAGTTGGAAGAAGGGCTATTTTGGAAAATCAGACGAGGTTCTTATCCTATCTCCTGGGTAAATATTTCTGCCAAGTGCTGGGTATATAAACAAAAGATATATCAGTGTTTAGATTACTTTCCACGTGAAACAGGATTATTCTTAGAATTGCGACTAACAGTTCTGGGCAATGTTGTATCACCCCGTAAAAGTAGATCTCATAGAGTGAATAAGTGCTTTCTGGATATAAAAGGTCAGTACCACAGCACAAAATGATCACTTAGGGAATAATGCTCTTTTTCATGTGTCTAAGTAATTGCATGCATTAGCTTATGTCCAAAAGATGTGATATTTAACTGTTGCAGTCTTAGCCCAGTGGTCTTCTCATTCAGTTGCCTAATAGAATGGCTGTGGAATTTTTAGGAAATATATATGATAGAAGCTCTACTGAGTGTGAGTTTCTGGAGTGTGTATGAATTTTTGAAAAGCTCCAGAGGTGATTCTGATCTTCTACCATTGTTGAGAACCATTTCCTTAGATATCAGTTTCATGGCGTTCCAAAAGAGGTTAAAGAACATCACAGTCTCAGTTATTTAGATGTAGAAATTCCTCACTCAGACAGAGTAAATTAGCCGTGCTCATGAAAAAATGCAGTGACATATATATATTTTTTCATATATGTATGTTCATTAGCAAAATATGAAAATTAAAGCAGCAGTGAGATGCCACTTTTTGCATATCAAATTAACACATTAAAAAAATTTGACCCTTAGTTCCCCACTTGTTCCATTGCTGGTGATAGGGCTAAGAGCTAGCACTTCGCATCAGTCTAATAGGTATGTAAATTGGTAGAGTTTTTCTGTACAGCATTTGGTAGTGTAATCAAGAGGCTTAAAAATGTTCATACACTGTGACCCTAGAATATCTGGGAATCCAGCCCAAGAAAATAATCTGAATTGCAGACTAATATAACTGCAGCATTATTTATATGAGCAAAACAGGGAACTGCATAGTATATTTATATGATGCGATATTATGTAATTGTAACAAATTATGTTTATTGGGAGTTTTTAGTAATGTGGGAAAATGCTTATGTTGTTACTGCTAAGAGAATATGCAAGTTTATGTATTACATTTTCTAAATGTAAAGCAACTGCATATGTTTATGGGCCACCATGTGATAACTGCATACATGTGTACACTGTGCAGTGAGCAAGTTAGGCAAATAACATATTGGTGATCTCACATACTTCCTTTTAAATGAGCATGCCTTTGACCCAGAAACTCCACTTAGAGAAATGTCCTTTAAAGCCATATTTACCTATATTCTTAAGGGTATATATATGATTAAATAGTCCATGGTATATTCATGTGTGGAGTTTGAAATTTAAAAAACACGTATAAGCATTTTCAAATGTGCCCAGAACTGGTCTAAGTGTTTTGTGACTGTTAGTCTTAAAATAATACTTTGTGGTAGATACTATGGTATTAGAACCATCTCATTGATGAGGAATCTGGCACCACGTTTAACTTGACCAAGTCACACAGCTAGTGAATGGCAAAGCCGGGAGTGGAAGTCATGTCTGGTTCAGTGGTCCTGCTATCACACTATCCAGTAATTACAAAGAACTTGGTAGGCTCAATGTATGTACCTTACATGTGCGTGAGACACCCAGAACACAGTGAAAGTGTAGTCGGTCAATGCATCGACCTGATATATCATGCATTAGAGAACGAAACACTGCCCACCCCGGTCTATATGTGCCTATGCGCATATGTGTTAATACACAGGTATGTGTGCCGAACTGTTGGTGATGCTTCGCGTCTTTGGAGAGGAGTTGGAAAGGGAAGCAAAGAGACATTTTCATGTTTCTACTTGCATTTTATTAACTGTTATAGTAAGGAAGTTATATAGTCCTCTATTCGTTTGTTGAAAAGAGAAGAAATAAAGATTCATTTAAGTACAAGAAAGAGAGCCTTGGATATCTCAGTTAAGACAAGCCTTGGTAGTCCCAGTTTTGCTGCATTTTCCCCAACGGTGAATCTCTAAGTTTAATGAGGTCTTAGGGTATATATACTTGAGCATTCTTTTCTCTCTGTGCATGGATTCCTATTCTCTCCTTTGTCTCCCCTGGGAGGCAGAAGTCAATCCACCATTCCAATTATGCGGATTGGTAAGAATGTGGACATTTCAGGGGGAAAATTCAGAGCTAAGTCAGGTGGCATCCAGCCTGGATTGCACCTCAGGATGCAGGCTCCATGAGAGACCAGATTCCCAAGGGAAAGGTCGATACTGGTAGGTAGAAGTTTGGGAAGATCATCAGAATATTCCACGGAACATCTAGATAAGTTGGTTACTTAGTGAAATTTGAAAGGCCTCGTGATGATGTTGCTTGCTGGTGGCACTTGGTAAGTAGAGTTAAACGGTGGCAATTCAGGTCAGAGACGCCCTGCCTAATCATGAGATTATTTGGAGAGGCTACTGGGATGGTGTCATTCTGGCAGACAGAATTTAAAATCTGTTCTGTAAAATACACGATAACGTTCCAGTACCCCAGTCAACAATTGTACTACATTGGTTTGCTCAGAAAAACTCTACATTTTCAGAAACAAACAGCCTAAAGTTTCTCTTGGAAAATTATCTACAAAATGGTATACTGTATGTGGTTGATCCTTGGCCCACTGTTAGAAGGTAAACTTAGGCACGGTGAAATTTTGGCAAGTTTATCTGAGCAGACAACGATTAGGACTCTGGCAGCCCCAGATCTCAAGAGGTCCAGTGCCCCACCAAGGGTGCGAGCGGGGGAAATGTTTATAAGTAGTTCTTTGAGGAAGCAAGACAAAGAAGATGCATTTGATGGGTGGAAGTGGAAAGTTTTTAGTTACACGTTAGTTTTGGTGGGTTCTGATTGGTAAGGCTTGAGCTGACATTGAGTTGGATTTCGGATTGCTTATGTAGGAGGAACCCAAGGCAATGGAGCTGTCTCAGCCTAATGGCCCCCCAATTATTTTAACACCAGCCTGAAGATTTGTGCTTTGTGTGTCCCCATCACCTTCATATCCCATTTCCTAAGTCTGATCCAAGACAGACTTAATAATAATCATCTGCTCATGCTCATCACTAGCTGGTGAGCTCCTTGAAGCTGCGGAGAGTGTTTGGGGAGTCTTGGTATTTCCTCCGAGGCCCACAACAATATTGGTCTTTGGAAAGGTTTGTGAAATTGAACTGATAGAAATGAAATTTCATGAATTGCTCTTTTCTGTTACTTCCTTCCCACGAACATGTTACGTAAACATAACAACAAGTGAGTTTGCTGTGAGTATATTGGATGAAACGATTCCAGTAGTCTTGTTAAATAGGAACTGTCCAAGGTCATAATGCCTGTTACGTTAAATGAGCCATTGACCTCATTAAATGGTGATACTCATGAAGCTTTCTTTTTTTTTTTCCTCCTGCACCTGCTTCAGGCCCGGAGGAACGGGCACTTCCCACAGAGGCTCTAGAGCCAGCCTTGCCTGCTCTGCACCCAGAGTCACCTGTAGGACTGGATCCACGACCAACTTCCGAGCCCACACCAGGGGCAGGGAAGTGGTCACCTCCAGTGATGGAGCTGGAACTTGAGCGATCTCCAGAGCCCTTCTACCCCTGTCCTGTGATACGATGAACCAGCCCAGTGTGGACATGCGTGACATCATGGCATTCTCTCCCAAGCTGTTGGCAGAGCAGGTGATGCTGATGGACACGGTGAGTGGCTCGGCTCTGCAGAGCGGGGCCTAGACAGGCTTCCTTCTTGCACCTGATGTCCCAGACCAGCCATTCGTGACCAGAGTGCAGTGATCTGGGTCTGGTATCAGTTACGCATCTTACTAACCACGTGAACTGACCTAGTTTTATAATGCCTGTGACGTTCCTCTCCACACGTCAACAGTACAGATGGGGCACCGACAGCACCAGGTGCACGGAGTGACTGTGAAGATCAAATGAGTTGGGACGTATGGGAAGCAAGGCCAGGCCCTGGGCCATTTGGGGATGGAGGATGCTCTCACTGAGGTGCAGGCAGGTCCATGGGTCCGTTCCACCCACCCTCCCGGGAGGCTTCACCAGCTTCAGCACTTATTTAGCACCTGATGTGGACTAGACACTGTAGCAGAGGCCCAAGTAGAGCCCCTAGTTGTAGCTTCCAAAGGGAGTGTGAATCTGAATGGGGAAATGGACCTGAGGACTCATTAGGATGGGTTAAGATGCCACCTTGAGATGTGCATGCCCGGCACAGCTTCTGGGGGTGGGACTGGTGAGAATAACCTGGCTGCAGTGGTACAGACCCTTCGTCAGCAGTGGTAGGCCTGGGACATCATGTACTTAAATACCCTCAGTGGGTAGAGAACCCAACAAAGGGACTCCTGCCAGCCTCCGGCCACATGCTGAGCTTCCTGGGCTCCAGCTCAGACCACCGTCACCTGCCCGGGGACTGCAGGATACTGTGGATTCTGAACTGGGGTGGGCCATGCCCCCGCAAAGTTCTCCTCCTCTCTAGTAGGTGTGCAAGAAGGTGGTGCCCTATGACCACCGGAACCCCCGCTGGTCCCAGGAGAACAAGAAGGTCAAGGAGCACCTGGCAGCAACTGTCCATGCCACCTTTACCCCGTTCAACAGTGTGGCCGACCGTGTCATCAGCACCTGCCTCGGGGACCACAGCTGGAAGGCCCGGGAACTGCTTTCCGTTTCATAGATTTTTGTGTTTCCTTCTCAGGAGAGCCACCATTTAGGACGTTTTTCTCACTCTCTGCCATTGTCTGTACCCTGCCTGGCACGTCTGTTCACTGTCTGAAGAAGACATGGAGAGACATTGGGAGGTGGGGAGGACATCTCCCTACCAGGGAAGGAGCACAAGGGATGACCGGGGACCTCTGTTGTGCTAAACATTGCTTCCTCGGTGAGCCTGGAAGTCGCTGGGGCCAGGGACACTGGAGGCTGCGATGAGCTGGTTGAAGAGGCCTGTCAATCTTTCTGGGACCTTAGGCCAGTAGTTCTGCCCCAGGATTCAGTGTTTATCAACTGTCAGGCACAGGCTGGAGCCAGTTGGACACTATCAAGTGTTTAGTAACAGCAAAGGAACTCTCTGCACAACTGAAATCTCAACTGTAAAACCAGAGCCGCTCAGTTGAAATGGGGATGGGGCGCAGGTGGCCAGCGTGAGAGGTCCTCTGCCCAGTCCCTCGCAGCCCTTAGGACTCAGAGAAGCCCAGCTGGAAATTCTCATCCAGACAATGGGAATTCTTTGGATTTTCAAACTTTCCCCGCCTCTATTTACATTTGATTCCAGTTTCCTTTCCAGCCTCATCACTTCTTGTTTCTTTGTTGCACTTTCATCCTTGTCGGCAAATTCCCTTTCCTGAGTGAGTGAGTGTCGGTCTCTGTTAACTGCCACATGGCTTATCACTGGGAGTGCGGGAGGCGACACAGCTACACAAGCTGCTGTCTGTGCGTGTAGTAGGGAACAGATGCACAGCCACCCCTTGCCAAACAGACTTTGAAAGGAGGGACATGACTGGACACTGATGATGACGCCCATCTGTTGTTTGTGTAGGGACTGTGGGCCGACGGGAGAGCCCTGAGTTTGCACGGTAGCACTTGAGGTGTTCGCTCACGGTTCCTGGCCTGTGGTACTGACATTTGAACAGTGTTGTTGAGGGACTGGTGTATTTAACTAGACGGTGGTGACACAGAATCTTGCGTATGGACACACTTCAAAGAAGGAAACACGTGTGTGTCCACAGAATGCTGAAAAATCTTAGCTTTCTAACCCCTCCAAGAAAACGTGGGAAGATGTGGAGTGAGACAATATTTTAAAACCGAGCACCAAATGATCTGCCACTTCTCCCTCAGGAGATTAGACCCTGAGAATCTACAGAGAAGAGAAAATGCAGCTCCACGCAACTGCTATCGGTGCAGAAAGCTTTGCAGTAGCTTTCAGCGAGAAAGAGCTCTTCCGTCGGTTCAGCAGGATAGACAGATGGTGGCGTGTGCGCGCTGCTGGAGCTCGCTGTCACGTTGAAACGCAAGCAGTTATTCTGTCTGTGTTCATAGGGCACCATCTCCAAAGATCAGATATCGTCAAATTAAATATTGAAAGACGCACAACGTGCAACGTGACTATATTGATTTTAATGAAAACACCAAGAAAGACAATACTCCTGTGATTCCAGGTAAAGATAGGTGTGTTGGTCCGTTTAGTGTTGCTATAGGAGAATACCTGAAACTGGGTGTTGTTTGAAGAGAAATGGCATTTATTTCTCTCAGTTTCCGAGGCTGGGAAGTCTAAATGCCATTTGGTGGTGGCGACAGTGACTCGGGGTCTCACCTTGCATGATGGTGGGAGCAGAGAGAGCAGAGAGAGAGAGAGAGAGAGAGAGAGGCAGACTCTCCTCTTCTTCTTAATGCCCCCAGAACCACGCCCCCGACCACCATTTTCAATCCTTTCACTACTGCAGGGTCCTACAATCCTCTCACCTCTTCAAGGCTCCACCTTTCATATTACCGTAATCGGATTTCCCACCCTCTTCACAGTCCCACGGGGGACTAAGTTTCTAATCCACAAAACTTGGGGGACACATTTCAAGCTTAAGTGAGTTTGGGGGGGGACATAATTCAACCCACTCCAATAGGTAAAACTGAAAAAGGGATTGAATTTATTAGAATCAGGGCCGGTCGGAGGTGGAGCTGGGAAGGCAGTTGCGGCTGCCTGCCTTCCTTGGGCCTGCTCTTCTTTGCCTCGAGGGTGTCACCGGCCTAGTGGGATGGGGGCTCCAGCTGGCAGGAGAGCTTGTAGCTGCAGGACAGAGAGGCAGCTGCGAGTCTACCTAGCGGGAGCCACACCTCAGCTCTCCCTCCCAGTGCGTGCCCCCTAGCTGGAGTCCTGGTGCCCCAGGGGTCACCGTGCAACAGGGTCTGTGGCTGACCAGACAGCCATGGCCCCAGGCTCTCTGCAGCTGCCACCAGAAAGAGTCCCCTATGCCCTGACTATCGTCAAATTCCTGCAAGGCCCTCACCTCTCGTTGTCACTGAGCCACTCAGTGGAGGTAAACCAGTGTCTGAATTCTTCCTCCTTCTCGATGTGGTAATTGTTGGCTGCCACCTGGAGGAGCTGGATCTCTCTGAGGACTTTAACTTCCTGGGGCCACAGAAAAAAACAGGATGCTGACAGGGCCTGGGTGGGAGATGCTAAAGGGGCCTTGTGGGGGAGGGATGGAGCAGGGAGCTGGTTGGCAGACTTGTCTCTCAAGTGATACCCTCCTCTCCTTCCATCCCATCCATGCCCCAACCTGATCTCAGAGTCGGGTTCCAACAGTCTGTCCCCCAGAAATGTGTCCTTGATTCCTGTCCCCTTCCCACACCCTCCAGTGGGATGGGATGCCCCCCTCCGTCTCTCAAATCTTCCTAATACATCAGAGTTGCAGGGGATGCAGGCAGGAAGTGTCCTGCCCGGGTGAGAGGGGCCGTCTCTGACTTCCACATCCCCACGCTCCCTCGAGCGAGGGCCGCAGCTACTCACCTTCCGCCTTTTCTGGGTGTTGAATACCTTTCCCTGAAAGAGTGATGGTCCGAGTCTCTCAGAAAGGCCCCCTAGCCCATTTCTAGCCCCATCCTCACCCGTTCCCGTGTTGCACTAAGGCCAGGGCCACCGGGGTCAGGGGGTTTGCACAAAACAGGGCTTGCACCTAGGTCAGGCTCTGAGCTCTGGAGAAGGATGACATGGGAGCTGAGGATCGAGGACCTTCTGTCTCAGCCCTCCCTGATGACAAGTGAGGATGCTGAAGCCTCTGATCAAAAGGGGCTGCTGGCCACTCCCAAGCTGCCTGCCATCAGAGGGGCCCGATCTCACTCTCTTCCCATGGCAAGCAACGAAGGGAGAGGCTGAGTCCAGCTGAGCTCTGCGACTTGTCCACTTGGAGAACAGGGACTGGGTGGGGGCTTATGCGGAGGCTCCATCGCTCACGGGTGAGAAGGGCGTGACACCCCCAGCACACGGGCAGCCGTGAGGTCTCGTGAGTGGAGGTTTGCCGAGTGCTGAGTTCTAAGGGCTCTCCCCTCCCCAGCCTCAGGGTCCTGGCCCCCGAGCTGCCCGTCCCCAGGCTCACTCACATCCACATAGTCGTCCATCGCAGCGTCTAACATCACCAGGTCGCTGAGATAGGTTCCCAGGAAGGGGACGATGCCCTGTGACATTGGGGTGGTAGTGGTGATGAGCACCAGCTCCTGGGTGTCCACACTTGGCTTATTCTATCAAAATCTTATCAACCTCGTCTTTCTGGACCCCCCCCCCCCCAGCCAGGTTTTCCACTTGGAGCCACAGAGCAACCTCGGGCGCCTCCCCTCTGTGGCCACACTGCTCTCTCCCCGGCTGGCGTCCAAAGACACCGTGTACCCGCTAGCTACCTCTGTGGTGAACGTTTCATGTCACAGTGGTTACGTGGTTCCTGCCACACCTCGCTCTGTAATCCCCTCTAGGCCAGCTCTTCCAGGTCCTGGACCTGGTGTCCCTAACCAAGGCATCTCAGATGCCCTGGCCACAGGAAGGCAGGCCCCTTAGGGTGGAAGCTGTCTCCTCTTTGGATGTGGAGGCCTCCATCTGGAAGGGAGGGGCCCCTGTCATCTACTCCCTAGAGCCCCTCCCAGTCACAGACACACTCGCCTTTTTCTGCTGCCGCTGCCTCATCTGGGCTCTCTGATGGTTCATCTCCAAGGTGGCCAGTTTGACAGTCCCCACCTGACAGGGTCAGGGACAAGGTTAGTGCTATGTCCAAATGAATGTCCCCTCCTAAGTTCATGTGGAAACATGACACCCACTGTAACTGTATTAAGAGGGTGGAAGATTCTACAACGCTGTTTGAAAGGTGGGGCCCTGTAAGAGGTGACTGGATTAGGACTACTCTGCCCTCACGAATGAACGAATTCGTTCGTGGGCTATCGTGGAACCGGACTGGCGGCTTCCTAAAGAGTGCGTGGACATACGCTCTTGCCCTCTTGCCATCTGATACGCTGTGCCACCCCCTGACTCTGCAGAGAGTCCCCCCCGCCCCGCTGGAGTAAGACCCTCACTAGATGTACCCCCTCTGCTTGGACTTTCCAGCCTCCTAAACTGTAGGAAAAAAATGCTCGGTTTCTTTAAAAATGACCCAGTTTTAGGTGTTCTGTTGTAAGCAACAGAAAACAGTAAGATAGTGAATGAGACTGTCTTCGCCTCACCCAGTTCCACCCCTGCGCCTGACCTTCAGCTCTGGATATCTGACTCATGAGCTGGTGGAGTGCCACCACCTCCTCTGGCGGCTCTGGTTCTAGAGTTGATGCCAGCTGTGACACTCTCCAGTGTGCGGTCTTGGGCGTGCACCCCGGCCACCCTTCCCTGTTTCCTCATCGGGAGAGGATCCCCTGAGAACTCATATTACTGTCGTCGACGTTGTCCCCGGCACCCCTGGAGGAAGAGGCAGACACAGGCACGCTCCATGAGCCTCGTTAACCTCCTCGCCACTCTGTGAGGCCCGCACAACAGGCTCGTCGTCATCCCTACAGTCTCCGGGTGAGAAAACAGAAGCCGGAGGCGGGGGCGTGCCTTGCCCAGGGCTTCGCGGCCGAGGCCTGGCTTCCTAGAAACTGCTGGGCTAGTTTGCCGAAGGAAGCCCTGCCTACCGCATCCACCAGCGGCCTGGAGGAAGCCACGTGCCGACAGGATGGAGCAGCGTGCGAGGCGGACACCGGCTGCTTCTGCAGCTCCTCTGCCCTCCTGCACAGCCCGGCTGCCATCACCGCGTCCCGTCACCAGGGCTCCTGCCACATTCTCCACCTGGCCACGGCAGACACATCCTTCTCCTGCTAGTCCGCGCAAGACGGGACTGAAGTTTTCCTGTCAACTTTCAGTGAGAAAGCAAAACGCACCACAACAAAACCAAACAACTCACCTCTGCCTATGTCCCCAAACACCTGCCCCCATCTCTCAGCCTCTACTTTACCTTTTTGCTCAGTACCTTCTCTTTTCTACATAAGTTTGCAAAACTACGGGAGCCTTTTCTGTGAAGGGGAAAGAAAGAAAGATTAATTTGGGAATAATGGGGCGACCCGTAAGTTCAAGTTTGTTTGTTTGTCTGTCTGTCTGTTTGTTTTTTTGAGACTGCAAACAATCCAAACTGCCTTGAGGAGAGTTGTCAGCTGGCTTCCTCTGAGTCCTATGGGCTCCGGGGCCCTGGGAGAGGGGCTCTCGTGTTGGTCACCTGGGCCCCGTCCCCATTTCAACTGAGAAGCTCTGTTTTACAGTTTAGACGTGAGTAGGACAAGGTCTTATTGTGTCTAGCAAACACTTGAAACTGCCAGTTTGGTAAAAACCCGTGCCTGACACTTAGTGAAAGTAGAAAACAAAGCAAAATGAAACTTTAGCTTGGGGTAAGAAATCCTGGGCTAAGTTCCCGGGGAGTCTCCCAGGGAGAGGAGACCCTAGTCATGAGCCCATTCTTGCCTCAGTGCCTCTGACCTCCCGGTCCCTGCCACGGTCATTAAGGGGGCAATGCCCAAACCTGTGGGGGCGTCCCCGGTCCACCCCTGTGCTCCTACAGGAAGAGGCCCACCCACCTGGAAACTTCTCTCCACGTCCTTCTCATTCGATGGATCGGTGTGCTCTGCAGAGCGGAGAGGATGGCGTGGACTGAGGAGAAGTTCCTGAGGACCAAGCACTCCTGGGGAGGAAAGAGAATGAACCAGGAGGTGGGGAGTTGGAGCCCGCCTGCTCCAGCTTCAGCCCCTCGGCTGACATCTCCCCTCTTGGATGAGGCGGAGAGCCGGGCAGCCACGGGAGGGCACAGCTGGAACCCCACGAGCAGAACTCACAGAGGGAGGATGTTAGCTCAACCCAAGAGCCCAGATAGGAAGTGAGCCTCCAGCACTGGGACATGGGGGTCAAGGCCAGTGTGCCCTGAGAGGAAAGGCCCAGGGATTGTGCAGGGACTTGACCACAGGCGACTGCCCTGATGGTGGTTGTTAATAAAAGGCAGTTCCCAAGTCTGCAGAGAGGGGATCCCCTGGGTCCTCCCACGGCTTACCCTGGCCACCTTGATCCAGTGCTCCAGCACCCTGGCTCTGTCCTGGGCCTTCCTGCTGTCATCCCCAAGGCAGGTGGTGATGACGCAATTGGCCACATTGTTAAATTGGGCGACGGTGGCACGAACGGTGGGTGCCAGGTGCTCCTTCCCCTTCTTGTGGCGTTGGGACCAGATGGAGCCCAGGCAGTCATAGGGCACCACCTCCCTAAACAGCTCCTGGAGAGGAAGAGTGTGTCACACACAGGCTACTCTTGTGAAAGAGTTTGGATCTGGCTATGCGCCCACTAAAGGCACCCAAGAGCTAATACTGGCAGGCAAGGAACGAGTGGCATGGTCAGGCAGGCCGTTCTCACTAGCTCCGAGCACTAGAAAATGGCTCGGGTGTGCTCATCTTGAGGCCGCATCCAGTGTGCATCCTGATGAGCCCTTTGTTCTATTTCCTTCCTCAGATGCGCACTGCCTGTGGCAGCTATGACTACGGGTTCTCTTAGGGGGTCTGCTAGGGAGTCGAGTCCATCTCAGGTCCTAAGAAGTGCTGAGGTTGGTGAGGTCACACGGGAGGATGGGTGGGTAACTCCTGAACCCAGCTGCCCCTCAGTGAGCACCCTCCGTCAACCAGAGAAGCCAGGCCCCCGTGCTGCTTTCTCTCTGTCCCTTTTCATGTTAGCTTGGGTCGCTCTGCAACTGGTACTGTTGATGTCTCAACTTGACTGTCGACATGTGGACAGGGAAGGCTTGGGAATGAAGAAACTCATCCAGGTCACATCATTGGTAAGATGTGGAGCTGGTATTGGACCCAGATCACTGGACTCTGGTGAGTAATGGCTTGTCTGGGACACCAGGTGCAAGAAGGACAGCCTGTCTAGGCAGCCGCCCTCCTCGCCCCCCGCAGAGGCGAGCTGCTCACCGCGTCCATCAGAGTCAGCTGCTCTGCCAGCAGCTTAGGAGGGAATGCCCTGATGTCCCACAGGTCTCCACGGGGCCGGTTCAATGTTGCCACAGGAGAGGGGCACGAGGGCTTTGAAGGGTCCTCTAGCTTCAGCCGTATCACATGTGGTGGCTCTTCTCCTGGCACTGCTGCTGGCACGGAAGCTGGCGGTGGACCCAGTTGTCCAGGTGACTCTGAGTGCAGGGCGGGCCCCAGCTCTACCGGAGGTGCTGGCACTGGCTCTAGAGCTTGCCTGGGAAGTGCCTGTGGTTCTGGACATGAAACAGGAGCAGGGGGAAAAATAGAAAAGGTTCACCAGCATCAGTCATTTCCCACTGGCCTTTCCAAACACGGAAAGGATCTGACTGCATTAAAGGGAGTTCTAGCCCCAAAGCACCACCCCTGGTAATTCTTCCAGACTGCGGTCCCCTCACCATCTGTTTCTGCCTCAAAGAGCTCTGGGTGCCTCAGGTTGGTCAGCAGAACGTACACACTGGCACCCGTGTCCAATCCAGGCAAGCTGACCTGCACGTGGTCGATCTTCACTTTCAACGATGGAAAGTGCAGGGGCTGATGGAAATCTGTGCAGAAACGCTCCGGCATAGTGACCACAGTGTGACAGATGGTGCTGGAAGTGTGAGAGTGGGCAGCAAAGTCAGAGGCTGGCCTTTGCTTCCACGCTGTGCTCCCAGGGCACGCTTGCGTGGTTCTGGGCCCCTGGGCCTGCCACTGCCTGTCTAGAGGACACACCCCTCCCCCACCCAAGCCCTGTGTGGCGGTCCTGACAGTGGCAGACCTGGCCATTAGACAGGACAAGTACAGACCCTCGTGAGCCTCACCCTTACACTCACATGGGTTTTCCGAAGGGACGGGACACCCACCTATGTGCACCTGTGAACTAAGGACCAAGGCCCCAGGCAGGTCTGTGGGCAGGTTGCTCATAACTTCAGGCCTGAGCCGCTGTTGTCTGGGTCAGGAGGGACAGAGGTGGGATGGAGGACGGGCAGAGCTAGGATGCCACTGTCCTGGGGACGTGTCTCTCGAGAGCTGGCGGTGAGCCCCAGACTCCCCCTGTTTTGCAGGGAGACTGTGACCCCATCCACAGCTCCGTTGGACTCCTTTTCACTTGCAGGGAAAGCCCCCAGACCTCAGCGCCCTCGTGGGAATTACAAGTTGTCTCAGATTCACAGCTTTGTCAGTCCCTCCCCAGCCACGGTCCGTATGTGCCCCCGCACTCTGGGGTACAGTGAGCTCTCTCTCTGGATCAAAAGTCCACATACTTTCTAGTTGGGTGCCGGGCCTGTCATTGGGGGTAGGACGCGGGAGAATGCACCTCCACCTTGAGGAGGCCACGAGGGCGTCACAACTGACATGCTGTGGACGTGACGTGCTCACGGTGTCTACCGTGAGTATCTCACTCCATGACTAGAATTGAGACCCAGTGTCTGTGGTCTGCTTTGGTCACTGAATTATGCCAAGCGTCTAGAAAAGTGACTTTACAAAGGAAGGGCTTCTAAATGTGTTGAATAAGTAAGCCCCAAGCAGAGCATTCCCAGATATCTGAGTGGACCTGGGGTCCCTTCCTCTGGTGCCCATGGAGCCTGTTCGTTCTATATCAGGGACAAAGACAAGTTAGAAGAAATCTCAAATAAAAGTGCTAAATCAGATATGCCTTCTCTGGGCTTTTGCAAACTCAGAGAGACACCGGCCATGGGGTGGGGGTGGGGGGCATGAGGCAGAGAGCTTTTTCAGCCAAACAGGAAAGAAAAATAATAAATATGAACAAGCACAGTGCATCCAGCTGAGCCAGGCACTAGGCATCTCCTTGCCATGTCTTATGAAATTTGGCCCCTATAAAGACTCGATGGGGTTCATCCTCTTACCACCCCACTCCTCAGAGGAGCAAACAGGCTCAGAGTGCTGCAGTGGCATTCCCGAGACACAGCTTCTAGGTGGCAGGGTCACCAGGGTGCCTTGGAGGGGGCGGGCACTCACCTACTGAAGAGCTGGTCCAGGAACTGTGGGATGGTGGCGAAGTCCCAGTAGGAGCAAAGGAAGGTGGAGAAGTGGGGGACCGTTCTGCCCTGGAGAGCTGGCAGCAGGGACTCCAGCAGCTTCGCCCTTGTGCCTGGCTGGAGGGTCCGCATCATGCGGATCTCTTGCAGGTCCAGGGTACGACCCTTTTTACCCTGGAAGGAACAAGGAGGGACACGCTTTCAGTGTCATCACCGTGAATCGCCAGAGAACTGGGGCCTGGAGCTCAGACCAGGAAGCCCCAACCCTTTAGGGATCTGCTCATGTGGGAGACATGAGTGACCGTCGTGAAAAAGATTATAGGCTCTCAAAGCAAAAGTTGACGTGGGGGCGCTGGACAGAAAAGAACTGAGAAAGTAGTACCTTCGCAGTATCTTCAATGTGGTTTGTTAGCTGTGGAGCAACTAAGTGCCTGTATTAGTAGCCTGTATTAGAGATCACTGTCCCGGTGAGTTCTCAAAAATGACTCCCACTGTAGCCACAGGAAACACAGGCATTTGGATGTCAGTGGCTGCTCGACAGCACACAGGTCGGCGCTGAGAACTGTCCTCAGCTGTGGCTGCAGGTTCCCACTGAGCTCCCAGGGGCTTGGTCTGCTGCTGGCATGGGAAGGAAGGGGGCGGTGGGAACCTCATTTCCTCCCCATTTTGGAGACTGTGTGCAGAGAAAGACACCTGAAGAGAACCCTCACAACTTAAACAACACAATTGTGCTCCTTTCATTTAGATCAGAGAGAGCCACGCTGATCCCAGATGCCACACAGTGGGAGCGCTGGCAGCTTCTGGGGCAGGAGGAAGCCCATTGCAGTGCCAAGATCTGAGCAGACGATTGAGGAAAAAGAAAGACCAAGTGTGCGGTAAGTGGCTGACTGTGACTGAGACGTATCCGTTGCGAGGTTGAAAATGAAGGAAAACAAATGGTCATCTTATTTGCCACAAGGTCTCCAGACGGGTAAAATATCGAAAAGAATGTTAACACCCAGGAAAGGCTGAGGCAGGGAAGCAGCTCCGTTCTGAGACTGCTGCTGACCATGCACCTGCTACATCACTTTGGAAAGTCATCTGGCTTTAGCTATCAACATTTGACACGTGCACAGCTCTTGACCCAGGAATCCCTCTCCCCGGAGGCTGTTTTAGGAGGGGATTAGTATATGTTCTGGGCTGAACTGTATTCCCTTCTTAAAATTCACAATTGATGTTGTCATACCCAGTGCATAAGGTGATGACTGCGGTAGGACACAGGTCTTTGGAAAGGCAATTAAGTTTGAGTAAATTCGTTAGTGTTCGCTTTGATTTGACATGACACGGGCCGTCACAGGAAGACGTGGTAAGGACACAGAGAAGCAGTAGAGAAGAGCATGTGAACAGAGGTATAGAACGTGGCCGTCTCCAAGCCCAGGAGAGAGACCTCAGGGGAAACCACCCCAGCCAACAGCTTGACATCAAATTTCTAGCCTCCAGAATTGTGGGAACATATATTTTTGTTGTCAGAGGCCTCTAGTGTGTGGCGCTGTGTTACGGCATCCCTAGCCAGCTCACACAGTCTGTCGGGCACACATAAGATGTTCCCTGCAGCGCGGCTGAAGTGGAAATTACAACTGAACCGTGTCACGTTCCACCGGCACCGAGAGACTGAACTGCCAGGGAAAATGGCCTCTGTTACAGGAAAACATGAAGACATGGGAGGGCACAGCTCCCGGCCTGGTGGGGCTCCAGCGATGTGCTCTGCGAGATGACCCATTGCAGACAAACGTGTAGAACAGCCGGACCCCCTTTTTTGTGTGACTTCTCTTTTGTGTGTGTGTGAGCACACCCTGCCCCAAAAGGGGGATGGTTTGTAAGTCTTGGAGGAGACCTGGGAGGCAGCGGGGCTGACTGCTGCACAGGACACCTGGGGTGGGGAGCTAAGACAGTAAGAAGAGTGGCAACGAGCAGAGATACTCACGGCCTAGTGTAGAGTGAAACCACACAGAAGTGCCTACTCTTATAGTCCTGCAAGTGAGAGAACAGGGACTTTGCACCTTAAGCGAGTTGCCAGTGGGTAGTACTAGAGGCCAGATTCCTGTGGGAGTGGGACTGTGGGTCACTCCAGTGGGAACGCTTGAGTATAGTTTCCAGGGGAGTCCCCATATTTGGGTCGGGGTCCTGGGCCCACTCTGGTCATTTTGCGTTCCTTTCTGTGGAGACCTCTCTGTGCCTGCTCTCACCTTAGACCAGCGCTGGCCTTGGTGGGTGACATGGTGCGCCTGCCCCTTGTCCAGGGAGATGGGGTATTCGGACCCATCGGACACCTCCTCGGTGATCTCCTGCGTGGAGCTCTGTAATGAGAGTGGCCGGCATTTGGGCCAGTAAGAGTCAGCAGCCTCCTGCCTGTGTCCGTGGGAGATACCCCGACTAGAAATTCTGCCCCCCTGATCGGGCACAGAGAAGCATCTGCATAGACCTCTAGCCAGGGAGGAAACCAGATAACAGCTGGAGGTGAAGAATTTACTTCTGAGGATACAGACTTGGTCCCTAACAGTTACTTTCCCATCCTTCCAGCCACAACGTGAGACGTGGACAGACCTTCCAGGGTTTCATCCCCTAACGCGACCATCTCCTGTTCAGGAGGGGCCCTTCTCCTCCTCTTTATCTTTATTCTCTCTCTCTCTCTCTCTCTCTCTCTCTCTCTCTCTCTCTCTCTCTCACTCTCTCACTCTCTCTCACTCTCACTCTCTCTTGCACACACACACACACACACACACAGGCACACACACACAGGCACACACACACACACACACACACACTCTCACATACACACACACACACACACCGTGATTGGAATTTGGTGAAAAACTGCCCAGATGGGATCACAGGTGTGGACTGTCCTGGATTGGGCTACCCTGTGTTACCTGGGGGTGCCCCCTGCCAAACGGCCACAGGCATCGGAGGAGAGGACGGAACCAACGTCTCCATCGTCTCCACAGGCTCTCTCTCCAGGAATTCCTGAAGTGAGATCGTCGAAAACTCGGGATGCGACCTGAATCCATCTTTCTCTCTTGGCAGTTGCTTACCAAGTGAGCTGCACGGTTACCAGAGTTCTAAGTTCTCTTGCGGTCCATCACTAAGGAAGTGAGGTCACTTCTTATAAGATTCCATGACATGGGGTCCTTCCTTCAGTATGATCTACCCAGTGGTCTCTCTGGGCTGACGACTGCTCACCCTCTTCCCCCATGTCAACTCCTTAACTGCACACAAGTGTGCAAACACAGCACTCCCTCAGCCCCTTGGGTGTGCAGCAAGGGCCCCAGGTTTCAAGGCAGGGGTTGGTCAGAATCTGCTTTTTCTCACCATTTCTGTGATCCAAGACAGGATATCGTGTCTTTCAAGACCTGCCCAGTTTCCCAACATGCCCAGTGGGGATTGTGCAAGCCTTTATTTCCTACGAAATTCATGAGGTGTCTATGAGATAAATCTTATGGAAACTCATGGGTTGGTGTCTGTAGTGGATTGAATTATGTCCCCCCAAAAGTCATTGAAGCTTGAATCCCCCGCATTTTATGTATTAGAAACTTAGCCCCCACTCTGATTGTTAGGAGGGTGGGAAATCCTGTTATGGTAATTGAAAGGCAGAGCCTTGGAGGGGATCGGATTGTGGGACTGTGCTGAATGGATTAAAGATGGTGGTCAGGGGTGTGGTTCTGAGAGCTTTAAAAGAAGAGAAAAATCTGTCTTGCTCTCTCCTCTCTCTGCTTCCACCATCTTGCAATGCGAGACCCCTGGGTTGCTGTCACCACCTCCAGATGGATTTTGGACTTCCCAGCCTCAGAAACTGTAAGCAAATAAATTTCATTTTCTTTATAAATTACCCAGATCCAGGTATTGTGTTAGAGCAACACAAAAGGGAATGAATAGAGTGTCAAATGTACATACTGCACATACGTGGAGATATTTGAATTACAAAAAAGAGTGAAATAGCAGGAGATACAATTCAAAGAGGCCTGAGTTCCAGCAGTATAATCTTGGGAAAGTCCTTTGTTGTGACCAGGATTTTTGGGTTTTTTTTTTTTTCCCCCCTGCAGTGATAACACACTGAAATTAATTTCAGGTATTGTCATCTCCTAATAGTAAACTTTTCACTGCCTTCCTATGATATTGAGAATCAGTCCCATGGGCTTTACCTCGGCCTATGTGGTGGCAGCCTGCACAATGAATGGCTCCCAGCACTAAGTGGTTAGCCACTTCCTTCTGACCAGGAGAACACAGCACAAGTGATGGGATGTCACTTCTGTCTGAGTCAGTTCAGGCTGCTGTAACAAAGTACCATAGTGTGGGTAGGTTATATCCAACATCAATTTATTCCTCAGAGATCTGGAGCATGGAAGGTGGAGATCAAAGTCCCAGCAGAGTTGGGTTCAGGTGAGGAATCTCTTTTGGTTTGAAGACAGCCGACCTCAGGTTGTATCCTTTAGAGACAGCACTCAAGTCAGCTTTCCAAAGGTACCTCTGACCGTTGACGACAGCTGAAATAACGGGTGGACAGAAGGTCAGAGACAGAACGCGGGAAAGGTGCGGGACACGAGGGAAGAAAGCCCTTCCCGCAGCACTTGGCAGGGAACAGAAACTTAGCGGCCAAACCTCCACCCTCCTGGAGGAATTGCCACACCAGGGAGAGACCTGCGAGGGGAGCGGCGTGGTGGAGCCGGTAGGACCCGGGTGAGGGGGCTGTAGCTCCCGAGCGAGGCAGGGGAGTAGCGTGGTCGGGCTGAGACGGAGGCGGCACGGGGTGCATTAGGAGGGTTCCCCGGGTCCTGAGTTCAGGAGGGGCGGCGGAGGCCAGCGGGGAGGGATGCAGACGGCGGGCGGGGTGCCCGGCGCTGGCAGAGACAGGAGGCTGGGACGCCCTCCTCCCCTCCGGTGGAGCCCAGCGCTGCCCCGCCGTCCGTCCGTCCTTCCGTCCGTCCGTCCCCAGCACGCAGGATCGCCTTGTCCCAGGGCTGCTGCGGGAGCAGCCGGTCGGGGGCGGTGCGGGGGCCAGACCGGAGTAGCAGGTGCAGCTGGGCTGTGGCTTCCTGGTCACGGGCCGTGTCTTGGGGTCCCGGGCCTGGTGAGCCATCGCCGCCGCTGCGAGTGCGAGGGCGGCGGGGACGAGGCCACTGGGGGAGGGCGGGGAGCGGTTTTGTCGTCTTCCTTGTAGGTTGAGTGTGTTCTTTGTATTTCTACTTCCATGACTGCTGACCTTCGTCCCTGCGGACGTGGTGCTGGGGCACGTCAGCGTCATCTTTGAGTTGGAAGAGCCCTGTGCAGCGCTTTGGGAGAGCGGTCTGCTGTGGGGGATCCTCTCGGCATTCGTCTGTCTGGGAGAGGATTGTCTCTCTCCCTGTTTGAAGGATGCTCTTGTCCGGTACAGTGCTCTTGTCTTGTTGTTGTTGTTGTTGAATTGTTTATTTGACTAGAAGATCTCTTTGTCTCCTGGACTGGGCGTTTTCTGTTGAAGAATTTACTGAAATCTGTATTAGGACTTTCTTGTGAGTGAGTGACTGAGTGAGTGAGTGAGAGAGAGAGAGAGAGAGAGAGAGAGTGTGTGTGTGTGTGTGTGTGTGTGTGTGTGTGCGTGCGTGTCAGTTTGTATGAGAGATTCTGTGTGTGTGTGTGTGGGTGGGTGTGTGTGTGTGTTTTCCTCTCATGCAGCTTTCGGTATTCTTCCTTGGCGTTCTGTGTGGTTTTGACTGTTTGACTAGTGTAAGTGGGGCTGATCTGAGGTTTCATATACAAACTTTTGTGTGGACAGATTTTCAGTTTTCGTTCATATGGACCCAGCGGTAGGATTGCTGGGCCACGTAGTAAGTTTACATTTCACATTTTGAAAAACTACCGACCTGGTTTCCTGGCAGTCTGTAGCATTTTCCAGTCTCTCCGTCAATATATGAGGGTTGTGATATCTCCATAGCCTTGTGAACACTTTGTCTTGACTGTCTTTTTGATTTACAGCCCTTCTAACGGCTACGACACATTATCTCACTGCGGTATTTGATAGACATTTCCTTAAGGGTGACGATGAATATCTCTTTCGGTGCTTATTGGGCTTTCCTATATCTCACTTAGAGAAATGCTTATTTGAATTATCTGAGCAGGTTTGTGGTTGGTTTGTTACGGCGGCTGGCCTGTGTGGGGATCCTAAGCCTTGATCTTGGTATGAGAGCACCACACTCTAACCAACAGAGCGAACTGGCCGACTCTTCCTCTGACCATTTTTTAAATTGGGCTAATTGTCTTTTGCTGTGTGTATATTGGATGAAACGTTTTCAGTAGTCTTGTTAACTAGGAACTGTCCAAGGTCATAATGCCTGTTACGTTAAATGAGCCATTGACCTCATTAAATGGTGATACTGGTGAAGCTTTTTCTTTTCTTTTTTTTTTTTTTTCCTGCACCTGCTTCATGCCCAGAAGAACGGGCACTTCCCACACAGGCTCTAGAGCCAGCCTTGCCTGCTCTGCACCCAGAGTCACCTGTAGGACTGGATCCATGAGCATCTTCTGAGCCCACAGCAGGGGCAGGGAAGTGGTCACCTCCAGTGATGGAGCTGGCACTTGAGCGATCTCCAGAGCCCTTCCACCCCTGTCCTGTGATACGATGAACCAGCCCAGTGTGGACATGCGTGACATCATGGCATTCTCTCCCAAGCTGTTGGCAGAGCAGGTGATGCTGATGGACACGGTGAGTGGCTCGGCTCTGCAGAGTGGGGCCTAGAGAGGCTTCCTTCTTGCACCTGATGTCCCAGACCAGCCATTCGTGACCAGAGTGCAGTGATCTGGGTCTGGTATCAGTTACGCATCTTACTAACCACGTGAACTGACCTAGTTTTATAATGCCTGTGACGTTCCTCTCCACACGTCAACAGTACAGATGGGGCACCGACAGCACCAGGTGCACGGAGTGACTGTGAAGATCAAATGAGTTGGGACGTATGGGAAGCAAGGCCAGGCCCTGGGCCATTTGGGGATGGAGGATGCTCTCACTGAGGTGCAGGCAGGTCCATGGGTCCGTTCCACCCACCCTCCCGGGAGGCTTCACCAGCTTCAGCACTTATTTAGCACCTGATGTGGACTAGACACTGTAGCAGAGGCCCAAGTAGAGCCCCTAGTTGTAGCTTCCAAAGGGAGTGTGAATCTGAATGGGGAAATGGACCTGAGGACTCATTAGGATGGGTTAAGATGCCACCTTGAGATGTGCATGCCCGGCACAGCTTCTGGGGGTGGGGCTGGTGAGAATAACCTGGCTGCAGTGGTACAGACCCTTCGTCAGCAGTGGTAGGCCTGGGACATCATGTACTTAAATACCCTCAGTGGGTAGAGAACCCAACCCAGGGACTCCTGCCAGCCTCCGGCCACATGCTGAGCTTCCTGGGCTCCAGCTCAGACCACCGTCACCTGCCTGGGGACTGCAGGATACTGTGGATTCTGAACTGGGGTGGGCCATGCCCCCGCAAAGTTCTCCTCCTCTCTAGTAGGTGTGCAAGAAGGTGGTGCCCTGTGACCACCGGAACCCCCGCTGGTCCCAGGAGAACAAGAAGGTCAAGGAGCACCTGGCAGCAACTGTCCATGCCACCTTTACCCCGTTCAACAGTGTGGCCGACCGTGTCATCAGCACCTGCCTCGGGGACCACAGCTGGAAGGCCCGGGAACTGCTTTCCGTTTCATAGATTTTTGTGTTTCCTTCTCAGGAGAGCCACCATTTAGGACGTTTTTCTCACTCTCTGCCATTGTCTGTACCCTGCCTGGCACGTCTGTTCACTGTCTGAAGAAGACATGGAGAGACATTGGGAGGTGGGGAGGACATCTCCCTACCAGGGAAGGAGCACCAGGGATGACCGGGGACCTCTGTTGTGCTAAACATTGCTTCCTCGGTGAGCCTGGAAGTCGCTGGGGCCAGGGACACCGGAGGCTGCGATGAGCTGGTTGAAGAGGCCTGTCAATCTTTCTGGGACCTTAGGCCAGCAGTTCTGCCCCAGGATTCAGTGTTTATCAACTGTCAGGCACAGGCTGGAGCCAGTTGGACACTATCAAGTGTTTAGTAACAGCAAAGGAACTCTCTGCACAACTGAAATCTCAACTGTAAAACCAGAGCCGCTCAGTTGAAATGGGGATGGGGCGCAGGTGGCCAGCGTGAGAGCTCCTCTGCCCAGTCCCTCGCAGCCCTTAGGACTCAGAGAAGCCCAGCTGGAAATTCTCATCCAGACAATGGGAATTCTTTGGATTTTCAAACTAAAGGAATTTGAACTCACACAACTCCACGTTATTCACACTTTTTCCTCTTTGCCCTCTCCGGTGGGGGGAGGGGGAAGCTTCCCGAAATTTCAAAAAGCTGTGTGCCAAAGACAGCTCACTGAGTAGAAATGTGCTCATCTAGTAAAGAGGAGGGGAGGGGATAGGGGAGTGACTTGGGGGAAACAACAGGGCGAGAGTGGAAGGGGCGCCTGCCTGGTGGTGATTTTAACTTTCCCCCCGAATGTTTCTGTGAAAACTCTCAGGCTTGTCCAGATTGATAGGAATAGAGATGCGTTTGTGCAGAGGCACTGGGGGTTCTGTGGACAGGAAGCCCTGGAAATGGGTGCAGTGATGCAGCTGTGCTGTGCTGGGGTGGAAGAGAAGGCCGTGGAGAGAAGGAAGGGCACCTACCTTCCCTGGAATAGAAGGGATGAGAAGTGATGACAGCAGACACAGTCAAGTAGTCACCTGAAATGCGTTGTCATCTGAAGGCTCACCCAGGAAAGAATGGGCTTCTGACCTCACTCAGGGTGTTGGCATCATTCGTGTCTGGTGGTGTGTGACTGGGAGCCCCAGCTTCTGACTGGCAAATGTGGGCTGCCCTCAGCGTAGGGGCCACTGCAGTTCCCCACCTCGTGACACTTTCCACAGTTCAGCTGGAGGGTGTCTCTCCAGGCTGCCCCGTGGTTTCTTGTACAACAGACCAGATTCATGGTGGCAGCAGCCTGTCAGCTTTCCTCTATTCACCCGGACTGGAAAAATCACAGATTCTTCCCACACTTAAAAGAGGAGGGTGACACAGAGAGCAAAGGTTGCGGACGTCATGAGGCCATTTTAAGATTCTTCCTCCTACGCCCACCTTTCTACGGAATCCGGTTCGTGATTTTAGAAAAAGCTTCCCCTCGCATTATTGGAGAAATGGTGTTCTATTAAAGAAAACCGACATAAAAATAACGGTCCCCAAAGGTGGGAGAAAAGAAGATTTCCCTCGATCGGGACTTCTCAGCCTTGGCAATCTTGATATTTTGGGCTGGGTAATTCTTTGCCAGGCATGAGACGGTGCGACGTAGGAGATGATGGTAGCTACCTACTAGACGCCAGTGGAAACCTTCATGTGAAAACTAGAAATGTCTCCACAGGTGTTACAAGGTGTCTTGTGGGAGGCAAAACTGCCCCAGCCGAGAAGCACTGCTACACCCCATCTGCAAATATACACACGTGGCGGGCAGTCTTTGCTTGGCGTGGTAGCGCAGAACTCTTAAGAATGACCATACGAGCTTCCAGTATTTTACTGTTTGAACTTTCAGGGCTGTGAAATACGTCTGGGATTTCCTTGAATGTGCAGTGTTACTGGCATCACTATTTCTGGGCTATCTGTTCCTTTGACAAGTTCTCTTATTTGTGTGTGTAAGGTCACCTTCACTGTGGCTGAGTAGTGGGAGTCTTTGCAATGGCAGAAGTGTCAAGATTCTCACAGTTGCCCACTTTCCCCGCCTCTATTTACATTTGATTCCAGTTTCCTTTCCAGCCTCATCACTTCTTGTTTCTTTGTTGCACTTTCATCCTTGTCGGCAGATTCCCTTTCCTGAGTGAGTGAGTGTCGGTCTCTGTTAACTGCCACATGGCTTATCACTGGGAGTCCGGGAGGCGACACAGCTACACAAGCTGCTGTCTGTGCGTGTAGTAGGGAACAGATGCACAGCCACCCCTTGCCAAACAGACTTTGAAAGGAGGGACATGACTGGACACTGATGATGACGCCCATCTGTTGTTTGTGTAGGGACTGTGGGCCGACGGGAGAGCCCTGAGTTTGCACGGTAGCACTTGAGGTGTTCGCTCACGGTTCCTGGCCTGTGGTACTGACATTTGAACAGTGTTGTTGAGGGACTGGTGTATTTAACTAGACGGTGGTGACAGAGAACCATGCGTATGGACACACTTCAAAGAAGGAAACACGTGTGTGTCCACAGAATGCTGAAAAATCTAAACTTTCTAACCCCTCCAAGAAAACGTGGGAAGATGTGGAGTGAGACAATATTTTAAAACCGAGCACCAAATGATCTGCCACTTCTCCCTCAGGAGATTAGACCCTGAGAATCTACAGAGAAGAGAAAATGCAGCTCCACGCAACTGCTATCGGTGCAGAAAGCTTTGCAGTAGCTTTCAGCGAGAAAGAGCTCTTCCGTCGGTTCAGCAGGATAGACAGATGGTGGCGTGTGCGCGCTGCTGGAGCTCGCTGTCACGTTGACACGCAAGCAGTTATTCTGTCTGTGTTCATAGGGCACCATCTCCAAAGATCAGATATCGTCAAATTAAATATTGAAAGACGCACAACGTGCAACGTGACTATATTGATTTTAATGAAAACACCAAGAAAGACAATACTCCTGTGATTCCAGGTAAAGATAGGTGTGTTGGTCCGTTTAGTGTTGCTATAGGAGAATACCTGAAACTGGGTGTTGTTTGAAGAGAAATGGCATTTATTTCTCTCAGTTTCCGAGGCTGGGAAGTCTAAATGCCATTTGGTGGTGGCGACAGTGACTCGGGGTCTCACCTTGCATGATGGTGGGAGCAGAGAGAGCAGAGAGAGAGAGAGAGAGAGAGAGGCAGACTCTCCTCTTCTTCTTAATGCCCCCAGAACCACGCCCCCGACCACCATGTTCAATCCTTTCACTACTGCAGGGTCCTACAATCCTCTCACCTCTTCAAGGCTCCACCTTTCATATTACCGTAATCGGCTTTCCCACCCTCTTCACAGTCCCACGGGGGACTAAGTTTCTAATCCACAAAACTTGGGGGACACATTTCAAGCTTAAGTGAGTTTGGGGGGGGACATAATTCAACCCACTCCAATAGGTAAAACTGAAAAAGGGATTGAATTTATTAGAATCAGGGCCGGTCGGAGGTGGAGCTGGGAAGGCAGTTGCGGCTGCCTGCCTTCCTTGGGCCTGCTCTTCTTTGCCTCGAGGGTGTCGCCGGCCTAGTGGGATGGGGGCTCCAGCTGGCAGGAGAGCTTGTAGCTGCAGGACAGAGAGGCAGCTGCGAGTCTACCTAGCGGGAGCCACACCTCAGCTCTCCCTCCCAGTGCGTGCCCCCTAGCTGGAGTCCTGGTGCCCCAGGGGTCACCGTGCAACAGGGTCTGTGGCTGACCAGACAGCCATGGCCCCAGGCTCTCTGCAGCTGCCACCAGAAAGAGTCCCCTATGCCCTGACTATCATCAAATTCCTGCAAGGCCCTCACCTCTCGTTGTCACTGAGCCACTCAGTGGAGGTAAACCAGTGTCTGAATTCTTCCTCCTTCTCGATGTGGTAATTGTTGGCTGCCACCTGGAGGAGCTGGATCTCTCTGAGGACTTTAACTTCCTGGGGCCACAGAAAAAAACAGGATGCTGACAGGGCCTGGGTGGGAGATGCTAAAGGGGCCTTGTGGGGGAGGGATGGAGCAGGGAGCTGGTTGGCAGACTTGTCTCTCAAGTGATACCCTCCTCTCCTTCCATCCCATCCATGCCCCAACCTGATCTCAGAGTCGGGTTCCAACAGTCTGTCCCCCAGAAATGTGTCCTTGATTCCTGTCCCCTTCCCACACCCTCCAGTGGGATGGGATGCCCCCCTCCGTCTCTCAAATCTTCCTAATACATCAGAGTTGCAGGGGATGCAGGCAGGAAGTGTCCTGCCCGGGTGAGAGGGGCCGTCTCTGACTTCCACATCCCCACGCTCCCTCGAGCGAGGGCCGCAGCTACTCACCTTCCGCCTTTTCTGGGTGTTGAATACCTTTCCCTGAAAGAGTGATGGTCCGAGTCTCTCAGAAAGGCCCCCTAGCCCATTTCTAGCCCCATCCTCACCCGTTCCCGTGTTGCACTAAGGCCAGGGCCACCGGGGTCAGGGGGTTTGCACAAAACAGGGCTTGCACCTAGGTCAGGCTCTGAGCTCTGGAGAAGGATGACATGGGAGCTGAGGATCGAGGACCTTCTGTCTCAGCCCTCCCTGATGACAAGTGAGGATGCTGAAGCCTCTGATCAAAAGGGGCTGCTGGCCACTCCCAAGCTGCCTGCCATCAGAGGGGCCCGATCTCACTCTCTTCCCATGGCAAGCAACGAAGGGAGAGGCTGAGTCCAGCTGAGCTCTGCGACTTGTCCACTTGGAGAACAGGGACTGGGTGGGGGCTTATGCGGAGGCTCCATCGCTCACGGGTGAGAAGGGCGTGACACCCCCAGCACACGGGCAGCCGTGAGGTCTCGTGAGTGGAGGTTTGCCGAGTGCTGAGTTCTAAGGGCTCTCCCCTCCCCAGCCTCAGGGTCCTGGCCCCCGAGCTGCCCGTCCCCAGGCTCACTCACATCCACATAGTCGTCCATCGCAGCGTCTAACATCACCAGGTCGCTGAGATAGGTTCCCAGGAAGGGGACGATGCCCTGTGACATTGGGGTGGTAGTGGTGATGAGCACCAGCTCCTGGGTGTCCACACTTGGCTTATTCTATCAAAATCTTATCAACCTCGTCTTTCTGGACCCCCCCCCCGCAGCCAGGTTTTCCACTTGGAGCCACAGAGCAACCTCGGGCGCCTCCCCTCTGTGGCCACACTGCTCTCTCCCCGGCTGGCGTCCAAAGACACCGTGTACCCCCTAGCTACCTCTGTGGTGAACGTTTCATGTCACAGTGGTTACGTGGTTCCTGCCACACCTCGCTCTGTAATCCCCTCTAGGCCAGCTCTTCCAGGTCCTGGACCTGGTGTCCCTAACAAAGGCATCTCAGATGCCCTGGCCACAGGAAGGCAGGCCCCTTAGGGTGGAAGCTGTCTCCTCTTTGGATGTGGAGGCCTCCAGCTGGAAGGGAGGGGCCCCTGTCATCTACTCCCTAGAGCCCCTCCCAGTCACAGACACACTCGCCTTTTTCTGCTGCCGCTGCCTCATCTGGGCTCTCTGATGGTTCATCTCCAAGGTGGCCAGTTTGACAGTCCCCACCTGACAGGGTCAGGGACAAGGTTAGTGCTATGTCCAAATGAATGTCCCCTCCTAAGTTCATGTGGAAACATGACACCCACTGTAACTGTATTAAGAGGGTGGAAGATTCTACAACGCTGTTTGAAAGGTGGGGCCCTGTAAGAGGTGACTGGATTAGGACTACTCTGCCCTCACGAATGAACGAATTCGTTCGTGGGCTATCGTGGAACCGGACTGGCGGCTTCCTAAAGAGTGCGTGGACATACGCTCTTGCCCTCTTGCCATCTGATACGCTGTGCCACCCCCTGACTCTGCAGAGAGTCCCCCCCGCCCCGCTGGAGTAAGACCCTCACTAGATGTACCCCCTCTGCTTGGACTTTCCAGCCTCCTAAACTGTAGGAAAAAAATGCTCGGTTTCTTTAAAAATGACCCAGTTTTAGGTGTTCTGTTGTAAGCAACAGAAAACAGTAAGATAGTGAATGAGACTGTCTTCGCCTCACCCAGTTCCACCCCTGCGCCTGACCTTCAGCTCTGGGTATCTGACTCATGAGCTGGTGGAGTGCCACCACCTCCTCTGGCGGCTCTGGTTCTAGAGTTGATGCCAGCTGTGACACTCTCCAGTGTGCGGTCTTGGGCGTGCACCCCGGCCACCCTTCCCTGTTTCCTCATCGGGAGAGGATCCCCTGAGAACTCATATTACTGTCGTCGACGTTGTCCCCGGCACCCCTGGAGGAAGAGGCAGACACAGGCACGCTCCATGAGCCTCGTTAACCTCCTCGCCACTCTGTGAGGCCCGCACAACAGGCTCGTCGTCATCCCTACGGTCTCCGGGTGAGAAAACAGAAGCCGGAGGCGGGGGCGTGCCTTGCCCAGGGCTTCGCGGCCGAGGCCTGGCTTCCTAGAAACTGCTGGGCTAGTTTGCCGAAGGAAGCCCTGCCTACCGCATCCACCAGCGGCCTGGAGGAAGCCACGTGCCGACAGGATGGAGCAGCGTGCGAGGCGGACACCGGCTGCTTCTGCAGCTCCTCTGCCCTCCTGCACAGCCCGGCTGCCCTCACCGCGTCCCGTCACCAGGGCTCCTGCCACATTCTCCACCTGGCCACGGCAGACACATCCTTCTCCTGCTAGTCCGCGCAAGACGGGACTGAAGTTTTCCTGTCAACTTTCAGTGAGAAAGCAAAACGCACCACAACAAAACCAAACAACTCACCTCTGCCTATGTCCCCAAACACCTGCCCCCATCTCTCAGCCTCTACTTTACCTTTTTGCTCAGTACCTTCTCTTTTCTACATAAGTTTGCAAAACTACGGGAGCCTTTTCTGTGAAGGGGAAAGAAAGAAAGATTAATTTGGGAATAATGGGGCGAGCCGTAAGTTCAAGTTTGTTTGTTTGTCTGTCTGTCTGTTTGTTTTTTTGAGACTGCAAACAATCCAAACTGCCTTGAGGAGAGTTGTCAGCTGGCTTCCTCTGAGTCCTATGGGCTCCGGGGCCCTGGGAGAGGGGCTCTCGTGTTGGTCACCTGGGCCCCGTCCCCATTTCAACTGAGAAGCTCTGTTTTACAGTTTAGACGTGAGTAGGACAAGGTCTTATTGTGTCTAGCAAACACTTGAAACTGCCAGTTTGGTAAAAACCCGTGCCTGACACTTAATGAAAGTAGAAAACAAAGCAAAATGAAACTTTAGCTTGGGGTAAGAAATCCTGGGCTAAGTTCCCGGGGAGTCTCCCAGGGAGAGGAGACCCTAGTCATGAGCCCATTCTTGCCTCAGTGCCTCTGACCTCCCGGTCCCTGCCACGGTCATTAAGGGGGCAATGCCCAAACCTGTGGGGGCGTCCCCGGTCCACCCCTGTGCTCCTACAGAAAGAGGCCCACCCACCTGGAAACTTCTCTCCACGTCCTTCTCATTCGATGGATCGGTGTGCTCTGCAGAGCGGAGAGGATGGCGTGGACTGAGGAGAAGTTCCTGAGGACCAAGCACTCCTGGGGAGGAAAGAGAATGAACCAGGAGGTGGGGAGTTGGAGCCCGCCTGCTCCAGCTTCAGCCCCTCGGCTGACATCTCCCCTCTTGGATGAGGCGGAGAGCCGGGCAGCCACGGGAGGGCACAGCTGGAACCCCACGAGCAGAACTCACAGAGGGAGGATGTTAGCTCAACCCAAGAGCCCAGATAGGAAGTGAGCCTCCAGCACTGGGACATGGGGGTCAAGGCCAGTGTGCCCTGAGAGGAAAGGCCCAGGGATTGTGCAGGGACTTGACCACAGGCGACTGCCCTGATGGTGGTTGTTAATAAAAGGCAGTTCCCAAGTCTGCAGAGAGGGGATCCCCTGGGTCCTCCCACGGCTTACCCTGGCCACCTTGATCCAGTGCTCCAGCACCCTGGCTCTGTCCTGGGCCTTCCTGCTGTCATCCCCAAGGCAGGTGGTGATGACGCAATTGGCCACATTGTTAAATTGGGCGACGGTGGCACGAACGGTGGGTGCCAGGTGCTCCTTCCCCTTCTTGTGGCGTTGGGACCAGATGGAGCCCAGGCAGTCATAGGGCACCACCTCCCTAAACAGCTCCTGGAGAGGAAGAGTGTGTCACACACAGGCTACTCTTGTGAAAGAGTTTGGATCTGGCTATGCGCCCACTAAAGGCACCCAAGAGCTAATACTGGCAGGCAAGGAACGAGTGGCATGGTCAGGCAGGCCGTTCTCACTAGCTCCGAGCACTAGAAAATGGCTCGGGTGTGCTCATCTTGAGGCCGCATCCAGTGTGCATCCTGATGAGCCCTTTGTTCTATTTCCTTCCTCAGATGCGCACTGCCTGTGGCAGCTATGACTACGGGTTCTCTTAGGGGGTCTGCTAGGGAGTCGAGTCCATCTCAGGTCCTAAGAAGTGCTGAGGTTGGTGAGGTCACACGGGAGGATGGGTGGGTAACTCCTGAACCCAGCTGCCCCTCAGTGAGCACCCTCCGTCAACCAGAGAAGCCAGGCCCCCGTGCTGCTTTCTCTCTGTCCCTTTTCATGTTAGCTTGGGTCGCTCTGCAACTGGTACTGTTGATGTCTCAACTTGACTGTCGACATGTGGACAGGGAAGGCTTGGGAATGAAGAAACTCATCCAGGTCACATCATTGGTAAGATGTGGAGCTGGTATTGGACCCAGATCACTGGACTCTGGTGAGTAATGGCTTGTCTGGGACACCAGGTGCAAGAAGGACAGCCTGTCTAGGCAGCCGCCCTCCTCGCCCCCCGCAGAGGCGAGCTGCTCACCGCGTCCATCAGAGTCAGCTGCTCTGCCAGCAGCTTAGGAGGGAATGCCCTGATGTCCCACAGGTCTCCACGGGGCCGGTTCAATGTTGCCACAGGAGAGGGGCACGAGGGCTTTGAAGGGTCCTCTAGCTTCAGCCGTATCACATGTGGTGGCTCTTCTCCTGGCACTGCTGCTGGCACGGAAGCTGGCGGTGGACCCAGTTGTCCAGGTGACTCTGAGTGCAGGGCGGGCCCCAGCTCTACCGGAGGTGCTGGCACTGGCTCTAGAGCTTGCCTGGGAAGTGCCTGTGGTTCTGGACATGAAACAGGAGCAGGGGGAAAAATAGAAAAGGTTCACCAGCATCAGTCATTTCCCACTGGCCTTTCCAAACACGGAAAGGATCTGACTGCATTAAAGGGAGTTCTAGCCCCAAAGCACCACCCCTGGTAATTCTTCCAGACTGCGGTCCCCTCACCATCTGTTTCTGCCTCAAAGAGCTCTGGGTGCCTCAGGTTGGTCAGCAGAACGTACACACTGGCACCCGTGTCCAATCCAGGCAAGCTGACCTGCACGTGGTCGATCTTCACTTTCAACGATGGAAAGTGCAGGGGCTGATGGAAATCTGTGCAGAAACGCTCCGGCATAGTGACCACAGTGTGACAGATGGTGCTGGAAGTGTGAGAGTGGGCAGCAAAGTCAGAGGCTGGCCTTTGCTTCCACGCTGTGCTCCCAGGGCACGCTTGCGTGGTTCTGGGCCCCTGGGCCTGCCACTGCCTGTCTAGAGGACACACCCCTCCCCCACCCAAGCCCTGTGTGGCGGTCCTGACAGTGGCAGACCTGGCCATTAGACAGGACAAGTACAGACCCTCGTGAGCCTCACCCTTACACTCACATGGGTTTTCCGAAGGGACGGGACACCCACCTATGTGCACCTGTGAACTAAGGACCAAGGCCCCAGGCAGGTCTGTGGGCAGGTTGCTCATAACTTCAGGCCTGAGCCGCTGTTGTCTGGGTCAGGAGGGACAGAGGTGGGATGGAGGACGGGCAGAGCTAGGATGCCACTGTCCTGGGGACGTGTCTCTCGAGAGCTGGCGGTGAGCCCCAGACTCCCCCTGTTTTGCAGGGAGACTGTGACCCCATCCACAGCTCCGTTGGACTCCTTTTCACTTGCAGGGAAAGCCCCCAGACCTCAGCGCCCTCGTGGGAATTACAAGTTGTCTCAGATTCACAGCTTTGTCAGTCCCTCCCCAGCCACGGTCCGTATGTGCCCCCGCACTCTGGGGTACAGTGAGCTCTCTCTCTGGATCAAAAGTCCACATACTTTCTAGTTGGGTGCCGGGCCTGTCATTGGGGGTAGGACGCGGGAGAATGCACCTCCACCTTGAGGAGGCCACGAGGGCGTCACAACTGACATGCTGTGGACGTGACGTGCTCACGGTGTCTACCGTGAGTATCTCACTCCATGACTAGAATTGAGACCCAGTGTCTGTGGTCTGCTTTGGTCACTGAATTATGCCAAGCGTCTAGAAAAGTGACTTTACAAAGGAAGGGCTTCTAAATGTGTTGAATAAGTAAGCCCCAAGCAGAGCATTCCCAGATATCTGAGTGGACCTGGGGTCCCTTCCTCTGGTGCCCATGGAGCCTGTTCGTTCTATATCAGGGACAAAGACAAGTTAGAAGAAATCTCAAATAAAAGTGCTAAATCAGATATGCCTTCTCTGGGCTTTTGCAAACTCAGAGAGACACCGGCCATGGGGTGGGGGTGGGGGGCATGAGGCAGAGAGCTTTTTCAGCCAAACAGGAAAGAAAAATAATAAATATGAACAAGCACAGTGCATCCAGCTGAGCCAGGCACTAGGCATCTCCTTGCCATGTCTTATGAAATTTGGCCCCTATAAAGACTCGATGGGGTTCATCCTCTTACCACCCCACTCCTCAGAGGAGCAACCAGGCTCAGAGTGCTGCAGTGGCATTCCCGAGACACAGCTTCTAGGTGGCAGGGTCACCACGGTGCCTTGGAGGGGGCGGGCACTCACCTACTGAAGAGCTGGTCCAGGAACTGTGGGATGGTGGCGAAGTCCCAGTAGGAGCAAAGGAAGGTGGAGAAGTGGGGGACCGTTCTGCCCTGGAGAGCTGGCAGCAGGGACTCCAGCAGCTTCGCCCTTGTGCCTGGCTGGAGGGTCCGCATCATGCGGATCTCTTGCAGGTCCAGGGTACGACCCTTTTTACCCTGGAAGGAACAAGGAGGGACACGCTTTCAGTGTCATCACCGTGAATCGCCAGAGAACTGGGGCCTGGAGCTCAGACCAGGAAGCCCCAACCCTTTAGGGATCTGCTCATGTGGGAGACATGAGTGACCGTCGTGAAAAAGATTATAGGCTCTCAAAGCAAAAGTTGACGTGGGGGCGCTGGACAGAAAAGAACTGAGAAAGTAGTACCTTCGCAGTATCTTCAATGTGGTTTGTTAGCTGTGGAGCAACTAAGTGCCTGTATTAGTAGCCTGTATTAGAGATCACTGTCCCGGTGAGTTCTCAAAAATGACTCCCACTGTAGCCACAGGAAACACAGGCATTTGGATGTCAGTGGCTGCTCGACAGCACACAGGTCGGCGCTGAGAACTGTCCTCAGCTGTGGCTGCAGGTTCCCACTGAGCTCCCAGGGGCTTGGTCTGCTGCTGGCATGGGAAGGAAGGGGGCGGTGGGAACCTCATTTCCTCCCCATTTTGGAGACTGTGTGCAGAGAAAGACACCTGAAGAGAACCCTCACAACTTAAACAACACAATTGTGCTCCTTTCATTTAGATCAGAGAGAGCCACGCTGATCCCAGATGCCACACAGTGGGAGCGCTGGCAGCTTCTGGGGCAGGAGGAAGCCCATTGCAGTGCCAAGATCTGAGCAGACGATTGAGGAAAAAGAAAGACCAAGTGTGCGGTAAGTGGCTGACTGTGACTGAGACGTATCCGTTGCGAGGTTGAAAATGAAGGAAAACAAATGGTCATCTTATTTGCCACAAGGTCTCCAGACGGGTAAAATATCGAAAAGAATGTTAACACCCAGGAAAGGCTGAGGCAGGGAAGCAGCTCCGTTCTGAGACTGCTGCTGACCATGCACCTGCTACATCACTTTGGAAAGTCATCTGGCTTTAGCTATCAACATTTGACACGTGCACAGCTCTTGACCCAGGAATCCCTCTCCCCGGAGGCTGTTTTAGGAGGGGATTAGTATATGTTCTGGGCTGAACTGTATTCCCTTCTTAAAATTCACAATTGATGTTGTCATACCCAGTGCATAAGGTGATGACTGCGGTAGGACACAGGTCTTTGGAAAGGCAATTAAGTTTGAGTAAATTCGTTAGTGTTCGCTTTGATTTGACATGACACGGGCCGTCACAGGAAGACGTGGTAAGGACACAGAGAAGCAGTAGAGAAGAGCATGTGAACAGAGGTATAGAACGTGGCCGTCTCCAAGCCCAGGAGAGAGACCTCAGGGGAAACCACCCCAGCCAACAGCTTGACATCAAATTTCTAGCCTCCAGAATTGTGGGAACATATATTTTTGTTGTCAGAGGCCTCTAGTGTGTGGCGCTGTGTTACGGCATCCCTAGCCAGCTCACACAGTCTGTCGGGCACACATAAGATGTTCCCTGCAGCGCGGCTGAAGTGGAAATTACAACTGAACCGTGTCACGTTCCACCGGCACCGAGAGACTGAACTGCCAGGGAAAATGGCCTCTGTTACAGGAAAACATGAAGACATGGGAGGGCACAGCTCCCGGCCTGGTGGGGCTCCAGCGATGTGCTCTGCGAGATGACCCATTGCAGACAAACGTGTAGAACAGCCGGACCCCCTTTTTTGTGTGACTTCTCTTTTGTGTGTGTGTGAGCACACCCTGCCCCAAAAGGGGGATGGTTTGTAAGTCTTGGAGGAGACCTGGGAGGCAGCGGGGCTGACTGCTGCACAGGACACCTGGGGTGGGGAGCTAAGACAGTAAGAAGAGTGGCAACGAGCAGAGATACTCACGGCCTAGTGTAGAGTGAAACCACACAGAAGTGCCTACTCTTATAGTCCTGCAAGTGAGAGAACAGGGACTTTGCACCTTAAGCGAGTTGCCAGTGGGTAGTACTAGAGGCCAGATTCCTGTGGGAGTGGGACTGTGGGTCACTCCAGTGGGAACGCTTGAGTATAGTTTCCAGGGGAGTCCCCATATTTGGGTCGGGGTCCTGGGCCCACTCTGGTCATTTTGCGTTCCTTTCTGTGGAGACCTCTCTGTGCCTGCTCTCACCTTAGACCAGCGCTGGCCTTGGTGGGTGACATGGTGCGCCTGCCCCTTGTCCAGGGAGATGGGGTATTCGGACCCATCGGACACCTCCTCGGTGATCTCCTGCGTGGAGCTCTGTAATGAGAGTGGCCGGCATTTGGGCCAGTAAGAGTCAGCAGCCTCCTGCCTGTGTCCGTGGGAGATACCCCGACTAGAAATTCTGCCCCCCTGATCGGGCACAGAGAAGCATCTGCATAGACCTCTAGCCAGGGAGGAAACCAGATAACAGCTGGAGGTGAAGAATTTACTTCTGAGGATACAGACTTGGTCCCTAACAGTTACTTTCCCATCCTTCCAGCCACAACGTGAGACGTGGACAGACCTTCCAGGGTTTCATCCCCTAACGCGACCATCTCCTGTTCAGGAGGGGCCCTTCTCCTCCTCTTTATCTTTATTCTCTCTCTCTCTCTCTCTCTCTCTCTCTCTCTCTCTCTCTCTCTCTCTCTCTCTCACTCTCTCACTCTCTCTCACTCTCACTCTCTCTTGCACACACACACACACACACACACAGGCACACACACACAGGCACACACACACACACACACACACACTCTCACATACACACACACACACACACCGTGATTGGAATTTGGTGAAAAACTGCCCAGATGGGATCACAGGTGTGGACTGTCCTGGATTGGGCTACCCTGTGTTACCTGGGGGTGCCCCCTGCCAAACGGCCACAGGCATCGGAGGAGAGGACGGAACCAACGTCTCCATCGTCTCCACAGGCTCTCTCTCCAGGAATTCCTGAAGTGAGATCGTCGAAAACTCGGGATGCGACCTGAATCCATCTTTCTCTCTTGGCAGTTGCTTACCAAGTGAGCTGCACGGTTACCAGAGTTCTAAGTTCTCTTGCGGTCCATCACTAAGGAAGTGAGGTCACTTCTTATAAGATTCCATGACATGGGGTCCTTCCTTCAGTATGATCTACCCAGTGGTCTCTCTGGGCTGACGACTGCTCACCCTCTTCCCCCATGTCAACTCCTTAACTGCACACAAGTGTGCAAACACAGCACTCCCTCAGCCCCTTGGGTGTGCAGCAAGGGCCCCAGGTTTCAAGGCAGGGGTTGGTCAGAATCTGCTTTTTCTCACCATTTCTGTGATCCAAGACAGGATATCGTGTCTTTCAAGACCTGCCCAGTTTCCCAACATGCCCAGTGGGGATTGTGCAAGCCTTTATTTCCTACGAAATTCATGAGGTGTCTATGAGATAAATCTTATGGAAACTCATGGGTTGGTGTCTGTAGTGGATTGAATTATGTCCCCCCAAAAGTCATTGAAGCTTGAATCCCCCGCATTTTATGTATTAGAAACTTAGCCCCCACTCTGATTGTTAGGAGGGTGGGAAATCCTGTTATGGTAATTGAAAGGCAGAGCCTTGGAGGGGATCGGATTGTGGGACTGTGCTGAATGGATTAAAGATGGTGGTCAGGGGTGTGGTTCTGAGAGCTTTAAAAGAAGAGAAAAATCTGTCTTGCTCTCTCCTCTCTCTGCTTCCACCATCTTGCAATGCGAGACCCCTGGGTTGCTGTCACCACCTCCAGATGGATTTTGGACTTCCCAGCCTCAGAAACTGTAAGCAAATAAATTTCATTTTCTTTATAAATTACCCAGATCCAGGTATTGTGTTAGAGCAACACAAAAGGGAATGAATAGAGTGTCAAATGTACATACTGCACATACGTGGAGATATTTGAATTACAAAAAAGAGTGAAATAGCAGGAGATACAATTCAAAGAGGCCTGAGTTCCAGCAGTATAATCTTGGGAAAGTCCTTTGTTGTGACCAGGATTTTTGGGTTTTTTTTTTTTTCCCCCCTGCAGTGATAACACACTGAAATTAATTTCAGGTATTGTCATCTCCTAATAGTAAACTTTTCACTGCCTTCCTATGATATTGAGAATCAGTCCCATGGGCTTTACCTCGGCCTATGTGGTGGCAGCCTGCACAATGAATGGCTCCCAGCACTAAGTGGTTAGCCACTTCCTTCTGACCAGGAGAACACAGCACAAGTGATGGGATGTCACTTCTGTCTGAGTCAGTTCAGGCTGCTGTAACAAAGTACCATAGTGTGGGTAGGTTATATCCAACATCAATTTATTCCTCAGAGATCTGGAGCATGGAAGGTGGAGATCAAAGTCCCAGCAGAGTTGGGTTCAGGTGAGGAATCTCTTTTGGTTTGAAGACAGCCGACCTCAGGTTGTATCCTTTAGAGACAGCACTCAAGTCAGCTTTCCAAAGGTACCTCTGACCGTTGACGACAGCTGAAATAACGGGTGGACAGAAGGTCAGAGACAGAACGCGGGAAAGGTGCGGGACACGAGGGAAGAAAGCCCTTCCCGCAGCACTTGGCAGGGAACAGAAACTTAGCGGCCAAACCTCCACCCTCCTGGAGGAATTGCCACACCAGGGAGAGACCTGCGAGGGGAGCGGCGTGGTGGAGCCGGTAGGACCCGGGTGAGGGGGCTGTAGCTCCCGAGCGAGGCAGGGGAGTAGCGTGGTCGGGCTGAGACGGAGGCGGCACGGGGTGCATTAGGAGGGTTCCCCGGGTCCTGAGTTCAGGAGGGGCGGCGGAGGCCAGCGGGGAGGGATGCAGACGGCGGGCGGGGTGCCCGGCGCTGGCAGAGACAGGAGGCTGGGACGCCCTCCTCCCCTCCGGTGGAGCCCAGCGCTGCCCCGCCGTCCGTCCGTCCTTCCGTCCGTCCGTCCCCAGCACGCAGGATCGCCTTGTCCCAGGGCTGCTGCGGGAGCAGCCGGTCGGGGGCGGTGCGGGGGCCAGACCGGAGTAGCAGGTGCAGCTGGGCTGTGGCTTCCTGGTCACGGGCCGTGTCTTGGGGTCCCGGGCCTGGTGAGCCATCGCCGCCGCTGCGAGTGCGAGGGCGGCGGGGACGAGGCCACTGGGGGAGGGCGGGGAGCGGTTTTGTCGTCTTCCTTGTAGGTTGAGTGTGTTCTTTGTATTTCTACTTCCATGACTGCTGACCTTCGTCCCTGCGGACGTGGTGCTGGGGCACGTCAGCGTCATCTTTGAGTTGGAAGAGCCCTGTGCAGCGCTTTGGGAGAGCGGTCTGCTGTGGGGGATCCTCTCGGCATTCGTCTGTCTGGGAGAGGATTGTCTCTCTCCCTGTTTGAAGGATGCTCTTGTCCGGTACAGTGCTCTTGTCTTGTTGTTGTTGTTGTTGAATTGTTTATTTGACTAGAAGATCTCTTTGTCTCCTGGACTGGGCGTTTTCTGTTGAAGAATTTACTGAAATCTGTATTAGGACTTTCTTGTGAGTGAGTGACTGAGTGAGTGAGTGAGAGAGAGAGAGAGAGAGAGAGAGAGTGTGTGTGTGTGTGTGTGTGTGTGTGTGTGTGCGTGCGTGTCAGTTTGTATGAGAGATTCTGTGTGTGTGTGTGTGGGTGGGTGTGTGTGTGTGTTTTCCTCTCATGCAGCTTTCGGTATTCTTCCTTGGCGTTCTGTGTGGTTTTGACTGTTTGACTAGTGTAAGTGGGGCTGATCTGAGGTTTCATATACAAACTTTTGTGTGGACAGATTTTCAGTTTTCGTTCATATGGACCCAGCGGTAGGATTGCTGGGCCACGTAGTAAGTTTACATTTCACATTTTGAAAAACTACCGACCTGGTTTCCTGGCAGTCTGTAGCATTTTCCAGTCTCTCCGTCAATATATGAGGGTTGTGATATCTCCATAGCCTTGTGAACACTTTGTCTTGACTGTCTTTTTGATTTACAGCCCTTCTAACGGCTACGACACATTATCTCACTGCGGTATTTGATAGACATTTCCTTAAGGGTGACGATGAATATCTCTTTCGGTGCTTATTGGGCTTTCCTATATCTCACTTAGAGAAATGCTTATTTGAATTATCTGAGCAGGTTTGTGGTTGGTTTGTTACGGCGGCTGGCCTGTGTGGGGATCCTAAGCCTTGATCTTGGTATGAGAGCACCACACTCTAACCAACAGAGCGAACTGGCCGACTCTTCCTCTGACCATTTTTTAAATTGGGCTAATTGTCTTTTGCTGTGTGTATATTGGATGAAACGTTTTCAGTAGTCTTGTTAACTAGGAACTGTCCAAGGTCATAATGCCTGTTACGTTAAATGAGCCATTGACCTCATTAAATGGTGATACTGGTGAAGCTTTTTCTTTTCTTTTTTTTTTTTTTTCCTGCACCTGCTTCATGCCCAGAAGAACGGGCACTTCCCACACAGGCTCTAGAGCCAGCCTTGCCTGCTCTGCACCCAGAGTCACCTGTAGGACTGGATCCATGAGCATCTTCTGAGCCCACAGCAGGGGCAGGGAAGTGGTCACCTCCAGTGATGGAGCTGGCACTTGAGCGATCTCCAGAGCCCTTCCACCCCTGTCCTGTGATACGATGAACCAGCCCAGTGTGGACATGCGTGACATCATGGCATTCTCTCCCAAGCTGTTGGCAGAGCAGGTGATGCTGATGGACACGGTGAGTGGCTCGGCTCTGCAGAGTGGGGCCTAGAGAGGCTTCCTTCTTGCACCTGATGTCCCAGACCAGCCATTCGTGACCAGAGTGCAGTGATCTGGGTCTGGTATCAGTTACGCATCTTACTAACCACGTGAACTGACCTAGTTTTATAATGCCTGTGACGTTCCTCTCCACACGTCAACAGTACAGATGGGGCACCGACAGCACCAGGTGCACGGAGTGACTGTGAAGATCAAATGAGTTGGGACGTATGGGAAGCAAGGCCAGGCCCTGGGCCATTTGGGGATGGAGGATGCTCTCACTGAGGTGCAGGCAGGTCCATGGGTCCGTTCCACCCACCCTCCCGGGAGGCTTCACCAGCTTCAGCACTTATTTAGCACCTGATGTGGACTAGACACTGTAGCAGAGGCCCAAGTAGAGCCCCTAGTTGTAGCTTCCAAAGGGAGTGTGAATCTGAATGGGGAAATGGACCTGAGGACTCATTAGGATGGGTTAAGATGCCACCTTGAGATGTGCATGCCCGGCACAGCTTCTGGGGGTGGGGCTGGTGAGAATAACCTGGCTGCAGTGGTACAGACCCTTCGTCAGCAGTGGTAGGCCTGGGACATCATGTACTTAAATACCCTCAGTGGGTAGAGAACCCAACCCAGGGACTCCTGCCAGCCTCCGGCCACATGCTGAGCTTCCTGGGCTCCAGCTCAGACCACCGTCACCTGCCTGGGGACTGCAGGATACTGTGGATTCTGAACTGGGGTGGGCCATGCCCCCGCAAAGTTCTCCTCCTCTCTAGTAGGTGTGCAAGAAGGTGGTGCCCTGTGACCACCGGAGCCCCCGCTGGTCCCAGGAGAACAAGAAGGTCAAGGAGCACCTGGCAGCAACTGTCCATGCCACCTTTACCCCGTTCAACAGTGTGGCCGACCGTGTCATCAGCACCTGCCTCGGGGACCACAGCTGGAAGGCCCGGGAACTGCTTTCCGTTTCATAGATTTTTGTGTTTCCTTCTCAGGAGAGCCACCATTTAGGACGTTTTTCTCACTCTCTGCCATTGTCTGTACCCTGCCTGGCACGTCTGTTCACTGTCTGAAGAAGACACGGAGAGACATTGGGAGGTGGGGAGGACATCTCCCTACCAGGGAAGGAGCACCAGGGATGACCGGGGACCTCTGTTGTGCTAAACATTGCTTCCTCGGTGAGCCTGGAAGTCGCTGGGGCCAGGGACACCGGAGGCTGCGATGAGCTGGTTGAAGAGGCCTGTCAATCTTTCTGGGACCTTAGGCCAGCAGTTCTGCCCCAGGATTCAGTGTTTATCAACTGTCAGGCACAGGCTGGAGCCAGTTGGACACTATCAAGTGTTTAGTAACAGCAAAGGAACTCTCTGCACAACTGAAATCTCAACTGTAAAACCAGAGCCGCTCAGTTGAAATGGGGATGGGGCGCAGGTGGCCAGCGTGAGAGCTCCTCTGCCCAGTCCCTCGCAGCCCTTAGGACTCAGAGAAGCCCAGCTGGAAATTCTCATCCAGACAATGGGAATTCTTTGGATTTTCAAACTAAAGGAATTTGAACTCACACAACTCCACGTTATTCACACTTTTTCCTCTTTGCCCTCTCCGGTGGGGGGAGGGGGAAGCTTCCCGAAATTTCAAAAAGCTGTGTGCCAAAGACAGCTCACTGAGTAGAAATGTGCTCATCTAGTAAAGAGGAGGGGAGGGGATAGGGGAGTGACTTGGGGGAAACAACAGGGCGAGAGTGGAAGGGGCGCCTGCCTGGTGGTGATTTTAACTTTCCCCCCGAATGTTTCTGTGAAAACTCTCAGGCTTGTCCAGATTGATAGGAATAGAGATGCGTTTGTGCAGAGGCACTGGGGGTTCTGTGGACAGGAAGCCCTGGAAATGGGTGCAGTGATGCAGCTGTGCTGTGCTGGGGTGGAAGAGAAGGCCGTGGAGAGAAGGAAGGGCACCTACCTTCCCTGGAATAGAAGGGATGAGAAGTGATGACAGCAGACACAGTCAAGTAGTCACCTGAAATGCGTTGTCATCTGAAGGCTCACCCAGGAAAGAATGGGCTTCTGACCTCACTCAGGGTGTTGGCATCATTCGTGTCTGGTGGTGTGTGACTGGGAGCCCCAGCTTCTGACTGGCAAATGTGGGCTGCCCTCAGCGTAGGGGCCACTGCAGTTCCCCACCTCGTGACACTTTCCACAGTTCAGCTGGAGGGTGTCTCTCCAGGCTGCCCCGTGGTTTCTTGTACAACAGACCAGATTCATGGTGGCAGCAGCCTGTCAGCTTTCCTCTATTCACCCGGACTGGAAAAATCACAGATTCTTCCCACACTTAAAAGAGGAGGGTGACACAGAGAGCAAAGGTTGCGGACGTCATGAGGCCATTTTAAGATTCTTCCTCCTACGCCCACCTTTCTACGGAATCCGGTTCGTGATTTTAGAAAAAGCTTCCCCTCGCATTATTGGAGAAATGGTGTTCTATTAAAGAAAACCGACATAAAAATAACGGTCCCCAAAGGTGGGAGAAAAGAAGATTTCCCTCGATCGGGACTTCTCAGCCTTGGCAATCTTGATATTTTGGGCTGGGTAATTCTTTGCCAGGCATGAGACGGTGCGACGTAGGAGATGATGGTAGCTACCTACTAGACGCCAGTGGAAACCTTCATGTGAAAACTAGAAATGTCTCCACAGGTGTTACAAGGTGTCTTGTGGGAGGCAAAACTGCCCCAGCCGAGAAGCACTGCTACACCCCATCTGCAAATATACACACGTGGCGGGCAGTCTTTGCTTGGCGTGGTAGCGCAGAACTCTTAAGAATGACCATACGAGCTTCCAGTATTTTACTGTTTGAACTTTCAGGGCTGTGAAATACGTCTGGGATTTCCTTGAATGTGCAGTGTTACTGGCATCACTATTTCTGGGCTATCTGTTCCTTTGACAAGTTCTCTTATTTGTGTGTGTAAGGTCACCTTCACTGTGGCTGAGTAGTGGGAGTCTTTGCAATGGCAGAAGTGTCAAGATTCTCACAGTTGCCCACTTTCCCCGCCTCTATTTACATTTGATTCCAGTTTCCTTTCCAGCCTCATCACTTCTTGTTTCTTTGTTGCACTTTCATCCTTGTCGGCAGATTCCCTTTCCTGAGTGAGTGAGTGTCGGTCTCTGTTAACTGCCACATGGCTTATCACTGGGAGTCCGGGAGGCGACACAGCTACACAAGCTGCTGTCTGTGCGTGTAGTAGGGAACAGATGCACAGCCACCCCTTGCCAAACAGACTTTGAAAGGAGGGACATGACTGGACACTGATGATGACGCCCATCTGTTGTTTGTGTAGGGACTGTGGGCCGACGGGAGAGCCCTGAGTTTGCACGGTAGCACTTGAGGTGTTCGCTCACGGTTCCTGGCCTGTGGTACTGACATTTGAACAGTGTTGTTGAGGGACTGGTGTATTTAACTAGACGGTGGTGACAGAGAACCATGCGTATGGACACACTTCAAAGAAGGAAACACGTGTGTGTCCACAGAATGCTGAAAAATCTAAACTTTCTAACCCCTCCAAGAAAACGTGGGAAGATGTGGAGTGAGACAATATTTTAAAACCGAGCACCAAATGATCTGCCACTTCTCCCTCAGGAGATTAGACCCTGAGAATCTACAGAGAAGAGAAAATGCAGCTCCACGCAACTGCTATCGGTGCAGAAAGCTTTGCAGTAGCTTTCAGCGAGAAAGAGCTCTTCCGTCGGTTCAGCAGGATAGACAGATGGTGGCGTGTGCGCGCTGCTGGAGCTCGCTGTCACGTTGACACGCAAGCAGTTATTCTGTCTGTGTTCATAGGGCACCATCTCCAAAGATCAGATATCGTCAAATTAAATATTGAAAGACGCACAACGTGCAACGTGACTATATTGATTTTAATGAAAACACCAAGAAAGACAATACTCCTGTGATTCCAGGTAAAGATAGGTGTGTTGGTCCGTTTAGTGTTGCTATAGGAGAATACCTGAAACTGGGTGTTGTTTGAAGAGAAATGGCATTTATTTCTCTCAGTTTCCGAGGCTGGGAAGTCTAAATGCCATTTGGTGGTGGCGACAGTGACTCGGGGTCTCACCTTGCATGATGGTGGGAGCAGAGAGAGCAGAGAGAGAGAGAGAGAGAGAGAGGCAGACTCTCCTCTTCTTCTTAATGCCCCCAGAACCACGCCCCCGACCACCATGTTCAATCCTTTCACTACTGCAGGGTCCTACAATCCTCTCACCTCTTCAAGGCTCCACCTTTCATATTACCGTAATCGGCTTTCCCACCCTCTTCACAGTCCCACGGGGGACTAAGTTTCTAATCCACAAAACTTGGGGGACACATTTCAAGCTTAAGTGAGTTTGGGGGGGGACATAATTCAACCCACTCCAATAGGTAAAACTGAAAAAGGGATTGAATTTATTAGAATCAGGGCCGGTCGGAGGTGGAGCTGGGAAGGCAGTTGCGGCTGCCTGCCTTCCTTGGGCCTGCTCTTCTTTGCCTCGAGGGTGTCGCCGGCCTAGTGGGATGGGGGCTCCAGCTGGCAGGAGAGCTTGTAGCTGCAGGACAGAGAGGCAGCTGCGAGTCTACCTAGCGGGAGCCACACCTCAGCTCTCCCTCCCAGTGCGTGCCCCCTAGCTGGAGTCCTGGTGCCCCAGGGGTCACCGTGCAACAGGGTCTGTGGCTGACCAGACAGCCATGGCCCCAGGCTCTCTGCAGCTGCCACCAGAAAGAGTCCCCTATGCCCTGACTATCATCAAATTCCTGCAAGGCCCTCACCTCTCGTTGTCACTGAGCCACTCAGTGGAGGTAAACCAGTGTCTGAATTCTTCCTCCTTCTCGATGTGGTAATTGTTGGCTGCCACCTGGAGGAGCTGGATCTCTCTGAGGACTTTAACTTCCTGGGGCCACAGAAAAAAACAGGATGCTGACAGGGCCTGGGTGGGAGATGCTAAAGGGGCCTTGTGGGGGAGGGATGGAGCAGGGAGCTGGTTGGCAGACTTGTCTCTCAAGTGATACCCTCCTCTCCTTCCATCCCATCCATGCCCCAACCTGATCTCAGAGTCGGGTTCCAACAGTCTGTCCCCCAGAAATGTGTCCTTGATTCCTGTCCCCTTCCCACACCCTCCAGTGGGATGGGATGCCCCCCTCCGTCTCTCAAATCTTCCTAATACATCAGAGTTGCAGGGGATGCAGGCAGGAAGTGTCCTGCCCGGGTGAGAGGGGCCGTCTCTGACTTCCACATCCCCACGCTCCCTCGAGCGAGGGCCGCAGCTACTCACCTTCCGCCTTTTCTGGGTGTTGAATACCTTTCCCTGAAAGAGTGATGGTCCGAGTCTCTCAGAAAGGCCCCCTAGCCCATTTCTAGCCCCATCCTCACCCGTTCCCGTGTTGCACTAAGGCCAGGGCCACCGGGGTCAGGGGGTTTGCACAAAACAGGGCTTGCACCTAGGTCAGGCTCTGAGCTCTGGAGAAGGATGACATGGGAGCTGAGGATCGAGGACCTTCTGTCTCAGCCCTCCCTGATGACAAGTGAGGATGCTGAAGCCTCTGATCAAAAGGGGCTGCTGGCCACTCCCAAGCTGCCTGCCATCAGAGGGGCCCGATCTCACTCTCTTCCCATGGCAAGCAACGAAGGGAGAGGCTGAGTCCAGCTGAGCTCTGCGACTTGTCCACTTGGAGAACAGGGACTGGGTGGGGGCTTATGCGGAGGCTCCATCGCTCACGGGTGAGAAGGGCGTGACACCCCCAGCACACGGGCAGCCGTGAGGTCTCGTGAGTGGAGGTTTGCCGAGTGCTGAGTTCTAAGGGCTCTCCCCTCCCCAGCCTCAGGGTCCTGGCCCCCGAGCTGCCCGTCCCCAGGCTCACTCACATCCACATAGTCGTCCATCGCAGCGTCTAACATCACCAGGTCGCTGAGATAGGTTCCCAGGAAGGGGACGATGCCCTGTGACATTGGGGTGGTAGTGGTGATGAGCACCAGCTCCTGGGTGTCCACACTTGGCTTATTCTATCAAAATCTTATCAACCTCGTCTTTCTGGACCCCCCCCCCCCCAGCCAGGTTTTCCACTTGGAGCCACAGAGCAACCTCGGGCGCCTCCCCTCTGTGGCCACACTGCTCTCTCCCCGGCTGGCGTCCAAAGACACCGTGTACCCGCTAGCTACCTCTGTGGTGAACGTTTCATGTCACAGTGGTTACGTGGTTCCTGCCACACCTCGCTCTGTAATCCCCTCTAGGCCAGCTCTTCCAGGTCCTGGACCTGGTGTCCCTAACCAAGGCATCTCAGATGCCCTGGCCACAGGAAGGCAGGCCCCTTAGGGTGGAAGCTGTCTCCTCTTTGGATGTGGAGGCCTCCAGCTGGAAGGGAGGGGCCCCTGTCATCTACTCCCTAGAGCCCCTCCCAGTCACAGACACACTCGCCTTTTTCTGCTGCCGCTGCCTCATCTGGGCTCTCTGATGGTTCATCTCCAAGGTGGCCAGTTTGACAGTCCCCACCTGACAGGGTCAGGGACAAGGTTAGTGCTATGTCCAAATGAATGTCCCCTCCTAAGTTCATGTGGAAACATGACACCCACTGTAACTGTATTAAGAGGGTGGAAGATTCTACAACGCTGTTTGAAAGGTGGGGCCCTGTAAGAGGTGACTGGATTAGGACTACTCTGCCCTCACGAATGAACGAATTCGTTCGTGGGCTATCGTGGAACCGGACTGGCGGCTTCCTAAAGAGTGCGTGGACATACGCTCTTGCCCTCTTGCCATCTGATACGCTGTGCCACCCCCTGACTCTGCAGAGAGTCCCCCCCGCCCCGCTGGAGTAAGACCCTCACTAGATGTACCCCCTCTGCTTGGACTTTCCAGCCTCCTAAACTGTAGGAAAAAAATGCTCGGTTTCTTTAAAAATGACCCAGTTTTAGGTGTTCTGTTGTAAGCAACAGAAAACAGTAAGATAGTGAATGAGACTGTCTTCGCCTCACCCAGTTCCACCCCTGCGCCTGACCTTCAGCTCTGGGTATCTGACTCATGAGCTGGTGGAGTGCCACCACCTCCTCTGGCGGCTCTGGTTCTAGAGTTGATGCCAGCTGTGACACTCTCCAGTGTGCGGTCTTGGGCGTGCACCCCGGCCACCCTTCCCTGTTTCCTCATCGGGAGAGGATCCCCTGAGAACTCATATTACTGTCGTCGACGTTGTCCCCGGCACCCCTGGAGGAAGAGGCAGACACAGGCACGCTCCATGAGCCTCGTTAACCTCCTCGCCACTCTGTGAGGCCCGCACAACAGGCTCGTCGTCATCCCTACGGTCTCCGGGTGAGAAAACAGAAGCCGGAGGCGGGGGCGTGCCTTGCCCAGGGCTTCGCGGCCGAGGCCTGGCTTCCTAGAAACTGCTGGGCTAGTTTGCCGAAGGAAGCCCTGCCTACCGCATCCACCAGCGGCCTGGAGGAAGCCACGTGCCGACAGGATGGAGCAGCGTGCGAGGCGGACACCGGCTGCTTCTGCAGCTCCTCTGCCCTCCTGCACAGCCCGGCTGCCATCACCGCGTCCCGTCACCAGGGCTCCTGCCACATTCTCCACCTGGCCACGGCAGACACATCCTTCTCCTGCTAGTCCGCGCAAGACGGGACTGAAGTTTTCCTGTCAACTTTCAGTGAGAAAGCAAAACGCACCACAACAAAACCAAGCAACTCACCTCTGCCTATGTCCCCAAACACCTGCCCCCATCTCTCAGCCTCTACTTTACCTTTTTGCTCAGTACCTTCTCTTTTCTACATAAGTTTGCAAAACTACGGGAGCCTTTTCTGTGAAGGGGAAAGAAAGAAAGATTAATTTGGGAATAATGGGGCGAGCCGTAAGTTCAAGTTTGTTTGTTTGTCTGTCTGTCTGTTTGTTTTTTTGAGACTGCAAACAATCCAAACTGCCTTGAGGAGAGTTGTCAGCTGGCTTCCTCTGAGTCCTATGGGCTCCGGGGCCCTGGGAGAGGGGCTCTCGTGTTGGTCACCTGGGCCCCGTCCCCATTTCAACTGAGAAGCTCTGTTTTACAGTTTAGACGTGAGTAGGACAAGGTCTTATTGTGTCTAGCAAACACTTGAAACTGCCAGTTTGGTAAAAACCCGTGCCTGACACTTAATGAAAGTAGAAAACAAAGCAAAATGAAACTTTAGCTTGGGGTAAGAAATCCTGGGCTAAGTTCCCGGGGAGTCTCCCAGGGAGAGGAGACCCTAGTCATGAGCCCATTCTTGCCTCAGTGCCTCTGACCTCCCGGTCCCTGCCACGGTCATTAAGGGGGCAATGCCCAAACCTGTGGGGGCGTCCCCGGTCCACCCCTGTGCTCCTACAGAAAGAGGCCCACCCACCTGGAAACTTCTCTCCACGTCCTTCTCATTCGATGGATCGGTGTGCTCTGCAGAGCGGAGAGGATGGCGTGGACTGAGGAGAAGTTCCTGAGGACCAAGCACTCCTGGGGAGGAAAGAGAATGAACCAGGAGGTGGGGAGTTGGAGCCCGCCTGCTCCAGCTTCAGCCCCTCGGCTGACATCTCCCCTCTTGGATGAGGCGGAGAGCCGGGCAGCCACGGGAGGGCACAGCTGGAACCCCACGAGCAGAACTCACAGAGGGAGGATGTTAGCTCAACCCAAGAGCCCAGATAGGAAGTGAGCCTCCAGCACTGGGACATGGGGGTCAAGGCCAGTGTGCCCTGAGAGGAAAGGCCCAGGGATTGTGCAGGGACTTGACCACAGGCGACTGCCCTGATGGTGGTTGTTAATAAAAGGCAGTTCCCAAGTCTGCAGAGAGGGGATCCCCTGGGTCCTCCCACGGCTTACCCTGGCCACCTTGATCCAGTGCTCCAGCACCCTGGCTCTGTCCTGGGCCTTCCTGCTGTCATCCCCAAGGCAGGTGGTGATGACGCAATTGGCCACATTGTTAAATTGGGCGACGGTGGCACGAACGGTGGGTGCCAGGTGCTCCTTCCCCTTCTTGTGGCGTTGGGACCAGATGGAGCCCAGGCAGTCATAGGGCACCACCTCCCTAAACAGCTCCTGGAGAGGAAGAGTGTGTCACACACAGGCTACTCTTGTGAAAGAGTTTGGATCTGGCTATGCGCCCACTAAAGGCACCCAAGAGCTAATACTGGCAGGCAAGGAACGAGTGGCATGGTCAGGCAGGCCGTTCTCACTAGCTCCGAGCACTAGAAAATGGCTCGGGTGTGCTCATCTTGAGGCCGCATCCAGTGTGCATCCTGATGAGCCCTTTGTTCTATTTCCTTCCTCAGATGCGCACTGCCTGTGGCAGCTATGACTACGGGTTCTCTTAGGGGGTCTGCTAGGGAGTCGAGTCCATCTCAGGTCCTAAGAAGTGCTGAGGTTGGTGAGGTCACACGGGAGGATGGGTGGGTAACTCCTGAACCCAGCTGCCCCTCAGTGAGCACCCTCCGTCAACCAGAGAAGCCAGGCCCCCGTGCTGCTTTCTCTCTGTCCCTTTTCATGTTAGCTTGGGTCGCTCTGCAACTGGTACTGTTGATGTCTCAACTTGACTGTCGACATGTGGACAGGGAAGGCTTGGGAATGAAGAAACTCATCCAGGTCACATCATTGGTAAGATGTGGAGCTGGTATTGGACCCAGATCACTGGACTCTGGTGAGTAATGGCTTGTCTGGGACACCAGGTGCAAGAAGGACAGCCTGTCTAGGCAGCCGCCCTCCTCGCCCCCCGCAGAGGCGAGCTGCTCACCGCGTCCATCAGAGTCAGCTGCTCTGCCAGCAGCTTAGGAGGGAATGCCCTGATGTCCCACAGGTCTCCACGGGGCCGGTTCAATGTTGCCACAGGAGAGGGGCACGAGGGCTTTGAAGGGTCCTCTAGCTTCAGCCGTATCACATGTGGTGGCTCTTCTCCTGGCACTGCTGCTGGCACGGAAGCTGGCGGTGGACCCAGTTGTCCAGGTGACTCTGAGTGCAGGGCGGGCCCCAGCTCTACCGGAGGTGCTGGCACTGGCTCTAGAGCTTGCCTGGGAAGTGCCTGTGGTTCTGGACATGAAACAGGAGCAGGGGGAAAAATAGAAAAGGTTCACCAGCATCAGTCATTTCCCACTGGCCTTTCCAAACACGGAAAGGATCTGACTGCATTAAAGGGAGTTCTAGCCCCAAAGCACCACCCCTGGTAATTCTTCCAGACTGCGGTCCCCTCACCATCTGTTTCTGCCTCAAAGAGCTCTGGGTGCCTCAGGTTGGTCAGCAGAACGTACACACTGGCACCCGTGTCCAATCCAGGCAAGCTGACCTGCACGTGGTCGATCTTCACTTTCAACGATGGAAAGTGCAGGGGCTGATGGAAATCTGTGCAGAAACGCTCCGGCATAGTGACCACAGTGTGACAGATGGTGCTGGAAGTGTGAGAGTGGGCAGCAAAGTCAGAGGCTGGCCTTTGCTTCCACGCTGTGCTCCCAGGGCACGCTTGCGTGGTTCTGGGCCCCTGGGCCTGCCACTGCCTGTCTAGAGGACACACCCCTCCCCCACCCAAGCCCTGTGTGGCGGTCCTGACAGTGGCAGACCTGGCCATTAGACAGGACAAGTACAGACCCTCGTGAGCCTCACCCTTACACTCACATGGGTTTTCCGAAGGGACGGGACACCCACCTATGTGCACCTGTGAACTAAGGACCAAGGCCCCAGGCAGGTCTGTGGGCAGGTTGCTCATAACTTCAGGCCTGAGCCGCTGTTGTCTGGGTCAGGAGGGACAGAGGTGGGATGGAGGACGGGCAGAGCTAGGATGCCACTGTCCTGGGGACGTGTCTCTCGAGAGCTGGCGGTGAGCCCCAGACTCCCCCTGTTTTGCAGGGAGACTGTGACCCCATCCACAGCTCCGTTGGACTCCTTTTCACTTGCAGGGAAAGCCCCCAGACCTCAGCGCCCTCGTGGGAATTACAAGTTGTCTCAGATTCACAGCTTTGTCAGTCCCTCCCCAGCCACGGTCCGTATGTGCCCCCGCACTCTGGGGTACAGTGAGCTCTCTCTCTGGATCAAAAGTCCACATACTTTCTAGTTGGGTGCCGGGCCTGTCATTGGGGGTAGGACGCGGGAGAATGCACCTCCACCTTGAGGAGGCCACGAGGGCGTCACAACTGACATGCTGTGGACGTGACGTGCTCACGGTGTCTACCGTGAGTATCTCACTCCATGACTAGAATTGAGACCCAGTGTCTGTGGTCTGCTTTGGTCACTGAATTATGCCAAGCGTCTAGAAAAGTGACTTTACAAAGGAAGGGCTTCTAAATGTGTTGAATAAGTAAGCCCCAAGCAGAGCATTCCCAGATATCTGAGTGGACCTGGGGTCCCTTCCTCTGGTGCCCATGGAGCCTGTTCGTTCTATATCAGGGACAAAGACAAGTTAGAAGAAATCTCAAATAAAAGTGCTAAATCAGATATGCCTTCTCTGGGCTTTTGCAAACTCAGAGAGACACCGGCCATGGGGTGGGGGTGGGGGGCATGAGGCAGAGAGCTTTTTCAGCCAAACAGGAAAGAAAAATAATAAATATGAACAAGCACAGTGCATCCAGCTGAGCCAGGCACTAGGCATCTCCTTGCCATGTCTTATGAAATTTGGCCCCTATAAAGACTCGATGGGGTTCATCCTCTTACCACCCCACTCCTCAGAGGAGCAACCAGGCTCAGAGTGCTGCAGTGGCATTCCCGAGACACAGCTTCTAGGTGGCAGGGTCACCACGGTGCCTTGGAGGGGGCGGGCACTCACCTACTGAAGAGCTGGTCCAGGAACTGTGGGATGGTGGCGAAGTCCCAGTAGGAGCAAAGGAAGGTGGAGAAGTGGGGGACCGTTCTGCCCTGGAGAGCTGGCAGCAGGGACTCCAGCAGCTTCGCCCTTGTGCCTGGCTGGAGGGTCCGCATCATGCGGATCTCTTGCAGGTCCAGGGTACGACCCTTTTTACCCTGGAAGGAACAAGGAGGGACACGCTTTCAGTGTCATCACCGTGAATCGCCAGAGAACTGGGGCCTGGAGCTCAGACCAGGAAGCCCCAACCCTTTAGGGATCTGCTCATGTGGGAGACATGAGTGACCGTCGTGAAAAAGATTATAGGCTCTCAAAGCAAAAGTTGACGTGGGGGCGCTGGACAGAAAAGAACTGAGAAAGTAGTACCTTCGCAGTATCTTCAATGTGGTTTGTTAGCTGTGGAGCAACTAAGTGCCTGTATTAGTAGCCTGTATTAGAGATCACTGTCCCGGTGAGTTCTCAAAAATGACTCCCACTGTAGCCACAGGAAACACAGGCATTTGGATGTCAGTGGCTGCTCGACAGCACACAGGTCGGCGCTGAGAACTGTCCTCAGCTGTGGCTGCAGGTTCCCACTGAGCTCCCAGGGGCTTGGTCTGCTGCTGGCATGGGAAGGAAGGGGGCGGTGGGAACCTCATTTCCTCCCCATTTTGGAGACTGTGTGCAGAGAAAGACACCTGAAGAGAACCCTCACAACTTAAACAACACAATTGTGCTCCTTTCATTTAGATCAGAGAGAGCCACGCTGATCCCAGATGCCACACAGTGGGAGCGCTGGCAGCTTCTGGGGCAGGAGGAAGCCCATTGCAGTGCCAAGATCTGAGCAGACGATTGAGGAAAAAGAAAGACCAAGTGTGCGGTAAGTGGCTGACTGTGACTGAGACGTATCCGTTGCGAGGTTGAAAATGAAGGAAAACAAATGGTCATCTTATTTGCCACAAGGTCTCCAGACGGGTAAAATATCGAAAAGAATGTTAACACCCAGGAAAGGCTGAGGCAGGGAAGCAGCTCCGTTCTGAGACTGCTGCTGACCATGCACCTGCTACATCACTTTGGAAAGTCATCTGGCTTTAGCTATCAACATTTGACACGTGCACAGCTCTTGACCCAGGAATCCCTCTCCCCGGAGGCTGTTTTAGGAGGGGATTAGTATATGTTCTGGGCTGAACTGTATTCCCTTCTTAAAATTCACAATTGATGTTGTCATACCCAGTGCATAAGGTGATGACTGCGGTAGGACACAGGTCTTTGGAAAGGCAATTAAGTTTGAGTAAATTCGTTAGTGTTCGCTTTGATTTGACATGACACGGGCCGTCACAGGAAGACGTGGTAAGGACACAGAGAAGCAGTAGAGAAGAGCATGTGAACAGAGGTATAGAACGTGGCCGTCTCCAAGCCCAGGAGAGAGACCTCAGGGGAAACCACCCCAGCCAACAGCTTGACATCAAATTTCTAGCCTCCAGAATTGTGGGAACATATATTTTTGTTGTCAGAGGCCTCTAGTGTGTGGCGCTGTGTTACGGCATCCCTAGCCAGCTCACACAGTCTGTCGGGCACACATAAGATGTTCCCTGCAGCGCGGCTGAAGTGGAAATTACAACTGAACCGTGTCACGTTCCACCGGCACCGAGAGACTGAACTGCCAGGGAAAATGGCCTCTGTTACAGGAAAACATGAAGACATGGGAGGGCACAGCTCCCGGCCTGGTGGGGCTCCAGCGATGTGCTCTGCGAGATGACCCATTGCAGACAAACGTGTAGAACAGCCGGACCCCCTTTTTTGTGTGACTTCTCTTTTGTGTGTGTGTGAGCACACCCTGCCCCAAAAGGGGGATGGTTTGTAAGTCTTGGAGGAGACCTGGGAGGCAGCGGGGCTGACTGCTGCACAGGACACCTGGGGTGGGGAGCTAAGACAGTAAGAAGAGTGGCAACGAGCAGAGATACTCACGGCCTAGTGTAGAGTGAAACCACACAGAAGTGCCTACTCTTATAGTCCTGCAAGTGAGAGAACAGGGACTTTGCACCTTAAGCGAGTTGCCAGTGGGTAGTACTAGAGGCCAGATTCCTGTGGGAGTGGGACTGTGGGTCACTCCAGTGGGAACGCTTGAGTATAGTTTCCAGGGGAGTCCCCATATTTGGGTCGGGGTCCTGGGCCCACTCTGGTCATTTTGCGTTCCTTTCTGTGGAGACCTCTCTGTGCCTGCTCTCACCTTAGACCAGCGCTGGCCTTGGTGGGTGACATGGTGCGCCTGCCCCTTGTCCAGGGAGATGGGGTATTCGGACCCATCGGACACCTCCTCGGTGATCTCCTGCGTGGAGCTCTGTAATGAGAGTGGCCGGCATTTGGGCCAGTAAGAGTCAGCAGCCTCCTGCCTGTGTCCGTGGGAGATACCCCGACTAGAAATTCTGCCCCCCTGATCGGGCACAGAGAAGCATCTGCATAGACCTCTAGCCAGGGAGGAAACCAGATAACAGCTGGAGGTGAAGAATTTACTTCTGAGGATACAGACTTGGTCCCTAACAGTTACTTTCCCATCCTTCCAGCCACAACGTGAGACGTGGACAGACCTTCCAGGGTTTCATCCCCTAACGCGACCATCTCCTGTTCAGGAGGGGCCCTTCTCCTCCTCTTTATCTTTATTCTCTCTCTCTCTCTCTCTCTCTCTCTCTCTCTCTCTCTCTCTCTCACTCTCTCACTCTCTCTCACTCTCACTCTCTCTTGCACACACACACACACACACACACAGGCACACACACACAGGCACACACACACACACACACACACACTCTCACATACACACACACACACACACCGTGATTGGAATTTGGTGAAAAACTGCCCAGATGGGATCACAGGTGTGGACTGTCCTGGATTGGGCTACCCTGTGTTACCTGGGGGTGCCCCCTGCCAAACGGCCACAGGCATCGGAGGAGAGGACGGAACCAACGTCTCCATCGTCTCCACAGGCTCTCTCTCCAGGAATTCCTGAAGTGAGATCGTCGAAAACTCGGGATGCGACCTGAATCCATCTTTCTCTCTTGGCAGTTGCTTACCAAGTGAGCTGCACGGTTACCAGAGTTCTAAGTTCTCTTGCGGTCCATCACTAAGGAAGTGAGGTCACTTCTTATAAGATTCCATGACATGGGGTCCTTCCTTCAGTATGATCTACCCAGTGGTCTCTCTGGGCTGACGACTGCTCACCCTCTTCCCCCATGTCAACTCCTTAACTGCACACAAGTGTGCAAACACAGCACTCCCTCAGCCCCTTGGGTGTGCAGCAAGGGCCCCAGGTTTCAAGGCAGGGGTTGGTCAGAATCTGCTTTTTCTCACCATTTCTGTGATCCAAGACAGGATATCGTGTCTTTCAAGACCTGCCCAGTTTCCCAACATGCCCAGTGGGGATTGTGCAAGCCTTTATTTCCTACGAAATTCATGAGGTGTCTATGAGATAAATCTTATGGAAACTCATGGGTTGGTGTCTGTAGTGGATTGAATTATGTCCCCCCAAAAGTCATTGAAGCTTGAATCCCCCGCATTTTATGTATTAGAAACTTAGCCCCCACTCTGATTGTTAGGAGGGTGGGAAATCCTGTTATGGTAATTGAAAGGCAGAGCCTTGGAGGGGATCGGATTGTGGGACTGTGCTGAATGGATTAAAGATGGTGGTCAGGGGTGTGGTTCTGAGAGCTTTAAAAGAAGAGAAAAATCTGTCTTGCTCTCTCCTCTCTCTGCTTCCACCATCTTGCAATGCGAGACCCCTGGGTTGCTGTCACCACCTCCAGATGGATTTTGGACTTCCCAGCCTCAGAAACTGTAAGCAAATAAATTTCATTTTCTTTATAAATTACCCAGATCCAGGTATTGTGTTAGAGCAACACAAAAGGGAATGAATAGAGTGTCAAATGTACATACTGCACATACGTGGAGATATTTGAATTACAAAAAAGAGTGAAATAGCAGGAGATACAATTCAAAGAGGCCTGAGTTCCAGCAGTATAATCTTGGGAAAGTCCTTTGTTGTGACCAGGATTTTTGGGTTTTTTTTTTTTTCCCCCCTGCAGTGATAACACACTGAAATTAATTTCAGGTATTGTCATCTCCTAATAGTAAACTTTTCACTGCCTTCCTATGATATTGAGAATCAGTCCCATGGGCTTTACCTCGGCCTATGTGGTGGCAGCCTGCACAATGAATGGCTCCCAGCACTAAGTGGTTAGCCACTTCCTTCTGACCAGGAGAACACAGCACAAGTGATGGGATGTCACTTCTGTCTGAGTCAGTTCAGGCTGCTGTAACAAAGTACCATAGTGTGGGTAGGTTATATCCAACATCAATTTATTCCTCAGAGATCTGGAGCATGGAAGGTGGAGATCAAAGTCCCAGCAGAGTTGGGTTCAGGTGAGGAATCTCTTTTGGTTTGAAGACAGCCGACCTCAGGTTGTATCCTTTAGAGACAGCACTCAAGTCAGCTTTCCAAAGGTACCTCTGACCGTTGACGACAGCTGAAATAACGGGTGGACAGAAGGTCAGAGACAGAACGCGGGAAAGGTGCGGGACACGAGGGAAGAAAGCCCTTCCCGCAGCACTTGGCAGGGAACAGAAACTTAGCGGCCAAACCTCCACCCTCCTGGAGGAATTGCCACACCAGGGAGAGACCTGCGAGGGGAGCGGCGTGGTGGAGCCGGTAGGACCCGGGTGAGGGGGCTGTAGCTCCCGAGCGAGGCAGGGGAGTAGCGTGGTCGGGCTGAGACGGAGGCGGCACGGGGTGCATTAGGAGGGTTCCCCGGGTCCTGAGTTCAGGAGGGGCGGCGGAGGCCAGCGGGGAGGGATGCAGACGGCGGGCGGGGTGCCCGGCGCTGGCAGAGACAGGAGGCTGGGACGCCCTCCTCCCCTCCGGTGGAGCCCAGCGCTGCCCCGCCGTCCGTCCGTCCTTCCGTCCGTCCGTCCCCAGCACGCAGGATCGCCTTGTCCCAGGGCTGCTGCGGGAGCAGCCGGTCGGGGGCGGTGCGGGGGCCAGACCGGAGTAGCAGGTGCAGCTGGGCTGTGGCTTCCTGGTCACGGGCCGTGTCTTGGGGTCCCGGGCCTGGTGAGCCATCGCCGCCGCTGCGAGTGCGAGGGCGGCGGGGACGAGGCCACTGGGGGAGGGCGGGGAGCGGTTTTGTCGTCTTCCTTGTAGGTTGAGTGTGTTCTTTGTATTTCTACTTCCATGACTGCTGACCTTCGTCCCTGCGGACGTGGTGCTGGGGCACGTCAGCGTCATCTTTGAGTTGGAAGAGCCCTGTGCAGCGCTTTGGGAGAGCGGTCTGCTGTGGGGGATCCTCTCGGCATTCGTCTGTCTGGGAGAGGATTGTCTCTCTCCCTGTTTGAAGGATGCTCTTGTCCGGTACAGTGCTCTTGTCTTGTTGTTGTTGTTGTTGAATTGTTTATTTGACTAGAAGATCTCTTTGTCTCCTGGACTGGGCGTTTTCTGTTGAAGAATTTACTGAAATCTGTATTAGGACTTTCTTGTGAGTGAGTGACTGAGTGAGTGAGTGAGAGAGAGAGAGAGAGAGAGAGAGAGTGTGTGTGTGTGTGTGTGTGTGTGTGTGTGTGCGTGCGTGTCAGTTTGTATGAGAGATTCTGTGTGTGTGTGTGTGGGTGGGTGTGTGTGTGTGTTTTCCTCTCATGCAGCTTTCGGTATTCTTCCTTGGCGTTCTGTGTGGTTTTGACTGTTTGACTAGTGTAAGTGGGGCTGATCTGAGGTTTCATATACAAACTTTTGTGTGGACAGATTTTCAGTTTTCGTTCATATGGACCCAGCGGTAGGATTGCTGGGCCACGTAGTAAGTTTACATTTCACATTTTGAAAAACTACCGACCTGGTTTCCTGGCAGTCTGTAGCATTTTCCAGTCTCTCCGTCAATATATGAGGGTTGTGATATCTCCATAGCCTTGTGAACACTTTGTCTTGACTGTCTTTTTGATTTACAGCCCTTCTAACGGCTACGACACATTATCTCACTGCGGTATTTGATAGACATTTCCTTAAGGGTGACGATGAATATCTCTTTCGGTGCTTATTGGGCTTTCCTATATCTCACTTAGAGAAATGCTTATTTGAATTATCTGAGCAGGTTTGTGGTTGGTTTGTTACGGCGGCTGGCCTGTGTGGGGATCCTAAGCCTTGATCTTGGTATGAGAGCACCACACTCTAACCAACAGAGCGAACTGGCCGACTCTTCCTCTGACCATTTTTTAAATTGGGCTAATTGTCTTTTGCTGTGTGTATATTGGATGAAACGTTTTCAGTAGTCTTGTTAACTAGGAACTGTCCAAGGTCATAATGCCTGTTACGTTAAATGAGCCATTGACCTCATTAAATGGTGATACTGGTGAAGCTTTTTCTTTTCTTTTTTTTTTTTTTTCCTGCACCTGCTTCATGCCCAGAAGAACGGGCACTTCCCACACAGGCTCTAGAGCCAGCCTTGCCTGCTCTGCACCCAGAGTCACCTGTAGGACTGGATCCATGAGCATCTTCTGAGCCCACAGCAGGGGCAGGGAAGTGGTCACCTCCAGTGATGGAGCTGGCACTTGAGCGATCTCCAGAGCCCTTCCACCCCTGTCCTGTGATACGATGAACCAGCCCAGTGTGGACATGCGTGACATCATGGCATTCTCTCCCAAGCTGTTGGCAGAGCAGGTGATGCTGATGGACACGGTGAGTGGCTCGGCTCTGCAGAGTGGGGCCTAGAGAGGCTTCCTTCTTGCACCTGATGTCCCAGACCAGCCATTCGTGACCAGAGTGCAGTGATCTGGGTCTGGTATCAGTTACGCATCTTACTAACCACGTGAACTGACCTAGTTTTATAATGCCTGTGACGTTCCTCTCCACACGTCAACAGTACAGATGGGGCACCGACAGCACCAGGTGCACGGAGTGACTGTGAAGATCAAATGAGTTGGGACGTATGGGAAGCAAGGCCAGGCCCTGGGCCATTTGGGGATGGAGGATGCTCTCACTGAGGTGCAGGCAGGTCCATGGGTCCGTTCCACCCACCCTCCCGGGAGGCTTCACCAGCTTCAGCACTTATTTAGCACCTGATGTGGACTAGACACTGTAGCAGAGGCCCAAGTAGAGCCCCTAGTTGTAGCTTCCAAAGGGAGTGTGAATCTGAATGGGGAAATGGACCTGAGGACTCATTAGGATGGGTTAAGATGCCACCTTGAGATGTGCATGCCCGGCACAGCTTCTGGGGGTGGGGCTGGTGAGAATAACCTGGCTGCAGTGGTACAGACCCTTCGTCAGCAGTGGTAGGCCTGGGACATCATGTACTTAAATACCCTCAGTGGGTAGAGAACCCAACCCAGGGACTCCTGCCAGCCTCCGGCCACATGCTGAGCTTCCTGGGCTCCAGCTCAGACCACCGTCACCTGCCTGGGGACTGCAGGATACTGTGGATTCTGAACTGGGGTGGGCCATGCCCCCGCAAAGTTCTCCTCCTCTCTAGTAGGTGTGCAAGAAGGTGGTGCCCTGTGACCACCGGAGCCCCCGCTGGTCCCAGGAGAACAAGAAGGTCAAGGAGCACCTGGCAGCAACTGTCCATGCCACCTTTACCCCGTTCAACAGTGTGGCCGACCGTGTCATCAGCACCTGCCTCGGGGACCACAGCTGGAAGGCCCGGGAACTGCTTTCCGTTTCATAGATTTTTGTGTTTCCTTCTCAGGAGAGCCACCATTTAGGACGTTTTTCTCACTCTCTGCCATTGTCTGTACCCTGCCTGGCACGTCTGTTCACTGTCTGAAGAAGACACGGAGAGACATTGGGAGGTAGGGAGGACATCTCCCTACCAGGGAAGGAGCACCAGGGATGACCGGGGACCTCTGTTGTGCTAAACATTGCTTCCTCGGTGAGCCTGGAAGTCGCTGGGGCCAGGGACACTGGAGGCTGCGATGAGCTGGTTGAAGAGGCCTGTCAATCTTTCTGGGACCTTAGGCCAGTAGTTCTGCCCCAGGATTCAGTGTTTATCAACTGTCAGGCACAGGCTGGAGCCAGTTGGACACTATCAAGTGTTTAGTAACAGCAAAGGAACTCTCTGCACAACTGAAATCTCAACTGTAAAACCAGAGCCGCTCAGTTGAAATGGGGATGGGGCGCAGGTGGCCAGCGTGAGAGCTCCTCTGCCCAGTCCCTCGCAGCCCTTAGGACTCAGAGAAGCCCAGCTGGAAATTCTCATCCAGACAATGGGAATTCTTTGGATTTTCAAACTAAAGGAATTTGAACTCACACAACTCCACATTATTCACACTTTTTCCTCTTTGCCCTCTCCGGTGGGGGGGGGGGGAGCTTCCCGAAATTTCAAAAAGCTGTGTGCCAAAGACAGCTCACTGAGTAGAAATGTGCTCATCTAGTAAAGAGGAGGGGAGGGGATAGGGGAGTGACTTGGGGGAAACAACAGGGCGAGAGTGGAAGGGGCGCCTGCCTGGTGGTGATTTTAACTTTCCCCCCGAATGTTTCTGTGAAAACTCTCAGGCTTGTCCAGATTGATAGGAATAGAGATGCGTTTGTGCAGAGGCACTGGGGGTTCTGTGGACAGGAAGCCCTGGAAATGGGTGCAGTGATGCAGCTGTGCTGTGCTGGGGTGGAAGAGAAGGCCGTGGAGAGAAGGAAGGGCACCTACCTTCCCTGGAATAGAAGGGATGAGAAGTGATGACAGCAGACACAGTCAAGTAGTCACCTGAAATGCGTTGTCATCTGAAGGCTCACCCAGGAAAGAATGGGCTTCTGACCTCACTCAGGGTGTTGGCATCATTCGTGTCTGGTGGTGTGTGACTGGGAGCCCCAGCTTCTGACTGGCAAATGTGGGCTGCCCTCAGCGTAGGGGCCACTGCAGTTCCCCACCTCGTGACACTTTCCACAGTTCAGCTGGAGGGTGTCTCTCCAGGCTGCCCCGTGGTTTCTTGTACAACAGACCAGATTCATGGTGGCAGCAGCCTGTCAGCTTTCCTCTATTCACCCAGACTGGAAAAATCACAGATTCTTCCCACACTTAAAAGAGGAGGGTGACACAGAGAGCAAAGGTTGCGGACGTCATGAGGCCATTTTAAGATTCTTCCTCCTACGCCCACCTTTCTACGGAATCCGGTTCGTGATTTTAGAAAAAGCTTCCCCTCGCATTATTGGAGAAATGGTGTTCTATTAAAGAAAACCGACATAAAAATAACGGTCCCCAAAGGTGGGAGAAAAGAAGATTTCCCTCGATCGGGACTTCTCAGCCTTGGCAATCTTGATATTTTGGGCTGGGTAATTCTTTGCCAGGCATGAGACGGTGCGACGTAGGAGATGATGGTAGCTACCTACTAGACGCCAGTGGAAACCTTCATGTGAAAACTAGAAATGTCTCCACAGGTGTTACAAGGTGTCTTGTGGGAGGCAAAACTGCCCCAGCCGAGAAGCACTGCTACACCCCATCTGCAAATATACACACGTGGCGGGCAGTCTTTGCTTGGCGTGGTAGCGCAGAACTCTTAAGAATGACCATACGAGCTTCCAGTATTTTACTGTTTGAACTTTCAGGGCTGTGAAATACGTCTGGGATTTCCTTGAATGTGCAGTGTTACTGGCATCACTATTTCTGGGCTATCTGTTCCTTTGACAAGTTCTCTTATTTGTGTGTGTAAGGTCACCTTCACTGTGGCTGAGTAGTGGGAGTCTTTGCAATGGCAGAAGTGTCAAGATTCTCACAGTTGCCCACTTTCCCCGCCTCTATTTACATTTGATTCCAGTTTCCTTTCCAGCCTCATCACTTCTTGTTTCTTTGTTGCACTTTCATCCTTGTCGGCAGATTCCCTTTCCTGAGTGAGTGAGTGTCGGTCTCTGTTAACTGCCACATGGCTTATCACTGGGAGTCCGGGAGGCGACACAGCTACACAAGCTGCTGTCTGTGCGTGTAGTAGGGAACAGATGCACAGCCACCCCTTGCCAAACAGACTTTGAAAGGAGGGACATGACTGGACACTGATGATGACGCCCATCTGTTGTTTGTGTAGGGACTGTGGGCCGACGGGAGAGCCCTGAGTTTGCACGGTAGCACTTGAGGTGTTCGCTCACGGTTCCTGGCCTGTGGTACTGACATTTGAACAGTGTTGTTGAGGGACTGGTGTATTTAACTAGACGGTGGTGACAGAGAACCATGCGTATGGACACACTTCAAAGAAGGAAACACGTGTGTGTCCACAGAATGCTGAAAAATCTAAACTTTCTAACCCCTCCAAGAAAACGTGGGAAGATGTGGAGTGAGACAATATTTTAAAACCGAGCACCAAATGATCTGCCACTTCTCCCTCAGGAGATTAGACCCTGAGAATCTACAGAGAAGAGAAAATGCAGCTCCACGCAACTGCTATCGGTGCAGAAAGCTTTGCAGTAGCTTTCAGCGAGAAAGAGCTCTTCCGTCGGTTCAGCAGGATAGACAGATGGTGGCGTGTGCGCGCTGCTGGAGCTCGCTGTCACGTTGACACGCAAGCAGTTATTCTGTCTGTGTTCATAGGGCACCATCTCCAAAGATCAGATATCGTCAAATTAAATATTGAAAGACGCACAACGTGCAACGTGACTATATTGATTTTAATGAAAACACCAAGAAAGACAATACTCCTGTGATTCCAGGTAAAGATAGGTGTGTTGGTCCGTTTAGTGTTGCTATAGGAGAATACCTGAAACTGGGTGTTGTTTGAAGAGAAATGGCATTTATTTCTCTCAGTTTCCGAGGCTGGGAAGTCTAAATGCCATTTGGTGGTGGCGACAGTGACTCGGGGTCTCACCTTGCATGATGGTGGGAGCAGAGAGAGCAGAGAGAGAGAGAGAGAGAGAGAGGCAGACTCTCCTCTTCTTCTTAATGCCCCCAGAACCACGCCCCCGACCACCATGTTCAATCCTTTCACTACTGCAGGGTCCTACAATCCTCTCACCTCTTCAAGGCTCCACCTTTCATATTACCGTAATCGGCTTTCCCACCCTCTTCACAGTCCCACGGGGGACTAAGTTTCTAATCCACAAAACTTGGGGGACACATTTCAAGCTTAAGTGAGTTTGGGGGGGGACATAATTCAACCCACTCCAATAGGTAAAACTGAAAAAGGGATTGAATTTATTAGAATCAGGGCCGGTCGGAGGTGGAGCTGGGAAGGCAGTTGCGGCTGCCTGCCTTCCTTGGGCCTGCTCTTCTTTGCCTCGAGGGTGTCGCCGGCCTAGTGGGATGGGGGCTCCAGCTGGCAGGAGAGCTTGTAGCTGCAGGACAGAGAGGCAGCTGCGAGTCTACCTAGCGGGAGCCACACCTCAGCTCTCCCTCCCAGTGCGTGCCCCCTAGCTGGAGTCCTGGTGCCCCAGGGGTCACCGTGCAACAGGGTCTGTGGCTGACCAGACAGCCATGGCCCCAGGCTCTCTGCAGCTGCCACCAGAAAGAGTCCCCTATGCCCTGACTATCATCAAATTCCTGCAAGGCCCTCACCTCTCGTTGTCACTGAGCCACTCAGTGGAGGTAAACCAGTGTCTGAATTCTTCCTCCTTCTCGATGTGGTAATTGTTGGCTGCCACCTGGAGGAGCTGGATCTCTCTGAGGACTTTAACTTCCTGGGGCCACAGAAAAAAACAGGATGCTGACAGGGCCTGGGTGGGAGATGCTAAAGGGGCCTTGTGGGGGAGGGATGGAGCAGGGAGCTGGTTGGCAGACTTGTCTCTCAAGTGATACCCTCCTCTCCTTCCATCCCATCCATGCCCCAACCTGATCTCAGAGTCGGGTTCCAACAGTCTGTCCCCCAGAAATGTGTCCTTGATTCCTGTCCCCTTCCCACACCCTCCAGTGGGATGGGATGCCCCCCTCCGTCTCTCAAATCTTCCTAATACATCAGAGTTGCAGGGGATGCAGGCAGGAAGTGTCCTGCCCGGGTGAGAGGGGCCGTCTCTGACTTCCACATCCCCACGCTCCCTCGAGCGAGGGCCGCAGCTACTCACCTTCCGCCTTTTCTGGGTGTTGAATACCTTTCCCTGAAAGAGTGATGGTCCGAGTCTCTCAGAAAGGCCCCCTAGCCCATTTCTAGCCCCATCCTCACCCGTTCCCGTGTTGCACTAAGGCCAGGGCCACCGGGGTCAGGGGGTTTGCACAAAACAGGGCTTGCACCTAGGTCAGGCTCTGAGCTCTGGAGAAGGATGACATGGGAGCTGAGGATCGAGGACCTTCTGTCTCAGCCCTCCCTGATGACAAGTGAGGATGCTGAAGCCTCTGATCAAAAGGGGCTGCTGGCCACTCCCAAGCTGCCTGCCATCAGAGGGGCCCGATCTCACTCTCTTCCCATGGCAAGCAACGAAGGGAGAGGCTGAGTCCAGCTGAGCTCTGCGACTTGTCCACTTGGAGAACAGGGACTGGGTGGGGGCTTATGCGGAGGCTCCATCGCTCACGGGTGAGAAGGGCGTGACACCCCCAGCACACGGGCAGCCGTGAGGTCTCGTGAGTGGAGGTTTGCCGAGTGCTGAGTTCTAAGGGCTCTCCCCTCCCCAGCCTCAGGGTCCTGGCCCCCGAGCTGCCCGTCCCCAGGCTCACTCACATCCACATAGTCGTCCATCGCAGCGTCTAACATCACCAGGTCGCTGAGATAGGTTCCCAGGAAGGGGACGATGCCCTGTGACATTGGGGTGGTAGTGGTGATGAGCACCAGCTCCTGGGTGTCCACACTTGGCTTATTCTATCAAAATCTTATCAACCTCGTCTTTCTGGACCCCCCCCCCCCCAGCCAGGTTTTCCACTTGGAGCCACAGAGCAACCTCGGGCGCCTCCCCTCTGTGGCCACACTGCTCTCTCCCCGGCTGGCGTCCAAAGACACCGTGTACCCGCTAGCTACCTCTGTGGTGAACGTTTCATGTCACAGTGGTTACGTGGTTCCTGCCACACCTCGCTCTGTAATCCCCTCTAGGCCAGCTCTTCCAGGTCCTGGACCTGGTGTCCCTAACCAAGGCATCTCAGATGCCCTGGCCACAGGAAGGCAGGCCCCTTAGGGTGGAAGCTGTCTCCTCTTTGGATGTGGAGGCCTCCAGCTGGAAGGGAGGGGCCCCTGTCATCTACTCCCTAGAGCCCCTCCCAGTCACAGACACACTCGCCTTTTTCTGCTGCCGCTGCCTCATCTGGGCTCTCTGATGGTTCATCTCCAAGGTGGCCAGTTTGACAGTCCCCACCTGACAGGGTCAGGGACAAGGTTAGTGCTATGTCCAAATGAATGTCCCCTCCTAAGTTCATGTGGAAACATGACACCCACTGTAACTGTATTAAGAGGGTGGAAGATTCTACAACGCTGTTTGAAAGGTGGGGCCCTGTAAGAGGTGACTGGATTAGGACTACTCTGCCCTCACGAATGAACGAATTCGTTCGTGGGCTATCGTGGAACCGGACTGGCGGCTTCCTAAAGAGTGCGTGGACATACGCTCTTGCCCTCTTGCCATCTGATACGCTGTGCCACCCCCTGACTCTGCAGAGAGTCCCCCCCGCCCCGCTGGAGTAAGACCCTCACTAGATGTACCCCCTCTGCTTGGACTTTCCAGCCTCCTAAACTGTAGGAAAAAAATGCTCGGTTTCTTTAAAAATGACCCAGTTTTAGGTGTTCTGTTGTAAGCAACAGAAAACAGTAAGATAGTGAATGAGACTGTCTTCGCCTCACCCAGTTCCACCCCTGCGCCTGACCTTCAGCTCTGGGTATCTGACTCATGAGCTGGTGGAGTGCCACCACCTCCTCTGGCGGCTCTGGTTCTAGAGTTGATGCCAGCTGTGACACTCTCCAGTGTGCGGTCTTGGGCGTGCACCCCGGCCACCCTTCCCTGTTTCCTCATCGGGAGAGGATCCCCTGAGAACTCATATTACTGTCGTCGACGTTGTCCCCGGCACCCCTGGAGGAAGAGGCAGACACAGGCACGCTCCATGAGCCTCGTTAACCTCCTCGCCACTCTGTGAGGCCCGCACAACAGGCTCGTCGTCATCCCTACGGTCTCCGGGTGAGAAAACAGAAGCCGGAGGCGGGGGCGTGCCTTGCCCAGGGCTTCGCGGCCGAGGCCTGGCTTCCTAGAAACTGCTGGGCTAGTTTGCCGAAGGAAGCCCTGCCTACCGCATCCACCAGCGGCCTGGAGGAAGCCACGTGCCGACAGGATGGAGCAGCGTGCGAGGCGGACACCGGCTGCTTCTGCAGCTCCTCTGCCCTCCTGCACAGCCCGGCTGCCATCACCGCGTCCCGTCACCAGGGCTCCTGCCACATTCTCCACCTGGCCACGGCAGACACATCCTTCTCCTGCTAGTCCGCGCAAGACGGGACTGAAGTTTTCCTGTCAACTTTCAGTGAGAAAGCAAAACGCACCACAACAAAACCAAACAACTCACCTCTGCCTATGTCCCCAAACACCTGCCCCCATCTCTCAGCCTCTACTTTACCTTTTTGCTCAGTACCTTCTCTTTTCTACATAAGTTTGCAAAACTACGGGAGCCTTTTCTGTGAAGGGGAAAGAAAGAAAGATTAATTTGGGAATAATGGGGCGAGCCGTAAGTTCAAGTTTGTTTGTTTGTCTGTCTGTCTGTTTGTTTTTTTGAGACTGCAAACAATCCAAACTGCCTTGAGGAGAGTTGTCAGCTGGCTTCCTCTGAGTCCTATGGGCTCCGGGGCCCTGGGAGAGGGGCTCTCGTGTTGGTCACCTGGGCCCCGTCCCCATTTCAACTGAGAAGCTCTGTTTTACAGTTTAGACGTGAGTAGGACAAGGTCTTATTGTGTCTAGCAAACACTTGAAACTGCCAGTTTGGTAAAAACCCGTGCCTGACACTTAATGAAAGTAGAAAACAAAGCAAAATGAAACTTTAGCTTGGGGTAAGAAATCCTGGGCTAAGTTCCCGGGGAGTCTCCCAGGGAGAGGAGACCCTAGTCATGAGCCCATTCTTGCCTCAGTGCCTCTGACCTCCCGGTCCCTGCCACGGTCATTAAGGGGGCAATGCCCAAACCTGTGGGGGCGTCCCCGGTCCACCCCTGTGCTCCTACAGAAAGAGGCCCACCCACCTGGAAACTTCTCTCCACGTCCTTCTCATTCGATGGATCGGTGTGCTCTGCAGAGCGGAGAGGATGGCGTGGACTGAGGAGAAGTTCCTGAGGACCAAGCACTCCTGGGGAGGAAAGAGAATGAACCAGGAGGTGGGGAGTTGGAGCCCGCCTGCTCCAGCTTCAGCCCCTCGGCTGACATCTCCCCTCTTGGATGAGGCGGAGAGCCGGGCAGCCACGGGAGGGCACAGCTGGAACCCCACGAGCAGAACTCACAGAGGGAGGATGTTAGCTCAACCCAAGAGCCCAGATAGGAAGTGAGCCTCCAGCACTGGGACATGGGGGTCAAGGCCAGTGTGCCCTGAGAGGAAAGGCCCAGGGATTGTGCAGGGACTTGACCACAGGCGACTGCCCTGATGGTGGTTGTTAATAAAAGGCAGTTCCCAAGTCTGCAGAGAGGGGATCCCCTGGGTCCTCCCACGGCTTACCCTGGCCACCTTGATCCAGTGCTCCAGCACCCTGGCTCTGTCCTGGGCCTTCCTGCTGTCATCCCCAAGGCAGGTGGTGATGACGCAATTGGCCACATTGTTAAATTGGGCGACGGTGGCACGAACGGTGGGTGCCAGGTGCTCCTTCCCCTTCTTGTGGCGTTGGGACCAGATGGAGCCCAGGCAGTCATAGGGCACCACCTCCCTAAACAGCTCCTGGAGAGGAAGAGTGTGTCACACACAGGCTACTCTTGTGAAAGAGTTTGGATCTGGCTATGCGCCCACTAAAGGCACCCAAGAGCTAATACTGGCAGGCAAGGAACGAGTGGCATGGTCAGGCAGGCCGTTCTCACTAGCTCCGAGCACTAGAAAATGGCTCGGGTGTGCTCATCTTGAGGCCGCATCCAGTGTGCATCCTGATGAGCCCTTTGTTCTATTTCCTTCCTCAGATGCGCACTGCCTGTGGCAGCTATGACTACGGGTTCTCTTAGGGGGTCTGCTAGGGAGTCGAGTCCATCTCAGGTCCTAAGAAGTGCTGAGGTTGGTGAGGTCACACGGGAGGATGGGTGGGTAACTCCTGAACCCAGCTGCCCCTCAGTGAGCACCCTCCGTCAACCAGAGAAGCCAGGCCCCCGTGCTGCTTTCTCTCTGTCCCTTTTCATGTTAGCTTGGGTCGCTCTGCAACTGGTACTGTTGATGTCTCAACTTGACTGTCGACATGTGGACAGGGAAGGCTTGGGAATGAAGAAACTCATCCAGGTCACATCATTGGTAAGATGTGGAGCTGGTATTGGACCCAGATCACTGGACTCTGGTGAGTAATGGCTTGTCTGGGACACCAGGTGCAAGAAGGACAGCCTGTCTAGGCAGCCGCCCTCCTCGCCCCCCGCAGAGGCGAGCTGCTCACCGCGTCCATCAGAGTCAGCTGCTCTGCCAGCAGCTTAGGAGGGAATGCCCTGATGTCCCACAGGTCTCCACGGGGCCGGTTCAATGTTGCCACAGGAGAGGGGCACGAGGGCTTTGAAGGGTCCTCTAGCTTCAGCCGTATCACATGTGGTGGCTCTTCTCCTGGCACTGCTGCTGGCACGGAAGCTGGCGGTGGACCCAGTTGTCCAGGTGACTCTGAGTGCAGGGCGGGCCCCAGCTCTACCGGAGGTGCTGGCACTGGCTCTAGAGCTTGCCTGGGAAGTGCCTGTGGTTCTGGACATGAAACAGGAGCAGGGGGAAAAATAGAAAAGGTTCACCAGCATCAGTCATTTCCCACTGGCCTTTCCAAACACGGAAAGGATCTGACTGCATTAAAGGGAGTTCTAGCCCCAAAGCACCACCCCTGGTAATTCTTCCAGACTGCGGTCCCCTCACCATCTGTTTCTGCCTCAAAGAGCTCTGGGTGCCTCAGGTTGGTCAGCAGAACGTACACACTGGCACCCGTGTCCAATCCAGGCAAGCTGACCTGCACGTGGTCGATCTTCACTTTCAACGATGGAAAGTGCAGGGGCTGATGGAAATCTGTGCAGAAACGCTCCGGCATAGTGACCACAGTGTGACAGATGGTGCTGGAAGTGTGAGAGTGGGCAGCAAAGTCAGAGGCTGGCCTTTGCTTCCACGCTGTGCTCCCAGGGCACGCTTGCGTGGTTCTGGGCCCCTGGGCCTGCCACTGCCTGTCTAGAGGACACACCCCTCCCCCACCCAAGCCCTGTGTGGCGGTCCTGACAGTGGCAGACCTGGCCATTAGACAGGACAAGTACAGACCCTCGTGAGCCTCACCCTTACACTCACATGGGTTTTCCGAAGGGACGGGACACCCACCTATGTGCACCTGTGAACTAAGGACCAAGGCCCCAGGCAGGTCTGTGGGCAGGTTGCTCATAACTTCAGGCCTGAGCCGCTGTTGTCTGGGTCAGGAGGGACAGAGGTGGGATGGAGGACGGGCAGAGCTAGGATGCCACTGTCCTGGGGACGTGTCTCTCGAGAGCTGGCGGTGAGCCCCAGACTCCCCCTGTTTTGCAGGGAGACTGTGACCCCATCCACAGCTCCGTTGGACTCCTTTTCACTTGCAGGGAAAGCCCCCAGACCTCAGCGCCCTCGTGGGAATTACAAGTTGTCTCAGATTCACAGCTTTGTCAGTCCCTCCCCAGCCACGGTCCGTATGTGCCCCCGCACTCTGGGGTACAGTGAGCTCTCTCTCTGGATCAAAAGTCCACATACTTTCTAGTTGGGTGCCGGGCCTGTCATTGGGGGTAGGACGCGGGAGAATGCACCTCCACCTTGAGGAGGCCACGAGGGCGTCACAACTGACATGCTGTGGACGTGACGTGCTCACGGTGTCTACCGTGAGTATCTCACTCCATGACTAGAATTGAGACCCAGTGTCTGTGGTCTGCTTTGGTCACTGAATTATGCCAAGCGTCTAGAAAAGTGACTTTACAAAGGAAGGGCTTCTAAATGTGTTGAATAAGTAAGCCCCAAGCAGAGCATTCCCAGATATCTGAGTGGACCTGGGGTCCCTTCCTCTGGTGCCCATGGAGCCTGTTCGTTCTATATCAGGGACAAAGACAAGTTAGAAGAAATCTCAAATAAAAGTGCTAAATCAGATATGCCTTCTCTGGGCTTTTGCAAACTCAGAGAGACACCGGCCATGGGGTGGGGGTGGGGGGCATGAGGCAGAGAGCTTTTTCAGCCAAACAGGAAAGAAAAATAATAAATATGAACAAGCACAGTGCATCCAGCTGAGCCAGGCACTAGGCATCTCCTTGCCATGTCTTATGAAATTTGGCCCCTATAAAGACTCGATGGGGTTCATCCTCTTACCACCCCACTCCTCAGAGGAGCAACCAGGCTCAGAGTGCTGCAGTGGCATTCCCGAGACACAGCTTCTAGGTGGCAGGGTCACCAGGGTGCCTTGGAGGGGGCGGGCACTCACCTACTGAAGAGCTGGTCCAGGAACTGTGGGATGGTGGCGAAGTCCCAGTAGGAGCAAAGGAAGGTGGAGAAGTGGGGGACCGTTCTGCCCTGGAGAGCTGGCAGCAGGGACTCCAGCAGCTTCGCCCTTGTGCCTGGCTGGAGGGTCCGCATCATGCGGATCTCTTGCAGGTCCAGGGTACGACCCTTTTTACCCTGGAAGGAACAAGGAGGGACACGCTTTCAGTGTCATCACCGTGAATCGCCAGAGAACTGGGGCCTGGAGCTCAGACCAGGAAGCCCCAACCCTTTAGGGATCTGCTCATGTGGGAGACATGAGTGACCGTCGTGAAAAAGATTATAGGCTCTCAAAGCAAAAGTTGACGTGGGGGCGCTGGACAGAAAAGAACTGAGAAAGTAGTACCTTCGCAGTATCTTCAATGTGGTTTGTTAGCTGTGGAGCAACTAAGTGCCTGTATTAGTAGCCTGTATTAGAGATCACTGTCCCGGTGAGTTCTCAAAAATGACTCCCACTGTAGCCACAGGAAACACAGGCATTTGGATGTCAGTGGCTGCTCGACAGCACACAGGTCGGCGCTGAGAACTGTCCTCAGCTGTGGCTGCAGGTTCCCACTGAGCTCCCAGGGGCTTGGTCTGCTGCTGGCATGGGAAGGAAGGGGGCGGTGGGAACCTCATTTCCTCCCCATTTTGGAGACTGTGTGCAGAGAAAGACACCTGAAGAGAACCCTCACAACTTAAACAACACAATTGTGCTCCTTTCATTTAGATCAGAGAGAGCCACGCTGATCCCAGATGCCACACAGTGGGAGCGCTGGCAGCTTCTGGGGCAGGAGGAAGCCCATTGCAGTGCCAAGATCTGAGCAGACGATTGAGGAAAAAGAAAGACCAAGTGTGCGGTAAGTGGCTGACTGTGACTGAGACGTATCCGTTGCGAGGTTGAAAATGAAGGAAAACAAATGGTCATCTTATTTGCCACAAGGTCTCCAGACGGGTAAAATATCGAAAAGAATGTTAACACCCAGGAAAGGCTGAGGCAGGGAAGCAGCTCCGTTCTGAGACTGCTGCTGACCATGCACCTGCTACATCACTTTGGAAAGTCATCTGGCTTTAGCTATCAACATTTGACACGTGCACAGCTCTTGACCCAGGAATCCCTCTCCCCGGAGGCTGTTTTAGGAGGGGATTAGTATATGTTCTGGGCTGAACTGTATTCCCTTCTTAAAATTCACAATTGATGTTGTCATACCCAGTGCATAAGGTGATGACTGCGGTAGGACACAGGTCTTTGGAAAGGCAATTAAGTTTGAGTAAATTCGTTAGTGTTCGCTTTGATTTGACATGACACGGGCCGTCACAGGAAGACGTGGTAAGGACACAGAGAAGCAGTAGAGAAGAGCATGTGAACAGAGGTATAGAACGTGGCCGTCTCCAAGCCCAGGAGAGAGACCTCAGGGGAAACCACCCCAGCCAACAGCTTGACATCAAATTTCTAGCCTCCAGAATTGTGGGAACATATATTTTTGTTGTCAGAGGCCTCTAGTGTGTGGCGCTGTGTTACGGCATCCCTAGCCAGCTCACACAGTCTGTCGGGCACACATAAGATGTTCCCTGCAGCGCGGCTGAAGTGGAAATTACAACTGAACCGTGTCACGTTCCACCGGCACCGAGAGACTGAACTGCCAGGGAAAATGGCCTCTGTTACAGGAAAACATGAAGACATGGGAGGGCACAGCTCCCGGCCTGGTGGGGCTCCAGCGATGTGCTCTGCGAGATGACCCATTGCAGACAAACGTGTAGAACAGCCGGACCCCCTTTTTTGTGTGACTTCTCTTTTGTGTGTGTGTGAGCACACCCTGCCCCAAAAGGGGGATGGTTTGTAAGTCTTGGAGGAGACCTGGGAGGCAGCGGGGCTGACTGCTGCACAGGACACCTGGGGTGGGGAGCTAAGACAGTAAGAAGAGTGGCAACGAGCAGAGATACTCACGGCCTAGTGTAGAGTGAAACCACACAGAAGTGCCTACTCTTATAGTCCTGCAAGTGAGAGAACAGGGACTTTGCACCTTAAGCGAGTTGCCAGTGGGTAGTACTAGAGGCCAGATTCCTGTGGGAGTGGGACTGTGGGTCACTCCAGTGGGAACGCTTGAGTATAGTTTCCAGGGGAGTCCCCATATTTGGGTCGGGGTCCTGGGCCCACTCTGGTCATTTTGCGTTCCTTTCTGTGGAGACCTCTCTGTGCCTGCTCTCACCTTAGACCAGCGCTGGCCTTGGTGGGTGACATGGTGCGCCTGCCCCTTGTCCAGGGAGATGGGGTATTCGGACCCATCGGACACCTCCTCGGTGATCTCCTGCGTGGAGCTCTGTAATGAGAGTGGCCGGCATTTGGGCCAGTAAGAGTCAGCAGCCTCCTGCCTGTGTCCGTGGGAGATACCCCGACTAGAAATTCTGCCCCCCTGATCGGGCACAGAGAAGCATCTGCATAGACCTCTAGCCAGGGAGGAAACCAGATAACAGCTGGAGGTGAAGAATTTACTTCTGAGGATACAGACTTGGTCCCTAACAGTTACTTTCCCATCCTTCCAGCCACAACGTGAGACGTGGACAGACCTTCCAGGGTTTCATCCCCTAACGCGACCATCTCCTGTTCAGGAGGGGCCCTTCTCCTCCTCTTTATCTTTATTCTCTCTCTCTCTCTCTCTCTCTCTCTCTCTCTCTCTCTCTCACTCTCTCACTCTCTCTCACTCTCACTCTCTCTTGCACACACACACACACACACACACAGGCACACACACACAGGCACACACACACACACACACACACACTCTCACATACACACACACACACACACCGTGATTGGAATTTGGTGAAAAACTGCCCAGATGGGATCACAGGTGTGGACTGTCCTGGATTGGGCTACCCTGTGTTACCTGGGGGTGCCCCCTGCCAAACGGCCACAGGCATCGGAGGAGAGGACGGAACCAACGTCTCCATCGTCTCCACAGGCTCTCTCTCCAGGAATTCCTGAAGTGAGATCGTCGAAAACTCGGGATGCGACCTGAATCCATCTTTCTCTCTTGGCAGTTGCTTACCAAGTGAGCTGCACGGTTACCAGAGTTCTAAGTTCTCTTGCGGTCCATCACTAAGGAAGTGAGGTCACTTCTTATAAGATTCCATGACATGGGGTCCTTCCTTCAGTATGATCTACCCAGTGGTCTCTCTGGGCTGACGACTGCTCACCCTCTTCCCCCATGTCAACTCCTTAACTGCACACAAGTGTGCAAACACAGCACTCCCTCAGCCCCTTGGGTGTGCAGCAAGGGCCCCAGGTTTCAAGGCAGGGGTTGGTCAGAATCTGCTTTTTCTCACCATTTCTGTGATCCAAGACAGGATATCGTGTCTTTCAAGACCTGCCCAGTTTCCCAACATGCCCAGTGGGGATTGTGCAAGCCTTTATTTCCTACGAAATTCATGAGGTGTCTATGAGATAAATCTTATGGAAACTCATGGGTTGGTGTCTGTAGTGGATTGAATTATGTCCCCCCAAAAGTCATTGAAGCTTGAATCCCCCGCATTTTATGTATTAGAAACTTAGCCCCCACTCTGATTGTTAGGAGGGTGGGAAATCCTGTTATGGTAATTGAAAGGCAGAGCCTTGGAGGGGATCGGATTGTGGGACTGTGCTGAATGGATTAAAGATGGTGGTCAGGGGTGTGGTTCTGAGAGCTTTAAAAGAAGAGAAAAATCTGTCTTGCTCTCTCCTCTCTCTGCTTCCACCATCTTGCAATGCGAGACCCCTGGGTTGCTGTCACCACCTCCAGATGGATTTTGGACTTCCCAGCCTCAGAAACTGTAAGCAAATAAATTTCATTTTCTTTATAAATTACCCAGATCCAGGTATTGTGTTAGAGCAACACAAAAGGGAATGAATAGAGTGTCAAATGTACATACTGCACATACGTGGAGATATTTGAATTACAAAAAAGAGTGAAATAGCAGGAGATACAATTCAAAGAGGCCTGAGTTCCAGCAGTATAATCTTGGGAAAGTCCTTTGTTGTGACCAGGATTTTTGGGTTTTTTTTTTTTTCCCCCCTGCAGTGATAACACACTGAAATTAATTTCAGGTATTGTCATCTCCTAATAGTAAACTTTTCACTGCCTTCCTATGATATTGAGAATCAGTCCCATGGGCTTTACCTCGGCCTATGTGGTGGCAGCCTGCACAATGAATGGCTCCCAGCACTAAGTGGTTAGCCACTTCCTTCTGACCAGGAGAACACAGCACAAGTGATGGGATGTCACTTCTGTCTGAGTCAGTTCAGGCTGCTGTAACAAAGTACCATAGTGTGGGTAGGTTATATCCAACATCAATTTATTCCTCAGAGATCTGGAGCATGGAAGGTGGAGATCAAAGTCCCAGCAGAGTTGGGTTCAGGTGAGGAATCTCTTTTGGTTTGAAGACAGCCGACCTCAGGTTGTATCCTTTAGAGACAGCACTCAAGTCAGCTTTCCAAAGGTACCTCTGACCGTTGACGACAGCTGAAATAACGGGTGGACAGAAGGTCAGAGACAGAACGCGGGAAAGGTGCGGGACACGAGGGAAGAAAGCCCTTCCCGCAGCACTTGGCAGGGAACAGAAACTTAGCGGCCAAACCTCCACCCTCCTGGAGGAATTGCCACACCAGGGAGAGACCTGCGAGGGGAGCGGCGTGGTGGAGCCGGTAGGACCCGGGTGAGGGGGCTGTAGCTCCCGAGCGAGGCAGGGGAGTAGCGTGGTCGGGCTGAGACGGAGGCGGCACGGGGTGCATTAGGAGGGTTCCCCGGGTCCTGAGTTCAGGAGGGGCGGCGGAGGCCAGCGGGGAGGGATGCAGACGGCGGGCGGGGTGCCCGGCGCTGGCAGAGACAGGAGGCTGGGACGCCCTCCTCCCCTCCGGTGGAGCCCAGCGCTGCCCCGCCGTCCGTCCGTCCTTCCGTCCGTCCGTCCCCAGCACGCAGGATCGCCTTGTCCCAGGGCTGCTGCGGGAGCAGCCGGTCGGGGGCGGTGCGGGGGCCAGACCGGAGTAGCAGGTGCAGCTGGGCTGTGGCTTCCTGGTCACGGGCCGTGTCTTGGGGTCCCGGGCCTGGTGAGCCATCGCCGCCGCTGCGAGTGCGAGGGCGGCGGGGACGAGGCCACTGGGGGAGGGCGGGGAGCGGTTTTGTCGTCTTCCTTGTAGGTTGAGTGTGTTCTTTGTATTTCTACTTCCATGACTGCTGACCTTCGTCCCTGCGGACGTGGTGCTGGGGCACGTCAGCGTCATCTTTGAGTTGGAAGAGCCCTGTGCAGCGCTTTGGGAGAGCGGTCTGCTGTGGGGGATCCTCTCGGCATTCGTCTGTCTGGGAGAGGATTGTCTCTCTCCCTGTTTGAAGGATGCTCTTGTCCGGTACAGTGCTCTTGTCTTGTTGTTGTTGTTGTTGAATTGTTTATTTGACTAGAAGATCTCTTTGTCTCCTGGACTGGGCGTTTTCTGTTGAAGAATTTACTGAAATCTGTATTAGGACTTTCTTGTGAGTGAGTGACTGAGTGAGTGAGTGAGAGAGAGAGAGAGAGAGAGAGAGAGTGTGTGTGTGTGTGTGTGTGTGTGTGTGTGTGCGTGCGTGTCAGTTTGTATGAGAGATTCTGTGTGTGTGTGTGTGGGTGGGTGTGTGTGTGTGTTTTCCTCTCATGCAGCTTTCGGTATTCTTCCTTGGCGTTCTGTGTGGTTTTGACTGTTTGACTAGTGTAAGTGGGGCTGATCTGAGGTTTCATATACAAACTTTTGTGTGGACAGATTTTCAGTTTTCGTTCATATGGACCCAGCGGTAGGATTGCTGGGCCACGTAGTAAGTTTACATTTCACATTTTGAAAAACTACCGACCTGGTTTCCTGGCAGTCTGTAGCATTTTCCAGTCTCTCCGTCAATATATGAGGGTTGTGATATCTCCATAGCCTTGTGAACACTTTGTCTTGACTGTCTTTTTGATTTACAGCCCTTCTAACGGCTACGACACATTATCTCACTGCGGTATTTGATAGACATTTCCTTAAGGGTGACGATGAATATCTCTTTCGGTGCTTATTGGGCTTTCCTATATCTCACTTAGAGAAATGCTTATTTGAATTATCTGAGCAGGTTTGTGGTTGGTTTGTTACGGCGGCTGGCCTGTGTGGGGATCCTAAGCCTTGATCTTGGTATGAGAGCACCACACTCTAACCAACAGAGCGAACTGGCCGACTCTTCCTCTGACCATTTTTTAAATTGGGCTAATTGTCTTTTGCTGTGTGTATATTGGATGAAACGTTTTCAGTAGTCTTGTTAACTAGGAACTGTCCAAGGTCATAATGCCTGTTACGTTAAATGAGCCATTGACCTCATTAAATGGTGATACTGGTGAAGCTTTTTCTTTTCTTTTTTTTTTTTTTTCCTGCACCTGCTTCATGCCCAGAAGAACGGGCACTTCCCACACAGGCTCTAGAGCCAGCCTTGCCTGCTCTGCACCCAGAGTCACCTGTAGGACTGGATCCATGAGCATCTTCTGAGCCCACAGCAGGGGCAGGGAAGTGGTCACCTCCAGTGATGGAGCTGGCACTTGAGCGATCTCCAGAGCCCTTCCACCCCTGTCCTGTGATACGATGAACCAGCCCAGTGTGGACATGCGTGACATCATGGCATTCTCTCCCAAGCTGTTGGCAGAGCAGGTGATGCTGATGGACACGGTGAGTGGCTCGGCTCTGCAGAGTGGGGCCTAGAGAGGCTTCCTTCTTGCACCTGATGTCCCAGACCAGCCATTCGTGACCAGAGTGCAGTGATCTGGGTCTGGTATCAGTTACGCATCTTACTAACCACGTGAACTGACCTAGTTTTATAATGCCTGTGACGTTCCTCTCCACACGTCAACAGTACAGATGGGGCACCGACAGCACCAGGTGCACGGAGTGACTGTGAAGATCAAATGAGTTGGGACGTATGGGAAGCAAGGCCAGGCCCTGGGCCATTTGGGGATGGAGGATGCTCTCACTGAGGTGCAGGCAGGTCCATGGGTCCGTTCCACCCACCCTCCCGGGAGGCTTCACCAGCTTCAGCACTTATTTAGCACCTGATGTGGACTAGACACTGTAGCAGAGGCCCAAGTAGAGCCCCTAGTTGTAGCTTCCAAAGGGAGTGTGAATCTGAATGGGGAAATGGACCTGAGGACTCATTAGGATGGGTTAAGATGCCACCTTGAGATGTGCATGCCCGGCACAGCTTCTGGGGGTGGGGCTGGTGAGAATAACCTGGCTGCAGTGGTACAGACCCTTCGTCAGCAGTGGTAGGCCTGGGACATCATGTACTTAAATACCCTCAGTGGGTAGAGAACCCAACCCAGGGACTCCTGCCAGCCTCCGGCCACATGCTGAGCTTCCTGGGCTCCAGCTCAGACCACCGTCACCTGCCTGGGGACTGCAGGATACTGTGGATTCTGAACTGGGGTGGGCCATGCCCCCGCAAAGTTCTCCTCCTCTCTAGTAGGTGTGCAAGAAGGTGGTGCCCTGTGACCACCGGAACCCCCGCTGGTCCCAGGAGAACAAGAAGGTCAAGGAGCACCTGGCAGCAACTGTCCATGCCACCTTTACCCCGTTCAACAGTGTGGCCGACCGTGTCATCAGCACCTGCCTCGGGGACCACAGCTGGAAGGCCCGGGAACTGCTTTCCGTTTCATAGATTTTTGTGTTTCCTTCTCAGGAGAGCCACCATTTAGGACGTTTTTCTCACTCTCTGCCATTGTCTGTACCCTGCCTGGCACGTCTGTTCACTGTCTGAAGAAGACATGGAGAGACATTGGGAGGTGGGGAGGACATCTCCCTACCAGGGAAGGAGCACCAGGGATGACCGGGGACCTCTGTTGTGCTAAACATTGCTTCCTCGGTGAGCCTGGAAGTCGCTGGGGCCAGGGACACCGGAGGCTGCGATGAGCTGGTTGAAGAGGCCTGTCAATCTTTCTGGGACCTTAGGCCAGCAGTTCTGCCCCAGGATTCAGTGTTTATCAACTGTCAGGCACAGGCTGGAGCCAGTTGGACACTATCAAGTGTTTAGTAACAGCAAAGGAACTCTCTGCACAACTGAAATCTCAACTGTAAAACCAGAGCCGCTCAGTTGAAATGGGGATGGGGCGCAGGTGGCCAGCGTGAGAGCTCCTCTGCCCAGTCCCTCGCAGCCCTTAGGACTCAGAGAAGCCCAGCTGGAAATTCTCATCCAGACAATGGGAATTCTTTGGATTTTCAAACTAAAGGAATTTGAACTCACACAACTCCACGTTATTCACACTTTTTCCTCTTTGCCCTCTCCGGTGGGGGGAGGGGGAAGCTTCCCGAAATTTCAAAAAGCTGTGTGCCAAAGACAGCTCACTGAGTAGAAATGTGCTCATCTAGTAAAGAGGAGGGGAGGGGATAGGGGAGTGACTTGGGGGAAACAACAGGGCGAGAGTGGAAGGGGCGCCTGCCTGGTGGTGATTTTAACTTTCCCCCCGAATGTTTCTGTGAAAACTCTCAGGCTTGTCCAGATTGATAGGAATAGAGATGCGTTTGTGCAGAGGCACTGGGGGTTCTGTGGACAGGAAGCCCTGGAAATGGGTGCAGTGATGCAGCTGTGCTGTGCTGGGGTGGAAGAGAAGGCCGTGGAGAGAAGGAAGGGCACCTACCTTCCCTGGAATAGAAGGGATGAGAAGTGATGACAGCAGACACAGTCAAGTAGTCACCTGAAATGCGTTGTCATCTGAAGGCTCACCCAGGAAAGAATGGGCTTCTGACCTCACTCAGGGTGTTGGCATCATTCGTGTCTGGTGGTGTGTGACTGGGAGCCCCAGCTTCTGACTGGCAAATGTGGGCTGCCCTCAGCGTAGGGGCCACTGCAGTTCCCCACCTCGTGACACTTTCCACAGTTCAGCTGGAGGGTGTCTCTCCAGGCTGCCCCGTGGTTTCTTGTACAACAGACCAGATTCATGGTGGCAGCAGCCTGTCAGCTTTCCTCTATTCACCCGGACTGGAAAAATCACAGATTCTTCCCACACTTAAAAGAGGAGGGTGACACAGAGAGCAAAGGTTGCGGACGTCATGAGGCCATTTTAAGATTCTTCCTCCTACGCCCACCTTTCTACGGAATCCGGTTCGTGATTTTAGAAAAAGCTTCCCCTCGCATTATTGGAGAAATGGTGTTCTATTAAAGAAAACCGACATAAAAATAACGGTCCCCAAAGGTGGGAGAAAAGAAGATTTCCCTCGATCGGGACTTCTCAGCCTTGGCAATCTTGATATTTTGGGCTGGGTAATTCTTTGCCAGGCATGAGACGGTGCGACGTAGGAGATGATGGTAGCTACCTACTAGACGCCAGTGGAAACCTTCATGTGAAAACTAGAAATGTCTCCACAGGTGTTACAAGGTGTCTTGTGGGAGGCAAAACTGCCCCAGCCGAGAAGCACTGCTACACCCCATCTGCAAATATACACACGTGGCGGGCAGTCTTTGCTTGGCGTGGTAGCGCAGAACTCTTAAGAATGACCATACGAGCTTCCAGTATTTTACTGTTTGAACTTTCAGGGCTGTGAAATACGTCTGGGATTTCCTTGAATGTGCAGTGTTACTGGCATCACTATTTCTGGGCTATCTGTTCCTTTGACAAGTTCTCTTATTTGTGTGTGTAAGGTCACCTTCACTGTGGCTGAGTAGTGGGAGTCTTTGCAATGGCAGAAGTGTCAAGATTCTCACAGTTGCCCACTTTCCCCGCCTCTATTTACATTTGATTCCAGTTTCCTTTCCAGCCTCATCACTTCTTGTTTCTTTGTTGCACTTTCATCCTTGTCGGCAGATTCCCTTTCCTGAGTGAGTGAGTGTCGGTCTCTGTTAACTGCCACATGGCTTATCACTGGGAGTCCGGGAGGCGACACAGCTACACAAGCTGCTGTCTGTGCGTGTAGTAGGGAACAGATGCACAGCCACCCCTTGCCAAACAGACTTTGAAAGGAGGGACATGACTGGACACTGATGATGACGCCCATCTGTTGTTTGTGTAGGGACTGTGGGCCGACGGGAGAGCCCTGAGTTTGCACGGTAGCACTTGAGGTGTTCGCTCACGGTTCCTGGCCTGTGGTACTGACATTTGAACAGTGTTGTTGAGGGACTGGTGTATTTAACTAGACGGTGGTGACAGAGAACCATGCGTATGGACACACTTCAAAGAAGGAAACACGTGTGTGTCCACAGAATGCTGAAAAATCTAAACTTTCTAACCCCTCCAAGAAAACGTGGGAAGATGTGGAGTGAGACAATATTTTAAAACCGAGCACCAAATGATCTGCCACTTCTCCCTCAGGAGATTAGACCCTGAGAATCTACAGAGAAGAGAAAATGCAGCTCCACGCAACTGCTATCGGTGCAGAAAGCTTTGCAGTAGCTTTCAGCGAGAAAGAGCTCTTCCGTCGGTTCAGCAGGATAGACAGATGGTGGCGTATGCGCGCTGCTGGAGCTCGCTGTCACGTTGACACGCAAGCAGTTATTCTGTCTGTGTTCATAGGGCACCATCTCCAAAGATCAGATATCGTCAAATTAAATATTGAAAGACGCACAACGTGCAACGTGACTATATTGATTTTAATGAAAACACCAAGAAAGACAATACTCCTGTGATTCCAGGTAAAGATAGGTGTGTTGGTCCGTTTAGTGTTGCTATAGGAGAATACCTGAAACTGGGTGTTGTTTGAAGAGAAATGGCATTTATTTCTCTCAGTTTCCGAGGCTGGGAAGTCTAAATGCCATTTGGTGGTGGCGACAGTGACTCGGGGTCTCACCTTGCATGATGGTGGGAGCAGAGAGAGCAGAGAGAGAGAGAGAGAGAGAGAGGCAGACTCTCCTCTTCTTCTTAATGCCCCCAGAACCACGCCCCCGACCACCATGTTCAATCCTTTCACTACTGCAGGGTCCTACAATCCTCTCACCTCTTCAAGGCTCCACCTTTCATATTACCGTAATCGGCTTTCCCACCCTCTTCACAGTCCCACGGGGGACTAAGTTTCTAATCCACAAAACTTGGGGGACACATTTCAAGCTTAAGTGAGTTTGGGGGGGGACATAATTCAACCCACTCCAATAGGTAAAACTGAAAAAGGGATTGAATTTATTAGAATCAGGGCCGGTCGGAGGTGGAGCTGGGAAGGCAGTTGCGGCTGCCTGCCTTCCTTGGGCCTGCTCTTCTTTGCCTCGAGGGTGTCGCCGGCCTAGTGGGATGGGGGCTCCAGCTGGCAGGAGAGCTTGTAGCTGCAGGACAGAGAGGCAGCTGCGAGTCTACCTAGCGGGAGCCACACCTCAGCTCTCCCTCCCAGTGCGTGCCCCCTAGCTGGAGTCCTGGTGCCCCAGGGGTCACCGTGCAACAGGGTCTGTGGCTGACCAGACAGCCATGGCCCCAGGCTCTCTGCAGCTGCCACCAGAAAGAGTCCCCTATGCCCTGACTATCATCAAATTCCTGCAAGGCCCTCACCTCTCGTTGTCACTGAGCCACTCAGTGGAGGTAAACCAGTGTCTGAATTCTTCCTCCTTCTCGATGTGGTAATTGTTGGCTGCCACCTGGAGGAGCTGGATCTCTCTGAGGACTTTAACTTCCTGGGGCCACAGAAAAAAACAGGATGCTGACAGGGCCTGGGTGGGAGATGCTAAAGGGGCCTTGTGGGGGAGGGATGGAGCAGGGAGCTGGTTGGCAGACTTGTCTCTCAAGTGATACCCTCCTCTCCTTCCATCCCATCCATGCCCCAACCTGATCTCAGAGTCGGGTTCCAACAGTCTGTCCCCCAGAAATGTGTCCTTGATTCCTGTCCCCTTCCCACACCCTCCAGTGGGATGGGATGCCCCCCTCCGTCTCTCAAATCTTCCTAATACATCAGAGTTGCAGGGGATGCAGGCAGGAAGTGTCCTGCCCGGGTGAGAGGGGCCGTCTCTGACTTCCACATCCCCACGCTCCCTCGAGCGAGGGCCGCAGCTACTCACCTTCCGCCTTTTCTGGGTGTTGAATACCTTTCCCTGAAAGAGTGATGGTCCGAGTCTCTCAGAAAGGCCCCCTAGCCCATTTCTAGCCCCATCCTCACCCGTTCCCGTGTTGCACTAAGGCCAGGGCCACCGGGGTCAGGGGGTTTGCACAAAACAGGGCTTGCACCTAGGTCAGGCTCTGAGCTCTGGAGAAGGATGACATGGGAGCTGAGGATCGAGGACCTTCTGTCTCAGCCCTCCCTGATGACAAGTGAGGATGCTGAAGCCTCTGATCAAAAGGGGCTGCTGGCCACTCCCAAGCTGCCTGCCATCAGAGGGGCCCGATCTCACTCTCTTCCCATGGCAAGCAACGAAGGGAGAGGCTGAGTCCAGCTGAGCTCTGCGACTTGTCCACTTGGAGAACAGGGACTGGGTGGGGGCTTATGCGGAGGCTCCATCGCTCACGGGTGAGAAGGGCGTGACACCCCCAGCACACGGGCAGCCGTGAGGTCTCGTGAGTGGAGGTTTGCCGAGTGCTGAGTTCTAAGGGCTCTCCCCTCCCCAGCCTCAGGGTCCTGGCCCCCGAGCTGCCCGTCCCCAGGCTCACTCACATCCACATAGTCGTCCATCGCAGCGTCTAACATCACCAGGTCGCTGAGATAGGTTCCCAGGAAGGGGACGATGCCCTGTGACATTGGGGTGGTAGTGGTGATGAGCACCAGCTCCTGGGTGTCCACACTTGGCTTATTCTATCAAAATCTTATCAACCTCGTCTTTCTGGACCCCCCCCCCGCAGCCAGGTTTTCCACTTGGAGCCACAGAGCAACCTCGGGCGCCTCCCCTCTGTGGCCACACTGCTCTCTCCCCGGCTGGCGTCCAAAGACACCGTGTACCCCCTAGCTACCTCTGTGGTGAACGTTTCATGTCACAGTGGTTACGTGGTTCCTGCCACACCTCGCTCTGTAATCCCCTCTAGGCCAGCTCTTCCAGGTCCTGGACCTGGTGTCCCTAACAAAGGCATCTCAGATGCCCTGGCCACAGGAAGGCAGGCCCCTTAGGGTGGAAGCTGTCTCCTCTTTGGATGTGGAGGCCTCCAGCTGGAAGGGAGGGGCCCCTGTCATCTACTCCCTAGAGCCCCTCCCAGTCACAGACACACTCGCCTTTTTCTGCTGCCGCTGCCTCATCTGGGCTCTCTGATGGTTCATCTCCAAGGTGGCCAGTTTGACAGTCCCCACCTGACAGGGTCAGGGACAAGGTTAGTGCTATGTCCAAATGAATGTCCCCTCCTAAGTTCATGTGGAAACATGACACCCACTGTAACTGTATTAAGAGGGTGGAAGATTCTACAACGCTCTTTGAAAGGTGGGGCCCTGTAAGAGGTGACTGGATTAGGACTACTCTGCCCTCACGAATGAACGAATTCGTTCGTGGGCTATCGTGGAACCGGACTGGCGGCTTCCTAAAGAGTGCGTGGACATACGCTCTTGCCCTCTTGCCATCTGATACGCTGTGCCACCCCCTGACTCTGCAGAGAGTCCCCCCCGCCCCGCTGGAGTAAGACCCTCACTAGATGTACCCCCTCTGCTTGGACTTTCCAGCCTCCTAAACTGTAGGAAAAAAATGCTCGGTTTCTTTAAAAATGACCCAGTTTTAGGTGTTCTGTTGTAAGCAACAGAAAACAGTAAGATAGTGAATGAGACTGTCTTCGCCTCACCCAGTTCCACCCCTGCGCCTGACCTTCAGCTCTGGGTATCTGACTCATGAGCTGGTGGAGTGCCACCACCTCCTCTGGCGGCTCTGGTTCTAGAGTTGATGCCAGCTGTGACACTCTCCAGTGTGCGGTCTTGGGCGTGCACCCCGGCCACCCTTCCCTGTTTCCTCATCGGGAGAGGATCCCCTGAGAACTCATATTACTGTCGTCGACGTTGTCCCCGGCACCCCTGGAGGAAGAGGCAGACACAGGCACGCTCCATGAGCCTCGTTAACCTCCTCGCCACTCTGTGAGGCCCGCACAACAGGCTCGTCGTCATCCCTACGGTCTCCGGGTGAGAAAACAGAAGCCGGAGGCGGGGGCGTGCCTTGCCCAGGGCTTCGCGGCCGAGGCCTGGCTTCCTAGAAACTGCTGGGCTAGTTTGCCGAAGGAAGCCCTGCCTACCGCATCCACCAGCGGCCTGGAGGAAGCCACGTGCCGACAGGATGGAGCAGCGTGCGAGGCGGACACCGGCTGCTTCTGCAGCTCCTCTGCCCTCCTGCACAGCCCGGCTGCCCTCACCGCGTCCCGTCACCAGGGCTCCTGCCACATTCTCCACCTGGCCACGGCAGACACATCCTTCTCCTGCTAGTCCGCGCAAGACGGGACTGAAGTTTTCCTGTCAACTTTCAGTGAGAAAGCAAAACGCACCACAACAAAACCAAGCAACTCACCTCTGCCTATGTCCCCAAACACCTGCCCCCATCTCTCAGCCTCTACTTTACCTTTTTGCTCAGTACCTTCTCTTTTCTACATAAGTTTGCAAAACTACGGGAGCCTTTTCTGTGAAGGGGAAAGAAAGAAAGATTAATTTGGGAATAATGGGGCGAGCCGTAAGTTCAAGTTTGTTTGTTTGTCTGTCTGTCTGTTTGTTTTTTTGAGACTGCAAACAATCCAAACTGCCTTGAGGAGAGTTGTCAGCTGGCTTCCTCTGAGTCCTATGGGCTCCGGGGCCCTGGGAGAGGGGCTCTCGTGTTGGTCACCTGGGCCCCGTCCCCATTTCAACTGAGAAGCTCTGTTTTACAGTTTAGACGTGAGTAGGACAAGGTCTTATTGTGTCTAGCAAACACTTGAAACTGCCAGTTTGGTAAAAACCCGTGCCTGACACTTAATGAAAGTAGAAAACAAAGCAAAATGAAACTTTAGCTTGGGGTAAGAAATCCTGGGCTAAGTTCCCGGGGAGTCTCCCAGGGAGAGGAGACCCTAGTCATGAGCCCATTCTTGCCTCAGTGCCTCTGACCTCCCGGTCCCTGCCACGGTCATTAAGGGGGCAATGCCCAAACCTGTGGGGGCGTCCCCGGTCCACCCCTGTGCTCCTACAGAAAGAGGCCCACCCACCTGGAAACTTCTCTCCACGTCCTTCTCATTCGATGGATCGGTGTGCTCTGCAGAGCGGAGAGGATGGCGTGGACTGAGGAGAAGTTCCTGAGGACCAAGCACTCCTGGGGAGGAAAGAGAATGAACCAGGAGGTGGGGAGTTGGAGCCCGCCTGCTCCAGCTTCAGCCCCTCGGCTGACATCTCCCCTCTTGGATGAGGCGGAGAGCCGGGCAGCCACGGGAGGGCACAGCTGGAACCCCACGAGCAGAACTCACAGAGGGAGGATGTTAGCTCAACCCAAGAGCCCAGATAGGAAGTGAGCCTCCAGCACTGGGACATGGGGGTCAAGGCCAGTGTGCCCTGAGAGGAAAGGCCCAGGGATTGTGCAGGGACTTGACCACAGGCGACTGCCCTGATGGTGGTTGTTAATAAAAGGCAGTTCCCAAGTCTGCAGAGAGGGGATCCCCTGGGTCCTCCCACGGCTTACCCTGGCCACCTTGATCCAGTGCTCCAGCACCCTGGCTCTGTCCTGGGCCTTCCTGCTGTCATCCCCAAGGCAGGTGGTGATGACGCAATTGGCCACATTGTTAAATTGGGCGACGGTGGCACGAACGGTGGGTGCCAGGTGCTCCTTCCCCTTCTTGTGGCGTTGGGACCAGATGGAGCCCAGGCAGTCATAGGGCACCACCTCCCTAAACAGCTCCTGGAGAGGAAGAGTGTGTCACACACAGGCTACTCTTGTGAAAGAGTTTGGATCTGGCTATGCGCCCACTAAAGGCACCCAAGAGCTAATACTGGCAGGCAAGGAACGAGTGGCATGGTCAGGCAGGCCGTTCTCACTAGCTCCGAGCACTAGAAAATGGCTCGGGTGTGCTCATCTTGAGGCCGCATCCAGTGTGCATCCTGATGAGCCCTTTGTTCTATTTCCTTCCTCAGATGCGCACTGCCTGTGGCAGCTATGACTACGGGTTCTCTTAGGGGGTCTGCTAGGGAGTCGAGTCCATCTCAGGTCCTAAGAAGTGCTGAGGTTGGTGAGGTCACACGGGAGGATGGGTGGGTAACTCCTGAACCCAGCTGCCCCTCAGTGAGCACCCTCCGTCAACCAGAGAAGCCAGGCCCCCGTGCTGCTTTCTCTCTGTCCCTTTTCATGTTAGCTTGGGTCGCTCTGCAACTGGTACTGTTGATGTCTCAACTTGACTGTCGACATGTGGACAGGGAAGGCTTGGGAATGAAGAAACTCATCCAGGTCACATCATTGGTAAGATGTGGAGCTGGTATTGGACCCAGATCACTGGACTCTGGTGAGTAATGGCTTGTCTGGGACACCAGGTGCAAGAAGGACAGCCTGTCTAGGCAGCCGCCCTCCTCGCCCCCCGCAGAGGCGAGCTGCTCACCGCGTCCATCAGAGTCAGCTGCTCTGCCAGCAGCTTAGGAGGGAATGCCCTGATGTCCCACAGGTCTCCACGGGGCCGGTTCAATGTTGCCACAGGAGAGGGGCACGAGGGCTTTGAAGGGTCCTCTAGCTTCAGCCGTATCACATGTGGTGGCTCTTCTCCTGGCACTGCTGCTGGCACGGAAGCTGGCGGTGGACCCAGTTGTCCAGGTGACTCTGAGTGCAGGGCGGGCCCCAGCTCTACCGGAGGTGCTGGCACTGGCTCTAGAGCTTGCCTGGGAAGTGCCTGTGGTTCTGGACATGAAACAGGAGCAGGGGGAAAAATAGAAAAGGTTCACCAGCATCAGTCATTTCCCACTGGCCTTTCCAAACACGGAAAGGATCTGACTGCATTAAAGGGAGTTCTAGCCCCAAAGCACCACCCCTGGTAATTCTTCCAGACTGCGGTCCCCTCACCATCTGTTTCTGCCTCAAAGAGCTCTGGGTGCCTCAGGTTGGTCAGCAGAATGTACACACTGGCACCCGTGTCCAATCCAGGCAAGCTGACCTGCACGTGGTCGATCTTCACTTTCAACGATGGAAAGTGCAGGGGCTGATGGAAATCTGTGCAGAAACGCTCCGGCATAGTGACCACAGTGTGACAGATGGTGCTGGAAGTGTGAGAGTGGGCAGCAAAGTCAGAGGCTGGCCTTTGCTTCCACGCTGTGCTCCCAGGGCACGCTTGCGTGGTTCTGGGCCCCTGGGCCTGCCACTGCCTGTCTAGAGGACACACCCCTCCCCCACCCAAGCCCTGTGTGGCGGTCCTGACAGTGGCAGACCTGGCCATTAGACAGGACAAGTACAGACCCTCGTGAGCCTCACCCTTACACTCACATGGGTTTTCCGAAGGGACGGGACACCCACCTATGTGCACCTGTGAACTAAGGACCAAGGCCCCAGGCAGGTCTGTGGGCAGGTTGCTCATAACTTCAGGCCTGAGCCGCTGTTGTCTGGGTCAGGAGGGACAGAGGTGGGATGGAGGACGGGCAGAGCTAGGATGCCACTGTCCTGGGGACGTGTCTCTCGAGAGCTGGCGGTGAGCCCCAGACTCCCCCTGTTTTGCAGGGAGACTGTGACCCCATCCACAGCTCCGTTGGACTCCTTTTCACTTGCAGGGAAAGCCCCCAGACCTCAGCGCCCTCGTGGGAATTACAAGTTGTCTCAGATTCACAGCTTTGTCAGTCCCTCCCCAGCCACGGTCCGTATGTGCCCCCGCACTCTGGGGTACAGTGAGCTCTCTCTCTGGATCAAAAGTCCACATACTTTCTAGTTGGGTGCCGGGCCTGTCATTGGGGGTAGGACGCGGGAGAATGCACCTCCACCTTGAGGAGGCCACGAGGGCGTCACAACTGACATGCTGTGGACGTGACGTGCTCACGGTGTCTACCGTGAGTATCTCACTCCATGACTAGAATTGAGACCCAGTGTCTGTGGTCTGCTTTGGTCACTGAATTATGCCAAGCGTCTAGAAAAGTGACTTTACAAAGGAAGGGCTTCTAAATGTGTTGAATAAGTAAGCCCCAAGCAGAGCATTCCCAGATATCTGAGTGGACCTGGGGTCCCTTCCTCTGGTGCCCATGGAGCCTGTTCGTTCTATATCAGGGACAAAGACAAGTTAGAAGAAATCTCAAATAAAAGTGCTAAATCAGATATGCCTTCTCTGGGCTTTTGCAAACTCAGAGAGACACCGGCCATGGGGTGGGGGTGGGGGGCATGAGGCAGAGAGCTTTTTCAGCCAAACAGGAAAGAAAAATAATAAATATGAACAAGCACAGTGCATCCAGCTGAGCCAGGCACTAGGCATCTCCTTGCCATGTCTTATGAAATTTGGCCCCTATAAAGACTCGATGGGGTTCATCCTCTTACCACCCCACTCCTCAGAGGAGCAACCAGGCTCAGAGTGCTGCAGTGGCATTCCCGAGACACAGCTTCTAGGTGGCAGGGTCACCACGGTGCCTTGGAGGGGGCGGGCACTCACCTACTGAAGAGCTGGTCCAGGAACTGTGGGATGGTGGCGAAGTCCCAGTAGGAGCAAAGGAAGGTGGAGAAGTGGGGGACCGTTCTGCCCTGGAGAGCTGGCAGCAGGGACTCCAGCAGCTTCGCCCTTGTGCCTGGCTGGAGGGTCCGCATCATGCGGATCTCTTGCAGGTCCAGGGTACGACCCTTTTTACCCTGGAAGGAACAAGGAGGGACACGCTTTCAGTGTCATCACCGTGAATCGCCAGAGAACTGGGGCCTGGAGCTCAGACCAGGAAGCCCCAACCCTTTAGGGATCTGCTCATGTGGGAGACATGAGTGACCGTCGTGAAAAAGATTATAGGCTCTCAAAGCAAAAGTTGACGTGGGGGCGCTGGACAGAAAAGAACTGAGAAAGTAGTACCTTCGCAGTATCTTCAATGTGGTTTGTTAGCTGTGGAGCAACTAAGTGCCTGTATTAGTAGCCTGTATTAGAGATCACTGTCCCGGTGAGTTCTCAAAAATGACTCCCACTGTAGCCACAGGAAACACAGGCATTTGGATGTCAGTGGCTGCTCGACAGCACACAGGTCGGCGCTGAGAACTGTCCTCAGCTGTGGCTGCAGGTTCCCACTGAGCTCCCAGGGGCTTGGTCTGCTGCTGGCATGGGAAGGAAGGGGGCGGTGGGAACCTCATTTCCTCCCCATTTTGGAGACTGTGTGCAGAGAAAGACACCTGAAGAGAACCCTCACAACTTAAACAACACAATTGTGCTCCTTTCATTTAGATCAGAGAGAGCCACGCTGATCCCAGATGCCACACAGTGGGAGCGCTGGCAGCTTCTGGGGCAGGAGGAAGCCCATTGCAGTGCCAAGATCTGAGCAGACGATTGAGGAAAAAGAAAGACCAAGTGTGCGGTAAGTGGCTGACTGTGACTGAGACGTATCCGTTGCGAGGTTGAAAATGAAGGAAAACAAATGGTCATCTTATTTGCCACAAGGTCTCCAGACGGGTAAAATATCGAAAAGAATGTTAACACCCAGGAAAGGCTGAGGCAGGGAAGCAGCTCCGTTCTGAGACTGCTGCTGACCATGCACCTGCTACATCACTTTGGAAAGTCATCTGGCTTTAGCTATCAACATTTGACACGTGCACAGCTCTTGACCCAGGAATCCCTCTCCCCGGAGGCTGTTTTAGGAGGGGATTAGTATATGTTCTGGGCTGAACTGTATTCCCTTCTTAAAATTCACAATTGATGTTGTCATACCCAGTGCATAAGGTGATGACTGCGGTAGGACACAGGTCTTTGGAAAGGCAATTAAGTTTGAGTAAATTCGTTAGTGTTCGCTTTGATTTGACATGACACGGGCCGTCACAGGAAGACGTGGTAAGGACACAGAGAAGCAGTAGAGAAGAGCATGTGAACAGAGGTATAGAACGTGGCCGTCTCCAAGCCCAGGAGAGAGACCTCAGGGGAAACCACCCCAGCCAACAGCTTGACATCAAATTTCTAGCCTCCAGAATTGTGGGAACATATATTTTTGTTGTCAGAGGCCTCTAGTGTGTGGCGCTGTGTTACGGCATCCCTAGCCAGCTCACACAGTCTGTCGGGCACACATAAGATGTTCCCTGCAGCGCGGCTGAAGTGGAAATTACAACTGAACCGTGTCACGTTCCACCGGCACCGAGAGACTGAACTGCCAGGGAAAATGGCCTCTGTTACAGGAAAACATGAAGACATGGGAGGGCACAGCTCCCGGCCTGGTGGGGCTCCAGCGATGTGCTCTGCGAGATGACCCATTGCAGACAAACGTGTAGAACAGCCGGACCCCCTTTTTTGTGTGACTTCTCTTTTGTGTGTGTGTGAGCACACCCTGCCCCAAAAGGGGGATGGTTTGTAAGTCTTGGAGGAGACCTGGGAGGCAGCGGGGCTGACTGCTGCACAGGACACCTGGGGTGGGGAGCTAAGACAGTAAGAAGAGTGGCAACGAGCAGAGATACTCACGGCCTAGTGTAGAGTGAAACCACACAGAAGTGCCTACTCTTATAGTCCTGCAAGTGAGAGAACAGGGACTTTGCACCTTAAGCGAGTTGCCAGTGGGTAGTACTAGAGGCCAGATTCCTGTGGGAGTGGGACTGTGGGTCACTCCAGTGGGAACGCTTGAGTATAGTTTCCAGGGGAGTCCCCATATTTGGGTCGGGGTCCTGGGCCCACTCTGGTCATTTTGCGTTCCTTTCTGTGGAGACCTCTCTGTGCCTGCTCTCACCTTAGACCAGCGCTGGCCTTGGTGGGTGACATGGTGCGCCTGCCCCTTGTCCAGGGAGATGGGGTATTCGGACCCATCGGACACCTCCTCGGTGATCTCCTGCGTGGAGCTCTGTAATGAGAGTGGCCGGCATTTGGGCCAGTAAGAGTCAGCAGCCTCCTGCCTGTGTCCGTGGGAGATACCCCGACTAGAAATTCTGCCCCCCTGATCGGGCACAGAGAAGCATCTGCATAGACCTCTAGCCAGGGAGGAAACCAGATAACAGCTGGAGGTGAAGAATTTACTTCTGAGGATACAGACTTGGTCCCTAACAGTTACTTTCCCATCCTTCCAGCCACAACGTGAGACGTGGACAGACCTTCCAGGGTTTCATCCCCTAACGCGACCATCTCCTGTTCAGGAGGGGCCCTTCTCCTCCTCTTTATCTTTATTCTCTCTCTCTCTCTCTCTCTCTCTCTCTCTCTCTCTCTCTCTCTCTCTCTCTCTCTCACTCTCTCACTCTCTCTCACTCTCACTCTCTCTTGCACACACACACACACACACACACAGGCACACACACACAGGCACACACACACACACACACACACACTCTCACATACACACACACACACACACCGTGATTGGAATTTGGTGAAAAACTGCCCAGATGGGATCACAGGTGTGGACTGTCCTGGATTGGGCTACCCTGTGTTACCTGGGGGTGCCCCCTGCCAAACGGCCACAGGCATCGGAGGAGAGGACGGAACCAACGTCTCCATCGTCTCCACAGGCTCTCTCTCCAGGAATTCCTGAAGTGAGATCGTCGAAAACTCGGGATGCGACCTGAATCCATCTTTCTCTCTTGGCAGTTGCTTACCAAGTGAGCTGCACGGTTACCAGAGTTCTAAGTTCTCTTGCGGTCCATCACTAAGGAAGTGAGGTCACTTCTTATAAGATTCCATGACATGGGGTCCTTCCTTCAGTATGATCTACCCAGTGGTCTCTCTGGGCTGACGACTGCTCACCCTCTTCCCCCATGTCAACTCCTTAACTGCACACAAGTGTGCAAACACAGCACTCCCTCAGCCCCTTGGGTGTGCAGCAAGGGCCCCAGGTTTCAAGGCAGGGGTTGGTCAGAATCTGCTTTTTCTCACCATTTCTGTGATCCAAGACAGGATATCGTGTCTTTCAAGACCTGCCCAGTTTCCCAACATGCCCAGTGGGGATTGTGCAAGCCTTTATTTCCTACGAAATTCATGAGGTGTCTATGAGATAAATCTTATGGAAACTCATGGGTTGGTGTCTGTAGTGGATTGAATTATGTCCCCCCAAAAGTCATTGAAGCTTGAATCCCCCGCATTTTATGTATTAGAAACTTAGCCCCCACTCTGATTGTTAGGAGGGTGGGAAATCCTGTTATGGTAATTGAAAGGCAGAGCCTTGGAGGGGATCGGATTGTGGGACTGTGCTGAATGGATTAAAGATGGTGGTCAGGGGTGTGGTTCTGAGAGCTTTAAAAGAAGAGAAAAATCTGTCTTGCTCTCTCCTCTCTCTGCTTCCACCATCTTGCAATGCGAGACCCCTGGGTTGCTGTCACCACCTCCAGATGGATTTTGGACTTCCCAGCCTCAGAAACTGTAAGCAAATAAATTTCATTTTCTTTATAAATTACCCAGATCCAGGTATTGTGTTAGAGCAACACAAAAGGGAATGAATAGAGTGTCAAATGTACATACTGCACATACGTGGAGATATTTGAATTACAAAAAAGAGTGAAATAGCAGGAGATACAATTCAAAGAGGCCTGAGTTCCAGCAGTATAATCTTGGGAAAGTCCTTTGTTGTGACCAGGATTTTTGGGTTTTTTTTTTTTTCCCCCCTGCAGTGATAACACACTGAAATTAATTTCAGGTATTGTCATCTCCTAATAGTAAACTTTTCACTGCCTTCCTATGATATTGAGAATCAGTCCCATGGGCTTTACCTCGGCCTATGTGGTGGCAGCCTGCACAATGAATGGCTCCCAGCACTAAGTGGTTAGCCACTTCCTTCTGACCAGGAGAACACAGCACAAGTGATGGGATGTCACTTCTGTCTGAGTCAGTTCAGGCTGCTGTAACAAAGTACCATAGTGTGGGTAGGTTATATCCAACATCAATTTATTCCTCAGAGATCTGGAGCATGGAAGGTGGAGATCAAAGTCCCAGCAGAGTTGGGTTCAGGTGAGGAATCTCTTTTGGTTTGAAGACAGCCGACCTCAGGTTGTATCCTTTAGAGACAGCACTCAAGTCAGCTTTCCAAAGGTACCTCTGACCGTTGACGACAGCTGAAATAACGGGTGGACAGAAGGTCAGAGACAGAACGCGGGAAAGGTGCGGGACACGAGGGAAGAAAGCCCTTCCCGCAGCACTTGGCAGGGAACAGAAACTTAGCGGCCAAACCTCCACCCTCCTGGAGGAATTGCCACACCAGGGAGAGACCTGCGAGGGGAGCGGCGTGGTGGAGCCGGTAGGACCCGGGTGAGGGGGCTGTAGCTCCCGAGCGAGGCAGGGGAGTAGCGTGGTCGGGCTGAGACGGAGGCGGCACGGGGTGCATTAGGAGGGTTCCCCGGGTCCTGAGTTCAGGAGGGGCGGCGGAGGCCAGCGGGGAGGGATGCAGACGGCGGGCGGGGTGCCCGGCGCTGGCAGAGACAGGAGGCTGGGACGCCCTCCTCCCCTCCGGTGGAGCCCAGCGCTGCCCCGCCGTCCGTCCGTCCTTCCGTCCGTCCGTCCCCAGCACGCAGGATCGCCTTGTCCCAGGGCTGCTGCGGGAGCAGCCGGTCGGGGGCGGTGCGGGGGCCAGACCGGAGTAGCAGGTGCAGCTGGGCTGTGGCTTCCTGGTCACGGGCCGTGTCTTGGGGTCCCGGGCCTGGTGAGCCATCGCCGCCGCTGCGAGTGCGAGGGCGGCGGGGACGAGGCCACTGGGGGAGGGCGGGGAGCGGTTTTGTCGTCTTCCTTGTAGGTTGAGTGTGTTCTTTGTATTTCTACTTCCATGACTGCTGACCTTCGTCCCTGCGGACGTGGTGCTGGGGCACGTCAGCGTCATCTTTGAGTTGGAAGAGCCCTGTGCAGCGCTTTGGGAGAGCGGTCTGCTGTGGGGGATCCTCTCGGCATTCGTCTGTCTGGGAGAGGATTGTCTCTCTCCCTGTTTGAAGGATGCTCTTGTCCGGTACAGTGCTCTTGTCTTGTTGTTGTTGTTGTTGAATTGTTTATTTGACTAGAAGATCTCTTTGTCTCCTGGACTGGGCGTTTTCTGTTGAAGAATTTACTGAAATCTGTATTAGGACTTTCTTGTGAGTGAGTGACTGAGTGAGTGAGTGAGAGAGAGAGAGAGAGAGAGAGAGAGTGTGTGTGTGTGTGTGTGTGTGTGTGTGTGTGCGTGCGTGTCAGTTTGTATGAGAGATTCTGTGTGTGTGTGTGTGGGTGGGTGTGTGTGTGTGTTTTCCTCTCATGCAGCTTTCGGTATTCTTCCTTGGCGTTCTGTGTGGTTTTGACTGTTTGACTAGTGTAAGTGGGGCTGATCTGAGGTTTCATATACAAACTTTTGTGTGGACAGATTTTCAGTTTTCGTTCATATGGACCCAGCGGTAGGATTGCTGGGCCACGTAGTAAGTTTACATTTCACATTTTGAAAAACTACCGACCTGGTTTCCTGGCAGTCTGTAGCATTTTCCAGTCTCTCCGTCAATATATGAGGGTTGTGATATCTCCATAGCCTTGTGAACACTTTGTCTTGACTGTCTTTTTGATTTACAGCCCTTCTAACGGCTACGACACATTATCTCACTGCGGTATTTGATAGACATTTCCTTAAGGGTGACGATGAATATCTCTTTCGGTGCTTATTGGGCTTTCCTATATCTCACTTAGAGAAATGCTTATTTGAATTATCTGAGCAGGTTTGTGGTTGGTTTGTTACGGCGGCTGGCCTGTGTGGGGATCCTAAGCCTTGATCTTGGTATGAGAGCACCACACTCTAACCAACAGAGCGAACTGGCCGACTCTTCCTCTGACCATTTTTTAAATTGGGCTAATTGTCTTTTGCTGTGTGTATATTGGATGAAACGTTTTCAGTAGTCTTGTTAACTAGGAACTGTCCAAGGTCATAATGCCTGTTACGTTAAATGAGCCATTGACCTCATTAAATGGTGATACTGGTGAAGCTTTTTCTTTTCTTTTTTTTTTTTTTTCCTGCACCTGCTTCATGCCCAGAAGAACGGGCACTTCCCACACAGGCTCTAGAGCCAGCCTTGCCTGCTCTGCACCCAGAGTCACCTGTAGGACTGGATCCATGAGCATCTTCTGAGCCCACAGCAGGGGCAGGGAAGTGGTCACCTCCAGTGATGGAGCTGGCACTTGAGCGATCTCCAGAGCCCTTCCACCCCTGTCCTGTGATACGATGAACCAGCCCAGTGTGGACATGCGTGACATCATGGCATTCTCTCCCAAGCTGTTGGCAGAGCAGGTGATGCTGATGGACACGGTGAGTGGCTCGGCTCTGCAGAGTGGGGCCTAGAGAGGCTTCCTTCTTGCACCTGATGTCCCAGACCAGCCATTCGTGACCAGAGTGCAGTGATCTGGGTCTGGTATCAGTTACGCATCTTACTAACCACGTGAACTGACCTAGTTTTATAATGCCTGTGACGTTCCTCTCCACACGTCAACAGTACAGATGGGGCACCGACAGCACCAGGTGCACGGAGTGACTGTGAAGATCAAATGAGTTGGGACGTATGGGAAGCAAGGCCAGGCCCTGGGCCATTTGGGGATGGAGGATGCTCTCACTGAGGTGCAGGCAGGTCCATGGGTCCGTTCCACCCACCCTCCCGGGAGGCTTCACCAGCTTCAGCACTTATTTAGCACCTGATGTGGACTAGACACTGTAGCAGAGGCCCAAGTAGAGCCCCTAGTTGTAGCTTCCAAAGGGAGTGTGAATCTGAATGGGGAAATGGACCTGAGGACTCATTAGGATGGGTTAAGATGCCACCTTGAGATGTGCATGCCCGGCACAGCTTCTGGGGGTGGGGCTGGTGAGAATAACCTGGCTGCAGTGGTACAGACCCTTCGTCAGCAGTGGTAGGCCTGGGACATCATGTACTTAAATACCCTCAGTGGGTAGAGAACCCAACCCAGGGACTCCTGCCAGCCTCCGGCCACATGCTGAGCTTCCTGGGCTCCAGCTCAGACCACCGTCACCTGCCTGGGGACTGCAGGATACTGTGGATTCTGAACTGGGGTGGGCCATGCCCCCGCAAAGTTCTCCTCCTCTCTAGTAGGTGTGCAAGAAGGTGGTGCCCTGTGACCACCGGAACCCCCGCTGGTCCCAGGAGAACAAGAAGGTCAAGGAGCACCTGGCAGCAACTGTCCATGCCACCTTTACCCCGTTCAACAGTGTGGCCGACCGTGTCATCAGCACCTGCCTCGGGGACCACAGCTGGAAGGCCCGGGAACTGCTTTCCGTTTCATAGATTTTTGTGTTTCCTTCTCAGGAGAGCCACCATTTAGGACGTTTTTCTCACTCTCTGCCATTGTCTGTACCCTGCCTGGCACGTCTGTTCACTGTCTGAAGAAGACACGGAGAGACATTGGGAGGTGGGGAGGACATCTCCCTACCAGGGAAGGAGCACCAGGGATGACCGGGGACCTCTGTTGTGCTAAACATTGCTTCCTCGGTGAGCCTGGAAGTCGCTGGGGCCAGGGACACCGGAGGCTGCGATGAGCTGGTTGAAGAGGCCTGTCAATCTTTCTGGGACCTTAGGCCAGCAGTTCTGCCCCAGGATTCAGTGTTTATCAACTGTCAGGCACAGGCTGGAGCCAGTTGGACACTATCAAGTGTTTAGTAACAGCAAAGGAACTCTCTGCACAACTGAAATCTCAACTGTAAAACCAGAGCCGCTCAGTTGAAATGGGGATGGGGCGCAGGTGGCCAGCGTGAGAGCTCCTCTGCCCAGTCCCTCGCAGCCCTTAGGACTCAGAGAAGCCCAGCTGGAAATTCTCATCCAGACAATGGGAATTCTTTGGATTTTCAAACTAAAGGAATTTGAACTCACACAACTCCACGTTATTCACACTTTTTCCTCTTTGCCCTCTCCGGTGGGGGGAGGGGGAAGCTTCCCGAAATTTCAAAAAGCTGTGTGCCAAAGACAGCTCACTGAGTAGAAATGTGCTCATCTAGTAAAGAGGAGGGGAGGGGATAGGGGAGTGACTTGGGGGAAACAACAGGGCGAGAGTGGAAGGGGCGCCTGCCTGGTGGTGATTTTAACTTTCCCCCCGAATGTTTCTGTGAAAACTCTCAGGCTTGTCCAGATTGATAGGAATAGAGATGCGTTTGTGCAGAGGCACTGGGGGTTCTGTGGACAGGAAGCCCTGGAAATGGGTGCAGTGATGCAGCTGTGCTGTGCTGGGGTGGAAGAGAAGGCCGTGGAGAGAAGGAAGGGCACCTACCTTCCCTGGAATAGAAGGGATGAGAAGTGATGACAGCAGACACAGTCAAGTAGTCACCTGAAATGCGTTGTCATCTGAAGGCTCACCCAGGAAAGAATGGGCTTCTGACCTCACTCAGGGTGTTGGCATCATTCGTGTCTGGTGGTGTGTGACTGGGAGCCCCAGCTTCTGACTGGCAAATGTGGGCTGCCCTCAGCGTAGGGGCCACTGCAGTTCCCCACCTCGTGACACTTTCCACAGTTCAGCTGGAGGGTGTCTCTCCAGGCTGCCCCGTGGTTTCTTGTACAACAGACCAGATTCATGGTGGCAGCAGCCTGTCAGCTTTCCTCTATTCACCCAGACTGGAAAAATCACAGATTCTTCCCACACTTAAAAGAGGAGGGTGACACAGAGAGCAAAGGTTGCGGACGTCATGAGGCCATTTTAAGATTCTTCCTCCTACGCCCACCTTTCTACGGAATCCGGTTCGTGATTTTAGAAAAAGCTTCCCCTCGCATTATTGGAGAAATGGTGTTCTATTAAAGAAAACCGACATAAAAATAACGGTCCCCAAAGGTGGGAGAAAAGAAGATTTCCCTCGATCGGGACTTCTCAGCCTTGGCAATCTTGATATTTTGGGCTGGGTAATTCTTTGCCAGGCATGAGACGGTGCGACGTAGGAGATGATGGTAGCTACCTACTAGACGCCAGTGGAAACCTTCATGTGAAAACTAGAAATGTCTCCACAGGTGTTACAAGGTGTCTTGTGGGAGGCAAAACTGCCCCAGCCGAGAAGCACTGCTACACCCCATCTGCAAATATACACACGTGGCGGGCAGTCTTTGCTTGGCGTGGTAGCGCAGAACTCTTAAGAATGACCATACGAGCTTCCAGTATTTTACTGTTTGAACTTTCAGGGCTGTGAAATACGTCTGGGATTTCCTTGAATGTGCAGTGTTACTGGCATCACTATTTCTGGGCTATCTGTTCCTTTGACAAGTTCTCTTATTTGTGTGTGTAAGGTCACCTTCACTGTGGCTGAGTAGTGGGAGTCTTTGCAATGGCAGAAGTGTCAAGATTCTCACAGTTGCCCACTTTCCCCGCCTCTATTTACATTTGATTCCAGTTTCCTTTCCAGCCTCATCACTTCTTGTTTCTTTGTTGCACTTTCATCCTTGTCGGCAGATTCCCTTTCCTGAGTGAGTGAGTGTCGGTCTCTGTTAACTGCCACATGGCTTATCACTGGGAGTCCGGGAGGCGACACAGCTACACAAGCTGCTGTCTGTGCGTGTAGTAGGGAACAGATGCACAGCCACCCCTTGCCAAACAGACTTTGAAAGGAGGGACATGACTGGACACTGATGATGACGCCCATCTGTTGTTTGTGTAGGGACTGTGGGCCGACGGGAGAGCCCTGAGTTTGCACGGTAGCACTTGAGGTGTTCGCTCACGGTTCCTGGCCTGTGGTACTGACATTTGAACAGTGTTGTTGAGGGACTGGTGTATTTAACTAGACGGTGGTGACAGAGAACCATGCGTATGGACACACTTCAAAGAAGGAAACACGTGTGTGTCCACAGAATGCTGAAAAATCTAAACTTTCTAACCCCTCCAAGAAAACGTGGGAAGATGTGGAGTGAGACAATATTTTAAAACCGAGCACCAAATGATCTGCCACTTCTCCCTCAGGAGATTAGACCCTGAGAATCTACAGAGAAGAGAAAATGCAGCTCCACGCAACTGCTATCGGTGCAGAAAGCTTTGCAGTAGCTTTCAGCGAGAAAGAGCTCTTCCGTCGGTTCAGCAGGATAGACAGATGGTGGCGTGTGCGCGCTGCTGGAGCTCGCTGTCACGTTGACACGCAAGCAGTTATTCTGTCTGTGTTCATAGGGCACCATCTCCAAAGATCAGATATCGTCAAATTAAATATTGAAAGACGCACAACGTGCAACGTGACTATATTGATTTTAATGAAAACACCAAGAAAGACAATACTCCTGTGATTCCAGGTAAAGATAGGTGTGTTGGTCCGTTTAGTGTTGCTATAGGAGAATACCTGAAACTGGGTGTTGTTTGAAGAGAAATGGCATTTATTTCTCTCAGTTTCCGAGGCTGGGAAGTCTAAATGCCATTTGGTGGTGGCGACAGTGACTCGGGGTCTCACCTTGCATGATGGTGGGAGCAGAGAGAGCAGAGAGAGAGAGAGAGAGAGAGAGGCAGACTCTCCTCTTCTTCTTAATGCCCCCAGAACCACGCCCCCGACCACCATGTTCAATCCTTTCACTACTGCAGGGTCCTACAATCCTCTCACCTCTTCAAGGCTCCACCTTTCATATTACCGTAATCGGCTTTCCCACCCTCTTCACAGTCCCACGGGGGACTAAGTTTCTAATCCACAAAACTTGGGGGACACATTTCAAGCTTAAGTGAGTTTGGGGGGGGACATAATTCAACCCACTCCAATAGGTAAAACTGAAAAAGGGATTGAATTTATTAGAATCAGGGCCGGTCGGAGGTGGAGCTGGGAAGGCAGTTGCGGCTGCCTGCCTTCCTTGGGCCTGCTCTTCTTTGCCTCGAGGGTGTCGCCGGCCTAGTGGGATGGGGGCTCCAGCTGGCAGGAGAGCTTGTAGCTGCAGGACAGAGAGGCAGCTGCGAGTCTACCTAGCGGGAGCCACACCTCAGCTCTCCCTCCCAGTGCGTGCCCCCTAGCTGGAGTCCTGGTGCCCCAGGGGTCACCGTGCAACAGGGTCTGTGGCTGACCAGACAGCCATGGCCCCAGGCTCTCTGCAGCTGCCACCAGAAAGAGTCCCCTATGCCCTGACTATCATCAAATTCCTGCAAGGCCCTCACCTCTCGTTGTCACTGAGCCACTCAGTGGAGGTAAACCAGTGTCTGAATTCTTCCTCCTTCTCGATGTGGTAATTGTTGGCTGCCACCTGGAGGAGCTGGATCTCTCTGAGGACTTTAACTTCCTGGGGCCACAGAAAAAAACAGGATGCTGACAGGGCCTGGGTGGGAGATGCTAAAGGGGCCTTGTGGGGGAGGGATGGAGCAGGGAGCTGGTTGGCAGACTTGTCTCTCAAGTGATACCCTCCTCTCCTTCCATCCCATCCATGCCCCAACCTGATCTCAGAGTCGGGTTCCAACAGTCTGTCCCCCAGAAATGTGTCCTTGATTCCTGTCCCCTTCCCACACCCTCCAGTGGGATGGGATGCCCCCCTCCGTCTCTCAAATCTTCCTAATACATCAGAGTTGCAGGGGATGCAGGCAGGAAGTGTCCTGCCCGGGTGAGAGGGGCCGTCTCTGACTTCCACATCCCCACGCTCCCTCGAGCGAGGGCCGCAGCTACTCACCTTCCGCCTTTTCTGGGTGTTGAATACCTTTCCCTGAAAGAGTGATGGTCCGAGTCTCTCAGAAAGGCCCCCTAGCCCATTTCTAGCCCCATCCTCACCCGTTCCCGTGTTGCACTAAGGCCAGGGCCACCGGGGTCAGGGGGTTTGCACAAAACAGGGCTTGCACCTAGGTCAGGCTCTGAGCTCTGGAGAAGGATGACATGGGAGCTGAGGATCGAGGACCTTCTGTCTCAGCCCTCCCTGATGACAAGTGAGGATGCTGAAGCCTCTGATCAAAAGGGGCTGCTGGCCACTCCCAAGCTGCCTGCCATCAGAGGGGCCCGATCTCACTCTCTTCCCATGGCAAGCAACGAAGGGAGAGGCTGAGTCCAGCTGAGCTCTGCGACTTGTCCACTTGGAGAACAGGGACTGGGTGGGGGCTTATGCGGAGGCTCCATCGCTCACGGGTGAGAAGGGCGTGACACCCCCAGCACACGGGCAGCCGTGAGGTCTCGTGAGTGGAGGTTTGCCGAGTGCTGAGTTCTAAGGGCTCTCCCCTCCCCAGCCTCAGGGTCCTGGCCCCCGAGCTGCCCGTCCCCAGGCTCACTCACATCCACATAGTCGTCCATCGCAGCGTCTAACATCACCAGGTCGCTGAGATAGGTTCCCAGGAAGGGGACGATGCCCTGTGACATTGGGGTGGTAGTGGTGATGAGCACCAGCTCCTGGGTGTCCACACTTGGCTTATTCTATCAAAATCTTATCAACCTCGTCTTTCTGGACCCCCCCCCCCCCCAGCCAGGTTTTCCACTTGGAGCCACAGAGCAACCTCGGGCGCCTCCCCTCTGTGGCCACACTGCTCTCTCCCCGGCTGGCGTCCAAAGACACCGTGTACCCGCTAGCTACCTCTGTGGTGAACGTTTCATGTCACAGTGGTTACGTGGTTCCTGCCACACCTCGCTCTGTAATCCCCTCTAGGCCAGCTCTTCCAGGTCCTGGACCTGGTGTCCCTAACCAAGGCATCTCAGATGCCCTGGCCACAGGAAGGCAGGCCCCTTAGGGTGGAAGCTGTCTCCTCTTTGGATGTGGAGGCCTCCAGCTGGAAGGGAGGGGCCCCTGTCATCTACTCCCTAGAGCCCCTCCCAGTCACAGACACACTCGCCTTTTTCTGCTGCCGCTGCCTCATCTGGGCTCTCTGATGGTTCATCTCCAAGGTGGCCAGTTTGACAGTCCCCACCTGACAGGGTCAGGGACAAGGTTAGTGCTATGTCCAAATGAATGTCCCCTCCTAAGTTCATGTGGAAACATGACACCCACTGTAACTGTATTAAGAGGGTGGAAGATTCTACAACGCTGTTTGAAAGGTGGGGCCCTGTAAGAGGTGACTGGATTAGGACTACTCTGCCCTCACGAATGAACGAATTCGTTCGTGGGCTATCGTGGAACCGGACTGGCGGCTTCCTAAAGAGTGCGTGGACATACGCTCTTGCCCTCTTGCCATCTGATACGCTGTGCCACCCCCTGACTCTGCAGAGAGTCCCCCCCGCCCCGCTGGAGTAAGACCCTCACTAGATGTACCCCCTCTGCTTGGACTTTCCAGCCTCCTAAACTGTAGGAAAAAAATGCTCGGTTTCTTTAAAAATGACCCAGTTTTAGGTGTTCTGTTGTAAGCAACAGAAAACAGTAAGATAGTGAATGAGACTGTCTTCGCCTCACCCAGTTCCACCCCTGCGCCTGACCTTCAGCTCTGGGTATCTGACTCATGAGCTGGTGGAGTGCCACCACCTCCTCTGGCGGCTCTGGTTCTAGAGTTGATGCCAGCTGTGACACTCTCCAGTGTGCGGTCTTGGGCGTGCACCCCGGCCACCCTTCCCTGTTTCCTCATCGGGAGAGGATCCCCTGAGAACTCATATTACTGTCGTCGACGTTGTCCCCGGCACCCCTGGAGGAAGAGGCAGACACAGGCACGCTCCATGAGCCTCGTTAACCTCCTCGCCACTCTGTGAGGCCCGCACAACAGGCTCGTCGTCATCCCTACGGTCTCCGGGTGAGAAAACAGAAGCCGGAGGCGGGGGCGTGCCTTGCCCAGGGCTTCGCGGCCGAGGCCTGGCTTCCTAGAAACTGCTGGGCTAGTTTGCCGAAGGAAGCCCTGCCTACCGCATCCACCAGCGGCCTGGAGGAAGCCACGTGCCGACAGGATGGAGCAGCGTGCGAGGCGGACACCGGCTGCTTCTGCAGCTCCTCTGCCCTCCTGCACAGCCCGGCTGCCATCACCGCGTCCCGTCACCAGGGCTCCTGCCACATTCTCCACCTGGCCACGGCAGACACATCCTTCTCCTGCTAGTCCGCGCAAGACGGGACTGAAGTTTTCCTGTCAACTTTCAGTGAGAAAGCAAAACGCACCACAACAAAACCAAGCAACTCACCTCTGCCTATGTCCCCAAACACCTGCCCCCATCTCTCAGCCTCTACTTTACCTTTTTGCTCAGTACCTTCTCTTTTCTACATAAGTTTGCAAAACTACGGGAGCCTTTTCTGTGAAGGGGAAAGAAAGAAAGATTAATTTGGGAATAATGGGGCGACCCGTAAGTTCAAGTTTGTTTGTTTGTCTGTCTGTCTGTTTGTTTTTTTGAGACTGCAAACAATCCAAACTGCCTTGAGGAGAGTTGTCAGCTGGCTTCCTCTGAGTCCTATGGGCTCCGGGGCCCTGGGAGAGGGGCTCTCGTGTTGGTCACCTGGGCCCCGTCCCCATTTCAACTGAGAAGCTCTGTTTTACAGTTTAGACGTGAGTAGGACAAGGTCTTATTGTGTCTAGCAAACACTTGAAACTGCCAGTTTGGTAAAAACCCGTGCCTGACACTTAATGAAAGTAGAAAACAAAGCAAAATGAAACTTTAGCTTGGGGTAAGAAATCCTGGGCTAAGTTCCCGGGGAGTCTCCCAGGGAGAGGAGACCCTAGTCATGAGCCCATTCTTGCCTCAGTGCCTCTGACCTCCCGGTCCCTGCCACGGTCATTAAGGGGGCAATGCCCAAACCTGTGGGGGCGTCCCCGGTCCACCCCTGTGCTCCTACAGAAAGAGGCCCACCCACCTGGAAACTTCTCTCCACGTCCTTCTCATTCGATGGATCGGTGTGCTCTGCAGAGCGGAGAGGATGGCGTGGACTGAGGAGAAGTTCCTGAGGACCAAGCACTCCTGGGGAGGAAAGAGAATGAACCAGGAGGTGGGGAGTTGGAGCCCGCCTGCTCCAGCTTCAGCCCCTCGGCTGACATCTCCCCTCTTGGATGAGGCGGAGAGCCGGGCAGCCACGGGAGGGCACAGCTGGAACCCCACGAGCAGAACTCACAGAGGGAGGATGTTAGCTCAACCCAAGAGCCCAGATAGGAAGTGAGCCTCCAGCACTGGGACATGGGGGTCAAGGCCAGTGTGCCCTGAGAGGAAAGGCCCAGGGATTGTGCAGGGACTTGACCACAGGCGACTGCCCTGATGGTGGTTGTTAATAAAAGGCAGTTCCCAAGTCTGCAGAGAGGGGATCCCCTGGGTCCTCCCACGGCTTACCCTGGCCACCTTGATCCAGTGCTCCAGCACCCTGGCTCTGTCCTGGGCCTTCCTGCTGTCATCCCCAAGGCAGGTGGTGATGACGCAATTGGCCACATTGTTAAATTGGGCGACGGTGGCACGAACGGTGGGTGCCAGGTGCTCCTTCCCCTTCTTGTGGCGTTGGGACCAGATGGAGCCCAGGCAGTCATAGGGCACCACCTCCCTAAACAGCTCCTGGAGAGGAAGAGTGTGTCACACACAGGCTACTCTTGTGAAAGAGTTTGGATCTGGCTATGCGCCCACTAAAGGCACCCAAGAGCTAATACTGGCAGGCAAGGAACGAGTGGCATGGTCAGGCAGGCCGTTCTCACTAGCTCCGAGCACTAGAAAATGGCTCGGGTGTGCTCATCTTGAGGCCGCATCCAGTGTGCATCCTGATGAGCCCTTTGTTCTATTTCCTTCCTCAGATGCGCACTGCCTGTGGCAGCTATGACTACGGGTTCTCTTAGGGGGTCTGCTAGGGAGTCGAGTCCATCTCAGGTCCTAAGAAGTGCTGAGGTTGGTGAGGTCACACGGGAGGATGGGTGGGTAACTCCTGAACCCAGCTGCCCCTCAGTGAGCACCCTCCGTCAACCAGAGAAGCCAGGCCCCCGTGCTGCTTTCTCTCTGTCCCTTTTCATGTTAGCTTGGGTCGCTCTGCAACTGGTACTGTTGATGTCTCAACTTGACTGTCGACATGTGGACAGGGAAGGCTTGGGAATGAAGAAACTCATCCAGGTCACATCATTGGTAAGATGTGGAGCTGGTATTGGACCCAGATCACTGGACTCTGGTGAGTAATGGCTTGTCTGGGACACCAGGTGCAAGAAGGACAGCCTGTCTAGGCAGCCGCCCTCCTCGCCCCCCGCAGAGGCGAGCTGCTCACCGCGTCCATCAGAGTCAGCTGCTCTGCCAGCAGCTTAGGAGGGAATGCCCTGATGTCCCACAGGTCTCCACGGGGCCGGTTCAATGTTGCCACAGGAGAGGGGCACGAGGGCTTTGAAGGGTCCTCTAGCTTCAGCCGTATCACATGTGGTGGCTCTTCTCCTGGCACTGCTGCTGGCACGGAAGCTGGCGGTGGACCCAGTTGTCCAGGTGACTCTGAGTGCAGGGCGGGCCCCAGCTCTACCGGAGGTGCTGGCACTGGCTCTAGAGCTTGCCTGGGAAGTGCCTGTGGTTCTGGACATGAAACAGGAGCAGGGGGAAAAATAGAAAAGGTTCACCAGCATCAGTCATTTCCCACTGGCCTTTCCAAACACGGAAAGGATCTGACTGCATTAAAGGGAGTTCTAGCCCCAAAGCACCACCCCTGGTAATTCTTCCAGACTGCGGTCCCCTCACCATCTGTTTCTGCCTCAAAGAGCTCTGGGTGCCTCAGGTTGGTCAGCAGAACGTACACACTGGCACCCGTGTCCAATCCAGGCAAGCTGACCTGCACGTGGTCGATCTTCACTTTCAACGATGGAAAGTGCAGGGGCTGATGGAAATCTGTGCAGAAACGCTCCGGCATAGTGACCACAGTGTGACAGATGGTGCTGGAAGTGTGAGAGTGGGCAGCAAAGTCAGAGGCTGGCCTTTGCTTCCACGCTGTGCTCCCAGGGCACGCTTGCGTGGTTCTGGGCCCCTGGGCCTGCCACTGCCTGTCTAGAGGACACACCCCTCCCCCACCCAAGCCCTGTGTGGCGGTCCTGACAGTGGCAGACCTGGCCATTAGACAGGACAAGTACAGACCCTCGTGAGCCTCACCCTTACACTCACATGGGTTTTCCGAAGGGACGGGACACCCACCTATGTGCACCTGTGAACTAAGGACCAAGGCCCCAGGCAGGTCTGTGGGCAGGTTGCTCATAACTTCAGGCCTGAGCCGCTGTTGTCTGGGTCAGGAGGGACAGAGGTGGGATGGAGGACGGGCAGAGCTAGGATGCCACTGTCCTGGGGACGTGTCTCTCGAGAGCTGGCGGTGAGCCCCAGACTCCCCCTGTTTTGCAGGGAGACTGTGACCCCATCCACAGCTCCGTTGGACTCCTTTTCACTTGCAGGGAAAGCCCCCAGACCTCAGCGCCCTCGTGGGAATTACAAGTTGTCTCAGATTCACAGCTTTGTCAGTCCCTCCCCAGCCACGGTCCGTATGTGCCCCCGCACTCTGGGGTACAGTGAGCTCTCTCTCTGGATCAAAAGTCCACATACTTTCTAGTTGGGTGCCGGGCCTGTCATTGGGGGTAGGACGCGGGAGAATGCACCTCCACCTTGAGGAGGCCACGAGGGCGTCACAACTGACATGCTGTGGACGTGACGTGCTCACGGTGTCTACCGTGAGTATCTCACTCCATGACTAGAATTGAGACCCAGTGTCTGTGGTCTGCTTTGGTCACTGAATTATGCCAAGCGTCTAGAAAAGTGACTTTACAAAGGAAGGGCTTCTAAATGTGTTGAATAAGTAAGCCCCAAGCAGAGCATTCCCAGATATCTGAGTGGACCTGGGGTCCCTTCCTCTGGTGCCCATGGAGCCTGTTCGTTCTATATCAGGGACAAAGACAAGTTAGAAGAAATCTCAAATAAAAGTGCTAAATCAGATATGCCTTCTCTGGGCTTTTGCAAACTCAGAGAGACACCGGCCATGGGGTGGGGGTGGGGGGCATGAGGCAGAGAGCTTTTTCAGCCAAACAGGAAAGAAAAATAATAAATATGAACAAGCACAGTGCATCCAGCTGAGCCAGGCACTAGGCATCTCCTTGCCATGTCTTATGAAATTTGGCCCCTATAAAGACTCGATGGGGTTCATCCTCTTACCACCCCACTCCTCAGAGGAGCAACCAGGCTCAGAGTGCTGCAGTGGCATTCCCGAGACACAGCTTCTAGGTGGCAGGGTCACCACGGTGCCTTGGAGGGGGCGGGCACTCACCTACTGAAGAGCTGGTCCAGGAACTGTGGGATGGTGGCGAAGTCCCAGTAGGAGCAAAGGAAGGTGGAGAAGTGGGGGACCGTTCTGCCCTGGAGAGCTGGCAGCAGGGACTCCAGCAGCTTCGCCCTTGTGCCTGGCTGGAGGGTCCGCATCATGCGGATCTCTTGCAGGTCCAGGGTACGACCCTTTTTACCCTGGAAGGAACAAGGAGGGACACGCTTTCAGTGTCATCACCGTGAATCGCCAGAGAACTGGGGCCTGGAGCTCAGACCAGGAAGCCCCAACCCTTTAGGGATCTGCTCATGTGGGAGACATGAGTGACCGTCGTGAAAAAGATTATAGGCTCTCAAAGCAAAAGTTGACGTGGGGGCGCTGGACAGAAAAGAACTGAGAAAGTAGTACCTTCGCAGTATCTTCAATGTGGTTTGTTAGCTGTGGAGCAACTAAGTGCCTGTATTAGTAGCCTGTATTAGAGATCACTGTCCTGGTGAGTTCTCAAAAATGACTCCCACTGTAGCCACAGGAAACACAGGCATTTGGATGTCAGTGGCTGCTCGACAGCACACAGGTCGGCGCTGAGAACTGTCCTCAGCTGTGGCTGCAGGTTCCCACTGAGCTCCCAGGGGCTTGGTCTGCTGCTGGCATGGGAAGGAAGGGGGCGGTGGGAACCTCATTTCCTCCCCATTTTGGAGACTGTGTGCAGAGAAAGACACCTGAAGAGAACCCTCACAACTTAAACAACACAATTGTGCTCCTTTCATTTAGATCAGAGAGAGCCACGCTGATCCCAGATGCCACACAGTGGGAGCGCTGGCAGCTTCTGGGGCAGGAGGAAGCCCATTGCAGTGCCAAGATCTGAGCAGACGATTGAGGAAAAAGAAAGACCAAGTGTGCGGTAAGTGGCTGACTGTGACTGAGACGTATCCGTTGCGAGGTTGAAAATGAAGGAAAACAAATGGTCATCTTATTTGCCACAAGGTCTCCAGACGGGTAAAATATCGAAAAGAATGTTAACACCCAGGAAAGGCTGAGGCAGGGAAGCAGCTCCGTTCTGAGACTGCTGCTGACCATGCACCTGCTACATCACTTTGGAAAGTCATCTGGCTTTAGCTATCAACATTTGACACGTGCACAGCTCTTGACCCAGGAATCCCTCTCCCCGGAGGCTGTTTTAGGAGGGGATTAGTATATGTTCTGGGCTGAACTGTATTCCCTTCTTAAAATTCACAATTGATGTTGTCATACCCAGTGCATAAGGTGATGACTGCGGTAGGACACAGGTCTTTGGAAAGGCAATTAAGTTTGAGTAAATTCGTTAGTGTTCGCTTTGATTTGACATGACACGGGCCGTCACAGGAAGACGTGGTAAGGACACAGAGAAGCAGTAGAGAAGAGCATGTGAACAGAGGTATAGAACGTGGCCGTCTCCAAGCCCAGGAGAGAGACCTCAGGGGAAACCACCCCAGCCAACAGCTTGACATCAAATTTCTAGCCTCCAGAATTGTGGGAACATATATTTTTGTTGTCAGAGGCCTCTAGTGTGTGGCGCTGTGTTACGGCATCCCTAGCCAGCTCACACAGTCTGTCGGGCACACATAAGATGTTCCCTGCAGCGCGGCTGAAGTGGAAATTACAACTGAACCGTGTCACGTTCCACCGGCACCGAGAGACTGAACTGCCAGGGAAAATGGCCTCTGTTACAGGAAAACATGAAGACATGGGAGGGCACAGCTCCCGGCCTGGTGGGGCTCCAGCGATGTGCTCTGCGAGATGACCCATTGCAGACAAACGTGTAGAACAGCCGGACCCCCTTTTTTGTGTGACTTCTCTTTTGTGTGTGTGTGAGCACACCCTGCCCCAAAAGGGGGATGGTTTGTAAGTCTTGGAGGAGACCTGGGAGGCAGCGGGGCTGACTGCTGCACAGGACACCTGGGGTGGGGAGCTAAGACAGTAAGAAGAGTGGCAACGAGCAGAGATACTCACGGCCTAGTGTAGAGTGAAACCACACAGAAGTGCCTACTCTTATAGTCCTGCAAGTGAGAGAACAGGGACTTTGCACCTTAAGCGAGTTGCCAGTGGGTAGTACTAGAGGCCAGATTCCTGTGGGAGTGGGACTGTGGGTCACTCCAGTGGGAACGCTTGAGTATAGTTTCCAGGGGAGTCCCCATATTTGGGTCGGGGTCCTGGGCCCACTCTGGTCATTTTGCGTTCCTTTCTGTGGAGACCTCTCTGTGCCTGCTCTCACCTTAGACCAGCGCTGGCCTTGGTGGGTGACATGGTGCGCCTGCCCCTTGTCCAGGGAGATGGGGTATTCGGACCCATCGGACACCTCCTCGGTGATCTCCTGCGTGGAGCTCTGTAATGAGAGTGGCCGGCATTTGGGCCAGTAAGAGTCAGCAGCCTCCTGCCTGTGTCCGTGGGAGATACCCCGACTAGAAATTCTGCCCCCCTGATCGGGCACAGAGAAGCATCTGCATAGACCTCTAGCCAGGGAGGAAACCAGATAACAGCTGGAGGTGAAGAATTTACTTCTGAGGATACAGACTTGGTCCCTAACAGTTACTTTCCCATCCTTCCAGCCACAACGTGAGACGTGGACAGACCTTCCAGGGTTTCATCCCCTAACGCGACCATCTCCTGTTCAGGAGGGGCCCTTCTCCTCCTCTTTATCTTTATTCTCTCTCTCTCTCTCTCTCTCTCTCTCTCTCTCTCTCTCTCTCTCTCACTCTCTCACTCTCTCTCACTCTCACTCTCTCTTGCACACACACACACACACACACACAGGCACACACACACAGGCACACACACACACACACACACACACTCTCACATACACACACACACACACACCGTGATTGGAATTTGGTGAAAAACTGCCCAGATGGGATCACAGGTGTGGACTGTCCTGGATTGGGCTACCCTGTGTTACCTGGGGGTGCCCCCTGCCAAACGGCCACAGGCATCGGAGGAGAGGACGGAACCAACGTCTCCATCGTCTCCACAGGCTCTCTCTCCAGGAATTCCTGAAGTGAGATCGTCGAAAACTCGGGATGCGACCTGAATCCATCTTTCTCTCTTGGCAGTTGCTTACCAAGTGAGCTGCACGGTTACCAGAGTTCTAAGTTCTCTTGCGGTCCATCACTAAGGAAGTGAGGTCACTTCTTATAAGATTCCATGACATGGGGTCCTTCCTTCAGTATGATCTACCCAGTGGTCTCTCTGGGCTGACGACTGCTCACCCTCTTCCCCCATGTCAACTCCTTAACTGCACACAAGTGTGCAAACACAGCACTCCCTCAGCCCCTTGGGTGTGCAGCAAGGGCCCCAGGTTTCAAGGCAGGGGTTGGTCAGAATCTGCTTTTTCTCACCATTTCTGTGATCCAAGACAGGATATCGTGTCTTTCAAGACCTGCCCAGTTTCCCAACATGCCCAGTGGGGATTGTGCAAGCCTTTATTTCCTACGAAATTCATGAGGTGTCTATGAGATAAATCTTATGGAAACTCATGGGTTGGTGTCTGTAGTGGATTGAATTATGTCCCCCCAAAAGTCATTGAAGCTTGAATCCCCCGCATTTTATGTATTAGAAACTTAGCCCCCACTCTGATTGTTAGGAGGGTGGGAAATCCTGTTATGGTAATTGAAAGGCAGAGCCTTGGAGGGGATCGGATTGTGGGACTGTGCTGAATGGATTAAAGATGGTGGTCAGGGGTGTGGTTCTGAGAGCTTTAAAAGAAGAGAAAAATCTGTCTTGCTCTCTCCTCTCTCTGCTTCCACCATCTTGCAATGCGAGACCCCTGGGTTGCTGTCACCACCTCCAGATGGATTTTGGACTTCCCAGCCTCAGAAACTGTAAGCAAATAAATTTCATTTTCTTTATAAATTACCCAGATCCAGGTATTGTGTTAGAGCAACACAAAAGGGAATGAATAGAGTGTCAAATGTACATACTGCACATACGTGGAGATATTTGAATTACAAAAAAGAGTGAAATAGCAGGAGATACAATTCAAAGAGGCCTGAGTTCCAGCAGTATAATCTTGGGAAAGTCCTTTGTTGTGACCAGGATTTTTGGGTTTTTTTTTTTTTCCCCCCTGCAGTGATAACACACTGAAATTAATTTCAGGTATTGTCATCTCCTAATAGTAAACTTTTCACTGCCTTCCTATGATATTGAGAATCAGTCCCATGGGCTTTACCTCGGCCTATGTGGTGGCAGCCTGCACAATGAATGGCTCCCAGCACTAAGTGGTTAGCCACTTCCTTCTGACCAGGAGAACACAGCACAAGTGATGGGATGTCACTTCTGTCTGAGTCAGTTCAGGCTGCTGTAACAAAGTACCATAGTGTGGGTAGGTTATATCCAACATCAATTTATTCCTCAGAGATCTGGAGCATGGAAGGTGGAGATCAAAGTCCCAGCAGAGTTGGGTTCAGGTGAGGAATCTCTTTTGGTTTGAAGACAGCCGACCTCAGGTTGTATCCTTTAGAGACAGCACTCAAGTCAGCTTTCCAAAGGTACCTCTGACCGTTGACGACAGCTGAAATAACGGGTGGACAGAAGGTCAGAGACAGAACGCGGGAAAGGTGCGGGACACGAGGGAAGAAAGCCCTTCCCGCAGCACTTGGCAGGGAACAGAAACTTAGCGGCCAAACCTCCACCCTCCTGGAGGAATTGCCACACCAGGGAGAGACCTGCGAGGGGAGCGGCGTGGTGGAGCCGGTAGGACCCGGGTGAGGGGGCTGTAGCTCCCGAGCGAGGCAGGGGAGTAGCGTGGTCGGGCTGAGACGGAGGCGGCACGGGGTGCATTAGGAGGGTTCCCCGGGTCCTGAGTTCAGGAGGGGCGGCGGAGGCCAGCGGGGAGGGATGCAGACGGCGGGCGGGGTGCCCGGCGCTGGCAGAGACAGGAGGCTGGGACGCCCTCCTCCCCTCCGGTGGAGCCCAGCGCTGCCCCGCCGTCCGTCCGTCCTTCCGTCCGTCCGTCCCCAGCACGCAGGATCGCCTTGTCCCAGGGCTGCTGCGGGAGCAGCCGGTCGGGGGCGGTGCGGGGGCCAGACCGGAGTAGCAGGTGCAGCTGGGCTGTGGCTTCCTGGTCACGGGCCGTGTCTTGGGGTCCCGGGCCTGGTGAGCCATCGCCGCCGCTGCGAGTGCGAGGGCGGCGGGGACGAGGCCACTGGGGGAGGGCGGGGAGCGGTTTTGTCGTCTTCCTTGTAGGTTGAGTGTGTTCTTTGTATTTCTACTTCCATGACTGCTGACCTTCGTCCCTGCGGACGTGGTGCTGGGGCACGTCAGCGTCATCTTTGAGTTGGAAGAGCCCTGTGCAGCGCTTTGGGAGAGCGGTCTGCTGTGGGGGATCCTCTCGGCATTCGTCTGTCTGGGAGAGGATTGTCTCTCTCCCTGTTTGAAGGATGCTCTTGTCCGGTACAGTGCTCTTGTCTTGTTGTTGTTGTTGTTGAATTGTTTATTTGACTAGAAGATCTCTTTGTCTCCTGGACTGGGCGTTTTCTGTTGAAGAATTTACTGAAATCTGTATTAGGACTTTCTTGTGAGTGAGTGACTGAGTGAGTGAGTGAGAGAGAGAGAGAGAGAGAGAGAGAGTGTGTGTGTGTGTGTGTGTGTGTGTGTGTGTGCGTGCGTGTCAGTTTGTATGAGAGATTCTGTGTGTGTGTGTGTGGGTGGGTGTGTGTGTGTGTTTTCCTCTCATGCAGCTTTCGGTATTCTTCCTTGGCGTTCTGTGTGGTTTTGACTGTTTGACTAGTGTAAGTGGGGCTGATCTGAGGTTTCATATACAAACTTTTGTGTGGACAGATTTTCAGTTTTCGTTCATATGGACCCAGCGGTAGGATTGCTGGGCCACGTAGTAAGTTTACATTTCACATTTTGAAAAACTACCGACCTGGTTTCCTGGCAGTCTGTAGCATTTTCCAGTCTCTCCGTCAATATATGAGGGTTGTGATATCTCCATAGCCTTGTGAACACTTTGTCTTGACTGTCTTTTTGATTTACAGCCCTTCTAACGGCTACGACACATTATCTCACTGCGGTATTTGATAGACATTTCCTTAAGGGTGACGATGAATATCTCTTTCGGTGCTTATTGGGCTTTCCTATATCTCACTTAGAGAAATGCTTATTTGAATTATCTGAGCAGGTTTGTGGTTGGTTTGTTACGGCGGCTGGCCTGTGTGGGGATCCTAAGCCTTGATCTTGGTATGAGAGCACCACACTCTAACCAACAGAGCGAACTGGCCGACTCTTCCTCTGACCATTTTTTAAATTGGGCTAATTGTCTTTTGCTGTGTGTATATTGGATGAAACGTTTTCAGTAGTCTTGTTAACTAGGAACTGTCCAAGGTCATAATGCCTGTTACGTTAAATGAGCCATTGACCTCATTAAATGGTGATACTGGTGAAGCTTTTTCTTTTCTTTTTTTTTTTTTTTCCTGCACCTGCTTCATGCCCAGAAGAACGGGCACTTCCCACACAGGCTCTAGAGCCAGCCTTGCCTGCTCTGCACCCAGAGTCACCTGTAGGACTGGATCCATGAGCATCTTCTGAGCCCACAGCAGGGGCAGGGAAGTGGTCACCTCCAGTGATGGAGCTGGCACTTGAGCGATCTCCAGAGCCCTTCCACCCCTGTCCTGTGATACGATGAACCAGCCCAGTGTGGACATGCGTGACATCATGGCATTCTCTCCCAAGCTGTTGGCAGAGCAGGTGATGCTGATGGACACGGTGAGTGGCTCGGCTCTGCAGAGTGGGGCCTAGAGAGGCTTCCTTCTTGCACCTGATGTCCCAGACCAGCCATTCGTGACCAGAGTGCAGTGATCTGGGTCTGGTATCAGTTACGCATCTTACTAACCACGTGAACTGACCTAGTTTTATAATGCCTGTGACGTTCCTCTCCACACGTCAACAGTACAGATGGGGCACCGACAGCACCAGGTGCACGGAGTGACTGTGAAGATCAAATGAGTTGGGACGTATGGGAAGCAAGGCCAGGCCCTGGGCCATTTGGGGATGGAGGATGCTCTCACTGAGGTGCAGGCAGGTCCATGGGTCCGTTCCACCCACCCTCCCGGGAGGCTTCACCAGCTTCAGCACTTATTTAGCACCTGATGTGGACTAGACACTGTAGCAGAGGCCCAAGTAGAGCCCCTAGTTGTAGCTTCCAAAGGGAGTGTGAATCTGAATGGGGAAATGGACCTGAGGACTCATTAGGATGGGTTAAGATGCCACCTTGAGATGTGCATGCCCGGCACAGCTTCTGGGGGTGGGGCTGGTGAGAATAACCTGGCTGCAGTGGTACAGACCCTTCGTCAGCAGTGGTAGGCCTGGGACATCATGTACTTAAATACCCTCAGTGGGTAGAGAACCCAACCCAGGGACTCCTGCCAGCCTCCGGCCACATGCTGAGCTTCCTGGGCTCCAGCTCAGACCACCGTCACCTGCCTGGGGACTGCAGGATACTGTGGATTCTGAACTGGGGTGGGCCATGCCCCCGCAAAGTTCTCCTCCTCTCTAGTAGGTGTGCAAGAAGGTGGTGCCCTGTGACCACCGGAGCCCCCGCTGGTCCCAGGAGAACAAGAAGGTCAAGGAGCACCTGGCAGCAACTGTCCATGCCACCTTTACCCCGTTCAACAGTGTGGCCGACCGTGTCATCAGCACCTGCCTCGGGGACCACAGCTGGAAGGCCCGGGAACTGCTTTCCGTTTCATAGATTTTTGTGTTTCCTTCTCAGGAGAGCCACCATTTAGGACGTTTTTCTCACTCTCTGCCATTGTCTGTACCCTGCCTGGCACGTCTGTTCACTGTCTGAAGAAGACACGGAGAGACATTGGGAGGTAGGGAGGACATCTCCCTACCAGGGAAGGAGCACCAGGGATGACCGGGGACCTCTGTTGTGCTAAACATTGCTTCCTCGGTGAGCCTGGAAGTCGCTGGGGCCAGGGACACTGGAGGCTGCGATGAGCTGGTTGAAGAGGCCTGTCAATCTTTCTGGGACCTTAGGCCAGTAGTTCTGCCCCAGGATTCAGTGTTTATCAACTGTCAGGCACAGGCTGGAGCCAGTTGGACACTATCAAGTGTTTAGTAACAGCAAAGGAACTCTCTGCACAACTGAAATCTCAACTGTAAAACCAGAGCCGCTCAGTTGAAATGGGGATGGGGCGCAGGTGGCCAGCGTGAGAGCTCCTCTGCCCAGTCCCTCGCAGCCCTTAGGACTCAGAGAAGCCCAGCTGGAAATTCTCATCCAGACAATGGGAATTCTTTGGATTTTCAAACTAAAGGAATTTGAACTCACACAACTCCACATTATTCACACTTTTTCCTCTTTGCCCTCTCCGGTGGGGGGGGGGGGGAGCTTCCCGAAATTTCAAAAAGCTGTGTGCCAAAGACAGCTCACTGAGTAGAAATGTGCTCATCTAGTAAAGAGGAGGGGAGGGGATAGGGGAGTGACTTGGGGGAAACAACAGGGCGAGAGTGGAAGGGGCGCCTGCCTGGTGGTGATTTTAACTTTCCCCCCGAATGTTTCTGTGAAAACTCTCAGGCTTGTCCAGATTGATAGGAATAGAGATGCGTTTGTGCAGAGGCACTGGGGGTTCTGTGGACAGGAAGCCCTGGAAATGGGTGCAGTGATGCAGCTGTGCTGTGCTGGGGTGGAAGAGAAGGCCGTGGAGAGAAGGAAGGGCACCTACCTTCCCTGGAATAGAAGGGATGAGAAGTGATGACAGCAGACACAGTCAAGTAGTCACCTGAAATGCGTTGTCATCTGAAGGCTCACCCAGGAAAGAATGGGCTTCTGACCTCACTCAGGGTGTTGGCATCATTCGTGTCTGGTGGTGTGTGACTGGGAGCCCCAGCTTCTGACTGGCAAATGTGGGCTGCCCTCAGCGTAGGGGCCACTGCAGTTCCCCACCTCGTGACACTTTCCACAGTTCAGCTGGAGGGTGTCTCTCCAGGCTGCCCCGTGGTTTCTTGTACAACAGACCAGATTCATGGTGGCAGCAGCCTGTCAGCTTTCCTCTATTCACCCAGACTGGAAAAATCACAGATTCTTCCCACACTTAAAAGAGGAGGGTGACACAGAGAGCAAAGGTTGCGGACGTCATGAGGCCATTTTAAGATTCTTCCTCCTACGCCCACCTTTCTACGGAATCCGGTTCGTGATTTTAGAAAAAGCTTCCCCTCGCATTATTGGAGAAATGGTGTTCTATTAAAGAAAACCGACATAAAAATAACGGTCCCCAAAGGTGGGAGAAAAGAAGATTTCCCTCGATCGGGACTTCTCAGCCTTGGCAATCTTGATATTTTGGGCTGGGTAATTCTTTGCCAGGCATGAGACGGTGCGACGTAGGAGATGATGGTAGCTACCTACTAGACGCCAGTGGAAACCTTCATGTGAAAACTAGAAATGTCTCCACAGGTGTTACAAGGTGTCTTGTGGGAGGCAAAACTGCCCCAGCCGAGAAGCACTGCTACACCCCATCTGCAAATATACACACGTGGCGGGCAGTCTTTGCTTGGCGTGGTAGCGCAGAACTCTTAAGAATGACCATACGAGCTTCCAGTATTTTACTGTTTGAACTTTCAGGGCTGTGAAATACGTCTGGGATTTCCTTGAATGTGCAGTGTTACTGGCATCACTATTTCTGGGCTATCTGTTCCTTTGACAAGTTCTCTTATTTGTGTGTGTAAGGTCACCTTCACTGTGGCTGAGTAGTGGGAGTCTTTGCAATGGCAGAAGTGTCAAGATTCTCACAGTTGCCCACTTTCCCCGCCTCTATTTACATTTGATTCCAGTTTCCTTTCCAGCCTCATCACTTCTTGTTTCTTTGTTGCACTTTCATCCTTGTCGGCAAATTCCCTTTCCTGAGTGAGTGAGTGTCGGTCTCTGTTAACTGCCACATGGCTTATCACTGGGAGTCCGGGAGGCGACACAGCTACACAAGCTGCTGTCTGTGCGTGTAGTAGGGAACAGATGCACAGCCACCCCTTGCCAAACAGACTTTGAAAGGAGGGACATGACTGGACACTGATGATGACGCCCATCTGTTGTTTGTGTAGGGACTGTGGGCCGACGGGAGAGCCCTGAGTTTGCACGGTAGCACTTGAGGTGTTCGCTCACGGTTCCTGGCCTGTGGTACTGACATTTGAACAGTGTTGTTGAGGGACTGGTGTATTTAACTAGACGGTGGTGACAGAGAACCATGCGTATGGACACACTTCAAAGAAGGAAACACGTGTGTGTCCACAGAATGCTGAAAAATCTAAACTTTCTAACCCCTCCAAGAAAACGTGGGAAGATGTGGAGTGAGACAATATTTTAAAACCGAGCACCAAATGATCTGCCACTTCTCCCTGAGGAGATTAGACCCTGAGAATCTACAGAGAAGAGAAAATGCAGCTCCACGCAACTGCTATCGGTGCAGAAAGCTTTGCAGTAGCTTTCAGCGAGAAAGAGCTCTTCCGTCGGTTCAGCAGGATAGACAGATGGTGGCGTGTGCGCGCTGCTGGAGCTCGCTGTCACGTTGACACGCAAGCAGTTATTCTGTCTGTGTTCATAGGGCACCATCTCCAAAGATCAGATATCGTCAAATTAAATATTGAAAGACGCACAACGTGCAACGTGACTATATTGATTTTAATGAAAACACCAAGAAAGACAATACTCCTGTGATTCCAGGTAAAGATAGGTGTGTTGGTCCGTTTAGTGTTGCTATAGGAGAATACCTGAAACTGGGTGTTGTTTGAAGAGAAATGGCATTTATTTCTCTCAGTTTCCGAGGCTGGGAAGTCTAAATGCCATTTGGTGGTGGCGACAGTGACTCGGGGTCTCACCTTGCATGATGGTGGGAGCAGAGAGAGCAGAGAGAGAGAGAGAGAGAGAGAGGCAGACTCTCCTCTTCTTCTTAATGCCCCCAGAACCACGCCCCCGACCACCATGTTCAATCCTTTCACTACTGCAGGGTCCTACAATCCTCTCACCTCTTCAAGGCTCCACCTTTCATATTACCGTAATCGGCTTTCCCACCCTCTTCACAGTCCCACGGGGGACTAAGTTTCTAATCCACAAAACTTGGGGGACACATTTCAAGCTTAAGTGAGTTTGGGGGGGGACATAATTCAACCCACTCCAATAGGTAAAACTGAAAAAGGGATTGAATTTATTAGAATCAGGGCCGGTCGGAGGTGGAGCTGGGAAGGCAGTTGCGGCTGCCTGCCTTCCTTGGGCCTGCTCTTCTTTGCCTCGAGGGTGTCGCCGGCCTAGTGGGATGGGGGCTCCAGCTGGCAGGAGAGCTTGTAGCTGCAGGACAGAGAGGCAGCTGCGAGTCTACCTAGCGGGAGCCACACCTCAGCTCTCCCTCCCAGTGCGTGCCCCCTAGCTGGAGTCCTGGTGCCCCAGGGGTCACCGTGCAACAGGGTCTGTGGCTGACCAGACAGCCATGGCCCCAGGCTCTCTGCAGCTGCCACCAGAAAGAGTCCCCTATGCCCTGACTATCATCAAATTCCTGCAAGGCCCTCACCTCTCGTTGTCACTGAGCCACTCAGTGGAGGTAAACCAGTGTCTGAATTCTTCCTCCTTCTCGATGTGGTAATTGTTGGCTGCCACCTGGAGGAGCTGGATCTCTCTGAGGACTTTAACTTCCTGGGGCCACAGAAAAAAACAGGATGCTGACAGGGCCTGGGTGGGAGATGCTAAAGGGGCCTTGTGGGGGAGGGATGGAGCAGGGAGCTGGTTGGCAGACTTGTCTCTCAAGTGATACCCTCCTCTCCTTCCATCCCATCCATGCCCCAACCTGATCTCAGAGTCGGGTTCCAACAGTCTGTCCCCCAGAAATGTGTCCTTGATTCCTGTCCCCTTCCCACACCCTCCAGTGGGATGGGATGCCCCCCTCCGTCTCTCAAATCTTCCTAATACATCAGAGTTGCAGGGGATGCAGGCAGGAAGTGTCCTGCCCGGGTGAGAGGGGCCGTCTCTGACTTCCACATCCCCACGCTCCCTCGAGCGAGGGCCGCAGCTACTCACCTTCCGCCTTTTCTGGGTGTTGAATACCTTTCCCTGAAAGAGTGATGGTCCGAGTCTCTCAGAAAGGCCCCCTAGCCCATTTCTAGCCCCATCCTCACCCGTTCCCGTGTTGCACTAAGGCCAGGGCCACCGGGGTCAGGGGGTTTGCACAAAACAGGGCTTGCACCTAGGTCAGGCTCTGAGCTCTGGAGAAGGATGACATGGGAGCTGAGGATCGAGGACCTTCTGTCTCAGCCCTCCCTGATGACAAGTGAGGATGCTGAAGCCTCTGATCAAAAGGGGCTGCTGGCCACTCCCAAGCTGCCTGCCATCAGAGGGGCCCGATCTCACTCTCTTCCCATGGCAAGCAACGAAGGGAGAGGCTGAGTCCAGCTGAGCTCTGCGACTTGTCCACTTGGAGAACAGGGACTGGGTGGGGGCTTATGCGGAGGCTCCATCGCTCACGGGTGAGAAGGGCGTGACACCCCCAGCACACGGGCAGCCGTGAGGTCTCGTGAGTGGAGGTTTGCCGAGTGCTGAGTTCTAAGGGCTCTCCCCTCCCCAGCCTCAGGGTCCTGGCCCCCGAGCTGCCCGTCCCCAGGCTCACTCACATCCACATAGTCGTCCATCGCAGCGTCTAACATCACCAGGTCGCTGAGATAGGTTCCCAGGAAGGGGACGATGCCCTGTGACATTGGGGTGGTAGTGGTGATGAGCACCAGCTCCTGGGTGTCCACACTTGGCTTATTCTATCAAAATCTTATCAACCTCGTCTTTCTGGACCCCCCCCCCCGCAGCCAGGTTTTCCACTTGGAGCCACAGAGCAACCTCAGGCGCCTCCCCTCTGTGGCCACACTGCTCTCTCCCCGGCTGGCGTCCAAAGACACCGTGTACCCCCTAGCTACCTCTGTGGTGAACGTTTCATGTCACAGTGGTTACGTGGTTCCTGCCACACCTCGCTCTGTAATCCCCTCTAGGCCAGCTCTTCCAGGTCCTGGACCTGGTGTCCCTAACAAAGGCATCTCAGATGCCCTGGCCACAGGAAGGCAGGCCCCTTAGGGTGGAAGCTGTCTCCTCTTTGGATGTGGAGGCCTCCAGCTGGAAGGGAGGGGCCCCTGTCATCTACTCCCTAGAGCCCCTCCCAGTCACAGACACACTCGCCTTTTTCTGCTGCCGCTGCCTCATCTGGGCTCTCTGATGGTTCATCTCCAAGGTGGCCAGTTTGACAGTCCCCACCTGACAGGGTCAGGGACAAGGTTAGTGCTATGTCCAAATGAATGTCCCCTCCTAAGTTCATGTGGAAACATGACACCCACTGTAACTGTATTAAGAGGGTGGAAGATTCTACAACGCTGTTTGAAAGGTGGGGCCCTGTAAGAGGTGACTGGATTAGGACTACTCTGCCCTCACGAATGAACGAATTCGTTCGTGGGCTATCGTGGAACCGGACTGGCGGCTTCCTAAAGAGTGCGTGGACATACGCTCTTGCCCTCTTGCCATCTGATACGCTGTGCCACCCCCTGACTCTGCAGAGAGTCCCCCCCGCCCCGCTGGAGTAAGACCCTCACTAGATGTACCCCCTCTGCTTGGACTTTCCAGCCTCCTAAACTGTAGGAAAAAAATGCTCGGTTTCTTTAAAAATGACCCAGTTTTAGGTGTTCTGTTGTAAGCAACAGAAAACAGTAAGATAGTGAATGAGACTGTCTTCGCCTCACCCAGTTCCACCCCTGCGCCTGACCTTCAGCTCTGGGTATCTGACTCATGAGCTGGTGGAGTGCCACCACCTCCTCTGGCGGCTCTGGTTCTAGAGTTGATGCCAGCTGTGACACTCTCCAGTGTGCGGTCTTGGGCGTGCACCCCGGCCACCCTTCCCTGTTTCCTCATCGGGAGAGGATCCCCTGAGAACTCATATTACTGTCGTCGACGTTGTCCCCGGCACCCCTGGAGGAAGAGGCAGACACAGGCACGCTCCATGAGCCTCGTTAACCTCCTCGCCACTCTGTGAGGCCCGCACAACAGGCTCGTCGTCATCCCTACGGTCTCCGGGTGAGAAAACAGAAGCCGGAGGCGGGGGCGTGCCTTGCCCAGGGCTTCGCGGCCGAGGCCTGGCTTCCTAGAAACTGCTGGGCTAGTTTGCCGAAGGAAGCCCTGCCTACCGCATCCACCAGCGGCCTGGAGGAAGCCACGTGCCGACAGGATGGAGCAGCGTGCGAGGCGGACACCGGCTGCTTCTGCAGCTCCTCTGCCCTCCTGCACAGCCCGGCTGCCATCACCGCGTCCCGTCACCAGGGCTCCTGCCACATTCTCCACCTGGCCACGGCAGACACATCCTTCTCCTGCTAGTCCGCGCAAGACGGGACTGAAGTTTTCCTGTCAACTTTCAGTGAGAAAGCAAAACGCACCACAACAAAACCAAACAACTCACCTCTGCCTATGTCCCCAAACACCTGCCCCCATCTCTCAGCCTCTACTTTACCTTTTTGCTCAGTACCTTCTCTTTTCTACATAAGTTTGCAAAACTACGGGAGCCTTTTCTGTGAAGGGGAAAGAAAGAAAGATTAATTTGGGAATAATGGGGCGACCCGTAAGTTCAAGTTTGTTTGTTTGTCTGTCTGTCTGTTTGTTTTTTTGAGACTGCAAACAATCCAAACTGCCTTGAGGAGAGTTGTCAGCTGGCTTCCTCTGAGTCCTATGGGCTCCGGGGCCCTGGGAGAGGGGCTCTCGTGTTGGTCACCTGGGCCCCGTCCCCATTTCAACTGAGAAGCTCTGTTTTACAGTTTAGACGTGAGTAGGACAAGGTCTTATTGTGTCTAGCAAACACTTGAAACTGCCAGTTTGGTAAAAACCCGTGCCTGACACTTAATGAAAGTAGAAAACAAAGCAAAATGAAACTTTAGCTTGGGGTAAGAAATCCTGGGCTAAGTTCCCGGGGAGTCTCCCAGGGAGAGGAGACCCTAGTCATGAGCCCATTCTTGCCTCAGTGCCTCTGACCTCCCGGTCCCTGCCACGGTCATTAAGGGGGCAATGCCCAAACCTGTGGGGGCGTCCCCGGTCCACCCCTGTGCTCCTACAGAAAGAGGCCCACCCACCTGGAAACTTCTCTCCACGTCCTTCTCATTCGATGGATCGGTGTGCTCTGCAGAGCGGAGAGGATGGCGTGGACTGAGGAGAAGTTCCTGAGGACCAAGCACTCCTGGGGAGGAAAGAGAATGAACCAGGAGGTGGGGAGTTGGAGCCCGCCTGCTCCAGCTTCAGCCCCTCGGCTGACATCTCCCCTCTTGGATGAGGCGGAGAGCCGGGCAGCCACGGGAGGGCACAGCTGGAACCCCACGAGCAGAACTCACAGAGGGAGGATGTTAGCTCAACCCAAGAGCCCAGATAGGAAGTGAGCCTCCAGCACTGGGACATGGGGGTCAAGGCCAGTGTGCCCTGAGAGGAAAGGCCCAGGGATTGTGCAGGGACTTGACCACAGGCGACTGCCCTGATGGTGGTTGTTAATAAAAGGCAGTTCCCAAGTCTGCAGAGAGGGGATCCCCTGGGTCCTCCCACGGCTTACCCTGGCCACCTTGATCCAGTGCTCCAGCACCCTGGCTCTGTCCTGGGCCTTCCTGCTGTCATCCCCAAGGCAGGTGGTGATGACGCAATTGGCCACATTGTTAAATTGGGCGACGGTGGCACGAACGGTGGGTGCCAGGTGCTCCTTCCCCTTCTTGTGGCGTTGGGACCAGATGGAGCCCAGGCAGTCATAGGGCACCACCTCCCTAAACAGCTCCTGGAGAGGAAGAGTGTGTCACACACAGGCTACTCTTGTGAAAGAGTTTGGATCTGGCTATGCGCCCACTAAAGGCACCCAAGAGCTAATACTGGCAGGCAAGGAACGAGTGGCATGGTCAGGCAGGCCGTTCTCACTAGCTCCGAGCACTAGAAAATGGCTCGGGTGTGCTCATCTTGAGGCCGCATCCAGTGTGCATCCTGATGAGCCCTTTGTTCTATTTCCTTCCTCAGATGCGCACTGCCTGTGGCAGCTATGACTACGGGTTCTCTTAGGGGGTCTGCTAGGGAGTCGAGTCCATCTCAGGTCCTAAGAAGTGCTGAGGTTGGTGAGGTCACACGGGAGGATGGGTGGGTAACTCCTGAACCCAGCTGCCCCTCAGTGAGCACCCTCCGTCAACCAGAGAAGCCAGGCCCCCGTGCTGCTTTCTCTCTGTCCCTTTTCATGTTAGCTTGGGTCGCTCTGCAACTGGTACTGTTGATGTCTCAACTTGACTGTCGACATGTGGACAGGGAAGGCTTGGGAATGAAGAAACTCATCCAGGTCACATCATTGGTAAGATGTGGAGCTGGTATTGGACCCAGATCACTGGACTCTGGTGAGTAATGGCTTGTCTGGGACACCAGGTGCAAGAAGGACAGCCTGTCTAGGCAGCCGCCCTCCTCGCCCCCCGCAGAGGCGAGCTGCTCACCGCGTCCATCAGAGTCAGCTGCTCTGCCAGCAGCTTAGGAGGGAATGCCCTGATGTCCCACAGGTCTCCACGGGGCCGGTTCAATGTTGCCACAGGAGAGGGGCACGAGGGCTTTGAAGGGTCCTCTAGCTTCAGCCGTATCACATGTGGTGGCTCTTCTCCTGGCACTGCTGCTGGCACGGAAGCTGGCGGTGGACCCAGTTGTCCAGGTGACTCTGAGTGCAGGGCGGGCCCCAGCTCTACCGGAGGTGCTGGCACTGGCTCTAGAGCTTGCCTGGGAAGTGCCTGTGGTTCTGGACATGAAACAGGAGCAGGGGGAAAAATAGAAAAGGTTCACCAGCATCAGTCATTTCCCACTGGCCTTTCCAAACACGGAAAGGATCTGACTGCATTAAAGGGAGTTCTAGCCCCAAAGCACCACCCCTGGTAATTCTTCCAGACTGCGGTCCCCTCACCATCTGTTTCTGCCTCAAAGAGCTCTGGGTGCCTCAGGTTGGTCAGCAGAACGTACACACTGGCACCCGTGTCCAATCCAGGCAAGCTGACCTGCACGTGGTCGATCTTCACTTTCAACGATGGAAAGTGCAGGGGCTGATGGAAATCTGTGCAGAAACGCTCCGGCATAGTGACCACAGTGTGACAGATGGTGCTGGAAGTGTGAGAGTGGGCAGCAAAGTCAGAGGCTGGCCTTTGCTTCCACGCTGTGCTCCCAGGGCACGCTTGCGTGGTTCTGGGCCCCTGGGCCTGCCACTGCCTGTCTAGAGGACACACCCCTCCCCCACCCAAGCCCTGTGTGGCGGTCCTGACAGTGGCAGACCTGGCCATTAGACAGGACAAGTACAGACCCTCGTGAGCCTCACCCTTACACTCACATGGGTTTTCCGAAGGGACGGGACACCCACCTATGTGCACCTGTGAACTAAGGACCAAGGCCCCAGGCAGGTCTGTGGGCAGGTTGCTCATAACTTCAGGCCTGAGCCGCTGTTGTCTGGGTCAGGAGGGACAGAGGTGGGATGGAGGACGGGCAGAGCTAGGATGCCACTGTCCTGGGGACGTGTCTCTCGAGAGCTGGCGGTGAGCCCCAGACTCCCCCTGTTTTGCAGGGAGACTGTGACCCCATCCACAGCTCCGTTGGACTCCTTTTCACTTGCAGGGAAAGCCCCCAGACCTCAGCGCCCTCGTGGGAATTACAAGTTGTCTCAGATTCACAGCTTTGTCAGTCCCTCCCCAGCCACGGTCCGTATGTGCCCCCGCACTCTGGGGTACAGTGAGCTCTCTCTCTGGATCAAAAGTCCACATACTTTCTAGTTGGGTGCCGGGCCTGTCATTGGGGGTAGGACGCGGGAGAATGCACCTCCACCTTGAGGAGGCCACGAGGGCGTCACAACTGACATGCTGTGGACGTGACGTGCTCACGGTGTCTACCGTGAGTATCTCACTCCATGACTAGAATTGAGACCCAGTGTCTGTGGTCTGCTTTGGTCACTGAATTATGCCAAGCGTCTAGAAAAGTGACTTTACAAAGGAAGGGCTTCTAAATGTGTTGAATAAGTAAGCCCCAAGCAGAGCATTCCCAGATATCTGAGTGGACCTGGGGTCCCTTCCTCTGGTGCCCATGGAGCCTGTTCGTTCTATATCAGGGACAAAGACAAGTTAGAAGAAATCTCAAATAAAAGTGCTAAATCAGATATGCCTTCTCTGGGCTTTTGCAAACTCAGAGAGACACCGGCCATGGGGTGGGGGTGGGGGGCATGAGGCAGAGAGCTTTTTCAGCCAAACAGGAAAGAAAAATAATAAATATGAACAAGCACAGTGCATCCAGCTGAGCCAGGCACTAGGCATCTCCTTGCCATGTCTTATGAAATTTGGCCCCTATAAAGACTCGATGGGGTTCATCCTCTTACCACCCCACTCCTCAGAGGAGCAACCAGGCTCAGAGTGCTGCAGTGGCATTCCCGAGACACAGCTTCTAGGTGGCAGGGTCACCACGGTGCCTTGGAGGGGGCGGGCACTCACCTACTGAAGAGCTGGTCCAGGAACTGTGGGATGGTGGCGAAGTCCCAGTAGGAGCAAAGGAAGGTGGAGAAGTGGGGGACCGTTCTGCCCTGGAGAGCTGGCAGCAGGGACTCCAGCAGCTTCGCCCTTGTGCCTGGCTGGAGGGTCCGCATCATGCGGATCTCTTGCAGGTCCAGGGTACGACCCTTTTTACCCTGGAAGGAACAAGGAGGGACACGCTTTCAGTGTCATCACCGTGAATCGCCAGAGAACTGGGGCCTGGAGCTCAGACCAGGAAGCCCCAACCCTTTAGGGATCTGCTCATGTGGGAGACATGAGTGACCGTCGTGAAAAAGATTATAGGCTCTCAAAGCAAAAGTTGACGTGGGGGCGCTGGACAGAAAAGAACTGAGAAAGTAGTACCTTCGCAGTATCTTCAATGTGGTTTGTTAGCTGTGGAGCAACTAAGTGCCTGTATTAGTAGCCTGTATTAGAGATCACTGTCCCGGTGAGTTCTCAAAAATGACTCCCACTGTAGCCACAGGAAACACAGGCATTTGGATGTCAGTGGCTGCTCGACAGCACACAGGTCGGCGCTGAGAACTGTCCTCAGCTGTGGCTGCAGGTTCCCACTGAGCTCCCAGGGGCTTGGTCTGCTGCTGGCATGGGAAGGAAGGGGGCGGTGGGAACCTCATTTCCTCCCCATTTTGGAGACTGTGTGCAGAGAAAGACACCTGAAGAGAACCCTCACAACTTAAACAACACAATTGTGCTCCTTTCATTTAGATCAGAGAGAGCCACGCTGATCCCAGATGCCACACAGTGGGAGCGCTGGCAGCTTCTGGGGCAGGAGGAAGCCCATTGCAGTGCCAAGATCTGAGCAGACGATTGAGGAAAAAGAAAGACCAAGTGTGCGGTAAGTGGCTGACTGTGACTGAGACGTATCCGTTGCGAGGTTGAAAATGAAGGAAAACAAATGGTCATCTTATTTGCCACAAGGTCTCCAGACGGGTAAAATATCGAAAAGAATGTTAACACCCAGGAAAGGCTGAGGCAGGGAAGCAGCTCCGTTCTGAGACTGCTGCTGACCATGCACCTGCTACATCACTTTGGAAAGTCATCTGGCTTTAGCTATCAACATTTGACACGTGCACAGCTCTTGACCCAGGAATCCCTCTCCCCGGAGGCTGTTTTAGGAGGGGATTAGTATATGTTCTGGGCTGAACTGTATTCCCTTCTTAAAATTCACAATTGATGTTGTCATACCCAGTGCATAAGGTGATGACTGCGGTAGGACACAGGTCTTTGGAAAGGCAATTAAGTTTGAGTAAATTCGTTAGTGTTCGCTTTGATTTGACATGACACGGGCCGTCACAGGAAGACGTGGTAAGGACACAGAGAAGCAGTAGAGAAGAGCATGTGAACAGAGGTATAGAACGTGGCCGTCTCCAAGCCCAGGAGAGAGACCTCAGGGGAAACCACCCCAGCCAACAGCTTGACATCAAATTTCTAGCCTCCAGAATTGTGGGAACATATATTTTTGTTGTCAGAGGCCTCTAGTGTGTGGCGCTGTGTTACGGCATCCCTAGCCAGCTCACACAGTCTGTCGGGCACACATAAGATGTTCCCTGCAGCGCGGCTGAAGTGGAAATTACAACTGAACCGTGTCACGTTCCACCGGCACCGAGAGACTGAACTGCCAGGGAAAATGGCCTCTGTTACAGGAAAACATGAAGACATGGGAGGGCACAGCTCCCGGCCTGGTGGGGCTCCAGCGATGTGCTCTGCGAGATGACCCATTGCAGACAAACGTGTAGAACAGCCGGACCCCCTTTTTTGTGTGACTTCTCTTTTGTGTGTGTGTGAGCACACCCTGCCCCAAAAGGGGGATGGTTTGTAAGTCTTGGAGGAGACCTGGGAGGCAGCGGGGCTGACTGCTGCACAGGACACCTGGGGTGGGGAGCTAAGACAGTAAGAAGAGTGGCAACGAGCAGAGATACTCACGGCCTAGTGTAGAGTGAAACCACACAGAAGTGCCTACTCTTATAGTCCTGCAAGTGAGAGAACAGGGACTTTGCACCTTAAGCGAGTTGCCAGTGGGTAGTACTAGAGGCCAGATTCCTGTGGGAGTGGGACTGTGGGTCACTCCAGTGGGAACGCTTGAGTATAGTTTCCAGGGGAGTCCCCATATTTGGGTCGGGGTCCTGGGCCCACTCTGGTCATTTTGCGTTCCTTTCTGTGGAGACCTCTCTGTGCCTGCTCTCACCTTAGACCAGCGCTGGCCTTGGTGGGTGACATGGTGCGCCTGCCCCTTGTCCAGGGAGATGGGGTATTCGGACCCATCGGACACCTCCTCGGTGATCTCCTGCGTGGAGCTCTGTAATGAGAGTGGCCGGCATTTGGGCCAGTAAGAGTCAGCAGCCTCCTGCCTGTGTCCGTGGGAGATACCCCGACTAGAAATTCTGCCCCCCTGATCGGGCACAGAGAAGCATCTGCATAGACCTCTAGCCAGGGAGGAAACCAGATAACAGCTGGAGGTGAAGAATTTACTTCTGAGGATACAGACTTGGTCCCTAACAGTTACTTTCCCATCCTTCCAGCCACAACGTGAGACGTGGACAGACCTTCCAGGGTTTCATCCCCTAACGCGACCATCTCCTGTTCAGGAGGGGCCCTTCTCCTCCTCTTTATTCTCTCTCTCTCTCTCTCTCTCTCTCTCTCTCTCTCTCACTCTCTCACTCTCTCTCACTCTCACTCTCTCTTGCACACACACACACACACACACACAGGCACACACACACACACACACACTCTCACATACACACACACACACACACCGTGATTGGAATTTGGTGAAAAACTGCCCAGATGGGATCACAGGTGTGGACTGTCCTGGATTGGGCTACCCTGTGTTACCTGGGGGTGCCCCCTGCCAAACGGCCACAGGCATCGGAGGAGAGGACGGAACCAACGTCTCCATCGTCTCCACAGGCTCTCTCTCCAGGAATTCCTGAAGTGAGATCGTCGAAAACTCGGGATGCGACCTGAATCCATCTTTCTCTCTTGGCAGTTGCTTGCCAAGTGAGCTGCACGGTTACCAGAGTTCTAAGTTCTCTTGCGGTCCATCACTAAGGAAGTGAGGTCACTTCTTATAAGATTCCATGACATGGGGTCCTTCCTTCAGTATGATCTACCCAGTGGTCTCTCTGGGCTGACGACTGCTCACCCTCTTCCCCCATGTCAACTCCTTAACTGCACACAAGTGTGCAAACACAGCACTCCCTCAGCCCCTTGGGTGTGCAGCAAGGGCCCCAGGTTTCAAGGCAGGGGTTGGTCAGAATCTGCTTTTTCTCACCATTTCTGTGATCCAAGACAGGATATCGTGTCTTTCAAGACCTGCCCAGTTTCCCAACATGCCCAGTGGGGATTGTGCAAGCCTTTATTTCCTACGAAATTCATGAGGTGTCTATGAGATAAATCTTATGGAAACTCATGGGTTGGTGTCTGTAGTGGATTGAATTATGTCCCCCCAAAAGTCATTGAAGCTTGAATCCCCCGCATTTTATGTATTAGAAACTTAGCCCCCACTCTGATTGTTAGGAGGGTGGGAAATCCTGTTATGGTAATTGAAAGGCAGAGCCTTGGAGGGGATCGGATTGTGGGACTGTGCTGAATGGATTAAAGATGGTGGTCAGGGGTGTGGTTCTGAGAGCTTTAAAAGAAGAGAAAAATCTGTCTTGCTCTCTCCTCTCTCTGCTTCCACCATCTTGCAATGCGAGACCCCTGGGTTGCTGTCACCACCTCCAGATGGATTTTGGACTTCCCAGCCTCAGAAACTGTAAGCAAATAAATTTCATTTTCTTTATAAATTACCCAGATCCAGGTATTGTGTTAGAGCAACACAAAAGGGAATGAATACAGTGTCAAATGTACATACTGCACATACGTGGAGATATTTGAATTACAAAAAAGAGTGAAATAGCAGGAGATACAATTCAAAGAGGCCTGAGTTCCAGCAGTATAATCTTGGGAAAGTCCTTTGTTGTGACCAGGATTTTTGGGGTTTTTTTTTCCCCCCCTGCAGTGATAACACACTGAAATTAATTTCAGGTATTGTCATCTCCTAATAGTAAACTTTTCACTGCCTTCCTATGATATTTAGAATCAGTCCCATGGGCTTTACCTCGGCCTATGTGGTGGCAGCCTGCACAATGAATGGCTCCCAGCACTAAGTGGTTAGCCACTTCCTTCTGACCAGGAGAACACAGCACAAGTGATGGGATGTCACTTCTGTCTGAGTCAGTTCAGGCTGCTGTAACAAAGTACCATAGTGTGGGTAGGTTATATCCAACATCAATTTATTCCTCAGAGATCTGGAGCATGGAAGGTGGAGATCAAAGTCCCAGCAGAGTTGGGTTCAGGTGAGGAATCTCTTTTGGTTTGAAGACAGCAGACCTCAGGTTGTATCCTTTAGAGACAGCACTCAAGTCAGCTTTCCAAAGGTACCTCTGACCGTTGACGACAGCTGAAATAACGGGTGGACAGAAGGTCAGAGACAGAACGCGGGAAAGGTGCGGGACACGAGGGAAGAAAGCCCTTCCCGCAGCACTTGGCAGGGAACAGAAACTTAGCGGCCAAACCTCCACCCTCCTGGAGGAATTGCCACACCAGGGAGAGACCTGCGAGGGGAGCGGCGTGGTGGAGCCGGTAGGACCCGGGTGAGGGGGCTGTAGCTCCCGAGCGAGGCAGGGGAGTAGCGTGGTCGGGCTGAGACGGAGGCGGCACGGGGTGCATTAGGAGGGTTCCCCGGGTCCTGAGTTCAGGAGGGGCGGCGGAGGCCAGCGGGGAGGGATGCAGACGGCGGGCGGGGTGCCCGGCGCTGGCAGAGACAGGAGGCTGGGACGCCCTCCTCCCCTCCGGTGGAGCCCAGCGCTGCCCCGCCGTCCGTCCGTCCTTCCGTCCGTCCGTCCCCAGCACGCAGGATCGCCTTGTCCCAGGGCTGCTGCGGGAGCAGCCGGTCGGGGGCGGTGCGGGGGCCAGACCGGAGTAGCAGGTGCAGCTGGGCTGTGGCTTACTGGTCACGGGCCGTGTTTTGGGGTCCCGGGCCTGGTGAGCCATCGCCGCCGCTGCGAGTGCAAGGGCGGCGGGGACGAGGCCACTGGGGGAGGGCGGGGAGCGGTTTTGTCGTCTTCCTTGTAGGTTGAGTGTGTTCTTTGTATTTCTACTTCCATGACTGCTGACTTTCGTCCCTGCAGACGTGGTGCTGGGGCACGTCAGCGTCATCTTTGAGTTGGAAGAGCCCTGTGCAGCGCTTTGGGAGAGCGGTCTGCTGTGGGGGATCCTCTCGGCCTTCGTCTGTCTGGGAGAGGATTGTCTCTCTCCCTGTTTGAAGGATGCTCTTGTCCGGTACAGTGCTCTTGTCTTGTTGTTGTTGTTGTTGAATTGTTTATTTGACTAGAAGATCTCTTTGTCTCCTGGGCTGGGCGTTTTCTGTTGAAGAATTTACTGAAATCTGTATTAGGACTTTCTTGTGAGTGAGTGACTGAGTGAGTGAGTGAGAGAGAGAGAGAGAGAGAGAGAGAGAGAGAGAGAGAGAGTGTGTGTGTGTGTGTGTGTGTGTGTGTGTGTGTGTGTGTGCGCGCGTGTCAGTTTGTATGAGAGATTCTGTGTGTGTGTGTGTGGGTGGGTGTGTGTGTGTGTTTTCCTCTCATGCAGCTTTCGGTATTCTTCCTTGGCGTTCTGTGTGGTTTTGACTGTTTGACTAGTGTAAGTGGGGCTGATCTGAGGTTTCATATACAAACTTTTGTGTGGACAGATTTTCAGTTTTCGTTCATATGGACCCAGCGGTAGGATTGCTGGGCCACGTAGTAAGTTTACATTTCACATTTTGAAAAACTACCGACCTGGTTTCCTGGCAGTCTGTAGCATTTTCCAGTCTCTCCGTCAATATATGAGGGTTGTGATATCTCCATAGCCTTGTGAACACTTTGTCTTGACTGTCTTTTTGATTTACAGCCCTTCTAACGGCTACGACACATTATCTCACTGCGGTATTTGATAGACATTTCCTTAAGGGTGACGATGAATATCTCTTTCGGTGCTTATTGGGCTTTCCTATATCTCACTTAGAGAAATGCTTATTTGAATTATCTGAGCAGGTTTGTGGTTGGTTTGTTACGGCGGCTGGCCTGTGTGGGGATCCTAAGCCTTGATCTTGGTATGAGAGCACCACACTCTAACCAACAGAGCGAACTGGCCGACTCTTCCTCTGACCATTTTTTAAATTGGGCTAATTGTCTTTTGCTGTGTGTATATTGGATGAAACGTTTTCAGTAGTCTTGTTAAATAGGAACTGTCCAAGGTCATAATGCCTGTTACGTTAAATGAGCCATTGACCTCATTAAATGGTGATACTGGTGAAGCTTTTTCTTTTCTTTTTTTTTTTTTCCTGCACCTGCTTCATGCCCAGAAGAACGGGCACTTCCCACACAGGCTCTAGAGCCAGCCTTGCCTGCTCTGCACCCAGAGTCACCTGTAGGACTGGATCCATGAGCATCTTCTGAGCCCACAGCAGGGGCAGGGAAGTGGTCACCTCCAGTGATGGAGCTGGCACTTGAGCGATCTCCAGAGCCCTTCCACCCCTGTCCTGTGATACGATGAACCAGCCCAGTGTGGACATGCGTGACATCATGGCATTCTCTCCCAAGCTGTTGGCAGAGCAGGTGATGCTGATGGAGACGGTGAGTGGCTCGGCTCTGCAGAGTGGGGCCTAGAGAGGCTTCCTTCTTGCACCTGATGTCCCAGACCAGCCATTCGTGACCAGAGTGCAGTGATCTGGGTCTGGTATCAGTTACGCATCTTACTAACCACGTGAACTGACCTAGTTTTATAATGCCTGTGACGTTCCTCTCCACACGTCAACAGTACAGATGGGGCACCGACAGCACCAGGTGCACGGAGTGACTGTGAAGATCAAATGAGTTGGGACGTATGGGAAGCAAGGCCAGGCCCTGGGCCATTTGGGGATGGAGGATGCTCTCACTGAGGTGCAGGCAGGTCCATGGGTCCGTTCCACCCACCCTCCCGGGAGGCTTCACCAGCTTCAGCACTTATTTAGCACCTGATGTGGACTAGACACTGTAGCAGAGGCCCAAGTAGAGCCCCTAGTTGTAGCTTCCAAAGGGAGTGTGAATCTGAATGGGGAAATGGACCTGAGGACTCATTAGGATGGGTTAAGATGCCACCTTGAGATGTGCATGCCCGGCACAGCTTCTGGGGGTGGGACTGGTGAGAATAACCTGGCTGCAGTGGTACAGACCCTTCGTCAGCAGTGGTAGGCCTGGGACATCATGTACTTAAATACCCTCAGTGGGTAGAGAACCCAACCCAGGGACTCCTGCCAGCCTCCGGCCACATGCTGAGCTTCCTGGGCTCCAGCTCAGACCACCGTCACCTGCCTGGGGACTGCAGGATACTGTGGATTCTGAACTGGGGTGGGCCATGCCCCCGCAAAGTTCTCCTCCTCTCTAGTAGGTGTGCAAGAAGGTGGTGCCCTGTGACCACCGGAGCCCCCGCTGGTCCCAGGAGAACAAGAAGGTCAAGGAGCACCTGGCAGCAACTGTCCATGCCACCTTTACCCCGTTCAACAGTGTGGCCGACCGTGTCATCAGCACCTGCCTCGGGGACCACAGCTGGAAGGCCCGGGAACTGCTTTCCGTTTCATAGATTTTTGTGTTTCCTTCTCAGGAGAGCCACCATTTAGGACGTTTTTCTCACTCTCTGCCATTGTCTGTACCCTGCCTGGCACGTCTGTTCACTGTCTGAAGAAGACACGGAGAGACATTGGGAGGTAGGGAGGACATCTCCCTACCAGGGAAGGAGCACCAGGGATGACCGGGGACCTCTGTTGTGCTAAACATTGCTTCCTCGGTGAGCCTGGAAGTCGCTGGGGCCAGGGACACTGGAGGCTGCGATGAGCTGGTTGAAGAGGCCTGTCAATCTTTCTGGGACCTTAGGCCAGTAGTTCTGCCCCAGGATTCAGTGTTTATCAACTGTCAGGCACAGGCTGGAGCCAGTTGGACACTATCAAGTGTTTAGTAACAGCAAAGGAACTCTCTGCACAACTGAAATCTCAACTGTAAAACCAGAGCCGCTCAGTTGAAATGGGGATGGGGTGCAGGTGGCCAGCGTGAGAGCTCCTCTGCCCAGTCCCTCGCAGCCCTTAGGACTCAGAGAAGCCCAGCTGGAAATTCTCATCCAGACAATGGGAATTCTTTGGATTTTCAAACTAAAGGAATTTGAACTCACACAACTCCACATTATTCACACTTTTTCCTCTTTGCCCTCTCCGGTGGGGGGGGGGGGGAGCTTCCCGAAATTTCAAAAAGCTGTGTGCCAAAGACAGCTCACTGAGTAGAAATGTGCTCATCTAGTAAAGAGGAGGGGAGGGGATAGGGGAGTGACTTGGGGGAAACAACAGGGCGAGAGTGGAAGGGGCGCCTGCCTGGTGGTGATTTTAACTTTCCCCCCGAATGTTTCTGTGAAAACTCTCAGGCTTGTCCAGATTGATAGGAATAGAGATGCGTTTGTGCAGAGGCACTGGGGGTTCTGTGGACAGGAAGCCCTGGAAATGGGTGCAGTGATGCAGCTGTGCTGTGCTGGGGTGGAAGAGAAGGCCGTGGAGAGAAGGAAGGGCACCTACCTTCCCTGGAATAGAAGGGATGAGAAGTGATGACAGCAGACACAGTCAAGTAGTCACCTGAAATGCGTTGTCATCTGAAGGCTCACCCAGGAAAGAATGGGCTTCTGACCTCACTCAGGGTGTTGGCATCATTCGTGTCTGGTGGTGTGTGACTGGGAGCCCCAGCTTCTGACTGGCAAATGTGGGCTGCCCTCAGCGTAGGGGCCACTGCAGTTCCCCACCTCGTGACACTTTCCACAGTTCAGCTGGAGGGTGTCTCTCCAGGGTGCCCCGTGGTTTCTTGTACAACAGACCAGATTCATGGTGGCAGCAGCCTGTCAGCTTTCCTCTATTCACCCGGACTGGAAAAATCACAGATTCTTCCCACACTTAAAAGAGGAGGGTGACACAGAGAGCAAAGGTTGCGGACGTCATGAGGCCATTTTAAGATTCTTCCTCCTACGCCCACCTTTCTACGGAATCCGGTTCGTGATTTTAGAAAAAGCTTCCTCTCGCATTATTGGAGAAATGGTGTTCTATTAAAGAAAACCGACATAAAAATAACGGTCCCCAAAGGTGGGAGAAAAGAAGATTTCCCTCGATCGGGACTTCTCAGCCTTGGCAATCTTGATATTTTGGGCTGGGTAATTCTTTGCCCGGCATGAGACGGTGCGATGTAGGAGATGATGGTAGCTACCTACTAGACGCCAGTGGAAACCTTCATGTGAAAACTAGAAATGTCTCCACAGGTGTTACAAGGTGTCTTGTGGGAGGCAAAACTGCCCCAGCCGAGAAGCACTGCTACACCCCATCTGCAAATATACACACGTGCGGGCAGTCTTTGCTTGGCGTGGTAGCGCAGAACTCTTAAGAATGACCATACGAGCTTCCAGTATTTTACTGTTTGAACTTTCAGGGCTGTGAAATACATCTGGGATTTCCTTGAATGTGCAGTGTTACTGGCATCACTATTTCTGGGCTATCTGTTCCTTTGACAAGTTCTCTTATTTGTGTGTGTAAGGTCACCTTCACTGTGGCTGAGTAGTGGGAGTCTTTGCAATGGCAGAAGTGTCAAGATTCTCACAGTTGCCCACTTTCCCCGCCTCTATTTACATTTGATTCCAGTTTCCTTTCCAGCCTCATCACTTCTTGTTTCTTTGTTGCACTTTCATCCTTGTCGGCAAATTCCCTTTCCTGAGTGAGTGAGTGTCGGTCTCTGTTAACTGCCACATGGCTTATCACTGGGAGTCCGGGAGGCGACACAGCTACACAAGCTGCTGTCTGTGCGTGTAGTAGGGAACAGATGCACAGCCACCCCTTGCCAAACAGACTTTGAAAGGAGGGACATGACTGGACACTGATGATGACGCCCATCTGTTGTTTGTGTAGGGACTGTGGGCCGACGGGAGAGCCCTGAGTTTGCACGGTAGCACTTGAGGTGTTCGCTCACGGTTCCTGGCCTGTGGTACTGACATTTGAACAGTGTTGTTGAGGGACTGGTGTATTTAACTAGACGGTGGTGACAGAGAACCATGCGTATGGACACACTTCAAAGAAGGAAACACGTGTGTGTCCACAGAATGCTGAAAAATCTAAACTTTCTAACCCCTCCAAGAAAACGTGGGAAGATGTGGAGTGAGACAATATTTTAAAACCGAGCACCAAATGATCTGCCACTTCTCCCTCAGGAGATTAGACCCTGAGAATCTACAGAGAAGAGAAAATGCAGCTCCACGCAACTGCTATCGGTGCAGAAAGCTTTGCAGTAGCTTTCAGCGAGAAAGAGCTCTTCCGTCGGTTCAGCAGGATAGACAGATGGTGGCGTGTGCGCGCTGCTGGAGCTCGCTGTCACGTTGACACGCAAGCAGTTATTCTGTCTGTGTTCATAGGGCACCATCTCCAAAGATCAGATATCGTCAAATTAAATATTGAAAGACGCACAACGTGCAACGTGACTATATTGATTTTAATGAAAACACCAAGAAAGACAATACTCCTGTGATTCCAGGTAAAGATAGGTGTGTTGGTCCGTTTAGTGTTGCTATAGGAGAATACCTGAAACTGGGTGTTGTTTGAAGAGAAATGGCATTTATTTCTCTCAGTTTCCGAGGCTGGGAAGTCTAAATGCCATTTGGTGGTGGCGACAGTGACTCGGGGTCTCACCTTGCATGATGGTGGGAGCAGAGTGAGCAGAGAGAGAGAGAGAGAGAGAGAGAGGCAGACTCTCCTCTTCTTCTTAATGCCCCCAGAACCACGCCCCCGACCACCATTTTCAATCCTTTCACTACTGCAGGGTCCTACAATCCTCTCACCTCTTCAAGGCTCCACCTTTCATATTACCGTAATCGGCTTTCCCACCCTCTTCACAGTCCCACGGGGGACTAAGTTTCTAATCCACAAAACTTGGGGGACACATTTCAAGCTTAAGTGAGTTTGGGGGGGGACATAATTCAACCCACTCCAATAGGTAAAACTGAAAAAGGGATTGAATTTATTAGAATCAGGGCCGGTCGGAGGTGGAGCTGGGAAGGCAGTTGCGGCTGCCTGCCTTCCTTGGGCCTGCTCTTCTTTGCCTCGAGGGTGTCGCCGGCCTAGTGGGATGGGGGCTCCAGCTGGCAGGAGAGCTTGTAGCTGCAGGACAGAGAGGCAGCTGCGAGTCTACCTAGCGGGAGCCACACCTCAGCTCTCCCTCCCAGTGCGTGCCCCCTAGCTGGAGTCCTGGTGCCCCAGGGGTCACCGTGCAACAGGGTCTGTGGCTGACCAGACAGCCATGGCCCCAGGCTCTCTGCAGCTGCCACCAGAAAGAGTCCCCTATGCCCTGACTATCATCAAATTCCTGCAAGGCCCTCACCTCTCGTTGTCACTGAGCCACTCAGTGGAGGTAAACCAGTGTCTGAATTCTTCCTCCTTCTCGATGTGGTAATTGTTGGCTGCCACCTGGAGGAGCTGGATCTCTCTGAGGACTTTAACTTCCTGGGGCCACAGAAAAAAACAGGATGCTGACAGGGCCTGGGTGGGAGATGCTAAAGGGGCCTTGTGGGGGAGGGATGGAGCAGGGAGCTGGTTGGCAGACTTGTCTCTCAAGTGATACCCTCCTCTCCTTCCATCCCATCCATGCCCCAACCTGATCTCAGAGTCGGGTTCCAACAGTCTGTCCCCCAGAAATGTGTCCTTGATTCCTGTCCCCTTCCCACACCCTCCAGTGGGATGGGATGCCCCCCTCCGTCTCTCAAATCTTCCTAATACATCAGAGTTGCAGGGGATGCAGGCAGGAAGTGTCCTGCCCGGGTGAGAGGGGCCGTCTCTGACTTCCACATCCCCACGCTCCCTCGAGCGAGGGCCGCAGCTACTCACCTTCCGCCTTTTCTGGGTGTTGAATACCTTTCCCTGAAAGAGTGATGGTCCGAGTCTCTCAGAAAGGCCCCCTAGCCCATTTCTAGCCCCATCCTCACCCGTTCCCGTGTTGCACTAAGGCCAGGGCCACCGGGGTCAGGGGGTTTGCACAAAACAGGGCTTGCACCTAGGTCAGGCTCTGAGCTCTGGAGAAGGATGACATGGGAGCTGAGGATCGAGGACCTTCTGTCTCAGCCCTCCCTGATGACAAGTGAGGATGCTGAAGCCTCTGATCAAAAGGGGCTGCTGGCCACTCCCAAGCTGCCTGCCATCAGAGGGGCCCGATCTCACTCTCTTCCCATGGCAAGCAACGAAGGGAGAGGCTGAGTCCAGCTGAGCTCTGCGACTTGTCCACTTGGAGAACAGGGACTGGGTGGGGGCTTATGCGGAGGCTCCATCGCTCACGGGTGAGAAGGGCGTGACACCCCCAGCACACGGGCAGCCGTGAGGTCTCGTGAGTGGAGGTTTGCCGAGTGCTGAGTTCTAAGGGCTCTCCCCTCCCCAGCCTCAGGGTCCTGGCCCCCGAGCTGCCCGTCCCCAGGCTCACTCACATCCACATAGTCGTCCATCGCAGCGTCTAACATCACCAGGTCGCTGAGATAGGTTCCCAGGAAGGGGACGATGCCCTGTGACATTGGGGTGGTAGTGGTGATGAGCACCAGCTCCTGGGTGTCCACACTTGGCTTATTCTATCAAAATCTTATCAACCTCGTCTTTCTGGACCCCCCCCCCCCGCAGCCAGGTTTTCCACTTGGAGCCACAGAGCAACCTCGGGCGCCTCCCCTCTGTGGCCACACTGCTCTCTCCCCGGCTGGCGTCCAAAGACACCGTGTACCCCCTAGCTACCTCTGTGGTGAACGTTTCATGTCACAGTGGTTACGTGGTTCCTGCCACACCTCGCTCTGTAATCCCCTCTAGGCCAGCTCTTCCAGGTCCTGGACCTGGTGTCCCTAACAAAGGCATCTCAGATGCCCTGGCCACAGGAAGGCAGGCCCCTTAGGGTGGAAGCTGTCTCCTCTTTGGATGTGGAGGCCTCCAGCTGGAAGGGAGGGGCCCCTGTCATCTACTCCCTAGAGCCCCTCCCAGTCACAGACACACTCGCCTTTTTCTGCTGCCGCTGCCTCATCTGGGCTCTCTGATGGTTCATCTCCAAGGTGGCCAGTTTGACAGTCCCCACCTGACAGGGTCAGGGACAAGGTTAGTGCTATGTCCAAATGAATGTCCCCTCCTAAGTTCATGTGGAAACATGACACCCACTGTAACTGTATTAAGAGGGTGGAAGATTCTACAACGCTGTTTGAAAGGTGGGGCCCTGTAAGAGGTGACTGGATTAGGACTACTCTGCCCTCACGAATGAACGAATTCGTTCGTGGGCTATCGTGGAACCGGACTGGCGGCTTCCTAAAGAGTGCGTGGACATACGCTCTTGCCCTCTTGCCATCTGATACGCTGTGCCACCCCCTGACTCTGCAGAGAGTCCCCCCCGCCCCGCTGGAGTAAGACCCTCACTAGATGTACCCCCTCTGCTTGGACTTTCCAGCCTCCTAAACTGTAGGAAAAAAATGCTCGGTTTCTTTAAAAATGACCCAGTTTTAGGTGTTCTGTTGTAAGCAACAGAAAACAGTAAGATAGTGAATGAGACTGTCTTCGCCTCACCCAGTTCCACCCCTGCGCCTGACCTTCAGCTCTGGGTATCTGACTCATGAGCTGGTGGAGTGCCACCACCTCCTCTGGCGGCTCTGGTTCTAGAGTTGATGCCAGCTGTGACACTCTCCAGTGTGCGGTCTTGGGCGTGCACCCCGGCCACCCTTCCCTGTTTCCTCATCGGGAGAGGATCCCCTGAGAACTCATATTACTGTCGTCGACGTTGTCCCCGGCACCCCTGGAGGAAGAGGCAGACACAGGCACGCTCCATGAGCCTCGTTAACCTCCTCGCCACTCTGTGAGGCCCGCACAACAGGCTCGTCGTCATCCCTACGGTCTCCGGGTGAGAAAACAGAAGCCGGAGGCGGGGGCGTGCCTTGCCCAGGGCTTCGCGGCCGAGGCCTGGCTTCCTAGAAACTGCTGGGCTAGTTTGCCGAAGGAAGCCCTGCCTACCGCATCCACCAGCGGCCTGGAGGAAGCCACGTGCCGACAGGATGGAGCAGCGTGCGAGGCGGACACCGGCTGCTTCTGCAGCTCCTCTGCCCTCCTGCACAGCCCGGCTGCCATCACCGCGTCCCGTCACCAGGGCTCCTGCCACATTCTCCACCTGGCCACGGCAGACACATCCTTCTCCTGCTAGTCCGCGCAAGACGGGACTGAAGTTTTCCTGTCAACTTTCAGTGAGAAAGCAAAACGCACCACAACAAAACCAAGCAACTCACCTCTGCCTATGTCCCCAAACACCTGCCCCCATCTCTCAGCCTCTACTTTACCTTTTTGCTCAGTACCTTCTCTTTTCTACATAAGTTTGCAAAACTACGGGAGCCTTTTCTGTGAAGGGGAAAGAAAGAAAGATTAATTTGGGAATAATGGGGCGACCCGTAAGTTCAAGTTTGTTTGTTTGTCTGTCTGTCTGTTTGTTTTTTTGAGACTGCAAACAATCCAAACTGCCTTGAGGAGAGTTGTCAGCTGGCTTCCTCTGAGTCCTATGGGCTCCGGGGCCCTGGGAGAGGGGCTCTCGTGTTGGTCACCTGGGCCCCGTCCCCATTTCAACTGAGAAGCTCTGTTTTACAGTTTAGACGTGAGTAGGACAAGGTCTTATTGTGTCTAGCAAACACTTGAAACTGCCAGTTTGGTAAAAACCCGTGCCTGACACTTAATGAAAGTAGAAAACAAAGCAAAATGAAACTTTAGCTTGGGGTAAGAAATCCTGGGCTAAGTTCCCGGGGAGTCTCCCAGGGAGAGGAGACCCTAGTCATGAGCCCATTCTTGCCTCAGTGCCTCTGACCTCCCGGTCCCTGCCACGGTCATTAAGGGGGCAATGCCCAAACCTGTGGGGGCGTCCCCGGTCCACCCCTGTGCTCCTACAGAAAGAGGCCCACCCACCTGGAAACTTCTCTCCACGTCCTTCTCATTCGATGGATCGGTGTGCTCTGCAGAGCGGAGAGGATGGCGTGGACTGAGGAGAAGTTCCTGAGGACCAAGCACTCCTGGGGAGGAAAGAGAATGAACCAGGAGGTGGGGAGTTGGAGCCCGCCTGCTCCAGCTTCAGCCCCTCGGCTGACATCTCCCCTCTTGGATGAGGCGGAGAGCCGGGCAGCCACGGGAGGGCACAGCTGGAACCCCACGAGCAGAACTCACAGAGGGAGGATGTTAGCTCAACCCAAGAGCCCAGATAGGAAGTGAGCCTCCAGCACTGGGACATGGGGGTCAAGGCCAGTGTGCCCTGAGAGGAAAGGCCCAGGGATTGTGCAGGGACTTGACCACAGGCGACTGCCCTGATGGTGGTTGTTAATAAAAGGCAGTTCCCAAGTCTGCAGAGAGGGGATCCCCTGGGTCCTCCCACGGCTTACCCTGGCCACCTTGATCCAGTGCTCCAGCACCCTGGCTCTGTCCTGGGCCTTCCTGCTGTCATCCCCAAGGCAGGTGGTGATGACGCAATTGGCCACATTGTTAAATTGGGCGACGGTGGCACGAACGGTGGGTGCCAGGTGCTCCTTCCCCTTCTTGTGGCGTTGGGACCAGATGGAGCCCAGGCAGTCATAGGGCACCACCTCCCTAAACAGCTCCTGGAGAGGAAGAGTGTGTCACACACAGGCTACTCTTGTGAAAGAGTTTGGATCTGGCTATGCGCCCACTAAAGGCACCCAAGAGCTAATACTGGCAGGCAAGGAACGAGTGGCATGGTCAGGCAGGCCGTTCTCACTAGCTCCGAGCACTAGAAAATGGCTCGGGTGTGCTCATCTTGAGGCCGCATCCAGTGTGCATCCTGATGAGCCCTTTGTTCTATTTCCTTCCTCAGATGCGCACTGCCTGTGGCAGCTATGACTACGGGTTCTCTTAGGGGGTCTGCTAGGGAGTCGAGTCCATCTCAGGTCCTAAGAAGTGCTGAGGTTGGTGAGGTCACACGGGAGGATGGGTGGGTAACTCCTGAACCCAGCTGCCCCTCAGTGAGCACCCTCCGTCAACCAGAGAAGCCAGGCCCCCGTGCTGCTTTCTCTCTGTCCCTTTTCATGTTAGCTTGGGTCGCTCTGCAACTGGTACTGTTGATGTCTCAACTTGACTGTCGACATGTGGACAGGGAAGGCTTGGGAATGAAGAAACTCATCCAGGTCACATCATTGGTAAGATGTGGAGCTGGTATTGGACCCAGATCACTGGACTCTGGTGAGTAATGGCTTGTCTGGGACACCAGGTGCAAGAAGGACAGCCTGTCTAGGCAGCCGCCCTCCTCGCCCCCCGCAGAGGCGAGCTGCTCACCGCGTCCATCAGAGTCAGCTGCTCTGCCAGCAGCTTAGGAGGGAATGCCCTGATGTCCCACAGGTCTCCACGGGGCCGGTTCAATGTTGCCACAGGAGAGGGGCACGAGGGCTTTGAAGGGTCCTCTAGCTTCAGCCGTATCACATGTGGTGGCTCTTCTCCTGGCACTGCTGCTGGCACGGAAGCTGGCGGTGGACCCAGTTGTCCAGGTGACTCTGAGTGCAGGGCGGGCCCCAGCTCTACCGGAGGTGCTGGCACTGGCTCTAGAGCTTGCCTGGGAAGTGCCTGTGGTTCTGGACATGAAACAGGAGCAGGGGGAAAAATAGAAAAGGTTCACCAGCATCAGTCATTTCCCACTGGCCTTTCCAAACACGGAAAGGATCTGACTGCATTAAAGGGAGTTCTAGCCCCAAAGCACCACCCCTGGTAATTCTTCCAGACTGCGGTCCCCTCACCATCTGTTTCTGCCTCAAAGAGCTCTGGGTGCCTCAGGTTGGTCAGCAGAACGTACACACTGGCACCCGTGTCCAATCCAGGCAAGCTGACCTGCACGTGGTCGATCTTCACTTTCAACGATGGAAAGTGCAGGGGCTGATGGAAATCTGTGCAGAAACGCTCCGGCATAGTGACCACAGTGTGACAGATGGTGCTGGAAGTGTGAGAGTGGGCAGCAAAGTCAGAGGCTGGCCTTTGCTTCCACGCTGTGCTCCCAGGGCACGCTTGCGTGGTTCTGGGCCCCTGGGCCTGCCACTGCCTGTCTAGAGGACACACCCCTCCCCCACCCAAGCCCTGTGTGGCGGTCCTGACAGTGGCAGACCTGGCCATTAGACAGGACAAGTACAGACCCTCGTGAGCCTCACCCTTACACTCACATGGGTTTTCCGAAGGGACGGGACACCCACCTATGTGCACCTGTGAACTAAGGACCAAGGCCCCAGGCAGGTCTGTGGGCAGGTTGCTCATAACTTCAGGCCTGAGCCGCTGTTGTCTGGGTCAGGAGGGACAGAGGTGGGATGGAGGACGGGCAGAGCTAGGATGCCACTGTCCTGGGGACGTGTCTCTCGAGAGCTGGCGGTGAGCCCCAGACTCCCCCTGTTTTGCAGGGAGACTGTGACCCCATCCACAGCTCCGTTGGACTCCTTTTCACTTGCAGGGAAAGCCCCCAGACCTCAGCGCCCTCGTGGGAATTACAAGTTGTCTCAGATTCACAGCTTTGTCAGTCCCTCCCCAGCCACGGTCCGTATGTGCCCCCGCACTCTGGGGTACAGTGAGCTCTCTCTCTGGATCAAAAGTCCACATACTTTCTAGTTGGGTGCCGGGCCTGTCATTGGGGGTAGGACGCGGGAGAATGCACCTCCACCTTGAGGAGGCCACGAGGGCGTCACAACTGACATGCTGTGGACGTGACGTGCTCACGGTGTCTACCGTGAGTATCTCACTCCATGACTAGAATTGAGACCCAGTGTCTGTGGTCTGCTTTAGTCACTGAATTATGCCAAGCGTCTAGAAAAGTGACTTTACAAAGGAAGGGCTTCTAAATGTGTTGAATAAGTAAGCCCCAAGCAGAGCATTCCCAGATATCTGAGTGGACCTGGGGTCCCTTCCTCTGGTGCCCATGGAGCCTGTTCGTTCTATATCAGGGACAAAGACAAGTTAGAAGAAATCTCAAATAAAAGTGCTAAATCAGATATGCCTTCTCTGGGCTTTTGCAAACTCAGAGAGACACCGGCCATGGGGTGGGGGTGGGGGGCATGAGGCAGAGAGCTTTTTCAGCCAAACAGGAAAGAAAAATAATAAATATGAACAAGCACAGTGCATCCAGCTGAGCCAGGCACTAGGCATCTCCTTGCCATGTCTTATGAAATTTGGCCCCTATAAAGACTCGATGGGGTTCATCCTCTTACCACCCCACTCCTCAGAGGAGCAACCAGGCTCAGAGTGCTGCAGTGGCATTCCCGAGACACAGCTTCTAGGTGGCAGGGTCACCACGGTGCCTTGGAGGGGGCGGGCACTCACCTACTGAAGAGCTGGTCCAGGAACTGTGGGATGGTGGCGAAGTCCCAGTAGGAGCAAAGGAAGGTGGAGAAGTGGGGGACCGTTCTGCCCTGGAGAGCTGGCAGCAGGGACTCCAGCAGCTTCGCCCTTGTGCCTGGCTGGAGGGTCCGCATCATGCGGATCTCTTGCAGGTCCAGGGTACGACCCTTTTTACCCTGGAAGGAACAAGGAGGGACACGCTTTCAGTGTCATCACCGTGAATCGCCAGAGAACTGGGGCCTGGAGCTCAGACCAGGAAGCCCCAACCCTTTAGGGATCTGCTCATGTGGGAGACATGAGTGACCGTCGTGAAAAAGATTATAGGCTCTCAAAGCAAAAGTTGACGTGGGGGCGCTGGACAGAAAAGAACTGAGAAAGTAGTACCTTCGCAGTATCTTCAATGTGGTTTGTTAGCTGTGGAGCAACTAAGTGCCTGTATTAGTAGCCTGTATTAGAGATCACTGTCCCGGTGAGTTCTCAAAAATGACTCCCACTGTAGCCACAGGAAACACAGGCATTTGGATGTCAGTGGCTGCTCGACAGCACACAGGTCGGCGCTGAGAACTGTCCTCAGCTGTGGCTGCAGGTTCCCACTGAGCTCCCAGGGGCTTGGTCTGCTGCTGGCATGGGAAGGAAGGGGGCGGTGGGAACCTCATTTCCTCCCCATTTTGGAGACTGTGTGCAGAGAAAGACACCTGAAGAGAACCCTCACAACTTAAACAACACAATTGTGCTCCTTTCATTTAGATCAGAGAGAGCCACGCTGATCCCAGATGCCACACAGTGGGAGCGCTGGCAGCTTCTGGGGCAGGAGGAAGCCCATTGCAGTGCCAAGATCTGAGCAGACGATTGAGGAAAAAGAAAGACCAAGTGTGCGGTAAGTGGCTGACTGTGACTGAGACGTATCCGTTGCGAGGTTGAAAATGAAGGAAAACAAATGGTCATCTTATTTGCCACAAGGTCTCCAGACGGGTAAAATATCAAAAAGAATGTTAACACCCAGGAAAGGCTGAGGCAGGGAAGCAGCTCCGTTCTGAGACTGCTGCTGACCATGCACCTGCTACATCACTTTGGAAAGTCATCTGGCTTTAGCTATCAACATTTGACACGTGCACAGCTCTTGACCCAGGAATCCCTCTCCCCGGAGGCTGTTTTAGGAGGGGATTAGTATATGTTCTGGGCTGAACTGTATTCCCTTCTTAAAATTCACAATTGATGTTGTCATACCCAGTGCATAAGGTGATGACTGCGGTAGGACACAGGTCTTTGGAAAGGCAATTAAGTTTGAGTAAATTCGTTAGTGTTCGCTTTGATTTGACATGACACGGGCCGTCACAGGAAGACGTGGTAAGGACACAGAGAAGCAGTAGAGAAGAGCATGTGAACAGAGGTATAGAACGTGGCCGTCTCCAAGCCCAGGAGAGAGACCTCAGGGGAAACCACCCCAGCCAACAGCTTGACATCAAATTTCTAGCCTCCAGAATTGTGGGAACATATATTTTTGTTGTCAGAGGCCTCTAGTGTGTGGCGCTGTGTTACGGCATCCCTAGCCAGCTCACACAGTCTGTCGGGCACACATAAGATGTTCCCTGCAGCGCGGCTGAAGTGGAAATTACAACTGAACCGTGTCACGTTCCACCGGCACCGAGAGACTGAACTGCCAGGGAAAATGGCCTCTGTTACAGGAAAACATGAAGACATGGGAGGGCACAGCTCCCGGCCTGGTGGGGCTCCAGCGATGTGCTCTGCGAGATGACCCATTGCAGACAAACGTGTAGAACAGCCGGACCCCCTTTTTTGTGTGACTTCTCTTTTGTGTGTGTGTGAGCACACCCTGCCCCAAAAGGGGGATGGTTTGTAAGTCTTGGAGGAGACCTGGGAGGCAGCGGGGCTGACTGCTGCACAGGACACCTGGGGTGGGGAGCTAAGACAGTAAGAAGAGTGGCAACGAGCAGAGATACTCACGGCCTAGTGTAGAGTGAAACCACACAGAAGTGCCTACTCTTATAGTCCTGCAAGTGAGAGAACAGGGACTTTGCACCTTAAGCGAGTTGCCAGTGGGTAGTACTAGAGGCCAGATTCCTGTGGGAGTGGGACTGTGGGTCACTCCAGTGGGAACGCTTGAGTATAGTTTCCAGGGGAGTCCCCATATTTGGGTCGGGGTCCTGGGCCCACTCTGGTCATTTTGCGTTCCTTTCTGTGGAGACCTCTCTGTGCCTGCTCTCACCTTAGACCAGCGCTGGCCTTGGTGGGTGACATGGTGCGCCTGCCCCTTGTCCAGGGAGATGGGGTATTCGGACCCATCGGACACCTCCTCGGTGATCTCCTGCGTGGAGCTCTGTAATGAGAGTGGCCGGCATTTGGGCCAGTAAGAGTCAGCAGCCTCCTGCCTGTGTCCGTGGGAGATACCCCGACTAGAAATTCTGCCCCCCTGATCGGGCACAGAGAAGCATCTGCATAGACCTCTAGCCAGGGAGGAAACCAGATAACAGCTGGAGGTGAAGAATTTACTTCTGAGGATACAGACTTGGTCCCTAACAGTTACTTTCCCATCCTTCCAGCCACAACGTGAGACGTGGACAGACCTTCCAGGGTTTCATCCCCTAACGCGACCATCTCCTGTTCAGGAGGGGCCCTTCTCCTCCTCTTTATCTTTATTCTCTCTCTCTCTCTCTCTCTCTCTCTCTCTCTCTCTCTCTCTCTCTCTCTCTCACTCTCTCACTCTCTCTCACTCTCACTCTCTCTTGCACACACACACACACACACACACAGGCACACACACACAGGCACACACACACACACACACACACACTCTCACATACACACACACACACACACCGTGATTGGAATTTGGTGAAAAACTGCCCAGATGGGATCACAGGTGTGGACTGTCCTGGATTGGGCTACCCTGTGTTACCTGGGGGTGCCCCCTGCCAAACGGCCACAGGCATCGGAGGAGAGGACGGAACCAACGTCTCCATCGTCTCCACAGGCTCTCTCTCCAGGAATTCCTGAAGTGAGATCGTCGAAAACTCGGGATGCGACCTGAATCCATCTTTCTCTCTTGGCAGTTGCTTACCAAGTGAGCTGCACGGTTACCAGAGTTCTAAGTTCTCTTGCGGTCCATCACTAAGGAAGTGAGGTCACTTCTTATAAGATTCCATGACATGGGGTCCTTCCTTCAGTATGATCTACCCAGTGGTCTCTCTGGGCTGACGACTGCTCACCCTCTTCCCCCATGTCAACTCCTTAACTGCACACAAGTGTGCAAACACAGCACTCCCTCAGCCCCTTGGGTGTGCAGCAAGGGCCCCAGGTTTCAAGGCAGGGGTTGGTCAGAATCTGCTTTTTCTCACCATTTCTGTGATCCAAGACAGGATATCGTGTCTTTCAAGACCTGCCCAGTTTCCCAACATGCCCAGTGGGGATTGTGCAAGCCTTTATTTCCTACGAAATTCATGAGGTGTCTATGAGATAAATCTTATGGAAACTCATGGGTTGGTGTCTGTAGTGGATTGAATTATGTCCCCCCAAAAGTCATTGAAGCTTGAATCCCCCGCATTTTATGTATTAGAAACTTAGCCCCCACTCTGATTGTTAGGAGGGTGGGAAATCCTGTTATGGTAATTGAAAGGCAGAGCCTTGGAGGGGATCGGATTGTGGGACTGTGCTGAATGGATTAAAGATGGTGGTCAGGGGTGTGGTTCTGAGAGCTTTAAAAGAAGAGAAAAATCTGTCTTGCTCTCTCCTCTCTCTGCTTCCACCATCTTGCAATGCGAGACCCCTGGGTTGCTGTCACCACCTCCAGATGGATTTTGGACTTCCCAGCCTCAGAAACTGTAAGCAAATAAATTTCATTTTCTTTATAAATTACCCAGATCCAGGTATTGTGTTAGAGCAACACAAAAGGGAATGAATAGAGTGTCAAATGTACATACTGCACATACGTGGAGATATTTGAATTACAAAAAAGAGTGAAATAGCAGGAGATACAATTCAAAGAGGCCTGAGTTCCAGCAGTATAATCTTGGGAAAGTCCTTTGTTGTGACCAGGATTTTTGGGTTTTTTTTTTTTTCCCCCCTGCAGTGATAACACACTGAAATTAATTTCAGGTATTGTCATCTCCTAATAGTAAACTTTTCACTGCCTTCCTATGATATTGAGAATCAGTCCCATGGGCTTTACCTCGGCCTATGTGGTGGCAGCCTGCACAATGAATGGCTCCCAGCACTAAGTGGTTAGCCACTTCCTTCTGACCAGGAGAACACAGCACAAGTGATGGGATGTCACTTCTGTCTGAGTCAGTTCAGGCTGCTGTAACAAAGTACCATAGTGTGGGTAGGTTATATCCAACATCAATTTATTCCTCAGAGATCTGGAGCATGGAAGGTGGAGATCAAAGTCCCAGCAGAGTTGGGTTCAGGTGAGGAATCTCTTTTGGTTTGAAGACAGCCGACCTCAGGTTGTATCCTTTAGAGACAGCACTCAAGTCAGCTTTCCAAAGGTACCTCTGACCGTTGACGACAGCTGAAATAACGGGTGGACAGAAGGTCAGAGACAGAACGCGGGAAAGGTGCGGGACACGAGGGAAGAAAGCCCTTCCCGCAGCACTTGGCAGGGAACAGAAACTTAGCGGCCAAACCTCCACCCTCCTGGAGGAATTGCCACACCAGGGAGAGACCTGCGAGGGGAGCGGCGTGGTGGAGCCGGTAGGACCCGGGTGAGGGGGCTGTAGCTCCCGAGCGAGGCAGGGGAGTAGCGTGGTCGGGCTGAGACGGAGGCGGCACGGGGTGCATTAGGAGGGTTCCCCGGGTCCTGAGTTCAGGAGGGGCGGCGGAGGCCAGCGGGGAGGGATGCAGACGGCGGGCGGGGTGCCCGGCGCTGGCAGAGACAGGAGGCTGGGACGCCCTCCTCCCCTCCGGTGGAGCCCAGCGCTGCCCCGCCGTCCGTCCGTCCTTCCGTCCGTCCGTCCCCAGCACGCAGGATCGCCTTGTCCCAGGGCTGCTGCGGGAGCAGCCGGTCGGGGGCGGTGCGGGGGCCAGACCGGAGTAGCAGGTGCAGCTGGGCTGTGGCTTACTGGTCACGGGCCGTGTCTTGGGGTCCCGGGCCTGGTGAGCCATCGCCGCCGCTGCGAGTGCGAGGGCGGCGGGGACGAGGCCACTGGGGGAGGGCGGGGAGCGGTTTTGTCGTCTTCCTTGTAGGTTGAGTGTGTTCTTTGTATTTCTACTTCCATGACTGCTGACTTTCGTCCCTGCAGACGTGGTGCTGGGGCACGTCAGCGTCATCTTTGAGTTGGAAGAGCCCTGTGCAGCGCTTTGGGAGAGCGGTCTGCTGTGGGGGATCCTCTCGGCCTTCGTCTGTCTGGGAGAGGATTGTCTCTCTCCCTGTTTGAAGGATGCTCTTGTCCGGTACAGTGCTCTTGTCTTGTTGTTGTTGTTGTTGAATTGTTTATTTGACTAGAAGATCTCTTTGTCTCCTGGGCTGGGCGTTTTCTGTTGAAGAATTTACTGAAATCTGTATTAGGACTTTCTTGTGAGTGAGTGACTGAGTGAGTGAGTGAGAGAGAGAGAGAGAGAGAGAGAGAGAGAGAGTGTGTGTGTGTGTGTGTGTGTGTGTGTGTGTGTGCGCGCGTGTCAGTTTGTATGAGAGATTCTGTGTGTGTGTGTGTGGGTGGGTGTGTGTGTGTGTTTTCCTCTCATGCAGCTTTCGGTATTCTTCCTTGGCGTTCTGTGTGGTTTTGACTGTTTGACTAGTGTAAGTGGGGCTGATCTGAGGTTTCATATACAAACTTTTGTGTGGACAGATTTTCAGTTTTCGTTCATATGGACCCAGCGGTAGGATTGCTGGGCCACGTAGTAAGTTTACATTTCACATTTTGAAAAACTACCGACCTGGTTTCCTGGCAGTCTGTAGCATTTTCCAGTCTCTCCGTCAATATATGAGGGTTGTGATATCTCCATAGCCTTGTGAACACTTTGTCTTGACTGTCTTTTTGATTTACAGCCCTTCTAACGGCTACGACACATTATCTCACTGCGGTATTTGATAGACATTTCCTTAAGGGTGACGATGAATATCTCTTTCGGTGCTTATTGGGCTTTCCTATATCTCACTTAGAGAAATGCTTATTTGAATTATCTGAGCAGGTTTGTGGTTGGTTTGTTACGGCGGCTGGCCTGTGTGGGGATCCTAAGCCTTGATCTTGGTATGAGAGCACCACACTCTAACCAACAGAGCGAACTGGCCGACTCTTCCTCTGACCATTTTTTAAATTGGGCTAATTGTCTTTTGCTGTGTGTATATTGGATGAAACGTTTTCAGTAGTCTTGTTAAATAGGAACTGTCCAAGGTCATAATGCCTGTTACGTTAAATGAGCCATTGACCTCATTAAATGGTGATACTGGTGAAGCTTTTTCTTTTCTTTTTTTTTTTTTTCCTGCACCTGCTTCATGCCCAGAAGAACGGGCACTTCCCACACAGGCTCTAGAGCCAGCCTTGCCTGCTCTGCACCCAGAGTCACCTGTAGGACTGGATCCATGAGCATCTTCTGAGCCCACAGCAGGGGCAGGGAAGTGGTCACCTCCAGTGATGGAGCTGGCACTTGAGCGATCTCCAGAGCCCTTCCACCCCTGTCCTGTGATACGATGAACCAGCCCAGTGTGGACATGCGTGACATCATGGCATTCTCTCCCAAGCTGTTGGCAGAGCAGGTGATGCTGATGGAGACGGTGAGTGGCTCGGCTCTGCAGAGTGGGGCCTAGAGAGGCTTCCTTCTTGCACCTGATGTCCCAGACCAGCCATTCGTGACCAGAGTGCAGTGATCTGGGTCTGGTATCAGTTACGCATCTTACTAACCACGTGAACTGACCTAGTTTTATAATGCCTGTGACGTTCCTCTCCACACGTCAACAGTACAGATGGGGCACCAACAGCACCAGGTGCACGGAGTGACTGTGAAGATCAAATGAGTTGGGACGTATGGGAAGCAAGGCCAGGCCCTGGGCCATTTGGGGATGGAGGATGCTCTCACTGAGGTGCAGGCAGGTCCATGGGTCCGTTCCACCCACCCTCCCGGGAGGCTTCACCAGCTTCAGCACTTATTTAGCACCTGATGTGGACTAGACACTGTAGCAGAGGCCCAAGTAGAGCCCCTAGTTGTAGCTTCCAAAGGGAGTGTGAATCTGAATGGGGAAATGGACCTGAGGACTCATTAGGATGGGTTAAGATGCCACCTTGAGATGTGCATGCCCGGCACAGCTTCTGGGGGTGGGGCTGGTGAGAATAACCTGGCTGCAGTGGTACAGACCCTTCGTCAGCAGTGGTAGGCCTGGGACATCATGTACTTAAATACCCTCAGTGGGTAGAGAACCCAACCCAGGGACTCCTGCCAGCCTCCGGCCACATGCTGAGCTTCCTGGGCTCCAGCTCAGACCACCGTCACCTGCCTGGGGACTGCAGGATACTGTGGATTCTGAACTGGGGTGGGCCATGCCCCCGCAAAGTTCTCCTCCTCTCTAGTAGGTGTGCAAGAAGGTGGTGCCCTGTGACCACCGGAACCCCCGCTGGTCCCAGGAGAACAAGAAGGTCAAGGAGCACCTGGCAGCAACTGTCCATGCCACCTTTACCCCGTTCAACAGTGTGGCCGACCGTGTCATCAGCACCTGCCTCGGGGACCACAGCTGGAAGGCCCGGGAACTGCTTTCCGTTTCATAGATTTTTGTGTTTCCTTCTCAGGAGAGCCACCATTTAGGACGTTTTTCTCACTCTCTGCCATTGTCTGTACCCTGCCTGGCACGTCTGTTCACTGTCTGAAGAAGACATGGAGAGACATTGGGAGGTGGGGAGGACATCTCCCTACCAGGGAAGGAGCACCAGGGATGACCGGGGACCTCTGTTGTGCTAAACATTGCTTCCTCGGTGAGCCTGGAAGTCGCTGGGGCCAGGGACACCGGAGGCTGCGATGAGCTGGTTGAAGAGGCCTGTCAATCTTTCTGGGACCTTAGGCCAGCAGTTCTGCCCCAGGATTCAGTGTTTATCAACTGTCAGGCACAGGCTGGAGCCAGTTGGACACTATCAAGTGTTTAGTAACAGCAAAGGAACTCTCTGCACAACTGAAATCTCAACTGTAAAACCAGAGCCGCTCAGTTGAAATGGGGATGGGGCGCAGGTGGCCAGCGTGAGAGCTCCTCTGCCCAGTCCCTCGCAGCCCTTAGGACTCAGAGAAGCCCAGCTGGAAATTCTCATCCAGACAATGGGAATTCTTTGGATTTTCAAACTAAAGGAATTTGAACTCACACAACTCCACATTATTCACACTTTTTCCTCTTTGCCCTCTCCGGTGGGGGGAGGGGGAAGCTTCCCGAAATTTCAAAAAGCTGTGTGCCAAAGACAGCTCACTGAGTAGAAATGTGCTCATCTAGTAAAGAGGAGGGGAGGGGATAGGGGAGTGACTTGGGGGAAACAACAGGGCGAGAGTGGAAGGGGCGCCTGCCTGGTGGTGATTTTAACTTTCCCCCCGAATGTTTCTGTGAAAACTCTCAGGCTTGTCCAGATTGATAGGAATAGAGATGCGTTTGTGCAGAGGCACTGGGGGTTCTGTGGACAGGAAGCCCTGGAAATGGGTGCAGTGATGCAGCTGTGCTGTGCTGGGGTGGAAGAGAAGGCCGTGGAGAGAAGGAAGGGCACCTACCTTCCCTGGAATAGAAGGGATGAGAAGTGATGACAGCAGACACAGTCAAGTAGTCACCTGAAATGCGTTGTCATCTGAAGGCTCACCCAGGAAAGAATGGGCTTCTGACCTCACTCAGGGTGTTGGCATCATTCGTGTCTGGTGGTGTGTGACTGGGAGCCCCAGCTTCTGACTGGCAAATGTGGGCTGCCCTCAGCGTAGGGGCCACTGCAGTTCCCCACCTCGTGACACTTTCCACAGTTCAGCTGGAGGGTGTCTCTCCAGGCTGCCCCGTGGTTTCTTGTACAACAGACCAGATTCATGGTGGCAGCAGCCTGTCAGCTTTCCTCTATTCACCCGGACTGGAAAAATCAGATTCTTCCCACACTTAAAAGAGGAGGGTGACACAGAGAGCAAAGGTTGCGGACGTCATGAGGCCATTTTAAGATTCTTCCTCCTACGCCCACCTTTCTACGGAATCCGGTTCGTGATTTTAGAAAAAGCTTCCCCTCGCATTATTGGAGAAATGGTGTTCTATTAAAGAAAACCGACATAAAAATAACGGTCCCCAAAGGTGGGAGAAAAGAAGATTTCCCTCGATCGGGACTTCTCAGCCTTGGCAATCTTGATATTTTGGGCTGGGTAATTCTTTGCCAGGCATGAGACGGTGCGACGTAGGAGATGATGGTAGCTACCTACTAGACGCCAGTGGAAACCTTCATGTGAAAACTAGGAATGTCTCCACAGGTGTTACAAGGTGTCTTGTGGGAGGCAAAACTGCCCCAGCCGAGAAGCACTGCTACACCCCATCTGCAAATATACACACGTGGCGGGCAGTCTTTGCTTGGCGTGGTAGCGCAGAACTCTAAGAATGACCATACGAGCTTCCGGTATTTTACTGTTTGAACTTTCAGGGCTGTGAAATACGTCTGGGATTTCCTTGAATGTGCAGTGTTACTGGCATCACTATTTCTGGGCTATCTGTTCCTTTGACAAGTTCTCTTATTTGTGTGTGTAAGGTCACCTTCACTGTGGCTGAGTAGTGGGAGTCTTTGCAATGGCAGAAGTGTCAAGATTCTCACAGTTGCCCACTTTCCCCGCCTCTATTTACATTTGATTCCAGTTTCCTTTCCAGCCTCATCACTTCTTGTTTCTTTGTTGCACTTTCATCCTTGTCGGCAAATTCCCTTTCCTGAGTGAGTGAGTGTCGGTCTCTGTTAACTGCCACATGGCTTATCACTGGGAGTCCGGGAGGCGACACAGCTACACAAGCTGCTGTCTGTGCGTGTAGTGGGGAACAGATGCACAGCCACCCCTTGCCAAACAGACTTGGAAAGGAGGGACATGACTGGACACTGATGATGACGCCCATCTGTTGTTTGTGTAGGGACTGTGGGCCGACGGGAGAGCCCTGAGTTTGCACAGTAGCACTTGAGGTGTTCGCTCACGGTTCCTGGCCTGTGGTACTGACATTTGAACAGTGTTGTTGAGGGACTGGTGTATTTAACTAGACGGTGGTGACAGAGAACCATGCGTATGGACACACTTCAAAGAAGGAAACACGTGTGTGTCCACAGAATGCTGAAAAATCTAAACTTTCTAACCCCTCCAAGAAAACGTGGGAAGATGTGGAGTGAGACAATATTTTAAAACCGAGCACCAAATGATCTGCCACTTCTCCCTCAGGAGATTAGACCCTGAGAATCTACAGAGAAGAGAAAATGCAGCTCCACGCAACTGCTATCGGTGCAGAAAGCTTTGCAGTAGCTTTCAGCGAGAAAGAGCTCTTCCGTCGGTTCAGCAGGATAGACAGATGGTGGCGTGTGCGCGCTGCTGGAGCTCGCTGTCACGTTGACACGCAAGCAGTTATTCTGTCTGTGTTCATAGGGCACCATCTCCAAAGATCAGATATCGTCAAATTAAATATTGAAAGACGCACAACGTGCAACGTGACTATATTGATTTTAATGAAAACACCAAGAAAGACAATACTCCTGTGATTCCAGGTAAAGATAGGTGTGTTGGTCCGTTTAGTGTTGCTATAGAATACCTGAAACTGGGTGTTGTTTGAAGAGAAATGGCATTTATTTCTCTCAGTTTCCGAGGCTGGGAAGTCTAAATGCCATTTGGTGGTGGCGACAGTGACTCGGGGTCTCACCTTGCATGATGGTGGGAGCAGAGAGAGCAGAGAGAGAGAGAGAGAGGCAGACTCTCCTCTTCTTCTTAATGCCCCCAGAACCACGCCCCCGACCACCATTTTCAATCCTTTCACTACTGCAGGGTCCTACAATCCTCTCACCTCTTCAAGGCTCCACCTTTCATATTACCGTAATCGGCTTTCCCACCCTCTTCACAGTCCCACGGGGGACTAAGTTTCTAATCCACAAAACTTGGGGGACACATTTCAAGCTTAAGTGAGTTTGGGGGGGGACATAATTCAACCCACTCCAATAGGTAAAACTGAAAAAGGGATTGAATTTATTAGAATCAGGGCCGGTCGGAGGTGGAGCTGGGAAGGCAGTTGCGGCTGCCTGCCTTCCTTGGGCCTGCTCTTCTTTGCCTCGAGGGTGTCGCCGGCCTAGTGGGATGGGGGCTCCAGCTGGCAGGAGAGCTTGTAGCTGCAGGACAGAGAGGCAGCTGCGAGTCTACCTAGCGGGAGCCACACCTCAGCTCTCCCTCCCAGTGCGTGCCCCCTAGCTGGAGTCCTGGTGCCCCAGGGGTCACCGTGCAACAGGGTCTGTGGCTGACCAGACAGCCATGGCCCCAGGCTCTCTGCAGCTGCCACCAGAAAGAGTCCCCTATGCCCTGACTATCATCAAATTCCTGCAAGGCCCTCACCTCTCGTTGTCACTGAGCCACTCAGTGGAGGTAAACCAGTGTCTGAATTCTTCCTCCTTCTCGATGTGGTAATTGTTGGCTGCCACCTGGAGGAGCTGGATCTCTCTGAGGACTTTAACTTCCTGGGGCCACAGAAAAAAACAGGATGCTGACAGGGCCTGGGTGGGAGATGCTAAAGGGGCCTTGTGGGGGAGGGATGGAGCAGGGAGCTGGTTGGCAGACTTGTCTCTCAAGTGATACCCTCCTCTCCTTCCATCCCATCCATGCCCCAACCTGATCTCAGAGTCGGGTTCCAACAGTCTGTCCCCCAGAAATGTGTCCTTGATTCCTGTCCCCTTCCCACACCCTCCAGTGGGATGGGATGCCCCCCTCCGTCTCTCAAATCTTCCTAATACATCAGAGTTGCAGGGGATGCAGGCAGGAAGTGTCCTGCCCGGGTGAGAGGGGCCGTCTCTGACTTCCACATCCCCACGCTCCCTCGAGCGAGGGCCGCAGCTACTCACCTTCCGCCTTTTCTGGGTGTTGAATACCTTTCCCTGAAAGAGTGATGGTCCGAGTCTCTCAGAAAGGCCCCCTAGCCCATTTCTAGCCCCATCCTCACCCGTTCCCGTGTTGCACTAAGGCCAGGGCCACCGGGGTCAGGGGGTTTGCACAAAACAGGGCTTGCACCTAGGTCAGGCTCTGAGCTCTGGAGAAGGATGACATGGGAGCTGAGGATCGAGGACCTTCTGTCTCAGCCCTCCCTGATGACAAGTGAGGATGCTGAAGCCTCTGATCAAAAGGGGCTGCTGGCCACTCCCAAGCTGCCTGCCATCAGAGGGGCCCGATCTCACTCTCTTCCCATGGCAAGCAACGAAGGGAGAGGCTGAGTCCAGCTGAGCTCTGCGACTTGTCCACTTGGAGAACAGGGACTGGGTGGGGGCTTATGCGGAGGCTCCATCGCTCACGGGTGAGAAGGGCGTGACACCCCCAGCACACGGGCAGCCGTGAGGTCTCGTGAGTGGAGGTTTGCCGAGTGCTGAGTTCTAAGGGCTCTCCCCTCCCCAGCCTCAGGGTCCTGGCCCCCGAGCTGCCCGTCCCCAGGCTCACTCACATCCACATAGTCGTCCATCGCAGCGTCTAACATCACCAGGTCGCTGAGATAGGTTCCCAGGAAGGGGACGATGCCCTGTGACATTGGGGTGGTAGTGGTGATGAGCACCAGCTCCTGGGTGTCCACACTTGGCTTATTCTATCAAAATCTTATCAACCTCGTCTTTCTGGACCCCCCCCCCCCGCAGCCAGGTTTTCCACTTGGAGCCACAGAGCAACCTCGGGCGCCTCCCCTCTGTGGCCACACTGCTCTCTCCCCGGCTGGCGTCCAAAGACACCGTGTACCCCCTAGCTACCTCTGTGGTGAACGTTTCATGTCACAGTGGTTACGTGGTTCCTGCCACACCTCGCTCTGTAATCCCCTCTAGGCCAGCTCTTCCAGGTCCTGGACCTGGTGTCCCTAACAAAGGCATCTCAGATGCCCTGGCCACAGGAAGGCAGGCCCCTTAGGGTGGAAGCTGTCTCCTCTTTGGATGTGGAGGCCTCCAGCTGGAAGGGAGGGGCCCCTGTCATCTACTCCCTAGAGCCCCTCCCAGTCACAGACACACTCGCCTTTTTCTGCTGCCGCTGCCTCATCTGGGCTCTCTGATGGTTCATCTCCAAGGTGGCCAGTTTGACAGTCCCCACCTGACAGGGTCAGGGACAAGGTTAGTGCTATGTCCAAATGAATGTCCCCTCCTAAGTTCATGTGGAAACATGACACCCACTGTAACTGTATTAAGAGGGTGGAAGATTCTACAACGCTGTTTGAAAGGTGGGGCCCTGTAAGAGGTGACTGGATTAGGACTACTCTGCCCTCACGAATGAACGAATTCGTTCGTGGGCTATCGTGGAACCGGACTGGCGGCTTCCTAAAGAGTGCGTGGACATACGCTCTTGCCCTCTTGCCATCTGATACGCTGTGCCACCCCCTGACTCTGCAGAGAGTCCCCCCCGCCCCGCTGGAGTAAGACCCTCACTAGATGTACCCCCTCTGCTTGGACTTTCCAGCCTCCTAAACTGTAGGAAAAAAATGCTCGGTTTCTTTAAAAATGACCCAGTTTTAGGTGTTCTGTTGTAAGCAACAGAAAACAGTAAGATAGTGAATGAGACTGTCTTCGCCTCACCCAGTTCCACCCCTGCGCCTGACCTTCAGCTCTGGGTATCTGACTCATGAGCTGGTGGAGTGCCACCACCTCCTCTGGCGGCTCTGGTTCTAGAGTTGATGCCAGCTGTGACACTCTCCAGTGTGCGGTCTTGGGCGTGCACCCCGGCCACCCTTCCCTGTTTCCTCATCGGGAGAGGATCCCCTGAGAACTCATATTACTGTCGTCGACGTTGTCCCCGGCACCCCTGGAGGAAGAGGCAGACACAGGCACGCTCCATGAGCCTCGTTAACCTCCTCGCCACTCTGTGAGGCCCGCACAACAGGCTCGTCGTCATCCCTACGGTCTCCGGGTGAGAAAACAGAAGCCGGAGGCGGGGGCGTGCCTTGCCCAGGGCTTCGCGGCCGAGGCCTGGCTTCCTAGAAACTGCTGGGCTAGTTTGCCGAAGGAAGCCCTGCCTACCGCATCCACCAGCGGCCTGGAGGAAGCCACGTGCCGACAGGATGGAGCAGCGTGCGAGGCGGACACCGGCTGCTTCTGCAGCTCCTCTGCCCTCCTGCACAGCCCGGCTGCCATCACCGCGTCCCGTCACCAGGGCTCCTGCCACATTCTCCACCTGGCCACGGCAGACACATCCTTCTCCTGCTAGTCCGCGCAAGACGGGACTGAAGTTTTCCTGTCAACTTTCAGTGAGAAAGCAAAACGCACCACAACAAAACCAAGCAACTCACCTCTGCCTATGTCCCCAAACACCTGCCCCCATCTCTCAGCCTCTACTTTACCTTTTTGCTCAGTACCTTCTCTTTTCTACATAAGTTTGCAAAACTACGGGAGCCTTTTCTGTGAAGGGGAAAGAAAGAAAGATTAATTTGGGAATAATGGGGCGACCCGTAAGTTCAAGTTTGTTTGTTTGTCTGTCTGTCTGTTTGTTTTTTTGAGACTGCAAACAATCCAAACTGCCTTGAGGAGAGTTGTCAGCTGGCTTCCTCTGAGTCCTATGGGCTCCGGGGCCCTGGGAGAGGGGCTCTCGTGTTGGTCACCTGGGCCCCGTCCCCATTTCAACTGAGAAGCTCTGTTTTACAGTTTAGACGTGAGTAGGACAAGGTCTTATTGTGTCTAGCAAACACTTGAAACTGCCAGTTTGGTAAAAACCCGTGCCTGACACTTAATGAAAGTAGAAAACAAAGCAAAATGAAACTTTAGCTTGGGGTAAGAAATCCTGGGCTAAGTTCCCGGGGAGTCTCCCAGGGAGAGGAGACCCTAGTCATGAGCCCATTCTTGCCTCAGTGCCTCTGACCTCCCGGTCCCTGCCACGGTCATTAAGGGGGCAATGCCCAAACCTGTGGGGGCGTCCCCGGTCCACCCCTGTGCTCCTACAGAAAGAGGCCCACCCACCTGGAAACTTCTCTCCACGTCCTTCTCATTCGATGGATCGGTGTGCTCTGCAGAGCGGAGAGGATGGCGTGGACTGAGGAGAAGTTCCTGAGGACCAAGCACTCCTGGGGAGGAAAGAGAATGAACCAGGAGGTGGGGAGTTGGAGCCCGCCTGCTCCAGCTTCAGCCCCTCGGCTGACATCTCCCCTCTTGGATGAGGCGGAGAGCCGGGCAGCCACGGGAGGGCACAGCTGGAACCCCACGAGCAGAACTCACAGAGGGAGGATGTTAGCTCAACCCAAGAGCCCAGATAGGAAGTGAGCCTCCAGCACTGGGACATGGGGGTCAAGGCCAGTGTGCCCTGAGAGGAAAGGCCCAGGGATTGTGCAGGGACTTGACCACAGGCGACTGCCCTGATGGTGGTTGTTAATAAAAGGCAGTTCCCAAGTCTGCAGAGAGGGGATCCCCTGGGTCCTCCCACGGCTTACCCTGGCCACCTTGATCCAGTGCTCCAGCACCCTGGCTCTGTCCTGGGCCTTCCTGCTGTCATCCCCAAGGCAGGTGGTGATGACGCAATTGGCCACATTGTTAAATTGGGCGACGGTGGCACGAACGGTGGGTGCCAGGTGCTCCTTCCCCTTCTTGTGGCGTTGGGACCAGATGGAGCCCAGGCAGTCATAGGGCACCACCTCCCTAAACAGCTCCTGGAGAGGAAGAGTGTGTCACACACAGGCTACTCTTGTGAAAGAGTTTGGATCTGGCTATGCGCCCACTAAAGGCACCCAAGAGCTAATACTGGCAGGCAAGGAACGAGTGGCATGGTCAGGCAGGCCGTTCTCACTAGCTCCGAGCACTAGAAAATGGCTCGGGTGTGCTCATCTTGAGGCCGCATCCAGTGTGCATCCTGATGAGCCCTTTGTTCTATTTCCTTCCTCAGATGCGCACTGCCTGTGGCAGCTATGACTACGGGTTCTCTTAGGGGGTCTGCTAGGGAGTCGAGTCCATCTCAGGTCCTAAGAAGTGCTGAGGTTGGTGAGGTCACACGGGAGGATGGGTGGGTAACTCCTGAACCCAGCTGCCCCTCAGTGAGCACCCTCCGTCAACCAGAGAAGCCAGGCCCCCGTGCTGCTTTCTCTCTGTCCCTTTTCATGTTAGCTTGGGTCGCTCTGCAACTGGTACTGTTGATGTCTCAACTTGACTGTCGACATGTGGACAGGGAAGGCTTGGGAATGAAGAAACTCATCCAGGTCACATCATTGGTAAGATGTGGAGCTGGTATTGGACCCAGATCACTGGACTCTGGTGAGTAATGGCTTGTCTGGGACACCAGGTGCAAGAAGGACAGCCTGTCTAGGCAGCCGCCCTCCTCGCCCCCCGCAGAGGCGAGCTGCTCACCGCGTCCATCAGAGTCAGCTGCTCTGCCAGCAGCTTAGGAGGGAATGCCCTGATGTCCCACAGGTCTCCACGGGGCCGGTTCAATGTTGCCACAGGAGAGGGGCACGAGGGCTTTGAAGGGTCCTCTAGCTTCAGCCGTATCACATGTGGTGGCTCTTCTCCTGGCACTGCTGCTGGCACGGAAGCTGGCGGTGGACCCAGTTGTCCAGGTGACTCTGAGTGCAGGGCGGGCCCCAGCTCTACCGGAGGTGCTGGCACTGGCTCTAGAGCTTGCCTGGGAAGTGCCTGTGGTTCTGGACATGAAACAGGAGCAGGGGGAAAAATAGAAAAGGTTCACCAGCATCAGTCATTTCCCACTGGCCTTTCCAAACACGGAAAGGATCTGACTGCATTAAAGGGAGTTCTAGCCCCAAAGCACCACCCCTGGTAATTCTTCCAGACTGCGGTCCCCTCACCATCTGTTTCTGCCTCAAAGAGCTCTGGGTGCCTCAGGTTGGTCAGCAGAACGTACACACTGGCACCCGTGTCCAATCCAGGCAAGCTGACCTGCACGTGGTCGATCTTCACTTTCAACGATGGAAAGTGCAGGGGCTGATGGAAATCTGTGCAGAAACGCTCCGGCATAGTGACCACAGTGTGACAGATGGTGCTGGAAGTGTGAGAGTGGGCAGCAAAGTCAGAGGCTGGCCTTTGCTTCCACGCTGTGCTCCCAGGGCACGCTTGCGTGGTTCTGGGCCCCTGGGCCTGCCACTGCCTGTCTAGAGGACACACCCCTCCCCCACCCAAGCCCTGTGTGGCGGTCCTGACAGTGGCAGACCTGGCCATTAGACAGGACAAGTACAGACCCTCGTGAGCCTCACCCTTACACTCACATGGGTTTTCCGAAGGGACGGGACACCCACCTATGTGCACCTGTGAACTAAGGACCAAGGCCCCAGGCAGGTCTGTGGGCAGGTTGCTCATAACTTCAGGCCTGAGCCGCTGTTGTCTGGGTCAGGAGGGACAGAGGTGGGATGGAGGACGGGCAGAGCTAGGATGCCACTGTCCTGGGGACGTGTCTCTCGAGAGCTGGCGGTGAGCCCCAGACTCCCCCTGTTTTGCAGGGAGACTGTGACCCCATCCACAGCTCCGTTGGACTCCTTTTCACTTGCAGGGAAAGCCCCCAGACCTCAGCGCCCTCGTGGGAATTACAAGTTGTCTCAGATTCACAGCTTTGTCAGTCCCTCCCCAGCCACGGTCCGTATGTGCCCCCGCACTCTGGGGTACAGTGAGCTCTCTCTCTGGATCAAAAGTCCACATACTTTCTAGTTGGGTGCCGGGCCTGTCATTGGGGGTAGGACGCGGGAGAATGCACCTCCACCTTGAGGAGGCCACGAGGGCGTCACAACTGACATGCTGTGGACGTGACGTGCTCACGGTGTCTACCGTGAGTATCTCACTCCATGACTAGAATTGAGACCCAGTGTCTGTGGTCTGCTTTGGTCACTGAATTATGCCAAGCGTCTAGAAAAGTGACTTTACAAAGGAAGGGCTTCTAAATGTGTTGAATAAGTAAGCCCCAAGCAGAGCATTCCCAGATATCTGAGTGGACCTGGGGTCCCTTCCTCTGGTGCCCATGGAGCCTGTTCGTTCTATATCAGGGACAAAGACAAGTTAGAAGAAATCTCAAATAAAAGTGCTAAATCAGATATGCCTTCTCTGGGCTTTTGCAAACTCAGAGAGACACCGGCCATGGGGTGGGGGTGGGGGGCATGAGGCAGAGAGCTTTTTCAGCCAAACAGGAAAGAAAAATAATAAATATGAACAAGCACAGTGCATCCAGCTGAGCCAGGCACTAGGCATCTCCTTGCCATGTCTTATGAAATTTGGCCCCTATAAAGACTCGATGGGGTTCATCCTCTTACCACCCCACTCCTCAGAGGAGCAACCAGGCTCAGAGTGCTGCAGTGGCATTCCCGAGACACAGCTTCTAGGTGGCAGGGTCACCACGGTGCCTTGGAGGGGGCGGGCACTCACCTACTGAAGAGCTGGTCCAGGAACTGTGGGATGGTGGCGAAGTCCCAGTAGGAGCAAAGGAAGGTGGAGAAGTGGGGGACCGTTCTGCCCTGGAGAGCTGGCAGCAGGGACTCCAGCAGCTTCGCCCTTGTGCCTGGCTGGAGGGTCCGCATCATGCGGATCTCTTGCAGGTCCAGGGTACGACCCTTTTTACCCTGGAAGGAACAAGGAGGGACACGCTTTCAGTGTCATCACCGTGAATCGCCAGAGAACTGGGGCCTGGAGCTCAGACCAGGAAGCCCCAACCCTTTAGGGATCTGCTCATGTGGGAGACATGAGTGACCGTCGTGAAAAAGATTATAGGCTCTCAAAGCAAAAGTTGACGTGGGGGCGCTGGACAGAAAAGAACTGAGAAAGTAGTACCTTCGCAGTATCTTCAATGTGGTTTGTTAGCTGTGGAGCAACTAAGTGCCTGTATTAGTAGCCTGTATTAGAGATCACTGTCCCGGTGAGTTCTCAAAAATGACTCCCACTGTAGCCACAGGAAACACAGGCATTTGGATGTCAGTGGCTGCTCGACAGCACACAGGTCGGCGCTGAGAACTGTCCTCAGCTGTGGCTGCAGGTTCCCACTGAGCTCCCAGGGGCTTGGTCTGCTGCTGGCATGGGAAGGAAGGGGGCGGTGGGAACCTCATTTCCTCCCCATTTTGGAGACTGTGTGCAGAGAAAGACACCTGAAGAGAACCCTCACAACTTAAACAACACAATTGTGCTCCTTTCATTTAGATCAGAGAGAGCCACGCTGATCCCAGATGCCACACAGTGGGAGCGCTGGCAGCTTCTGGGGCAGGAGGAAGCCCATTGCAGTGCCAAGATCTGAGCAGACGATTGAGGAAAAAGAAAGACCAAGTGTGCGGTAAGTGGCTGACTGTGACTGAGACGTATCCGTTGCGAGGTTGAAAATGAAGGAAAACAAATGGTCATCTTATTTGCCACAAGGTCTCCAGACGGGTAAAATATCGAAAAGAATGTTAACACCCAGGAAAGGCTGAGGCAGGGAAGCAGCTCCGTTCTGAGACTGCTGCTGACCATGCACCTGCTACATCACTTTGGAAAGTCATCTGGCTTTAGCTATCAACATTTGACACGTGCACAGCTCTTGACCCAGGAATCCCTCTCCCCGGAGGCTGTTTTAGGAGGGGATTAGTATATGTTCTGGGCTGAACTGTATTCCCTTCTTAAAATTCACAATTGATGTTGTCATACCCAGTGCATAAGGTGATGACTGCGGTAGGACACAGGTCTTTGGAAAGGCAATTAAGTTTGAGTAAATTCGTTAGTGTTCGCTTTGATTTGACATGACACGGGCCGTCACAGGAAGACGTGGTAAGGACACAGAGAAGCAGTAGAGAAGAGCATGTGAACAGAGGTATAGAACGTGGCCGTCTCCAAGCCCAGGAGAGAGACCTCAGGGGAAACCACCCCAGCCAACAGCTTGACATCAAATTTCTAGCCTCCAGAATTGTGGGAACATATATTTTTGTTGTCAGAGGCCTCTAGTGTGTGGCGCTGTGTTACGGCATCCCTAGCCAGCTCACACAGTCTGTCGGGCACACATAAGATGTTCCCTGCAGCGCGGCTGAAGTGGAAATTACAACTGAACCGTGTCACGTTCCACCGGCACCGAGAGACTGAACTGCCAGGGAAAATGGCCTCTGTTACAGGAAAACATGAAGACATGGGAGGGCACAGCTCCCGGCCTGGTGGGGCTCCAGCGATGTGCTCTGCGAGATGACCCATTGCAGACAAACGTGTAGAACAGCCGGACCCCCTTTTTTGTGTGACTTCTCTTTTGTGTGTGTGTGAGCACACCCTGCCCCAAAAGGGGGATGGTTTGTAAGTCTTGGAGGAGACCTGGGAGGCAGCGGGGCTGACTGCTGCACAGGACACCTGGGGTGGGGAGCTAAGACAGTAAGAAGAGTGGCAACGAGCAGAGATACTCACGGCCTAGTGTAGAGTGAAACCACACAGAAGTGCCTACTCTTATAGTCCTGCAAGTGAGAGAACAGGGACTTTGCACCTTAAGCGAGTTGCCAGTGGGTAGTACTAGAGGCCAGATTCCTGTGGGAGTGGGACTGTGGGTCACTCCAGTGGGAACGCTTGAGTATAGTTTCCAGGGGAGTCCCCATATTTGGGTCAGGGTCCTGGGCCCACTCTGGTCATTTTGCGTTCCTTTCTGTGGAGACCTCTCTGTGCCTGCTCTCACCTTAGACCAGCGCTGGCCTTGGTGGGTGACATGGTGCGCCTGCCCCTTGTCCAGGGAGATGGGGTATTCGGACCCATCGGACACCTCCTCGGTGATCTCCTGCGTGGAGCTCTGTAATGAGAGTGGCCGGCATTTGGGCCAGTAAGAGTCAGCAGCCTCCTGCCTGTGTCCGTGGGAGATACCCCGACTAGAAATTCTGCCCCCCTGATCGGGCACAGAGAAGCATCTGCATAGACCTCTAGCCAGGGAGGAAACCAGATAACAGCTGGAGGTGAAGAATTTACTTCTGAGGATACAGACTTGGTCCCTAACAGTTACTTTCCCATCCTTCCAGCCACAACGTGAGACGTGGACAGACCTTCCAGGGTTTCATCCCCTAACGCGACCATCTCCTGTTCAGGAGGGGCCCTTCTCCTCCTCTTTATCTTTATTCTCTCTCTCTCTCTCTCTCTCTCTCTCTCTCTCTCTCTCTCTCTCTCTCTCACTCTCTCACTCTCTCTCACTCTCACTCTCTCTTGCACACACACACACACACACACACAGGCACACACACACAGGCACACACACACACACACACACACACTCTCACATACACACACACACACACACCGTGATTGGAATTTGGTGAAAAACTGCCCAGATGGGATCACAGGTGTGGACTGTCCTGGATTGGGCTACCCTGTGTTACCTGGGGGTGCCCCCTGCCAAACGGCCACAGGCATCGGAGGAGAGGACGGAACCAACGTCTCCATCGTCTCCACAGGCTCTCTCTCCAGGAATTCCTGAAGTGAGATCGTCGAAAACTCGGGATGCGACCTGAATCCATCTTTCTCTCTTGGCAGTTGCTTACCAAGTGAGCTGCACGGTTACCAGAGTTCTAAGTTCTCTTGCGGTCCATCACTAAGGAAGTGAGGTCACTTCTTATAAGATTCCATGACATGGGGTCCTTCCTTCAGTATGATCTACCCAGTGGTCTCTCTGGGCTGACGACTGCTCACCCTCTTCCCCCATGTCAACTCCTTAACTGCACACAAGTGTGCAAACACAGCACTCCCTCAGCCCCTTGGGTGTGCAGCAAGGGCCCCAGGTTTCAAGGCAGGGGTTGGTCAGAATCTGCTTTTTCTCACCATTTCTGTGATCCAAGACAGGATATCGTGTCTTTCAAGACCTGCCCAGTTTCCCAACATGCCCAGTGGGGATTGTGCAAGCCTTTATTTCCTACGAAATTCATGAGGTGTCTATGAGATAAATCTTATGGAAACTCATGGGTTGGTGTCTGTAGTGGATTGAATTATGTCCCCCCAAAAGTCATTGAAGCTTGAATCCCCCGCATTTTATGTATTAGAAACTTAGCCCCCACTCTGATTGTTAGGAGGGTGGGAAATCCTGTTATGGTAATTGAAAGGCAGAGCCTTGGAGGGGATCGGATTGTGGGACTGTGCTGAATGGATTAAAGATGGTGGTCAGGGGTGTGGTTCTGAGAGCTTTAAAAGAAGAGAAAAATCTGTCTTGCTCTCTCCTCTCTCTGCTTCCACCATCTTGCAATGCGAGACCCCTGGGTTGCTGTCACCACCTCCAGATGGATTTTGGACTTCCCAGCCTCAGAAACTGTAAGCAAATAAATTTCATTTTCTTTATAAATTACCCAGATCCAGGTATTGTGTTAGAGCAACACAAAAGGGAATGAATAGAGTGTCAAATGTACATACTGCACATACGTGGAGATATTTGAATTACAAAAAAGAGTGAAATAGCAGGAGATACAATTCAAAGAGGCCTGAGTTCCAGCAGTATAATCTTGGGAAAGTCCTTTGTTGTGACCAGGATTTTTGGGTTTTTTTTTTTTTCCCCCCTGCAGTGATAACACACTGAAATTAATTTCAGGTATTGTCATCTCCTAATAGTAAACTTTTCACTGCCTTCCTATGATATTGAGAATCAGTCCCATGGGCTTTACCTCGGCCTATGTGGTGGCAGCCTGCACAATGAATGGCTCCCAGCACTAAGTGGTTAGCCACTTCCTTCTGACCAGGAGAACACAGCACAAGTGATGGGATGTCACTTCTGTCTGAGTCAGTTCAGGCTGCTGTAACAAAGTACCATAGTGTGGGTAGGTTATATCCAACATCAATTTATTCCTCAGAGATCTGGAGCATGGAAGGTGGAGATCAAAGTCCCAGCAGAGTTGGGTTCAGGTGAGGAATCTCTTTTGGTTTGAAGACAGCCGACCTCAGGTTGTATCCTTTAGAGACAGCACTCAAGTCAGCTTTCCAAAGGTACCTCTGACCGTTGACGACAGCTGAAATAACGGGTGGACAGAAGGTCAGAGACAGAACGCGGGAAAGGTGCGGGACACGAGGGAAGAAAGCCCTTCCCGCAGCACTTGGCAGGGAACAGAAACTTAGCGGCCAAACCTCCACCCTCCTGGAGGAATTGCCACACCAGGGAGAGACCTGCGAGGGGAGCGGCGTGGTGGAGCCGGTAGGACCCGGGTGAGGGGGCTGTAGCTCCCGAGCGAGGCAGGGGAGTAGCGTGGTCGGGCTGAGACGGAGGCGGCACGGGGTGCATTAGGAGGGTTCCCCGGGTCCTGAGTTCAGGAGGGGCGGCGGAGGCCAGCGGGGAGGGATGCAGACGGCGGGCGGGGTGCCCGGCGCTGGCAGAGACAGGAGGCTGGGACGCCCTCCTCCCCTCCGGTGGAGCCCAGCGCTGCCCCGCCGTCCGTCCGTCCTTCCGTCCGTCCGTCCCCAGCACGCAGGATCGCCTTGTCCCAGGGCTGCTGCGGGAGCAGCCGGTCGGGGGCGGTGCGGGGGCCAGACCGGAGTAGCAGGTGCAGCTGGGCTGTGGCTTCCTGGTCACGGGCCGTGTCTTGGGGTCCCGGGCCTGGTGAGCCATCGCCGCCGCTGCGAGTGCGAGGGCGGCGGGGACGAGGCCACTGGGGGAGGGCGGGGAGCGGTTTTGTCGTCTTCCTTGTAGGTTGAGTGTGTTCTTTGTATTTCTACTTCCATGACTGCTGACCTTCGTCCCTGCGGACGTGGTGCTGGGGCACGTCAGCGTCATCTTTGAGTTGGAAGAGCCCTGTGCAGCGCTTTGGGAGAGCGGTCTGCTGTGGGGGATCCTCTCGGCATTCGTCTGTCTGGGAGAGGATTGTCTCTCTCCCTGTTTGAAGGATGCTCTTGTCCGGTACAGTGCTCTTGTCTTGTTGTTGTTGTTGTTGAATTGTTTATTTGACTAGAAGATCTCTTTGTCTCCTGGACTGGGCGTTTTCTGTTGAAGAATTTACTGAAATCTGTATTAGGACTTTCTTGTGAGTGAGTGACTGAGTGAGTGAGTGAGAGAGAGAGAGAGAGAGAGAGAGAGTGTGTGTGTGTGTGTGTGTGTGTGTGTGTGTGCGTGCGTGTCAGTTTGTATGAGAGATTCTGTGTGTGTGTGTGTGGGTGGGTGTGTGTGTGTGTTTTCCTCTCATGCAGCTTTCGGTATTCTTCCTTGGCGTTCTGTGTGGTTTTGACTGTTTGACTAGTGTAAGTGGGGCTGATCTGAGGTTTCATATACAAACTTTTGTGTGGACAGATTTTCAGTTTTCGTTCATATGGACCCAGCGGTAGGATTGCTGGGCCACGTAGTAAGTTTACATTTCACATTTTGAAAAACTACCGACCTGGTTTCCTGGCAGTCTGTAGCATTTTCCAGTCTCTCCGTCAATATATGAGGGTTGTGATATCTCCATAGCCTTGTGAACACTTTGTCTTGACTGTCTTTTTGATTTACAGCCCTTCTAACGGCTACGACACATTATCTCACTGCGGTATTTGATAGACATTTCCTTAAGGGTGACGATGAATATCTCTTTCGGTGCTTATTGGGCTTTCCTATATCTCACTTAGAGAAATGCTTATTTGAATTATCTGAGCAGGTTTGTGGTTGGTTTGTTACGGCGGCTGGCCTGTGTGGGGATCCTAAGCCTTGATCTTGGTATGAGAGCACCACACTCTAACCAACAGAGCGAACTGGCCGACTCTTCCTCTGACCATTTTTTAAATTGGGCTAATTGTCTTTTGCTGTGTGTATATTGGATGAAACGTTTTCAGTAGTCTTGTTAACTAGGAACTGTCCAAGGTCATAATGCCTGTTACGTTAAATGAGCCATTGACCTCATTAAATGGTGATACTGGTGAAGCTTTTTCTTTTCTTTTTTTTTTTTTTTCCTGCACCTGCTTCATGCCCAGAAGAACGGGCACTTCCCACACAGGCTCTAGAGCCAGCCTTGCCTGCTCTGCACCCAGAGTCACCTGTAGGACTGGATCCATGAGCATCTTCTGAGCCCACAGCAGGGGCAGGGAAGTGGTCACCTCCAGTGATGGAGCTGGCACTTGAGCGATCTCCAGAGCCCTTCCACCCCTGTCCTGTGATACGATGAACCAGCCCAGTGTGGACATGCGTGACATCATGGCATTCTCTCCCAAGCTGTTGGCAGAGCAGGTGATGCTGATGGACACGGTGAGTGGCTCGGCTCTGCAGAGTGGGGCCTAGAGAGGCTTCCTTCTTGCACCTGATGTCCCAGACCAGCCATTCGTGACCAGAGTGCAGTGATCTGGGTCTGGTATCAGTTACGCATCTTACTAACCACGTGAACTGACCTAGTTTTATAATGCCTGTGACGTTCCTCTCCACACGTCAACAGTACAGATGGGGCACCGACAGCACCAGGTGCACGGAGTGACTGTGAAGATCAAATGAGTTGGGACGTATGGGAAGCAAGGCCAGGCCCTGGGCCATTTGGGGATGGAGGATGCTCTCACTGAGGTGCAGGCAGGTCCATGGGTCCGTTCCACCCACCCTCCCGGGAGGCTTCACCAGCTTCAGCACTTATTTAGCACCTGATGTGGACTAGACACTGTAGCAGAGGCCCAAGTAGAGCCCCTAGTTGTAGCTTCCAAAGGGAGTGTGAATCTGAATGGGGAAATGGACCTGAGGACTCATTAGGATGGGTTAAGATGCCACCTTGAGATGTGCATGCCCGGCACAGCTTCTGGGGGTGGGGCTGGTGAGAATAACCTGGCTGCAGTGGTACAGACCCTTCGTCAGCAGTGGTAGGCCTGGGACATCATGTACTTAAATACCCTCAGTGGGTAGAGAACCCAACCCAGGGACTCCTGCCAGCCTCCGGCCACATGCTGAGCTTCCTGGGCTCCAGCTCAGACCACCGTCACCTGCCTGGGGACTGCAGGATACTGTGGATTCTGAACTGGGGTGGGCCATGCCCCCGCAAAGTTCTCCTCCTCTCTAGTAGGTGTGCAAGAAGGTGGTGCCCTGTGACCACCGGAACCCCCGCTGGTCCCAGGAGAACAAGAAGGTCAAGGAGCACCTGGCAGCAACTGTCCATGCCACCTTTACCCCGTTCAACAGTGTGGCCGACCGTGTCATCAGCACCTGCCTCGGGGACCACAGCTGGAAGGCCCGGGAACTGCTTTCCGTTTCATAGATTTTTGTGTTTCCTTCTCAGGAGAGCCACCATTTAGGACGTTTTTCTCACTCTCTGCCATTGTCTGTACCCTGCCTGGCACGTCTGTTCACTGTCTGAAGAAGACATGGAGAGACATTGGGAGGTGGGGAGGACATCTCCCTACCAGGGAAGGAGCACCAGGGATGACCGGGGACCTCTGTTGTGCTAAACATTGCTTCCTCGGTGAGCCTGGAAGTCGCTGGGGCCAGGGACACCGGAGGCTGCGATGAGCTGGTTGAAGAGGCCTGTCAATCTTTCTGGGACCTTAGGCCAGCAGTTCTGCCCCAGGATTCAGTGTTTATCAACTGTCAGGCACAGGCTGGAGCCAGTTGGACACTATCAAGTGTTTAGTAACAGCAAAGGAACTCTCTGCACAACTGAAATCTCAACTGTAAAACCAGAGCCGCTCAGTTGAAATGGGGATGGGGCGCAGGTGGCCAGCGTGAGAGCTCCTCTGCCCAGTCCCTCGCAGCCCTTAGGACTCAGAGAAGCCCAGCTGGAAATTCTCATCCAGACAATGGGAATTCTTTGGATTTTCAAACTAAAGGAATTTGAACTCACACAACTCCACGTTATTCACACTTTTTCCTCTTTGCCCTCTCCGGTGGGGGGAGGGGGAAGCTTCCCGAAATTTCAAAAAGCTGTGTGCCAAAGACAGCTCACTGAGTAGAAATGTGCTCATCTAGTAAAGAGGAGGGGAGGGGATAGGGGAGTGACTTGGGGGAAACAACAGGGCGAGAGTGGAAGGGGCGCCTGCCTGGTGGTGATTTTAACTTTCCCCCCGAATGTTTCTGTGAAAACTCTCAGGCTTGTCCAGATTGATAGGAATAGAGATGCGTTTGTGCAGAGGCACTGGGGGTTCTGTGGACAGGAAGCCCTGGAAATGGGTGCAGTGATGCAGCTGTGCTGTGCTGGGGTGGAAGAGAAGGCCGTGGAGAGAAGGAAGGGCACCTACCTTCCCTGGAATAGAAGGGATGAGAAGTGATGACAGCAGACACAGTCAAGTAGTCACCTGAAATGCGTTGTCATCTGAAGGCTCACCCAGGAAAGAATGGGCTTCTGACCTCACTCAGGGTGTTGGCATCATTCGTGTCTGGTGGTGTGTGACTGGGAGCCCCAGCTTCTGACTGGCAAATGTGGGCTGCCCTCAGCGTAGGGGCCACTGCAGTTCCCCACCTCGTGACACTTTCCACAGTTCAGCTGGAGGGTGTCTCTCCAGGCTGCCCCGTGGTTTCTTGTACAACAGACCAGATTCATGGTGGCAGCAGCCTGTCAGCTTTCCTCTATTCACCCAGACTGGAAAAATCACAGATTCTTCCCACACTTAAAAGAGGAGGGTGACACAGAGAGCAAAGGTTGCGGACGTCATGAGGCCATTTTAAGATTCTTCCTCCTACGCCCACCTTTCTACGGAATCCGGTTCGTGATTTTAGAAAAAGCTTCCCCTCGCATTATTGGAGAAATGGTGTTCTATTAAAGAAAACCGACATAAAAATAACGGTCCCCAAAGGTGGGAGAAAAGAAGATTTCCCTCGATCGGGACTTCTCAGCCTTGGCAATCTTGATATTTTGGGCTGGGTAATTCTTTGCCAGGCATGAGACGGTGCGACGTAGGAGATGATGGTAGCTACCTACTAGACGCCAGTGGAAACCTTCATGTGAAAACTAGAAATGTCTCCACAGGTGTTACAAGGTGTCTTGTGGGAGGCAAAACTGCCCCAGCCGAGAAGCACTGCTACACCCCATCTGCAAATATACACACGTGGCGGGCAGTCTTTGCTTGGCGTGGTAGCGCAGAACTCTTAAGAATGACCATACGAGCTTCCAGTATTTTACTGTTTGAACTTTCAGGGCTGTGAAATACGTCTGGGATTTCCTTGAATGTGCAGTGTTACTGGCATCACTATTTCTGGGCTATCTGTTCCTTTGACAAGTTCTCTTATTTGTGTGTGTAAGGTCACCTTCACTGTGGCTGAGTAGTGGGAGTCTTTGCAATGGCAGAAGTGTCAAGATTCTCACAGTTGCCCACTTTCCCCGCCTCTATTTACATTTGATTCCAGTTTCCTTTCCAGCCTCATCACTTCTTGTTTCTTTGTTGCACTTTCATCCTTGTCGGCAGATTCCCTTTCCTGAGTGAGTGAGTGTCGGTCTCTGTTAACTGCCACATGGCTTATCACTGGGAGTCCGGGAGGCGACACAGCTACACAAGCTGCTGTCTGTGCGTGTAGTAGGGAACAGATGCACAGCCACCCCTTGCCAAACAGACTTTGAAAGGAGGGACATGACTGGACACTGATGATGACGCCCATCTGTTGTTTGTGTAGGGACTGTGGGCCGACGGGAGAGCCCTGAGTTTGCACGGTAGCACTTGAGGTGTTCGCTCACGGTTCCTGGCCTGTGGTACTGACATTTGAACAGTGTTGTTGAGGGACTGGTGTATTTAACTAGACGGTGGTGACAGAGAACCATGCGTATGGACACACTTCAAAGAAGGAAACACGTGTGTGTCCACAGAATGCTGAAAAATCTAAACTTTCTAACCCCTCCAAGAAAACGTGGGAAGATGTGGAGTGAGACAATATTTTAAAACCGAGCACCAAATGATCTGCCACTTCTCCCTGAGGAGATTAGACCCTGAGAATCTACAGAGAAGAGAAAATGCAGCTCCACGCAACTGCTATCGGTGCAGAAAGCTTTGCAGTAGCTTTCAGCGAGAAAGAGCTCTTCCGTCGGTTCAGCAGGATAGACAGATGGTGGCGTGTGCGCGCTGCTGGAGCTCGCTGTCACGTTGACACGCAAGCAGTTATTCTGTCTGTGTTCATAGGGCACCATCTCCAAAGATCAGATATCGTCAAATTAAATATTGAAAGACGCACAACGTGCAACGTGACTATATTGATTTTAATGAAAACACCAAGAAAGACAATACTCCTGTGATTCCAGGTAAAGATAGGTGTGTTGGTCCGTTTAGTGTTGCTATAGGAGAATACCTGAAACTGGGTGTTGTTTGAAGAGAAATGGCATTTATTTCTCTCAGTTTCCGAGGCTGGGAAGTCTAAATGCCATTTGGTGGTGGCGACAGTGACTCGGGGTCTCACCTTGCATGATGGTGGGAGCAGAGAGAGCAGAGAGAGAGAGAGAGAGAGAGAGGCAGACTCTCCTCTTCTTCTTAATGCCCCGAGAACCACGCCCCCGACCACCATGTTCAATCCTTTCACTACTGCAGGGTCCTACAATCCTCTCACCTCTTCAAGGCTCCACCTTTCATATTACCGTAATCGGCTTTCCCACCCTCTTCACAGTCCCACGGGGGACTAAGTTTCTAATCCACAAAACTTGGGGGACACATTTCAAGCTTAAGTGAGTTTGGGGGGGGACATAATTCAACCCACTCCAATAGGTAAAACTGAAAAAGGGATTGAATTTATTAGAATCAGGGCCGGTCGGAGGTGGAGCTGGGAAGGCAGTTGCGGCTGCCTGCCTTCCTTGGGCCTGCTCTTCTTTGCCTCGAGGGTGTCGCCGGCCTAGTGGGATGGGGGCTCCAGCTGGCAGGAGAGCTTGTAGCTGCAGGACAGAGAGGCAGCTGCGAGTCTACCTAGCGGGAGCCACACCTCAGCTCTCCCTCCCAGTGCGTGCCCCCTAGCTGGAGTCCTGGTGCCCCAGGGGTCACCGTGCAACAGGGTCTGTGGCTGACCAGACAGCCATGGCCCCAGGCTCTCTGCAGCTGCCACCAGAAAGAGTCCCCTATGCCCTGACTATCATCAAATTCCTGCAAGGCCCTCACCTCTCGTTGTCACTGAGCCACTCAGTGGAGGTAAACCAGTGTCTGAATTCTTCCTCCTTCTCGATGTGGTAATTGTTGGCTGCCACCTGGAGGAGCTGGATCTCTCTGAGGACTTTAACTTCCTGGGGCCACAGAAAAAAACAGGATGCTGACAGGGCCTGGGTGGGAGATGCTAAAGGGGCCTTGTGGGGGAGGGATGGAGCAGGGAGCTGGTTGGCAGACTTGTCTCTCAAGTGATACCCTCCTCTCCTTCCATCCCATCCATGCCCCAACCTGATCTCAGAGTCGGGTTCCAACAGTCTGTCCCCCAGAAATGTGTCCTTGATTCCTGTCCCCTTCCCACACCCTCCAGTGGGATGGGATGCCCCCCTCCGTCTCTCAAATCTTCCTAATACATCAGAGTTGCAGGGGATGCAGGCAGGAAGTGTCCTGCCCGGGTGAGAGGGGCCGTCTCTGACTTCCACATCCCCACGCTCCCTCGAGCGAGGGCCGCAGCTACTCACCTTCCGCCTTTTCTGGGTGTTGAATACCTTTCCCTGAAAGAGTGATGGTCCGAGTCTCTCAGAAAGGCCCCCTAGCCCATTTCTAGCCCCATCCTCACCCGTTCCCGTGTTGCACTAAGGCCAGGGCCACCGGGGTCAGGGGGTTTGCACAAAACAGGGCTTGCACCTAGGTCAGGCTCTGAGCTCTGGAGAAGGATGACATGGGAGCTGAGGATCGAGGACCTTCTGTCTCAGCCCTCCCTGATGACAAGTGAGGATGCTGAAGCCTCTGATCAAAAGGGGCTGCTGGCCACTCCCAAGCTGCCTGCCATCAGAGGGGCCCGATCTCACTCTCTTCCCATGGCAAGCAACGAAGGGAGAGGCTGAGTCCAGCTGAGCTCTGCGACTTGTCCACTTGGAGAACAGGGACTGGGTGGGGGCTTATGCGGAGGCTCCATCGCTCACGGGTGAGAAGGGCGTGACACCCCCAGCACACGGGCAGCCGTGAGGTCTCGTGAGTGGAGGTTTGCCGAGTGCTGAGTTCTAAGGGCTCTCCCCTCCCCAGCCTCAGGGTCCTGGCCCCCGAGCTGCCCGTCCCCAGGCTCACTCACATCCACATAGTCGTCCATCGCAGCGTCTAACATCACCAGGTCGCTGAGATAGGTTCCCAGGAAGGGGACGATGCCCTGTGACATTGGGGTGGTAGTGGTGATGAGCACCAGCTCCTGGGTGTCCACACTTGGCTTATTCTATCAAAATCTTATCAACCTCGTCTTTCTGGACCCCCCCCCCCCCGCAGCCAGGTTTTCCACTTGGAGCCACAGAGCAACCTCGGGCGCCTCCCCTCTGTGGCCACACTGCTCTCTCCCCGGCTGGCGTCCAAAGACACCGTGTACCCCCTAGCTACCTCTGTGGTGAACGTTTCATGTCACAGTGGTTACGTGGTTCCTGCCACACCTCGCTCTGTAATCCCCTCTAGGCCAGCTCTTCCAGGTCCTGGACCTGGTGTCCCTAACAAAGGCATCTCAGATGCCCTGGCCACAGGAAGGCAGGCCCCTTAGGGTGGAAGCTGTCTCCTCTTTGGATGTGGAGGCCTCCAGCTGGAAGGGAGGGGCCCCTGTCATCTACTCCCTAGAGCCCCTCCCAGTCACAGACACACTCGCCTTTTTCTGCTGCCGCTGCCTCATCTGGGCTCTCTGATGGTTCATCTCCAAGGTGGCCAGTTTGACAGTCCCCACCTGACAGGGTCAGGGACAAGGTTAGTGCTATGTCCAAATGAATGTCCCCTCCTAAGTTCATGTGGAAACATGACACCCACTGTAACTGTATTAAGAGGGTGGAAGATTCTACAACGCTGTTTGAAAGGTGGGGCCCTGTAAGAGGTGACTGGATTAGGACTACTCTGCCCTCACGAATGAACGAATTCGTTCGTGGGCTATCGTGGAACCGGACTGGCGGCTTCCTAAAGAGTGCGTGGACATACGCTCTTGCCCTCTTGCCATCTGATACGCTGTGCCACCCCCTGACTCTGCAGAGAGTCCCCCCCGCCCCGCTGGAGTAAGACCCTCACTAGATGTACCCCCTCTGCTTGGACTTTCCAGCCTCCTAAACTGTAGGAAAAAAATGCTCGGTTTCTTTAAAAATGACCCAGTTTTAGGTGTTCTGTTGTAAGCAACAGAAAACAGTAAGATAGTGAATGAGACTGTCTTCGCCTCACCCAGTTCCACCCCTGCGCCTGACCTTCAGCTCTGGGTATCTGACTCATGAGCTGGTGGAGTGCCACCACCTCCTCTGGCGGCTCTGGTTCTAGAGTTGATGCCAGCTGTGACACTCTCCAGTGTGCGGTCTTGGGCGTGCACCCCGGCCACCCTTCCCTGTTTCCTCATCGGGAGAGGATCCCCTGAGAACTCATATTACTGTCGTCGACGTTGTCCCCGGCACCCCTGGAGGAAGAGGCAGACACAGGCACGCTCCATGAGCCTCGTTAACCTCCTCGCCACTCTGTGAGGCCCGCACAACAGGCTCGTCGTCATCCCTACGGTCTCCGGGTGAGAAAACAGAAGCCGGAGGCGGGGGCGTGCCTTGCCCAGGGCTTCGCGGCCGAGGCCTGGCTTCCTAGAAACTGCTGGGCTAGTTTGCCGAAGGAAGCCCTGCCTACCGCATCCACCAGCGGCCTGGAGGAAGCCACGTGCCGACAGGATGGAGCAGCGTGCGAGGCGGACACCGGCTGCTTCTGCAGCTCCTCTGCCCTCCTGCACAGCCCGGCTGCCATCACCGCGTCCCGTCACCAGGGCTCCTGCCACATTCTCCACCTGGCCACGGCAGACACATCCTTCTCCTGCTAGTCCGCGCAAGACGGGACTGAAGTTTTCCTGTCAACTTTCAGTGAGAAAGCAAAACGCACCACAACAAAACCAAGCAACTCACCTCTGCCTATGTCCCCAAACACCTGCCCCCATCTCTCAGCCTCTACTTTACCTTTTTGCTCAGTACCTTCTCTTTTCTACATAAGTTTGCAAAACTACGGGAGCCTTTTCTGTGAAGGGGAAAGAAAGAAAGATTAATTTGGGAATAATGGGGCGACCCGTAAGTTCAAGTTTGTTTGTTTGTCTGTCTGTCTGTTTGTTTTTTTGAGACTGCAAACAATCCAAACTGCCTTGAGGAGAGTTGTCAGCTGGCTTCCTCTGAGTCCTATGGGCTCCGGGGCCCTGGGAGAGGGGCTCTCGTGTTGGTCACCTGGGCCCCGTCCCCATTTCAACTGAGAAGCTCTGTTTTACAGTTTAGACGTGAGTAGGACAAGGTCTTATTGTGTCTAGCAAACACTTGAAACTGCCAGTTTGGTAAAAACCCGTGCCTGACACTTAATGAAAGTAGAAAACAAAGCAAAATGAAACTTTAGCTTGGGGTAAGAAATCCTGGGCTAAGTTCCCGGGGAGTCTCCCAGGGAGAGGAGACCCTAGTCATGAGCCCATTCTTGCCTCAGTGCCTCTGACCTCCCGGTCCCTGCCACGGTCATTAAGGGGGCAATGCCCAAACCTGTGGGGGCGTCCCCGGTCCACCCCTGTGCTCCTACAGAAAGAGGCCCACCCACCTGGAAACTTCTCTCCACGTCCTTCTCATTCGATGGATCGGTGTGCTCTGCAGAGCGGAGAGGATGGCGTGGACTGAGGAGAAGTTCCTGAGGACCAAGCACTCCTGGGGAGGAAAGAGAATGAACCAGGAGGTGGGGAGTTGGAGCCCGCCTGCTCCAGCTTCAGCCCCTCGGCTGACATCTCCCCTCTTGGATGAGGCGGAGAGCCGGGCAGCCACGGGAGGGCACAGCTGGAACCCCACGAGCAGAACTCACAGAGGGAGGATGTTAGCTCAACCCAAGAGCCCAGATAGGAAGTGAGCCTCCAGCACTGGGACATGGGGGTCAAGGCCAGTGTGCCCTGAGAGGAAAGGCCCAGGGATTGTGCAGGGACTTGACCACAGGCGACTGCCCTGATGGTGGTTGTTAATAAAAGGCAGTTCCCAAGTCTGCAGAGAGGGGATCCCCTGGGTCCTCCCACGGCTTACCCTGGCCACCTTGATCCAGTGCTCCAGCACCCTGGCTCTGTCCTGGGCCTTCCTGCTGTCATCCCCAAGGCAGGTGGTGATGACGCAATTGGCCACATTGTTAAATTGGGCGACGGTGGCATGAACGGTGGGTGCCAGGTGCTCCTTCCCCTTCTTGTGGCGTTGGGACCAGATGGAGCCCAGGCAGTCATAGGGCACCACCTCCCTAAACAGCTCCTGGAGAGGAAGAGTGTGTCACACACAGGCTACTCTTGTGAAAGAGTTTGGATCTGGCTATGCGCCCACTAAAGGCACCCAAGAGCTAATACTGGCAGGCAAGGAACGAGTGGCATGGTCAGGCAGGCCGTTCTCACTAGCTCCGAGCACTAGAAAATGGCTCGGGTGTGCTCATCTTGAGGCCGCATCCAGTGTGCATCCTGATGAGCCCTTTGTTCTATTTCCTTCCTCAGATGCGCACTGCCTGTGGCAGCTATGACTACGGGTTCTCTTAGGGGGTCTGCTAGGGAGTCGAGTCCATCTCAGGTCCTAAGAAGTGCTGAGGTTGGTGAGGTCACACGGGAGGATGGGTGGGTAACTCCTGAACCCAGCTGCCCCTCAGTGAGCACCCTCCGTCAACCAGAGAAGCCAGGCCCCCGTGCTGCTTTCTCTCTGTCCCTTTTCATGTTAGCTTGGGTCGCTCTGCAACTGGTACTGTTGATGTCTCAACTTGACTGTCGACATGTGGACAGGGAAGGCTTGGGAATGAAGAAACTCATCCAGGTCACATCATTGGTAAGATGTGGAGCTGGTATTGGACCCAGATCACTGGACTCTGGTGAGTAATGGCTTGTCTGGGACACCAGGTGCAAGAAGGACAGCCTGTCTAGGCAGCCGCCCTCCTCGCCCCCCGCAGAGGCGAGCTGCTCACCGCGTCCATCAGAGTCAGCTGCTCTGCCAGCAGCTTAGGAGGGAATGCCCTGATGTCCCACAGGTCTCCACGGGGCCGGTTCAATGTTGCCACAGGAGAGGGGCACGAGGGCTTTGAAGGGTCCTCTAGCTTCAGCCGTATCACATGTGGTGGCTCTTCTCCTGGCACTGCTGCTGGCACGGAAGCTGGCGGTGGACCCAGTTGTCCAGGTGACTCTGAGTGCAGGGCGGGCCCCAGCTCTACCGGAGGTGCTGGCACTGGCTCTAGAGCTTGCCTGGGAAGTGCCTGTGGTTCTGGACATGAAACAGGAGCAGGGGGAAAAATAGAAAAGGTTCACCAGCATCAGTCATTTCCCACTGGCCTTTCCAAACACGGAAAGGATCTGACTGCATTAAAGGGAGTTCTAGCCCCAAAGCACCACCCCTGGTAATTCTTCCAGACTGCGGTCCCCTCACCATCTGTTTCTGCCTCAAAGAGCTCTGGGTGCCTCAGGTTGGTCAGCAGAACGTACACACTGGCACCCGTGTCCAATCCAGGCAAGCTGACCTGCACGTGGTCGATCTTCACTTTCAACGATGGAAAGTGCAGGGGCTGATGGAAATCTGTGCAGAAACGCTCCGGCATAGTGACCACAGTGTGACAGATGGTGCTGGAAGTGTGAGAGTGGGCAGCAAAGTCAGAGGCTGGCCTTTGCTTCCACGCTGTGCTCCCAGGGCACGCTTGCGTGGTTCTGGGCCCCTGGGCCTGCCACTGCCTGTCTAGAGGACACACCCCTCCCCCACCCAAGCCCTGTGTGGCGGTCCTGACAGTGGCAGACCTGGCCATTAGACAGGACAAGTACAGACCCTCGTGAGCCTCACCCTTACACTCACATGGGTTTTCCGAAGGGACGGGACACCCACCTATGTGCACCTGTGAACTAAGGACCAAGGCCCCAGGCAGGTCTGTGGGCAGGTTGCTCATAACTTCAGGCCTGAGCCGCTGTTGTCTGGGTCAGGAGGGACAGAGGTGGGATGGAGGACGGGCAGAGCTAGGATGCCACTGTCCTGGGGACGTGTCTCTCGAGAGCTGGCGGTGAGCCCCAGACTCCCCCTGTTTTGCAGGGAGACTGTGACCCCATCCACAGCTCCGTTGGACTCCTTTTCACTTGCAGGGAAAGCCCCCAGACCTCAGCGCCCTCGTGGGAATTACAAGTTGTCTCAGATTCACAGCTTTGTCAGTCCCTCCCCAGCCACGGTCCGTATGTGCCCCCGCACTCTGGGGTACAGTGAGCTCTCTCTCTGGATCAAAAGTCCACATACTTTCTAGTTGGGTGCCGGGCCTGTCATTGGGGGTAGGACGCGGGAGAATGCACCTCCACCTTGAGGAGGCCACGAGGGCGTCACAACTGACATGCTGTGGACGTGACGTGCTCACGGTGTCTACCGTGAGTATCTCACTCCATGACTAGAATTGAGACCCAGTGTCTGTGGTCTGCTTTGGTCACTGAATTATGCCAAGCGTCTAGAAAAGTGACTTTACAAAGGAAGGGCTTCTAAATGTGTTGAATAAGTAAGCCCCAAGCAGAGCATTCCCAGATATCTGAGTGGACCTGGGGTCCCTTCCTCTGGTGCCCATGGAGCCTGTTCGTTCTATATCAGGGACAAAGACAAGTTAGAAGAAATCTCAAATAAAAGTGCTAAATCAGATATGCCTTCTCTGGGCTTTTGCAAACTCAGAGAGACACCGGCCATGGGGTGGGGGTGGGGGGCATGAGGCAGAGAGCTTTTTCAGCCAAACAGGAAAGAAAAATAATAAATATGAACAAGCACAGTGCATCCAGCTGAGCCAGGCACTAGGCATCTCCTTGCCATGTCTTATGAAATTTGGCCCCTATAAAGACTCGATGGGGTTCATCCTCTTACCACCCCACTCCTCAGAGGAGCAACCAGGCTCAGAGTGCTGCAGTGGCATTCCCGAGACACAGCTTCTAGGTGGCAGGGTCACCACGGTGCCTTGGAGGGGGCGGGCACTCACCTACTGAAGAGCTGGTCCAGGAACTGTGGGATGGTGGCGAAGTCCCAGTAGGAGCAAAGGAAGGTGGAGAAGTGGGGGACCGTTCTGCCCTGGAGAGCTGGCAGCAGGGACTCCAGCAGCTTCGCCCTTGTGCCTGGCTGGAGGGTCCGCATCATGCGGATCTCTTGCAGGTCCAGGGTACGACCCTTTTTACCCTGGAAGGAACAAGGAGGGACACGCTTTCAGTGTCATCACCGTGAATCGCCAGAGAACTGGGGCCTGGAGCTCAGACCAGGAAGCCCCAACCCTTTAGGGATCTGCTCATGTGGGAGACATGAGTGACCGTCGTGAAAAAGATTATAGGCTCTCAAAGCAAAAGTTGACGTGGGGGCGCTGGACAGAAAAGAACTGAGAAAGTAGTACCTTCGCAGTATCTTCAATGTGGTTTGTTAGCTGTGGAGCAACTAAGTGCCTGTATTAGTAGCCTGTATTAGAGATCACTGTCCCGGTGAGTTCTCAAAAATGACTCCCACTGTAGCCACAGGAAACACAGGCATTTGGATGTCAGTGGCTGCTCGACAGCACACAGGTCGGCGCTGAGAACTGTCCTCAGCTGTGGCTGCAGGTTCCCACTGAGCTCCCAGGGGCTTGGTCTGCTGCTGGCATGGGAAGGAAGGGGGCGGTGGGAACCTCATTTCCTCCCCATTTTGGAGACTGTGTGCAGAGAAAGACACCTGAAGAGAACCCTCACAACTTAAACAACACAATTGTGCTCCTTTCATTTAGATCAGAGAGAGCCACGCTGATCCCAGATGCCACACAGTGGGAGCGCTGGCAGCTTCTGGGGCAGGAGGAAGCCCATTGCAGTGCCAAGATCTGAGCAGACGATTGAGGAAAAAGAAAGACCAAGTGTGCGGTAAGTGGCTGACTGTGACTGAGACGTATCCGTTGCGAGGTTGAAAATGAAGGAAAACAAATGGTCATCTTATTTGCCACAAGGTCTCCAGACGGGTAAAATATCGAAAAGAATGTTAACACCCAGGAAAGGCTGAGGCAGGGAAGCAGCTCCGTTCTGAGACTGCTGCTGACCATGCACCTGCTACATCACTTTGGAAAGTCATCTGGCTTTAGCTATCAACATTTGACACGTGCACAGCTCTTGACCCAGGAATCCCTCTCCCCGGAGGCTGTTTTAGGAGGGGATTAGTATATGTTCTGGGCTGAACTGTATTCCCTTCTTAAAATTCACAATTGATGTTGTCATACCCAGTGCATAAGGTGATGACTGCGGTAGGACACAGGTCTTTGGAAAGGCAATTAAGTTTGAGTAAATTCGTTAGTGTTCGCTTTGATTTGACATGACACGGGCCGTCACAGGAAGACGTGGTAAGGACACAGAGAAGCAGTAGAGAAGAGCATGTGAACAGAGGTATAGAACGTGGCCGTCTCCAAGCCCAGGAGAGAGACCTCAGGGGAAACCACCCCAGCCAACAGCTTGACATCAAATTTCTAGCCTCCAGAATTGTGGGAACATATATTTTTGTTGTCAGAGGCCTCTAGTGTGTGGCGCTGTGTTACGGCATCCCTAGCCAGCTCACACAGTCTGTCGGGCACACATAAGATGTTCCCTGCAGCGCGGCTGAAGTGGAAATTACAACTGAACCGTGTCACGTTCCACCGGCACCGAGAGACTGAACTGCCAGGGAAAATGGCCTCTGTTACAGGAAAACATGAAGACATGGGAGGGCACAGCTCCCGGCCTGGTGGGGCTCCAGCGATGTGCTCTGCGAGATGACCCATTGCAGACAAACGTGTAGAACAGCCGGACCCCCTTTTTTGTGTGACTTCTCTTTTGTGTGTGTGTGAGCACACCCTGCCCCAAAAGGGGGATGGTTTGTAAGTCTTGGAGGAGACCTGGGAGGCAGCGGGGCTGACTGCTGCACAGGACACCTGGGGTGGGGAGCTAAGACAGTAAGAAGAGTGGCAACGAGCAGAGATACTCACGGCCTAGTGTAGAGTGAAACCACACAGAAGTGCCTACTCTTATAGTCCTGCAAGTGAGAGAACAGGGACTTTGCACCTTAAGCGAGTTGCCAGTGGGTAGTACTAGAGGCCAGATTCCTGTGGGAGTGGGACTGTGGGTCACTCCAGTGGGAACGCTTGAGTATAGTTTCCAGGGGAGTCCCCATATTTGGGTCGGGGTCCTGGGCCCACTCTGGTCATTTTGCGTTCCTTTCTGTGGAGACCTCTCTGTGCCTGCTCTCACCTTAGACCAGCGCTGGCCTTGGTGGGTGACATGGTGCGCCTGCCCCTTGTCCAGGGAGATGGGGTATTCGGACCCATCGGACACCTCCTCGGTGATCTCCTGCGTGGAGCTCTGTAATGAGAGTGGCCGGCATTTGGGCCAGTAAGAGTCAGCAGCCTCCTGCCTGTGTCCGTGGGAGATACCCCGACTAGAAATTCTGCCCCCCTGATCGGGCACAGAGAAGCATCTGCATAGACCTCTAGCCAGGGAGGAAACCAGATAACAGCTGGAGGTGAAGAATTTACTTCTGAGGATACAGACTTGGTCCCTAACAGTTACTTTCCCATCCTTCCAGCCACAACGTGAGACGTGGACAGACCTTCCAGGGTTTCATCCCCTAACGCGACCATCTCCTGTTCAGGAGGGGCCCTTCTCCTCCTCTTTATCTTTATTCTCTCTCTCTCTCTCTCTCTCTCTCTCTCTCTCTCTCTCTCTCTCTCTCTCTCACTCTCTCACTCTCTCTCACTCTCACTCTCTCTTGCACACACACACACACACACACACAGGCACACACACACAGGCACACACACACACACACACACACACTCTCACATACACACACACACACACACCGTGATTGGAATTTGGTGAAAAACTGCCCAGATGGGATCACAGGTGTGGACTGTCCTGGATTGGGCTACCCTGTGTTACCTGGGGGTGCCCCCTGCCAAACGGCCACAGGCATCGGAGGAGAGGACGGAACCAACGTCTCCATCGTCTCCACAGGCTCTCTCTCCAGGAATTCCTGAAGTGAGATCGTCGAAAACTCGGGATGCGACCTGAATCCATCTTTCTCTCTTGGCAGTTGCTTACCAAGTGAGCTGCACGGTTACCAGAGTTCTAAGTTCTCTTGCGGTCCATCACTAAGGAAGTGAGGTCACTTCTTATAAGATTCCATGACATGGGGTCCTTCCTTCAGTATGATCTACCCAGTGGTCTCTCTGGGCTGACGACTGCTCACCCTCTTCCCCCATGTCAACTCCTTAACTGCACACAAGTGTGCAAACACAGCACTCCCTCAGCCCCTTGGGTGTGCAGCAAGGGCCCCAGGTTTCAAGGCAGGGGTTGGTCAGAATCTGCTTTTTCTCACCATTTCTGTGATCCAAGACAGGATATCGTGTCTTTCAAGACCTGCCCAGTTTCCCAACATGCCCAGTGGGGATTGTGCAAGCCTTTATTTCCTACGAAATTCATGAGGTGTCTATGAGATAAATCTTATGGAAACTCATGGGTTGGTGTCTGTAGTGGATTGAATTATGTCCCCCCAAAAGTCATTGAAGCTTGAATCCCCCGCATTTTATGTATTAGAAACTTAGCCCCCACTCTGATTGTTAGGAGGGTGGGAAATCCTGTTATGGTAATTGAAAGGCAGAGCCTTGGAGGGGATCGGATTGTGGGACTGTGCTGAATGGATTAAAGATGGTGGTCAGGGGTGTGGTTCTGAGAGCTTTAAAAGAAGAGAAAAATCTGTCTTGCTCTCTCCTCTCTCTGCTTCCACCATCTTGCAATGCGAGACCCCTGGGTTGCTGTCACCACCTCCAGATGGATTTTGGACTTCCCAGCCTCAGAAACTGTAAGCAAATAAATTTCATTTTCTTTATAAATTACCCAGATCCAGGTATTGTGTTAGAGCAACACAAAAGGGAATGAATAGAGTGTCAAATGTACATACTGCACATACGTGGAGATATTTGAATTACAAAAAAGAGTGAAATAGCAGGAGATACAATTCAAAGAGGCCTGAGTTCCAGCAGTATAATCTTGGGAAAGTCCTTTGTTGTGACCAGGATTTTTGGGTTTTTTTTTTTTTCCCCCCTGCAGTGATAACACACTGAAATTAATTTCAGGTATTGTCATCTCCTAATAGTAAACTTTTCACTGCCTTCCTATGATATTGAGAATCAGTCCCATGGGCTTTACCTCGGCCTATGTGGTGGCAGCCTGCACAATGAATGGCTCCCAGCACTAAGTGGTTAGCCACTTCCTTCTGACCAGGAGAACACAGCACAAGTGATGGGATGTCACTTCTGTCTGAGTCAGTTCAGGCTGCTGTAACAAAGTACCATAGTGTGGGTAGGTTATATCCAACATCAATTTATTCCTCAGAGATCTGGAGCATGGAAGGTGGAGATCAAAGTCCCAGCAGAGTTGGGTTCAGGTGAGGAATCTCTTTTGGTTTGAAGACAGCCGACCTCAGGTTGTATCCTTTAGAGACAGCACTCAAGTCAGCTTTCCAAAGGTACCTCTGACCGTTGACGACAGCTGAAATAACGGGTGGACAGAAGGTCAGAGACAGAACGCGGGAAAGGTGCGGGACACGAGGGAAGAAAGCCCTTCCCGCAGCACTTGGCAGGGAACAGAAACTTAGCGGCCAAACCTCCACCCTCCTGGAGGAATTGCCACACCAGGGAGAGACCTGCGAGGGGAGCGGCGTGGTGGAGCCGGTAGGACCCGGGTGAGGGGGCTGTAGCTCCCGAGCGAGGCAGGGGAGTAGCGTGGTCGGGCTGAGACGGAGGCGGCACGGGGTGCATTAGGAGGGTTCCCCGGGTCCTGAGTTCAGGAGGGGCGGCGGAGGCCAGCGGGGAGGGATGCAGACGGCGGGCGGGGTGCCCGGCGCTGGCAGAGACAGGAGGCTGGGACGCCCTCCTCCCCTCCGGTGGAGCCCAGCGCTGCCCCGCCGTCCGTCCGTCCTTCCGTCCGTCCGTCCCCAGCACGCAGGATCGCCTTGTCCCAGGGCTGCTGCGGGAGCAGCCGGTCGGGGGCGGTGCGGGGGCCAGACCGGAGTAGCAGGTGCAGCTGGGCTGTGGCTTCCTGGTCACGGGCCGTGTCTTGGGGTCCCGGGCCTGGTGAGCCATCGCCGCCGCTGCGAGTGCGAGGGCGGCGGGGACGAGGCCACTGGGGGAGGGCGGGGAGCGGTTTTGTCGTCTTCCTTGTAGGTTGAGTGTGTTCTTTGTATTTCTACTTCCATGACTGCTGACCTTCGTCCCTGCGGACGTGGTGCTGGGGCACGTCAGCGTCATCTTTGAGTTGGAAGAGCCCTGTGCAGCGCTTTGGGAGAGCGGTCTGCTGTGGGGGATCCTCTCGGCATTCGTCTGTCTGGGAGAGGATTGTCTCTCTCCCTGTTTGAAGGATGCTCTTGTCCGGTACAGTGCTCTTGTCTTGTTGTTGTTGTTGTTGAATTGTTTATTTGACTAGAAGATCTCTTTGTCTCCTGGACTGGGCGTTTTCTGTTGAAGAATTTACTGAAATCTGTATTAGGACTTTCTTGTGAGTGAGTGACTGAGTGAGTGAGTGAGAGAGAGAGAGAGAGAGAGAGAGAGTGTGTGTGTGTGTGTGTGTGTGTGTGTGTGTGCGTGCGTGTCAGTTTGTATGAGAGATTCTGTGTGTGTGTGTGTGGGTGGGTGTGTGTGTGTGTTTTCCTCTCATGCAGCTTTCGGTATTCTTCCTTGGCGTTCTGTGTGGTTTTGACTGTTTGACTAGTGTAAGTGGGGCTGATCTGAGGTTTCATATACAAACTTTTGTGTGGACAGATTTTCAGTTTTCGTTCATATGGACCCAGCGGTAGGATTGCTGGGCCACGTAGTAAGTTTACATTTCACATTTTGAAAAACTACCGACCTGGTTTCCTGGCAGTCTGTAGCATTTTCCAGTCTCTCCGTCAATATATGAGGGTTGTGATATCTCCATAGCCTTGTGAACACTTTGTCTTGACTGTCTTTTTGATTTACAGCCCTTCTAACGGCTACGACACATTATCTCACTGCGGTATTTGATAGACATTTCCTTAAGGGTGACGATGAATATCTCTTTCGGTGCTTATTGGGCTTTCCTATATCTCACTTAGAGAAATGCTTATTTGAATTATCTGAGCAGGTTTGTGGTTGGTTTGTTACGGCGGCTGGCCTGTGTGGGGATCCTAAGCCTTGATCTTGGTATGAGAGCACCACACTCTAACCAACAGAGCGAACTGGCCGACTCTTCCTCTGACCATTTTTTAAATTGGGCTAATTGTCTTTTGCTGTGTGTATATTGGATGAAACGTTTTCAGTAGTCTTGTTAACTAGGAACTGTCCAAGGTCATAATGCCTGTTACGTTAAATGAGCCATTGACCTCATTAAATGGTGATACTGGTGAAGCTTTTTCTTTTCTTTTTTTTTTTTTTTCCTGCACCTGCTTCATGCCCAGAAGAACGGGCACTTCCCACACAGGCTCTAGAGCCAGCCTTGCCTGCTCTGCACCCAGAGTCACCTGTAGGACTGGATCCATGAGCATCTTCTGAGCCCACAGCAGGGGCAGGGAAGTGGTCACCTCCAGTGATGGAGCTGGCACTTGAGCGATCTCCAGAGCCCTTCCACCCCTGTCCTGTGATACGATGAACCAGCCCAGTGTGGACATGCGTGACATCATGGCATTCTCTCCCAAGCTGTTGGCAGAGCAGGTGATGCTGATGGAGACGGTGAGTGGCTCGGCTCTGCAGAGTGGGGCCTAGAGAGGCTTCCTTCTTGCACCTGATGTCCCAGACCAGCCATTCGTGACCAGAGTGCAGTGATCTGGGTCTGGTATCAGTTACGCATCTTACTAACCACGTGAACTGACCTAGTTTTATAATGCCTGTGACGTTCCTCTCCACACGTCAACAGTACAGATGGGGCACCGACAGCACCAGGTGCACGGAGTGACTGTGAAGATCAAATGAGTTGGGACGTATGGGAAGCAAGGCCAGGCCCTGGGCCATTTGGGGATGGAGGATGCTCTCACTGAGGTGCAGGCAGGTCCATGGGTCCGTTCCACCCACCCTCCCGGGAGGCTTCACCAGCTTCAGCACTTATTTAGCACCTGATGTGGACTAGACACTGTAGCAGAGGCCCAAGTAGAGCCCCTAGTTGTAGCTTCCAAAGGGAGTGTGAATCTGAATGGGGAAATGGACCTGAGGACTCATTAGGATGGGTTAAGATGCCACCTTGAGATGTGCATGCCCGGCACAGCTTCTGGGGGTGGGGCTGGTGAGAATAACCTGGCTGCAGTGGTACAGACCCTTCGTCAGCAGTGGTAGGCCTGGGACATCATGTACTTAAATACCCTCAGTGGGTAGAGAACCCAACCCAGGGACTCCTGCCAGCCTCCGGCCACATGCTGAGCTTCCTGGGCTCCAGCTCAGACCACCGTCACCTGCCTGGGGACTGCAGGATACTGTGGATTCTGAACTGGGGTGGGCCATGCCCCCGCAAAGTTCTCCTCCTCTCTAGTAGGTGTGCAAGAAGGTGGTGCCCTGTGACCACCGGAGCCCCCGCTGGTCCCAGGAGAACAAGAAGGTCAAGGAGCACCTGGCAGCAACTGTCCATGCCACCTTTACCCCGTTCAACAGTGTGGCCGACCGTGTCATCAGCACCTGCCTCGGGGACCACAGCTGGAAGGCCCGGGAACTGCTTTCCGTTTCATAGATTTTTGTGTTTCCTTCTCAGGAGAGCCACCATTTAGGACGTTTTTCTCACTCTCTGCCATTGTCTGTACCCTGCCTGGCACGTCTGTTCACTGTCTGAAGAAGACATGGAGAGACATTGGGAGGTGGGGAGGACATCTCCCTACCAGGGAAGGAGCACCAGGGATGACCGGGGACCTCTGTTGTGCTAAACATTGCTTCCTCGGTGAGCCTGGAAGTCGCTGGGGCCAGGGACACCGGAGGCTGCGATGAGCTGGTTGAAGAGGCCTGTCAATCTTTCTGGGACCTTAGGCCAGCAGTTCTGCCCCAGGATTCAGTGTTTATCAACTGTCAGGCACAGGCTGGAGCCAGTTGGACACTATCAAGTGTTTAGTAACAGCAAAGGAACTCTCTGCACAACTGAAATCTCAACTGTAAAACCAGAGCCGCTCAGTTGAAATGGGGATGGGGCGCAGGTGGCCAGCGTGAGAGCTCCTCTGCCCAGTCCCTCGCAGCCCTTAGGACTCAGAGAAGCCCAGCTGGAAATTCTCATCCAGACAATGGGAATTCTTTGGATTTTCAAACTAAAGGAATTTGAACTCACACAACTCCACGTTATTCACACTTTTTCCTCTTTGCCCTCTCCGGTGGGGGGAGGGGGAAGCTTCCCGAAATTTCAAAAAGCTGTGTGCCAAAGACAGCTCACTGAGTAGAAATGTGCTCATCTAGTAAAGAGGAGGGGAGGGGATAGGGGAGTGACTTGGGGGAAACAACAGGGCGAGAGTGGAAGGGGCGCCTGCCTGGTGGTGATTTTAACTTTCCCCCCGAATGTTTCTGTGAAAACTCTCAGGCTTGTCCAGATTGATAGGAATAGAGATGCGTTTGTGCAGAGGCACTGGGGGTTCTGTGGACAGGAAGCCCTGGAAATGGGTGCAGTGATGCAGCTGTGCTGTGCTGGGGTGGAAGAGAAGGCCGTGGAGAGAAGGAAGGGCACCTACCTTCCCTGGAATAGAAGGGATGAGAAGTGATGACAGCAGACACAGTCAAGTAGTCACCTGAAATGCGTTGTCATCTGAAGGCTCACCCAGGAAAGAATGGGCTTCTGACCTCACTCAGGGTGTTGGCATCATTCGTGTCTGGTGGTGTGTGACTGGGAGCCCCAGCTTCTGACTGGCAAATGTGGGCTGCCCTCAGCGTAGGGGCCACTGCAGTTCCCCACCTCGTGACACTTTCCACAGTTCAGCTGGAGGGTGTCTCTCCAGGCTGCCCCGTGGTTTCTTGTACAACAGACCAGATTCATGGTGGCAGCAGCCTGTCAGCTTTCCTCTATTCACCCAGACTGGAAAAATCACAGATTCTTCCCACACTTAAAAGAGGAGGGTGACACAGAGAGCAAAGGTTGCGGACGTCATGAGGCCATTTTAAGATTCTTCCTCCTACGCCCACCTTTCTACGGAATCCGGTTCGTGATTTTAGAAAAAGCTTCCCCTCGCATTATTGGAGAAATGGTGTTCTATTAAAGAAAACCGACATAAAAATAACGGTCCCCAAAGGTGGGAGAAAAGAAGATTTCCCTCGATCGGGACTTCTCAGCCTTGGCAATCTTGATATTTTGGGCTGGGTAATTCTTTGCCAGGCATGAGACGGTGCGACGTAGGAGATGATGGTAGCTACCTACTAGACGCCAGTGGAAACCTTCATGTGAAAACTAGAAATGTCTCCACAGGTGTTACAAGGTGTCTTGTGGGAGGCAAAACTGCCCCAGCCGAGAAGCACTGCTACACCCCATCTGCAAATATACACACGTGGCGGGCAGTCTTTGCTTGGCGTGGTAGCGCAGAACTCTTAAGAATGACCATACGAGCTTCCAGTATTTTACTGTTTGAACTTTCAGGGCTGTGAAATACGTCTGGGATTTCCTTGAATGTGCAGTGTTACTGGCATCACTATTTCTGGGCTATCTGTTCCTTTGACAAGTTCTCTTATTTGTGTGTGTAAGGTCACCTTCACTGTGGCTGAGTAGTGGGAGTCTTTGCAATGGCAGAAGTGTCAAGATTCTCACAGTTGCCCACTTTCCCCGCCTCTATTTACATTTGATTCCAGTTTCCTTTCCAGCCTCATCACTTCTTGTTTCTTTGTTGCACTTTCATCCTTGTCGGCAGATTCCCTTTCCTGAGTGAGTGAGTGTCGGTCTCTGTTAACTGCCACATGGCTTATCACTGGGAGTCCGGGAGGCGACACAGCTACACAAGCTGCTGTCTGTGCGTGTAGTAGGGAACAGATGCACAGCCACCCCTTGCCAAACAGACTTTGAAAGGAGGGACATGACTGGACACTGATGATGACGCCCATCTGTTGTTTGTGTAGGGACTGTGGGCCGACGGGAGAGCCCTGAGTTTGCACGGTAGCACTTGAGGTGTTCGCTCACGGTTCCTGGCCTGTGGTACTGACATTTGAACAGTGTTGTTGAGGGACTGGTGTATTTAACTAGACGGTGGTGACAGAGAACCATGCGTATGGACACACTTCAAAGAAGGAAACACGTGTGTGTCCACAGAATGCTGAAAAATCTAAACTTTCTAACCCCTCCAAGAAAACGTGGGAAGATGTGGAGTGAGACAATATTTTAAAACCGAGCACCAAATGATCTGCCACTTCTCCCTCAGGAGATTAGACCCTGAGAATCTACAGAGAAGAGAAAATGCAGCTCCACGCAACTGCTATCGGTGCAGAAAGCTTTGCAGTAGCTTTCAGCGAGAAAGAGCTCTTCCGTCGGTTCAGCAGGATAGACAGATGGTGGCGTGTGCGCGCTGCTGGAGCTCGCTGTCACGTTGACACGCAAGCAGTTATTCTGTCTGTGTTCATAGGGCACCATCTCCAAAGATCAGATATCGTCAAATTAAATATTGAAAGACGCACAACGTGCAACGTGACTATATTGATTTTAATGAAAACACCAAGAAAGACAATACTCCTGTGATTCCAGGTAAAGATAGGTGTGTTGGTCCGTTTAGTGTTGCTATAGGAGAATACCTGAAACTGGGTGTTGTTTGAAGAGAAATGGCATTTATTTCTCTCAGTTTCCGAGGCTGGGAAGTCTAAATGCCATTTGGTGGTGGCGACAGTGACTCGGGGTCTCACCTTGCATGATGGTGGGAGCAGAGTGAGCAGAGAGAGAGAGAGAGAGAGAGAGAGGCAGACTCTCCTCTTCTTCTTAATGCCCCCAGAACCACGCCCCCGACCACCATTTTCAATCCTTTCACTACTGCAGGGTCCTACAATCCTCTCACCTCTTCAAGGCTCCACCTTTCATATTACCGTAATCGGCTTTCCCACCCTCTTCACAGTCCCACGGGGGACTAAGTTTCTAATCCACAAAACTTGGGGGACACATTTCAAGCTTAAGTGAGTTTGGGGGGGGACATAATTCAACCCACTCCAATAGGTAAAACTGAAAAAGGGATTGAATTTATTAGAATCAGGGCCGGTCGGAGGTGGAGCTGGGAAGGCAGTTGCGGCTGCCTGCCTTCCTTGGGCCTGCTCTTCTTTGCCTCGAGGGTGTCGCCGGCCTAGTGGGATGGGGGCTCCAGCTGGCAGGAGAGCTTGTAGCTGCAGGACAGAGAGGCAGCTGCGAGTCTACCTAGCGGGAGCCACACCTCAGCTCTCCCTCCCAGTGCGTGCCCCCTAGCTGGAGTCCTGGTGCCCCAGGGGTCACCGTGCAACAGGGTCTGTGGCTGACCAGACAGCCATGGCCCCAGGCTCTCTGCAGCTGCCACCAGAAAGAGTCCCCTATGCCCTGACTATCATCAAATTCCTGCAAGGCCCTCACCTCTCGTTGTCACTGAGCCACTCAGTGGAGGTAAACCAGTGTCTGAATTCTTCCTCCTTCTCGATGTGGTAATTGTTGGCTGCCACCTGGAGGAGCTGGATCTCTCTGAGGACTTTAACTTCCTGGGGCCACAGAAAAAAACAGGATGCTGACAGGGCCTGGGTGGGAGATGCTAAAGGGGCCTTGTGGGGGAGGGATGGAGCAGGGAGCTGGTTGGCAGACTTGTCTCTCAAGTGATACCCTCCTCTCCTTCCATCCCATCCATGCCCCAACCTGATCTCAGAGTCGGGTTCCAACAGTCTGTCCCCCAGAAATGTGTCCTTGATTCCTGTCCCCTTCCCACACCCTCCAGTGGGATGGGATGCCCCCCTCCGTCTCTCAAATCTTCCTAATACATCAGAGTTGCAGGGGATGCAGGCAGGAAGTGTCCTGCCCGGGTGAGAGGGGCCGTCTCTGACTTCCACATCCCCACGCTCCCTCGAGCGAGGGCCGCAGCTACTCACCTTCCGCCTTTTCTGGGTGTTGAATACCTTTCCCTGAAAGAGTGATGGTCCGAGTCTCTCAGAAAGGCCCCCTAGCCCATTTCTAGCCCCATCCTCACCCGTTCCCGTGTTGCACTAAGGCCAGGGCCACCGGGGTCAGGGGGTTTGCACAAAACAGGGCTTGCACCTAGGTCAGGCTCTGAGCTCTGGAGAAGGATGACATGGGAGCTGAGGATCGAGGACCTTCTGTCTCAGCCCTCCCTGATGACAAGTGAGGATGCTGAAGCCTCTGATCAAAAGGGGCTGCTGGCCACTCCCAAGCTGCCTGCCATCAGAGGGGCCCGATCTCACTCTCTTCCCATGGCAAGCAACGAAGGGAGAGGCTGAGTCCAGCTGAGCTCTGCGACTTGTCCACTTGGAGAACAGGGACTGGGTGGGGGCTTATGCGGAGGCTCCATCGCTCACGGGTGAGAAGGGCGTGACACCCCCAGCACACGGGCAGCCGTGAGGTCTCGTGAGTGGAGGTTTGCCGAGTGCTGAGTTCTAAGGGCTCTCCCCTCCCCAGCCTCAGGGTCCTGGCCCCCGAGCTGCCCGTCCCCAGGCTCACTCACATCCACATAGTCGTCCATCGCAGCGTCTAACATCACCAGGTCGCTGAGATAGGTTCCCAGGAAGGGGACGATGCCCTGTGACATTGGGGTGGTAGTGGTGATGAGCACCAGCTCCTGGGTGTCCACACTTGGCTTATTCTATCAAAATCTTATCAACCTCGTCTTTCTGGACCCCCCCCCCCCGCAGCCAGGTTTTCCACTTGGAGCCACAGAGCAACCTCGGGCGCCTCCCCTCTGTGGCCACACTGCTCTCTCCCCGGCTGGCGTCCAAAGACACCGTGTACCCCCTAGCTACCTCTGTGGTGAACGTTTCATGTCACAGTGGTTACGTGGTTCCTGCCACACCTCGCTCTGTAATCCCCTCTAGGCCAGCTCTTCCAGGTCCTGGACCTGGTGTCCCTAACAAAGGCATCTCAGATGCCCTGGCCACAGGAAGGCAGGCCCCTTAGGGTGGAAGCTGTCTCCTCTTTGGATGTGGAGGCCTCCAGCTGGAAGGGAGGGGCCCCTGTCATCTACTCCCTAGAGCCCCTCCCAGTCACAGACACACTCGCCTTTTTCTGCTGCCGCTGCCTCATCTGGGCTCTCTGATGGTTCATCTCCAAGGTGGCCAGTTTGACAGTCCCCACCTGACAGGGTCAGGGACAAGGTTAGTGCTATGTCCAAATGAATGTCCCCTCCTAAGTTCATGTGGAAACATGACACCCACTGTAACTGTATTAAGAGGGTGGAAGATTCTACAACGCTGTTTGAAAGGTGGGGCCCTGTAAGAGGTGACTGGATTAGGACTACTCTGCCCTCACGAATGAACGAATTCGTTCGTGGGCTATCGTGGAACCGGACTGGCGGCTTCCTAAAGAGTGCGTGGACATACGCTCTTGCCCTCTTGCCATCTGATACGCTGTGCCACCCCCTGACTCTGCAGAGAGTCCCCCCCGCCCCGCTGGAGTAAGACCCTCACTAGATGTACCCCCTCTGCTTGGACTTTCCAGCCTCCTAAACTGTAGGAAAAAAATGCTCGGTTTCTTTAAAAATGACCCAGTTTTAGGTGTTCTGTTGTAAGCAACAGAAAACAGTAAGATAGTGAATGAGACTGTCTTCGCCTCACCCAGTTCCACCCCTGCGCCTGACCTTCAGCTCTGGGTATCTGACTCATGAGCTGGTGGAGTGCCACCACCTCCTCTGGCGGCTCTGGTTCTAGAGTTGATGCCAGCTGTGACACTCTCCAGTGTGCGGTCTTGGGCGTGCACCCCGGCCACCCTTCCCTGTTTCCTCATCGGGAGAGGATCCCCTGAGAACTCATATTACTGTCGTCGACGTTGTCCCCGGCACCCCTGGAGGAAGAGGCAGACACAGGCACGCTCCATGAGCCTCGTTAACCTCCTCGCCACTCTGTGAGGCCCGCACAACAGGCTCGTCGTCATCCCTACGGTCTCCGGGTGAGAAAACAGAAGCCGGAGGCGGGGGCGTGCCTTGCCCAGGGCTTCGCGGCCGAGGCCTGGCTTCCTAGAAACTGCTGGGCTAGTTTGCCGAAGGAAGCCCTGCCTACCGCATCCACCAGCGGCCTGGAGGAAGCCACGTGCCGACAGGATGGAGCAGCGTGCGAGGCGGACACCGGCTGCTTCTGCAGCTCCTCTGCCCTCCTGCACAGCCCGGCTGCCATCACCGCGTCCCGTCACCAGGGCTCCTGCCACATTCTCCACCTGGCCACGGCAGACACATCCTTCTCCTGCTAGTCCGCGCAAGACGGGACTGAAGTTTTCCTGTCAACTTTCAGTGAGAAAGCAAAACGCACCACAACAAAACCAAGCAACTCACCTCTGCCTATGTCCCCAAACACCTGCCCCCATCTCTCAGCCTCTACTTTACCTTTTTGCTCAGTACCTTCTCTTTTCTACATAAGTTTGCAAAACTACGGGAGCCTTTTCTGTGAAGGGGAAAGAAAGAAAGATTAATTTGGGAATAATGGGGCGACCCGTAAGTTCAAGTTTGTTTGTTTGTCTGTCTGTCTGTTTGTTTTTTTGAGACTGCAAACAATCCAAACTGCCTTGAGGAGAGTTGTCAGCTGGCTTCCTCTGAGTCCTATGGGCTCCGGGGCCCTGGGAGAGGGGCTCTCGTGTTGGTCACCTGGGCCCCGTCCCCATTTCAACTGAGAAGCTCTGTTTTACAGTTTAGACGTGAGTAGGACAAGGTCTTATTGTGTCTAGCAAACACTTGAAACTGCCAGTTTGGTAAAAACCCGTGCCTGACACTTAATGAAAGTAGAAAACAAAGCAAAATGAAACTTTAGCTTGGGGTAAGAAATCCTGGGCTAAGTTCCCGGGGAGTCTCCCAGGGAGAGGAGACCCTAGTCATGAGCCCATTCTTGCCTCAGTGCCTCTGACCTCCCGGTCCCTGCCACGGTCATTAAGGGGGCAATGCCCAAACCTGTGGGGGCGTCCCCGGTCCACCCCTGTGCTCCTACAGAAAGAGGCCCACCCACCTGGAAACTTCTCTCCACGTCCTTCTCATTCGATGGATCGGTGTGCTCTGCAGAGCGGAGAGGATGGCGTGGACTGAGGAGAAGTTCCTGAGGACCAAGCACTCCTGGGGAGGAAAGAGAATGAACCAGGAGGTGGGGAGTTGGAGCCCGCCTGCTCCAGCTTCAGCCCCTCGGCTGACATCTCCCCTCTTGGATGAGGCGGAGAGCCGGGCAGCCACGGGAGGGCACAGCTGGAACCCCACGAGCAGAACTCACAGAGGGAGGATGTTAGCTCAACCCAAGAGCCCAGATAGGAAGTGAGCCTCCAGCACTGGGACATGGGGGTCAAGGCCAGTGTGCCCTGAGAGGAAAGGCCCAGGGATTGTGCAGGGACTTGACCACAGGCGACTGCCCTGATGGTGGTTGTTAATAAAAGGCAGTTCCCAAGTCTGCAGAGAGGGGATCCCCTGGGTCCTCCCACGGCTTACCCTGGCCACCTTGATCCAGTGCTCCAGCACCCTGGCTCTGTCCTGGGCCTTCCTGCTGTCATCCCCAAGGCAGGTGGTGATGACGCAATTGGCCACATTGTTAAATTGGGCGACGGTGGCACGAACGGTGGGTGCCAGGTGCTCCTTCCCCTTCTTGTGGCGTTGGGACCAGATGGAGCCCAGGCAGTCATAGGGCACCACCTCCCTAAACAGCTCCTGGAGAGGAAGAGTGTGTCACACACAGGCTACTCTTGTGAAAGAGTTTGGATCTGGCTATGCGCCCACTAAAGGCACCCAAGAGCTAATACTGGCAGGCAAGGAACGAGTGGCATGGTCAGGCAGGCCGTTCTCACTAGCTCCGAGCACTAGAAAATGGCTCGGGTGTGCTCATCTTGAGGCCGCATCCAGTGTGCATCCTGATGAGCCCTTTGTTCTATTTCCTTCCTCAGATGCGCACTGCCTGTGGCAGCTATGACTACGGGTTCTCTTAGGGGGTCTGCTAGGGAGTCGAGTCCATCTCAGGTCCTAAGAAGTGCTGAGGTTGGTGAGGTCACACGGGAGGATGGGTGGGTAACTCCTGAACCCAGCTGCCCCTCAGTGAGCACCCTCCGTCAACCAGAGAAGCCAGGCCCCCGTGCTGCTTTCTCTCTGTCCCTTTTCATGTTAGCTTGGGTCGCTCTGCAACTGGTACTGTTGATGTCTCAACTTGACTGTCGACATGTGGACAGGGAAGGCTTGGGAATGAAGAAACTCATCCAGGTCACATCATTGGTAAGATGTGGAGCTGGTATTGGACCCAGATCACTGGACTCTGGTGAGTAATGGCTTGTCTGGGACACCAGGTGCAAGAAGGACAGCCTGTCTAGGCAGCCGCCCTCCTCGCCCCCCGCAGAGGCGAGCTGCTCACCGCGTCCATCAGAGTCAGCTGCTCTGCCAGCAGCTTAGGAGGGAATGCCCTGATGTCCCACAGGTCTCCACGGGGCCGGTTCAATGTTGCCACAGGAGAGGGGCACGAGGGCTTTGAAGGGTCCTCTAGCTTCAGCCGTATCACATGTGGTGGCTCTTCTCCTGGCACTGCTGCTGGCACGGAAGCTGGCGGTGGACCCAGTTGTCCAGGTGACTCTGAGTGCAGGGCGGGCCCCAGCTCTACCGGAGGTGCTGGCACTGGCTCTAGAGCTTGCCTGGGAAGTGCCTGTGGTTCTGGACATGAAACAGGAGCAGGGGGAAAAATAGAAAAGGTTCACCAGCATCAGTCATTTCCCACTGGCCTTTCCAAACACGGAAAGGATCTGACTGCATTAAAGGGAGTTCTAGCCCCAAAGCACCACCCCTGGTAATTCTTCCAGACTGCGGTCCCCTCACCATCTGTTTCTGCCTCAAAGAGCTCTGGGTGCCTCAGGTTGGTCAGCAGAACGTACACACTGGCACCCGTGTCCAATCCAGGCAAGCTGACCTGCACGTGGTCGATCTTCACTTTCAACGATGGAAAGTGCAGGGGCTGATGGAAATCTGTGCAGAAACGCTCCGGCATAGTGACCACAGTGTGACAGATGGTGCTGGAAGTGTGAGAGTGGGCAGCAAAGTCAGAGGCTGGCCTTTGCTTCCACGCTGTGCTCCCAGGGCACGCTTGCGTGGTTCTGGGCCCCTGGGCCTGCCACTGCCTGTCTAGAGGACACACCCCTCCCCCACCCAAGCCCTGTGTGGCGGTCCTGACAGTGGCAGACCTGGCCATTAGACAGGACAAGTACAGACCCTCGTGAGCCTCACCCTTACACTCACATGGGTTTTCCGAAGGGACGGGACACCCACCTATGTGCACCTGTGAACTAAGGACCAAGGCCCCAGGCAGGTCTGTGGGCAGGTTGCTCATAACTTCAGGCCTGAGCCGCTGTTGTCTGGGTCAGGAGGGACAGAGGTGGGATGGAGGACGGGCAGAGCTAGGATGCCACTGTCCTGGGGACGTGTCTCTCGAGAGCTGGCGGTGAGCCCCAGACTCCCCCTGTTTTGCAGGGAGACTGTGACCCCATCCACAGCTCCGTTGGACTCCTTTTCACTTGCAGGGAAAGCCCCCAGACCTCAGCGCCCTCGTGGGAATTACAAGTTGTCTCAGATTCACAGCTTTGTCAGTCCCTCCCCAGCCACGGTCCGTATGTGCCCCCGCACTCTGGGGTACAGTGAGCTCTCTCTCTGGATCAAAAGTCCACATACTTTCTAGTTGGGTGCCGGGCCTGTCATTGGGGGTAGGACGCGGGAGAATGCACCTCCACCTTGAGGAGGCCACGAGGGCGTCACAACTGACATGCTGTGGACGTGACGTGCTCACGGTGTCTACCGTGAGTATCTCACTCCATGACTAGAATTGAGACCCAGTGTCTGTGGTCTGCTTTGGTCACTGAATTATGCCAAGCGTCTAGAAAAGTGACTTTACAAAGGAAGGGCTTCTAAATGTGTTGAATAAGTAAGCCCCAAGCAGAGCATTCCCAGATATCTGAGTGGACCTGGGGTCCCTTCCTCTGGTGCCCATGGAGCCTGTTCGTTCTATATCAGGGACAAAGACAAGTTAGAAGAAATCTCAAATAAAAGTGCTAAATCAGATATGCCTTCTCTGGGCTTTTGCAAACTCAGAGAGACACCGGCCATGGGGTGGGGGTGGGGGGCATGAGGCAGAGAGCTTTTTCAGCCAAACAGGAAAGAAAAATAATAAATATGAACAAGCACAGTGCATCCAGCTGAGCCAGGCACTAGGCATCTCCTTGCCATGTCTTATGAAATTTGGCCCCTATAAAGACTCGATGGGGTTCATCCTCTTACCACCCCACTCCTCAGAGGAGCAACCAGGCTCAGAGTGCTGCAGTGGCATTCCCGAGACACAGCTTCTAGGTGGCAGGGTCACCACGGTGCCTTGGAGGGGGCGGGCACTCACCTACTGAAGAGCTGGTCCAGGAACTGTGGGATGGTGGCGAAGTCCCAGTAGGAGCAAAGGAAGGTGGAGAAGTGGGGGACCGTTCTGCCCTGGAGAGCTGGCAGCAGGGACTCCAGCAGCTTCGCCCTTGTGCCTGGCTGGAGGGTCCGCATCATGCGGATCTCTTGCAGGTCCAGGGTACGACCCTTTTTACCCTGGAAGGAACAAGGAGGGACACGCTTTCAGTGTCATCACCGTGAATCGCCAGAGAACTGGGGCCTGGAGCTCAGACCAGGAAGCCCCAACCCTTTAGGGATCTGCTCATGTGGGAGACATGAGTGACCGTCGTGAAAAAGATTATAGGCTCTCAAAGCAAAAGTTGACGTGGGGGCGCTGGACAGAAAAGAACTGAGAAAGTAGTACCTTCGCAGTATCTTCAATGTGGTTTGTTAGCTGTGGAGCAACTAAGTGCCTGTATTAGTAGCCTGTATTAGAGATCACTGTCCCGGTGAGTTCTCAAAAATGACTCCCACTGTAGCCACAGGAAACACAGGCATTTGGATGTCAGTGGCTGCTCGACAGCACACAGGTCGGCGCTGAGAACTGTCCTCAGCTGTGGCTGCAGGTTCCCACTGAGCTCCCAGGGGCTTGGTCTGCTGCTGGCATGGGAAGGAAGGGGGCGGTGGGAACCTCATTTCCTCCCCATTTTGGAGACTGTGTGCAGAGAAAGACACCTGAAGAGAACCCTCACAACTTAAACAACACAATTGTGCTCCTTTCATTTAGATCAGAGAGAGCCACGCTGATCCCAGATGCCACACAGTGGGAGCGCTGGCAGCTTCTGGGGCAGGAGGAAGCCCATTGCAGTGCCAAGATCTGAGCAGACGATTGAGGAAAAAGAAAGACCAAGTGTGCGGTAAGTGGCTGACTGTGACTGAGACGTATCCGTTGCGAGGTTGAAAATGAAGGAAAACAAATGGTCATCTTATTTGCCACAAGGTCTCCAGACGGGTAAAATATCGAAAAGAATGTTAACACCCAGGAAAGGCTGAGGCAGGGAAGCAGCTCCGTTCTGAGACTGCTGCTGACCATGCACCTGCTACATCACTTTGGAAAGTCATCTGGCTTTAGCTATCAACATTTGACACGTGCACAGCTCTTGACCCAGGAATCCCTCTCCCCGGAGGCTGTTTTAGGAGGGGATTAGTATATGTTCTGGGCTGAACTGTATTCCCTTCTTAAAATTCACAATTGATGTTGTCATACCCAGTGCATAAGGTGATGACTGCGGTAGGACACAGGTCTTTGGAAAGGCAATTAAGTTTGAGTAAATTCGTTAGTGTTCGCTTTGATTTGACATGACACGGGCCGTCACAGGAAGACGTGGTAAGGACACAGAGAAGCAGTAGAGAAGAGCATGTGAACAGAGGTATAGAACGTGGCCGTCTCCAAGCCCAGGAGAGAGACCTCAGGGGAAACCACCCCAGCCAACAGCTTGACATCAAATTTCTAGCCTCCAGAATTGTGGGAACATATATTTTTGTTGTCAGAGGCCTCTAGTGTGTGGCGCTGTGTTACGGCATCCCTAGCCAGCTCACACAGTCTGTCGGGCACACATAAGATGTTCCCTGCAGCGCGGCTGAAGTGGAAATTACAACTGAACCGTGTCACGTTCCACCGGCACCGAGAGACTGAACTGCCAGGGAAAATGGCCTCTGTTACAGGAAAACATGAAGACATGGGAGGGCACAGCTCCCGGCCTGGTGGGGCTCCAGCGATGTGCTCTGCGAGATGACCCATTGCAGACAAACGTGTAGAACAGCCGGACCCCCTTTTTTGTGTGACTTCTCTTTTGTGTGTGTGTGAGCACACCCTGCCCCAAAAGGGGGATGGTTTGTAAGTCTTGGAGGAGACCTGGGAGGCAGCGGGGCTGACTGCTGCACAGGACACCTGGGGTGGGGAGCTAAGACAGTAAGAAGAGTGGCAACGAGCAGAGATACTCACGGCCTAGTGTAGAGTGAAACCACACAGAAGTGCCTACTCTTATAGTCCTGCAAGTGAGAGAACAGGGACTTTGCACCTTAAGCGAGTTGCCAGTGGGTAGTACTAGAGGCCAGATTCCTGTGGGAGTGGGACTGTGGGTCACTCCAGTGGGAACGCTTGAGTATAGTTTCCAGGGGAGTCCCCATATTTGGGTCGGGGTCCTGGGCCCACTCTGGTCATTTTGCGTTCCTTTCTGTGGAGACCTCTCTGTGCCTGCTCTCACCTTAGACCAGCGCTGGCCTTGGTGGGTGACATGGTGCGCCTGCCCCTTGTCCAGGGAGATGGGGTATTCGGACCCATCGGACACCTCCTCGGTGATCTCCTGCGTGGAGCTCTGTAATGAGAGTGGCCGGCATTTGGGCCAGTAAGAGTCAGCAGCCTCCTGCCTGTGTCCGTGGGAGATACCCCGACTAGAAATTCTGCCCCCCTGATCGGGCACAGAGAAGCATCTGCATAGACCTCTAGCCAGGGAGGAAACCAGATAACAGCTGGAGGTGAAGAATTTACTTCTGAGGATACAGACTTGGTCCCTAACAGTTACTTTCCCATCCTTCCAGCCACAACGTGAGACGTGGACAGACCTTCCAGGGTTTCATCCCCTAACGCGACCATCTCCTGTTCAGGAGGGGCCCTTCTCCTCCTCTTTATCTTTATTCTCTCTCTCTCTCTCTCTCTCTCTCTCTCTCTCTCACTCTCTCACTCTCTCTCACTCTCACTCTCTCTTGCACACACACACACACACACACACAGGCACACACACACAGGCACACACACACACACACACACTCTCACATACACACACACACACACACCGTGATTGGAATTTGGTGAAAAACTGCCCAGATGGGATCACAGGTGTGGACTGTCCTGGATTGGGCTACCCTGTGTTACCTGGGGGTGCCCCCTGCCAAACGGCCACAGGCATCGGAGGAGAGGACGGAACCAACGTCTCCATCGTCTCCACAGGCTCTCTCTCCAGGAATTCCTGAAGTGAGATCGTCGAAAACTCGGGATGCGACCTGAATCCATCTTTCTCTCTTGGCAGTTGCTTACCAAGTGAGCTGCACGGTTACCAGAGTTCTAAGTTCTCTTGCGGTCCATCACTAAGGAAGTGAGGTCACTTCTTATAAGATTCCATGACATGGGGTCCTTCCTTCAGTATGATCTACCCAGTGGTCTCTCTGGGCTGACGACTGCTCACCCTCTTCCCCCATGTCAACTCCTTAACTGCACACAAGTGTGCAAACACAGCACTCCCTCAGCCCCTTGGGTGTGCAGCAAGGGCCCCAGGTTTCAAGGCAGGGGTTGGTCAGAATCTGCTTTTTCTCACCATTTCTGTGATCCAAGACAGGATATCGTGTCTTTCAAGACCTGCCCAGTTTCCCAACATGCCCAGTGGGGATTGTGCAAGCCTTTATTTCCTACGAAATTCATGAGGTGTCTATGAGATAAATCTTATGGAAACTCATGGGTTGGTGTCTGTAGTGGATTGAATTATGTCCCCCCAAAAGTCATTGAAGCTTGAATCCCCCGCATTTTATGTATTAGAAACTTAGCCCCCACTCTGATTGTTAGGAGGGTGGGAAATCCTGTTATGGTAATTGAAAGGCAGAGCCTTGGAGGGGATCGGATTGTGGGACTGTGCTGAATGGATTAAAGATGGTGGTCAGGGGTGTGGTTCTGAGAGCTTTAAAAGAAGAGAAAAATCTGTCTTGCTCTCTCCTCTCTCTGCTTCCACCATCTTGCAATGCGAGACCCCTGGGTTGCTGTCACCACCTCCAGATGGATTTTGGACTTCCCAGCCTCAGAAACTGTAAGCAAATAAATTTCATTTTCTTTATAAATTACCCAGATCCAGGTATTGTGTTAGAGCAACACAAAAGGGAATGAATAGAGTGTCAAATGTACATACTGCACATACGTGGAGATATTTGAATTACAAAAAAGAGTGAAATAGCAGGAGATACAATTCAAAGAGGCCTGAGTTCCAGCAGTATAATCTTGGGAAAGTCCTTTGTTGTGACCAGGTTTTTTGGGTTTTTTTTTTTCCCCCCTGCAGTGATAACACACTGAAATTAATTTCAGGTATTGTCATCTCCTAATAGTAAACTTTTCACTGCCTTCCTATGATATTGAGAATCAGTCCCATGGGCTTTACCTCGGCCTATGTGGTGGCAGCCTGCACAATGAATGGCTCCCAGCACTAAGTGGTTAGCCACTTCCTTCTGACCAGGAGAACACAGCACAAGTGATGGGATGTCACTTCTGTCTGAGTCAGTTCAGGCTGCTGTAACAAAGTACCATAGTGTGGGTAGGTTATATCCAACATCAATTTATTCCTCAGAGATCTGGAGCATGGAAGGTGGAGATCAAAGTCCCAGCAGAGTTGGGTTCAGGTGAGGAATCTCTTTTGGTTTGAAGACAGCCGACCTCAGGTTGTATCCTTTAGAGACAGCACTCAAGTCAGCTTTCCAAAGGTACCTCTGACCGTTGACGACAGCTGAAATAACGGGTGGACAGAAGGTCAGAGACAGAACGCGGGAAAGGTGCGGGACACGAGGGAAGAAAGCCCTTCCCGCAGCACTTGGCAGGGAACAGAAACTTAGCGGCCAAACCTCCACCCTCCTGGAGGAATTGCCACACCAGAGAGAGACCTGCGAGGGGAGCGGCGTGGTGGAGCCGGTAGGACCCGGGTGAGGGGGCTGTAGCTCCCGAGCGAGGCAGGGGAGTAGCGTGGTCGGGCTGAGACGGAGGCGGCACGGGGTGCATTAGGAGGGTTCCCCGGGTCCTGAGTTCAGGAGGGGCGGCGGAGGCCAGCGGGGAGGGATGCAGACGGCGGGCGGGGTGCCCGGCGCTGGCAGAGACAGGAGGCTGGGACGCCCTCCTCCCCTCCGGTGGAGCCCAGCGCTGCCCCGCCGTCCGTCCGTCCTTCCGTCCGTCCGTCCCCAGCACGCAGGATCGCCTTGTCCCAGGGCTGCTGCGGGAGCAGCCGGTCGGGGGCGGTGCGGGGGCCAGACCGGAGTAGCAGGTGCAGCTGGGCTGTGGCTTACTGGTCACGGGCCGTGTTTTGGGGTCCCGGGCCTGGTGAGCCATCGCCGCCGCTGCGAGTGCGAGGGCGGCGGGGACGAGGCCACTGGGGGAGGGCGGGGAGCGGTTTTGTCGTCTTCCTTGTAGGTTGAGTGTGTTCTTTGTATTTCTACTTCCATGACTGCTGACTTTCGTCCCTGCGGACGTGGTGCTGGGGCACGTCAGCGTCATCTTTGAGTTGGAAGAGCCCTGTGCAGCGCTTTGGGAGAGCGGTCTGCTGTGGGGGATCCTCTCGGCCTTCGTCTGTCTGGGAGAGGATTGTCTCTCTCCCTGTTTGAAGGATGCTCTTGTCCGGTACAGTGCTCTTGTCTTGTTGTTGTTGTTGTTGAATTGTTTATTTGACTAGAAGATCTCTTTGTCTCCTGGGCTGGGCGTTTTCTGTTGAAGAATTTACTGAAATCTGTATTAGGACTTTCTTGTGAGTGAGTGACTGAGTGAGTGAGTGAGAGAGAGAGAGAGAGAGAGAGAGAGAGAGTGTGTGTGTGTGTGTGTGTGTGTGTGTGCGTGCGTGTCAGTTTGTATGAGAGATTCTGTGTGTGTGTGTGTGGGTGGGTGTGTGTGTGTGTTTTCTTCTCATGCAGCTTTCGGTATTCTTCCTTGGCGTTCTGTGTGGTTTTGACTGTTTGACTAGTGTAAGTGGGGCTGATCTGAGGTTTCATATACAAACTTTTGTGTGGACAGATTTTCAGTTTTCGTTCATATGGACCCAGCGGTAGGATTGCTGGGCCACGTAGTAAGTTTACATTTCACATTTTGAAAAACTACCGACCTGGTTTCCTGGCAGTCTGTAGCATTTTCCAGTCTCTCCGTCAATATATGAGGGTTGTGATATCTCCATAGCCTTGTGAACACTTTGTCTTGACTGTCTTTTTGATTTACAGCCCTTCTAACGGCTACGACACATTATCTCACTGCGGTATTTGATAGACATTTCCTTAAGGGTGACGATGAATATCTCTTTCGGTGCTTATTGGGCTTTCCTATATCTCACTTAGAGAAATGCTTATTTGAATTATCTGAGCAGGTTTGTGGTTGGTTTGTTACGGCGGCTGGCCTGTGTGGGGATCCTAAGCCTTGATCTTGGTATGAGAGCACCACACTCTAACCAACAGAGCGAACTGGCCGACTCTTCCTCTGACCATTTTTTAAATTGGGCTAATTGTCTTTTGCTGTGTGTATATTGGATGAAACGTTTTCAGTAGTCTTGTTAACTAGGAACTGTCCAAGGTCATAATGCCTGTTACGTTAAATGAGCCATTGACCTCATTAAATGGTGATACTGGTGAAGCTTTTTCTTTTCTTTTTTTTTTTTTTCCTGCACCTGCTTCATGCCCAGAAGAACGGGCACTTCCCACACAGGCTCTAGAGCCAGCCTTGCCTGCTCTGCACCCAGAGTCACCTGTAGGACTGGATCCATGAGCATCTTCTGAGCCCACAGCAGGGGCAGGGAAGTGGTCACCTCCAGTGATGGAGCTGGCACTTGAGCGATCTCCAGAGCCCTTCCACCCCTGTCCTGTGATACGATGAACCAGCCCAGTGTGGACATGCGTGACATCATGGCATTCTCTCCCAAGCTGTTGGCAGAGCAGGTGATGCTGATGGACACGGTGAGTGGCTCGGCTCTGCAGAGTGGGGCCTAGAGAGGCTTCCTTCTTGCACCTGATGTCCCAGACCAGCCATTCGTGACCAGAGTGCAGTGATCTGGGTCTGGTATCAGTTACGCATCTTACTAACCACGTGAACTGACCTAGTTTTATAATGCCTGTGACGTTCCTCTCCACACGTCAACAGTACAGATGGGGCACCGACAGCACCAGGTGCACGGAGTGACTGTGAAGATCAAATGAGTTGGGACGTATGGGAAGCAAGGCCAGGCCCTGGGCCATTTGGGGATGGAGGATGCTCTCACTGAGGTGCAGGCAGGTCCATGGGTCCGTTCCACCCACCCTCCCAGGAGGCTTCACCAGCTTCAGCACTTATTTAGCACCTGATGTGGACTAGACACAGTAGCAGAGGCCCAAGTAGAGCCCCTAGTTGTAGCTTCCAAAGGGAGTGTGAATCTGAATGGGGAAATGGACCTGAGGACTCATTAGGATGGGTTAAGATGCCACCTTGAGATGTGCATGCCCGGCACAGCTTCTGGGGGTGGGGCTGGTGAGAATAACCTGGCTGCAGTGGTACAGACCCTTCGTCAGCAGTGGTAGGCCTGGGACATCATGTACTTAAATACCCTCAGTGGGTAGAGAACCCAACCCAGGGACTCCTGCCAGCCTCCGGCCACATGCTGAGCTTCCTGGGCTCCAGCTCAGACCACCGTCACCTGCCTGGGGACTGCAGGATACTGTGGATTCTGAACTGGGGTGGGCCATGCCCCCGCAAAGTTCTCCTCCTCTCTAGTAGGTGTGCAAGAAGGTGGTGCCCTGTGACCACCGGAGCCCCCGCTGGTCCCAGGAGAACAAGAAGGTCAAGGAGCACCTGGCAGCAACTGTCCATGCCACCTTTACCCCGTTCAACAGTGTGGCCGACCGTGTCATCAGCACCTGCCTCGGGGACCACAGCTGGAAGGCCCGGGAACTGCTTTCCGTTTCATAGATTTTTGTGTTTCCTTCTCAGGAGAGCCACCATTTAGGACGTTTTTCTCACTCTCTGCCATTGTCTGTACCCTGCCTGGCACGTCTGTTCACTGTCTGAAGAAGACACGGAGAGACATTGGGAGGTAGGGAGGACATCTCCCTACCAGGGAAGGAGCACCAGGGATGACCGGGGACCTCTGTTGTGCTAAACATTGCTTCCTCGGTGAGCCTGGAAGTCGCTGGGGCCAGGGACACTGGAGGCTGCGATGAGCTGGTTGAAGAGGCCTGTCAATCTTTCTGGGACCTTAGGCCAGCAGTTCTGCCCCAGGATTCAGTGTTTATCAACTGTCAGGCACAGGCTGGAGCCAGTTGGACACTATCAAGTGTTTAGTAACAGCAAAGGAACTCTCTGCACAACTGAAATCTCAACTGTAAAACCAGAGCCGCTCAGTTGAAATGGGGATGGGGCGCAGGTGGCCAGCGTGAGAGCTCCTCTGCCCAGTCCCTCGCAGCCCTTAGGACTCAGAGAAGCCCAGCTGGAAATTCTCATCCAGACAATGGGAATTCTTTGGATTTTCAAACTAAAGGAATTTGAACTCACACAACTCCACATTATTCACACTTTTTCCTCTTTGCCCTCTCCGGTGGGGGGGGGGGGGAGCTTCCCGAAATTTCAAAAAGCTGTGTGCCAAAGACAGCTCACTGAGTAGAAATGTGCTCATCTAGTAAAGAGGAGGGGAGGGGATAGGGGAGTGACTTGGGGGAAACAACAGGGCGAGAGTGGAAGGGGCGCCTGCCTGGTGGTGATTTTAACTTTCCCCCCGAATGTTTCTGTGAAAACTCTCAGGCTTGTCCAGATTGATAGGAATAGAGATGCGTTTGTGCAGAGGCACTGGGGGTTCTGTGGACAGGAAGCCCTGGAAATGGGTGCAGTGATGCAGCTGTGCTGTGCTGGGGTGGAAGAGAAGGCCGTGGAGAGAAGGAAGGGCACCTACCTTCCCTGGAATAGAAGGGATGAGAAGTGATGACAGCAGACACAGTCAAGTAGTCACCTGAAATGCGTTGTCATCTGAAGGCTCACCCAGGAAAGAATGGGCTTCTGACCTCACTCAGGGTGTTGGCATCATTCGTGTCTGGTGGTGTGTGACTGGGAGCCCCAGCTTCTGACTGGCAAATGTGGGCTGCCCTCAGCGTAGGGGCCACTGCAGTTCCCCACCTCGTGACACTTTCCACAGTTCAGCTGGAGGGTGTCTCTCCAGGCTGCCCCGTGGTTTCTTGTACAACAGACCAGATTCATGGTGGCAGCAGCCTGTCAGCTTTCCTCTATTCACCCAGACTGGAAAAATCACAGATTCTTCCCACACTTAAAAGAGGAGGGTGACACAGAGAGCAAAGGTTGCGGACGTCATGAGGCCATTTTAAGATTCTTCCTCCTACGCCCACCTTTCTACGGAATCCGGTTCGTGATTTTAGAAAAAGCTTCCCCTCGCATTATTGGAGAAATGGTGTTCTATTAAAGAAAACCGACATAAAAATAACGGTCCCCAAAGGTGGGAGAAAAGAAGATTTCCCTCGATCGGGACTTCTCAGCCTTGGCAATCTTGATATTTTGGGCTGGGTAATTCTTTGCCAGGCATGAGACGGTGCGACGTAGGAGATGATGGTAGCTACCTACTAGACGCCAGTGGAAACCTTCATGTGAAAACTAGAAATGTCTCCACAGGTGTTACAAGGTGTCTTGTGGGAGGCAAAACTGCCCCAGCCGAGAAGCACTGCTACACCCCATCTGCAAATATACACACGTGGCGGGCAGTCTTTGCTTGGCGTGGTAGCGCAGAACTCTTAAGAATGACCATACGAGCTTCCAGTATTTTACTGTTTGAACTTTCAGGGCTGTGAAATACGTCTGGGATTTCCTTGAATGTGCAGTGTTACTGGCATCACTATTTCTGGGCTATCTGTTCCTTTGACAAGTTCTCTTATTTGTGTGTGTAAGGTCACCTTCACTGTGGCTGAGTAGTGGGAGTCTTTGCAATGGCAGAAGTGTCAAGATTCTCACAGTTGCCCACTTTCCCCGCCTCTATTTACATTTGATTCCAGTTTCCTTTCCAGCCTCATCACTTCTTGTTTCTTTGTTGCACTTTCATCCTTGTCGGCAGATTCCCTTTCCTGAGTGAGTGAGTGTCGGTCTCTGTTAACTGCCACATGGCTTATCACTGGGAGTCCGGGAGGCGACACAGCTACACAAGCTGCTGTCTGTGCGTGTAGTAGGGAACAGATGCACAGCCACCCCTTGCCAAACAGACTTTGAAAGGAGGGACATGACTGGACACTGATGATGACGCCCATCTGTTGTTTGTGTAGGGACTGTGGGCCGACGGGAGAGCCCTGAGTTTGCACGGTAGCACTTGAGGTGTTCGCTCACGGTTCCTGGCCTGTGGTACTGACATTTGAACAGTGTTGTTGAGGGACTGGTGTATTTAACTAGACGGTGGTGACAGAGAACCATGCGTATGGACACACTTCAAAGAAGGAAACACGTGTGTGTCCACAGAATGCTGAAAAATCTAAACTTTCTAACCCCTCCAAGAAAACGTGGGAAGATGTGGAGTGAGACAATATTTTAAAACCGAGCACCAAATGATCTGCCACTTCTCCCTGAGGAGATTAGACCCTGAGAATCTACAGAGAAGAGAAAATGCAGCTCCACGCAACTGCTATCGGTGCAGAAAGCTTTGCAGTAGCTTTCAGCGAGAAAGAGCTCTTCCGTCGGTTCAGCAGGATAGACAGATGGTGGCGTGTGCGCGCTGCTGGAGCTCGCTGTCACGTTGACACGCAAGCAGTTATTCTGTCTGTGTTCATAGGGCACCATCTCCAAAGATCAGATATCGTCAAATTAAATATTGAAAGACGCACAACGTGCAACGTGACTATATTGATTTTAATGAAAACACCAAGAAAGACAATACTCCTGTGATTCCAGGTAAAGATAGGTGTGTTGGTCCGTTTAGTGTTGCTATAGGAGAATACCTGAAACTGGGTGTTGTTTGAAGAGAAATGGCATTTATTTCTCTCAGTTTCCGAGGCTGGGAAGTCTAAATGCCATTTGGTGGTGGCGACAGTGACTCGGGGTCTCACCTTGCATGATGGTGGGAGCAGAGAGAGCAGAGAGAGAGAGAGAGAGAGAGAGGCAGACTCTCCTCTTCTTCTTAATGCCCCCAGAACCACGCCCCCGACCACCATGTTCAATCCTTTCACTACTGCAGGGTCCTACAATCCTCTCACCTCTTCAAGGCTCCACCTTTCATATTACCGTAATCGGCTTTCCCACCCTCTTCACAGTCCCACGGGGGACTAAGTTTCTAATCCACAAAACTTGGGGGACACATTTCAAGCTTAAGTGAGTTTGGGGGGGGACATAATTCAACCCACTCCAATAGGTAAAACTGAAAAAGGGATTGAATTTATTAGAATCAGGGCCGGTCGGAGGTGGAGCTGGGAAGGCAGTTGCGGCTGCCTGCCTTCCTTGGGCCTGCTCTTCTTTGCCTCGAGGGTGTCGCCGGCCTAGTGGGATGGGGGCTCCAGCTGGCAGGAGAGCTTGTAGCTGCAGGACAGAGAGGCAGCTGCGAGTCTACCTAGCGGGAGCCACACCTCAGCTCTCCCTCCCAGTGCGTGCCCCCTAGCTGGAGTCCTGGTGCCCCAGGGGTCACCGTGCAACAGGGTCTGTGGCTGACCAGACAGCCATGGCCCCAGGCTCTCTGCAGCTGCCACCAGAAAGAGTCCCCTATGCCCTGACTATCATCAAATTCCTGCAAGGCCCTCACCTCTCGTTGTCACTGAGCCACTCAGTGGAGGTAAACCAGTGTCTGAATTCTTCCTCCTTCTCGATGTGGTAATTGTTGGCTGCCACCTGGAGGAGCTGGATCTCTCTGAGGACTTTAACTTCCTGGGGCCACAGAAAAAAACAGGATGCTGACAGGGCCTGGGTGGGAGATGCTAAAGGGGCCTTGTGGGGGAGGGATGGAGCAGGGAGCTGGTTGGCAGACTTGTCTCTCAAGTGATACCCTCCTCTCCTTCCATCCCATCCATGCCCCAACCTGATCTCAGAGTCGGGTTCCAACAGTCTGTCCCCCAGAAATGTGTCCTTGATTCCTGTCCCCTTCCCACACCCTCCAGTGGGATGGGATGCCCCCCTCCGTCTCTCAAATCTTCCTAATACATCAGAGTTGCAGGGGATGCAGGCAGGAAGTGTCCTGCCCGGGTGAGAGGGGCCGTCTCTGACTTCCACATCCCCACGCTCCCTCGAGCGAGGGCCGCAGCTACTCACCTTCCGCCTTTTCTGGGTGTTGAATACCTTTCCCTGAAAGAGTGATGGTCCGAGTCTCTCAGAAAGGCCCCCTAGCCCATTTCTAGCCCCATCCTCACCCGTTCCCGTGTTGCACTAAGGCCAGGGCCACCGGGGTCAGGGGGTTTGCACAAAACAGGGCTTGCACCTAGGTCAGGCTCTGAGCTCTGGAGAAGGATGACATGGGAGCTGAGGATCGAGGACCTTCTGTCTCAGCCCTCCCTGATGACAAGTGAGGATGCTGAAGCCTCTGATCAAAAGGGGCTGCTGGCCACTCCCAAGCTGCCTGCCATCAGAGGGGCCCGATCTCACTCTCTTCCCATGGCAAGCAACGAAGGGAGAGGCTGAGTCCAGCTGAGCTCTGCGACTTGTCCACTTGGAGAACAGGGACTGGGTGGGGGCTTATGCGGAGGCTCCATCGCTCACGGGTGAGAAGGGCGTGACACCCCCAGCACACGGGCAGCCGTGAGGTCTCGTGAGTGGAGGTTTGCCGAGTGCTGAGTTCTAAGGGCTCTCCCCTCCCCAGCCTCAGGGTCCTGGCCCCCGAGCTGCCCGTCCCCAGGCTCACTCACATCCACATAGTCGTCCATCGCAGCGTCTAACATCACCAGGTCGCTGAGATAGGTTCCCAGGAAGGGGACGATGCCCTGTGACATTGGGGTGGTAGTGGTGATGAGCACCAGCTCCTGGGTGTCCACACTTGGCTTATTCTATCAAAATCTTATCAACCTCGTCTTTCTGGACCCCCCCCCCCCGCAGCCAGGTTTTCCACTTGGAGCCACAGAGCAACCTCGGGCGCCTCCCCTCTGTGGCCACACTGCTCTCTCCCCGGCTGGCGTCCAAAGACACCGTGTACCCCCTAGCTACCTCTGTGGTGAACGTTTCATGTCACAGTGGTTACGTGGTTCCTGCCACACCTCGCTCTGTAATCCCCTCTAGGCCAGCTCTTCCAGGTCCTGGACCTGGTGTCCCTAACAAAGGCATCTCAGATGCCCTGGCCACAGGAAGGCAGGCCCCTTAGGGTGGAAGCTGTCTCCTCTTTGGATGTGGAGGCCTCCAGCTGGAAGGGAGGGGCCCCTGTCATCTACTCCCTAGAGCCCCTCCCAGTCACAGACACACTCGCCTTTTTCTGCTGCCGCTGCCTCATCTGGGCTCTCTGATGGTTCATCTCCAAGGTGGCCAGTTTGACAGTCCCCACCTGACAGGGTCAGGGACAAGGTTAGTGCTATGTCCAAATGAATGTCCCCTCCTAAGTTCATGTGGAAACATGACACCCACTGTAACTGTATTAAGAGGGTGGAAGATTCTACAACGCTGTTTGAAAGGTGGGGCCCTGTAAGAGGTGACTGGATTAGGACTACTCTGCCCTCACGAATGAACGAATTCGTTCGTGGGCTATCGTGGAACCGGACTGGCGGCTTCCTAAAGAGTGCGTGGACATACGCTCTTGCCCTCTTGCCATCTGATACGCTGTGCCACCCCCTGACTCTGCAGAGAGTCCCCCCCGCCCCGCTGGAGTAAGACCCTCACTAGATGTACCCCCTCTGCTTGGACTTTCCAGCCTCCTAAACTGTAGGAAAAAAATGCTCGGTTTCTTTAAAAATGACCCAGTTTTAGGTGTTCTGTTGTAAGCAACAGAAAACAGTAAGATAGTGAATGAGACTGTCTTCGCCTCACCCAGTTCCACCCCTGCGCCTGACCTTCAGCTCTGGGTATCTGACTCATGAGCTGGTGGAGTGCCACCACCTCCTCTGGCGGCTCTGGTTCTAGAGTTGATGCCAGCTGTGACACTCTCCAGTGTGCGGTCTTGGGCGTGCACCCCGGCCACCCTTCCCTGTTTCCTCATCGGGAGAGGATCCCCTGAGAACTCATATTACTGTCGTCGACGTTGTCCCCGGCACCCCTGGAGGAAGAGGCAGACACAGGCACGCTCCATGAGCCTCGTTAACCTCCTCGCCACTCTGTGAGGCCCGCACAACAGGCTCGTCGTCATCCCTACGGTCTCCGGGTGAGAAAACAGAAGCCGGAGGCGGGGGCGTGCCTTGCCCAGGGCTTCGCGGCCGAGGCCTGGCTTCCTAGAAACTGCTGGGCTAGTTTGCCGAAGGAAGCCCTGCCTACCGCATCCACCAGCGGCCTGGAGGAAGCCACGTGCCGACAGGATGGAGCAGCGTGCGAGGCGGACACCGGCTGCTTCTGCAGCTCCTCTGCCCTCCTGCACAGCCCGGCTGCCATCACCGCGTCCCGTCACCAGGGCTCCTGCCACATTCTCCACCTGGCCACGGCAGACACATCCTTCTCCTGCTAGTCCGCGCAAGACGGGACTGAAGTTTTCCTGTCAACTTTCAGTGAGAAAGCAAAACGCACCACAACAAAACCAAACAACTCACCTCTGCCTATGTCCCCAAACACCTGCCCCCATCTCTCAGCCTCTACTTTACCTTTTTGCTCAGTACCTTCTCTTTTCTACATAAGTTTGCAAAACTACGGGAGCCTTTTCTGTGAAGGGGAAAGAAAGAAAGATTAATTTGGGAATAATGGGGCGACCCGTAAGTTCAAGTTTGTTTGTTTGTCTGTCTGTCTGTTTGTTTTTTTGAGACTGCAAACAATCCAAACTGCCTTGAGGAGAGTTGTCAGCTGGCTTCCTCTGAGTCCTATGGGCTCCGGGGCCCTGGGAGAGGGGCTCTCGTGTTGGTCACCTGGGCCCCGTCCCCATTTCAACTGAGAAGCTCTGTTTTACAGTTTAGACGTGAGTAGGACAAGGTCTTATTGTGTCTAGCAAACACTTGAAACTGCCAGTTTGGTAAAAACCCGTGCCTGACACTTAATGAAAGTAGAAAACAAAGCAAAATGAAACTTTAGCTTGGGGTAAGAAATCCTGGGCTAAGTTCCCGGGGAGTCTCCCAGGGAGAGGAGACCCTAGTCATGAGCCCATTCTTGCCTCAGTGCCTCTGACCTCCCGGTCCCTGCCACGGTCATTAAGGGGGCAATGCCCAAACCTGTGGGGGCGTCCCCGGTCCACCCCTGTGCTCCTACAGAAAGAGGCCCACCCACCTGGAAACTTCTCTCCACGTCCTTCTCATTCGATGGATCGGTGTGCTCTGCAGAGCGGAGAGGATGGCGTGGACTGAGGAGAAGTTCCTGAGGACCAAGCACTCCTGGGGAGGAAAGAGAATGAACCAGGAGGTGGGGAGTTGGAGCCCGCCTGCTCCAGCTTCAGCCCCTCGGCTGACATCTCCCCTCTTGGATGAGGCGGAGAGCCGGGCAGCCACGGGAGGGCACAGCTGGAACCCCACGAGCAGAACTCACAGAGGGAGGATGTTAGCTCAACCCAAGAGCCCAGATAGGAAGTGAGCCTCCAGCACTGGGACATGGGGGTCAAGGCCAGTGTGCCCTGAGAGGAAAGGCCCAGGGATTGTGCAGGGACTTGACCACAGGCGACTGCCCTGATGGTGGTTGTTAATAAAAGGCAGTTCCCAAGTCTGCAGAGAGGGGATCCCCTGGGTCCTCCCACGGCTTACCCTGGCCACCTTGATCCAGTGCTCCAGCACCCTGGCTCTGTCCTGGGCCTTCCTGCTGTCATCCCCAAGGCAGGTGGTGATGACGCAATTGGCCACATTGTTAAATTGGGCGACGGTGGCACGAACGGTGGGTGCCAGGTGCTCCTTCCCCTTCTTGTGGCGTTGGGACCAGATGGAGCCCAGGCAGTCATAGGGCACCACCTCCCTAAACAGCTCCTGGAGAGGAAGAGTGTGTCACACACAGGCTACTCTTGTGAAAGAGTTTGGATCTGGCTATGCGCCCACTAAAGGCACCCAAGAGCTAATACTGGCAGGCAAGGAACGAGTGGCATGGTCAGGCAGGCCGTTCTCACTAGCTCCGAGCACTAGAAAATGGCTCGGGTGTGCTCATCTTGAGGCCGCATCCAGTGTGCATCCTGATGAGCCCTTTGTTCTATTTCCTTCCTCAGATGCGCACTGCCTGTGGCAGCTATGACTACGGGTTCTCTTAGGGGGTCTGCTAGGGAGTCGAGTCCATCTCAGGTCCTAAGAAGTGCTGAGGTTGGTGAGGTCACACGGGAGGATGGGTGGGTAACTCCTGAACCCAGCTGCCCCTCAGTGAGCACCCTCCGTCAACCAGAGAAGCCAGGCCCCCGTGCTGCTTTCTCTCTGTCCCTTTTCATGTTAGCTTGGGTCGCTCTGCAACTGGTACTGTTGATGTCTCAACTTGACTGTCGACATGTGGACAGGGAAGGCTTGGGAATGAAGAAACTCATCCAGGTCACATCATTGGTAAGATGTGGAGCTGGTATTGGACCCAGATCACTGGACTCTGGTGAGTAATGGCTTGTCTGGGACACCAGGTGCAAGAAGGACAGCCTGTCTAGGCAGCCGCCCTCCTCGCCCCCCGCAGAGGCGAGCTGCTCACCGCGTCCATCAGAGTCAGCTGCTCTGCCAGCAGCTTAGGAGGGAATGCCCTGATGTCCCACAGGTCTCCACGGGGCCGGTTCAATGTTGCCACAGGAGAGGGGCACGAGGGCTTTGAAGGGTCCTCTAGCTTCAGCCGTATCACATGTGGTGGCTCTTCTCCTGGCACTGCTGCTGGCACGGAAGCTGGCGGTGGACCCAGTTGTCCAGGTGACTCTGAGTGCAGGGCGGGCCCCAGCTCTACCGGAGGTGCTGGCACTGGCTCTAGAGCTTGCCTGGGAAGTGCCTGTGGTTCTGGACATGAAACAGGAGCAGGGGGAAAAATAGAAAAGGTTCACCAGCATCAGTCATTTCCCACTGGCCTTTCCAAACACGGAAAGGATCTGACTGCATTAAAGGGAGTTCTAGCCCCAAAGCACCACCCCTGGTAATTCTTCCAGACTGCGGTCCCCTCACCATCTGTTTCTGCCTCAAAGAGCTCTGGGTGCCTCAGGTTGGTCAGCAGAACGTACACACTGGCACCCGTGTCCAATCCAGGCAAGCTGACCTGCACGTGGTCGATCTTCACTTTCAACGATGGAAAGTGCAGGGGCTGATGGAAATCTGTGCAGAAACGCTCCGGCATAGTGACCACAGTGTGACAGATGGTGCTGGAAGTGTGAGAGTGGGCAGCAAAGTCAGAGGCTGGCCTTTGCTTCCACGCTGTGCTCCCAGGGCACGCTTGCGTGGTTCTGGGCCCCTGGGCCTGCCACTGCCTGTCTAGAGGACACACCCCTCCCCCACCCAAGCCCTGTGTGGCGGTCCTGACAGTGGCAGACCTGGCCATTAGACAGGACAAGTACAGACCCTCGTGAGCCTCACCCTTACACTCACATGGGTTTTCCGAAGGGACGGGACACCCACCTATGTGCACCTGTGAACTAAGGACCAAGGCCCCAGGCAGGTCTGTGGGCAGGTTGCTCATAACTTCAGGCCTGAGCCGCTGTTGTCTGGGTCAGGAGGGACAGAGGTGGGATGGAGGACGGGCAGAGCTAGGATGCCACTGTCCTGGGGACGTGTCTCTCGAGAGCTGGCGGTGAGCCCCAGACTCCCCCTGTTTTGCAGGGAGACTGTGACCCCATCCACAGCTCCGTTGGACTCCTTTTCACTTGCAGGGAAAGCCCCCAGACCTCAGCGCCCTCGTGGGAATTACAAGTTGTCTCAGATTCACAGCTTTGTCAGTCCCTCCCCAGCCACGGTCCGTATGTGCCCCCGCACTCTGGGGTACAGTGAGCTCTCTCTCTGGATCAAAAGTCCACATACTTTCTAGTTGGGTGCCGGGCCTGTCATTGGGGGTAGGACGCGGGAGAATGCACCTCCACCTTGAGGAGGCCACGAGGGCGTCACAACTGACATGCTGTGGACGTGACGTGCTCACGGTGTCTACCGTGAGTATCTCACTCCATGACTAGAATTGAGACCCAGTGTCTGTGGTCTGCTTTGGTCACTGAATTATGCCAAGCGTCTAGAAAAGTGACTTTACAAAGGAAGGGCTTCTAAATGTGTTGAATAAGTAAGCCCCAAGCAGAGCATTCCCAGATATCTGAGTGGACCTGGGGTCCCTTCCTCTGGTGCCCATGGAGCCTGTTCGTTCTATATCAGGGACAAAGACAAGTTAGAAGAAATCTCAAATAAAAGTGCTAAATCAGATATGCCTTCTCTGGGCTTTTGCAAACTCAGAGAGACACCGGCCATGGGGTGGGGGTGGGGGGCATGAGGCAGAGAGCTTTTTCAGCCAAACAGGAAAGAAAAATAATAAATATGAACAAGCACAGTGCATCCAGCTGAGCCAGGCACTAGGCATCTCCTTGCCATGTCTTATGAAATTTGGCCCCTATAAAGACTCGATGGGGTTCATCCTCTTACCACCCCACTCCTCAGAGGAGCAACCAGGCTCAGAGTGCTGCAGTGGCATTCCCGAGACACAGCTTCTAGGTGGCAGGGTCACCACGGTGCCTTGGAGGGGGCGGGCACTCACCTACTGAAGAGCTGGTCCAGGAACTGTGGGATGGTGGCGAAGTCCCAGTAGGAGCAAAGGAAGGTGGAGAAGTGGGGGACCGTTCTGCCCTGGAGAGCTGGCAGCAGGGACTCCAGCAGCTTCGCCCTTGTGCCTGGCTGGAGGGTCCGCATCATGCGGATCTCTTGCAGGTCCAGGGTACGACCCTTTTTACCCTGGAAGGAACAAGGAGGGACACGCTTTCAGTGTCATCACCGTGAATCGCCAGAGAACTGGGGCCTGGAGCTCAGACCAGGAAGCCCCAACCCTTTAGGGATCTGCTCATGTGGGAGACATGAGTGACCGTCGTGAAAAAGATTATAGGCTCTCAAAGCAAAAGTTGACGTGGGGGCGCTGGACAGAAAAGAACTGAGAAAGTAGTACCTTCGCAGTATCTTCAATGTGGTTTGTTAGCTGTGGAGCAACTAAGTGCCTGTATTAGTAGCCTGTATTAGAGATCACTGTCCCGGTGAGTTCTCAAAAATGACTCCCACTGTAGCCACAGGAAACACAGGCATTTGGATGTCAGTGGCTGCTCGACAGCACACAGGTCGGCGCTGAGAACTGTCCTCAGCTGTGGCTGCAGGTTCCCACTGAGCTCCCAGGGGCTTGGTCTGCTGCTGGCATGGGAAGGAAGGGGGCGGTGGGAACCTCATTTCCTCCCCATTTTGGAGACTGTGTGCAGAGAAAGACACCTGAAGAGAACCCTCACAACTTAAACAACACAATTGTGCTCCTTTCATTTAGATCAGAGAGAGCCACGCTGATCCCAGATGCCACACAGTGGGAGCGCTGGCAGCTTCTGGGGCAGGAGGAAGCCCATTGCAGTGCCAAGATCTGAGCAGACGATTGAGGAAAAAGAAAGACCAAGTGTGCGGTAAGTGGCTGACTGTGACTGAGACGTATCCGTTGCGAGGTTGAAAATGAAGGAAAACAAATGGTCATCTTATTTGCCACAAGGTCTCCAGACGGGTAAAATATCGAAAAGAATGTTAACACCCAGGAAAGGCTGAGGCAGGGAAGCAGCTCCGTTCTGAGACTGCTGCTGACCATGCACCTGCTACATCACTTTGGAAAGTCATCTGGCTTTAGCTATCAACATTTGACACGTGCACAGCTCTTGACCCAGGAATCCCTCTCCCCGGAGGCTGTTTTAGGAGGGGATTAGTATATGTTCTGGGCTGAACTGTATTCCCTTCTTAAAATTCACAATTGATGTTGTCATACCCAGTGCATAAGGTGATGACTGCGGTAGGACACAGGTCTTTGGAAAGGCAATTAAGTTTGAGTAAATTCGTTAGTGTTCGCTTTGATTTGACATGACACGGGCCGTCACAGGAAGACGTGGTAAGGACACAGAGAAGCAGTAGAGAAGAGCATGTGAACAGAGGTATAGAACGTGGCCGTCTCCAAGCCCAGGAGAGAGACCTCAGGGGAAACCACCCCAGCCAACAGCTTGACATCAAATTTCTAGCCTCCAGAATTGTGGGAACATATATTTTTGTTGTCAGAGGCCTCTAGTGTGTGGCGCTGTGTTACGGCATCCCTAGCCAGCTCACACAGTCTGTCGGGCACACATAAGATGTTCCCTGCAGCGCGGCTGAAGTGGAAATTACAACTGAACCGTGTCACGTTCCACCGGCACCGAGAGACTGAACTGCCAGGGAAAATGGCCTCTGTTACAGGAAAACATGAAGACATGGGAGGGCACAGCTCCCGGCCTGGTGGGGCTCCAGCGATGTGCTCTGCGAGATGACCCATTGCAGACAAACGTGTAGAACAGCCGGACCCCCTTTTTTGTGTGACTTCTCTTTTGTGTGTGTGTGAGCACACCCTGCCCCAAAAGGGGGATGGTTTGTAAGTCTTGGAGGAGACCTGGGAGGCAGCGGGGCTGACTGCTGCACAGGACACCTGGGGTGGGGAGCTAAGACAGTAAGAAGAGTGGCAACGAGCAGAGATACTCACGGCCTAGTGTAGAGTGAAACCACACAGAAGTGCCTACTCTTATAGTCCTGCAAGTGAGAGAACAGGGACTTTGCACCTTAAGCGAGTTGCCAGTGGGTAGTACTAGAGGCCAGATTCCTGTGGGAGTGGGACTGTGGGTCACTCCAGTGGGAACGCTTGAGTATAGTTTCCAGGGGAGTCCCCATATTTGGGTCGGGGTCCTGGGCCCACTCTGGTCATTTTGCGTTCCTTTCTGTGGAGACCTCTCTGTGCCTGCTCTCACCTTAGACCAGCGCTGGCCTTGGTGGGTGACATGGTGCGCCTGCCCCTTGTCCAGGGAGATGGGGTATTCGGACCCATCGGACACCTCCTCGGTGATCTCCTGCGTGGAGCTCTGTAATGAGAGTGGCCGGCATTTGGGCCAGTAAGAGTCAGCAGCCTCCTGCCTGTGTCCGTGGGAGATACCCCGACTAGAAATTCTGCCCCCCTGATCGGGCACAGAGAAGCATCTGCATAGACCTCTAGCCAGGGAGGAAACCAGATAACAGCTGGAGGTGAAGAATTTACTTCTGAGGATACAGACTTGGTCCCTAACAGTTACTTTCCCATCCTTCCAGCCACAACGTGAGACGTGGACAGACCTTCCAGGGTTTCATCCCCTAACGCGACCATCTCCTGTTCAGGAGGGGCCCTTCTCCTCCTCTTTATCTTTATTCTCTCTCTCTCTCTCTCTCTCTCTCTCTCTCACTCTCTCACTCTCTCTCACTCTCACTCTCTCTTGCACACACACACACACACACACACAGGCACACACACACACACACACACTCTCACATACACACACACACACACACCGTGATTGGAATTTGGTGAAAAACTGCCCAGATGGGATCACAGGTGTGGACTGTCCTGGATTGGGCTACCCTGTGTTACCTGGGGGTGCCCCCTGCCAAACGGCCACAGGCATCGGAGGAGAGGACGGAACCAACGTCTCCATCGTCTCCACAGGCTCTCTCTCCAGGAATTCCTGAAGTGAGATCGTCGAAAACTCGGGATGCGACCTGAATCCATCTTTCTCTCTTGGCAGTTGCTTGCCAAGTGAGCTGCACGGTTACCAGAGTTCTAAGTTCTCTTGCGGTCCATCACTAAGGAAGTGAGGTCACTTCTTATAAGATTCCATGACATGGGGTCCTTCCTTCAGTATGATCTACCCAGTGGTCTCTCTGGGCTGACGACTGCTCACCCTCTTCCCCCATGTCAACTCCTTAACTGCACACAAGTGTGCAAACACAGCACTCCCTCAGCCCCTTGGGTGTGCAGCAAGGGCCCCAGGTTTCAAGGCAGGGGTTGGTCAGAATCTGCTTTTTCTCACCATTTCTGTGATCCAAGACAGGATATCGTGTCTTTCAAGACCTGCCCAGTTTCCCAACATGCCCAGTGGGGATTGTGCAAGCCTTTATTTCCTACGAAATTCATGAGGTGTCTATGAGATAAATCTTATGGAAACTCATGGGTTGGTGTCTGTAGTGGATTGAATTATGTCCCCCCAAAAGTCATTGAAGCTTGAATCCCCCGCATTTTATGTATTAGAAACTTAGCCCCCACTCTGATTGTTAGGAGGGTGGGAAATCCTGTTATGGTAATTGAAAGGCAGAGCCTTGGAGGGGATCGGATTGTGGGACTGTGCTGAATGGATTAAAGATGGTGGTCAGGGGTGTGGTTCTGAGAGCTTTAAAAGAAGAGAAAAATCTGTCTTGCTCTCTCCTCTCTCTGCTTCCACCATCTTGCAATGCGAGACCCCTGGGTTGCTGTCACCACCTCCAGATGGATTTTGGACTTCCCAGCCTCAGAAACTGTAAGCAAATAAATTTCATTTTCTTTATAAATTACCCAGATCCAGGTATTGTGTTAGAGCAACACAAAAGGGAATGAATACAGTGTCAAATGTACATACTGCACATACGTGGAGATATTTGAATTACAAAAAAGAGTGAAATAGCAGGAGATACAATTCAAAGAGGCCTGAGTTCCAGCAGTATAATCTTGGGAAAGTCCTTTGTTGTGACCAGGATTTTTGGGGTTTTTTTTTCCCCCCCTGCAGTGATAACACACTGAAATTAATTTCAGGTATTGTCATCTCCTAATAGTAAACTTTTCACTGCCTTCCTATGATATTTAGAATCAGTCCCATGGGCTTTACCTCGGCCTATGTGGTGGCAGCCTGCACAATGAATGGCTCCCAGCACTAAGTGGTTAGCCACTTCCTTCTGACCAGGAGAACACAGCACAAGTGATGGGATGTCACTTCTGTCTGAGTCAGTTCAGGCTGCTGTAACAAAGTACCATAGTGTGGGTAGGTTATATCCAACATCAATTTATTCCTCAGAGATCTGGAGCATGGAAGGTGGAGATCAAAGTCCCAGCAGAGTTGGGTTCAGGTGAGGAATCTCTTTTGGTTTGAAGACAGCAGACCTCAGGTTGTATCCTTTAGAGACAGCACTCAAGTCAGCTTTCCAAAGGTACCTCTGACCGTTGACGACAGCTGAAATAACGGGTGGACAGAAGGTCAGAGACAGAACGCGGGAAAGGTGCGGGACACGAGGGAAGAAAGCCCTTCCCGCAGCACTTGGCAGGGAACAGAAACTTAGCGGCCAAACCTCCACCCTCCTGGAGGAATTGCCACACCAGGGAGAGACCTGCGAGGGGAGCGGCGTGGTGGAGCCGGTAGGACCCGGGTGAGGGGGCTGTAGCTCCCGAGCGAGGCAGGGGAGTAGCGTGGTCGGGCTGAGACGGAGGCGGCACGGGGTGCATTAGGAGGGTTCCCCGGGTCCTGAGTTCAGGAGGGGCGGCGGAGGCCAGCGGGGAGGGATGCAGACGGCGGGCGGGGTGCCCGGCGCTGGCAGAGACAGGAGGCTGGGACGCCCTCCTCCCCTCCGGTGGAGCCCAGCGCTGCCCCGCCGTCCGTCCGTCCTTCCGTCCGTCCGTCCCCAGCACGCAGGATCGCCTTGTCCCAGGGCTGCTGCGGGAGCAGCCGGTCGGGGGCGGTGCGGGGGCCAGACCGGAGTAGCAGGTGCAGCTGGGCTGTGGCTTACTGGTCACGGGCCGTGTTTTGGGGTCCCGGGCCTGGTGAGCCATCGCCGCCGCTGCGAGTGCAAGGGCGGCGGGGACGAGGCCACTGGGGGAGGGCGGGGAGCGGTTTTGTCGTCTTCCTTGTAGGTTGAGTGTGTTCTTTGTATTTCTACTTCCATGACTGCTGACTTTCGTCCCTGCAGACGTGGTGCTGGGGCACGTCAGCGTCATCTTTGAGTTGGAAGAGCCCTGTGCAGCGCTTTGGGAGAGCGGTCTGCTGTGGGGGATCCTCTCGGCCTTCGTCTGTCTGGGAGAGGATTGTCTCTCTCCCTGTTTGAAGGATGCTCTTGTCCGGTACAGTGCTCTTGTCTTGTTGTTGTTGTTGTTGAATTGTTTATTTGACTAGAAGATCTCTTTGTCTCCTGGGCTGGGCGTTTTCTGTTGAAGAATTTACTGAAATCTGTATTAGGACTTTCTTGTGAGTGAGTGACTGAGTGAGTGAGTGAGAGAGAGAGAGAGAGAGAGAGAGAGAGAGAGAGAGAGAGTGTGTGTGTGTGTGTGTGTGTGTGTGTGTGTGTGTGTGTGTGCGCGCGTGTCAGTTTGTATGAGAGATTCTGTGTGTGTGTGTGTGGGTGGGTGTGTGTGTGTGTTTTCCTCTCATGCAGCTTTCGGTATTCTTCCTTGGCGTTCTGTGTGGTTTTGACTGTTTGACTAGTGTAAGTGGGGCTGATCTGAGGTTTCATATACAAACTTTTGTGTGGACAGATTTTCAGTTTTCGTTCATATGGACCCAGCGGTAGGATTGCTGGGCCACGTAGTAAGTTTACATTTCACATTTTGAAAAACTACCGACCTGGTTTCCTGGCAGTCTGTAGCATTTTCCAGTCTCTCCGTCAATATATGAGGGTTGTGATATCTCCATAGCCTTGTGAACACTTTGTCTTGACTGTCTTTTTGATTTACAGCCCTTCTAACGGCTACGACACATTATCTCACTGCGGTATTTGATAGACATTTCCTTAAGGGTGACGATGAATATCTCTTTCGGTGCTTATTGGGCTTTCCTATATCTCACTTAGAGAAATGCTTATTTGAATTATCTGAGCAGGTTTGTGGTTGGTTTGTTACGGCGGCTGGCCTGTGTGGGGATCCTAAGCCTTGATCTTGGTATGAGAGCACCACACTCTAACCAACAGAGCGAACTGGCCGACTCTTCCTCTGACCATTTTTTAAATTGGGCTAATTGTCTTTTGCTGTGTGTATATTGGATGAAACGTTTTCAGTAGTCTTGTTAAATAGGAACTGTCCAAGGTCATAATGCCTGTTACGTTAAATGAGCCATTGACCTCATTAAATGGTGATACTGGTGAAGCTTTTTCTTTTCTTTTTTTTTTTTTCCTGCACCTGCTTCATGCCCAGAAGAACGGGCACTTCCCACACAGGCTCTAGAGCCAGCCTTGCCTGCTCTGCACCCAGAGTCACCTGTAGGACTGGATCCATGAGCATCTTCTGAGCCCACAGCAGGGGCAGGGAAGTGGTCACCTCCAGTGATGGAGCTGGCACTTGAGCGATCTCCAGAGCCCTTCCACCCCTGTCCTGTGATACGATGAACCAGCCCAGTGTGGACATGCGTGACATCATGGCATTCTCTCCCAAGCTGTTGGCAGAGCAGGTGATGCTGATGGAGACGGTGAGTGGCTCGGCTCTGCAGAGTGGGGCCTAGAGAGGCTTCCTTCTTGCACCTGATGTCCCAGACCAGCCATTCGTGACCAGAGTGCAGTGATCTGGGTCTGGTATCAGTTACGCATCTTACTAACCACGTGAACTGACCTAGTTTTATAATGCCTGTGACGTTCCTCTCCACACGTCAACAGTACAGATGGGGCACCGACAGCACCAGGTGCACGGAGTGACTGTGAAGATCAAATGAGTTGGGACGTATGGGAAGCAAGGCCAGGCCCTGGGCCATTTGGGGATGGAGGATGCTCTCACTGAGGTGCAGGCAGGTCCATGGGTCCGTTCCACCCACCCTCCCGGGAGGCTTCACCAGCTTCAGCACTTATTTAGCACCTGATGTGGACTAGACACTGTAGCAGAGGCCCAAGTAGAGCCCCTAGTTGTAGCTTCCAAAGGGAGTGTGAATCTGAATGGGGAAATGGACCTGAGGACTCATTAGGATGGGTTAAGATGCCACCTTGAGATGTGCATGCCCGGCACAGCTTCTGGGGGTGGGACTGGTGAGAATAACCTGGCTGCAGTGGTACAGACCCTTCGTCAGCAGTGGTAGGCCTGGGACATCATGTACTTAAATACCCTCAGTGGGTAGAGAACCCAACCCAGGGACTCCTGCCAGCCTCCGGCCACATGCTGAGCTTCCTGGGCTCCAGCTCAGACCACCGTCACCTGCCTGGGGACTGCAGGATACTGTGGATTCTGAACTGGGGTGGGCCATGCCCCCGCAAAGTTCTCCTCCTCTCTAGTAGGTGTGCAAGAAGGTGGTGCCCTGTGACCACCGGAGCCCCCGCTGGTCCCAGGAGAACAAGAAGGTCAAGGAGCACCTGGCAGCAACTGTCCATGCCACCTTTACCCCGTTCAACAGTGTGGCCGACCGTGTCATCAGCACCTGCCTCGGGGACCACAGCTGGAAGGCCCGGGAACTGCTTTCCGTTTCATAGATTTTTGTGTTTCCTTCTCAGGAGAGCCACCATTTAGGACGTTTTTCTCACTCTCTGCCATTGTCTGTACCCTGCCTGGCACGTCTGTTCACTGTCTGAAGAAGACACGGAGAGACATTGGGAGGTAGGGAGGACATCTCCCTACCAGGGAAGGAGCACCAGGGATGACCGGGGACCTCTGTTGTGCTAAACATTGCTTCCTCGGTGAGCCTGGAAGTCGCTGGGGCCAGGGACACTGGAGGCTGCGATGAGCTGGTTGAAGAGGCCTGTCAATCTTTCTGGGACCTTAGGCCAGTAGTTCTGCCCCAGGATTCAGTGTTTATCAACTGTCAGGCACAGGCTGGAGCCAGTTGGACACTATCAAGTGTTTAGTAACAGCAAAGGAACTCTCTGCACAACTGAAATCTCAACTGTAAAACCAGAGCCGCTCAGTTGAAATGGGGATGGGGTGCAGGTGGCCAGCGTGAGAGCTCCTCTGCCCAGTCCCTCGCAGCCCTTAGGACTCAGAGAAGCCCAGCTGGAAATTCTCATCCAGACAATGGGAATTCTTTGGATTTTCAAACTAAAGGAATTTGAACTCACACAACTCCACATTATTCACACTTTTTCCTCTTTGCCCTCTCCGGTGGGGGGGGGGGGGAGCTTCCCGAAATTTCAAAAAGCTGTGTGCCAAAGACAGCTCACTGAGTAGAAATGTGCTCATCTAGTAAAGAGGAGGGGAGGGGATAGGGGAGTGACTTGGGGGAAACAACAGGGCGAGAGTGGAAGGGGCGCCTGCCTGGTGGTGATTTTAACTTTCCCCCCGAATGTTTCTGTGAAAACTCTCAGGCTTGTCCAGATTGATAGGAATAGAGATGCGTTTGTGCAGAGGCACTGGGGGTTCTGTGGACAGGAAGCCCTGGAAATGGGTGCAGTGATGCAGCTGTGCTGTGCTGGGGTGGAAGAGAAGGCCGTGGAGAGAAGGAAGGGCACCTACCTTCCCTGGAATAGAAGGGATGAGAAGTGATGACAGCAGACACAGTCAAGTAGTCACCTGAAATGCGTTGTCATCTGAAGGCTCACCCAGGAAAGAATGGGCTTCTGACCTCACTCAGGGTGTTGGCATCATTCGTGTCTGGTGGTGTGTGACTGGGAGCCCCAGCTTCTGACTGGCAAATGTGGGCTGCCCTCAGCGTAGGGGCCACTGCAGTTCCCCACCTCGTGACACTTTCCACAGTTCAGCTGGAGGGTGTCTCTCCAGGGTGCCCCGTGGTTTCTTGTACAACAGACCAGATTCATGGTGGCAGCAGCCTGTCAGCTTTCCTCTATTCACCCGGACTGGAAAAATCACAGATTCTTCCCACACTTAAAAGAGGAGGGTGACACAGAGAGCAAAGGTTGCGGACGTCATGAGGCCATTTTAAGATTCTTCCTCCTACGCCCACCTTTCTACGGAATCCGGTTCGTGATTTTAGAAAAAGCTTCCTCTCGCATTATTGGAGAAATGGTGTTCTATTAAAGAAAACCGACATAAAAATAACGGTCCCCAAAGGTGGGAGAAAAGAAGATTTCCCTCGATCGGGACTTCTCAGCCTTGGCAATCTTGATATTTTGGGCTGGGTAATTCTTTGCCCGGCATGAGACGGTGCGATGTAGGAGATGATGGTAGCTACCTACTAGACGCCAGTGGAAACCTTCATGTGAAAACTAGAAATGTCTCCACAGGTGTTACAAGGTGTCTTGTGGGAGGCAAAACTGCCCCAGCCGAGAAGCACTGCTACACCCCATCTGCAAATATACACACGTGCGGGCAGTCTTTGCTTGGCGTGGTAGCGCAGAACTCTTAAGAATGACCATACGAGCTTCCAGTATTTTACTGTTTGAACTTTCAGGGCTGTGAAATACATCTGGGATTTCCTTGAATGTGCAGTGTTACTGGCATCACTATTTCTGGGCTATCTGTTCCTTTGACAAGTTCTCTTATTTGTGTGTGTAAGGTCACCTTCACTGTGGCTGAGTAGTGGGAGTCTTTGCAATGGCAGAAGTGTCAAGATTCTCACAGTTGCCCACTTTCCCCGCCTCTATTTACATTTGATTCCAGTTTCCTTTCCAGCCTCATCACTTCTTGTTTCTTTGTTGCACTTTCATCCTTGTCGGCAAATTCCCTTTCCTGAGTGAGTGAGTGTCGGTCTCTGTTAACTGCCACATGGCTTATCACTGGGAGTCCGGGAGGCGACACAGCTACACAAGCTGCTGTCTGTGCGTGTAGTAGGGAACAGATGCACAGCCACCCCTTGCCAAACAGACTTTGAAAGGAGGGACATGACTGGACACTGATGATGACGCCCATCTGTTGTTTGTGTAGGGACTGTGGGCCGACGGGAGAGCCCTGAGTTTGCACGGTAGCACTTGAGGTGTTCGCTCACGGTTCCTGGCCTGTGGTACTGACATTTGAACAGTGTTGTTGAGGGACTGGTGTATTTAACTAGACGGTGGTGACAGAGAACCATGCGTATGGACACACTTCAAAGAAGGAAACACGTGTGTGTCCACAGAATGCTGAAAAATCTAAACTTTCTAACCCCTCCAAGAAAACGTGGGAAGATGTGGAGTGAGACAATATTTTAAAACCGAGCACCAAATGATCTGCCACTTCTCCCTCAGGAGATTAGACCCTGAGAATCTACAGAGAAGAGAAAATGCAGCTCCACGCAACTGCTATCGGTGCAGAAAGCTTTGCAGTAGCTTTCAGCGAGAAAGAGCTCTTCCGTCGGTTCAGCAGGATAGACAGATGGTGGCGTGTGCGCGCTGCTGGAGCTCGCTGTCACGTTGACACGCAAGCAGTTATTCTGTCTGTGTTCATAGGGCACCATCTCCAAAGATCAGATATCGTCAAATTAAATATTGAAAGACGCACAACGTGCAACGTGACTATATTGATTTTAATGAAAACACCAAGAAAGACAATACTCCTGTGATTCCAGGTAAAGATAGGTGTGTTGGTCCGTTTAGTGTTGCTATAGGAGAATACCTGAAACTGGGTGTTGTTTGAAGAGAAATGGCATTTATTTCTCTCAGTTTCCGAGGCTGGGAAGTCTAAATGCCATTTGGTGGTGGCGACAGTGACTCGGGGTCTCACCTTGCATGATGGTGGGAGCAGAGTGAGCAGAGAGAGAGAGAGAGAGAGAGAGAGAGAGGCAGACTCTCCTCTTCTTCTTAATGCCCCCAGAACCACGCCCCCGACCACCATTTTCAATCCTTTCACTACTGCAGGGTCCTACAATCCTCTCACCTCTTCAAGGCTCCACCTTTCATATTACCGTAATCGGCTTTCCCACCCTCTTCACAGTCCCACGGGGGACTAAGTTTCTAATCCACAAAACTTGGGGGACACATTTCAAGCTTAAGTGAGTTTGGGGGGGGACATAATTCAACCCACTCCAATAGGTAAAACTGAAAAAGGGATTGAATTTATTAGAATCAGGGCCGGTCGGAGGTGGAGCTGGGAAGGCAGTTGCGGCTGCCTGCCTTCCTTGGGCCTGCTCTTCTTTGCCTCGAGGGTGTCGCCGGCCTAGTGGGATGGGGGCTCCAGCTGGCAGGAGAGCTTGTAGCTGCAGGACAGAGAGGCAGCTGCGAGTCTACCTAGCGGGAGCCACACCTCAGCTCTCCCTCCCAGTGCGTGCCCCCTAGCTGGAGTCCTGGTGCCCCAGGGGTCACCGTGCAACAGGGTCTGTGGCTGACCAGACAGCCATGGCCCCAGGCTCTCTGCAGCTGCCACCAGAAAGAGTCCCCTATGCCCTGACTATCATCAAATTCCTGCAAGGCCCTCACCTCTCGTTGTCACTGAGCCACTCAGTGGAGGTAAACCAGTGTCTGAATTCTTCCTCCTTCTCGATGTGGTAATTGTTGGCTGCCACCTGGAGGAGCTGGATCTCTCTGAGGACTTTAACTTCCTGGGGCCACAGAAAAAAACAGGATGCTGACAGGGCCTGGGTGGGAGATGCTAAAGGGGCCTTGTGGGGGAGGGATGGAGCAGGGAGCTGGTTGGCAGACTTGTCTCTCAAGTGATACCCTCCTCTCCTTCCATCCCATCCATGCCCCAACCTGATCTCAGAGTCGGGTTCCAACAGTCTGTCCCCCAGAAATGTGTCCTTGATTCCTGTCCCCTTCCCACACCCTCCAGTGGGATGGGATGCCCCCCTCCGTCTCTCAAATCTTCCTAATACATCAGAGTTGCAGGGGATGCAGGCAGGAAGTGTCCTGCCCGGGTGAGAGGGGCCGTCTCTGACTTCCACATCCCCACGCTCCCTCGAGCGAGGGCCGCAGCTACTCACCTTCCGCCTTTTCTGGGTGTTGAATACCTTTCCCTGAAAGAGTGATGGTCCGAGTCTCTCAGAAAGGCCCCCTAGCCCATTTCTAGCCCCATCCTCACCCGTTCCCGTGTTGCACTAAGGCCAGGGCCACCGGGGTCAGGGGGTTTGCACAAAACAGGGCTTGCACCTAGGTCAGGCTCTGAGCTCTGGAGAAGGATGACATGGGAGCTGAGGATCGAGGACCTTCTGTCTCAGCCCTCCCTGATGACAAGTGAGGATGCTGAAGCCTCTGATCAAAAGGGGCTGCTGGCCACTCCCAAGCTGCCTGCCATCAGAGGGGCCCGATCTCACTCTCTTCCCATGGCAAGCAACGAAGGGAGAGGCTGAGTCCAGCTGAGCTCTGCGACTTGTCCACTTGGAGAACAGGGACTGGGTGGGGGCTTATGCGGAGGCTCCATCGCTCACGGGTGAGAAGGGCGTGACACCCCCAGCACACGGGCAGCCGTGAGGTCTCGTGAGTGGAGGTTTGCCGAGTGCTGAGTTCTAAGGGCTCTCCCCTCCCCAGCCTCAGGGTCCTGGCCCCCGAGCTGCCCGTCCCCAGGCTCACTCACATCCACATAGTCGTCCATCGCAGCGTCTAACATCACCAGGTCGCTGAGATAGGTTCCCAGGAAGGGGACGATGCCCTGTGACATTGGGGTGGTAGTGGTGATGAGCACCAGCTCCTGGGTGTCCACACTTGGCTTATTCTATCAAAATCTTATCAACCTCGTCTTTCTGGACCCCCCCCCCCCGCAGCCAGGTTTTCCACTTGGAGCCACAGAGCAACCTCGGGCGCCTCCCCTCTGTGGCCACACTGCTCTCTCCCCGGCTGGCGTCCAAAGACACCGTGTACCCCCTAGCTACCTCTGTGGTGAACGTTTCATGTCACAGTGGTTACGTGGTTCCTGCCACACCTCGCTCTGTAATCCCCTCTAGGCCAGCTCTTCCAGGTCCTGGACCTGGTGTCCCTAACAAAGGCATCTCAGATGCCCTGGCCACAGGAAGGCAGGCCCCTTAGGGTGGAAGCTGTCTCCTCTTTGGATGTGGAGGCCTCCAGCTGGAAGGGAGGGGCCCCTGTCATCTACTCCCTAGAGCCCCTCCCAGTCACAGACACACTCGCCTTTTTCTGCTGCCGCTGCCTCATCTGGGCTCTCTGATGGTTCATCTCCAAGGTGGCCAGTTTGACAGTCCCCACCTGACAGGGTCAGGGACAAGGTTAGTGCTATGTCCAAATGAATGTCCCCTCCTAAGTTCATGTGGAAACATGACACCCACTGTAACTGTATTAAGAGGGTGGAAGATTCTACAACGCTGTTTGAAAGGTGGGGCCCTGTAAGAGGTGACTGGATTAGGACTACTCTGCCCTCACGAATGAACGAATTCGTTCGTGGGCTATCGTGGAACCGGACTGGCGGCTTCCTAAAGAGTGCGTGGACATACGCTCTTGCCCTCTTGCCATCTGATACGCTGTGCCACCCCCTGACTCTGCAGAGAGTCCCCCCCGCCCCGCTGGAGTAAGACCCTCACTAGATGTACCCCCTCTGCTTGGACTTTCCAGCCTCCTAAACTGTAGGAAAAAAATGCTCGGTTTCTTTAAAAATGACCCAGTTTTAGGTGTTCTGTTGTAAGCAACAGAAAACAGTAAGATAGTGAATGAGACTGTCTTCGCCTCACCCAGTTCCACCCCTGCGCCTGACCTTCAGCTCTGGGTATCTGACTCATGAGCTGGTGGAGTGCCACCACCTCCTCTGGCGGCTCTGGTTCTAGAGTTGATGCCAGCTGTGACACTCTCCAGTGTGCGGTCTTGGGCGTGCACCCCGGCCACCCTTCCCTGTTTCCTCATCGGGAGAGGATCCCCTGAGAACTCATATTACTGTCGTCGACGTTGTCCCCGGCACCCCTGGAGGAAGAGGCAGACACAGGCACGCTCCATGAGCCTCGTTAACCTCCTCGCCACTCTGTGAGGCCCGCACAACAGGCTCGTCGTCATCCCTACGGTCTCCGGGTGAGAAAACAGAAGCCGGAGGCGGGGGCGTGCCTTGCCCAGGGCTTCGCGGCCGAGGCCTGGCTTCCTAGAAACTGCTGGGCTAGTTTGCCGAAGGAAGCCCTGCCTACCGCATCCACCAGCGGCCTGGAGGAAGCCACGTGCCGACAGGATGGAGCAGCGTGCGAGGCGGACACCGGCTGCTTCTGCAGCTCCTCTGCCCTCCTGCACAGCCCGGCTGCCATCACCGCGTCCCGTCACCAGGGCTCCTGCCACATTCTCCACCTGGCCACGGCAGACACATCCTTCTCCTGCTAGTCCGCGCAAGACGGGACTGAAGTTTTCCTGTCAACTTTCAGTGAGAAAGCAAAACGCACCACAACAAAACCAAGCAACTCACCTCTGCCTATGTCCCCAAACACCTGCCCCCATCTCTCAGCCTCTACTTTACCTTTTTGCTCAGTACCTTCTCTTTTCTACATAAGTTTGCAAAACTACGGGAGCCTTTTCTGTGAAGGGGAAAGAAAGAAAGATTAATTTGGGAATAATGGGGCGACCCGTAAGTTCAAGTTTGTTTGTTTGTCTGTCTGTCTGTTTGTTTTTTTGAGACTGCAAACAATCCAAACTGCCTTGAGGAGAGTTGTCAGCTGGCTTCCTCTGAGTCCTATGGGCTCCGGGGCCCTGGGAGAGGGGCTCTCGTGTTGGTCACCTGGGCCCCGTCCCCATTTCAACTGAGAAGCTCTGTTTTACAGTTTAGACGTGAGTAGGACAAGGTCTTATTGTGTCTAGCAAACACTTGAAACTGCCAGTTTGGTAAAAACCCGTGCCTGACACTTAATGAAAGTAGAAAACAAAGCAAAATGAAACTTTAGCTTGGGGTAAGAAATCCTGGGCTAAGTTCCCGGGGAGTCTCCCAGGGAGAGGAGACCCTAGTCATGAGCCCATTCTTGCCTCAGTGCCTCTGACCTCCCGGTCCCTGCCACGGTCATTAAGGGGGCAATGCCCAAACCTGTGGGGGCGTCCCCGGTCCACCCCTGTGCTCCTACAGAAAGAGGCCCACCCACCTGGAAACTTCTCTCCACGTCCTTCTCATTCGATGGATCGGTGTGCTCTGCAGAGCGGAGAGGATGGCGTGGACTGAGGAGAAGTTCCTGAGGACCAAGCACTCCTGGGGAGGAAAGAGAATGAACCAGGAGGTGGGGAGTTGGAGCCCGCCTGCTCCAGCTTCAGCCCCTCGGCTGACATCTCCCCTCTTGGATGAGGCGGAGAGCCGGGCAGCCACGGGAGGGCACAGCTGGAACCCCACGAGCAGAACTCACAGAGGGAGGATGTTAGCTCAACCCAAGAGCCCAGATAGGAAGTGAGCCTCCAGCACTGGGACATGGGGGTCAAGGCCAGTGTGCCCTGAGAGGAAAGGCCCAGGGATTGTGCAGGGACTTGACCACAGGCGACTGCCCTGATGGTGGTTGTTAATAAAAGGCAGTTCCCAAGTCTGCAGAGAGGGGATCCCCTGGGTCCTCCCACGGCTTACCCTGGCCACCTTGATCCAGTGCTCCAGCACCCTGGCTCTGTCCTGGGCCTTCCTGCTGTCATCCCCAAGGCAGGTGGTGATGACGCAATTGGCCACATTGTTAAATTGGGCGACGGTGGCACGAACGGTGGGTGCCAGGTGCTCCTTCCCCTTCTTGTGGCGTTGGGACCAGATGGAGCCCAGGCAGTCATAGGGCACCACCTCCCTAAACAGCTCCTGGAGAGGAAGAGTGTGTCACACACAGGCTACTCTTGTGAAAGAGTTTGGATCTGGCTATGCGCCCACTAAAGGCACCCAAGAGCTAATACTGGCAGGCAAGGAACGAGTGGCATGGTCAGGCAGGCCGTTCTCACTAGCTCCGAGCACTAGAAAATGGCTCGGGTGTGCTCATCTTGAGGCCGCATCCAGTGTGCATCCTGATGAGCCCTTTGTTCTATTTCCTTCCTCAGATGCGCACTGCCTGTGGCAGCTATGACTACGGGTTCTCTTAGGGGGTCTGCTAGGGAGTCGAGTCCATCTCAGGTCCTAAGAAGTGCTGAGGTTGGTGAGGTCACACGGGAGGATGGGTGGGTAACTCCTGAACCCAGCTGCCCCTCAGTGAGCACCCTCCGTCAACCAGAGAAGCCAGGCCCCCGTGCTGCTTTCTCTCTGTCCCTTTTCATGTTAGCTTGGGTCGCTCTGCAACTGGTACTGTTGATGTCTCAACTTGACTGTCGACATGTGGACAGGGAAGGCTTGGGAATGAAGAAACTCATCCAGGTCACATCATTGGTAAGATGTGGAGCTGGTATTGGACCCAGATCACTGGACTCTGGTGAGTAATGGCTTGTCTGGGACACCAGGTGCAAGAAGGACAGCCTGTCTAGGCAGCCGCCCTCCTCGCCCCCCGCAGAGGCGAGCTGCTCACCGCGTCCATCAGAGTCAGCTGCTCTGCCAGCAGCTTAGGAGGGAATGCCCTGATGTCCCACAGGTCTCCACGGGGCCGGTTCAATGTTGCCACAGGAGAGGGGCACGAGGGCTTTGAAGGGTCCTCTAGCTTCAGCCGTATCACATGTGGTGGCTCTTCTCCTGGCACTGCTGCTGGCACGGAAGCTGGCGGTGGACCCAGTTGTCCAGGTGACTCTGAGTGCAGGGCGGGCCCCAGCTCTACCGGAGGTGCTGGCACTGGCTCTAGAGCTTGCCTGGGAAGTGCCTGTGGTTCTGGACATGAAACAGGAGCAGGGGGAAAAATAGAAAAGGTTCACCAGCATCAGTCATTTCCCACTGGCCTTTCCAAACACGGAAAGGATCTGACTGCATTAAAGGGAGTTCTAGCCCCAAAGCACCACCCCTGGTAATTCTTCCAGACTGCGGTCCCCTCACCATCTGTTTCTGCCTCAAAGAGCTCTGGGTGCCTCAGGTTGGTCAGCAGAACGTACACACTGGCACCCGTGTCCAATCCAGGCAAGCTGACCTGCACGTGGTCGATCTTCACTTTCAACGATGGAAAGTGCAGGGGCTGATGGAAATCTGTGCAGAAACGCTCCGGCATAGTGACCACAGTGTGACAGATGGTGCTGGAAGTGTGAGAGTGGGCAGCAAAGTCAGAGGCTGGCCTTTGCTTCCACGCTGTGCTCCCAGGGCACGCTTGCGTGGTTCTGGGCCCCTGGGCCTGCCACTGCCTGTCTAGAGGACACACCCCTCCCCCACCCAAGCCCTGTGTGGCGGTCCTGACAGTGGCAGACCTGGCCATTAGACAGGACAAGTACAGACCCTCGTGAGCCTCACCCTTACACTCACATGGGTTTTCCGAAGGGACGGGACACCCACCTATGTGCACCTGTGAACTAAGGACCAAGGCCCCAGGCAGGTCTGTGGGCAGGTTGCTCATAACTTCAGGCCTGAGCCGCTGTTGTCTGGGTCAGGAGGGACAGAGGTGGGATGGAGGACGGGCAGAGCTAGGATGCCACTGTCCTGGGGACGTGTCTCTCGAGAGCTGGCGGTGAGCCCCAGACTCCCCCTGTTTTGCAGGGAGACTGTGACCCCATCCACAGCTCCGTTGGACTCCTTTTCACTTGCAGGGAAAGCCCCCAGACCTCAGCGCCCTCGTGGGAATTACAAGTTGTCTCAGATTCACAGCTTTGTCAGTCCCTCCCCAGCCACGGTCCGTATGTGCCCCCGCACTCTGGGGTACAGTGAGCTCTCTCTCTGGATCAAAAGTCCACATACTTTCTAGTTGGGTGCCGGGCCTGTCATTGGGGGTAGGACGCGGGAGAATGCACCTCCACCTTGAGGAGGCCACGAGGGCGTCACAACTGACATGCTGTGGACGTGACGTGCTCACGGTGTCTACCGTGAGTATCTCACTCCATGACTAGAATTGAGACCCAGTGTCTGTGGTCTGCTTTGGTCACTGAATTATGCCAAGCGTCTAGAAAAGTGACTTTACAAAGGAAGGGCTTCTAAATGTGTTGAATAAGTAAGCCCCAAGCAGAGCATTCCCAGATATCTGAGTGGACCTGGGGTCCCTTCCTCTGGTGCCCATGGAGCCTGTTCGTTCTATATCAGGGACAAAGACAAGTTAGAAGAAATCTCAAATAAAAGTGCTAAATCAGATATGCCTTCTCTGGGCTTTTGCAAACTCAGAGAGACACCGGCCATGGGGTGGGGGTGGGGGGCATGAGGCAGAGAGCTTTTTCAGCCAAACAGGAAAGAAAAATAATAAATATGAACAAGCACAGTGCATCCAGCTGAGCCAGGCACTAGGCATCTCCTTGCCATGTCTTATGAAATTTGGCCCCTATAAAGACTCGATGGGGTTCATCCTCTTACCACCCCACTCCTCAGAGGAGCAACCAGGCTCAGAGTGCTGCAGTGGCATTCCCGAGACACAGCTTCTAGGTGGCAGGGTCACCACGGTGCCTTGGAGGGGGCGGGCACTCACCTACTGAAGAGCTGGTCCAGGAACTGTGGGATGGTGGCGAAGTCCCAGTAGGAGCAAAGGAAGGTGGAGAAGTGGGGGACCGTTCTGCCCTGGAGAGCTGGCAGCAGGGACTCCAGCAGCTTCGCCCTTGTGCCTGGCTGGAGGGTCCGCATCATGCGGATCTCTTGCAGGTCCAGGGTACGACCCTTTTTACCCTGGAAGGAACAAGGAGGGACACGCTTTCAGTGTCATCACCGTGAATCGCCAGAGAACTGGGGCCTGGAGCTCAGACCAGGAAGCCCCAACCCTTTAGGGATCTGCTCATGTGGGAGACATGAGTGACCGTCGTGAAAAAGATTATAGGCTCTCAAAGCAAAAGTTGACGTGGGGGCGCTGGACAGAAAAGAACTGAGAAAGTAGTACCTTCGCAGTATCTTCAATGTGGTTTGTTAGCTGTGGAGCAACTAAGTGCCTGTATTAGTAGCCTGTATTAGAGATCACTGTCCCGGTGAGTTCTCAAAAATGACTCCCACTGTAGCCACAGGAAACACAGGCATTTGGATGTCAGTGGCTGCTCGACAGCACACAGGTCGGCGCTGAGAACTGTCCTCAGCTGTGGCTGCAGGTTCCCACTGAGCTCCCAGGGGCTTGGTCTGCTGCTGGCATGGGAAGGAAGGGGGCGGTGGGAACCTCATTTCCTCCCCATTTTGGAGACTGTGTGCAGAGAAAGACACCTGAAGAGAACCCTCACAACTTAAACAACACAATTGTGCTCCTTTCATTTAGATCAGAGAGAGCCACGCTGATCCCAGATGCCACACAGTGGGAGCGCTGGCAGCTTCTGGGGCAGGAGGAAGCCCATTGCAGTGCCAAGATCTGAGCAGACGATTGAGGAAAAAGAAAGACCAAGTGTGCGGTAAGTGGCTGACTGTGACTGAGACGTATCCGTTGCGAGGTTGAAAATGAAGGAAAACAAATGGTCATCTTATTTGCCACAAGGTCTCCAGACGGGTAAAATATCAAAAAGAATGTTAACACCCAGGAAAGGCTGAGGCAGGGAAGCAGCTCCGTTCTGAGACTGCTGCTGACCATGCACCTGCTACATCACTTTGGAAAGTCATCTGGCTTTAGCTATCAACATTTGACACGTGCACAGCTCTTGACCCAGGAATCCCTCTCCCCGGAGGCTGTTTTAGGAGGGGATTAGTATATGTTCTGGGCTGAACTGTATTCCCTTCTTAAAATTCACAATTGATGTTGTCATACCCAGTGCATAAGGTGATGACTGCGGTAGGACACAGGTCTTTGGAAAGGCAATTAAGTTTGAGTAAATTCGTTAGTGTTCGCTTTGATTTGACATGACACGGGCCGTCACAGGAAGACGTGGTAAGGACACAGAGAAGCAGTAGAGAAGAGCATGTGAACAGAGGTATAGAACGTGGCCGTCTCCAAGCCCAGGAGAGAGACCTCAGGGGAAACCACCCCAGCCAACAGCTTGACATCAAATTTCTAGCCTCCAGAATTGTGGGAACATATATTTTTGTTGTCAGAGGCCTCTAGTGTGTGGCGCTGTGTTACGGCATCCCTAGCCAGCTCACACAGTCTGTCGGGCACACATAAGATGTTCCCTGCAGCGCGGCTGAAGTGGAAATTACAACTGAACCGTGTCACGTTCCACCGGCACCGAGAGACTGAACTGCCAGGGAAAATGGCCTCTGTTACAGGAAAACATGAAGACATGGGAGGGCACAGCTCCCGGCCTGGTGGGGCTCCAGCGATGTGCTCTGCGAGATGACCCATTGCAGACAAACGTGTAGAACAGCCGGACCCCCTTTTTTGTGTGACTTCTCTTTTGTGTGTGTGTGAGCACACCCTGCCCCAAAAGGGGGATGGTTTGTAAGTCTTGGAGGAGACCTGGGAGGCAGCGGGGCTGACTGCTGCACAGGACACCTGGGGTGGGGAGCTAAGACAGTAAGAAGAGTGGCAACGAGCAGAGATACTCACGGCCTAGTGTAGAGTGAAACCACACAGAAGTGCCTACTCTTATAGTCCTGCAAGTGAGAGAACAGGGACTTTGCACCTTAAGCGAGTTGCCAGTGGGTAGTACTAGAGGCCAGATTCCTGTGGGAGTGGGACTGTGGGTCACTCCAGTGGGAACGCTTGAGTATAGTTTCCAGGGGAGCCCCATATTTGGGTCGGGGTCCTGGGCCCACTCTGGTCATTTTGCGTTCCTTTCTGTGGAGACCTCTCTGTGCCTGCTCTCACCTTAGACCAGCGCTGGCCTTGGTGGGTGACATGGTGCGCCTGCCCCTTGTCCAGGGAGATGGGGTATTCGGACCCATCGGACACCTCCTCGGTGATCTCCTGCGTGGAGCTCTGTAATGAGAGTGGCCGGCATTTGGGCCAGTAAGAGTCAGCAGCCTCCTGCCTGTGTCCGTGGGAGATACCCCGACTAGAAATTCTGCCCCCCTGATCGGGCACAGAGAAGCATCTGCATAGACCTCTAGCCAGGGAGGAAACCAGATAACAGCTGGAGGTGAAGAATTTACTTCTGAGGATACAGACTTGGTCCCTAACAGTTACTTTCCCATCCTTCCAGCCACAACGTGAGACGTGGACAGACCTTCCAGGGTTTCATCCCCTAACGCGACCATCTCCTGTTCAGGAGGGGCCCTTCTCCTCCTCTTTATTCTCTCTCTCTCTCTCTCTCTCTCTCTCTCTCTCTCTCACTCTCTCACTCTCTCTCACTCTCACTCTCACTCTCTCTTGCACACACACACACACACACACACAGGCACATAGGCACACACACACACACACACTCTCACATACACACACACACACACACCATGATTGGAATTTGGTGAAAAACTGCCCAGATGGGATCACAGGTGTGGACTGTCCTGGATTGGGCTACCCTGTGTTACCTGGGGGTGCCCCCTGCCAAACGGCCACAGGCATCGGAGGAGAGGACGGAACCAACGTCTCCATCGTCTCCACAGGCTCTCTCTCCAGGAATTCCTGAAGTGAGATCGTCGAAAACTCGGGATGCGACCTGAATCCATCTTTCTCTCTTGGCAGTTGCTTACCAAGTGAGCTGCACGGTTACCAGAGTTCTAAGTTCTCTTGCGGTCCATCACTAAGGAAGTGAGGTCACTTCTTATAAGATTCCATGACATGGGGTCCTTCCTTCAGTATGATCTACCCAGTGGTCTCTCTGGGCTGACGACTGCTCACCCTCTTCCCCCATGTCAACTCCTTAACTGCACACAAGTGTGCAAACACAGCACTCCCTCAGCCCCTTGGGTGTGCAGCAAGGGCCCCAGGTTTCAAGGCAGGGGTTGGTCAGAATCTGCTTTTTCTCACCATTTCTGTGATCCAAGACAGGATATCGTGTCTTTCAAGACCTGCCCAGTTTCCCAACATGCCCAGTGGGGATTGTGCAAGCCTTTATTTCCTACGAAATTCATGAGGTGTCTATGAGATAAATCTTATGGAAACTCATGGGTTGGTGTCTGTAGTGGATTGAATTATGTCCCCCCAAAAGTCATTGAAGCTTGAATCCCCCGCATTTTATGTATTAGAAACTTAGCCCCCACTCTGATTGTTAGGAGGGTGGGAAATCCTGTTATGGTAATTGAAAGGCAGAGCCTTGGAGGGGATCGGATTGTGGGACTGTGCTGAATGGATTAAAGATGGTGGTCAGGGGTGTGGTTCTGAGAGCTTTAAAAGAAGAGAAAAATCTGTCTTGCTCTCTCCTCTCTCTGCTTCCACCATCTTGCAATGCGAGACCCCTGGGTTGCTGTCACCACCTCCAGATGGATTTTGGACTTCCCAGCCTCAGAAACTGTAAGCAAATAAATTTCATTTTCTTTATAAATTACCCAGATCCAGGTATTGTGTTAGAGCAACACAAAAGGGAATGAATAGAGTGTCAAATGTACATACTGCACATACGTGGAGATATTTGAATTACAAAAAAGAGTGAAATAGCAGGAGATACAATTCAAAGAGGCCTGAGTTCCAGCAGTATAATCTTGGGAAAGTCCTTTGTTGTGACCAGGATTTTTGGGTTTTTTTTTTTTTCCCCCCTGCAGTGATAACACACTGAAATTAATTTCAGGTATTGTCATCTCCTAATAGTAAACTTTTCACTGCCTTCCTATGATATTGAGAATCAGTCCCATGGGCTTTACCTCGGCCTATGTGGTGGCAGCCTGCACAATGAATGGCTCCCAGCACTAAGTGGTTAGCCACTTCCTTCTGACCAGGAGAACACAGCACAAGTGATGGGATGTCACTTCTGTCTGAGTCAGTTCAGGCTGCTGTAACAAAGTACCATAGTGTGGGTAGGTTATATCCAACATCAATTTATTCCTCAGAGATCTGGAGCATGGAAGGTGGAGATCAAAGTCCCAGCAGAGTTGGGTTCAGGTGAGGAATCTCTTTTGGTTTGAAGACAGCCGACCTCAGGTTGTATCCTTTAGAGACAGCACTCAAGTCAGCTTTCCAAAGGTACCTCTGACCGTTGACGACAGCTGAAATAACGGGTGGACAGAAGGTCAGAGACAGAACGCGGGAAAGGTGCGGGACACGAGGGAAGAAAGCCCTTCCCGCAGCACTTGGCAGGGAACAGAAACTTAGCGGCCAAACCTCCACCCTCCTGGAGGAATTGCCACACCAGGGAGAGACCTGCGAGGGGAGCGGCGTGGTGGAGCCGGTAGGACCCGGGTGAGGGGGCTGTAGCTCCCGAGCGAGGCAGGGGAGTAGCGTGGTCGGGCTGAGACGGAGGCGGCACGGGGTGCATTAGGAGGGTTCCCCGGGTCCTGAGTTCAGGAGGGGCGGCGGAGGCCAGCGGGGAGGGATGCAGACGGCGGGCGGGGTGCCCGGCGCTGGCAGAGACAGGAGGCTGGGACGCCCTCCTCCCCTCCGGTGGAGCCCAGCGCTGCCCCGCCGTCCGTCCGTCCTTCCGTCCGTCCGTCCCCAGCACGCAGGATCGCCTTGTCCCAGGGCTGCTGCGGGAGCAGCCGGTCGGGGGCGGTGCGGGGGCCAGACCGGAGTAGCAGGTGCAGCTGGGCTGTGGCTTACTGGTCACGGGCCGTGTCTTGGGGTCCCGGGCCTGGTGAGCCATCGCCGCCGCTGCGAGTGCGAGGGCGGCGGGGACGAGGCCACTGGGGGAGGGCGGGGAGCGGTTTTGTCGTCTTCCTTGTAGGTTGAGTGTGTTCTTTGTATTTCTACTTCCATGACTGCTGACTTTCGTCCCTGCAGACGTGGTGCTGGGGCACGTCAGCGTCATCTTTGAGTTGGAAGAGCCCTGTGCAGCGCTTTGGGAGAGCGGTCTGCTGTGGGGGATCCTCTCGGCCTTCGTCTGTCTGGGAGAGGATTGTCTCTCTCCCTGTTTGAAGGATGCTCTTGTCCGGTACAGTGCTCTTGTCTTGTTGTTGTTGTTGTTGAATTGTTTATTTGACTAGAAGATCTCTTTGTCTCCTGGGCTGGGCGTTTTCTGTTGAAGAATTTACTGAAATCTGTATTAGGACTTTCTTGTGAGTGAGTGACTGAGTGAGTGAGTGAGAGAGAGAGAGAGAGAGAGAGAGAGAGAGAGAGTGTGTGTGTGTGTGTGTGTGTGTGTGTGTGTGTGTGCGCGCGTGTCAGTTTGTATGAGAGATTCTGTGTGTGTGTGTGTGGGTGGGTGTGTGTGTGTGTTTTCCTCTCATGCAGCTTTCGGTATTCTTCCTTGGCGTTCTGTGTGGTTTTGACTGTTTGACTAGTGTAAGTGGGGCTGATCTGAGGTTTCATATACAAACTTTTGTGTGGACAGATTTTCAGTTTTCGTTCATATGGACCCAGCGGTAGGATTGCTGGGCCACGTAGTAAGTTTACATTTCACATTTTGAAAAACTACCGACCTGGTTTCCTGGCAGTCTGTAGCATTTTCCAGTCTCTCCGTCAATATATGAGGGTTGTGATATCTCCATAGCCTTGTGAACACTTTGTCTTGACTGTCTTTTTGATTTACAGCCCTTCTAACGGCTACGACACATTATCTCACTGCGGTATTTGATAGACATTTCCTTAAGGGTGACGATGAATATCTCTTTCGGTGCTTATTGGGCTTTCCTATATCTCACTTAGAGAAATGCTTATTTGAATTATCTGAGCAGGTTTGTGGTTGGTTTGTTACGGCGGCTGGCCTGTGTGGGGATCCTAAGCCTTGATCTTGGTATGAGAGCACCACACTCTAACCAACAGAGCGAACTGGCCGACTCTTCCTCTGACCATTTTTTAAATTGGGCTAATTGTCTTTTGCTGTGTGTATATTGGATGAAACGTTTTCAGTAGTCTTGTTAACTAGGAACTGTCCAAGGTCATAATGCCTGTTACGTTAAATGAGCCATTGACCTCATTAAATGGTGATACTGGTGAAGCTTTTTCTTTTCTTTTTTTTTTTTTTCCTGCACCTGCTTCATGCCCAGAAGAACGGGCACTTCCCACACAGGCTCTAGAGCCAGCCTTGCCTGCTCTGCACCCAGAGTCACCTGTAGGACTGGATCCATGAGCATCTTCTGAGCCCACAGCAGGGGCAGGGAAGTGGTCACCTCCAGTGATGGAGCTGGCACTTGAGCGATCTCCAGAGCCCTTCCACCCCTGTCCTGTGATACGATGAACCAGCCCAGTGTGGACATGCGTGACATCATGGCATTCTCTCCCAAGCTGTTGGCAGAGCAGGTGATGCTGATGGAGACGGTGAGTGGCTCGGCTCTGCAGAGTGGGGCCTAGAGAGGCTTCCTTCTTGCACCTGATGTCCCAGACCAGCCATTCGTGACCAGAGTGCAGTGATCTGGGTCTGGTATCAGTTACGCATCTTACTAACCACGTGAACTGACCTAGTTTTATAATGCCTGTGACGTTCCTCTCCACACGTCAACAGTACAGATGGGGCACCGACAGCACCAGGTGCACGGAGTGACTGTGAAGATCAAATGAGTTGGGACGTATGGGAAGCAAGGCCAGGCCCTGGGCCATTTGGGGATGGAGGATGCTCTCACTGAGGTGCAGGCAGGTCCATGGGTCCGTTCCACCCACCCTCCCGGGAGGCTTCACCAGCTTCAGCACTTATTTAGCACCTGATGTGGACTAGACACTGTAGCAGAGGCCCAAGTAGAGCCCCTAGTTGTAGCTTCCAAAGGGAGTGTGAATCTGAATGGGGAAATGGACCTGAGGACTCATTAGGATGGGTTAAGATGCCACCTTGAGATGTGCATGCCCGGCACAGCTTCTGGGGGTGGGACTGGTGAGAATAACCTGGCTGCAGTGGTACAGACCCTTCGTCAGCAGTGGTAGGCCTGGGACATCATGTACTTAAATACCCTCAGTGGGTAGAGAACCCAACCCAGGGACTCCTGCCAGCCTCCGGCCACATGCTGAGCTTCCTGGGCTCCAGCTCAGACCACCGTCACCTGCCTGGGGACTGCAGGATACTGTGGATTCTGAACTGGGGTGGGCCATGCCCCCGCAAAGTTCTCCTCCTCTCTAGTAGGTGTGCAAGAAGGTGGTGCCCTGTGACCACCGGAACCCCCGCTGGTCCCAGGAGAACAAGAAGGTCAAGGAGCACCTGGCAGCAACTGTCCATGCCACCTTTACCCCGTTCAACAGTGTGGCCGACCGTGTCATCAGCACCTGCCTCGGGGACCACAGCTGGAAGGCCCGGGAACTGCTTTCCGTTTCATAGATTTTTGTGTTTCCTTCTCAGGAGAGCCACCATTTAGGACGTTTTTCTCACTCTCTGCCATTGTCTGTACCCTGCCTGGCACGTCTGTTCACTGTCTGAAGAAGACATGGAGAGACATTGGGAGGTGGGGAGGACATCTCCCTACCAGGGAAGGAGCACCAGGGATGACCGGGGACCTCTGTTGTGCTAAACATTGCTTCCTCGGTGAGCCTGGAAGTCGCTGGGGCCAGGGACACCGGAGGCTGCGATGAGCTGGTTGAAGAGGCCTGTCAATCTTTCTGGGACCTTAGGCCAGCAGTTCTGCCCCAGGATTCAGTGTTTATCAACTGTCAGGCACAGGCTGGAGCCAGTTGGACACTATCAAGTGTTTAGTAACAGCAAAGGAACTCTCTGCACAACTGAAATCTCAACTGTAAAACCAGAGCCGCTCAGTTGAAATGGGGATGGGGCGCAGGTGGCCAGCGTGAGAGCTCCTCTGCCCAGTCCCTCGCAGCCCTTAGGACTCAGAGAAGCCCAGCTGGAAATTCTCATCCAGACAATGGGAATTCTTTGGATTTTCAAACTAAAGGAATTTGAACTCACACAACTCCACATTATTCACACTTTTTCCTCTTTGCCCTCTCCGGTGGGGGGAGGGGGAAGCTTCCCGAAATTTCAAAAAGCTGTGTGCCAAAGACAGCTCACTGAGTAGAAATGTGCTCATCTAGTAAAGAGGAGGGGAGGGGATAGGGGAGTGACTTGGGGGAAACAACAGGGCGAGAGTGGAAGGGGCGCCTGCCTGGTGGTGATTTTAACTTTCCCCCCGAATGTTTCTGTGAAAACTCTCAGGCTTGTCCAGATTGATAGGAATAGAGATGCGTTTGTGCAGAGGCACTGGGGGTTCTGTGGACAGGAAGCCCTGGAAATGGGTGCAGTGATGCAGCTGTGCTGTGCTGGGGTGGAAGAGAAGGCCGTGGAGAGAAGGAAGGGCACCTACCTTCCCTGGAATAGAAGGGATGAGAAGTGATGACAGCAGACACAGTCAAGTAGTCACCTGAAATGCGTTGTCATCTGAAGGCTCACCCAGGAAAGAATGGGCTTCTGACCTCACTCAGGGTGTTGGCATCATTCGTGTCTGGTGGTGTGTGACTGGGAGCCCCAGCTTCTGACTGGCAAATGTGGGCTGCCCTCAGCGTAGGGGCCACTGCAGTTCCCCACCTCGTGAAACTTTCCACAGTTCAGCTGGAGGGTGTCTCTCCAGGCTGCCCCGTGGTTTCTTGTACAACAGACCAGATTCATGGTGGCAGCAGCCTGTCAGCTTTCCTCTATTCACCCGGACTGGAAAAATCAGATTCTTCCCACACTTAAAAGAGGAGGGTGACACAGAGAGCAAAGGTTGCGGACGTCATGAGGCCATTTTAAGATTCTTCCTCCTACGCCCACCTTTCTACGGAATCCGGTTCGTGATTTTAGAAAAAGCTTCCCCTCGCATTATTGGAGAAATGGTGTTCTATTAAAGAAAACCGACATAAAAATAACGGTCCCCAAAGGTGGGAGAAAAGAAGATTTCCCTCGATCGGGACTTCTCAGCCTTGGCAATCTTGATATTTTGGGCTGGGTAATTCTTTGCCAGGCATGAGACGGTGCGACGTAGGAGATGATGGTAGCTACCTACTAGACGCCAGTGGAAACCTTCATGTGAAAACTAGGAATGTCTCCACAGGTGTTACAAGGTGTCTTGTGGGAGGCAAAACTGCCCCAGCCGAGAAGCACTGCTACACCCCATCTGCAAATATACACACGTGGCGGGCAGTCTTTGCTTGGCGTGGTAGCGCAGAACTCTTAAGAATGACCATACGAGCTTCCGGTATTTTACTGTTTGAACTTTCAGGGCTGTGAAATACGTCTGGGATTTCCTTGAATGTGCAGTGTTACTGGCATCACTATTTCTGGGCTATCTGTTCCTTTGACAAGTTCTCTTATTTGTGTGTGTAAGGTCACCTTCACTGTGGCTGAGTAGTGGGAGTCTTTGCAATGGCAGAAGTGTCAAGATTCTCACAGTTGCCCACTTTCCCCGCCTCTATTTACATTTGATTCCAGTTTCCTTTCCAGCCTCATCACTTCTTGTTTCTTTGTTGCACTTTCATCCTTGTCGGCAAATTCCCTTTCCTGAGTGAGTGAGTGTCGGTCTCTGTTAACTGCCACATGGCTTATCACTGGGAGTCCGGGAGGCGACACAGCTACACAAGCTGCTGTCTGTGCGTGTAGTGGGGAACAGATGCACAGCCACCCCTTGCCAAACAGACTTGGAAAGGAGGGACATGACTGGACACTGATGATGACGCCCATCTGTTGTTTGTGTAGGGACTGTGGGCCGACGGGAGAGCCCTGAGTTTGCACGGTAGCACTTGAGGTGTTCGCTCACGGTTCCTGGCCTGTGGTACTGACATTTGAACAGTGTTGTTGAGGGACTGGTGTATTTAACTAGACGGTGGTGACAGAGAACCATGCGTATGGACACACTTCAAAGAAGGAAACACGTGTGTGTCCACAGAATGCTGAAAAATCTAAACTTTCTAACCCCTCCAAGAAAACGTGGGAAGATGTGGAGTGAGACAATATTTTAAAACCGAGCACCAAATGATCTGCCACTTCTCCCTCAGGAGATTAGACCCTGAGAATCTACAGAGAAGAGAAAATGCAGCTCCACGCAACTGCTATCGGTGCAGAAAGCTTTGCAGTAGCTTTCAGCGAGAAAGAGCTCTTCCGTCGGTTCAGCAGGATAGACAGATGGTGGCGTGTGCGCGCTGCTGGAGCTCGCTGTCACGTTGACACGCAAGCAGTTATTCTGTCTGTGTTCATAGGGCACCATCTCCAAAGATCAGATATCGTCAAATTAAATATTGAAAGACGCACAACGTGCAACGTGACTATATTGATTTTAATGAAAACACCAAGAAAGACAATACTCCTGTGATTCCAGGTAAAGATAGGTGTGTTGGTCCGTTTAGTGTTGCTATAGAATACCTGAAACTGGGTGTTGTTTGAAGAGAAATGGCATTTATTTCTCTCAGTTTCCGAGGCTGGGAAGTCTAAATGCCATTTGGTGGTGGCGACAGTGACTCGGGGTCTCACCTTGCATGATGGTGGGAGCAGAGAGAGCAGAGAGAGAGAGAGAGAGAGAGAGAGAGAGGCAGACTCTCCTCTTCTTCTTAATGCCCCCAGAACCACGCCCCCGACCACCATTTTCAATCCTTTCACTACTGCAGGGTCCTACAATCCTCTCACCTCTTCAAGGCTCCACCTTTCATATTACCGTAATCGGCTTTCCCACCCTCTTCACAGTCCCACGGGGGACTAAGTTTCTAATCCACAAAACTTGGGGGACACATTTCAAGCTTAAGTGAGTTTGGGGGGGGACATAATTCAACCCACTCCAATAGGTAAAACTGAAAAAGGGATTGAATTTATTAGAATCAGGGCCGGTCGGAGGTGGAGCTGGGAAGGCAGTTGCGGCTGCCTGCCTTCCTTGGGCCTGCTCTTCTTTGCCTCGAGGGTGTCGCCGGCCTAGTGGGATGGGGGCTCCAGCTGGCAGGAGAGCTTGTAGCTGCAGGACAGAGAGGCAGCTGCGAGTCTACCTAGCGGGAGCCACACCTCAGCTCTCCCTCCCAGTGCGTGCCCCCTAGCTGGAGTCCTGGTGCCCCAGGGGTCACCGTGCAACAGGGTCTGTGGCTGACCAGACAGCCATGGCCCCAGGCTCTCTGCAGCTGCCACCAGAAAGAGTCCCCTATGCCCTGACTATCATCAAATTCCTGCAAGGCCCTCACCTCTCGTTGTCACTGAGCCACTCAGTGGAGGTAAACCAGTGTCTGAATTCTTCCTCCTTCTCGATGTGGTAATTGTTGGCTGCCACCTGGAGGAGCTGGATCTCTCTGAGGACTTTAACTTCCTGGGGCCACAGAAAAAAACAGGATGCTGACAGGGCCTGGGTGGGAGATGCTAAAGGGGCCTTGTGGGGGAGGGATGGAGCAGGGAGCTGGTTGGCAGACTTGTCTCTCAAGTGATACCCTCCTCTCCTTCCATCCCATCCATGCCCCAACCTGATCTCAGAGTCGGGTTCCAACAGTCTGTCCCCCAGAAATGTGTCCTTGATTCCTGTCCCCTTCCCACACCCTCCAGTGGGATGGGATGCCCCCCTCCGTCTCTCAAATCTTCCTAATACATCAGAGTTGCAGGGGATGCAGGCAGGAAGTGTCCTGCCCGGGTGAGAGGGGCCGTCTCTGACTTCCACATCCCCACGCTCCCTCGAGCGAGGGCCGCAGCTACTCACCTTCCGCCTTTTCTGGGTGTTGAATACCTTTCCCTGAAAGAGTGATGGTCCGAGTCTCTCAGAAAGGCCCCCTAGCCCATTTCTAGCCCCATCCTCACCCGTTCCCGTGTTGCACTAAGGCCAGGGCCACCGGGGTCAGGGGGTTTGCACAAAACAGGGCTTGCACCTAGGTCAGGCTCTGAGCTCTGGAGAAGGATGACATGGGAGCTGAGGATCGAGGACCTTCTGTCTCAGCCCTCCCTGATGACAAGTGAGGATGCTGAAGCCTCTGATCAAAAGGGGCTGCTGGCCACTCCCAAGCTGCCTGCCATCAGAGGGGCCCGATCTCACTCTCTTCCCATGGCAAGCAACGAAGGGAGAGGCTGAGTCCAGCTGAGCTCTGCGACTTGTCCACTTGGAGAACAGGGACTGGGTGGGGGCTTATGCGGAGGCTCCATCGCTCACGGGTGAGAAGGGCGTGACACCCCCAGCACACGGGCAGCCGTGAGGTCTCGTGAGTGGAGGTTTGCCGAGTGCTGAGTTCTAAGGGCTCTCCCCTCCCCAGCCTCAGGGTCCTGGCCCCCGAGCTGCCCGTCCCCAGGCTCACTCACATCCACATAGTCGTCCATCGCAGCGTCTAACATCACCAGGTCGCTGAGATAGGTTCCCAGGAAGGGGACGATGCCCTGTGACATTGGGGTGGTAGTGGTGATGAGCACCAGCTCCTGGGTGTCCACACTTGGCTTATTCTATCAAAATCTTATCAACCTCGTCTTTCTGGACCCCCCCCCCCCGCAGCCAGGTTTTCCACTTGGAGCCACAGAGCAACCTCGGGCGCCTCCCCTCTGTGGCCACACTGCTCTCTCCCCGGCTGGCGTCCAAAGACACCGTGTACCCCCTAGCTACCTCTGTGGTGAACGTTTCATGTCACAGTGGTTACGTGGTTCCTGCCACACCTCGCTCTGTAATCCCCTCTAGGCCAGCTCTTCCAGGTCCTGGACCTGGTGTCCCTAACAAAGGCATCTCAGATGCCCTGGCCACAGGAAGGCAGGCCCCTTAGGGTGGAAGCTGTCTCCTCTTTGGATGTGGAGGCCTCCAGCTGGAAGGGAGGGGCCCCTGTCATCTACTCCCTAGAGCCCCTCCCAGTCACAGACACACTCGCCTTTTTCTGCTGCCGCTGCCTCATCTGGGCTCTCTGATGGTTCATCTCCAAGGTGGCCAGTTTGACAGTCCCCACCTGACAGGGTCAGGGACAAGGTTAGTGCTATGTCCAAATGAATGTCCCCTCCTAAGTTCATGTGGAAACATGACACCCACTGTAACTGTATTAAGAGGGTGGAAGATTCTACAACGCTGTTTGAAAGGTGGGGCCCTGTAAGAGGTGACTGGATTAGGACTACTCTGCCCTCACGAATGAACGAATTCGTTCGTGGGCTATCGTGGAACCGGACTGGCGGCTTCCTAAAGAGTGCGTGGACATACGCTCTTGCCCTCTTGCCATCTGATACGCTGTGCCACCCCCTGACTCTGCAGAGAGTCCCCCCCGCCCCGCTGGAGTAAGACCCTCACTAGATGTACCCCCTCTGCTTGGACTTTCCAGCCTCCTAAACTGTAGGAAAAAAATGCTCGGTTTCTTTAAAAATGACCCAGTTTTAGGTGTTCTGTTGTAAGCAACAGAAAACAGTAAGATAGTGAATGAGACTGTCTTCGCCTCACCCAGTTCCACCCCTGCGCCTGACCTTCAGCTCTGGGTATCTGACTCATGAGCTGGTGGAGTGCCACCACCTCCTCTGGCGGCTCTGGTTCTAGAGTTGATGCCAGCTGTGACACTCTCCAGTGTGCGGTCTTGGGCGTGCACCCCGGCCACCCTTCCCTGTTTCCTCATCGGGAGAGGATCCCCTGAGAACTCATATTACTGTCGTCGACGTTGTCCCCGGCACCCCTGGAGGAAGAGGCAGACACAGGCACGCTCCATGAGCCTCGTTAACCTCCTCGCCACTCTGTGAGGCCCGCACAACAGGCTCGTCGTCATCCCTACGGTCTCCGGGTGAGAAAACAGAAGCCGGAGGCGGGGGCGTGCCTTGCCCAGGGCTTCGCGGCCGAGGCCTGGCTTCCTAGAAACTGCTGGGCTAGTTTGCCGAAGGAAGCCCTGCCTACCGCATCCACCAGCGGCCTGGAGGAAGCCACGTGCCGACAGGATGGAGCAGCGTGCGAGGCGGACACCGGCTGCTTCTGCAGCTCCTCTGCCCTCCTGCACAGCCCGGCTGCCATCACCGCGTCCCGTCACCAGGGCTCCTGCCACATTCTCCACCTGGCCACGGCAGACACATCCTTCTCCTGCTAGTCCGCGCAAGACGGGACTGAAGTTTTCCTGTCAACTTTCAGTGAGAAAGCAAAACGCACCACAACAAAACCAAGCAACTCACCTCTGCCTATGTCCCCAAACACCTGCCCCCATCTCTCAGCCTCTACTTTACCTTTTTGCTCAGTACCTTCTCTTTTCTACATAAGTTTGCAAAACTACGGGAGCCTTTTCTGTGAAGGGGAAAGAAAGAAAGATTAATTTGGGAATAATGGGGCGACCCGTAAGTTCAAGTTTGTTTGTTTGTCTGTCTGTCTGTTTGTTTTTTTGAGACTGCAAACAATCCAAACTGCCTTGAGGAGAGTTGTCAGCTGGCTTCCTCTGAGTCCTATGGGCTCCGGGGCCCTGGGAGAGGGGCTCTCGTGTTGGTCACCTGGGCCCCGTCCCCATTTCAACTGAGAAGCTCTGTTTTACAGTTTAGACGTGAGTAGGACAAGGTCTTATTGTGTCTAGCAAACACTTGAAACTGCCAGTTTGGTAAAAACCCGTGCCTGACACTTAATGAAAGTAGAAAACAAAGCAAAATGAAACTTTAGCTTGGGGTAAGAAATCCTGGGCTAAGTTCCCGGGGAGTCTCCCAGGGAGAGGAGACCCTAGTCATGAGCCCATTCTTGCCTCAGTGCCTCTGACCTCCCGGTCCCTGCCACGGTCATTAAGGGGGCAATGCCCAAACCTGTGGGGGCGTCCCCGGTCCACCCCTGTGCTCCTACAGAAAGAGGCCCACCCACCTGGAAACTTCTCTCCACGTCCTTCTCATTCGATGGATCGGTGTGCTCTGCAGAGCGGAGAGGATGGCGTGGACTGAGGAGAAGTTCCTGAGGACCAAGCACTCCTGGGGAGGAAAGAGAATGAACCAGGAGGTGGGGAGTTGGAGCCCGCCTGCTCCAGCTTCAGCCCCTCGGCTGACATCTCCCCTCTTGGATGAGGCGGAGAGCCGGGCAGCCACGGGAGGGCACAGCTGGAACCCCACGAGCAGAACTCACAGAGGGAGGATGTTAGCTCAACCCAAGAGCCCAGATAGGAAGTGAGCCTCCAGCACTGGGACATGGGGGTCAAGGCCAGTGTGCCCTGAGAGGAAAGGCCCAGGGATTGTGCAGGGACTTGACCACAGGCGACTGCCCTGATGGTGGTTGTTAATAAAAGGCAGTTCCCAAGTCTGCAGAGAGGGGATCCCCTGGGTCCTCCCACGGCTTACCCTGGCCACCTTGATCCAGTGCTCCAGCACCCTGGCTCTGTCCTGGGCCTTCCTGCTGTCATCCCCAAGGCAGGTGGTGATGACGCAATTGGCCACATTGTTAAATTGGGCGACGGTGGCACGAACGGTGGGTGCCAGGTGCTCCTTCCCCTTCTTGTGGCGTTGGGACCAGATGGAGCCCAGGCAGTCATAGGGCACCACCTCCCTAAACAGCTCCTGGAGAGGAAGAGTGTGTCACACACAGGCTACTCTTGTGAAAGAGTTTGGATCTGGCTATGCGCCCACTAAAGGCACCCAAGAGCTAATACTGGCAGGCAAGGAACGAGTGGCATGGTCAGGCAGGCCGTTCTCACTAGCTCCGAGCACTAGAAAATGGCTCGGGTGTGCTCATCTTGAGGCCGCATCCAGTGTGCATCCTGATGAGCCCTTTGTTCTATTTCCTTCCTCAGATGCGCACTGCCTGTGGCAGCTATGACTACGGGTTCTCTTAGGGGGTCTGCTAGGGAGTCGAGTCCATCTCAGGTCCTAAGAAGTGCTGAGGTTGGTGAGGTCACACGGGAGGATGGGTGGGTAACTCCTGAACCCAGCTGCCCCTCAGTGAGCACCCTCCGTCAACCAGAGAAGCCAGGCCCCCGTGCTGCTTTCTCTCTGTCCCTTTTCATGTTAGCTTGGGTCGCTCTGCAACTGGTACTGTTGATGTCTCAACTTGACTGTCGACATGTGGACAGGGAAGGCTTGGGAATGAAGAAACTCATCCAGGTCACATCATTGGTAAGATGTGGAGCTGGTATTGGACCCAGATCACTGGACTCTGGTGAGTAATGGCTTGTCTGGGACACCAGGTGCAAGAAGGACAGCCTGTCTAGGCAGCCGCCCTCCTCGCCCCCCGCAGAGGCGAGCTGCTCACCGCGTCCATCAGAGTCAGCTGCTCTGCCAGCAGCTTAGGAGGGAATGCCCTGATGTCCCACAGGTCTCCACGGGGCCGGTTCAATGTTGCCACAGGAGAGGGGCACGAGGGCTTTGAAGGGTCCTCTAGCTTCAGCCGTATCACATGTGGTGGCTCTTCTCCTGGCACTGCTGCTGGCACGGAAGCTGGCGGTGGACCCAGTTGTCCAGGTGACTCTGAGTGCAGGGCGGGCCCCAGCTCTACCGGAGGTGCTGGCACTGGCTCTAGAGCTTGCCTGGGAAGTGCCTGTGGTTCTGGACATGAAACAGGAGCAGGGGGAAAAATAGAAAAGGTTCACCAGCATCAGTCATTTCCCACTGGCCTTTCCAAACACGGAAAGGATCTGACTGCATTAAAGGGAGTTCTAGCCCCAAAGCACCACCCCTGGTAATTCTTCCAGACTGCGGTCCCCTCACCATCTGTTTCTGCCTCAAAGAGCTCTGGGTGCCTCAGGTTGGTCAGCAGAACGTACACACTGGCACCCGTGTCCAATCCAGGCAAGCTGACCTGCACGTGGTCGATCTTCACTTTCAACGATGGAAAGTGCAGGGGCTGATGGAAATCTGTGCAGAAACGCTCCGGCATAGTGACCACAGTGTGACAGATGGTGCTGGAAGTGTGAGAGTGGGCAGCAAAGTCAGAGGCTGGCCTTTGCTTCCACGCTGTGCTCCCAGGGCACGCTTGCGTGGTTCTGGGCCCCTGGGCCTGCCACTGCCTGTCTAGAGGACACACCCCTCCCCCACCCAAGCCCTGTGTGGCGGTCCTGACAGTGGCAGACCTGGCCATTAGACAGGACAAGTACAGACCCTCGTGAGCCTCACCCTTACACTCACATGGGTTTTCCGAAGGGACGGGACACCCACCTATGTGCACCTGTGAACTAAGGACCAAGGCCCCAGGCAGGTCTGTGGGCAGGTTGCTCATAACTTCAGGCCTGAGCCGCTGTTGTCTGGGTCAGGAGGGACAGAGGTGGGATGGAGGACGGGCAGAGCTAGGATGCCACTGTCCTGGGGACGTGTCTCTCGAGAGCTGGCGGTGAGCCCCAGACTCCCCCTGTTTTGCAGGGAGACTGTGACCCCATCCACAGCTCCGTTGGACTCCTTTTCACTTGCAGGGAAAGCCCCCAGACCTCAGCGCCCTCGTGGGAATTACAAGTTGTCTCAGATTCACAGCTTTGTCAGTCCCTCCCCAGCCACGGTCCGTATGTGCCCCCGCACTCTGGGGTACAGTGAGCTCTCTCTCTGGATCAAAAGTCCACATACTTTCTAGTTGGGTGCCGGGCCTGTCATTGGGGGTAGGACGCGGGAGAATGCACCTCCACCTTGAGGAGGCCACGAGGGCGTCACAACTGACATGCTGTGGACGTGACGTGCTCACGGTGTCTACCGTGAGTATCTCACTCCATGACTAGAATTGAGACCCAGTGTCTGTGGTCTGCTTTGGTCACTGAATTATGCCAAGCGTCTAGAAAAGTGACTTTACAAAGGAAGGGCTTCTAAATGTGTTGAATAAGTAAGCCCCAAGCAGAGCATTCCCAGATATCTGAGTGGACCTGGGGTCCCTTCCTCTGGTGCCCATGGAGCCTGTTCGTTCTATATCAGGGACAAAGACAAGTTAGAAGAAATCTCAAATAAAAGTGCTAAATCAGATATGCCTTCTCTGGGCTTTTGCAAACTCAGAGAGACACCGGCCATGGGGTGGGGGTGGGGGGCATGAGGCAGAGAGCTTTTTCAGCCAAACAGGAAAGAAAAATAATAAATATGAACAAGCACAGTGCATCCAGCTGAGCCAGGCACTAGGCATCTCCTTGCCATGTCTTATGAAATTTGGCCCCTATAAAGACTCGATGGGGTTCATCCTCTTACCACCCCACTCCTCAGAGGAGCAACCAGGCTCAGAGTGCTGCAGTGGCATTCCCGAGACACAGCTTCTAGGTGGCAGGGTCACCACGGTGCCTTGGAGGGGGCGGGCACTCACCTACTGAAGAGCTGGTCCAGGAACTGTGGGATGGTGGCGAAGTCCCAGTAGGAGCAAAGGAAGGTGGAGAAGTGGGGGACCGTTCTGCCCTGGAGAGCTGGCAGCAGGGACTCCAGCAGCTTCACCCTTGTGCCTGGCTGGAGGGTCCGCATCATGCGGATCTCTTGCAGGTCCAGGGTACGACCCTTTTTACCCTGGAAGGAACAAGGAGGGACACGCTTTCAGTGTCATCACCGTGAATCGCCAGAGAACTGGGGCCTGGAGCTCAGACCAGGAAGCCCCAACCCTTTAGGGATCTGCTCATGTGGGAGACATGAGTGACCGTCGTGAAAAAGATTATAGGCTCTCAAAGCAAAAGTTGACGTGGGGGCGCTGGACAGAAAAGAACTGAGAAAGTAGTACCTTCGCAGTATCTTCAATGTGGTTTGTTAGCTGTGGAGCAACTAAGTGCCTGTATTAGTAGCCTGTATTAGAGATCACTGTCCCGGTGAGTTCTCAAAAATGACTCCCACTGTAGCCACAGGAAACACAGGCATTTGGATGTCAGTGGCTGCTCGACAGCACACAGGTCGGCGCTGAGAACTGTCCTCAGCTGTGGCTGCAGGTTCCCACTGAGCTCCCAGGGGCTTGGTCTGCTGCTGGCATGGGAAGGAAGGGGGCGGTGGGAACCTCATTTCCTCCCCATTTTGGAGACTGTGTGCAGAGAAAGACACCTGAAGAGAACCCTCACAACTTAAACAACACAATTGTGCTCCTTTCATTTAGATCAGAGAGAGCCACGCTGATCCCAGATGCCACACAGTGGGAGCGCTGGCAGCTTCTGGGGCAGGAGGAAGCCCATTGCAGTGCCAAGATCTGAGCAGACGATTGAGGAAAAAGAAAGACCAAGTGTGCGGTAAGTGGCTGACTGTGACTGAGACGTATCCGTTGCGAGGTTGAAAATGAAGGAAAACAAATGGTCATCTTATTTGCCACAAGGTCTCCAGACGGGTAAAATATCGAAAAGAATGTTAACACCCAGGAAAGGCTGAGGCAGGGAAGCAGCTCCGTTCTGAGACTGCTGCTGACCATGCACCTGCTACATCACTTTGGAAAGTCATCTGGCTTTAGCTATCAACATTTGACACGTGCACAGCTCTTGACCCAGGAATCCCTCTCCCCGGAGGCTGTTTTAGGAGGGGATTAGTATATGTTCTGGGCTGAACTGTATTCCCTTCTTAAAATTCACAATTGATGTTGTCATACCCAGTGCATAAGGTGATGACTGCGGTAGGACACAGGTCTTTGGAAAGGCAATTAAGTTTGAGTAAATTCGTTAGTGTTCGCTTTGATTTGACATGACACGGGCCGTCACAGGAAGACGTGGTAAGGACACAGAGAAGCAGTAGAGAAGAGCATGTGAACAGAGGTATAGAACGTGGCCGTCTCCAAGCCCAGGAGAGAGACCTCAGGGGAAACCACCCCAGCCAACAGCTTGACATCAAATTTCTAGCCTCCAGAATTGTGGGAACATATATTTTTGTTGTCAGAGGCCTCTAGTGTGTGGCGCTGTGTTACGGCATCCCTAGCCAGCTCACACAGTCTGTCGGGCACACATAAGATGTTCCCTGCAGCGCGGCTGAAGTGGAAATTACAACTGAACCGTGTCACGTTCCACCGGCACCGAGAGACTGAACTGCCAGGGAAAATGGCCTCTGTTACAGGAAAACATGAAGACATGGGAGGGCACAGCTCCCGGCCTGGTGGGGCTCCAGCGATGTGCTCTGCGAGATGACCCATTGCAGACAAACGTGTAGAACAGCCGGACCCCCTTTTTTGTGTGACTTCTCTTTTGTGTGTGTGTGAGCACACCCTGCCCCAAAAGGGGGATGGTTTGTAAGTCTTGGAGGAGACCTGGGAGGCAGCGGGGCTGACTGCTGCACAGGACACCTGGGGTGGGGAGCTAAGACAGTAAGAAGAGTGGCAACGAGCAGAGATACTCACGGCCTAGTGTAGAGTGAAACCACACAGAAGTGCCTACTCTTATAGTCCTGCAAGTGAGAGAACAGGGACTTTGCACCTTAAGCGAGTTGCCAGTGGGTAGTACTAGAGGCCAGATTCCTGTGGGAGTGGGACTGTGGGTCACTCCAGTGGGAACGCTTGAGTATAGTTTCCAGGGGAGTCCCCATATTTGGGTCGGGGTCCTGGGCCCACTCTGGTCATTTTGCGTTCCTTTCTGTGGAGACCTCTCTGTGCCTGCTCTCACCTTAGACCAGCGCTGGCCTTGGTGGGTGACATGGTGCGCCTGCCCCTTGTCCAGGGAGATGGGGTATTCGGACCCATCGGACACCTCCTCGGTGATCTCCTGCGTGGAGCTCTGTAATGAGAGTGGCCGGCATTTGGGCCAGTAAGAGTCAGCAGCCTCCTGCCTGTGTCCGTGGGAGATACCCCGACTAGAAATTCTGCCCCCCTGATCGGGCACAGAGAAGCATCTGCATAGACCTCTAGCCAGGGAGGAAACCAGATAACAGCTGGAGGTGAAGAATTTACTTCTGAGGATACAGACTTGGTCCCTAACAGTTACTTTCCCATCCTTCCAGCCACAACGTGAGACGTGGACAGACCTTCCAGGGTTTCATCCCCTAACGCGACCATCTCCTGTTCAGGAGGGGCCCTTCTCCTCCTCTTTATCTTTATTCTCTCTCTCTCTCTCTCTCTCTCTCTCTCTCTCACTCTCTCACTCTCTCTCACTCTCACTCTCTCTTGCACACACACACACACACACACACAGGCACACACACACAGGCACACACACACACACACACTCTCACATACACACACACACACACACCGTGATTGGAATTTGGTGAAAAACTGCCCAGATGGGATCACAGGTGTGGACTGTCCTGGATTGGGCTACCCTGTGTTACCTGGGGGTGCCCCCTGCCAAACGGCCACAGGCATCGGAGGAGAGGACGGAACCAACGTCTCCATCGTCTCCACAGGCTCTCTCTCCAGGAATTCCTGAAGTGAGATCGTCGAAAACTCGGGATGCGACCTGAATCCATCTTTCTCTCTTGGCAGTTGCTTACCAAGTGAGCTGCACGGTTACCAGAGTTCTAAGTTCTCTTGCGGTCCATCACTAAGGAAGTGAGGTCACTTCTTATAAGATTCCATGACATGGGGTCCTTCCTTCAGTATGATCTACCCAGTGGTCTCTCTGGGCTGACGACTGCTCACCCTCTTCCCCCATGTCAACTCCTTAACTGCACACAAGTGTGCAAACACAGCACTCCCTCAGCCCCTTGGGTGTGCAGCAAGGGCCCCAGGTTTCAAGGCAGGGGTTGGTCAGAATCTGCTTTTTCTCACCATTTCTGTGATCCAAGACAGGATATCGTGTCTTTCAAGACCTGCCCAGTTTCCCAACATGCCCAGTGGGGATTGTGCAAGCCTTTATTTCCTACGAAATTCATGAGGTGTCTATGAGATAAATCTTATGGAAACTCATGGGTTGGTGTCTGTAGTGGATTGAATTATGTCCCCCCAAAAGTCATTGAAGCTTGAATCCCCCGCATTTTATGTATTAGAAACTTAGCCCCCACTCTGATTGTTAGGAGGGTGGGAAATCCTGTTATGGTAATTGAAAGGCAGAGCCTTGGAGGGGATCGGATTGTGGGACTGTGCTGAATGGATTAAAGATGGTGGTCAGGGGTGTGGTTCTGAGAGCTTTAAAAGAAGAGAAAAATCTGTCTTGCTCTCTCCTCTCTCTGCTTCCACCATCTTGCAATGCGAGACCCCTGGGTTGCTGTCACCACCTCCAGATGGATTTTGGACTTCCCAGCCTCAGAAACTGTAAGCAAATAAATTTCATTTTCTTTATAAATTACCCAGATCCAGGTATTGTGTTAGAGCAACACAAAAGGGAATGAATACAGTGTCAAATGTACATACTGCACATACGTGGAGATATTTGAATTACAAAAAAGAGTGAAATAGCAGGAGATACAATTCAAAGAGGCCTGAGTTCCAGCAGTATAATCTTGGGAAAGTCCTTTGTTGTGACCAGGATTTTTGGGGTTTTTTTTTCCCCCCCTGCAGTGATAACACACTGAAATTAATTTCAGGTATTGTCATCTCCTAATAGTAAACTTTTCACTGCCTTCCTATGATATTTAGAATCAGTCCCATGGGCTTTACCTCGGCCTATGTGGTGGCAGCCTGCACAATGAATGGCTCCCAGCACTAAGTGGTTAGCCACTTCCTTCTGACCAGGAGAACACAGCACAAGTGATGGGATGTCACTTCTGTCTGAGTCAGTTCAGGCTGCTGTAACAAAGTACCATAGTGTGGGTAGCTTATATCCAACATCAATTTATTCCTCAGAGATCTGGAGCATGGAAGGTGGAGATCAAAGTCCCAGCAGAGTTGGGTTCAGGTGAGGAATCTCTTTTGGTTTGAAGACAGCAGACCTCAGGTTGTATCCTTTAGAGACAGCACTCAAGTCAGCTTTCCAAAGGTACCTCTGACCGTTGACGACAGCTGAAATAACGGGTGGACAGAAGGTCAGAGACAGAACGCGGGAAAGGTGCGGGACACGAGGGAAGAAAGCCCTTCCCGCAGCACTTGGCAGGGAACAGAAACTTAGCGGCCAAACCTCCACCCTCCTGGAGGAATTGCCACACCAGGGAGAGACCTGCGAGGGGAGCGGCGTGGTGGAGCCGGTAGGACCCGGGTGAGGGGGCTGTAGCTCCCGAGCGAGGCAGGGGAGTAGCGTGGTCGGGCTGAGACGGAGGCGGCACGGGGTGCATTAGGAGGGTTCCCCGGGTCCTGAGTTCAGGAGGGGCGGCGGAGGCCAGCGGGGAGGGATGCAGACGGCGGGCGGGGTGCCCGGCGCTGGCAGAGACAGGAGGCTGGGACGCCCTCCTCCCCTCCGGTGGAGCCCAGCGCTGCCCCGCCGTCCGTCCGTCCTTCCGTCCGTCCGTCCCCAGCACGCAGGATCGCCTTGTCCCAGGGCTGCTGCGGGAGCAGCCGGTCGGGGGCGGTGCGGGGGCCAGACCGGAGTAGCAGGTGCAGCTGGGCTGTGGCTTCCTGGTCACGGGCCGTGTCTTGGGGTCCCGGGCCTGGTGAGCCATCGCCGCCGCTGCGAGTGCGAGGGCGGCGGGGACGAGGCCACTGGGGGAGGGCGGGGAGCGGTTTTGTCGTCTTCCTTGTAGGTTGAGTGTGTTCTTTGTATTTCTACTTCCATGACTGCTGACCTTCGTCCCTGCGGACGTGGTGCTGGGGCACGTCAGCGTCATCTTTGAGTTGGAAGAGCCCTGTGCAGCGCTTTGGGAGAGCGGTCTGCTGTGGGGGATCCTCTCGGCATTCGTCTGTCTGGGAGAGGATTGTCTCTCTCCCTGTTTGAAGGATGCTCTTGTCCGGTACATTGCTCTTGTCTTGTTGTTGTTGTTGTTGAATTGTTTATTTGACTAGAAGATCTCTTTGTCTCCTGGACTGGGCGTTTTCTGTTGAAGAATTTACTGAAATCTGTATTAGGACTTTCTTGTGAGTGAGTGACTGAGTGAGTGAGTGAGAGAGAGAGAGAGAGAGAGAGAGTGTGTGTGTGTGTGTGTGTGTGTGTGTGTGTGTGCGCGCGTGTCAGTTTGTATGAGAGATTCTGTGTGTGTGTGTGGGGGTGGGTGTGTGTGTGTGTTTTCCTCTCATGCAGCTTTCGGTATTCTTCCTTGGCGTTCTGTGTGGTTTTGACTGTTTGACTAGTGTAAGTGGGGCTGATCTGAGGTTTCATATACAAACTTTTGTGTGGACAGATTTTCAGTTTTCGTTCATATGGACCCAGCGGTAGGATTGCTGGGCCACGTAGTAAGTTTACATTTCACATTTTGAAAAACTACCGACCTGGTTTCCTGGCAGTCTGTAGCATTTTCCAGTCTCTCCGTCAATATATGAGGGTTGTGATATCTCCATAGCCTTGTGAACACTTTGTCTTGACTGTCTTTTTGATTTACAGCCCTTCTAACGGCTACGACACATTATCTCACTGCGGTATTTGATAGACATTTCCTTAAGGGTGACGATGAATATCTCTTTCGGTGCTTATTGGGCTTTCCTATATCTCACTTAGAGAAATGCTTATTTGAATTATCTGAGCAGGTTTGTGGTTGGTTTGTTACGGCGGCTGGCCTGTGTGGGGATCCTAAGCCTTGATCTTGGTATGAGAGCACCACACTCTAACCAACAGAGCGAACTGGCCGACTCTTCCTCTGACCATTTTTTAAATTGGGCTAATTGTCTTTTGCTGTGTGTATATTGGATGAAACGTTTTCAGTAGTCTTGTTAAATAGGAACTGTCCAAGGTCATAATGCCTGTTACGTTAAATGAGCCATTGACCTCATTAAATGGTGATACTGGTGAAGCTTTTTCTTTTCTTTTTTTTTTTTTTCCTGCACCTGCTTCATGCCCAGAAGAACGGGCACTTCCCACACAGGCTCTAGAGCCAGCCTTGCCTGCTCTGCACCCAGAGTCACCTGTAGGACTGGATCCATGAGCATCTTCTGAGCCCACAGCAGGGGCAGGGAAGTGGTCACCTCCAGTGATGGAGCTGGCACTTGAGCGATCTCCAGAGCCCTTCCACCCCTGTCCTGTGATACGATGAACCAGCCCAGTGTGGACATGCGTGACATCATGGCATTCTCTCCCAAGCTGTTGGCAGAGCAGGTGATGCTGATGGAGACGGTGAGTGGCTCGGCTCTGCAGAGTGGGGCCTAGAGAGGCTTCCTTCTTGCACCTGATGTCCCAGACCAGCCATTCGTGACCAGAGTGCAGTGATCTGGGTCTGGTATCAGTTACGCATCTTACTAACCACGTGAACTGACCTAGTTTTATAATGCCTGTGACGTTCCTCTCCACACGTCAACAGTACAGATGGGGCACCGACAGCACCAGGTGCACGGAGTGACTGTGAAGATCAAATGAGTTGGGACGTATGGGAAGCAAGGCCAGGCCCTGGGCCATTTGGGGATGGAGGATGCTCTCACTGAGGTGCAGGCAGGTCCATGGGTCCGTTCCACCCACCCTCCCGGGAGGCTTCACCAGCTTCAGCACTTATTTAGCACCTGATGTGGACTAGACACTGTAGCAGAGGCCCAAGTAGAGCCCCTAGTTGTAGCTTCCAAAGGGAGTGTGAATCTGAATGGGGAAATGGACCTGAGGACTCATTAGGATGGGTTAAGATGCCACCTTGAGATGTGCATGCCCGGCACAGCTTCTGGGGGTGGGACTGGTGAGAATAACCTGGCTGCAGTGGTACAGACCCTTCGTCAGCAGTGGTAGGCCTGGGACATCATGTACTTAAATACCCTCAGTGGGTAGAGAACCCAACCCAGGGACTCCTGCCAGCCTCCGGCCACATGCTGAGCTTCCTGGGCTCCAGCTCAGACCACCGTCACCTGCCTGGGGACTGCAGGATACTGTGGATTCTGAACTGGGGTGGGCCATGCCCCCGCAAAGTTCTCCTCCTCTCTAGTAGGTGTGCAAGAAGGTGGTGCCCTGTGACCACCGGAACCCCCGCTGGTCCCAGGAGAACAAGAAGGTCAAGGAGCACCTGGCAGCAACTGTCCATGCCACCTTTACCCCGTTCAACAGTGTGGCCGACCGTGTCATCAGCACCTGCCTCGGGGACCACAGCTGGAAGGCCCGGGAACTGCTTTCCGTTTCATAGATTTTTGTGTTTCCTTCTCAGGAGAGCCACCATTTAGGACGTTTTTCTCACTCTCTGCCATTGTCTGTACCCTGCCTGGCACGTCTGTTCACTGTCTGAAGAAGACACGGAGAGACATTGGGAGGTGGGGAGGACATCTCCCTACCAGGGAAGGAGCACCAGGGATGACCGGGGACCTCTGTTGTGCTAAACATTGCTTCCTCGGTGAGCCTGGAAGTCGCTGGGGCCAGGGACACCGGAGGCTGCGATGAGCTGGTTGAAGAGGCCTGTCAATCTTTCTGGGACCTTAGGCCAGCAGTTCTGCCCCAGGATTCAGTGTTTATCAACTGTCAGGCACAGGCTGGAGCCAGTTGGACACTATCAAGTGTTTAGTAACAGCAAAGGAACTCTCTGCACAACTGAAATCTCAACTGTAAAACCAGAGCCGCTCAGTTGAAATGGGGATGGGGCGCAGGTGGCCAGCGTGAGAGCTCCTCTGCCCAGTCCCTCGCAGCCCTTAGGACTCAGAGAAGCCCAGCTGGAAATTCTCATCCAGACAATGGGAATTCTTTGGATTTTCAAACTAAAGGAATTTGAACTCACACAACTCCACATTATTCACACTTTTTCCTCTTTGCCCTCTCCGGTGGGGGGAGGGGGAAGCTTCCCGAAATTTCAAAAAGCTGTGTGCCAAAGACAGCTCACTGAGTAGAAATGTGCTCATCTAGTAAAGAGGAGGGGAGGGGATAGGGGAGTGACTTGGGGGAAACAACAGGGCGAGAGTGGAAGGGGCGCCTGCCTGGTGGTGATTTTAACTTTCCCCCCGAATGTTTCTGTGAAAACTCTCAGGCTTGTCCAGATTGATAGGAATAGAGATGCGTTTGTGCAGAGGCACTGGGGGTTCTGTGGACAGGAAGCCCTGGAAATGGGTGCAGTGATGCAGCTGTGCTGTGCTGGGGTGGAAGAGAAGGCCGTGGAGAGAAGGAAGGGCACCTACCTTCCCTGGAATAGAAGGGATGAGAAGTGATGACAGCAGACACAGTCAAGTAGTCACCTGAAATGCGTTGTCATCTGAAGGCTCACCCAGGAAAGAATGGGCTTCTGACCTCACTCAGGGTGTTGGCATCATTCGTGTCTGGTGGTGTGTGACTGGGAGCCCCAGCTTCTGACTGGCAAATGTGGGCTGCCCTCAGCGTAGGGGCCACTGCAGTTCCCCACCTCGTGAAACTTTCCACAGTTCAGCTGGAGGGTGTCTCTCCAGGCTGCCCCGTGGTTTCTTGTACAACAGACCAGATTCATGGTGGCAGCAGCCTGTCAGCTTTCCTCTATTCACCCGGACTGGAAAAATCAGATTCTTCCCACACTTAAAAGAGGAGGGTGACACAGAGAGCAAAGGTTGCGGACGTCATGAGGCCATTTTAAGATTCTTCCTCCTACGCCCACCTTTCTACGGAATCCGGTTCGTGATTTTAGAAAAAGCTTCCCCTCGCATTATTGGAGAAATGGTGTTCTATTAAAGAAAACCGACATAAAAATAACGGTCCCCAAAGGTGGGAGAAAAGAAGATTTCCCTCGATCGGGACTTCTCAGCCTTGGCAATCTTGATATTTTGGGCTGGGTAATTCTTTGCCAGGCATGAGACGGTGCGACGTAGGAGATGATGGTAGCTACCTACTAGACGCCAGTGGAAACCTTCATGTGAAAACTAGAAATGTCTCCACAGGTGTTACAAGGTGTCTTGTGGGAGGCAAAACTGCCCCAGCCGAGAAGCACTGCTACACCCCATCTGCAAATATACACACGTGCGGGCAGTCTTTGCTTGGCGTGGTAGCGCAGAACTCTAAGAATGACCATACGAGCTTCCGGTATTTTACTGTTTGAACTTTCAGGGCTGTGAAATACGTCTGGGATTTCCTTGAATGTGCAGTGTTACTGGCATCACTATTTCTGGGCTATCTGTTCCTTTGACAAGTTCTCTTATTTGTGTGTGTAAGGTCACCTTCACTGTGGCTGAGTAGTGGGAGTCTTTGCAATGGCAGAAGTGTCAAGATTCTCACAGTTGCCCACTTTCCCCGCCTCTATTTACATTTGATTCCAGTTTCCTTTCCAGCCTCATCACTTCTTGTTTCTTTGTTGCACTTTCATCCTTGTCGGCAAATTCCCTTTCCTGAGTGAGTGAGTGTCGGTCTCTGTTAACTGCCACATGGCTTATCACTGGGAGTCCGGGAGGCGACACAGCTACACAAGCTGCTGTCTGTGCGTGTAGTGGGGAACAGATGCACAGCCACCCCTTGCCAAACAGACTTGGAAAGGAGGGACATGACTGGACACTGATGATGACGCCCATCTGTTGTTTGTGTAGGGACTGTGGGCCGACGGGAGAGCCCTGAGTTTGCACGGTAGCACTTGAGGTGTTCGCTCACGGTTCCTGGCCTGTGGTACTGACATTTGAACAGTGTTGTTGAGGGACTGGTGTATTTAACTAGACGGTGGTGACAGAGAACCATGCGTATGGACACACTTCAAAGAAGGAAACACGTGTGTGTCCACAGAATGCTGAAAAATCTAAACTTTCTAACCCCTCCAAGAAAACGTGGGAAGATGTGGAGTGAGACAATATTTTAAAACCGAGCACCAAATGATCTGCCACTTCTCCCTCAGGAGATTAGACCCTGAGAATCTACAGAGAAGAGAAAATGCAGCTCCACGCAACTGCTATCGGTGCAGAAAGCTTTGCAGTAGCTTTCAGCGAGAAAGAGCTCTTCCGTCGGTTCAGCAGGATAGACAGATGGTGGCGTGTGCGCGCTGCTGGAGCTCGCTGTCACGTTGACACGCAAGCAGTTATTCTGTCTGTGTTCATAGGGCACCATCTCCAAAGATCAGATATCGTCAAATTAAATATTGAAAGACGCACAACGTGCAACGTGACTATATTGATTTTAATGAAAACACCAAGAAAGACAATACTCCTGTGATTCCAGGTAAAGATAGGTGTGTTGGTCCGTTTAGTGTTGCTATAGAATACCTGAAACTGGGTGTTGTTTGAAGAGAAATGGCATTTATTTCTCTCAGTTTCCGAGGCTGGGAAGTCTAAATGCCATTTGGTGGTGGCGACAGTGACTCGGGGTCTCACCTTGCATGATGGTGGGAGCAGAGAGAGCAGAGAGAGAGAGAGAGAGAGAGAGAGAGAGGCAGACTCTCCTCTTCTTCTTAATGCCCCCAGAACCACGCCCCCGACCACCATTTTCAATCCTTTCACTACTGCAGGGTCCTACAATCCTCTCACCTCTTCAAGGCTCCACCTTTCATATTACCGTAATCGGCTTTCCCACCCTCTTCACAGTCCCACGGGGGACTAAGTTTCTAATCCACAAAACTTGGGGGACACATTTCAAGCTTAAGTGAGTTTGGGGGGGGACATAATTCAACCCACTCCAATAGGTAAAACTGAAAAAGGGATTGAATTTATTAGAATCAGGGCCGGTCGGAGGTGGAGCTGGGAAGGCAGTTGCGGCTGCCTGCCTTCCTTGGGCCTGCTCTTCTTTGCCTCGAGGGTGTCGCCGGCCTAGTGGGATGGGGGCTCCAGCTGGCAGGAGAGCTTGTAGCTGCAGGACAGAGAGGCAGCTGCGAGTCTACCTAGCGGGAGCCACACCTCAGCTCTCCCTCCCAGTGCGTGCCCCCTAGCTGGAGTCCTGGTGCCCCAGGGGTCACCGTGCAACAGGGTCTGTGGCTGACCAGACAGCCATGGCCCCAGGCTCTCTGCAGCTGCCACCAGAAAGAGTCCCCTATGCCCTGACTATCATCAAATTCCTGCAAGGCCCTCACCTCTCGTTGTCACTGAGCCACTCAGTGGAGGTAAACCAGTGTCTGAATTCTTCCTCCTTCTCGATGTGGTAATTGTTGGCTGCCACCTGGAGGAGCTGGATCTCTCTGAGGACTTTAACTTCCTGGGGCCACAGAAAAAAACAGGATGCTGACAGGGCCTGGGTGGGAGATGCTAAAGGGGCCTTGTGGGGGAGGGATGGAGCAGGGAGCTGGTTGGCAGACTTGTCTCTCAAGTGATACCCTCCTCTCCTTCCATCCCATCCATGCCCCAACCTGATCTCAGAGTCGGGTTCCAACAGTCTGTCCCCCAGAAATGTGTCCTTGATTCCTGTCCCCTTCCCACACCCTCCAGTGGGATGGGATGCCCCCCTCCGTCTCTCAAATCTTCCTAATACATCAGAGTTGCAGGGGATGCAGGCAGGAAGTGTCCTGCCCGGGTGAGAGGGGCCGTCTCTGACTTCCACATCCCCACGCTCCCTCGAGCGAGGGCCGCAGCTACTCACCTTCCGCCTTTTCTGGGTGTTGAATACCTTTCCCTGAAAGAGTGATGGTCCGAGTCTCTCAGAAAGGCCCCCTAGCCCATTTCTAGCCCCATCCTCACCCGTTCCCGTGTTGCACTAAGGCCAGGGCCACCGGGGTCAGGGGGTTTGCACAAAACAGGGCTTGCACCTAGGTCAGGCTCTGAGCTCTGGAGAAGGATGACATGGGAGCTGAGGATCGAGGACCTTCTGTCTCAGCCCTCCCTGATGACAAGTGAGGATGCTGAAGCCTCTGATCAAAAGGGGCTGCTGGCCACTCCCAAGCTGCCTGCCATCAGAGGGGCCCGATCTCACTCTCTTCCCATGGCAAGCAACGAAGGGAGAGGCTGAGTCCAGCTGAGCTCTGCGACTTGTCCACTTGGAGAACAGGGACTGGGTGGGGGCTTATGCGGAGGCTCCATCGCTCACGGGTGAGAAGGGCGTGACACCCCCAGCACACGGGCAGCCGTGAGGTCTCGTGAGTGGAGGTTTGCCGAGTGCTGAGTTCTAAGGGCTCTCCCCTCCCCAGCCTCAGGGTCCTGGCCCCCGAGCTGCCCGTCCCCAGGCTCACTCACATCCACATAGTCGTCCATCGCAGCGTCTAACATCACCAGGTCGCTGAGATAGGTTCCCAGGAAGGGGACGATGCCCTGTGACATTGGGGTGGTAGTGGTGATGAGCACCAGCTCCTGGGTGTCCACACTTGGCTTATTCTATCAAAATCTTATCAACCTCGTCTTTCTGGACCCCCCCCCCCCCGCAGCCAGGTTTTCCACTTGGAGCCACAGAGCAACCTCGGGCGCCTCCCCTCTGTGGCCACACTGCTCTCTCCCCGGCTGGCGTCCAAAGACACCGTGTACCCCCTAGCTACCTCTGTGGTGAACGTTTCATGTCACAGTGGTTACGTGGTTCCTGCCACACCTCGCTCTGTAATCCCCTCTAGGCCAGCTCTTCCAGGTCCTGGACCTGGTGTCCCTAACAAAGGCATCTCAGATGCCCTGGCCACAGGAAGGCAGGCCCCTTAGGGTGGAAGCTGTCTCCTCTTTGGATGTGGAGGCCTCCAGCTGGAAGGGAGGGGCCCCTGTCATCTACTCCCTAGAGCCCCTCCCAGTCACAGACACACTCGCCTTTTTCTGCTGCCGCTGCCTCATCTGGGCTCTCTGATGGTTCATCTCCAAGGTGGCCAGTTTGACAGTCCCCACCTGACAGGGTCAGGGACAAGGTTAGTGCTATGTCCAAATGAATGTCCCCTCCTAAGTTCATGTGGAAACATGACACCCACTGTAACTGTATTAAGAGGGTGGAAGATTCTACAACGCTGTTTGAAAGGTGGGGCCCTGTAAGAGGTGACTGGATTAGGACTACTCTGCCCTCACGAATGAACGAATTCGTTCGTGGGCTATCGTGGAACCGGACTGGCGGCTTCCTAAAGAGTGCGTGGACATACGCTCTTGCCCTCTTGCCATCTGATACGCTGTGCCACCCCCTGACTCTGCAGAGAGTCCCCCCCGCCCCGCTGGAGTAAGACCCTCACTAGATGTACCCCCTCTGCTTGGACTTTCCAGCCTCCTAAACTGTAGGAAAAAAATGCTCGGTTTCTTTAAAAATGACCCAGTTTTAGGTGTTCTGTTGTAAGCAACAGAAAACAGTAAGATAGTGAATGAGACTGTCTTCGCCTCACCCAGTTCCACCCCTGCGCCTGACCTTCAGCTCTGGGTATCTGACTCATGAGCTGGTGGAGTGCCACCACCTCCTCTGGCGGCTCTGGTTCTAGAGTTGATGCCAGCTGTGACACTCTCCAGTGTGCGGTCTTGGGCGTGCACCCCGGCCACCCTTCCCTGTTTCCTCATCGGGAGAGGATCCCCTGAGAACTCATATTACTGTCGTCGACGTTGTCCCCGGCACCCCTGGAGGAAGAGGCAGACACAGGCACGCTCCATGAGCCTCGTTAACCTCCTCGCCACTCTGTGAGGCCCGCACAACAGGCTCGTCGTCATCCCTACGGTCTCCGGGTGAGAAAACAGAAGCCGGAGGCGGGGGCGCCTTGCCCAGGGCTTCGCGGCCGAGGCCTGGCTTCCTAGAAACTGCTGGGCTAGTTTGCCGAAGGAAGCCCTGCCTACCGCATCCACCAGCGGCCTGGAGGAAGCCACGTGCCGACAGGATGGAGCAGCGTGCGAGGCGGACACCGGCTGCTTCTGCAGCTCCTCTGCCCTCCTGCACAGCCCGGCTGCCATCACCGCGTCCCGTCACCAGGGCTCCTGCCACATTCTCCACCTGGCCACGGCAGACACATCCTTCTCCTGCTAGTCCGCGCAAGACGGGACTGAAGTTTTCCTGTCAACTTTCAGTGAGAAAGCAAAACGCACCACAACAAAACCAAACAACTCACCTCTGCCTATGTCCCCAAACACCTGCCCCCATCTCTCAGCCTCTACTTTACCTTTTTGCTCAGTACCTTCTCTTTTCTACATAAGTTTGCAAAACTACGGGAGCCTTTTCTGTGAAGGGGAAAGAAAGAAAGATTAATTTGGGAATAATGGGGCGACCCGTAAGTTCAAGTTTGTTTGTTTGTCTGTCTGTCTGTTTGTTTTTTTGAGACTGCAAACAATCCAAACTGCCTTGAGGAGAGTTGTCAGCTGGCTTCCTCTGAGTCCTATGGGCTCCGGGGCCCTGGGAGAGGGGCTCTCGTGTTGGTCACCTGGGCCCCGTCCCCATTTCAACTGAGAAGCTCTGTTTTACAGTTTAGACGTGAGTAGGACAAGGTCTTATTGTGTCTAGCAAACACTTGAAACTGCCAGTTTGGTAAAAACCCGTGCCTGACACTTAATGAAAGTAGAAAACAAAGCAAAATGAAACTTTAGCTTGGGGTAAGAAATCCTGGGCTAAGTTCCCGGGGAGTCTCCCAGGGAGAGGAGACCCTAGTCATGAGCCCATTCTTGCCTCAGTGCCTCTGACCTCCCGGTCCCTGCCACGGTCATTAAGGGGGCAATGCCCAAACCTGTGGGGGCGTCCCCGGTCCACCCCTGTGCTCCTACAGGAAGAGGCCCACCCACCTGGAAACTTCTCTCCACGTCCTTCTCATTCGATGGATCGGTGTGCTCTGCAGAGCGGAGAGGATGGCGTGGACTGAGGAGAAGTTCCTGAGGACCAAGCACTCCTGGGGAGGAAAGAGAATGAACCAGGAGGTGGGGAGTTGGAGCCCGCCTGCTCCAGCTTCAGCCCCTCGGCTGACATCTCCCCTCTTGGATGAGGCGGAGAGCCGGGCAGCCACGGGAGGGCACAGCTGGAACCCCACGAGCAGAACTCACAGAGGGAGGATGTTAGCTCAACCCAAGAGCCCAGATAGGAAGTGAGCCTCCAGCACTGGGACATGGGGGTCAAGGCCAGTGTGCCCTGAGAGGAAAGGCCCAGGGATTGTGCAGGGACTTGACCACAGGCGACTGCCCTGATGGTGGTTGTTAATAAAAGGCAGTTCCCAAGTCTGCAGAGAGGGGATCCCCTGGGTCCTCCCACGGCTTACCCTGGCCACCTTGATCCAGTGCTCCAGCACCCTGGCTCTGTCCTGGGCCTTCCTGCTGTCATCCCCAAGGCAGGTGGTGATGACGCAATTGGCCACATTGTTAAATTGGGCGACGGTGGCACGAACGGTGGGTGCCAGGTGCTCCTTCCCCTTCTTGTGGCGTTGGGACCAGATGGAGCCCAGGCAGTCATAGGGCACCACCTCCCTAAACAGCTCCTGGAGAGGAAGAGTGTGTCACACACAGGCTACTCTTGTGAAAGAGTTTGGATCTGGCTATGCGCCCACTAAAGGCACCCAAGAGCTAATACTGGCAGGCAAGGAACGAGTGGCATGGTCAGGCAGGCCGTTCTCACTAGCTCCGAGCACTAGAAAATGGCTCGGGTGTGCTCATCTTGAGGCCGCATCCAGTGTGCATCCTGATGAGCCCTTTGTTCTATTTCCTTCCTCAGATGCGCACTGCCTGTGGCAGCTATGACTACGGGTTCTCTTAGGGGGTCTGCTAGGGAGTCGAGTCCATCTCAGGTCCTAAGAAGTGCTGAGGTTGGTGAGGTCACACGGGAGGATGGGTGGGTAACTCCTGAACCCAGCTGCCCCTCAGTGAGCACCCTCCGTCAACCAGAGAAGCCAGGCCCCCGTGCTGCTTTCTCTCTGTCCCTTTTCATGTTAGCTTGGGTCGCTCTGCAACTGGTACTGTTGATGTCTCAACTTGACTGTCGACATGTGGACAGGGAAGGCTTGGGAATGAAGAAACTCATCCAGGTCACATCATTGGTAAGATGTGGAGCTGGTATTGGACCCAGATCACTGGACTCTGGTGAGTAATGGCTTGTCTGGGACACCAGGTGCAAGAAGGACAGCCTGTCTAGGCAGCCGCCCTCCTCGCCCCCCGCAGAGGCGAGCTGCTCACCGCGTCCATCAGAGTCAGCTGCTCTGCCAGCAGCTTAGGAGGGAATGCCCTGATGTCCCACAGGTCTCCACGGGGCCGGTTCAATGTTGCCACAGGAGAGGGGCACGAGGGCTTTGAAGGGTCCTCTAGCTTCAGCCGTATCACATGTGGTGGCTCTTCTCCTGGCACTGCTGCTGGCACGGAAGCTGGCGGTGGACCCAGTTGTCCAGGTGACTCTGAGTGCAGGGCGGGCCCCAGCTCTACCGGAGGTGCTGGCACTGGCTCTAGAGCTTGCCTGGGAAGTGCCTGTGGTTCTGGACATGAAACAGGAGCAGGGGGAAAAATAGAAAAGGTTCACCAGCATCAGTCATTTCCCACTGGCCTTTCCAAACACGGAAAGGATCTGACTGCATTAAAGGGAGTTCTAGCCCCAAAGCACCACCCCTGGTAATTCTTCCAGACTGCGGTCCCCTCACCATCTGTTTCTGCCTCAAAGAGCTCTGGGTGCCTCAGGTTGGTCAGCAGAACGTACACACTGGCACCCGTGTCCAATCCAGGCAAGCTGACCTGCACGTGGTCGATCTTCACTTTCAACGATGGAAAGTGCAGGGGCTGATGGAAATCTGTGCAGAAACGCTCCGGCATAGTGACCACAGTGTGACAGATGGTGCTGGAAGTGTGAGAGTGGGCAGCAAAGTCAGAGGCTGGCCTTTGCTTCCACGCTGTGCTCCCAGGGCACGCTTGCGTGGTTCTGGGCCCCTGGGCCTGCCACTGCCTGTCTAGAGGACACACCCCTCCCCCACCCAAGCCCTGTGTGGCGGTCCTGACAGTGGCAGACCTGGCCATTAGACAGGACAAGTACAGACCCTCGTGAGCCTCACCCTTACACTCACATGGGTTTTCCGAAGGGACGGGACACCCACCTATGTGCACCTGTGAACTAAGGACCAAGGCCCCAGGCAGGTCTGTGGGCAGGTTGCTCATAACTTCAGGCCTGAGCCGCTGTTGTCTGGGTCAGGAGGGACAGAGGTGGGATGGAGGACGGGCAGAGCTAGGATGCCACTGTCCTGGGGACGTGTCTCTCGAGAGCTGGCGGTGAGCCCCAGACTCCCCCTGTTTTGCAGGGAGACTGTGACCCCATCCACAGCTCCGTTGGACTCCTTTTCACTTGCAGGGAAAGCCCCCAGACCTCAGCGCCCTCGTGGGAATTACAAGTTGTCTCAGATTCACAGCTTTGTCAGTCCCTCCCCAGCCACGGTCCGTATGTGCCCCCGCACTCTGGGGTACAGTGAGCTCTCTCTCTGGATCAAAAGTCCACATACTTTCTAGTTGGGTGCCGGGCCTGTCATTGGGGGTAGGACGCGGGAGAATGCACCTCCACCTTGAGGAGGCCACGAGGGCGTCACAACTGACATGCTGTGGACGTGACGTGCTCACGGTGTCTACCGTGAGTATCTCACTCCATGACTAGAATTGAGACCCAGTGTCTGTGGTCTGCTTTGGTCACTGAATTATGCCAAGCGTCTAGAAAAGTGACTTTACAAAGGAAGGGCTTCTAAATGTGTTGAATAAGTAAGCCCCAAGCAGAGCATTCCCAGATATCTGAGTGGACCTGGGGTCCCTTCCTCTGGTGCCCATGGAGCCTGTTCGTTCTATATCAGGGACAAAGACAAGTTAGAAGAAATCTCAAATAAAAGTGCTAAATCAGATATGCCTTCTCTGGGCTTTTGCAAACTCAGAGAGACACCGGCCATGGGGTGGGGGTGGGGGGCATGAGGCAGAGAGCTTTTTCAGCCAAACAGGAAAGAAAAATAATAAATATGAACAAGCACAGTGCATCCAGCTGAGCCAGGCACTAGGCATCTCCTTGCCATGTCTTATGAAATTTGGCCCCTATAAAGACTCGATGGGGTTCATCCTCTTACCACCCCACTCCTCAGAGGAGCAACCAGGCTCAGAGTGCTGCAGTGGCATTCCCGAGACACAGCTTCTAGGTGGCAGGGTCACCACGGTGCCTTGGAGGGGGCGGGCACTCACCTACTGAAGAGCTGGTCCAGGAACTGTGGGATGGTGGCGAAGTCCCAGTAGGAGCAAAGGAAGGTGGAGAAGTGGGGGACCGTTCTGCCCTGGAGAGCTGGCAGCAGGGACTCCAGCAGCTTCGCCCTTGTGCCTGGCTGGAGGGTCCGCATCATGCGGATCTCTTGCAGGTCCAGGGTACGACCCTTTTTACCCTGGAAGGAACAAGGAGGGACACGCTTTCAGTGTCATCACCGTGAATCGCCAGAGAACTGGGGCCTGGAGCTCAGACCAGGAAGCCCCAACCCTTTAGGGATCTGCTCATGTGGGAGACATGAGTGACCGTCGTGAAAAAGATTATAGGCTCTCAAAGCAAAAGTTGACGTGGGGGCGCTGGACAGAAAAGAACTGAGAAAGTAGTACCTTCGCAGTATCTTCAATGTGGTTTGTTAGCTGTGGAGCAACTAAGTGCCTGTATTAGTAGCCTGTATTAGAGATCACTGTCCCGGTGAGTTCTCAAAAATGACTCCCACTGTAGCCACAGGAAACACAGGCATTTGGATGTCAGTGGCTGCTCGACAGCACACAGGTCGGCGCTGAGAACTGTCCTCAGCTGTGGCTGCAGGTTCCCACTGAGCTCCCAGGGGCTTGGTCTGCTGCTGGCATGGGAAGGAAGGGGGCGGTGGGAACCTCATTTCCTCCCCATTTTGGAGACTGTGTGCAGAGAAAGACACCTGAAGAGAACCCTCACAACTTAAACAACACAATTGTGCTCCTTTCATTTAGATCAGAGAGAGCCACGCTGATCCCAGATGCCACACAGTGGGAGCGCTGGCAGCTTCTGGGGCAGGAGGAAGCCCATTGCAGTGCCAAGATCTGAGCAGACGATTGAGGAAAAAGAAAGACCAAGTGTGCGGTAAGTGGCTGACTGTGACTGAGACGTATCCGTTGCGAGGTTGAAAATGAAGGAAAACAAATGGTCATCTTATTTGCCACAAGGTCTCCAGACGGGTAAAATATCGAAAAGAATGTTAACACCCAGGAAAGGCTGAGGCAGGGAAGCAGCTCCGTTCTGAGACTGCTGCTGACCATGCACCTGCTACATCACTTTGGAAAGTCATCTGGCTTTAGCTATCAACATTTGACACGTGCACAGCTCTTGACCCAGGAATCCCTCTCCCCGGAGGCTGTTTTAGGAGGGGATTAGTATATGTTCTGGGCTGAACTGTATTCCCTTCTTAAAATTCACAATTGATGTTGTCATACCCAGTGCATAAGGTGATGACTGCGGTAGGACACAGGTCTTTGGAAAGGCAATTAAGTTTGAGTAAATTCGTTAGTGTTCGCTTTGATTTGACATGACACGGGCCGTCACAGGAAGACGTGGTAAGGACACAGAGAAGCAGTAGAGAAGAGCATGTGAACAGAGGTATAGAACGTGGCCGTCTCCAAGCCCAGGAGAGAGACCTCAGGGGAAACCACCCCAGCCAACAGCTTGACATCAAATTTCTAGCCTCCAGAATTGTGGGAACATATATTTTTGTTGTCAGAGGCCTCTAGTGTGTGGCGCTGTGTTACGGCATCCCTAGCCAGCTCACACAGTCTGTCGGGCACACATAAGATGTTCCCTGCAGCGCGGCTGAAGTGGAAATTACAACTGAACCGTGTCACGTTCCACCGGCACCGAGAGACTGAACTGCCAGGGAAAATGGCCTCTGTTACAGGAAAACATGAAGACATGGGAGGGCACAGCTCCCGGCCTGGTGGGGCTCCAGCGATGTGCTCTGCGAGATGACCCATTGCAGACAAACGTGTAGAACAGCCGGACCCCCTTTTTTGTGTGACTTCTCTTTTGTGTGTGTGTGAGCACACCCTGCCCCAAAAGGGGGATGGTTTGTAAGTCTTGGAGGAGACCTGGGAGGCAGCGGGGCTGACTGCTGCACAGGACACCTGGGGTGGGGAGCTAAGACAGTAAGAAGAGTGGCAACGAGCAGAGATACTCACGGCCTAGTGTAGAGTGAAACCACACAGAAGTGCCTACTCTTATAGTCCTGCAAGTGAGAGAACAGGGACTTTGCACCTTAAGCGAGTTGCCAGTGGGTAGTACTAGAGGCCAGATTCCTGTGGGAGTGGGACTGTGGGTCACTCCAGTGGGAACGCTTGAGTATAGTTTCCAGGGGAGTCCCCATATTTGGGTCGGGGTCCTGGGCCCACTCTGGTCATTTTGCGTTCCTTTCTGTGGAGACCTCTCTGTGCCTGCTCTCACCTTAGACCAGCGCTGGCCTTGGTGGGTGACATGGTGCGCCTGCCCCTTGTCCAGGGAGATGGGGTATTCGGACCCATCGGACACCTCCTCGGTGATCTCCTGCGTGGAGCTCTGTAATGAGAGTGGCCGGCATTTGGGCCAGTAAGAGTCAGCAGCCTCCTGCCTGTGTCCGTGGGAGATACCCCGACTAGAAATTCTGCCCCCCTGATCGGGCACAGAGAAGCATCTGCATAGACCTCTAGCCAGGGAGGAAACCAGATAACAGCTGGAGGTGAAGAATTTACTTCTGAGGATACAGACTTGGTCCCTAACAGTTACTTTCCCATCCTTCCAGCCACAACGTGAGACGTGGACAGACCTTCCAGGGTTTCATCCCCTAACGCGACCATCTCCTGTTCAGGAGGGGCCCTTCTCCTCCTCTTTATCTTTATTCTCTCTCTCTCTCTCTCTCTCTCTCTCTCTCTCTCACTCTCTCACTCTCTCTCACTCTCACTCTCTCTTGCACACACACACACACACACACACAGGCACACACACACAGGCACACACACACACACACACACTCTCACATACACACACACACACACACCGTGATTGGAATTTGGTGAAAAACTGCCCAGATGGGATCACAGGTGTGGACTGTCCTGGATTGGGCTACCCTGTGTTACCTGGGGGTGCCCCCTGCCAAACGGCCACAGGCATCGGAGGAGAGGACGGAACCAACGTCTCCATCGTCTCCACAGGCTCTCTCTCCAGGAATTCCTGAAGTGAGATCGTCGAAAACTCGGGATGCGACCTGAATCCATCTTTCTCTCTTGGCAGTTGCTTACCAAGTGAGCTGCACGGTTACCAGAGTTCTAAGTTCTCTTGCGGTCCATCACTAAGGAAGTGAGGTCACTTCTTATAAGATTCCATGACATGGGGTCCTTCCTTCAGTATGATCTACCCAGTGGTCTCTCTGGGCTGACGACTGCTCACCCTCTTCCCCCATGTCAACTCCTTAACTGCACACAAGTGTGCAAACACAGCACTCCCTCAGCCCCTTGGGTGTGCAGCAAGGGCCCCAGGTTTCAAGGCAGGGGTTGGTCAGAATCTGCTTTTTCTCACCATTTCTGTGATCCAAGACAGGATATCGTGTCTTTCAAGACCTGCCCAGTTTCCCAACATGCCCAGTGGGGATTGTGCAAGCCTTTATTTCCTACGAAATTCATGAGGTGTCTATGAGATAAATCTTATGGAAACTCATGGGTTGGTGTCTGTAGTGGATTGAATTATGTCCCCCCAAAAGTCATTGAAGCTTGAATCCCCCGCATTTTATGTATTAGAAACTTAGCCCCCACTCTGATTGTTAGGAGGGTGGGAAATCCTGTTATGGTAATTGAAAGGCAGAGCCTTGGAGGGGATCGGATTGTGGGACTGTGCTGAATGGATTAAAGATGGTGGTCAGGGGTGTGGTTCTGAGAGCTTTAAAAGAAGAGAAAAATCTGTCTTGCTCTCTCCTCTCTCTGCTTCCACCATCTTGCAATGCGAGACCCCTGGGTTGCTGTCACCACCTCCAGATGGATTTTGGACTTCCCAGCCTCAGAAACTGTAAGCAAATAAATTTCATTTTCTTTATAAATTACCCAGATCCAGGTATTGTGTTAGAGCAACACAAAAGGGAATGAATACAGTGTCAAATGTACATACTGCACATACGTGGAGATATTTGAATTACAAAAAAGAGTGAAATAGCAGGAGATACAATTCAAAGAGGCCTGAGTTCCAGCAGTATAATCTTGGGAAAGTCCTTTGTTGTGACCAGGATTTTTGGGGTTTTTTTTTCCCCCCCTGCAGTGATAACACACTGAAATTAATTTCAGGTATTGTCATCTCCTAATAGTAAACTTTTCACTGCCTTCCTATGATATTTAGAATCAGTCCCATGGGCTTTACCTCGGCCTATGTGGTGGCAGCCTGCACAATGAATGGCTCCCAGCACTAAGTGGTTAGCCACTTCCTTCTGACCAGGAGAACACAGCACAAGTGATGGGATGTCACTTCTGTCTGAGTCAGTTCAGGCTGCTGTAACAAAGTACCATAGTGTGGGTAGCTTATATCCAACATCAATTTATTCCTCAGAGATCTGGAGCATGGAAGGTGGAGATCAAAGTCCCAGCAGAGTTGGGTTCAGGTGAGGAATCTCTTTTGGTTTGAAGACAGCAGACCTCAGGTTGTATCCTTTAGAGACAGCACTCAAGTCAGCTTTCCAAAGGTACCTCTGACCGTTGACGACAGCTGAAATAACGGGTGGACAGAAGGTCAGAGACAGAACGCGGGAAAGGTGCGGGACACGAGGGAAGAAAGCCCTTCCCGCAGCACTTGGCAGGGAACAGAAACTTAGCGGCCAAACCTCCACCCTCCTGGAGGAATTGCCACACCAGGGAGAGACCTGCGAGGGGAGCGGCGTGGTGGAGCCGGTAGGACCCGGGTGAGGGGGCTGTAGCTCCCGAGCGAGGCAGGGGAGTAGCGTGGTCGGGCTGAGACGGAGGCGGCACGGGGTGCATTAGGAGGGTTCCCCGGGTCCTGAGTTCAGGAGGGGCGGCGGAGGCCAGCGGGGAGGGATGCAGACGGCGGGCGGGGTGCCCGGCGCTGGCAGAGACAGGAGGCTGGGACGCCCTCCTCCCCTCCGGTGGAGCCCAGCGCTGCCCCGCCGTCCGTCCGTCCTTCCGTCCGTCCGTCCCCAGCACGCAGGATCGCCTTGTCCCAGGGCTGCTGCGGGAGCAGCCGGTCGGGGGCGGTGCGGGGGCCAGACCGGAGTAGCAGGTGCAGCTGGGCTGTGGCTTCCTGGTCACGGGCCGTGTCTTGGGGTCCCGGGCCTGGTGAGCCATCGCCGCCGCTGCGAGTGCGAGGGCGGCGGGGACGAGGCCACTGGGGGAGGGCGGGGAGCGGTTTTGTCGTCTTCCTTGTAGGTTGAGTGTGTTCTTTGTATTTCTACTTCCATGACTGCTGACCTTCGTCCCTGCGGACGTGGTGCTGGGGCACGTCAGCGTCATCTTTGAGTTGGAAGAGCCCTGTGCAGCGCTTTGGGAGAGCGGTCTGCTGTGGGGGATCCTCTCGGCATTCGTCTGTCTGGGAGAGGATTGTCTCTCTCCCTGTTTGAAGGATGCTCTTGTCCGGTACATTGCTCTTGTCTTGTTGTTGTTGTTGTTGAATTGTTTATTTGACTAGAAGATCTCTTTGTCTCCTGGACTGGGCGTTTTCTGTTGAAGAATTTACTGAAATCTGTATTAGGACTTTCTTGTGAGTGAGTGACTGAGTGAGTGAGTGAGAGAGAGAGAGAGAGAGAGAGAGTGTGTGTGTGTGTGTGTGTGTGTGTGTGTGTGTGTGTGTGTGCGCGCGTGTCAGTTTGTATGAGAGATTCTGTGTGTGTGTGTGGGGGTGGGTGTGTGTGTGTGTTTTCCTCTCATGCAGCTTTCGGTATTCTTCCTTGGCGTTCTGTGTGGTTTTGACTGTTTGACTAGTGTAAGTGGGGCTGATCTGAGGTTTCATATACAAACTTTTGTGTGGACAGATTTTCAGTTTTCGTTCATATGGACCCAGCGGTAGGATTGCTGGGCCACGTAGTAAGTTTACATTTCACATTTTGAAAAACTACCGACCTGGTTTCCTGGCAGTCTGTAGCATTTTCCAGTCTCTCCGTCAATATATGAGGGTTGTGATATCTCCATAGCCTTGTGAACACTTTGTCTTGACTGTCTTTTTGATTTACAGCCCTTCTAACGGCTACGACACATTATCTCACTGCGGTATTTGATAGACATTTCCTTAAGGGTGACGATGAATATCTCTTTCGGTGCTTATTGGGCTTTCCTATATCTCACTTAGAGAAATGCTTATTTGAATTATCTGAGCAGGTTTGTGGTTGGTTTGTTACGGCGGCTGGCCTGTGTGGGGATCCTAAGCCTTGATCTTGGTATGAGAGCACCACACTCTAACCAACAGAGCGAACTGGCCGACTCTTCCTCTGACCATTTTTTAAATTGGGCTAATTGTCTTTTGCTGTGTGTATATTGGATGAAACGTTTTCAGTAGTCTTGTTAAATAGGAACTGTCCAAGGTCATAATGCCTGTTACGTTAAATGAGCCATTGACCTCATTAAATGGTGATACTGGTGAAGCTTTTTCTTTTCTTTTTTTTTTTTTCCTGCACCTGCTTCATGCCCAGAAGAACGGGCACTTCCCACACAGGCTCTAGAGCCAGCCTTGCCTGCTCTGCACCCAGAGTCACCTGTAGGACTGGATCCATGAGCATCTTCTGAGCCCACAGCAGGGGCAGGGAAGTGGTCACCTCCAGTGATGGAGCTGGCACTTGAGCGATCTCCAGAGCCCTTCCACCCCTGTCCTGTGATACGATGAACCAGCCCAGTGTGGACATGCGTGACATCATGGCATTCTCTCCCAAGCTGTTGGCAGAGCAGGTGATGCTGATGGAGACGGTGAGTGGCTCGGCTCTGCAGAGTGGGGCCTAGAGAGGCTTCCTTCTTGCACCTGATGTCCCAGACCAGCCATTCGTGACCAGAGTGCAGTGATCTGGGTCTGGTATCAGTTACGCATCTTACTAACCACGTGAACTGACCTAGTTTTATAATGCCTGTGACGTTCCTCTCCACACGTCAACAGTACAGATGGGGCACCGACAGCACCAGGTGCACGGAGTGACTGTGAAGATCAAATGAGTTGGGACGTATGGGAAGCAAGGCCAGGCCCTGGGCCATTTGGGGATGGAGGATGCTCTCACTGAGGTGCAGGCAGGTCCATGGGTCCGTTCCACCCACCCTCCCGGGAGGCTTCACCAGCTTCAGCACTTATTTAGCACCTGATGTGGACTAGACACTGTAGCAGAGGCCCAAGTAGAGCCCCTAGTTGTAGCTTCCAAAGGGAGTGTGAATCTGAATGGGGAAATGGACCTGAGGACTCATTAGGATGGGTTAAGATGCCACCTTGAGATGTGCATGCCCGGCACAGCTTCTGGGGGTGGGACTGGTGAGAATAACCTGGCTGCAGTGGTACAGACCCTTCGTCAGCAGTGGTAGGCCTGGGACATCATGTACTTAAATACCCTCAGTGGGTAGAGAACCCAACCCAGGGACTCCTGCCAGCCTCCGGCCACATGCTGAGCTTCCTGGGCTCCAGCTCAGACCACCGTCACCTGCCTGGGGACTGCAGGATACTGTGGATTCTGAACTGGGGTGGGCCATGCCCCCGCAAAGTTCTCCTCCTCTCTAGTAGGTGTGCAAGAAGGTGGTGCCCTGTGACCACCGGAACCCCCGCTGGTCCCAGGAGAACAAGAAGGTCAAGGAGCACCTGGCAGCAACTGTCCATGCCACCTTTACCCCGTTCAACAGTGTGGCCGACCGTGTCATCAGCACCTGCCTCGGGGACCACAGCTGGAAGGCCCGGGAACTGCTTTCCGTTTCATAGATTTTTGTGTTTCCTTCTCAGGAGAGCCACCATTTAGGACGTTTTTCTCACTCTCTGCCATTGTCTGTACCCTGCCTGGCACGTCTGTTCACTGTCTGAAGAAGACACGGAGAGACATTGGGAGGTGGGGAGGACATCTCCCTACCAGGGAAGGAGCACCAGGGATGACCGGGGACCTCTGTTGTGCTAAACATTGCTTCCTCGGTGAGCCTGGAAGTCGCTGGGGCCAGGGACACCGGAGGCTGCGATGAGCTGGTTGAAGAGGCCTGTCAATCTTTCTGGGACCTTAGGCCAGCAGTTCTGCCCCAGGATTCAGTGTTTATCAACTGTCAGGCACAGGCTGGAGCCAGTTGGACACTATCAAGTGTTTAGTAACAGCAAAGGAACTCTCTGCACAACTGAAATCTCAACTGTAAAACCAGAGCCGCTCAGTTGAAATGGGGATGGGGCGCAGGTGGCCAGCGTGAGAGCTCCTCTGCCCAGTCCCTCGCAGCCCTTAGGACTCAGAGAAGCCCAGCTGGAAATTCTCATCCAGACAATGGGAATTCTTTGGATTTTCAAACTAAAGGAATTTGAACTCACACAACTCCACATTATTCACACTTTTTCCTCTTTGCCCTCTCCGGTGGGGGGAGGGGGAAGCTTCCCGAAATTTCAAAAAGCTGTGTGCCAAAGACAGCTCACTGAGTAGAAATGTGCTCATCTAGTAAAGAGGAGGGGAGGGGATAGGGGAGTGACTTGGGGGAAACAACAGGGCGAGAGTGGAAGGGGCGCCTGCCTGGTGGTGATTTTAACTTTCCCCCCGAATGTTTCTGTGAAAACTCTCAGGCTTGTCCAGATTGATAGGAATAGAGATGCGTTTGTGCAGAGGCACTGGGGGTTCTGTGGACAGGAAGCCCTGGAAATGGGTGCAGTGATGCAGCTGTGCTGTGCTGGGGTGGAAGAGAAGGCCGTGGAGAGAAGGAAGGGCACCTACCTTCCCTGGAATAGAAGGGATGAGAAGTGATGACAGCAGACACAGTCAAGTAGTCACCTGAAATGCGTTGTCATCTGAAGGCTCACCCAGGAAAGAATGGGCTTCTGACCTCACTCAGGGTGTTGGCATCATTCGTGTCTGGTGGTGTGTGACTGGGAGCCCCAGCTTCTGACTGGCAAATGTGGGCTGCCCTCAGCGTAGGGGCCACTGCAGTTCCCCACCTCGTGAAACTTTCCACAGTTCAGCTGGAGGGTGTCTCTCCAGGCTGCCCCGTGGTTTCTTGTACAACAGACCAGATTCATGGTGGCAGCAGCCTGTCAGCTTTCCTCTATTCACCCGGACTGGAAAAATCAGATTCTTCCCACACTTAAAAGAGGAGGGTGACACAGAGAGCAAAGGTTGCGGACGTCATGAGGCCATTTTAAGATTCTTCCTCCTACGCCCACCTTTCTACGGAATCCGGTTCGTGATTTTAGAAAAAGCTTCCCCTCGCATTATTGGAGAAATGGTGTTCTATTAAAGAAAACCGACATAAAAATAATGGTCCCCAAAGGTGGGAGAAAAGAAGATTTCCCTCGATCGGGACTTCTCAGCCTTGGCAATCTTGATATTTTGGGCTGGGTAATTCTTTGCCAGGCATGAGACGGTGCGACGTAGGAGATGATGGTAGCTACCTACTAGACGCCAGTGGAAACCTTCATGTGAAAACTAGGAATGTCTCCACAGGTGTTACAAGGTGTCTTGTGGGAGGCAAAACTGCCCCAGCCGAGAAGCACTGCTACACCCCATCTGCAAATATACACACGTGGCGGGCAGTCTTTGCTTGGCGTGGTAGCGCAGAACTCTAAGAATGACCATACGAGCTTCCGGTATTTTACTGTTTGAACTTTCAGGGCTGTGAAATACGTCTGGGATTTCCTTGAATGTGCAGTGTTACTGGCATCACTATTTCTGGGCTATCTGTTCCTTTGACAAGTTCTCTTATTTGTGTGTGTAAGGTCACCTTCACTGTGGCTGAGTAGTGGGAGTCTTTGCAATGGCAGAAGTGTCAAGATTCTCACAGTTGCCCACTTTCCCCGCCTCTATTTACATTTGATTCCAGTTTCCTTTCCAGCCTCATCACTTCTTGTTTCTTTGTTGCACTTTCATCCTTGTCGGCAAATTCCCTTTCCTGAGTGAGTGAGTGTCGGTCTCTGTTAACTGCCACATGGCTTATCACTGGGAGTCCGGGAGGCGACACAGCTACACAAGCTGCTGTCTGTGCGTGTAGTGGGGAACAGATGCACAGCCACCCCTTGCCAAACAGACTTGGAAAGGAGGGACATGACTGGACACTGATGATGACGCCCATCTGTTGTTTGTGTAGGGACTGTGGGCCGACGGGAGAGCCCTGAGTTTGCACGGTAGCACTTGAGGTGTTCGCTCACGGTTCCTGGCCTGTGGTACTGACATTTGAACAGTGTTGTTGAGGGACTGGTGTATTTAACTAGACGGTGGTGACAGAGAACCATGCGTATGGACACACTTCAAAGAAGGAAACACGTGTGTGTCCACAGAATGCTGAAAAATCTAAACTTTCTAACCCCTCCAAGAAAACGTGGGAAGATGTGGAGTGAGACAATATTTTAAAACCGAGCACCAAATGATCTGCCACTTCTCCCTCAGGAGATTAGACCCTGAGAATCTACAGAGAAGAGAAAATGCAGCTCCACGCAACTGCTATCGGTGCAGAAAGCTTTGCAGTAGCTTTCAGCGAGAAAGAGCTCTTCCGTCGGTTCAGCAGGATAGACAGATGGTGGCGTGTGCGCGCTGCTGGAGCTCGCTGTCACGTTGACACGCAAGCAGTTATTCTGTCTGTGTTCATAGGGCACCATCTCCAAAGATCAGATATCGTCAAATTAAATATTGAAAGACGCACAACGTGCAACGTGACTATATTGATTTTAATGAAAACACCAAGAAAGACAATACTCCTGTGATTCCAGGTAAAGATAGGTGTGTTGGTCCGTTTAGTGTTGCTATAGAATACCTGAAACTGGGTGTTGTTTGAAGAGAAATGGCATTTATTTCTCTCAGTTTCCGAGGCTGGGAAGTCTAAATGCCATTTGGTGGTGGCGACAGTGACTCGGGGTCTCACCTTGCATGATGGTGGGAGCAGAGAGAGCAGAGAGAGAGAGAGAGAGAGAGAGAGAGGCAGACTCTCCTCTTCTTCTTAATGCCCCCAGAACCACGCCCCCGACCACCATTTTCAATCCTTTCACTACTGCAGGGTCCTACAATCCTCTCACCTCTTCAAGGCTCCACCTTTCATATTACCGTAATCGGCTTTCCCACCCTCTTCACAGTCCCACGGGGGACTAAGTTTCTAATCCACAAAACTTGGGGGACACATTTCAAGCTTAAGTGAGTTTGGGGGGGGACATAATTCAACCCACTCCAATAGGTAAAACTGAAAAAGGGATTGAATTTATTAGAATCAGGGCCGGTCGGAGGTGGAGCTGGGAAGGCAGTTGCGGCTGCCTGCCTTCCTTGGGCCTGCTCTTCTTTGCCTCGAGGGTGTCGCCGGCCTAGTGGGATGGGGGCTCCAGCTGGCAGGAGAGCTTGTAGCTGCAGGACAGAGAGGCAGCTGCGAGTCTACCTAGCGGGAGCCACACCTCAGCTCTCCCTCCCAGTGCGTGCCCCCTAGCTGGAGTCCTGGTGCCCCAGGGGTCACCGTGCAACAGGGTCTGTGGCTGACCAGACAGCCATGGCCCCAGGCTCTCTGCAGCTGCCACCAGAAAGAGTCCCCTATGCCCTGACTATCATCAAATTCCTGCAAGGCCCTCACCTCTCGTTGTCACTGAGCCACTCAGTGGAGGTAAACCAGTGTCTGAATTCTTCCTCCTTCTCGATGTGGTAATTGTTGGCTGCCACCTGGAGGAGCTGGATCTCTCTGAGGACTTTAACTTCCTGGGGCCACAGAAAAAAACAGGATGCTGACAGGGCCTGGGTGGGAGATGCTAAAGGGGCCTTGTGGGGGAGGGATGGAGCAGGGAGCTGGTTGGCAGACTTGTCTCTCAAGTGATACCCTCCTCTCCTTCCATCCCATCCATGCCCCAACCTGATCTCAGAGTCGGGTTCCAACAGTCTGTCCCCCAGAAATGTGTCCTTGATTCCTGTCCCCTTCCCACACCCTCCAGTGGGATGGGATGCCCCCCTCCGTCTCTCAAATCTTCCTAATACATCAGAGTTGCAGGGGATGCAGGCAGGAAGTGTCCTGCCCGGGTGAGAGGGGCCGTCTCTGACTTCCACATCCCCACGCTCCCTCGAGCGAGGGCCGCAGCTACTCACCTTCCGCCTTTTCTGGGTGTTGAATACCTTTCCCTGAAAGAGTGATGGTCCGAGTCTCTCAGAAAGGCCCCCTAGCCCATTTCTAGCCCCATCCTCACCCGTTCCCGTGTTGCACTAAGGCCAGGGCCACCGGGGTCAGGGGGTTTGCACAAAACAGGGCTTGCACCTAGGTCAGGCTCTGAGCTCTGGAGAAGGATGACATGGGAGCTGAGGATCGAGGACCTTCTGTCTCAGCCCTCCCTGATGACAAGTGAGGATGCTGAAGCCTCTGATCAAAAGGGGCTGCTGGCCACTCCCAAGCTGCCTGCCATCAGAGGGGCCCGATCTCACTCTCTTCCCATGGCAAGCAACGAAGGGAGAGGCTGAGTCCAGCTGAGCTCTGCGACTTGTCCACTTGGAGAACAGGGACTGGGTGGGGGCTTATGCGGAGGCTCCATCGCTCACGGGTGAGAAGGGCGTGACACCCCCAGCACACGGGCAGCCGTGAGGTCTCGTGAGTGGAGGTTTGCCGAGTGCTGAGTTCTAAGGGCTCTCCCCTCCCCAGCCTCAGGGTCCTGGCCCCCGAGCTGCCCGTCCCCAGGCTCACTCACATCCACATAGTCGTCCATCGCAGCGTCTAACATCACCAGGTCGCTGAGATAGGTTCCCAGGAAGGGGACGATGCCCTGTGACATTGGGGTGGTAGTGGTGATGAGCACCAGCTCCTGGGTGTCCACACTTGGCTTATTCTATCAAAATCTTATCAACCTCGTCTTTCTGGACCCCCCCCCCCCGCAGCCAGGTTTTCCACTTGGAGCCACAGAGCAACCTCGGGCGCCTCCCCTCTGTGGCCACACTGCTCTCTCCCCGGCTGGCGTCCAAAGACACCGTGTACCCCCTAGCTACCTCTGTGGTGAACGTTTCATGTCACAGTGGTTACGTGGTTCCTGCCACACCTCGCTCTGTAATCCCCTCTAGGCCAGCTCTTCCAGGTCCTGGACCTGGTGTCCCTAACAAAGGCATCTCAGATGCCCTGGCCACAGGAAGGCAGGCCCCTTAGGGTGGAAGCTGTCTCCTCTTTGGATGTGGAGGCCTCCAGCTGGAAGGGAGGGGCCCCTGTCATCTACTCCCTAGAGCCCCTCCCAGTCACAGACACACTCGCCTTTTTCTGCTGCCGCTGCCTCATCTGGGCTCTCTGATGGTTCATCTCCAAGGTGGCCAGTTTGACAGTCCCCACCTGACAGGGTCAGGGACAAGGTTAGTGCTATGTCCAAATGAATGTCCCCTCCTAAGTTCATGTGGAAACATGACACCCACTGTAACTGTATTAAGAGGGTGGAAGATTCTACAACGCTGTTTGAAAGGTGGGGCCCTGTAAGAGGTGACTGGATTAGGACTACTCTGCCCTCACGAATGAACGAATTCGTTCGTGGGCTATCGTGGAACCGGACTGGCGGCTTCCTAAAGAGTGCGTGGACATACGCTCTTGCCCTCTTGCCATCTGATACGCTGTGCCACCCCCTGACTCTGCAGAGAGTCCCCCCCGCCCCGCTGGAGTAAGACCCTCACTAGATGTACCCCCTCTGCTTGGACTTTCCAGCCTCCTAAACTGTAGGAAAAAAATGCTCGGTTTCTTTAAAAATGACCCAGTTTTAGGTGTTCTGTTGTAAGCAACAGAAAACAGTAAGATAGTGAATGAGACTGTCTTCGCCTCACCCAGTTCCACCCCTGCGCCTGACCTTCAGCTCTGGGTATCTGACTCATGAGCTGGTGGAGTGCCACCACCTCCTCTGGCGGCTCTGGTTCTAGAGTTGATGCCAGCTGTGACACTCTCCAGTGTGCGGTCTTGGGCGTGCACCCCGGCCACCCTTCCCTGTTTCCTCATCGGGAGAGGATCCCCTGAGAACTCATATTACTGTCGTCGACGTTGTCCCCGGCACCCCTGGAGGAAGAGGCAGACACAGGCACGCTCCATGAGCCTCGTTAACCTCCTCGCCACTCTGTGAGGCCCGCACAACAGGCTCGTCGTCATCCCTACGGTCTCCGGGTGAGAAAACAGAAGCCGGAGGCGGGGGCGTGCCTTGCCCAGGGCTTCGCGGCCGAGGCCTGGCTTCCTAGAAACTGCTGGGCTAGTTTGCCGAAGGAAGCCCTGCCTACCGCATCCACCAGCGGCCTGGAGGAAGCCACGTGCCGACAGGATGGAGCAGCGTGCGAGGCGGACACCGGCTGCTTCTGCAGCTCCTCTGCCCTCCTGCACAGCCCGGCTGCCATCACCGCGTCCCGTCACCAGGGCTCCTGCCACATTCTCCACCTGGCCACGGCAGACACATCCTTCTCCTGCTAGTCCGCGCAAGACGGGACTGAAGTTTTCCTGTCAACTTTCAGTGAGAAAGCAAAACGCACCACAACAAAACCAAACAACTCACCTCTGCCTATGTCCCCAAACACCTGCCCCCATCTCTCAGCCTCTACTTTACCTTTTTGCTCAGTACCTTCTCTTTTCTACATAAGTTTGCAAAACTACGGGAGCCTTTTCTGTGAAGGGGAAAGAAAGAAAGATTAATTTGGGAATAATGGGGCGACCCGTAAGTTCAAGTTTGTTTGTTTGTCTGTCTGTCTGTTTGTTTTTTTGAGACTGCAAACAATCCAAACTGCCTTGAGGAGAGTTGTCAGCTGGCTTCCTCTGAGTCCTATGGGCTCCGGGGCCCTGGGAGAGGGGCTCTCGTGTTGGTCACCTGGGCCCCGTCCCCATTTCAACTGAGAAGCTCTGTTTTACAGTTTAGACGTGAGTAGGACAAGGTCTTATTGTGTCTAGCAAACACTTGAAACTGCCAGTTTGGTAAAAACCCGTGCCTGACACTTAATGAAAGTAGAAAACAAAGCAAAATGAAACTTTAGCTTGGGGTAAGAAATCCTGGGCTAAGTTCCCGGGGAGTCTCCCAGGGAGAGGAGACCCTAGTCATGAGCCCATTCTTGCCTCAGTGCCTCTGACCTCCCGGTCCCTGCCACGGTCATTAAGGGGGCAATGCCCAAACCTGTGGGGGCGTCCCCGGTCCACCCCTGTGCTCCTACAGGAAGAGGCCCACCCACCTGGAAACTTCTCTCCACGTCCTTCTCATTCGATGGATCGGTGTGCTCTGCAGAGCGGAGAGGATGGCGTGGACTGAGGAGAAGTTCCTGAGGACCAAGCACTCCTGGGGAGGAAAGAGAATGAACCAGGAGGTGGGGAGTTGGAGCCCGCCTGCTCCAGCTTCAGCCCCTCGGCTGACATCTCCCCTCTTGGATGAGGCGGAGAGCCGGGCAGCCACGGGAGGGCACAGCTGGAACCCCACGAGCAGAACTCACAGAGGGAGGATGTTAGCTCAACCCAAGAGCCCAGATAGGAAGTGAGCCTCCAGCACTGGGACATGGGGGTCAAGGCCAGTGTGCCCTGAGAGGAAAGGCCCAGGGATTGTGCAGGGACTTGACCACAGGCGACTGCCCTGATGGTGGTTGTTAATAAAAGGCAGTTCCCAAGTCTGCAGAGAGGGGATCCCCTGGGTCCTCCCACGGCTTACCCTGGCCACCTTGATCCAGTGCTCCAGCACCCTGGCTCTGTCCTGGGCCTTCCTGCTGTCATCCCCAAGGCAGGTGGTGATGACGCAATTGGCCACATTGTTAAATTGGGCGACGGTGGCACGAACGGTGGGTGCCAGGTGCTCCTTCCCCTTCTTGTGGTGTTGGGACCAGATGGAGCCCAGGCAGTCATAGGGCACCACCTCCCTAAACAGCTCCTGGAGAGGAAGAGTGTGTCACACACAGGCTACTCTTGTGAAAGAGTTTGGATCTGGCTATGCGCCCACTAAAGGCACCCAAGAGCTAATACTGGCAGGCAAGGAACGAGTGGCATGGTCAGGCAGGCCGTTCTCACTAGCTCCGAGCACTAGAAAATGGCTCGGGTGTGCTCATCTTGAGGCCGCATCCAGTGTGCATCCTGATGAGCCCTTTGTTCTATTTCCTTCCTCAGATGCGCACTGCCTGTGGCAGCTATGACTACGGGTTCTCTTAGGGGGTCTGCTAGGGAGTCGAGTCCATCTCAGGTCCTAAGAAGTGCTGAGGTTGGTGAGGTCACACGGGAGGATGGGTGGGTAACTCCTGAACCCAGCTGCCCCTCAGTGAGCACCCTCCGTCAACCAGAGAAGCCAGGCCCCCGTGCTGCTTTCTCTCTGTCCCTTTTCATGTTAGCTTGGGTCGCTCTGCAACTGGTACTGTTGATGTCTCAACTTGACTGTCGACATGTGGACAGGGAAGGCTTGGGAATGAAGAAACTCATCCAGGTCACATCATTGGTAAGATGTGGAGCTGGTATTGGACCCAGATCACTGGACTCTGGTGAGTAATGGCTTGTCTGGGACACCAGGTGCAAGAAGGACAGCCTGTCTAGGCAGCCGCCCTCCTCGCCCCCCGCAGAGGCGAGCTGCTCACCGCGTCCATCAGAGTCAGCTGCTCTGCCAGCAGCTTAGGAGGGAATGCCCTGATGTCCCACAGGTCTCCACGGGGCCGGTTCAATGTTGCCACAGGAGAGGGGCACGAGGGCTTTGAAGGGTCCTCTAGCTTCAGCCGTATCACATGTGGTGGCTCTTCTCCTGGCACTGCTGCTGGCACGGAAGCTGGCGGTGGACCCAGTTGTCCAGGTGACTCTGAGTGCAGGGCGGGCCCCAGCTCTACCGGAGGTGCTGGCACTGGCTCTAGAGCTTGCCTGGGAAGTGCCTGTGGTTCTGGACATGAAACAGGAGCAGGGGGAAAAATAGAAAAGGTTCACCAGCATCAGTCATTTCCCACTGGCCTTTCCAAACACGGAAAGGATCTGACTGCATTAAAGGGAGTTCTAGCCCCAAAGCACCACCCCTGGTAATTCTTCCAGACTGCGGTCCCCTCACCATCTGTTTCTGCCTCAAAGAGCTCTGGGTGCCTCAGGTTGGTCAGCAGAACGTACACACTGGCACCCGTGTCCAATCCAGGCAAGCTGACCTGCACGTGGTCGATCTTCACTTTCAACGATGGAAAGTGCAGGGGCTGATGGAAATCTGTGCAGAAACGCTCCGGCATAGTGACCACAGTGTGACAGATGGTGCTGGAAGTGTGAGAGTGGGCAGCAAAGTCAGAGGCTGGCCTTTGCTTCCACGCTGTGCTCCCAGGGCACGCTTGCGTGGTTCTGGGCCCCTGGGCCTGCCACTGCCTGTCTAGAGGACACACCCCTCCCCCACCCAAGCCCTGTGTGGCGGTCCTGACAGTGGCAGACCTGGCCATTAGACAGGACAAGTACAGACCCTCGTGAGCCTCACCCTTACACTCACATGGGTTTTCCGAAGGGACGGGACACCCACCTATGTGCACCTGTGAACTAAGGACCAAGGCCCCAGGCAGGTCTGTGGGCAGGTTGCTCATAACTTCAGGCCTGAGCCGCTGTTGTCTGGGTCAGGAGGGACAGAGGTGGGATGGAGGACGGGCAGAGCTAGGATGCCACTGTCCTGGGGACGTGTCTCTCGAGAGCTGGCGGTGAGCCCCAGACTCCCCCTGTTTTGCAGGGAGACTGTGACCCCATCCACAGCTCCGTTGGACTCCTTTTCACTTGCAGGGAAAGCCCCCAGACCTCAGCGCCCTCGTGGGAATTACAAGTTGTCTCAGATTCACAGCTTTGTCAGTCCCTCCCCAGCCACGGTCCGTATGTGCCCCCGCACTCTGGGGTACAGTGAGCTCTCTCTCTGGATCAAAAGTCCACATACTTTCTAGTTGGGTGCCGGGCCTGTCATTGGGGGTAGGACGCGGGAGAATGCACCTCCACCTTGAGGAGGCCACGAGGGCGTCACAACTGACATGCTGTGGACGTGACGTGCTCACGGTGTCTACCGTGAGTATCTCACTCCATGACTAGAATTGAGACCCAGTGTCTGTGGTCTGCTTTGGTCACTGAATTATGCCAAGCGTCTAGAAAAGTGACTTTACAAAGGAAGGGCTTCTAAATGTGTTGAATAAGTAAGCCCCAAGCAGAGCATTCCCAGATATCTGAGTGGACCTGGGGTCCCTTCCTCTGGTGCCCATGGAGCCTGTTCGTTCTATATCAGGGACAAAGACAAGTTAGAAGAAATCTCAAATAAAAGTGCTAAATCAGATATGCCTTCTCTGGGCTTTTGCAAACTCAGAGAGACACCGGCCATGGGGTGGGGGTGGGGGGCATGAGGCAGAGAGCTTTTTCAGCCAAACAGGAAAGAAAAATAATAAATATGAACAAGCACAGTGCATCCAGCTGAGCCAGGCACTAGGCATCTCCTTGCCATGTCTTATGAAATTTGGCCCCTATAAAGACTCGATGGGGTTCATCCTCTTACCACCCCACTCCTCAGAGGAGCAACCAGGCTCAGAGTGCTGCAGTGGCATTCCCGAGACACAGCTTCTAGGTGGCAGGGTCACCACGGTGCCTTGGAGGGGGCGGGCACTCACCTACTGAAGAGCTGGTCCAGGAACTGTGGGATGGTGGCGAAGTCCCAGTAGGAGCAAAGGAAGGTGGAGAAGTGGGGGACCGTTCTGCCCTGGAGAGCTGGCAGCAGGGACTCCAGCAGCTTCGCCCTTGTGCCTGGCTGGAGGGTCCGCATCATGCGGATCTCTTGCAGGTCCAGGGTACGACCCTTTTTACCCTGGAAGGAACAAGGAGGGACACGCTTTCAGTGTCATCACCGTGAATCGCCAGAGAACTGGGGCCTGGAGCTCAGACCAGGAAGCCCCAACCCTTTAGGGATCTGCTCATGTGGGAGACATGAGTGACCGTCGTGAAAAAGATTATAGGCTCTCAAAGCAAAAGTTGACGTGGGGGCGCTGGACAGAAAAGAACTGAGAAAGTAGTACCTTCGCAGTATCTTCAATGTGGTTTGTTAGCTGTGGAGCAACTAAGTGCCTGTATTAGTAGCCTGTATTAGAGATCACTGTCCCGGTGAGTTCTCAAAAATGACTCCCACTGTAGCCACAGGAAACACAGGCATTTGGATGTCAGTGGCTGCTCGACAGCACACAGGTCGGCGCTGAGAACTGTCCTCAGCTGTGGCTGCAGGTTCCCACTGAGCTCCCAGGGGCTTGGTCTGCTGCTGGCATGGGAAGGAAGGGGGCGGTGGGAACCTCATTTCCTCCCCATTTTGGAGACTGTGTGCAGAGAAAGACACCTGAAGAGAACCCTCACAACTTAAACAACACAATTGTGCTCCTTTCATTTAGATCAGAGAGAGCCACGCTGATCCCAGATGCCACACAGTGGGAGCGCTGGCAGCTTCTGGGGCAGGAGGAAGCCCATTGCAGTGCCAAGATCTGAGCAGACGATTGAGGAAAAAGAAAGACCAAGTGTGCGGTAAGTGGCTGACTGTGACTGAGACGTATCCGTTGCGAGGTTGAAAATGAAGGAAAACAAATGGTCATCTTATTTGCCACAAGGTCTCCAGACGGGTAAAATATCGAAAAGAATGTTAACACCCAGGAAAGGCTGAGGCAGGGAAGCAGCTCCGTTCTGAGACTGCTGCTGACCATGCACCTGCTACATCACTTTGGAAAGTCATCTGGCTTTAGCTATCAACATTTGACACGTGCACAGCTCTTGACCCAGGAATCCCTCTCCCCGGAGGCTGTTTTAGGAGGGGATTAGTATATGTTCTGGGCTGAACTGTATTCCCTTCTTAAAATTCACAATTGATGTTGTCATACCCAGTGCATAAGGTGATGACTGCGGTAGGACACAGGTCTTTGGAAAGGCAATTAAGTTTGAGTAAATTCGTTAGTGTTCGCTTTGATTTGACATGACACGGGCCGTCACAGGAAGACGTGGTAAGGACACAGAGAAGCAGTAGAGAAGAGCATGTGAACAGAGGTATAGAACGTGGCCGTCTCCAAGCCCAGGAGAGAGACCTCAGGGGAAACCACCCCAGCCAACAGCTTGACATCAAATTTCTAGCCTCCAGAATTGTGGGAACATATATTTTTGTTGTCAGAGGCCTCTAGTGTGTGGCGCTGTGTTACGGCATCCCTAGCCAGCTCACACAGTCTGTCGGGCACACATAAGATGTTCCCTGCAGCGCGGCTGAAGTGGAAATTACAACTGAACCGTGTCACGTTCCACCGGCACCGAGAGACTGAACTGCCAGGGAAAATGGCCTCTGTTACAGGAAAACATGAAGACATGGGAGGGCACAGCTCCCGGCCTGGTGGGGCTCCAGCGATGTGCTCTGCGAGATGACCCATTGCAGACAAACGTGTAGAACAGCCGGACCCCCTTTTTTGTGTGACTTCTCTTTTGTGTGTGTGTGAGCACACCCTGCCCCAAAAGGGGGATGGTTTGTAAGTCTTGGAGGAGACCTGGGAGGCAGCGGGGCTGACTGCTGCACAGGACACCTGGGGTGGGGAGCTAAGACAGTAAGAAGAGTGGCAACGAGCAGAGATACTCACGGCCTAGTGTAGAGTGAAACCACACAGAAGTGCCTACTCTTATAGTCCTGCAAGTGAGAGAACAGGGACTTTGCACCTTAAGCGAGTTGCCAGTGGGTAGTACTAGAGGCCAGATTCCTGTGGGAGTGGGACTGTGGGTCACTCCAGTGGGAACGCTTGAGTATAGTTTCCAGGGGAGTCCCCATATTTGGGTCGGGGTCCTGGGCCCACTCTGGTCATTTTGCGTTCCTTTCTGTGGAGACCTCTCTGTGCCTGCTCTCACCTTAGACCAGCGCTGGCCTTGGTGGGTGACATGGTGCGCCTGCCCCTTGTCCAGGGAGATGGGGTATTCGGACCCATCGGACACCTCCTCGGTGATCTCCTGCGTGGAGCTCTGTAATGAGAGTGGCCGGCATTTGGGCCAGTAAGAGTCAGCAGCCTCCTGCCTGTGTCCGTGGGAGATACCCCGACTAGAAATTCTGCCCCCCTGATCGGGCACAGAGAAGCATCTGCATAGACCTCTAGCCAGGGAGGAAACCAGATAACAGCTGGAGGTGAAGAATTTACTTCTGAGGATACAGACTTGGTCCCTAACAGTTACTTTCCCATCCTTCCAGCCACAACGTGAGACGTGGACAGACCTTCCAGGGTTTCATCCCCTAACGCGACCATCTCCTGTTCAGGAGGGGCCCTTCTCCTCCTCTTTATCTTTATTCTCTCTCTCTCTCTCTCTCTCTCTCTCTCTCTCACTCTCTCACTCTCTCTCACTCTCACTCTCTCTTGCACACACACACACACACACACACAGGCACACACACACAGGCACACACACACACACACACACTCTCACATACACACACACACACACACCGTGATTGGAATTTGGTGAAAAACTGCCCAGATGGGATCACAGGTGTGGACTGTCCTGGATTGGGCTACCCTGTGTTACCTGGGGGTGCCCCCTGCCAAACGGCCACAGGCATCGGAGGAGAGGACGGAACCAACGTCTCCATCGTCTCCACAGGCTCTCTCTCCAGGAATTCCTGAAGTGAGATCGTCGAAAACTCGGGATGCGACCTGAATCCATCTTTCTCTCTTGGCAGTTGCTTACCAAGTGAGCTGCACGGTTACCAGAGTTCTAAGTTCTCTTGCGGTCCATCACTAAGGAAGTGAGGTCACTTCTTATAAGATTCCATGACATGGGGTCCTTCCTTCAGTATGATCTACCCAGTGGTCTCTCTGGGCTGACGACTGCTCACCCTCTTCCCCCATGTCAACTCCTTAACTGCACACAAGTGTGCAAACACAGCACTCCCTCAGCCCCTTGGGTGTGCAGCAAGGGCCCCAGGTTTCAAGGCAGGGGTTGGTCAGAATCTGCTTTTTCTCACCATTTCTGTGATCCAAGACAGGATATCGTGTCTTTCAAGACCTGCCCAGTTTCCCAACATGCCCAGTGGGGATTGTGCAAGCCTTTATTTCCTACGAAATTCATGAGGTGTCTATGAGATAAATCTTATGGAAACTCATGGGTTGGTGTCTGTAGTGGATTGAATTATGTCCCCCCAAAAGTCATTGAAGCTTGAATCCCCCGCATTTTATGTATTAGAAACTTAGCCCCCACTCTGATTGTTAGGAGGGTGGGAAATCCTGTTATGGTAATTGAAAGGCAGAGCCTTGGAGGGGATCGGATTGTGGGACTGTGCTGAATGGATTAAAGATGGTGGTCAGGGGTGTGGTTCTGAGAGCTTTAAAAGAAGAGAAAAATCTGTCTTGCTCTCTCCTCTCTCTGCTTCCACCATCTTGCAATGCGAGACCCCTGGGTTGCTGTCACCACCTCCAGATGGATTTTGGACTTCCCAGCCTCAGAAACTGTAAGCAAATAAATTTCATTTTCTTTATAAATTACCCAGATCCAGGTATTGTGTTAGAGCAACACAAAAGGGAATGAATACAGTGTCAAATGTACATACTGCACATACGTGGAGATATTTGAATTACAAAAAAGAGTGAAATAGCAGGAGATACAATTCAAAGAGGCCTGAGTTCCAGCAGTATAATCTTGGGAAAGTCCTTTGTTGTGACCAGGATTTTTGGGGTTTTATTTTCCCCCCCTGCAGTGATAACACACTGAAATTAATTTCAGGTATTGTCATCTCCTAATAGTAAACTTTTCACTGCCTTCCTATGATATTTAGAATCAGTCCCATGGGCTTTACCTCGGCCTATGTGGTGGCAGCCTGCACAATGAATGGCTCCCAGCACTAAGTGGTTAGCCACTTCCTTCTGACCAGGAGAACACAGCACAAGTGATGGGATGTCACTTCTGTCTGAGTCAGTTCAGGCTGCTGTAACAAAGTACCATAGTGTGGGTAGCTTATATCCAACATCAATTTATTCCTCAGAGATCTGGAGCATGGAAGGTGGAGATCAAAGTCCCAGCAGAGTTGGGTTCAGGTGAGGAATCTCTTTTGGTTTGAAGACAGCAGACCTCAGGTTGTATCCTTTAGAGACAGCACTCAAGTCAGCTTTCCAAAGGTACCTCTGACCGTTGACGACAGCTGAAATAACGGGTGGACAGAAGGTCAGAGACAGAACGCGGGAAAGGTGCGGGACACGAGGGAAGAAAGCCCTTCCCGCAGCACTTGGCAGGGAACAGAAACTTAGCGGCCAAACCTCCACCCTCCTGGAGGAATTGCCACACCAGGGAGAGACCTGCGAGGGGAGCGGCGTGGTGGAGCCGGTAGGACCCGGGTGAGGGGGCTGTAGCTCCCGAGCGAGGCAGGGGAGTAGCGTGGTCGGGCTGAGACGGAGGCGGCACGGGGTGCATTAGGAGGGTTCCCCGGGTCCTGAGTTCAGGAGGGGCGGCGGAGGCCAGCGGGGAGGGATGCAGACGGCGGGCGGGGTGCCCGGCGCTGGCAGAGACAGGAGGCTGGGACGCCCTCCTCCCCTCCGGTGGAGCCCAGCGCTGCCCCGCCGTCCGTCCGTCCTTCCGTCCGTCCGTCCCCAGCACGCAGGATCGCCTTGTCCCAGGGCTGCTGCGGGAGCAGCCGGTCGGGGGCGGTGCGGGGGCCAGACCGGAGTAGCAGGTGCAGCTGGGCTGTGGCTTCCTGGTCACGGGCCGTGTCTTGGGGTCCCGGGCCTGGTGAGCCATCGCCGCCGCTGCGAGTGCGAGGGCGGCGGGGACGAGGCCACTGGGGGAGGGCGGGGAGCGGTTTTGTCGTCTTCCTTGTAGGTTGAGTGTGTTCTTTGTATTTCTACTTCCATGACTGCTGACCTTCGTCCCTGCGGACGTGGTGCTGGGGCACGTCAGCGTCATCTTTGAGTTGGAAGAGCCCTGTGCAGCGCTTTGGGAGAGCGGTCTGCTGTGGGGGATCCTCTCGGCATTCGTCTGTCTGGGAGAGGATTGTCTCTCTCCCTGTTTGAAGGATGCTCTTGTCCGGTACAGTGCTCTTGTCTTGTTGTTGTTGTTGTTGAATTGTTTATTTGACTAGAAGATCTCTTTGTCTCCTGGACTGGGCGTTTTCTGTTGAAGAATTTACTGAAATCTGTATTAGGACTTTCTTGTGAGTGAGTGACTGAGTGAGTGAGTGAGAGAGAGAGAGAGAGAGAGAGAGTGTGTGTGTGTGTGTGTGTGTGTGTGTGTGTGTGTGCGCGCGTGTCAGTTTGTATGAGAGATTCTGTGTGTGTGTGTGGGGGTGGGTGTGTGTGTGTGTTTTCCTCTCATGCAGCTTTCGGTATTCTTCCTTGGCGTTCTGTGTGGTTTTGACTGTTTGACTAGTGTAAGTGGGGCTGATCTGAGGTTTCATATACAAACTTTTGTGTGGACAGATTTTCAGTTTTCGTTCATATGGACCCAGCGGTAGGATTGCTGGGCCACGTAGTAAGTTTACATTTCACATTTTGAAAAACTACCGACCTGGTTTCCTGGCAGTCTGTAGCATTTTCCAGTCTCTCCGTCAATATATGAGGGTTGTGATATCTCCATAGCCTTGTGAACACTTTGTCTTGACTGTCTTTTTGATTTACAGCCCTTCTAACGGCTACGACACATTATCTCACTGCGGTATTTGATAGACATTTCCTTAAGGGTGACGATGAATATCTCTTTCGGTGCTTATTGGGCTTTCCTATATCTCACTTAGAGAAATGCTTATTTGAATTATCTGAGCAGGTTTGTGGTTGGTTTGTTACGGCGGCTGGCCTGTGTGGGGATCCTAAGCCTTGATCTTGGTATGAGAGCACCACACTCTAACCAACAGAGCGAACTGGCCGACTCTTCCTCTGACCATTTTTTAAATTGGGCTAATTGTCTTTTGCTGTGTGTATATTGGATGAAACGTTTTCAGTAGTCTTGTTAAATAGGAACTGTCCAAGGTCATAATGCCTGTTACGTTAAATGAGCCATTGACCTCATTAAATGGTGATACTGGTGAAGCTTTTTCTTTTCTTTTTTTTTTTTTTCCTGCACCTGCTTCATGCCCAGAAGAACGGGCACTTCCCACACAGGCTCTAGAGCCAGCCTTGCCTGCTCTGCACCCAGAGTCACCTGTAGGACTGGATCCATGAGCATCTTCTGAGCCCACAGCAGGGGCAGGGAAGTGGTCACCTCCAGTGATGGAGCTGGCACTTGAGCGATCTCCAGAGCCCTTCCACCCCTGTCCTGTGATACGATGAACCAGCCCAGTGTGGACATGCGTGACATCATGGCATTCTCTCCCAAGCTGTTGGCAGAGCAGGTGATGCTGATGGAGACGATGAGTGGCTCGGCTCTGCAGAGTGGGGCCTAGAGAGGCTTCCTTCTTGCACCTGATGTCCCAGACCAGCCATTCGTGACCAGAGTGCAGTGATCTGGGTCTGGTATCAGTTACGCATCTTACTAACCACGTGAACTGACCTAGTTTTATAATGCCTGTGACGTTCCTCTCCACACGTCAACAGTACAGATGGGGCACCGACAGCACCAGGTGCACGGAGTGACTGTGAAGATCAAATGAGTTGGGACGTATGGGAAGCAAGGCCAGGCCCTGGGCCATTTGGGGATGGAGGATGCTCTCACTGAGGTGCAGGCAGGTCCATGGGTCCGTTCCACCCACCCTCCCGGGAGGCTTCACCAGCTTCAGCACTTATTTAGCACCTGATGTGGACTAGACACTGTAGCAGAGGCCCAAGTAGAGCCCCTAGTTGTAGCTTCCAAAGGGAGTGTGAATCTGAATGGGGAAATGGACCTGAGGACTCATTAGGATGGGTTAAGATGCCACCTTGAGATGTGCATGCCCGGCACAGCTTCTGGGGGTGGGACTGGTGAGAATAACCTGGCTGCAGTGGTACAGACCCTTCGTCAGCAGTGGTAGGCCTGGGACATCATGTACTTAAATACCCTCAGTGGGTAGAGAACCCAACCCAGGGACTCCTGCCAGCCTCCGGCCACATGCTGAGCTTCCTGGGCTCCAGCTCAGACCACCGTCACCTGCCTGGGGACTGCAGGATACTGTGGATTCTGAACTGGGGTGGGCCATGCCCCCGCAAAGTTCTCCTCCTCTCTAGTAGGTGTGCAAGAAGGTGGTGCCCTGTGACCACCGGAACCCCCGCTGGTCCCAGGAGAACAAGAAGGTCAAGGAGCACCTGGCAGCAACTGTCCATGCCACCTTTACCCCGTTCAACAGTGTGGCCGACCGTGTCATCAGCACCTGCCTCGGGGACCACAGCTGGAAGGCCCGGGAACTGCTTTCCGTTTCATAGATTTTTGTGTTTCCTTCTCAGGAGAGCCACCATTTAGGACGTTTTTCTCACTCTCTGCCATTGTCTGTACCCTGCCTGGGATGTCTGCTCACTGTCTGAAGAAGACACGGAGAGACATTGGGAGGTGGGGAGGACATCTCCCTACCAGGGAAGGAGCACCAGGGACGACCAGGGAACTCTGTTATGCTAAAGATTGCTTTCTCAGTGAGCCTGGAAGTCGCTGGGGCCAGGGACACTGGAGGCTACGATGAGCTGGTTGAAGAGGCCTGTCAATCTTTCTGGGACCTTAGGCCAGCAGTTCTGCCCCAGGATTCAGTGTTATCAACTGTCAGGCACAGGCTGGAGCCAGTTGGACACTATCAAGTGTTTAGTAACAGCAAAGGAACTCTTTGCACAACTGAAATCTCAACTGTAAAACCAGAGCTGCTCACTTGAAATGGGGATGCGGCGCAGGTGACCAGCGTGAGAGCTCCTCTCCCCAGTCCCTCGCAGCCCTTAGGACTCAGAGAAGCCCAGCTGGAAATTCTCATCCAGACAATGGGAATTCTATGGATTTTCAAACTAAAGCAATTTGAACTCACACAACTCCACATTATTCACACTTTTTCCTCTTTGCCCTCTCCGGTGGGGGGGGGGGAAGCTTCCCGAAATTTCAAAAGCTGTGTGCCAAAGACAACTCACTGAGCAGAAATGTGCTCATCTAGTAAAGAGGACGGGAGGGGATAGGGGAGTGACTTGGGGGAAACAACAGGGCGAGAGTGGAAGGGGCGCCTGCCTGGTGGTGATTTTAACTTTCCCCCTGAATGTTTCTGTGAAAACTCTCAGGCTTGTCCAGATTGATGGGAATAGAGATGCGTTTGTGCAGAGGCACTGGGCGTTCTGGGGGCAGGAAGCCCTGGAAATGGGTGCAGTGATGCAGCTGTGCTGTGCCGGGGTGGAAGAGAAGGCCGTGGAGAGAAGGAAGGGCACCTACCTTCCCTGGAATAGAAGGGATGAGAAGTGATGACAGCAGACACAGTCAAGTAGTCACCTGAAATGCGTTGTCATCTGAAGGCTCACCCAGGAAAGAATGGGCTTCTGACCTCACTCAGGGTGTTGGCATCATTCGTGTCTGGTGGTGTGTGACTGGGAGCCCCAGCTTCTGACTGGCAAATGTGGGCTGCCCTCAGCGTAGGGGCCACTGCAGTTCCCCACTTCGTGACACTTTCCACAGTTCAGCTGGAGGGTGTCTCTCCAGGCTGCCCCGTGGTTTCTTGTACAACAGACCAGATTCATGGTGGCAGCAGCCTGTCAGCTTTCCTCTATTCACCCGGACTGGAAAAATCACAGATTCTTCCCACACTTAAAAGAGGAGGGTGACACAGAGAGCAAAGGTTGCGGACGTCATGAGGCCATTTTAAGATTCTTCCTCCTACGCCCACCTTTCTACGGAATCCGGTTCGTGATTTTAGAAAAAGCTTCCCCTCGCATTATTGGAGAAATGGTGTTCTATTAAAGAAAACCGACATAAAAGTAACGGTCCCCAAAGGTGGGAGAAAAGAAGATTTCCCTCGATCGGGACTTCTCAGCCTTGGCAATCTTGATATTTTGGGCTGGGTAATTCTTTGCCAGGCATGAGACGGTGCGATGTAGGAGATGATGGTAGCTACCTACTAGACGCCAGTGGAAACCTTCATGTGAAAACTAGAAATGTCTCCACAGGTGTTACAAGGTGTCTTGTGGGAGGCAAAACTGCCCCAGCCGAGAAGCACTGCTACACCCCATCTGCAAATATACACACGTGCGGGCAGTCTTTGCTTGGCGTGGTAGCGCAGAACTCTAAGAATGACCATACGAGCTTCCAGTATTTTACTGTTTGAACTTTCAGGGCTGTGAAATACGTCTGGGATTTCCTTGAATGTGCAGTGTTACTGGCATCACTATTTCTGGGCTATCTGTTCCTTTGACAAGTTCTCTTATTTGTGTGTGTAAGGTCACCTTCACTGTGGCTGAGTAGTGGGAGTCTTTGCAATGGCAGAAGTGTCAAGATTCTCACAGTTGCCCACTTTCCCCGCCTCTATTTACATTTGATTCCAGTTTCCTTTCCAGCCTCATCACTTCTTGTTTCTTTGTTGCACTTTCATCCTTGTCGGCAAATTCCCTTTCCTGAGTGAGTGAGTGTCGGTCTCTGTTAACTGCCACATGGCTTATCACTGGGAGTCCGGGAGGCGACACAGCTACACAAGCTGCTGTCTGTGCGTGTAGTAGGGAACAGATGCACAGCCACCCCTTGCCAAACAGACTTTGAAAGGAGGGACATGACTGGACACTGATGATGACGCCCATCTGTTGTTTGTGTAGGGACTGTGGGCCGACGGGAGAGCCCTGAGTTTGCACGGTAGCACTTGAGGTGTTCGCTCACGGTTCCTGGCCTGTGGTACTGACATTTGAACAGTGTTGTTGAGGGACTGGTGTATTTAACTAGACGGTGGTGACAGAGAACCATGCGTATGGACACACTTCAAAGAAGGAAACACGTGTGTGTCCACAGAATGCTGAAAAATCTAAACTTTCTAACCCCTCCAAGAAAACGTGGGAAGATGTGGAGTGAGACAATATTTTAAAACCGAGCACCAAATGATCTGCCACTTCTCCCTCAGGAGATTAGACCCCGAGAATCTACAGAGAAGAGAAAATGCAGCTCCACGCAACTGCTATCGGTGCAGAAAGCTTTGCAGTAGCTTTCAGCGAGAAAGAGCTCTTCCGTCGGTTCAGCAGGATAGACAGATGGTGGCGTGTGCGCGCTGCTGGAGCTCGCTGTCACGTTGACACGCAAGCAGTTATTCTGTCTGTGTTCATAGGGCACCATCTCCAAAGATCAGATATCGTCAAATTAAATATTGAAAGACGCACAACGTGCAACGTGACTATATTGATTTTAATGAAAACACCAAGAAAGACAATACTCCTGTGATTCCAGGTAAAGATAGGTGTGTTGGTCCGTTTAGTGTTGCTATAGGAGAATACCTGAAACTGGGTGTTGTTTGAAGAGAAATGGCATTTATTTCTCTCAGTTTCCGAGGCTGGGAAGTCTAAATGCCATTTGGTGGTGGCGACAGTGACTCGGGGTCTCACCTTGCATGATGGTGGGAGCAGAGAGAGCAGAGAGAGAGAGAGAGAGAGAGAGGCAGACTCTCCTCTTCTTCTTAATGCCCCCAGAACCACGCCCCCGACCACCATTTTCAATCCTTTCACTACTGCAGGGTCCTACAATCCTCTCACCTCTTCAAGGCTCCACCTTTCATATTACCGTAATCGGCTTTCCCACCCTCTTCACAGTCCCACGGGGGACTAAGTTTCTAATCCACAAAACTTGGGGGACACATTTCAAGCTTAAGTGAGTTTGGGGGGGGACATAATTCAACCCACTCCAATAGGTAAAACTGAAAAAGGGATTGAATTTATTAGAATCAGGGCCGGTCGGAGGTGGAGCTGGGAAGGCAGTTGCGGCTGCCTGCCTTCCTTGGGCCTGCTCTTCTTTGCCTCGAGGGTGTCGCCGGCCTAGTGGGATGGGGGCTCCAGCTGGCAGGAGAGCTTGTAGCTGCAGGACAGAGAGGCAGCTGCGAGTCTACCTAGCGGGAGCCACACCTCAGCTCTCCCTCCCAGTGCGTGCCCCCTAGCTGGAGTCCTGGTGCCCCAGGGGTCACCGTGCAACAGGGTCTGCGGCTGACCAGACAGCCATGGCCCCAGGCTCTCTGCAGCTGCCACCAGAAAGAGTCCCCTATGCCCTGACTATCGTCAAATTCCTGCAAGGCCCTCACCTCTCGTTGTCACTGAGCCACTCAGTGGAGGTAAACCAGTGTCTGAATTCTTCCTCCTTCTCGATGTGGTAATTGTTGGCTGCCACCTGGAGGAGCTGGATCTCTCTGAGGACTTTAACTTCCTGGGGCCACAGAAAAAAACAGGATGCTGACAGGGCCTGGGTGGGAGATGCTAAAGGGGCCTTGTGGGGGAGGGATGGAGCAGGGAGCTGGTTGGCAGACTTGTCTCTCAAGTGATACCCTCCTCTCCTTCCATCCCATCCATGCCCCAACCTGATCTCAGAGTCGGGTTCCAACAGTCTGTCCCCCAGAAATGTGTCCTTGATTCCTGTCCCCTTCCCACACCCTCCAGTGGGATGGGATGCCCCCCTCCGTCTCTCAAATCTTCCTAATACATCAGAGTTGCAGGGGATGCAGGCAGGAAGTGTCCTGCCCGGGTGAGAGGGGCCGTCTCTGACTTCCACATCCCCACGCTCCCTCGAGCGAGGGCCGCAGCTACTCACCTTCCGCCTTTTCTGGGTGTTGAATACCTTTCCCTGAAAGAGTGATGGTCCGAGTCTCTCAGAAAGGCCCCCTAGCCCATTTCTAGCCCCATCCTCACCCGTTCCCGTGTTGCACTAAGGCCAGGGCCACCGGGGTCAGGGGGTTTGCACAAAACAGGGCTTGCACCTAGGTCAGGCTCTGAGCTCTGGAGAAGGATGACATGGGAGCTGAGGATCGAGGACCTTCTGTCTCAGCCCTCCCTGATGACAAGTGAGGATGCTGAAGCCTCTGATCAAAAGGGGCTGCTGGCCACTCCCAAGCTGCCTGCCATCAGAGGGGCCCGATCTCACTCTCTTCCCATGGCAAGCAACGAAGGGAGAGGCTGAGTCCAGCTGAGCTCTGCGACTTGTCCACTTGGAGAACAGGGACTGGGTGGGGGCTTATGCGGAGGCTCCATCGCTCACGGGTGAGAAGGGCGTGACACCCCCAGCACACGGGCAGCCGTGAGGTCTCGTGAGTGGAGGTTTGCCGAGTGCTGAGTTCTAAGGGCTCTCCCCTCCCCAGCCTCAGGGTCCTGGCCCCCGAGCTGCCCGTCCCCAGGCTCACTCACATCCACATAGTCGTCCATCGCAGCGTCTAACATCACCAGGTCGCTGAGATAGGTTCCCAGGAAGGGGACGATGCCCTGTGACATTGGGGTGGTAGTGGTGATGAGCACCAGCTCCTGGGTGTCCACACTTGGCTTATTCTATCAAAATCTTATCAACCTCGTCTTTCTGGACCCCCCCCCCCCGCAGCCAGGTTTTCCACTTGGAGCCACAGAGCAACCTCGGGCGCCTCCCCTCTGTGGCCACACTGCTCTCTCCCCGGCTGGCGTCCAAAGACACCGTGTACCCCCTAGCTACCTCTGTGGTGAACGTTTCATGTCACAGTGGTTACGTGGTTCCTGCCACACCTCGCTCTGTAATCCCCTCTAGGCCAGCTCTTCCAGGTCCTGGACCTGGTGTCCCTAACAAAGGCATCTCAGATGCCCTGGCCACAGGAAGGCAGGCCCCTTAGGGTGGAAGCTGTCTCCTCTTTGGATGTGGAGGCCTCCAGCTGGAAGGGAGGGGCCCCTGTCATCTACTCCCTAGAGCCCCTCCCAGTCACAGACACACTCGCCTTTTTCTGCTGCCGCTGCCTCATCTGGGCTCTCTGATGGTTCATCTCCAAGGTGGCCAGTTTGACAGTCCCCACCTGACAGGGTCAGGGACAAGGTTAGTGCTATGTCCAAATGAATGTCCCCTCCTAAGTTCATGTGGAAACATGACACCCACTGTAACTGTATTAAGAGGGTGGAAGATTCTACAACGCTGTTTGAAAGGTGGGGCCCTGTAAGAGGTGACTGGATTAGGACTACTCTGCCCTCACGAATGAACGAATTCGTTCGTGGGCTATCGTGGAACCGGACTGGCGGCTTCCTAAAGAGTGCGTGGACATACGCTCTTGCCCTCTTGCCATCTGATACGCTGTGCCACCCCCTGACTCTGCAGAGAGTCCCCCCCGCCCCGCTGGAGTAAGACCCTCACTAGATGTACCCCCTCTGCTTGGACTTTCCAGCCTCCTAAACTGTAGGAAAAAAATGCTCGGTTTCTTTAAAAATGACCCAGTTTTAGGTGTTCTGTTGTAAGCAACAGAAAACAGTAAGATAGTGAATGAGACTGTCTTCGCCTCACCCAGTTCCACCCCTGCGCCTGACCTTCAGCTCTGGGTATCTGACTCATGAGCTGGTGGAGTGCCACCACCTCCTCTGGCGGCTCTGGTTCTAGAGTTGATGCCAGCTGTGACACTCTCCAGTGTGCGGTCTTGGGCGTGCACCCCGGCCACCCTTCCCTGTTTCCTCATCGGGAGAGGATCCCCTGAGAACTCATATTACTGTCGTCGACGTTGTCCCCGGCACCCCTGGAGGAAGAGGCAGACACAGGCACGCTCCATGAGCCTCGTTAACCTCCTCGCCACTCTGTGAGGCCCGCACAACAGGCTCGTCGTCATCCCTACGGTCTCCGGGTGAGAAAACAGAAGCCGGAGGCGGGGGCGTGCCTTGCCCAGGGCTTCGCGGCCGAGGCCTGGCTTCCTAGAAACTGCTGGGCTAGTTTGCCGAAGGAAGCCCTGCCTACCGCATCCACCAGCGGCCTGGAGGAAGCCACGTGCCGACAGGATGGAGCAGCGTGCGAGGCGGACACCGGCTGCTTCTGCAGCTCCTCTGCCCTCCTGCACAGCCCGGCTGCCATCACCGCGTCCCGTCACCAGGGCTCCTGCCACATTCTCCACCTGGCCACGGCAGACACATCCTTCTCCTGCTAGTCCGCGCAAGACGGGACTGAAGTTTTCCTGTCAACTTTCAGTGAGAAAGCAAAACGCACCACAACAAAACCAAACAACTCACCTCTGCCTATGTCCCCAAACACCTGCCCCCATCTCTCAGCCTCTACTTTACCTTTTTGCTCAGTACCTTCTCTTTTCTACATAAGTTTGCAAAACTACGGGAGCCTTTTCTGTGAAGGGGAAAGAAAGAAAGATTAATTTGGGAATAATGGGGCGACCCGTAAGTTCAAGTTTGTTTGTTTGTCTGTCTGTCTGTTTGTTTTTTTGAGACTGCAAACAATCCAAACTGCCTTGAGGAGAGTTGTCAGCTGGCTTCCTCTGAGTCCTATGGGCTCCGGGGCCCTGGGAGAGGGGCTCTCGTGTTGGTCACCTGGGCCCCGTCCCCATTTCAACTGAGAAGCTCTGTTTTACAGTTTAGACGTGAGTAGGACAAGGTCTTATTGTGTCTAGCAAACACTTGAAACTGCCAGTTTGGTAAAAACCCGTGCCTGACACTTAATGAAAGTAGAAAACAAAGCAAAATGAAACTTTAGCTTGGGGTAAGAAATCCTGGGCTAAGTTCCCGGGGAGTCTCCCAGGGAGAGGAGACCCTAGTCATGAGCCCATTCTTGCCTCAGTGCCTCTGACCTCCCGGTCCCTGCCACGGTCATTAAGGGGGCAATGCCCAAACCTGTGGGGGCGTCCCCGGTCCACCCCTGTGCTCCTACAGGAAGAGGCCCACCCACCTGGAAACTTCTCTCCACGTCCTTCTCATTCGATGGATCGGTGTGCTCTGCAGAGCGGAGAGGATGGCGTGGACTGAGGAGAAGTTCCTGAGGACCAAGCACTCCTGGGGAGGAAAGAGAATGAACCAGGAGGTGGGGAGTTGGAGCCCGCCTGCTCCAGCTTCAGCCCCTCGGCTGACATCTCCCCTCTTGGATGAGGCGGAGAGCCGGGCAGCCACGGGAGGGCACAGCTGGAACCCCACGAGCAGAACTCACAGAGGGAGGATGTTAGCTCAACCCAAGAGCCCAGATAGGAAGTGAGCCTCCAGCACTGGGACATGGGGGTCAAGGCCAGTGTGCCCTGAGAGGAAAGGCCCAGGGATTGTGCAGGGACTTGACCACAGGCGACTGCCCTGATGGTGGTTGTTAATAAAAGGCAGTTCCCAAGTCTGCAGAGAGGGGATCCCCTGGGTCCTCCCACGGCTTACCCTGGCCACCTTGATCCAGTGCTCCAGCACCCTGGCTCTGTCCTGGGCCTTCCTGCTGTCATCCCCAAGGCAGGTGGTGATGACGCAATTGGCCACATTGTTAAATTGGGCGACGGTGGCACGAACGGTGGGTGCCAGGTGCTCCTTCCCCTTCTTGTGGCGTTGGGACCAGATGGAGCCCAGGCAGTCATAGGGCACCACCTCCCTAAACAGCTCCTGGAGAGGAAGAGTGTGTCACACACAGGCTACTCTTGTGAAAGAGTTTGGATCTGGCTATGCGCCCACTAAAGGCACCCAAGAGCTAATACTGGCAGGCAAGGAACGAGTGGCATGGTCAGGCAGGCCGTTCTCACTAGCTCCGAGCACTAGAAAATGGCTCGGGTGTGCTCATCTTGAGGCCGCATCCAGTGTGCATCCTGATGAGCCCTTTGTTCTATTTCCTTCCTCAGATGCGCACTGCCTGTGGCAGCTATGACTACGGGTTCTCTTAGGGGGTCTGCTAGGGAGTCGAGTCCATCTCAGGTCCTAAGAAGTGCTGAGGTTGGTGAGGTCACACGGGAGGATGGGTGGGTAACTCCTGAACCCAGCTGCCCCTCAGTGAGCACCCTCCGTCAACCAGAGAAGCCAGGCCCCCGTGCTGCTTTCTCTCTGTCCCTTTTCATGTTAGCTTGGGTCGCTCTGCAACTGGTACTGTTGATGTCTCAACTTGACTGTCGACATGTGGACAGGGAAGGCTTGGGAATGAAGAAACTCATCCAGGTCACATCATTGGTAAGATGTGGAGCTGGTATTGGACCCAGATCACTGGACTCTGGTGAGTAATGGCTTGTCTGGGACACCAGGTGCAAGAAGGACAGCCTGTCTAGGCAGCCGCCCTCCTCGCCCCCCGCAGAGGCGAGCTGCTCACCGCGTCCATCAGAGTCAGCTGCTCTGCCAGCAGCTTAGGAGGGAATGCCCTGATGTCCCACAGGTCTCCACGGGGCCGGTTCAATGTTGCCACAGGAGAGGGGCACGAGGGCTTTGAAGGGTCCTCTAGCTTCAGCCGTATCACATGTGGTGGCTCTTCTCCTGGCACTGCTGCTGGCACGGAAGCTGGCGGTGGACCCAGTTGTCCAGGTGACTCTGAGTGCAGGGCGGGCCCCAGCTCTACCGGAGGTGCTGGCACTGGCTCTAGAGCTTGCCTGGGAAGTGCCTGTGGTTCTGGACATGAAACAGGAGCAGGGGGAAAAATAGAAAAGGTTCACCAGCATCAGTCATTTCCCACTGGCCTTTCCAAACACGGAAAGGATCTGACTGCATTAAAGGGAGTTCTAGCCCCAAAGCACCACCCCTGGTAATTCTTCCAGACTGCGGTCCCCTCACCATCTGTTTCTGCCTCAAAGAGCTCTGGGTGCCTCAGGTTGGTCAGCAGAACGTACACACTGGCACCCGTGTCCAATCCAGGCAAGCTGACCTGCACGTGGTCGATCTTCACTTTCAACGATGGAAAGTGCAGGGGCTGATGGAAATCTGTGCAGAAACGCTCCGGCATAGTGACCACAGTGTGACAGATGGTGCTGGAAGTGTGAGAGTGGGCAGCAAAGTCAGAGGCTGGCCTTTGCTTCCACGCTGTGCTCCCAGGGCACGCTTGCGTGGTTCTGGGCCCCTGGGCCTGCCACTGCCTGTCTAGAGGACACACCCCTCCCCCACCCAAGCCCTGTGTGGCGGTCCTGACAGTGGCAGACCTGGCCATTAGACAGGACAAGTACAGACCCTCGTGAGCCTCACCCTTACACTCACATGGGTTTTCCGAAGGGACGGGACACCCACCTATGTGCACCTGTGAACTAAGGACCAAGGCCCCAGGCAGGTCTGTGGGCAGGTTGCTCATAACTTCAGGCCTGAGCCGCTGTTGTCTGGGTCAGGAGGGACAGAGGTGGGATGGAGGACGGGCAGAGCTAGGATGCCACTGTCCTGGGGACGTGTCTCTCGAGAGCTGGCGGTGAGCCCCAGACTCCCCCTGTTTTGCAGGGAGACTGTGACCCCATCCACAGCTCCGTTGGACTCCTTTTCACTTGCAGGGAAAGCCCCCAGACCTCAGCGCCCTCGTGGGAATTACAAGTTGTCTCAGATTCACAGCTTTGTCAGTCCCTCCCCAGCCACGGTCCGTATGTGCCCCCGCACTCTGGGGTACAGTGAGCTCTCTCTCTGGATCAAAAGTCCACATACTTTCTAGTTGGGTGCCGGGCCTGTCATTGGGGGTAGGACGCGGGAGAATGCACCTCCACCTTGAGGAGGCCACGAGGGCGTCACAACTGACATGCTGTGGACGTGACGTGCTCACGGTGTCTACCGTGAGTATCTCACTCCATGACTAGAATTGAGACCCAGTGTCTGTGGTCTGCTTTGGTCACTGAATTATGCCAAGCGTCTAGAAAAGTGACTTTACAAAGGAAGGGCTTCTAAATGTGTTGAATAAGTAAGCCCCAAGCAGAGCATTCCCAGATATCTGAGTGGACCTGGGGTCCCTTCCTCTGGTGCCCATGGAGCCTGTTCGTTCTATATCAGGGACAAAGACAAGTTAGAAGAAATCTCAAATAAAAGTGCTAAATCAGATATGCCTTCTCTGGGCTTTTGCAAACTCAGAGAGACACCGGCCATGGGGTGGGGGTGGGGGGCATGAGGCAGAGAGCTTTTTCAGCCAAACAGGAAAGAAAAATAATAAATATGAACAAGCACAGTGCATCCAGCTGAGCCAGGCACTAGGCATCTCCTTGCCATGTCTTATGAAATTTGGCCCCTATAAAGACTCGATGGGGTTCATCCTCTTACCACCCCACTCCTCAGAGGAGCAACCAGGCTCAGAGTGCTGCAGTGGCATTCCCGAGACACAGCTTCTAGGTGGCAGGGTCACCACGGTGCCTTGGAGGGGGCGGGCACTCACCTACTGAAGAGCTGGTCCAGGAACTGTGGGATGGTGGCGAAGTCCCAGTAGGAGCAAAGGAAGGTGGAGAAGTGGGGGACCGTTCTGCCCTGGAGAGCTGGCAGCAGGGACTCCAGCAGCTTCGCCCTTGTGCCTGGCTGGAGGGTCCGCATCATGCGGATCTCTTGCAGGTCCAGGGTACGACCCTTTTTACCCTGGAAGGAACAAGGAGGGACACGCTTTCAGTGTCATCACCGTGAATCGCCAGAGAACTGGGGCCTGGAGCTCAGACCAGGAAGCCCCAACCCTTTAGGGATCTGCTCATGTGGGAGACATGAGTGACCGTCGTGAAAAAGATTATAGGCTCTCAAAGCAAAAGTTGACGTGGGGGCGCTGGACAGAAAAGAACTGAGAAAGTAGTACCTTCGCAGTATCTTCAATGTGGTTTGTTAGCTGTGGAGCAACTAAGTGCCTGTATTAGTAGCCTGTATTAGAGATCACTGTCCCGGTGAGTTCTCAAAAATGACTCCCACTGTAGCCACAGGAAACACAGGCATTTGGATGTCAGTGGCTGCTCGACAGCACACAGGTCGGCGCTGAGAACTGTCCTCAGCTGTGGCTGCAGGTTCCCACTGAGCTCCCAGGGGCTTGGTCTGCTGCTGGCATGGGAAGGAAGGGGGCGGTGGGAACCTCATTTCCTCCCCATTTTGGAGACTGTGTGCAGAGAAAGACACCTGAAGAGAACCCTCACAACTTAAACAACACAATTGTGCTCCTTTCATTTAGATCAGAGAGAGCCACGCTGATCCCAGATGCCACACAGTGGGAGCGCTGGCAGCTTCTGGGGCAGGAGGAAGCCCATTGCAGTGCCAAGATCTGAGCAGACGATTGAGGAAAAAGAAAGACCAAGTGTGCGGTAAGTGGCTGACTGTGACTGAGACGTATCCGTTGCGAGGTTGAAAATGAAGGAAAACAAATGGTCATCTTATTTGCCACAAGGTCTCCAGACGGGTAAAATATCGAAAAGAATGTTAACACCCAGGAAAGGCTGAGGCAGGGAAGCAGCTCCGTTCTGAGACTGCTGCTGACCATGCACCTGCTACATCACTTTGGAAAGTCATCTGGCTTTAGCTATCAACATTTGACACGTGCACAGCTCTTGACCCAGGAATCCCTCTCCCCGGAGGCTGTTTTAGGAGGGGATTAGTATATGTTCTGGGCTGAACTGTATTCCCTTCTTAAAATTCACAATTGATGTTGTCATACCCAGTGCATAAGGTGATGACTGCGGTAGGACACAGGTCTTTGGAAAGGCAATTAAGTTTGAGTAAATTCGTTAGTGTTCGCTTTGATTTGACATGACACGGGCCGTCACAGGAAGACGTGGTAAGGACACAGAGAAGCAGTAGAGAAGAGCATGTGAACAGAGGTATAGAACGTGGCCGTCTCCAAGCCCAGGAGAGAGACCTCAGGGGAAACCACCCCAGCCAACAGCTTGACATCAAATTTCTAGCCTCCAGAATTGTGGGAACATATATTTTTGTTGTCAGAGGCCTCTAGTGTGTGGTGCTGTGTTACGGCATCCCTAGCCAGCTCACACAGTCTGTCGGGCACACATAAGATGTTCCCTGCAGCGCGGCTGAAGTGGAAATTACAACTGAACCGTGTCACGTTCCACCGGCACCGAGAGACTGAACTGCCAGGGAAAATGGCCTCTGTTACAGGAAAACATGAAGACATGGGAGGGCACAGCTCCCGGCCTGGTGGGGCTCCAGCGATGTGCTCTGCGAGATGACCCATTGCAGACAAACGTGTAGAACAGCCGGACCCCCTTTTTTGTGTGACTTCTCTTTTGTGTGTGTGTGAACACACCCTGCCCCAAAAGGGGGATGGTTTGTAAGTCTTGGAGGAGACCTGGGAGGCAGCGGGGCTGACTGCTGCACAGGACACCTGGGGTGGGGAGCTAAGACAGTAAGAAGAGTGGCAACGAGCAGAGATACTCACGGCCTAGTGTAGAGTGAAACCACACAGAAGTGCCTACTCTTATAGTCCTGCAAGTGAGAGAACAGGGACTTTGCACCTTAAGCGAGTTGCCAGTGGGTAGTACTAGAGGCCAGATTCCTGTGGGAGTGGGACTGTGGGTCACTCCAGTGGGAACGCTTGAGTATAGTTTCCAGGGGAGTCCCCATATTTGGGTCGGGGTCCTGGGCCCACTCTGGTCATTTTGCGTTCCTTTCTGTGGAGACCTCTCTGTGCCTGCTCTCACCTTAGACCAGCGCTGGCCTTGGTGGGTGACATGGTGCGCCTGCCCCTTGTCCAGGGAGATGGGGTATTCGGACCCATCGGACACCTCCTCGGTGATCTCCTGCGTGGAGCTCTGTAATGAGAGTGGCCGGCATTTGGGCCAGTAAGAGTCAGCAGCCTCCTGCCTGTGTCCGTGGGAGATACCCCGACTAGAAATTCTGCCCCCCTGATCGGGCACAGAGAAGCATCTGCATAGACCTCTAGCCAGGGAGGAAACCAGATAACAGCTGGAGGTGAAGAATTTACTTCTGAGGATACAGACTTGGTCCCTAACAGTTACTTTCCCATCCTTCCAGCCACAACGTGAGACTTGGACAGACCTTCCAGGGTTTCATCCCCTAACGCGACCATCTCCTGTTCAGGAGGGGCCCTTCTCCTCCTCTTTATCTTTATTCTCTCTCTCTCTCTCTCTCTCTCTCTCTCACTCTCTCACTCTCTCTCACTCTCACTCTCTCTTGCACACACACACACACACACAGGCACACACACACAGGCACACACACACACACACACACTCTCACATACACACACACACACACACCGTGATTGGAATTTGGTGAAAAACTGCCCAGATGGGATCACAGGTGTGGACTGTCCTGGATTGGGCTACCCTGTGTTACCTGGGGGTGCCCCCTGCCAAACGGCCACAGGCATCGGAGGAGAGGACGGAACCAACGTCTCCATCGTCTCCACAGGCTCTCTCTCCAGGAATTCCTGAAGTGAGATCGTCGAAAACTCGGGATGCGACCTGAATCCATCTTTCTCTCTTGGCAGTTGCTTGCCAAGTGAGCTGCATGGTTACCAGAGTTCTAAGTTCTCTTGCGGTCCATCACTAAGGAAGTGAGGTCACTTCTTATAAGATTCCATGACATGGGGTCCTTCCTTCAGTATGATCTACCCAGTGGTCTCTCTGGGCTGACGACTGCTCACCCTCTTCCCCCATGTCAACTCCTTAACTGCACACAAGTGTGCAAACACAGCACTCCCTCAGCCCCTTGGGTGTGCAGCAAGGGCCCCAGGTTTCAAGGCAGGGGTTGGTCAGAATCTGCTTTTTCTCACCATTTCTGTGATCCAAGACAGGATATCGTGTCTTTCAAGACCTGCCCAGTTTCCCAACATGCCCAGTGGGGATTGTGCAAGCCTTTATTTCCTACGAAATTCATGAGGTGTCTATGAGATAAATCTTATGGAAACTCATGGGTTGGTGTCTGTAGTGGATTGAATTATGTCCCCCCAAAAGTCATTGAAGCTTGAATCCCCCGCATTTTATGTATTAGAAACTTAGCCCCCACTCTGATTGTTAGGAGGGTGGGAAATCCTGTTATGGTAATTGAAAGGCAGAGCCTTGGAGGGGATCGGATTGTGGGACTGTGCTGAATGGATTAAAGATGGTGGTCAGGGGTGTGGTTCTGAGAGCTTTAAAAGAAGAGAAAAATCTGTCTTGCTCTCTCCTCTCTCTGCTTCCACCATCTTGCAATGCGAGACCCCTGGGTTGCTGTCACCACCTCCAGATGGATTTTGGACTTCCCAGCCTCAGAAACTGTAAGCAAATAAATTTCATTTTCTTTATAAATTACCCAGATCCAGGTATTGTGTTAGAGCAACACAAAAGGGAATGAATACAGTGTCAAATGTACATACTGCACATACGTGGAGATATTTGAATTACAAAAAAGAGTGAAATAGCAGGAGATACAATTCAAAGAGGCCTGAGTTCCAGCAGTATAATCTTGGGAAAGTCCTTTGTTGTGACCAGGATTTTTGGGGTTTTTTTTTCCCCCCCTGCAGTGATAACACACTGAAATTAATTTCAGGTATTGTCATCTCCTAATAGTAAACTTTTCACTGCCTTCCTATGATATTTAGAATCAGTCCCATGGGCTTTACCTCGGCCTATGTGGTGGCAGCCTGCACAATGAATGGCTCCCAGCACTAAGTGGTTAGCCACTTCCTTCTGACCAGGAGAACACAGCACAAGTGATGGGATGTCACTTCTGTCTGAGTCAGTTCAGGCTGCTGTAACAAAGTACCATAGTGTGGGTAGCTTATATCCAACATCAATTTATTCCTCAGAGATCTGGAGCATGGAAGGTGGAGATCAAAGTCCCAGCAGAGTTGGGTTCAGGTGAGGAATCTCTTTTGGTTTGAAGACAGCAGACCTCAGGTTGTATCCTTTAGAGACAGCACTCAAGTCAGCTTTCCAAAGGTACCTCTGACCGTTGACGACAGCTGAAATAACGGGTGGACAGAAGGTCAGAGACAGAACGCGGGAAAGGTGCGGGACACGAGGGAAGAAAGCCCTTCCCGCAGCACTTGGCAGGGAACAGAAACTTAGCGGCCAAACCTCCACCCTCCTGGAGGAATTGCCACACCAGGGAGAGACCTGCGAGGGGAGCGGCGTGGTGGAGCCGGTAGGACCCGGGTGAGGGGGCTGTAGCTCCCGAGCGAGGCAGGGGAGTAGCGTGGTCGGGCTGAGACGGAGGCGGCACGGGGTGCATTAGGAGGGTTCCCCGGGTCCTGAGTTCAGGAGGGGCGGCGGAGGCCAGCGGGGAGGGATGCAGACGGCGGGCGGGGTGCCCGGCGCTGGCAGAGACAGGAGGCTGGGACGCCCTCCTCCCCTCCGGTGGAGCCCAGCGCTGCCCCGCCGTCCGTCCGTCCGTCCCCAGCACGCAGGATCGCCTTGTCCCAGGGCTGCTGCGGGAGCAGCCGGTCGGGGGCGGTGCGGGGGCCAGACCGGAGTAGCAGGTGCAGCTGGGCTGTGGCTTACTGGTCACGGGCCGTGTCTTGGGGTCCCGGGCCTGGTGAGCCATCGCCGCCGCTGCGAGTGCGAGGGCGGCGGGGACGAGGCCACTGGGGGAGGGCGGGGAGCGGTTTTGTCGTCTTCCTTGTAGGTTGAGTGTGTTCTTTGTATTTCTACTTCCATGACTGCTGACTTTCGTCCCTGCAGACGTGGTGCTGGGGCACGTCAGCGTCATCTTTGAGTTGGAAGAGCCCTGTGCAGCGCTTTGGGAGAGCGGTCTGCTGTGGGGGATCCTCTCGGCCTTCGTCTGTCTGGGAGAGGATTGTCTCTCTCCCTGTTTGAAGGATGCTCTTGTCCGGTACAGTGCTCTTGTCTTGTTGTTGTTGTTGTTGAATTGTTTATTTGACTAGAAGATCTCTTTGTCTCCTGGGCTGGGCGTTTTCTGTTGAAGAATTTACTGAAATCTGTATTAGGACTTTCTTGTGAGTGAGTGACTGAGTGAGTGAGTGAGAGAGAGAGAGAGAGAGAGAGAGAGTGTGTGTGTGTGTGTGTGTGTGTGTGTGTGTGTGCGTGCGTGTCAGTTTGTATGAGAGATTCTGTGTGTGTGTGTGTGGGTGGGTGTGTGTGTGTGTTTTCCTCTCATGCAGCTTTCGGTATTCTTCCTTGGCGTTCTGTGTGGTTTTGACTGTTTGACTAGTGTAAGTGGGGCTGATCTGAGGTTTCATATACAAACTTTTGTGTGGACAGATTTTCAGTTTTCGTTCATATGGACCCAGCGGTAGGATTGCTGGGCCACGTAGTAAGTTTACATTTCACATTTTGAAAAACTACCGACCTGGTTTCCTGGCAGTCTGTAGCATTTTCCAGTCTCTCCGTCAATATATGAGGGTTGTGATATCTCCATAGCCTTGTGAACACTTTGTCTTGACTGTCTTTTTGATTTACAGCCCTTCTAACGGCTACGACACATTATCTCACTGCGGTATTTGATAGACATTTCCTTAAGGGTGACGATGAATATCTCTTTCGGTGCTTATTGGGCTTTCCTATATCTCACTTAGAGAAATGCTTATTTGAATTATCTGAGCAGGTTTGTGGTTGGTTTGTTACGGCGGCTGGCCTGTGTGGGGATCCTAAGCCTTGATCTTGGTATGAGAGCACCACACTCTAACCAACAGAGCGAACTGGCCGACTCTTCCTCTGACCATTTTTTAAATTGGGCTAATTGTCTTTTGCTGTGTGTATATTGGATGAAACGTTTTCAGTAGTCTTGTTAAATAGGAACTGTCCAAGGTCATAATGCCTGTTACGTTAAATGAGCCATTGACCTCATTAAATGGTGATACTGGTGAAGCTTTTTCTTTTCTTTTTTTTTTTTTTCCTGCACCTGCTTCATGCCCAGAAGAACGGGCACTTCCCACACAGGCTCTAGAGCCAGCCTTGCCTGCTCTGCACCCAGAGTCACCTGTAGGACTGGATCCATGAGCATCTTCTGAGCCCACAGCAGGGGCAGGGAAGTGGTCACCTCCAGTGATGGAGCTGGCACTTGAGCGATCTCCAGAGCCCTTCCACCCCTGTCCTGTGATACGATGAACCAGCCCAGTGTGGACATGCGTGACATCATGGCATTCTCTCCCAAGCTGTTGGCAGAGCAGGTGATGCTGATGGAGACGGTGAGTGGCTCGGCTCTGCAGAGTGGGGCCTAGAGAGGCTTCCTTCTTGCACCTGATGTCCCAGACCAGCCATTCGTGACCAGAGTGCAGTGATCTGGGTCTGGTATCAGTTACGCATCTTACTAACCACGTGAACTGACCTAGTTTTATAATGCCTGTGACGTTCCTCTCCACACGTCAACAGTACAGATGGGGCACCGACAGCACCAGGTGCACGGAGTGACTGTGAAGATCAAATGAGTTGGGACGTATGGGAAGCAAGGCCAGGCCCTGGGCCATTTGGGGATGGAGGATGCTCTCACTGAGGTGCAGGCAGGTCCATGGGTCCGTTCCACCCACCCTCCCGGGAGGCTTCACCAGCTTCAGCACTTATTTAGCACCTGATGTGGACTAGACACTGTAGCAGAGGCCCAAGTAGAGCCCCTAGTTGTAGCTTCCAAAGGGAGTGTGAATCTGAATGGGGAAATGGACCTGAGGACTCATTAGGATGGGTTAAGATGCCACCTTGAGATGTGCATGCCCGGCACAGCTTCTGGGGGTGGGACTGGTGAGAATAACCTGGCTGCAGTGGTACAGACCCTTCGTCAGCAGTGGTAGGCCTGGGACATCATGTACTTAAATACCCTCAGTGGGTAGAGAACCCAACCCAGGGACTCCTGCCAGCCTCCGGCCACATGCTGAGCTTCCTGGGCTCCAGCTCAGACCACCGTCACCTGCCTGGGGACTGCAGGATACTGTGGATTCTGAACTGGGGTGGGCCATGCCCCCGCAAAGTTCTCCTCCTCTCTAGTAGGTGTGCAAGAAGGTGGTGCCCTGTGACCACCGGAACCCCCGCTGGTCCCAGGAGAACAAGAAGGTCAAGGAGCACCTGGCAGCAACTGTCCATGCCACCTTTACCCCGTTCAACAGTGTGGCCGACCGTGTCATCAGCACCTGCCTCGGGGACCACAGCTGGAAGGCCCGGGAACTGCTTTCCGTTTCATAGATTTTTGTGTTTCCTTCTCAGGAGAGCCACCATTTAGGACGTTTTTCTCACTCTCTGCCATTGTCTGTACCCTGCCTGGGATGTCTGCTCACTGTCTGAAGAAGACACGGAGAGACATTGGGAGGTGGGGAGGACATCTCCCTACCAGGGAAGGAGCACCAGGGACGACCAGGGAACTCTGTTATGCTAAAGATTGCTTTCTCAGTGAGCCTGGAAGTCGCTGGGGCCAGGGACACTGGAGGCTACGATGAGCTGGTTGAAGAGGCCTGTCAATCTTTCTGGGACCTTAGGCCAGCAGTTCTGCCCCAGGATTCAGTGTTTATCAACTGTCAGGCACAGGCTGGAGCCAGTTGGACACTATCAAGTGTTTAGTAACAGCAAAGGAACTCTCTGCACAACTGAAATCTCAACTGTAAAACCAGAGCCGCTCAGTTGAAATGGGGATGGGGCGCAGGTGGCCAGCGTGAGAGCTCCTCTGCCCAGTCCCTCGCAGCCCTTAGGACTCAGAGAAGCCCAGCTGGAAATTCTCATCCAGACAATGGGAATTCTTTGGATTTTCAAACTAAAGGAATTTGAACTCACACAACTCCACATTATTCACACTTTTTCCTCTTTGCCCTCTCCGGTGGGGGGAGGGGGAAGCTTCCCGAAATTTCAAAAAGCTGTGTGCCAAAGACAGCTCACTGAGTAGAAATGTGCTCATCTAGTAAAGAGGAGGGGAGGGGATAGGGGAGTGACTTGGGGGAAACAACAGGGCGAGAGTGGAAGGGGCGCCTGCCTGGTGGTGATTTTAACTTTCCCCCCGAATGTTTCTGTGAAAACTCTCAGGCTTGTCCAGATTGATAGGAATAGAGATGCGTTTGTGCAGAGGCACTGGGGGTTCTGTGGACAGGAAGCCCTGGAAATGGGTGCAGTGATGCAGCTGTGCTGTGCTGGGGTGGAAGAGAAGGCCGTGGAGAGAAGGAAGGGCACCTACCTTCCCTGGAATAGAAGGGATGAGAAGTGATGACAGCAGACACAGTCAAGTAGTCACCTGAAATGCGTTGTCATCTGAAGGCTCACCCAGGAAAGAATGGGCTTCTGACCTCACTCAAGGTGTTGGCATCATTCGTGTCTGGTGGTGTGTGACTGGGAGCCCCAGCTTCTGACTGGCAAATGTGGGCTGCCCTCAGCGTAGGGGCCACTGCAGTTCCCCACCTCGTGACACTTTCCACAGTTCAGCTGGAGGGTGTCTCTCCAGGCTGCCCCGTGGTTTCTTGTACAACAGACCAGATTCATGGTGGCAGCAGCCTGTCAGCTTTCCTCTATTCACCCGGACTGGAAAAATCAGATTCTTCCCACACTTAAAAGAGGAGGGTGACACAGAGAGCAAAGGTTGCGGACGTCATGAGGCCATTTTAAGATTCTTCCTCCTACGCCCACCTTTCTACGGAATCCGGTTCGTGATTTTAGAAAAAGCTTCCCCTCGCATTATTGGAGAAATGGTGTTCTATTAAAGAAAACCGACATAAAAATAACGGTCCCCAAAGGTGGGAGAAAAGAAGATTTCCCTCGATCGGGACTTCTCAGCCTTGGCAATCTTGATATTTTGGGCTGGGTAATTCTTTGCCAGGCATGAGACGGTGCGACGTAGGAGATGATGGTAGCTACCTACTAGACGCCAGTGGAAACCTTCATGTGAAAACTAGAAATGTCTCCACAGGTGTTACAAGGTGTCTTGTGGGAGGCAAAACTGCCCCAGCCGAGAAGCACTGCTACACCCCATCTGCAAATATACACACGTGGCGGGCAGTCTTTGCTTGGCGTGGTAGCGCAGAACTCTAAGAATGACCATACGAGCTTCCGGTATTTTACTGTTTGAACTTTCAGGGCTGTGAAATACGTCTGGGATTTCCTTGAATGTGCAGTGTTACTGGCATCACTATTTCTGGGCTATCTGTTCCTTTGACAAGTTCTCTTATTTGTGTGTGTAAGGTCACCTTCACTGTGGCTGAGTAGTGGGAGTCTTTGCAATGGCAGAAGTGTCAAGATTCTCACAGTTGCCCACTTTCCCCGCCTCTATTTACATTTGATTCCAGTTTCCTTTCCAGCCTCATCACTTCTTGTTTCTTTGTTGCACTTTCATCCTTGTCGGCAAATTCCCTTTCCTGAGTGAGTGAGTGTCGGTCTCTGTTAACTGCCACATGGCTTATCACTGGGAGTCCGGGAGGCGACACAGCTACACAAGCTGCTGTCTGTGCGTGTAGTGGGGAACAGATGCACAGCCACCCCTTGCCAAACAGACTTGGAAAGGAGGGACATGACTGGACACTGATGATGACGCCCATCTGTTGTTTGTGTAGGGACTGTGGGCCGACGGGAGAGCCCTGAGTTTGCACGGTAGCACTTGAGGTGTTCGCTCACGGTTCCTGGCCTGTGGTACTGACATTTGAACAGTGTTGTTGAGGGACTGGTGTATTTAACTAGACGGTGGTGACAGAGAACCATGCGTATGGACACACTTCAAAGAAGGAAACACGTGTGTGTCCACAGAATGCTGAAAAATCTAAACTTTCTAACCCCTCCAAGAAAACGTGGGAAGATGTGGAGTGAGACAATATTTTAAAACCGAGCACCAAATGATCTGCCACTTCTCCCTCAGGAGATTAGACCCTGAGAATCTACAGAGAAGAGAAAATGCAGCTCCACGCAACTGCTATCGGTGCAGAAAGCTTTGCAGTAGCTTTCAGCGAGAAAGAGCTCTTCCGTCGGTTCAGCAGGATAGACAGATGGTGGCGTGTGCGCGCTGCTGGAGCTCGCTGTCACGTTGACACGCAAGCAGTTATTCTGTCTGTGTTCATAGGGCACCATCTCCAAAGATCAGATATCGTCAAATTAAATATTGAAAGACGCACAACGTGCAACGTGACTATATTGATTTTAATGAAAACACCAAGAAAGACAATACTCCTGTGATTCCAGGTAAAGATAGGTGTGTTGGTCCGTTTAGTGTTGCTATAGAATACCTGAAACTGGGTGTTGTTTGAAGAGAAATGGCATTTATTTCTCTCAGTTTCCGAGGCTGGGAAGTCTAAATGCCATTTGGTGGTGGCGACAGTGACTCGGGGTCTCACCTTGCATGATGGTGGGAGCAGAGAGAGCAGAGAGAGAGAGAGAGAGAGAGAGAGAGGCAGACTCTCCTCTTCTTCTTAATGCCCCCAGAACCACGCCCCCGACCACCATTTTCAATCCTTTCACTACTGCAGGGTCCTACAATCCTCTCACCTCTTCAAGGCTCCACCTTTCATATTACCGTAATCGGCTTTCCCACCCTCTTCACAGTCCCACGGGGGACTAAGTTTCTAATCCACAAAACTTGGGGGACACATTTCAAGCTTAAGTGAGTTTGGGGGGGGACATAATTCAACCCACTCCAATAGGTAAAACTGAAAAAGGGATTGAATTTATTAGAATCAGGGCCGGTCGGAGGTGGAGCTGGGAAGGCAGTTGCGGCTGCCTGCCTTCCTTGGGCCTGCTCTTCTTTGCCTCGAGGGTGTCGCCGGCCTAGTGGGATGGGGGCTCCAGCTGGCAGGAGAGCTTGTAGCTGCAGGACAGAGAGGCAGCTGCGAGTCTACCTAGCGGGAGCCACACCTCAGCTCTCCCTCCCAGTGCGTGCCCCCTAGCTGGAGTCCTGGTGCCCCAGGGGTCACCGTGCAACAGGGTCTGTGGCTGACCAGACAGCCATGGCCCCAGGCTCTCTGCAGCTGCCACCAGAAAGAGTCCCCTATGCCCTGACTATCATCAAATTCCTGCAAGGCCCTCACCTCTCGTTGTCACTGAGCCACTCAGTGGAGGTAAACCAGTGTCTGAATTCTTCCTCCTTCTCGATGTGGTAATTGTTGGCTGCCACCTGGAGGAGCTGGATCTCTCTGAGGACTTTAACTTCCTGGGGCCACAGAAAAAAACAGGATGCTGACAGGGCCTGGGTGGGAGATGCTAAAGGGGCCTTGTGGGGGAGGGATGGAGCAGGGAGCTGGTTGGCAGACTTGTCTCTCAAGTGATACCCTCCTCTCCTTCCATCCCATCCATGCCCCAACCTGATCTCAGAGTCGGGTTCCAACAGTCTGTCCCCCAGAAATGTGTCCTTGATTCCTGTCCCCTTCCCACACCCTCCAGTGGGATGGGATGCCCCCCTCCGTCTCTCAAATCTTCCTAATACATCAGAGTTGCAGGGGATGCAGGCAGGAAGTGTCCTGCCCGGGTGAGAGGGGCCGTCTCTGACTTCCACATCCCCACGCTCCCTCGAGCGAGGGCCGCAGCTACTCACCTTCCGCCTTTTCTGGGTGTTGAATACCTTTCCCTGAAAGAGTGATGGTCCGAGTCTCTCAGAAAGGCCCCCTAGCCCATTTCTAGCCCCATCCTCACCCGTTCCCGTGTTGCACTAAGGCCAGGGCCACCGGGGTCAGGGGGTTTGCACAAAACAGGGCTTGCACCTAGGTCAGGCTCTGAGCTCTGGAGAAGGATGACATGGGAGCTGAGGATCGAGGACCTTCTGTCTCAGCCCTCCCTGATGACAAGTGAGGATGCTGAAGCCTCTGATCAAAAGGGGCTGCTGGCCACTCCCAAGCTGCCTGCCATCAGAGGGGCCCGATCTCACTCTCTTCCCATGGCAAGCAACGAAGGGAGAGGCTGAGTCCAGCTGAGCTCTGCGACTTGTCCACTTGGAGAACAGGGACTGGGTGGGGGCTTATGCGGAGGCTCCATCGCTCACGGGTGAGAAGGGCGTGACACCCCCAGCACACGGGCAGCCGTGAGGTCTCGTGAGTGGAGGTTTGCCGAGTGCTGAGTTCTAAGGGCTCTCCCCTCCCCAGCCTCAGGGTCCTGGCCCCCGAGCTGCCCGTCCCCAGGCTCACTCACATCCACATAGTCGTCCATCGCAGCGTCTAACATCACCAGGTCGCTGAGATAGGTTCCCAGGAAGGGGACGATGCCCTGTGACATTGGGGTGGTAGTGGTGATGAGCACCAGCTCCTGGGTGTCCACACTTGGCTTATTCTATCAAAATCTTATCAACCTCGTCTTTCTGGACCCCCCCCCCCGCAGCCAGGTTTTCCACTTGGAGCCACAGAGCAACCTCGGGCGCCTCCCCTCTGTGGCCACACTGCTCTCTCCCCGGCTGGCGTCCAAAGACACCGTGTACCCCCTAGCTACCTCTGTGGTGAACGTTTCATGTCACAGTGGTTACGTGGTTCCTGCCACACCTCGCTCTGTAATCCCCTCTAGGCCAGCTCTTCCAGGTCCTGGACCTGGTGTCCCTAACAAAGGCATCTCAGATGCCCTGGCCACAGGAAGGCAGGCCCCTTAGGGTGGAAGCTGTCTCCTCTTTGGATGTGGAGGCCTCCAGCTGGAAGGGAGGGGCCCCTGTCATCTACTCCCTAGAGCCCCTCCCAGTCACAGACACACTCGCCTTTTTCTGCTGCCGCTGCCTCATCTGGGCTCTCTGATGGTTCATCTCCAAGGTGGCCAGTTTGACAGTCCCCACCTGACAGGGTCAGGGACAAGGTTAGTGCTATGTCCAAATGAATGTCCCCTCCTAAGTTCATGTGGAAACATGACACCCACTGTAACTGTATTAAGAGGGTGGAAGATTCTACAACGCTGTTTGAAAGGTGGGGCCCTGTAAGAGGTGACTGGATTAGGACTACTCTGCCCTCACGAATGAACGAATTCGTTCGTGGGCTATCGTGGAACCGGACTGGCGGCTTCCTAAAGAGTGCGTGGACATACGCTCTTGCCCTCTTGCCATCTGATACGCTGTGCCACCCCCTGACTCTGCAGAGAGTCCCCCCCGCCCCGCTGGAGTAAGACCCTCACTAGATGTACCCCCTCTGCTTGGACTTTCCAGCCTCCTAAACTGTAGGAAAAAAATGCTCGGTTTCTTTAAAAATGACCCAGTTTTAGGTGTTCTGTTGTAAGCAACAGAAAACAGTAAGATAGTGAATGAGACTGTCTTCGCCTCACCCAGTTCCACCCCTGCGCCTGACCTTCAGCTCTGGGTATCTGACTCATGAGCTGGTGGAGTGCCACCACCTCCTCTGGCGGCTCTGGTTCTAGAGTTGATGCCAGCTGTGACACTCTCCAGTGTGCGGTCTTGGGCGTGCACCCCGGCCACCCTTCCCTGTTTCCTCATCGGGAGAGGATCCCCTGAGAACTCATATTACTGTCGTCGACGTTGTCCCCGGCACCCCTGGAGGAAGAGGCAGACACAGGCACGCTCCATGAGCCTCGTTAACCTCCTCGCCACTCTGTGAGGCCCGCACAACAGGCTCGTCGTCATCCCTACGGTCTCCGGGTGAGAAAACAGAAGCCGGAGGCGGGGGCGTGCCTTGCCCAGGGCTTCGCGGCCGAGGCCTGGCTTCCTAGAAACTGCTGGGCTAGTTTGCCGAAGGAAGCCCTGCCTACCGCATCCACCAGCGGCCTGGAGGAAGCCACGTGCCGACAGGATGGAGCAGCGTGCGAGGCGGACACCGGCTGCTTCTGCAGCTCCTCTGCCCTCCTGCACAGCCCGGCTGCCATCACCGCGTCCCGTCACCAGGGCTCCTGCCACATTCTCCACCTGGCCACGGCAGACACATCCTTCTCCTGCTAGTCCGCGCAAGACGGGACTGAAGTTTTCCTGTCAACTTTCAGTGAGAAAGCAAAACGCACCACAACAAAACCAAACAACTCACCTCTGCCTATGTCCCCAAACACCTGCCCCCATCTCTCAGCCTCTACTTTACCTTTTTGCTCAGTACCTTCTCTTTTCTACATAAGTTTGCAAAACTACGGGAGCCTTTTCTGTGAAGGGGAAAGAAAGAAAGATTAATTTGGGAATAATGGGGCGACCCGTAAGTTCAAGTTTGTTTGTTTGTCTGTCTGTCTGTTTGTTTTTTTGAGACTGCAAACAATCCAAACTGCCTTGAGGAGAGTTGTCAGCTGGCTTCCTCTGAGTCCTATGGGCTCCGGGGCCCTGGGAGAGGGGCTCTCGTGTTGGTCACCTGGGCCCCGTCCCCATTTCAACTGAGAAGCTCTGTTTTACAGTTTAGACGTGAGTAGGACAAGGTCTTATTGTGTCTAGCAAACACTTGAAACTGCCAGTTTGGTAAAAACCCGTGCCTGACACTTAATGAAAGTAGAAAACAAAGCAAAATGAAACTTTAGCTTGGGGTAAGAAATCCTGGGCTAAGTTCCCGGGGAGTCTCCCAGGGAGAGGAGACCCTAGTCATGAGCCCATTCTTGCCTCAGTGCCTCTGACCTCCCGGTCCCTGCCACGGTCATTAAGGGGGCAATGCCCAAACCTGTGGGGGCGTCCCCGGTCCACCCCTGTGCTCCTACAGGAAGAGGCCCACCCACCTGGAAACTTCTCTCCACGTCCTTCTCATTCGATGGATCGGTGTGCTCTGCAGAGCGGAGAGGATGGCGTGGACTGAGGAGAAGTTCCTGAGGACCAAGCACTCCTGGGGAGGAAAGAGAATGAACCAGGAGGTGGGGAGTTGGAGCCCGCCTGCTCCAGCTTCAGCCCCTCGGCTGACATCTCCCCTCTTGGATGAGGCGGAGAGCCGGGCAGCCACGGGAGGGCACAGCTGGAACCCCACGAGCAGAACTCACAGAGGGAGGATGTTAGCTCAACCCAAGAGCCCAGATAGGAAGTGAGCCTCCAGCACTGGGACATGGGGGTCAAGGCCAGTGTGCCCTGAGAGGAAAGGCCCAGGGATTGTGCAGGGACTTGACCACAGGCGACTGCCCTGATGGTGGTTGTTAATAAAAGGCAGTTCCCAAGTCTGCAGAGAGGGGATCCCCTGGGTCCTCCCACGGCTTACCCTGGCCACCTTGATCCAGTGCTCCAGCACCCTGGCTCTGTCCTGGGCCTTCCTGCTGTCATCCCCAAGGCAGGTGGTGATGACGCAATTGGCCACATTGTTAAATTGGGCGACGGTGGCACGAACGGTGGGTGCCAGGTGCTCCTTCCCCTTCTTGTGGCGTTGGGACCAGATGGAGCCCAGGCAGTCATAGGGCACCACCTCCCTAAACAGCTCCTGGAGAGGAAGAGTGTGTCACACACAGGCTACTCTTGTGAAAGAGTTTGGATCTGGCTATGCGCCCACTAAAGGCACCCAAGAGCTAATACTGGCAGGCAAGGAACGAGTGGCATGGTCAGGCAGGCCGTTCTCACTAGCTCCGAGCACTAGAAAATGGCTCGGGTGTGCTCATCTTGAGGCCGCATCCAGTGTGCATCCTGATGAGCCCTTTGTTCTATTTCCTTCCTCAGATGCGCACTGCCTGTGGCAGCTATGACTACGGGTTCTCTTAGGGGGTCTGCTAGGGAGTCGAGTCCATCTCAGGTCCTAAGAAGTGCTGAGGTTGGTGAGGTCACACGGGAGGATGGGTGGGTAACTCCTGAACCCAGCTGCCCCTCAGTGAGCACCCTCCGTCAACCAGAGAAGCCAGGCCCCCGTGCTGCTTTCTCTCTGTCCCTTTTCATGTTAGCTTGGGTCGCTCTGCAACTGGTACTGTTGATGTCTCAACTTGACTGTCGACATGTGGACAGGGAAGGCTTGGGAATGAAGAAACTCATCCAGGTCACATCATTGGTAAGATGTGGAGCTGGTATTGGACCCAGATCACTGGACTCTGGTGAGTAATGGCTTGTCTGGGACACCAGGTGCAAGAAGGACAGCCTGTCTAGGCAGCCGCCCTCCTCGCCCCCCGCAGAGGCGAGCTGCTCACCGCGTCCATCAGAGTCAGCTGCTCTGCCAGCAGCTTAGGAGGGAATGCCCTGATGTCCCACAGGTCTCCACGGGGCCGGTTCAATGTTGCCACAGGAGAGGGGCACGAGGGCTTTGAAGGGTCCTCTAGCTTCAGCCGTATCACATGTGGTGGCTCTTCTCCTGGCACTGCTGCTGGCACGGAAGCTGGCGGTGGACCCAGTTGTCCAGGTGACTCTGAGTGCAGGGCGGGCCCCAGCTCTACCGGAGGTGCTGGCACTGGCTCTAGAGCTTGCCTGGGAAGTGCCTGTGGTTCTGGACATGAAACAGGAGCAGGGGGAAAAATAGAAAAGGTTCACCAGCATCAGTCATTTCCCACTGGCCTTTCCAAACACGGAAAGGATCTGACTGCATTAAAGGGAGTTCTAGCCCCAAAGCACCACCCCTGGTAATTCTTCCAGACTGCGGTCCCCTCACCATCTGTTTCTGCCTCAAAGAGCTCTGGGTGCCTCAGGTTGGTCAGCAGAACGTACACACTGGCACCCGTGTCCAATCCAGGCAAGCTGACCTGCACGTGGTCGATCTTCACTTTCAACGATGGAAAGTGCAGGGGCTGATGGAAATCTGTGCAGAAACGCTCCGGCATAGTGACCACAGTGTGACAGATGGTGCTGGAAGTGTGAGAGTGGGCAGCAAAGTCAGAGGCTGGCCTTTGCTTCCACGCTGTGCTCCCAGGGCACGCTTGCGTGGTTCTGGGCCCCTGGGCCTGCCACTGCCTGTCTAGAGGACACACCCCTCCCCCACCCAAGCCCTGTGTGGCGGTCCTGACAGTGGCAGACCTGGCCATTAGACAGGACAAGTACAGACCCTCGTGAGCCTCACCCTTACACTCACATGGGTTTTCCGAAGGGACGGGACACCCACCTATGTGCACCTGTGAACTAAGGACCAAGGCCCCAGGCAGGTCTGTGGGCAGGTTGCTCATAACTTCAGGCCTGAGCCGCTGTTGTCTGGGTCAGGAGGGACAGAGGTGGGATGGAGGACGGGCAGAGCTAGGATGCCACTGTCCTGGGGACGTGTCTCTCGAGAGCTGGCGGTGAGCCCCAGACTCCCCCTGTTTTGCAGGGAGACTGTGACCCCATCCACAGCTCCGTTGGACTCCTTTTCACTTGCAGGGAAAGCCCCCAGACCTCAGCGCCCTCGTGGGAATTACAAGTTGTCTCAGATTCACAGCTTTGTCAGTCCCTCCCCAGCCACGGTCCGTATGTGCCCCCGCACTCTGGGGTACAGTGAGCTCTCTCTCTGGATCAAAAGTCCACATACTTTCTAGTTGGGTGCCGGGCCTGTCATTGGGGGTAGGACGCGGGAGAATGCACCTCCACCTTGAGGAGGCCACGAGGGCGTCACAACTGACATGCTGTGGACGTGACGTGCTCACGGTGTCTACCGTGAGTATCTCACTCCATGACTAGAATTGAGACCCAGTGTCTGTGGTCTGCTTTGGTCACTGAATTATGCCAAGCGTCTAGAAAAGTGACTTTACAAAGGAAGGGCTTCTAAATGTGTTGAATAAGTAAGCCCCAAGCAGAGCATTCCCAGATATCTGAGTGGACCTGGGGTCCCTTCCTCTGGTGCCCATGGAGCCTGTTCGTTCTATATCAGGGACAAAGACAAGTTAGAAGAAATCTCAAATAAAAGTGCTAAATCAGATATGCCTTCTCTGGGCTTTTGCAAACTCAGAGAGACACCGGCCATGGGGTGGGGGTGGGGGGCATGAGGCAGAGAGCTTTTTCAGCCAAACAGGAAAGAAAAATAATAAATATGAACAAGCACAGTGCATCCAGCTGAGCCAGGCACTAGGCATCTCCTTGCCATGTCTTATGAAATTTGGCCCCTATAAAGACTCGGTGGGGTTCATCCTCTTACCACCCCACTCCTCAGAGGAGCAACCAGGCTCAGAGTGCTGCAGTGGCATTCCCGAGACACAGCTTCTAGGTGGCAGGGTCACCACGGTGCCTTGGAGGGGGCGGGCACTCACCTACTGAAGAGCTGGTCCAGGAACTGTGGGATGGTGGCGAAGTCCCAGTAGGAGCAAAGGAAGGTGGAGAAGTGGGGGACCGTTCTGCCCTGGAGAGCTGGCAGCAGGGACTCCAGCAGCTTCGCCCTTGTGCCTGGCTGGAGGGTCCGCATCATGCGGATCTCTTGCAGGTCCAGGGTACGACCCTTTTTACCCTGGAAGGAACAAGGAGGGACACGCTTTCAGTGTCATCACCGTGAATCGCCAGAGAACTGGGGCCTGGAGCTCAGACCAGGAAGCCCCAACCCTTTAGGGATCTGCTCATGTGGGAGACATGAGTGACCGTCGTGAAAAAGATTATAGGCTCTCAAAGCAAAAGTTGACGTGGGGGCGCTGGACAGAAAAGAACTGAGAAAGTAGTACCTTCGCAGTATCTTCAATGTGGTTTGTTAGCTGTGGAGCAACTAAGTGCCTGTATTAGTAGCCTGTATTAGAGATCACTGTCCCGGTGAGTTCTCAAAAATGACTCCCACTGTAGCCACAGGAAACACAGGCATTTGGATGTCAGTGGCTGCTCGACAGCACACAGGTCGGCGCTGAGAACTGTCCTCAGCTGTGGCTGCAGGTTCCCACTGAGCTCCCAGGGGCTTGGTCTGCTGCTGGCATGGGAAGGAAGGGGGCGGTGGGAACCTCATTTCCTCCCCATTTTGGAGACTGTGTGCAGAGAAAGACACCTGAAGAGAACCCTCACAACTTAAACAACACAATTGTGCTCCTTTCATTTAGATCAGAGAGAGCCACGCTGATCCCAGATGCCACACAGTGGGAGCGCTGGCAGCTTCTGGGGCAGGAGGAAGCCCATTGCAGTGCCAAGATCTGAGCAGACGATTGAGGAAAAAGAAAGACCAAGTGTGCGGTAAGTGGCTGACTGTGACTGAGACGTATCCGTTGCGAGGTTGAAAATGAAGGAAAACAAATGGTCATCTTATTTGCCACAAGGTCTCCAGACGGGTAAAATATCGAAAAGAATGTTAACACCCAGGAAAGGCTGAGGCAGGGAAGCAGCTCCGTTCTGAGACTGCTGCTGACCATGCACCTGCTACATCACTTTGGAAAGTCATCTGGCTTTAGCTATCAACATTTGACACGTGCACAGCTCTTGACCCAGGAATCCCTCTCCCCGGAGGCTGTTTTAGGAGGGGATTAGTATATGTTCTGGGCTGAACTGTATTCCCTTCTTAAAATTCACAATTGATGTTGTCATACCCAGTGCATAAGGTGATGACTGCGGTAGGACACAGGTCTTTGGAAAGGCAATTAAGTTTGAGTAAATTCGTTAGTGTTCGCTTTGATTTGACATGACACGGGCCGTCACAGGAAGACGTGGTAAGGACACAGAGAAGCAGTAGAGAAGAGCATGTGAACAGAGGTATAGAACGTGGCCGTCTCCAAGCCCAGGAGAGAGACCTCAGGGGAAACCACCCCAGCCAACAGCTTGACATCAAATTTCTAGCCTCCAGAATTGTGGGAACATATATTTTTGTTGTCAGAGGCCTCTAGTGTGTGGCGCTGTGTTACGGCATCCCTAGCCAGCTCACACAGTCTGTCGGGCACACATAAGATGTTCCCTGCAGCGCGGCTGAAGTGGAAATTACAACCGAACCGTGTCACGTTCCACCGGCACCGAGAGACTGAACTGCCAGGAAAAATGGCCTCTGTTACAGGAAAACATGAAGACATTTGAGGGCACAGCTCCCGGCCTGGTGGGGCTCCAGCGATGTGCTCTGCGAGATGACCCATTGCAGACAAACGTGTAGAACAGCCGGACCCCCTTTTTTGTGTGACTTCTCTTTTTTGTGTGTGTGAACACACCCTCCCCCATAAGGGGGATGGTTTGTAAGTCTTGGAGGAGACCTGGGAGGCAGTGGGGCTGACTGCTGCACAGGACACCTGGGGTGGGGAGCTAAAACAGTAAGAAGAGTGGCAACGAGCAGAGATACTCACGGCCTAGTGTAGAGTGAAACCACACAGAAGTGCCTACTCTTATAGTCCTGCAAGTGAGAGAACAGGGACTTTGCACCTTAAGCGAGTTGCCAGTGGGTAGTACTAGAGGCCAGATTCCTGTGGGAGTGGGACTGTGGGTCACTCCAGTGGGAACGCTTGAGTATAGTTTCCAGGGGAGTCCCCATATTTGGGTCGGGGTCCTGGGCCCACTCTGGTCATTTTGCGTTCCTTTCTGTGGAGACCTCTCTGTGCCTGCTCTCACCTTAGACCAGCGCTGGCCTTGGTGGGTGACATGGTGCGCCTGCCCCTTGTCCAGGGAGATGGGGTATTCGGACCCATCGGACACCTCCTCGGTGATCTCCTGCGTGGAGCTCTGTAATGAGAGTGGCCGGCATTTGGGCCAGTAAGAGTCAGCAGCCTCCTGCCTGTGTCCGTGGGAGATACCCCGACTAGAAATTCTGCCCCCCTGATCAGGCACAGAGAAGCATCTCCATAGACCTCTAGCCAGGGAGGAAACCAGATAACAGCTAGAGGTGAAGAATTTACTTCTGAGGATACAGACTTGGTCCCTAACAGTTACTTTCCCATCCTTCCAGCCACAACGTGAGACGTGGACAGACCTTCCAGGGTTTCATCCCCTAACGCGACCATCTCCTGTTCAGGAGGGGCCCTTCTCCTCCTCTTTATTCTCTCTCTCTCTCTCTCTCCCCCTCTCACTCTCACTCTCACTCTCTCTCTCTGTCTCTCACTCTCACTCTCACTCTCTCTCACTCTCACTCTCACTCTCACTCTCTCTTGCACACACACACACACTGGCACACACACACAGGCACACACCCACACACACACTCTCTCAGACACACACACACACACACACACACACACACACACGGTGATTGGAATTTGGTGAAAAACTGCCCAGATGGGATCACAGGTGTGGACTGTCCCGGATTGGGCTACCCTGTGTTACCTGGGGGTGCCCCCTGCCAAACGGCCACAGGCATCGGAGGAGAGGACGGAACCAACGTCTCCATCGTCTCCACAGGCTCTCTCTCCAGGAATTCCTGAAGTGAGATTGTCGAAAACTCGGGATGCGACCTGAATCCATCTTTCTCTCTTGGCAGTTGCTTGCCAAGTGAGCTGCACGGTTACCAGAGTTCTAAGTTCTCTTGCGGTCCATCACTAAGGAAGTGAGGTCACTTCTTATAAGATTCCATGACATGGGGTCCTTCCTTCAGTATGATCTACCCAGTGGTCTCTCTGGGCTGACGACTGCTCACCCTCTTCCCCCATGTCAACTCCTTAACTGCACACAAGTGTGCAAACACAGCACTCCCTCAGCCCCTTGGGTGTGCAGCAAGGGCCCCAGGTTTCAAGGCAGGGGTTGGTCAGAATCTGCTTTTTCTCACCATTTCTGTGATCCAAGACAGGATATCGTGTCTTTCAAGACCTGCCCAGTTTCCCAACATGCCCAGTGGGGATTGTGCAAGCCTTTATTTCCTACGAAATTCATGAGGTGTCTATGAGATAAATCTTATGGAAACTCATGGGTTGGTGTCTGTAGTGGATTGAATTATGTCCCCCCAAAAGTCATTGAAGCTTGAATCCCCCGCATTTTATGTATTAGAAACTTAGCCCCCACTCTGATTGTTAGGAGGGTGGGAAATCCTGTTATGGTAATTGAAAGGCAGAGCCTTGGAGGGGATCGGATTGTGGGACTGTGCTGAATGGATTAAAGATGGTGGTCAGGGGTGTGGTTCTGAGAGCTTTAAAAGAAGAGAAAAATCTGTCTTGCTCTCTCCTCTCTCTGCTTCCACCATCTTGCAATGCGAGACCCCTGGGTTGCTGTCACCACCTCCAGATGGACTTTGGACTTCCCAGCCTCAGAAACTGTAAGCAAATAAATTTCATTTTCTTTATAAATTACCCAGATCCAGGTATTGTGTTAGAGCAACACAAAAGGGAATGAATAGAGTGTCAAATGTACATACTGCACATACGTGGAGATATTTGAATTACAAAAAAGAGTGAAATATAGCAGGAGATACAATTCAAAGAGGCCTGAGTTCCAGCAGTATAATCTTGGGAAAGTCCTTTGTTGTGACCAGGTTTTTTGGGGTTTTTTTTTCCCCCCTGCAGTGATAACACACTGAAATTAATTTCAGGTATTGTCATCTCCTAATAGTAAACTTTTCACTGCCTTCCTATGATATTTAGAATCAGTCCCATGGGCTTTACCTCGGCCTATGTGGTGGCAGCCTGCACAATGAATGGCTCCCAGCACTAAGTGGTCAGCCACTTCCTTCTGACCAGGAGAACACAGCACAAGTGATGGGAGAAACTCACACGGAGAAACAGATTTGTTGTCAGTCGACTCATCTGTTTGTTCAACAAATATACATTTAGGGCCAGTCCTATGCTAGGCCCAGAGGTCTGTTTCCAAAAAGCAAAGCCAAGGTTTTAAAGTGTCAGCACCCAAGATGTTCATATCATATGGGCTCAAGCTCAGGAGACAATTCCAAACTAAGAATTCTCAGAATGTTTGCATTGTAATATCCACTTCACTAGAATATGTTCATGAACTTTATAGACAGCTACCTTCATTCATTCAAATATTTCAGTATTTATTTAAATGGACTAATGTTCAAAATGAATTCCATTGCTACCTATGGCATATAAAGTATGGTTATGAAAGCATGCATACCCATAAAGCTAAGTACATAAAATATGAACGTCGCCTAAATAGAGGATGGTTAAAGCCAAAGGGGAGGGAAGTTGCACAAATTCGTATGGCTTAAAGAAAAAAGAGGACCAGACAGAAATAAAACTAGTTTATTAAAATGTAGACTCGTCCATCAATACTTTAAACATAATCAAGAGAAATGCTCATTAGTCACTTGTATCTTAATGAACTTAACACTACCATAGGTTTAAGTTAGAAAAAAATATTGGGGGTGGAGGGGTGGGCGAGCTGACCAGTGTGGGCAGCCGAGCCTCTGACCATGTTATAATACCACGTTCTAACAAATTGAGCTAACTGGCCAGCCCCAAATTAAGTAAACATTAATGAAAAATATAAAAACTCATAACCGTGATTACCAATTCACATTTTATAATCGGGATTACTATATAACCCATGGGTCAACTTCCTAATAGCTGTTTGCCTTTTGGAGCCTAGCATTACTGACAGCTCTTTACACCAAAATAGTTCATTCTCCCGACAAGAAATATTAGAGAAAGAAAATTTCATATCCTGTTTTCAAGGCTTAAGTACTGAGTAAGTATAATAACCACCATCACACCATGACTGAGACACTGAAATAAGCTGAGGGGAAAAAAAAATTATGTAGTTTGCAAAAAAAGAAATGAAACTGTGTGTGGTTGCAGGATGGCCTGTTTATCTTTATAGACTATCCCAAGTAATTCCCCCACTTCCCAGCGGGCATCCCCCCCCCCCTCCGTCTTCCCGCCCCTCCCACCCCCCTTTGCCCTGGGCACTGGCCTGGCCTCGCCCAATCTGGGGTGTCGACTCCTCCCCCTGAGGCAGCCTGGAGAGGCAGGGAGCATGCCCGTCTCCCAGACCCGGCGGGGCAGACGGGCGCACCAGAGCCTGCTCGGTCCCCGTGTGCACGGGAGCGCGGAGCGACGAAGCGGCGGCAGAGGTGGAAGCGGCGGCAGAGGCTGCAGAAGGAGGAGACCTGCGAGGGGAGCGGCGTGGTGGAGCCGGTAGGACCCGACTGAGGGGGCTGTGGCTCCCGAGCGAGGCAGGGGAGTAGCGTGGTCGGGCTGAGATGGAGGCGGCACGGGGTGCATTAGGAGGGTTCCCCGGATCCTGAGTTCAGGAGGGGCGGCGGATGCCAGCGGGGAGGGATGCAGACGGCGGGTGGGGTGCCCGGCGCTGGCAGAGACAGGAGGCTGGGACGCCCTCCTCCCCTCCGGTGGAGCCCAGCGCTGCCCCGCCGTCCGTCCGTCCTTCCGTCTGTCCGTCCCCAGCGCGCCGTTGGCCTTGTCCCAGGGCTGCTGCGGGAGCAGCTGGTGCGGGGCGGTGCGGGGGCCAGACCGGAGTAGCAGGTGCAACTGGGCTGTGGCCTCCTGGTCACGGGCCGTGTTTTGGGGTCCCGGGCCTGGTGAGCCATCGCCGCCGCTGCGAGTGCGAGGGAGGCGGGGACGAGGCCACTGGGGGAGGGCCTTAGCTGTTTTGTCGTCATCTTCATCGTTCCAGGTGGAGTGTGTTCTTTGTATTTCTACTTCCATTACTGCTGACTTTCGTCCCTGCAGACGTGGTGCTGGGGCATGTGAGCGTCATCGTTGAGATGGAAGAGCCCTGTGCAGCGCTGTGGGAGAGTGGTCTGCTGTGGGGGATCCTCGCGGCCTTCGTCTGTCTTGGAGAGGATTTGCTCTCTCCGTGTTTGAAGGATACTCTTCTCCGTATAGTGCTTTTGTTGGAAAGGCTTTGTTGTTGCTTTTGTTGTTGTTGAATTTTTTCTCTGACTAGCACATCTGTTTCTCTCCTGGACTGGGCATTTTCTGTTGAAGAATTTACTGAAATCCATATTAGAACTTTCTTGTGATTCTTTGTGTGTTTGTTTGTGTGTGTGTGTGTGTGTGTGTGTGTGTGTGTGTGTGTGTGTGTTTTCTCCTCTCATGCAGCTTTCAGTATTCTTCCTTGGCGTTCTGTGTGGTTTTGACTGTTTAACTAGTGTAAGTGCGTCTGATCTGAGGTTTCATCTACAAACTTTTGTGTGGACAGATTTTCAGTTTTCATTCGTAGGTCCCCAGCGGTAGGATTGCTGGGCCACGTAGTAAGTTTACATTTCACATTTGAAAAACTACCGACCTGGGTTCCTGGATGTCTGTACCATTTTACAATCTCCCCCTCAATATATGACGGTTGTGATATCTCTATAGCCCTGTGAACACTTTGTCTTGACTATCTTTTTGATTTACAGCCCTTCTAAAGGGTGTGACATATTATCTCACTGCAGTATTGATAGACATTTCCTTATGGGTGACGATGAATATCTCTTTCGGTGCTTATTGAGCTTTCCTATCTGTCACTTTGAGAAATGCTTATTTTAATTATCTGAGCAGGTTTGTGGTTTGTTTGTTACGGCGGCTGGCCTGTGTGGGGATCCTAACCCTTGCTCTTGGTATGAGAACACCACCCTCTAACCAACAGAGCGAAATGGCCGACTCTTCCTCTGACCATTTTTAAAATTGGGCTAATTTTCTTTTGGATTGCTGGTTGTAGGAGCCCTTTCTATAGTCTTGTTCTTAATCTATGAATTGAAAATAATTTTTTTTTCCTTGTGCAGCCTGATGTCTTTTCATTTCCTCAACGTTGTCCTTTTTTTTTTTTTTTTTTTTTAAATTTTGTTTTGTCGATATACATTGTGGCTGATTATTGCTCCCCATCACCAAAACCTCCCTCCCTTCTGCCGCCCCCATCCCACCCAACAATGTCCTTTCTGTTTGCTTGTCGTTTCAACTTCAAATAATTGTGGTTGTTATATCTTCTTCCCCCCCCCCCGGTTTGTGTGTGTGTGTGTGTGTGTGTGTGTGTGTGTGTGTGTGTGTGTGTGTGTGAATTTATATATTAATTTTTAGCTCCCACCAATAAGTGAGAACATGTGGTATTTCTCTTTCTGTGCCTGACTTGTTTCACTTAATATAATTCTCTCTAGGTCCATCCATGTTGTTGCAAATGGCAATATTTCATTCGTTTTTATACCTGAGTAGTATTCCATTGTGTAGATGTACCACATTTTCCGTATCCACTCATCTGATGATGGGCATTTGGGCTGGTTACAACTCTTGGCTATTGTAAGGAGTGCTGCGATAAACATTGGGAAACAGGTATACCTTCGACTTGATGATTTCCATTCCTCTGGGTATATTCCCAACAGTGGGATAGCTGGGTCGTATGGTAGATCTATTTGCAATTGTTTGAGGAACCTCCATACCATTTTCCATAGAGGCTGCACCATTTTGCAGTCCCACCAACAATGTATGAGAGTTCCTTTTTCGCCGCAACCTCGCCAGCATTTATTGTTCATAGTCTTTTGGATTTTAGCCATCCTAACTGGGGTTAGATGGTATCTCAATGTGGTTTTGATTTGCATTTCCCGGATGCTGAGTGATGTTGAGCATTTTTTCATATGTCTGTTGGCCATTTGGATATCTTCCTTAGAGAAATGCCCATTTAGCTCTTTTGCCCATTTTTTAATTGGGTTGCTTGTTTTCTTCTTGTACAGTTGTTTGAGTTCCTTATATATTCTGGATATTAATCCTTTGTCAGATATATATTTTGCAAATATATTCTCCCACTCTCTCTGTTGTCTTTTAACTCTTTTAATTGTTTCTTTTGCTGTGCAGAAGCTTTTTAGTTGGATATAATCCCATTTGTTTATTTTTCCTTTGGTTGCCCGTGCTTTTGGGGTCGTATTCATGAAGTCTGTGCCCAGTCCTATTTCCTGAAGTGTTTCTCCTATGTTTTCTTTAAGAAGTTTTATTGTTTCAGGGTGTATATTTAAATCCTTAATCCATTTTGAGTTGATTTTAGTATACGGTGAGAGGTATGGATCTAGTTTCATTCTCCTGCATATGGATATCCAGTTATCCCAGCACCATTTGCTGAAGAGGCAGTCCCTTCCCCAGTGAATAGGCTTGGTGCCTTTGTCAAAGATCAGCTGACAGTAAGTGTGTGGTTTGATTTCTGGATTCTCTATTCTATTCCATTGTTCAGTGTGTCTGTTTTTATGCCAGTACCATACTGTTTTGGTTATTATAGCTTTGTAGTATAGCTTAAAGTCAGGTAGTGTTATGCCTCCAGCTTTATTTTTTTTGCTCAGTATTGCTTTGGCTATGCGTGGTCTTTTATTGATCTATATAAATGTCTGGATAGTTTTTTCCATTTCTGAGAAAAATGTCTTTGGAATTTTGATGGGGATTGCATTGAATTTGTATATCACTTTGGGTAGTATGGACATTTTCACTATGTTGATTCTTCCAATCCAAGAGCATGGGATATCTTTCCATCTTCTTGTGTCCTCTCTAATTTCTCTCAGCAGTGGTTTGTAGTTCTCATTATAGAGATTTTTCACCTCCTTGGTTAACTCAATTCCTAAGTATTTTATTTTTTTGGTGGCTATTGTAAATGGGCAGGCTTTCTTGATTTCTCGTTCTGCATGTTCACTATTGGAGAAAAAAAATGCTACTGATTTTTGTGTGTTGATTTTGTATCCTGCTACTGTGCTGAAATCATTTATCAATTCCAAGAGTTTTTTTGTAGAGGTTTTAGGCTGTTCCATATATAGGATCATGTCATCTGCAAACAGGGACAGTTTGACTTCATCTTTTCCAATCTGGATGCCCTTTATTTCCTTCTCTTCTCTGATTGCTCTGGCTAATACTTCCAACACTATGTTGAATAGGAGTGGTGAGAGTGGGCATCCTTGTCTAGTTCCTGTTCTTAAAGGAAAAGCTTTCAGCTTTTCCCCATTCAGGATGATATTGGCTGTGGGTTTGGCATATATGGCTTTAATTATTTTGAGATACTTTCCCTCTATACCTAACTTATAGAGGGTCTTTGTCATGAATGAGTGCTGAACGTTATCAAATGCTTTTTGAGCATCTATAGAGATGATCATATGGTCCTTGTGTTTGAGTTTATTAATATGGTGTATCACATTTATTGATTTGCGTATGTTGAACCAACCTTGCATCCCTGGGATGAATCCCACTTGACCGTGATGAATAATTTTACGTATGTGTTGCTGTGTTCTGATTGTTAGTATTTTAGTGCGGATTTTTGCATCTATATTCATCAGGGATATTGGCCTGTAGTTTTCTTTTTTGGTTATATCTTTTCCTGGTTTTGGTATCAGGATAATGTTTGTTTCATAGAATGAGTTTGGGAGATGTGCGTCCGTTTCAATCTTTTGGAATAGTTTGTAAAGAATTGGTGTCAATTCCTGTTTGAATGTTTGGTAAAATTCTGCTGTGAATCCATCTGGTCCTGGGCTTTTCTTTGTTGGGAGCCTTCTGATAACAGCTTCAATCTCCTTTATTGCTATCGGTCTGTTCAAACGTTCTACGTCTTCACGGTTCAGTTTTGGGAGCGTGTGTGTGTCCAGAAATTTATCCATTTCCTCCAGATTTTCAAATTTGTTGGCATATAGTTGTTTATAGTAGTCTCGAATGATTCCTTGTATTTCAGATGAATCAGTTGTAATATTGCCGTTTTCATTTCTAATTTTTGTTATTTGAGTCTTCTCTCTTCTTTTTATTGTTCGGCATGCTAATGGTTTGTCAGTTTTCTTTATCTTCTCAAAAAACGAACTTTTTGATTCGTTGATCTTTTGAATTGTTTTTTGGTTTTCAATTTCATTCAGTTTTGCTCTGATCGTAATGATTTCTTTCCGTCTGCTAACTTTAGGTTTGAATTGTTCTTGTTTTTCTAGTTCTTTAAGGTGAAGTGTTAGGTTGTTCACTTGCCATCTTTCTATTCTTCTGAAGTGAGCGTTTAATGCAATAAATTTTCCCCTCAATACTGCTTTTGCAGTATCCCACAGGTTTTGGTATGATGTATCATTATTTTCATTAGTTTCAATAAACTTTTTGATTTCCTGCTTGATTTCTTCTTGGACCCATATGTCATTAAGTAGAATGCTGTTTAATTTCCATGTGTTTGTATAGTTTCCAGAGTTTCGATTGTTATTAATTTCTAGTTTTAATCCATTGTGGTCTGAGAAGATACATGGGATTATTCCAATTTTTTTGAATTTATTGAGACTTGATTTGTGACCTAATATGTGATCTATCCTGGAGAATGATCCATGTGCTGATGAGAAAAATGAATATTCTGGGTGGAATGTTCTGTAGATATCTGCCAATTCCAATTGGTCTAGAGTCTGGTTTAGATCTTGTGTTTCTCTACTGATTCTTTGCCTGATCTGTCTAATATTGACAGTGGGGTGTTCAGGTCCCATGCTATTATGGTATTAGTGTCTATTTCCTTCTTTAGGTCTAATAGAGTTTGTTTTATAAATCTGGCTGCTCCAACATTGGGTGCTTACATATTTATGATTGTTATGTCTTCTTGATGGATCAGTCCTTTTATCATTAAGTAGTGTCCCTCATTGTCTCTTTTTATGGTTTTTAGTTTAAAGTCTATTTTGTCAGATATAAGAATAGCTACTCCACCTCGTTTTTCTTTTCTGTTTGCATGGTAAATATTTTTCCATCCTTTCACTCTTAGTCTGTGTGAATCTTTATGGGTGAGGTGGGTCTCTTGTAAGCAGCATATAGTTGGGTCCTGCTTTTTGATCCAGTCAGCCAGTTTGTGTCTTTTAATTGGGGAATTTAAGCCTTTAACATTAAGAGTTGTTATTGAAAGGTGTTGATTTATTCCTAGCATTTTATTGGTTGTTTGGTTGTCTTAGGTGTCTTTTGTTCCTTGCTTTCTGATTTACTGTTTGTTTTCTGTGTTTGTTGGTTCCTTAGGTTGTAGATAGTGTTTTTGTTAGCTTGTTTTCTCTTCATGAATGCCATTTTTATTATGCTAGCGGGTTTAGATTTTTCTAGGGTTTTTATGGCAATGGTAGTTATTTTTCAGGAACCAAACCCAGTACTCCCTTGAGGATTTCTTGTAAGGGTGGTCATGTGGTAGTGAACTCCCGCAGATTTTTTTGTCTGAGAAATATACTATTTGCCCCTCATTTTGGAAGGATAGCCTTGCAGGGTAGAGTATTCTTGGCTGGCAATCTTTGTCTTTTAGTATTTTGAAAATATCATCCCATTCTTTTCTAGCTTTTAGGGTTTGTGATGAAAAGTCTGATGTTAACCTGATTGGGGCTCCCTTATAGGTGATTTGACGCTTCTCTCTTGCAGCTTTTAAGATTCTCTCTTTGTCTCTGAGTTTTGCCAATTTGACTATGACATGTCTTGGAGAAGGTCTTTTTTGGGTTGAATACATTTGGAGATCGTTGAGCTTCCTGGATCTGAAGATCTGTGATTTTTCCTATACCTGGGAAGTTTTCGGCCACTATTTTGTTGAATATGTTTTCAATGGAATCTCCATTTTCCTCCCCTTCTGGAATACTCATTACTCGGATATTTGATCGCTTAAGGTTGTCTGATATCTCTCTCAGATTTTCTTCAATGTCCTTGATTCTTTTTTCTTTCTTTTTGTCTGCTTGTGTTATTTCAAACAGCCCATCTTCAAGTTCAGAGGTTCTCTCTTCAACTTCGACAAGCCTGCTGGTTAAACTCTCCATTGTGTTTTTTATTTCATTGAATAACTTCTTCAGTTCAGCAAGTTCTGCTACATTTTTTTTCAGGACATTGATTTCCTTGTACATTTCCTCTTTCAGATCCTGTATACTTTTCCTCATTTCATCATGATGTCTAGCTGAGTTTTCTTGTATCTCATTCAGTTTCCTTAGAATTATTACTCGAAATTCCTTGTCAGTCATTTCAAGGGCTTCTTGTCCTATAGGATCTAGAGTTTGAGATTTATTAACTTTTGGTGGTGTACTTTCTTGATTTTTTGTATCTGGTATCTTTTTTTTGATGTTTATTCATTGTGGCAGGGGGTTTCACAGTCCACCGGTTTGAGACTAATGACTAACTAGGATGTTGCTGTGGTTGCTAATTTGGTATGGCTCCCTCCGTGACTGCTCAGTTGGCCTCTAGTGCCTTGTGTGTGTGGTTGTCTCGGGTCTTGGGCTTCTCTGGGGAGCCACCTTTCTGGTCAGCTTGGACTCTGCTGGGCTGGAGGATCACGTACCACAGGGTGTGTGATCTCTGTTGAGCTTTCACTTCCTGTGCAGGACTTCTCCCTGTTCCGTGTGCTCTGGCCCAGGCTGTTAGATCGTGCAGTGGCGACCCCACTGGGTGTGTGGTTTCTGTCGAGTCTCCGCCTCCCTGGCCACACGTCTCCCCACTCTGTGCGCACTGTGCTGGGCTGGGGCGTGTCTTCTGCATCCCTCGTCTATCATCTGGGCCTTCAAGACCCTGCTCGGCACCACCTCGCCCAGGAAGTCTACCAGGTTTCTGCTAGGCACAGACGACTGGTCTCTCTGGGTGCCTTTGTAGCACTATGTAGATCTTTCTCGGGTCTTGTTCACCTTTGTATCCCCCCAATATAAACCGAGTCTAACGCCCACCTGCAGCCTGGTCTCTGGCAGGTTCAAGCGGACCTGGGAACTCTCCTACCACACTATTCCCAACCAGAAATTCGGTAGGCTTTTTTCCAAACTGGTGGCCGCAGAGATGGTATCTGCCTCCCAGTAACAGGAAGTTTACCGGGGGCCGGAGTCCAGGGTGTGGTGGAGTGACGGTCGGCCCGCCCGTACTTCCTTGCCCTCCCGACACTGGCCGGGGATGTCCCCCACCACCAGCCCCGCCCAAGAACCGTGGGGGGAGTGGGAGCGGAGGCCGGTCCACAGGCTCCGGAAAGCCCTGCGCCAGGCCAAGCAAGTGGGAGGGCTCAGTGATGGCCGAGCTGGGCGGGGCTGCCCGCACCTGGGAAAATGGAGGCAGCACTGGGGCGGTGAGTGGCCTGGTGGTGCAGGCGGGAGCTGCGTGGGCATCCACCCCCCGAACAGAGCTGTGCCAGGGTTCACTCACAGCGCTGTGCCAGGTCGGGTGCTCGCTCTCTGTCTCTGGTTTGCCGCCTTTCCCAGTTCTCGGCCGCTGCCGCCTCAGGCTGTTCAGTCGCAGCGCGGCTCGGGCGCTCCCAGGAATCTTCTTTAATGCCGGCCTGAATCCTCGAATCCTGAATAGGGCAGCTGGCCACCTTCAGTGTGGCCCCGGCCTCCGGGATCCTGTCTGCATCCACAGCAGCCCTGGCGCTCAACGGTGTCCTTTTAAGCACAGCAGTTTTTACTTTGGACAATGTCCAATTTACTCTTTCTTTATATGGGTTCTTGTGCTTTTGGCATCTTACCTAAGAGATCATCACCAAATCCAGCATCATAAAAGATTATTCTTGTATTTCACGAGTGCTGTAGTTTTAATTCTTACAGTTAGGTCTGTGACACATTTGGAGTTCACTTTTGGGTATGGGGTTAGAAATGGGTTCGATTTCATTTTTTTTCCATGTGGCTATTCAGTTGTCTCAGCACCATTTGTTGTGGTCATAAAACATTTGTGAAAATCCAGTTGTCATAGCTGTATGAGCTTGCTTTTAGGCCGTCAGTTCTGTTCCTCTGATGTACACTTTATGCCAGCACTGCACTGTGTTTCTTTTTATTTGACTTTCATTTTTACTTTTTTTGACAGCTAGCAACGCATATGTTTATGGGGCACCATGTGATAACTGCTTACATGTGTACATTGTGCAGTGAGCAAGTTAGGCAAGTAACATATTGGTGACCTCACATACTTCCTCCGTTGTGGTAAGAACACTGAAAAGAACACTACTCTTTTGGTAATTCTGAAATTTACATTATTATAAACTATATTCACCTTCCTCTGTAATAGATCACCAGAACTTATATCTCCAAAGTGAAACTTTGTATCCATTGGTCAAACTTCCCTTTGTCTGGTAAATCTTTTTCCATCCTTTCACTCTTAGTCGATGTGAATCGTTATGGGTGATGTGGGTCTCTTGTAGGCAGCATATAGTTGGGTCCTCCTTTTTGATCCAGTCAGCCAGTCTGTGTCTTTTGATTGGGGGATTTAAGCCTTTTACATTAAGAGTTGTTATTGAAAGGTGTTGATTTATTCCTAACATTTTTTTGGTTCTTTGGTTGTCTCAGGTGTCTTTTGTTCCTTGCTTTCTGATTTGCTGTTTGGTTTCTGTGTTTATTGGTTCCTTAGGCTGTAGATAGCATTTTTGTTTGTTTGTTTTCTCTTCATGAATGCCATTTTTATTATACTAGTGGGTTTTGATTTTTCTTGGGTTTTTATGACAGTGGTAGTTATTTTTCAGGAACCACACCCAGTACTCCCTTCACGATTTCTTGTAAGGGTGGTCGTGTGGTAGTGAACTCCTGCCGTTTTTGTTTGTCTGAGAAATATACTATTTGCCCTTCATTTCTGAAGGATAGCCTTGCAAGGTAAAGTATTCTTTGCTGTCAATACATTTCTTTTATTATTTTGAATATATCATCCCATTCCTTTCTGGATTTTTTGGTTTGTGATGACAAGTCTGATGTTAGTCTGATTGGGGCTCTCTTATAGGTGACTTGACACTTTTCTCTTGTAGCTTTTGAGATTCTCTCTTTGTCTGTGAGTTTTTGCCAATTTGACTATAACATGTCTTGGAGAAGACCTTTTTGGATTGAATACCTTTGGGGATCTTTGAACTTCCTGAATGTGAAGATCTGTGTCTTTTCTATACCTGAGAAGCTTTCTGCCACTGTTTTGTTGAATATGTTTTCAATAAATTCTCCTTTTTCCTCCTCTTCTGGCATACCCATGACTCAGATATTTGAGTGCTTCAAGTCATCTGATATCTCTCTTAGATTTTCTTCAATGTTTTTAATTCTTTTGTTTTTGTTGTTGTTCTTTGTCTGCCTGTGTTATTTCAAACAGCCCATCTTCAAGGTCAGATGTTCTCTCTTCTGCTTCTGCAAGTCTGCTTGTTAAACTCTCTGTTGTGTTTTTTTATTTCATTGAATGATTTCTTCAGCTTGACATGCTCTGCTATATATTCTTTTTCAGGACTTTGATTTCCTTGTACATTTCTTCTTTCAGGTCCTGTATACTTTTCCTCATTTTATCATGTTGTCTAGCTGAGTTTTCTTGTGTCTCATTTAGTTTCCTTAGAATTATCACTCAAAATTCCTTGTCAGACATTTCAGGGGCTTCTTGTTCTATACAATCTAGAGCTTGAGAATTATTACCCTTTGGTTGTGTACTTTCTTGACTTTTCATATTTCTGGTATCTTTCCTTGATGTTTAGCCATTGTGGCAAGGGATTTCACAGTTCACTGGTTCGACACTATTGTCTGGCTAGGATGCTGCTGGGGCTGCCAATTTGGCACAGCTGCCTCAGTACCTGCTCAGTTGTGTGCTGGTGCCTTGGGCATGTGGTCGCTGTGGGTCTTGGGTCTCTCTGAAGGGGCACCTCTCTGGTCAGTGCACACTTGGCTGGGCTGGGTATGGAGTCTGGCGGCGGCAAGGCCTACCTGCTCAGTCACATGCTTGCACCACCGGACTCGGGCCTCTCTGGGGCGGAGCCTCTCTGGTCTGAAAAATGTTTTTAAATACAGGGAATGTAAATAAACCTATAACAAAATTGTGTGGGATGAAGCAGTATTGAGAGAAAAATTTATAGCAGTAAATGTTGATGTTAGAAAAGAGGGAATGTTCTCAAATTAATTATCGAAGTTTCTACCTTTAGAAACTATGAAGATCAGAGCAAAACAAACCCAAAGCAAGCAGAAGGAAGGAATTAATAAAGATAACCAGAAATCAATGAAATTGCACACAGGGAAATGATAGAGAATATCAGTGAAACAAAAAGCAGATTTTAAAACAGCAGTAAAATTGATAAACTTCTAGGAAGACTGAGAAGGATGAAAAGAGAAAAGATACAAATTAGCAGTAACAAGAATAAAACAGGAGATATCACTAATATAGGACAATAAAGAAATATTATGAACAACTTATTGCTCATAAATTCAAAAACTTAAAAGAGACAAATTCCTCAAAAACTCAAAATTATAAAACATAATTAAGATGAAACTGAGAATCTGCATAGTCCTATAGCGATTAAAGAAATTAGATCTGAAGTTTTAGAGATTTTCAAAAAGAAATCTTCAAACCCAGATGGTTTCACTGGGGAATTTTAGCAAACATTTAAAAAACACTAATTTAGCACAGACTTATCCAGAAAGTAGTAGAGGAAGGAACACTACCCAACTCATTTTATGAAGCTAGTATTATTACCCTGATACTAAAAACAGACAAACACAATATTAAAACAAAACAAAAATCCTACAGACCAATATTTCTCATAAATTTAGATACAAAAATCCTCAACAAAATAGTAAATCTAATTCAGCTTGTGTTAAAAGAATTCTATAATGACCATTTTGGATTTATTTCAGGTATGCAAGGTTGATTCAACATTCAAACATCAATCTGTAATTTATCATATGAACAGGAGAAAAATCATAGGATCATATCAATTCATACATAAAAAAAAGACTTAGACAAAATCCAACAGCAATTTATGATTACAGCTCTCAGCAAACTAGGAAAAGAGAACTTACTCAATTTGATAACCATCATCTAAAAAACCTACAGCTAACACCATACTTAATGATGAAAGCGTGAATGCTTTCCCTCTACGGTCAGGAACGAGGATGTCCCTCTCATCACTCTCATTCCGCGTACTCGGGAAGGTGAAGCCGCTGCAATAGGCTAGAAAAAGAAATGAAAGGCACACAGATGACAAAGGGAGAAATACAGCTGTCTCTATTGCAGGTGGCTTGATTGTCTACAGACAATATTCCATAAAATAAATAGACTTCCTAGAACCAATAAGTTAGTTTAGCAAGGTCACAGGATAGAAGATCAACACACAAAAATCAATCATACTGGAACATGTGGAAGCCAAATTTAAAACTAAAAGTAAAAACACACTACCATTTACAGTTGCTCCAAAATAACTGCTTAGGTATAAATATAAGTAAACATGTACAGGATCTGTATGCTGAATATTACAAAAGGCTGATGAAAGAAATCAAAGAAGACCTGCACAAATTGAGAGACATCCCATTTTTCTGGACTGAAAGACAGCATAGTAAAGATGATGTCGCTTCTCCCCAAATTGATTTATAGGTTAAAAGCAATTCCTATCAAAATCCCAGCAAAATATTTTGTAAACATGTACAAGCTTATTCTCTCTCTCTCTCTCTCTCTCTCTCTCTCTCTCTCTCTCTATATATATATATATATATATATATATATATATATATATATATATATATAAGGCACAGGCCCTAGGATAGCTGAAACAATCTTGAAAAAGAAAATAAAGTAGGAGGAATCACCTTATTGGATATGACGTCCAACTCTTTTGCTACAGTAATCAAGATGGTGTGGTGTCGGTGTGGGGTTAGACACTTACATCAATGGAACAGCATAGAGAAGCCAGAAATTGACCCACACAAATACACCCAACTAATTTTCAAAAATTTTATTATCAATTATACAGAACATAAAACTTATGTTTTAACCATTTTTAGGGTACAGTTCAGTAGCACTAAGTACATTCATATTGTTGTGTAACCATCACAACCATCTATCTCCAGAACATTTTTATCATCCCATACTGAGACTCTGTACGGATTCCTCCCTGCCCCTGCCACTAGTAATCACTCTTCTACTTTATTTCTCTAGAAATTTGACTATTCTAGTAACTGATTTTTTTTTTCTAGTAACTGATTTTTGACAAAAGTACAAAAGCAATGCAATAGAAGAAGGATAGCCTTTTCAACAAAAGTTTAATTAAACTAAGATGGTAGGCATTTTTCTCCTTCTGTAGAGAGGTGGGGACAATCTTTTTCAAGTAACCATCCTAAAAGTCATTCCTGAATTAGAGTGGAGATCAGCAATGGTCTTTCAAACTCTTCTACCCCAGCATTCTAGTCTGGGGTGAAAAAATGAAACTGGGCAACTATCTTCTCTGATTTGCTTTTATTTTAGGCCAGAAATTTGCAATGAAGTCAACCTTAGATAGTTTGCAAAGCATAAGGCAAGCTTAGAAATGTGACATTAGCTGAGGCGAGAATGCCATTAAATTTTTGGCAAATATAGAGATGAAGCCTGGCCTTTTTTGAACTCAGTCATGTGGCCAGTGACAAAGCATATTGAACATCCAGCTGCTCCTTGGCCAGCCTCGATGTGTCATAACAGTTATCTCTCTAAAATGGAGCTGACAGTTGTGGATAGAATGGGCTGTATGTTGTCCCAGGGCATCAGAGTGTCCCATCTTGGTTTGGAATAGTCCCCTCTTTTCCGAACCTCAGCTGCTTGTCTGTGTCAAACAGAAAAAAAAACAACTGTTTTTGTCATAATTTCAGTTGTAATAAGGTTTTTGTGGCTGTATTTATTTCATCAAGGCAGAGTGAATTTGTTGCCCTGTGGTTTAATATGAAAATTAACTTCAGATCATGAAAGAAAATTAAAATTATATTGCTGTCTTATTTTTTTTTGGTCATGGTTCATCAGAACATATTAAGATTCAGAACCAAAGATTATAAGAAATTGGAGGAAATATAGGTAAGCCTTCTTTAATAATCTCTACTCCTAAATTCTCTGATGACTCTAAAAGAAACATGTTGCTGTTATTGTAAAGGCATTTTTCACAAGTTTCTTAAATAAAAATTCAAAATCTGTAAGTTTTTGTTGTTTTGTTTTTTTTAAATCTAATGTAAGAATAGCTGATGACTTTTCTAAAATATTCTCAAAATTCAAATGAGAATATTTTAATGTTGGTATGGAGTAGTTTTTGTTCTTTTAATAGTGACTCAGAATTGGAAAGTCTCTTTCTGGAGAGCCATGTAAAACAAAGAAGAGGACATCATAAGAACTTTCAGAGGCATGACGCCCTTTTTGTCTAACTTCCTACTCCCATCCCAAGTTTATTCCTCCTCCTTCTCCAGCAGTGGTGGGGGAGGAGGGTTGTCAAAAGAAAATTCCCTCTGCCTGGGCCTGTGGGTGTCCTCGCAGCCGATGCCCTGCACGGTCTCCCCCTGCGTCCTCTCTTACCCAGTCCTGCTCTGTCCATGCCTCAATTCTCCCCTGCATCGGCAGCTTTTTTCTCCCAACTGCATCATTTCCGTGGACACACGAAATGTTGATCTTTTCTCTCATCTTCGCAAAAGTCTCTCCAGACCCCCTGCAGCTCTACTCCCATTTGTCTGTTCCTCTTCCCCACTCTCTCTGGAGACCACTCCCAGGGAGCCTGGCCCCTCTGCACTTTCCAGGGTCGCTCTTGTTGAGCTCAGCAGGTAACTCACAGGCCGTGAAATTCAATCGCTCACCCGGTCTGCCTGGGTTGTTTTTTCCTTCTTGGAAAAATGCTTTCTTCACCTGATTTTGAGGACTACCTAAGCTTCTGACTTTCCCCACCTTCGCTGGCTGCTCAGCTGAGTCTCTCTTGCCTGCGGCTTCTTGTCCTTTCACCTGTCACCCTCTCAGCGCGGCAGAGCTGTGGGCCTCCATCCTTGGAGATGCTTCTCTGATGACACTTCAGTGCACCTGTGAGCCGATGCCTCTCAGATTTGTGCTCCAGACCTCCCCCTGAACACCAAGCATGCTTTGCCTTGGCGCCTTTGCAATTTCCTTCTCCCAGATGCTCTCTCTCTGGGTGTCCCTGGCCTCTTTCAGGTCTCCGCCCATGCATCACCTTCTCCACCAGGCCTCCCTGCTGCCTCACGTGCTTTCCATGCCTGGTTGTTCTCTAATGTTCTTATCGCCATCAGACTTACTCTACCTTACACTTGTTTATTTGCTTGGTGCCTTTTGCTGCTTTTGGAATGTAAGTGCCCTGAGGACAAGTGGTTTTTACTGTCACTGCAACCCCTAGGATAGTGCCCAGCACATATAACTCTCAATAAATATTTAATGAATGAATGAATTAAGCAAGCAAGCAAGTCTTTGTAGTTTTGTTTGAAACTTCAATATACATTTGAGATTCACTGTCCATGAAGACTTTCAGATGTGTTTGCCCCACGGAATGACCTTGTTGTTGTTATTTCGGGATCTTCTGCTTATGAGCATTACTTCCATAGTACAGAAACAGAATGACCCTTCCTAACATGAACTTGATTTGCATCTTCTCTAGCCCTGGTCGAGGTACCATCTGTAAAAGTGTTAGAGGACTCTATTAGCACGTAAATGGCTAGTTTATACTGGAGATGTATTCTTGCAATGTTTTTCTAATTGGTGTAGTGAAGCTAGGAAACAATGTAGCTGTGGTTGGCATGTCTGTTTTTTCCACAATTTCACATGAGATTTATTTAAAGTCTTCACAGTCTTTAAGAAAGAAAAAAGGGAGGAAGGAAACAAGGAAGAAAAGGAGGGAGACTTTGCTAAAAACTTTAAAACCGTCAACTTACTTTTGGCGGGGAGGACTATACTGGCCTCATCTGAACCTCACAAACACACACGTACACAGGCACGTGCACACACACAGAAGTGCGCACTCTTGAAAACATTCTTTGATTTTCTTTCTTTTAGGACAGCATTGCTTGGATCCAGATGCTTATATATTGGATGTATGTCATGTAAATCCTCAAGCAGAATGGGTGATTAAACCCCAACCAAGTCTTTGAGATTCTCCGAGATGGCTGCTATCGTATATTAAATGCCAAGAAGATCCTACATTTGGTGGGGAAAAGGCAACACTGCTTTTGATGTGTTTGTTCCCACAATCCTGTTGGTGTTTCTGGCCTGAGTGGTTTCTCCCGGCATCACCAACATGAACTATGGAAGAGGAGCAGGTTCACCATTTGAGCTGAAGCGTTCTCCTGACATTTCCTTGATAAAAGTAAAAAGGATGTGATCCTTCAAGAAAAATGTCCAGTCTAGAATATGGAGCTCTAATCATTTCTAGTATTTGGACTTCTTAGCAGAAATGAACTTGACCCTCTAACTGGGGATAAGTAACACATCTCTTTGCAGCCAATGCTACCAAACACAAAGGGTGAAAGAGACCCTTTTTAATACTTATATACATATATATTGACCTTTTTGAGCAAGAATGCCAGAAATAGCCTTAATTTCTGCCCTGCAGAATAATCTAGATTTACCTTCCAAAGAGAAACAGTTTCCAAAGTGAAACATGCAGTATTTATGCTCTGACTTGCTCTTGAATTGGAGGAGGAAGAACTTCTCTTTAAAGAAAACTGTATTGTTGTGTATGTCATACTGTATTGTGATTGTCAGCATTCTGGTGCAAATGAACATTTCTGTATCATTGACTGTTGAAAATTGATATTTTTAGTTTGTTCTCTTATGAGCACAGGTCCCCCCAGTGAAGCTTAATTTAACAAAGGGTGCCTTATACTTTCATAACCTTCTTTGAGCCCTTGTTTTCTCATCATGTTTATACTGCTCAGTGGCTGTCCACGTGCCAGACACAGATTTCTTTTCCTGATCAAACATACCATTTTTTAAATATTTCACAGCTGTAGATATTTACTTCTGCTGCCCCAATTTTAAAACACAGGACTGCTTTTCTCCAAGAGTCCTGAAAAATAGTATTATACCCAGGTTTTATAAGCTGTAAAAGCAGATTTTGCTTTCATTCATTAATCATAGACATGGCTTAGCACTGTGGATTAGCTTTAGGCTTTAAAATCAGATGGATGTTTCGTAAGCTGAAAACTGTCAAGATCTCACAGAGCCATTTTCCAGACCTGTGACTGGCCAGAATACACAGTCCCCATATTTCTATTTTAGAGCAAATCTAAAATGTGCCAAGAGACTGGGCAGCTCTGCCTTTCATCCTCTGACTACAGATGTAGCCCATCTAGGTTTAGCTAGAAATGGGGACAGAGTTCTCAGTTATCCCAGATGTGTACTTTGGCTTGGAATCCACAGATTGAGATTTTGATGAACTTACATCAGTTTTAATGAGTTTTAAGTCCCAGATAACTCTCTCTTGCTATTCAAACAATAGACAAAGTTGCTCACAAAAGCAGAAAAAAATTTTTTTTGTCTATTTACCAAATCTCAAAACATAATGTGATAATATTTTAAGCATGTATTTAGAAGAAGTCTTTTATATGCTATGTTATGCCTTGATGTCTATACAAAATATTGCCTATATTCAACATGTAGATAATTGCATTTCTGGCCTTTAGGATTTTATTGTATTTTTATAGAAAACACAATCATCCATTCATTTGATTTGTTGGGGAATTTTTATTTCTTTGCCTGAAAACCCATTAGAAAGTAAACATGCATTCTATAGGTTTGTATTTATTCCTACATTTCACCAGTTTTCAAGTGTGGCTAATTGATGACACGTGAGTTCCCAGAGTTTAAAAAAAATGCTTTTATTATTTTTGCAATTCAAACAACAGGAGTAAACATCTTATTATATGTAGTTGCAGCGTCTCAAGGCATAAGATGGCAGTAATGTATGCCCGGACGTGGGAGAAATTCTTCAGAAAGCTGCCATACACACTTGCATGTTTACATGAAAACTGATTTTTCTCATTGTGTTTTCTCTCATTCCAGTAGTTATGTTCTGTTGTTTTTATATAGGAAATACACAGATATGTTCATTTAAATTTTTATTTGGGAATTTTCACTTCTTTTGACTACATGAAAACACATTAAAACCTATACATAAGTACTAAAGGTTTTAAGATATACTACAACTTGTGATCAGTTTTAAATGAATGGCTGGTAGATGACAGGTAAAATACAGTGTCTCCAAATTTTTTGTATTTTTATGTGGTTTTAGATGGAAACCCTTATGTGGTTTTAGGTGGAAAAGACTGAGCTGAGTCAATAACTTTAATCACTTCAATTTATTCAAGGATGTGTGACAACTTTCAAATAACTGTATAGTATGGAAGGCCTCGTCAATAACAGTATCACTAGATATAGCTTTTATTCTTAGTCATAGGGTTAACTGTTTGATTAGAGAAGAATTTTTAGTAGACACACAGTCTAATATTTCTGTGGCTAAAACTTTCTTTTCACTAATTTCGATCTTAAAGAATAAACAATCCCTTGCAATTAAAACTCAAAAATGTCTGTCCCCTATGCGTGTATTGAAAGAAACAACCCTATGAAGAGTTGTTTTAAAAAGACCAGTAACCAGTCTGTAAAAATGAATAGTATATTTGCAAACAAAAGAAAGGTCATATATGGGGGCTTCTCAATGCTGTTCTTAATAGCGTCTCACTCTTACTCCATTCCAAGTGCTCTTGGTGTACAATTAAGAAAATAATATCCTTCAGGAAAGTATTAGAGGAAGTTAACATTTTAGGAACACGTCTTTGGAAAACCTCTTAGAGCTGGCTTGTTTTTTCCTCCATTTTGCAAAAGAGGATTTCTTTGTTAAGCAGCTCACTTGGGGATATAATTTTTGGAGTCAGTGATCTTTGAACAAACTGGAATATCAATCCTTTACAATGAATATACAGCCCAAACTACCTCACTTGCCTTTATTGGGAAAATATTAATGGACTTTAACAAGTTTTGTTGCATACCATCTCTACATCTTATTATTTAAGTCACTTCAGTTAGCTTTCAGTGTACATTTAATAATATACATTTAATGATGTAAAATATTTTTAGAAAAGCTTGAAAACCAAAAAATACTCTGTGACTGTGATCTTTAGTATACTCTGAGAGAATTCGTGTCCCTTAGTCATTGTCTTATGTTTAACCATGTGGAGATGCAGGTTTTTAGGAGTAGGGATTAATATTCATCTCTTCTTTCAGGCATTATCAATATCTGTCCACATGTTTCACTTGACTGAAAAGTAACATGAGATTAAAATGTCCCTTCTTCCTAGCAAGCATATTTCAGCGGTTTTTACAAATGTTTTACTTGTCTGAAAACACTATTTAATATGGGATTAATAGTTCCTCTGACAGGCATTTTTCTACTGTTTTCCATAAATATGTCATTTACTAAAAAATAATGACATGGAAGTACATTCAAGTATTTTCAACAATTTTACACACACACACACACACACACACACACACACACACACACACCTTAATTTTAAATTAATATATTTTCTTTCAGGAATTTTCCAACTATTTTCAAAAACTGTAATTTGATTGAAAAATCATGTCACTAGAAAATGCCAATGTTTTATGTTTTCTGTCATCTCAAAAGCTAATATTGATTCTTTTGCCCCACCAGCTTTCATTGTTAAGTAGAGTATGTATGTTGCATTTATCCATAAAAATGAAGAGAATAAAACTAAAAACATTGTGCAAGAATTTCTATATTTGCTGGTGCTGGTGAAATAATAGGAGCTTTAAAGTCAGAAGGATTACATCTGAGCCTCTCTCTGTCACTTAGGAGCCAGTTGGTGGTCTTGCGCAAAAGCCACTTGGCACCATGTTAATAATGGTGGGTGGCTGCGGGTAGAGGATAGATTGAATAAGGAAAAACTAGTTTCTAAATTTGTTTGAGATGGTGCTTTGGGCAGGTTTTTAGTACATATTTTAAAAAATACATAAATAAAGATCTTTTCAACAAACACAAAAGACATTTGACAAAATTTAATACCCATTCATGATTTTGAAAAATATCCAGCAGTTCACTGGATACCTTTTGCAAAAGGTAAGAAATAAAAATAAAAGACATAAAGCTCTGAAAAGAAGTAAAACAGTCTCTATTTGCAAATGATATTTTTATTATTTATGTAGAAAACCCTAAGGTATGTTCAACTATTAGTACTAATAAGGTAATTTAGCAATTTATTATATAAAAGTCAATTGTATTTTTATGCTAGCAGCAAATGCAGCACTCTTTACAATAGCCAAGAGTTGGAACCAGCCCAGATGTCCATCATCAGATGAGTGGATATGGAAAATGTGGTACATCTACACAATGGAATACTACTCAGCTATAAAAAAGAATGGAATACTTCCATTTGCAACAACATGGATGGGCCTTGAGAGAATTATATTAAGTGAAACAAGTCAGGCACAGACAGAGAAATATCACATGTTCTCACTTATTTGTGGGAGCTAAAAATAAATAAATACACACACACACACACAAAAATATATATATAAATAAAACCAGGGGGGGGGAAGAAGACATAACAATTGCAATTTCTTGAAGTTGATATGACAAGTGAACAGAAAGGACATTGTTGGGAGGGAGGGGGGAGAGGAAGGATGTAGGGAGGTTTTGGTAATTGGCCACAATAATCGACCACATTGTATATCGACAAAATAAAATTTTTAAAAAGTAAATAAATAAAAGCTCTTGAAAAATTTTTTAAAAAGTTTTAAACTTCCATTTACTATAGTATCAAAAACCGTCAAATACACTGAATCTTCTGAATACATTTAACAAAATATATCCAAAACATATCTGCTAAAACTGCAAAATAATTCTGTAGAAATTAAAGAATAGCTAAATAAATGTATGGGCTATACCATGTTTCTAAATGAAAGAGAATTAGGAAGATATCAATTCTCCAGAAATACATCTATAGATTCAATGCAATCCCAATTGTAACATCAGTAGGGTTGTTTATTGTTTGCTTTTTTTTTCTTTCTTGAATTTGACTAATTATAAAATCTATATGGAAATGCAAAGGATCTAGACTAATTATACTACACACGCGAAACAAAGTTGGAGGACTTAAAATAAGTGATTTCAAGAATTACTGTCAAGACAGCATGATGTGGGGTAGACATCAACAGTATACAATGAGACAGAACAGAGCGAACAGACATAGGTGCCCACTTTCATGATCATTTGATTTTCAACAATGTAAATGCTAAAGCAACACAATGAGGAAAGGAAGTTCTTTTCAACAGGTGATACTAGAACGACTAGATATCCATATGGAGAAAAAAGAAAATTAAACCTCTCACATGATTCACAAAAATCTATTCAAAGTGGATTAGAGAGTTAACTATAAAACCCCAACCCCGGAGGCTTTTAAAAGAAAACAGAATAGCTTTGGAGCTAGGAGTAGGCAGATATTTCTTAGGAACAAACAGAAACACTTATGCAAAATTGATAAATTAGACTTTGATAAAATTTAAAACTGCTGCTTATCCAAAGAGACCATTAAGAAATCAAATGAGCCAACCACGGATTGGGAAAAACATATATTTGTAAAGCCTATGTTTGACAGAGGACTGATACCCAGGATACCTAAAGAATTCATTAATAAAGGGTCAAGCAACCCAATTTTTAAAATGGACATAATGACTTGAACACACCCTTCCCAAAAAGATAAACAAAGGGTCAATGTGCACATGAAAAAATGTTCAACATCATGGGTCATTAGGGAAATGCAAAGTAAAGTCAATGAAATGCCACTACATACCTACCAGAATATCAGAACTAAAAGACTGATTATTACAAGTGTTGAAGAACCTTAGAAAAGGTCCAGCAGTTTCTTATCAAACTCATCATACAACTGCCCTCTAAATCAGCAATTCTATTTACCCCACAGGAGATGTATGTCTGCAAAAACACTTGTATAAGGATGTTCATAGCGGTTTTATTTGTAATATCCAAAAGCTGGGAACATTGCAAGTACCCCTTGATAGGAGAATAAACTGTGGTATATTCATACATTGCAACATTACTCAGTAATGAAAAGAAATAAACGGATATAGGAAACAACATACACGAATCTCAGAAACGATGCTGAGTGAAAGAGGCCAGATCAAAAGACTACATGCTTTATGATTTCATTTATATGAGATGCTAGAACAGTAAAAACTAAATAGGTATGGATGAAAAATCAGAGCAATGGTTCCCTCTATGGGGGTGGGTATGGGAGCTGGAAGAGGCATTAGGGGCCTTTCTGGGGGATGGAAATGTTCTACATGTGCAGAACACATTTCTGGTGCTCAAGTCTGAATTGAGATGTGTTCCAAGTGTAAAATACAGACCAAATTTTGAAGACTTAGTGGGAAGAAAGAGTATAAATCATCTCATTAGTAATATTTTGCTATCCATTACTATTAAATTCTAATATTTTATATAATTGGCTCAACTAATATATTAGTAAAATAAATCTCAGCAGTTTCCTTTTACTTTTTTAATGTAGCTACTAAAAAATTTAAAATTATATATGTGGCTTGCAACATTTCTATGGGACAGTGAGAGGGTTTTGGGGTTACACAAGTGCATGCATTTGTCAAAACAGTGAGAGGCTTCCAGTCAAGATGGCAGAATAGACAGTCTCCAGCATCACTCTCTCCCACCCGTCAACTAAATTACAACTATTAAAAAGCAACACAGTCAAGGCAGGGCCACTAGAGCTCGGAAGAAGAGGAGGAGAGACCTATGGAGTGCAGGAAGGTGGGAGAAGCCATGATGAGAGACAGAAAGGACTGCTCCCACGATTTCAAGCCCCAGCTGCTTCAAGCCTGGAGCTGCTGAGCACAAAGAGCAACAGCTGGCAAAAGCAGTGGCTGTGCCTTTCCTATGAAGTTGCTTGGAGGCAGCAGGGGAGAAGAGGGACTTGCTGGCCCTTATGCCAGCAAGACTACTAACAGGGTGCCTGTGGATCCACACAGAAGTGAGGAGCCATAACAACTGAAAAAAGGAGCCACTCAGAGGCCAGTGAGTCACACAAGGGACTGATGCATCACCAAGCTCATGAGAAATGTTGAAGTGCAAGTGGTGGGGTAGACTGGCCCACCTGGGGAACACAGGGACACAACAAGGACAGCTGATCTGTCCTCCAATCAGCCCAGGACTACTCAGTGGAGACTGGTCAGGAATATAGAACTGCAGGGGGTGCAGTTTGCTGGAAAGTCTCAGGCCCAGGCCAGAGTTTCTTCACAACCCAGGGATATCGGGCCTCACAAGACCCAAAGTACACACAAAGTTAGCAATTAAAACCTGAGCTGCACAAAAAGCCTTCCCCAGGGAATCAGCAGCAAAGCAGCAATTTAGCTCAACCACAGGGCCCAAGTACTGGTACCCACAGAAAGTTCCTCCATTTTAGAACTAAGCAAAGGACAACAAATTAGTTCCAGTGCACAGTTTAAGTGCTGGTAATGGCGAATAATCCAACAAAGAGCTGAAAAACCAAATACCCACAGACCAGAGACAAAGTTTGATATTCGTTAGTAATGGTCTCACATCACCAAAGAACACCTATAAAACCTAGAAGGACAGGAAGCCACCTGGACTCCTGAGCCAGGGTGGTGGGGACCTGAGTGCCTTGGCCATGGCCCCCATACTCACAACCAGCCCAGTGATGACTACCAAGCTGCCACCAGAAACACCCCAGTTTCTCAAGCTGGGGCAGTGGGGGACTGAGGGCTTCAGCCACCCCCTGACATCTGAAACCATCTCTGCAATGACTACTGCATCACTGCTGGAAGTCCCCTGGTCTCCCAAGCTGGGGCAGTTGGGGGCCGAGAACTGCAGTCGCATCCCCCTGACATCTGCATCCAGCCCAGCAATGACTGAGCCACCACTGGAAGCCCCCTGGTCTCCCCTGCAGGAATGAGGGGGGTGCCACAGGCCTCAACCACGCCCCCCTCCTTATTCCTCCCCCACTATTTCCTTCCCCTTTCCCCTTTCCCCCTCCCCCAAACTGCCCTGCAACATCTTAGAATGTAAAAAAATATTAATAAATAAACTTAATCTTAAAAAAAACTCAGTGAGTGTTCACTTAAAACTCATGCATTTCATTATGTGCAAATGTTACCTTAGAAGAAAAATGTGCAACTAATATATAAATATTGAACTTTAGGCAATATATGTATATGCATACTGAAATATTTAGGGGGAAGTGAACTGGTGTCCACAACTTATTTTGCAATGTGTTTAAAAACAAGATAGACTAATGAATGGATAAAAGGATAGATGGGTATATATATATATATATAAATATATGTACAGGCCAAATACAGAAAAACTTTATGGTAGAATGCTGGTGGGCATATCAGTGTTCAAAGTCATATTCTTTGTGCTTGAAATTTTCCGTAATAAATTTTTGAAAAAAGAATCCTTAAAATTAATATCATACTTAATGGTGATTAATATTAAACATTTTCTTTCTATGACAGTGATTCTCAACTGGGAGTGATTTTGTCCCCAAGTTAGTATTTGGCAATATCTGGAAGCAATGTCTAGAAGAGTAATTTATCAGTTATCAATTGTGACCACTGGAGAGAGAAGATGCTAGTAGCCTCCAGTGGGTGAGAAGGCAGGGATGCTATGCGGCTAAACATGCTATGATGCAAGAAATCCCCACAGCAAGGAATTATTCTGCCCAAATGTCAGCAGTGCCAAGGCTGAGAAACCCTGCCCTGAGGTCACAAACAAGGCAAAGTGACTCTTTCACTATTTCTATTCGACACTGTACAGGAGCTCCTAGCTAGTGCAGTAAGTCAAGAAAAAGTAAAGGTGAAATTGTTGAAAAGAATAAATATAACCATTTAATTTGCAGATGATATGACTATATAATTCTGTAAAGAAAATTCTAAGGAATCTATTGTTAAAATTACTTAGAATTAATAAATACAGTACATTGAGCCAAGTCATAGGATACAAAGTCAATAACAAAAATCAATTTTGTTCTACATATTAGCCAAAAACAACTTGGGAAAAATATATAAATGTAATACCAGTCACAATAGCATCACAAATACAAAATACCTAAAAATAAAATATCTAAAAGTGAAAGATGATCAGGGCCTAATTACTGAAAACCACAAACATTGCCAAGAGAAATTAAATTATTAAATTAAATAAGAACTAAGTAAATGGAGAAATAGTCCATGTTTGTGGATTGGAAGACTCACATTGTTAAGATGTGAATTCTCCCCCAAATACATCTATAGATATAATGAAATCCCTATCAAAATCCCAGCACCTTTTGTTTTGGTAGAAATTGAGGTGATTTTAAAATTTATATGAAAATTCAAAGGACATTGAATAGTCTGTCTCGAGAAAGAACGATCAAGTTGGAAGACTTTTGTTACTTGTTTCCAGACCTACTAGTACAATGGTACAGTACTCAGTACAGTATAATATTGGTGTGCAGAATGGAACAGACTAGCGTTCAGAAACACATGCACTCACATCGCTCATTTTTCACAGACTGCCAAGGCAATTCAGTGGGGAATGAAAGTCTTTTAAAGTACGGTGCTGTGACAACTGGGATGTCCCTTTGGGAAAAAATGAACTTGGACCCCCATTTCATGAAACACAAAACATTCAACTTGGATCACAGACCTAAATGTGAAAGCTTAAAGTTTAAGTCTTCTGGAAGAAAACTTTGGAGGATAACTTCATGACGACAACACATAGGTTTTGGTCCATTTCTGTTGCTTATAACAAAATAACTGGAACATGGTGATTTATAAAGAAAACAAAATTTATTTCTCACAGTTTCTGAGGCTGGGAAGTCCAAAGTCCATGTGGTGATGGTGACAGTGACCCAGGGGTCTCACATTGCAAGATGCTGGAAGCAGAGACAGCACAGAGAGAGACAGACTGTCCTCTCTGTCCTTCTAAAGCCCTCAGAACCCACCCCTGACCTCCATTTTTAATCCACTCATTACTCACTGTCCTACAGTCCAGTCACCTCTTCAAGCCTCCGCCTCTCAATTACCATAACAGGATTTCCCACCCTCTTAACAGTCACATACATAAAATGTGGGGGACACAATTCAAGCCTCAGTGAGTTTTGGGGGACATAACTCACTCCACTGCACCATACAAGCAGACTGAAGAGAATCAGGAGTTTGGGCCATGTGGGGTCCCTTTCAGGGTTTCTTTGATCTTCCCCACAGCAGACCACACTTTCTCCAAGTATCTTCATACAGAAACGGGGTGGAGTGAGGAGCCAGGAGAACGGGAACGATGCTTTTGCAGTTGTACCTGAGCTTTATTACCCAGCAGGCACGTGTGTGCTCTTAGAACTGAACTTGTGCCTAACCATGGTTCATGCTGAGCACTTGCTCTGTGATCTGGTCACACTTCCTATCACTGTGCAGCGGCAGGCCTGTGCTGAAGCCTAACTCATGTCTTTAGATGACAAGGGCTTCCCCACCTTCAGTGAGCCTCCAGCACTGCGTCTGCCTCCACCCAGTGCTCCGATCCCATCTCATAAGAACACAGCATGTGCAAGTACCAAATCAATATGACCGTACCTATCATTAGCAGTGAAGTCACCAATCTAAAAATCTGCCACCAGGAAACTTGTGGACCTTCCTCTCACCATCTCTTAACGGAGGACCGCTGCTGGTGGCCGGTCTTGGGGGGTGACTGCCACTTTGCCCTCGGCAGGAGAGGCGGCTTCATTTACAGGCAACAGCTTTGAAGTATGGAACAGGAAAAGAACTGTTTCATAGCTGCAAAAGTGAGTCTCTAAACAGGGAACATGGTGCCAGGGCTGCTGTGGATGCAGACAGGATCCCGGAGGCCAGGGCCGCACTGAAGGCAGCCAGCTGCCCTATTCATGATTCAAGGTTTCAGGCCGGCATAAAAGAAGATTCCTGGGAGTGCCCGAGCCACGCCGCGGGACCGAGCAAGCAGCCCAAGGTGGTGGGAACTGAGAACAGGGAAGGTGACAAACCAGAGGCAGAAAGTGAGTGCCCGACCTGGCACAGCCCTGTGAGTGACCCCTGGCCCGGCCCTGCTCAGGGGGCTGACGCCCACCCGGCTTCCGCCTGCATCACCGGGCCACTCACCGCCCCGGGGCTGCCTCCATTTTCTCAGGTGGTGGCAGCTCCGGCCCGGCTTGGCTACTCACTGAGCCTTCCCACTTGCTTGCCCCAGTGTGGGCTTCACAGGGCCTGCGGGCCAGCCTTTCCTCCAACTCCCTCCGTGGTTCTCTGGTGGGGCTGGTGGCGTGGGGCATCCCCGGCCAGTGTCAGGAGGGCAAGGAAGTATGGGTGGGGCCGACTGTCACTCCACCACACCCTGGACTCTGGCCCCCGGTAAACTTCCTGTTACTGGGAGGCAGATACCATCTCTGTGGCCACCAGTTAGGAAAAATGCCTAACCAATTTCTGGTTGGGAATAGTGTGGTAGGAGAGTTCCCAAATCCACTTAAACCTGCCGGAGAGCTGTCTGCATGGGGTCACTGGACTCGTCCGGGCCGGGGGGATACAAAGGTGAACCGTGTGCTGCGGGCTCCTCCCCCGAGGAGCTCGCAATCTGGTGTGGGAGATAAGACGAGTACACAAATAACCGTGATACCAGGAGGAAGGTGATAAGTCCCGAGAAAGATCTACACAGTGCTACAAAGACACCCAGAGCGACCGGTTGTCTGTGCCCAGCAGAAACCTGGTAGACTTCCTGGGCGAGGCGGTGCCGAGCAGGGTCTTGAAGGCCCAGCTGATAGACGAGGGTTGCAGAAGACACGTCCCAGCCCAGCCCAGTGAGCACAGAGCGGGGAGACGGGCGGCCAGGGTGACGGAGACTCGACAGAAACCACACACCCTGTGGGGTTGCCACTGCATGATCCAACAGCCTGGGCCACAGCACACGGAACAGGGAGAAGTTCTGCACGGGAAGTGAAAGCTCAACAGAGATCACACACCCTGTGGTACATGATCCATCAGCCCAGCAGAGTCCAAGCTGACCAGAAAGGTGGCTCCCCGGAGAGGCCCAAGACCTGAGGCAACCATACACACAAGGCACTAAAGGCCAACTGAGCAGTAACAGAGGTAGCCATACCAAATTGGCAACCACAGAAACATCTTAGTTAGTCAATATTCTCAAACTGGTGGACTGTGAAACCCCCTGCCACAATGAATAAACATCAAAAAAAAGATACCAGATACAAAAAATCAAGAAAGTACACCACCAAAAGTTAATAAATCTCAAACTCTAGATCCTATAGAACAAGAAGCCCTTGAAATGACTGACAAGGAATTTCAGTAATAATTCTAAGGAAACTGAATGAGATACAAGAAAACTCAGCTAGACATCATGATGAAATGAGGAAAAGTATACAGGATCTGAAAGAGGAAATGTACAAGGAAATCGATGTCCTGAAAAAAAATGTAGCAGAACTTGCTGAACTGAAGAAATTATTCAGTGAAATAAAAAACACAATGGAGAGTTTAACCAGGAGCCTTGTCGAAGTTGAAGAGAGAACCTCTGAACTTGAAGATGGGCTGTTTGAAATAACACAAGCAGACAAAAAGAAAGAAAAAAGAATCAAAGACATTGAAGAAAATCTGAGAGAGATATTAGACAACCTTAAGTGCTCAAATATCTGAGTCATCGGTATTCCAGAAGGGGAGGAAAATGGAGATTCCATTGAAAACGTATTCAACAAAATAGTGGCATAAAACTTCCCAGGTATAGGAAAAATCACAGATCTTCAGATCCAGGGAGCTCAACGATCTTCAAACGTATTCAACCCAAAAAGGCCTTCTCCAAGACATGTTATAGTCAAATTGGCAAAACTCAGAGACAAAGTGAGAATCTTAAAAGCTGCAAGAGAGAAGTGTCAAATCACCTATAAGGGAGCCCCAATCAGGCTAACATCAGACTTTTCATCACAAACCCTAAAAGCTAGAAAGGAATGGGATGATACATTCAAAATACTAAAAGACAAAGATAGCCAACCAAGAATACTTTACCCTGTAAGGCTATCTATCCGAAATGAAGGGCAAATAGTATATTTCTCAGACAAACAAAAACTGCGGGAGTTCACTACCACACGACCACCCTTACAAGAAATCTTCAAGGGAGTACTGGGTTTGGTTCCTGAAAAATAACTACCATTGCCATAAAAACCCAAGAAAAATCAAAACCCACTAGTATAATAAAAATGGCATTCATGAAGAGAAAACAATCAAACAAAAACGCTATCTACAACCTAAGGAACCAACAAACACAGAAACCAAACAGTAAATCAGAAAGCAAGGAACAAAAGACACCTAAGACAACCAAACAACCAATAAAATGCTAGGAATAAATCAACACCTTTCAATAACAACTCTTAATGTAAAAGGCTTAAATTCCCCAATTAAAAGACACAGACTGGCTGACTGGATCAAAAAGGAGGACCCAACTATATGCTGCCTACAAGAGACCCACCTCACCCATAAAGATTCACATAGACTAACAGTGAAAGGATGGAAAAAGATTTATCATGCAAACAGAGGAGAAAAACGAGCTGGAGTAGCTATTCTTATATCTGACAAAATAGACTTTAAACTAAAAACCATAAAAAGAGACAATGAGGGACACTACTTAATGATAAAAGGACTGATCCATCAAGAAGACATAACAATCATAAATATGTATGCACCCAATGTTGGAGTAGCCAGATTTATAAAACAAACTCTATTAGACCTAAAGAAGGAAATAGACACTAATACCTAATAGCAGGGGACCTGAACACCCCACTGTCAATATTAGACAGATCATCTAGGCAAAGAATCAGCAGAGAAACACAAGATCTAAACAATACTCTAGACCAATTGGAATTGGCAGATATCTACAGAACATTCCATCCAACAACCTCAGAATATTCATTCTTCTCATCAGCACATGGATCATTCTCCAGGATAGATCACATATTAGGTCACAAATCAAGTCTCAATAAATTCAAAAAAACTGGAATTATCCCATGTATTTTCTCAGACCACAATGGATTAAAACTAGAAATTAATAACAAACGAAACTCTGGAAACTATACAAACACATGGAAATTAAACAGCATTCTACTTATTGACATACGGGTCCAAGAAGAAATCAAGCAGGAAATCAAAAAATTTATTGAAACTAATGAAAATAATGATACATCATACCAAAACCTGTGGGATACTGCAAAAGCAGTATTAAGGGGGAAATTTATTGCATTAAATGCTCACCTCCGAAGAATGGAAAGATGGCAAGTGAACAACCTAACACTTCACCTTAAAGAACTAGAAAATCAAGAACAATCCAAACCTAAAGTTAGCATATGGAAGGAAATCATTAAGATCAGAGCAGAAGTGAATGAAATTGAAAACCAAAAAACAATTCAAAAAATCAATGAATCACAAAGTTGGTTTTTTGAAAAGATAAATAAAATTGACAAACCATTAGCATGGCTAACAAAAAAAAGAAGAGAGAAGATTCAAATAACAAACATTAGAAATGGAAAAGGTGATATTACAACTGATTCATCTGAAATACAAGGAATCATTCGAGACTACTATAAACAACTATACGCCAACAAATTTGAAAATCTGGAGGAAATGGATAAATTTCTGGACACACACAAGCTCCCAAAACTGAACCATAAAGACATAGAAAATTTGAACAGACCAATAACAATAAAGGAGATTGAAGCTGTTATCAGAAGGCTCCCAACAAAGAAAAGCCCAGGACCAGATGGATTCACAGCAGAATTTTACCAAACATTCAAAGAGGAATTGACACCGATTCTTTACAAACTATTCCAAAAGATTGAAACAGACGCAAATCTCCCAAACTCATTCTATGAAGCAAACATCATCCTGATACCAAAACCAGGTAAAGATATAACCAAAAAAGAAAACTACAGGCCGATATCCTTGATGAATATAGATGCAAAAATCCTCACTAAAATACTAGCAAACAGAATACAGCAACACATACGTAAAATTATTCATCACGATCAAGTGGGATTCATCCCAGGGATGCAAGGTTGGTTCAACATATGCAAATCAATAAATGTGATATACTATATTAATAAAGTTAAACACAAGGACCATATGATCATCTCTATAGATGCTGAAAAAGCATTTGATAAAGTTCAGCACTCATTCATGACAAAGACCCTCTATAAGTTATGTATAGAGGGAAAGTATCTCAACATAATTAAAGCCATATATGCCAAACCCACTGCCAATATCATCCTGAATGGGGAAAAGCTGAAAGCTTTTCCTTTAAGAACAGGAACTAGACAAGGATGCCCACTCTCACCACTCCTATTCAACATAGTGTTGGAAGTACTAGCCAGAGCAATCAGAGAAGAGAAGGAAATAAAGGGCATCCAGATTGGAAAAGATGAAGTCAAACTGTCCCTGTTTGCAGATGACATGATCCTATATATCGAACAGCCTAAAACCTCTACAAAAAAACTCTTGGAATTGATAAATGATTTCAGCACAGTGGCACGATACAAAATTAACACACAAAATCAGTAGCATTTCTTTTCTCCAATAGTGAACATGCAGAACGAGAAATCAAGAAAGCCTGCCCATTTACAATAGCCACCAAAAAAATAAAAACTTAGGAATTGAGTTAACCAAGGAGGTGATAAATCTCTATAATGAGAACTACAGACCCACTGCTGAGAGAAATTAGAGAGGATACAAGAAGATGGAAAGATATCCCATGCTCTTGGATTGGAAGAATCAACATAGTGAAAATGTCCATACTACCCAAAGTGATATACAAATTCAATGCAATCCCCATCAAAATTCCAAAGACATTTTTCTCAGAAATGGAAAAAACTATCCAGACATTTATATGGAATAATAAAAGACCACGCATATCCAAAGCAATGCTGAGCAAAAGAAATAAAGCTGGAGGCATAACACTACCTGACTTTTAGCTATACTACAAAGCTATCATAAGCAAAACAGTATGGTACTGGCATAAAAACAGACACACTGATCAATGGAATAGAATAGAGAATCCAGAAATCAGCTCACACACTTACTGCCATCTGATCTTTGACAAAGGCACCAAGCCTATTCACTGGGGAAGGGACTGCCTCTTCAGCAAATGGTGCTGGGATAACTGGATATCCATATGCAGGAGAATGAAACTAGATCCATACCTCTCACCGTATACTAAAATCAACTCAAAATGGATTAAGGATTTAAATATACACCCTGAAACAATAAAACTTCTTAAAGAAAACATAGGAGAAACACTTCAGGAAATAGGACTGGGCACAGACTTCATAAATATGACCACAAAAGCACAGGCAACCAAAGGAAAAATAAACAAATGAGATTATATCAAACTAAAAAGCTTCTGCACAGCAAAAGAAACAATTAACATAGTTAAAAGACAACCAAGAGAGTGGGAGAAAATATTTGCAAAATATACATCTGACAAAGGATTAATATCCAGAATATATAAGGAACTCAAACAACTTTACAAGAAGAAAACAAGCAACCCAATTACAAAATGGGCAAAAGAGCTAAGTAGGCATTTCTCTAAGGAAGATATACAAATGGCCAACAGACATATGAAAAAATGCTCAACATCACTCAGCATCTGGGAAATGCAAATCAAAACCACATTGAGATACCATCTAACCCCAGTGAGGATGGCTAAAATCTAAAAGACTCTGAACGATAAATGCTGGCGAGGCTGCGGAGGAAAAGGAACTCTCATACATTGTTGGTGGGACTTCAAAATGGTGCAGCCTCTATGGAAAATGGTATGGAGGTTCCTCAAACAATTGCAGATAGATCTGCCATATGACCCAGCTATCCCACTGCTGGGAATATACCCAGAGGAATGGAAATCATCATGTCGAAGGTATACCTGTTCCCCAATGTTCATCGCAGCACTATTTACAATAGCCAAGAGTTGGAACCAGCCCAAATGTCCATCATCAGATGAGTGGATACGGAAAATGTGGTATATGTACACAATGGAACACTACTCAGCTATAAAAACGAATGAAATACTGCCATTTGCAACAACATGGATAGACCTCGAGAGAATTATATTAAGTGAAACAAGTCAGGCACAGAAAGAGAAATACCACATGTTCTCACTTATTGGTGGGAGCTAAAAATTAATATATAAATTCACACACACACACACACATACACACACACACACACACACACACACACACACAAAGACCGGGGGGTGGGGAAGAAGATATAACAACCACAATTACTTGAGGTTGATATGACAAGCAAACAGAAAGGACATTGTTGGGGGGGAGGGAGGAGGGAGGGAGGTTTTGGTGATGGGCAACAATAACCAGCCACAATGTATATCGACATAATAAAATTTAAAAAATAAAAAATAAAAAATAGAAATAAAAAAATAAAACTGGTAAAAATCTGTCGCCAAACAGGATTGTGGAAGCCATTTCCTAGTTTCATAAATCTTTCAATGCTGCAACTTCTTGTTTTAGAGGAATAATTAGTTTGGTTTAAACAACAGATATTTTGCAAATAGTTACAATATGATCCAGTTCTAACAAGTAATCCACATTTTTTATGTTCTCAATTATATTCTCAGTTACATTACCCCTAAGCCTATAACTGTTGATTCAACAATGAAATATGAATAAGGAGTTTTCCGGTCAAGATGGAGGAATAGACAGCCCCCAGGATCATGCTCTCCCACAAATCCACCAATATTTACAACTATTAAAAAGCAACAACAGCCAAGCTGGGGCTGCCAGAGATCAGGCAAAGAGCAGGAGAGACCTACGGAGTGCATGAAGGTGGGAGAAACCACAATGAGATAAAGAAAGGACCATTCTGACCATTTCGAGTCCCGGCCACTTCAAGTCTTGCCCTGGTGGGCCCATGGATCAGGAGCTGGCCAGATCCACAGCTGTGCCCTTCCTATGAAGTTACTTGGAGGTGGCAGGGGAGGAGGGCCTTGGTGGCCCCCAGGCCAGCAAGACTACTAATAGGGTCCCCGTGGACCCACATAGTAGTGAAGAGCCACAACAACTGAAAAAAAGGAGCCACTCAGAGGCCAGTTAGTCATCCCATGGACCAACACATGGCCCTTCCCATGGGAAGCGTTTGGAGCACAGGCAGTTGGGGAGAGAGGCCCACCGGGAGAACACTGGGGCACAGCGAGGACAGCTGATCTGCCCCCAAACAGCGCAGGACCACTCAGTGGAGACTAGTCAGGAATATAGAACTGCAGGGGGTGCAGTTTGCTGAAAACACTCAGGCTCAGACCAAACAGTCTACACAACCCAGGTGTTCTGGATCTTCCGAGATCCGGAAGTACCTATAAAGTCAACCATTAAAACCTGAGCTGCACAAAAAGCCTTCCCCAGGGAATCAGCAGCAAAGCAGCAATTTAGCTCAACCACATGGCTCAAGTGCTGGTCCCCACAGGAAGTTCTCTCATTTAAAAGTAAGCAAAGGACAGCAAATTAGTTCCAATGCAGAGTTAAATGGTAGGAACAGCAAATAATCCAACACAGAACTGGAAGAAAAAATAAAATACCCACAGACCAGAGACAAAGTTTGATATTAACTAGTTTCGCATCACCAAAGAACACCTATAAAATCTAGAAGGACCAGAAGTCCTCTGAACTACTAAGCCAGGGAGGGGGGGGAGGGCTGGGGGCCTCAGCCATGCCCTCTGACACCCACAACCAGTCCCAAGGGTTGGGGGGCTGAGGGCCTCAGCCACGCCCCATCAACACCCACAACCAGCCAGGGACAACCACCATGCTGCCACAGGAAGCACCCCTGGCTCTCCTGAGCCGGGGTGGTGGGGGGCTGAGGGTCTTGACCACACACTCCCAACACCCACAACCAGCCCAGTGATGACCACTGAACCACCACGGGAAGTGCCCTGGGTTCCAGGGCTGGGGCAGTGGGGGGATGTGGGCTTCAGTCACACCCCTCTGACATCTGCACCCAGCTCAGCAATGACCAAGCCACTGCTGGAAGCTCCCTGGTCTCCCATGCAGGAATGAGTGGGGTGTCACAGGCCTCAACCTTGCCCTTCCTCCTCTTCCCACCCTATTTCCTTCCTCTTTCCCCTCTCCTCCTCCCCCCACGGCTCCCCAACAACATCACAAAATGTAAAAAAATATATATATCAGTAAATAAACTTAAATATGTATATAGGAATAAGAAGTATGATTTAGTGATGCAGATAATAAGCACAAAATATACCGAACATAGAAACTACCCTGAACATCAGTTTAGAAAGTTAACATCCCCCCATGCCAGTCTGCCAAAGCTACAGGCAAAAAGCTTCCCAAACAATAAAGAATCCCAGGATGCCATTCTTAGTCACCTCCATTTGAAGGAGTGTCAGAATTGATGTTTCAAGGTTCCCTTGGTCACAACACCAAAAAGCAATAACTTGTTCATCTTTTGGACTCCAGAATGCTTAGACATCGTCAATAGCAGCATAAAATGGTACAGGCCCTTTAGAAAAGGTCCAGCAGTTTCATATCACAACGCGGTGGTCAGGCCAAGATTTCAAAGTGCTCATCAAGAAGACAACTCAGGGACAGGGCTGAGTGAGGAATTGTCCTCACTGGTCTTGCTGTGCCACTAGCCAGAACCTCACGTCAGTGCTTGCACTGCCTATCGAGTTGAGGAGAAGGTTTTCTGTTTCAGGAGAGAAAGGCGCACAAATCACAGTTAGAAGCGAATATATGCATCATAACAGCTGCCGGGATTGTACTTACAGCACTGCTCTCCAGCTGACATTTTATCTTACCAGGTTCCCGGTGGAAAGGAGCTAGAAAGTTAACCTAAAGTCAGATTTCCATAGAGACGGAGAAAGTGAACCCTTTACACTCGATCCACCACGTGACCTTTATGTTCAACCCACTTAACATGCAAACATACAACGTGATACACATTTGAACGTCAGGATTTGACTTTTTCCAGGAGACAGTAATCTCCCATTCATCTCTTGACCGATCCAGTCACTATATGCCCAATTACTCTTAATAGGACTCCAATATTTTTATCCTGGTGGTTACGGGCATATTTACATCAAATAACAGTCCATAATAGTGTTTAACATATCAAATCATAGTACAGCGTGCTTTTAATCCAATTTCTCAGAGTCCCTTTTTAAACGTTCCAATCTTAGCATGTTTCAAACTGGTTTTTAAATCTGCATGCCAAAATCCGTTCCACCTACACCTAAATTTAAAAAAAGAAAAAAAAATTCTCCGTTAAGAGTTTTTAGTTGCTCAAGTGAAGAGTCCTGGAGTCTCCTTGACAACGTCCTGCTTGTGATGCCCCCATCAGGCACTGGAGAGTCTGCGGGTGGCGGGGTCTGAAAGCACAGTCGTCTGCAGCCGTGGGGCGCAGGCTGCCCGGCCTCTTCTGGCCTGCACGTTTAAACACCTAGACTCTCACCACTCTGCCTCCTAAGCAGATAACTTCATTCTGCTTTCCCGGTATTGGCCACTAGATGGCAGCAGAGGATTTTGATTCGATTCCAAAACATTTGGTTCCCGCAGCCGAGCTGCGCAGAGGGGTGGGCGCGGTGTGTTGCTGTTGCTTTCATCGTCTTGTTGTGGGAATGCTGCAGCGGACAGAGGAGACGGGTTTTTCAGGTCATTTCCCCTTCCTGGGGACTGGGGGCTGTGAGCGGCGGGCTCTTAAGCCTTGCCCTGCGGCTCGGGCTGCCGGGTGGCGCTTCAGAGCCCCGGGGTGGCGCCACTCCGCGGTCCTACACGTGGGCACTGCGCGCTTCTGAGGCACGTCCGTTCCCTGCAGCTCAAAGGGCCTCGTGCTCTTCACCTTCATCACTGCAGGTGAGACGGGCGGGCAGTCTCCTTCTGAGTCCCTTTCTCTCTGCAGCCCGCACAAATACGGCTTCGCTCCATAAGGTTGACTGCCCGGGGTGTAGCTCCAGGCGTTTGGCACAGAGCGTGGGCGCTGGAGCCGCTGCGCCTCCCCAATCCTTTCTCTTTCTCGGTGGATCCAGTTCATAGGTTTGGAAGGGTGGTGGAAATTGTCAGCCCGTGGTACAGTGTCCTGCCCTGTTGCAATAAGGCATTTTTTCTGCTCCATGTTAATGAAGGTGTCATTCCCAGGCGACCAGTTCATCGATGGCTTCAAAAGTAGGAGTGTTTCTAGGTTCTCTATTCCCATGTCCTAGACTCGGAAGTGCAGGCTCTCCCCTTCCGGCCATCCTGGAAGATTCTGACCCTGAGGCCAGTTGCAATCTCCCCTACCAGATCAACCTGAAAGCCTAATTGCTGTACCATGTGACCCAGGGCATTATTTCAGTTCCAGAGACCTCTGCAAAATGTGGTTTGACAGCACAGCACAAAAGCAGGCTCAAAAGTACCAGGAGTTCCAGGGATGCTGGGCCCCAGTAAGACAGTTTCTAACCCTTTCTCTTATCTTCCCAGGAGAAGATTATATCTCCCCAGACAGAAGTTGGGAAGGGGGGCAGGGGGAAGCTCTTGAAAGATTCATCTGAGTTTTGTCGACTAACGATCACTTGCTTGCTCTTAAAATGTTATCACATTTACAAACTTTTGTTATAACATATTACTCCTCATTCTCAGAGTTGTTCTGCATTTGTGTAACATTTTTTAATCACTGTACAGCAGAGGACTTTGCTATAGTCCTTAGCTTCATGTCCCCAGATAACAGATTGGGAATGGGCTTCTCTACCACACAGCCCTCACTATGTCACACTACAATAAAAATCTTAGCCATAGAAGGAAATCATTGATAAACTGGATCCATACAATTTAAGATTACTGCTCAGCGAACATACTGTTACTGAAAAGGCAAGATAAAGATTGGGAGAAAAAATATATATATTTGTGTGTGCGTGTATTATACCCAGAATGTAAAGAACTCAGCGAGTCGATCATAAAAAAGACAACTCAATTTTTTAAATGGGCAAGAGACTTGAACCCTTGACATAAGTATAGAAATAATCAATATGCGTGAACATCATCAACCATCAGGGAAATACTAATAAAACTACAACTTGATAGCACTGCATAGCCGCAAGAATACTCAACATTAGGAAGAAATACAATACCAAGGATTGGCAAGGATATGGAGCAACTGGCACTTGCATACGTTGCTGGTGGAGAGCAAAACAGTAGAACGACTTTGGAAAACTGGCAATATAGTACAAAGGTAGTCCTCTGTCTACCCTATAACCTAGTAATTCAATTCCTAGGCATTTGCCCAAGACAAATGAAAACACATATCCACACAAATACTTCTGCGAGAATGTCCATTGCAGTTTTATTCATAATAGACAAAACCTGGAGAAGGGGTCAATAAATGTGGTTAATTGATATAATGGAGTAAAGGAACGAATTTAAAATACATGCAAAAATGTGAATGTCAAAATCATATGGCATGAAAAATGTCAAACATGGAAGAGTACAGATTGACAATGACAGTCCTTGGCCTAACGCTAGTCAGGTTCCTCTAAGCCTGCAAGGCCCCAACCTCGGGCTCTGTCCTTGGCCCATTTAGTCCAGTTTTAGCAAGAATTCTGCTGGGTTAGTTTAGTGAAAATCCCCACCACTGATAAATGATCAAATTCCTCATCCCTGACCCTTGATAGAGCACCCTGGTCTGCCTTCAGGGAGAGACCCCTAGAGTTCCTCTAGCGAGGGTCTCCCCAGCCTTGGTGTTTCTTACTCTTGGTAGTTTTCCATCCGCTGAGCCCCACCTGGCTCCTGGGCTATAAAATTCCACTTGTCCTGTTGTGTTTAGAGTTGAGCCCGATCTCTCTCCTACTGCAAAACCCCAGTATAGTAGGCGCCCTGAATAGAGTCTGCCTTACCGTCTTTAACGAGGGTCGTGGATCATTTCTCTTTAACGATACTACATGATTCCATTTAAAGATTCAGCCGCAGGACGAACTAATCTACGGAGAGAGACGTCAGAAAAGCAGCTGCCCCTTGCAGAAGGGACCGACTGGAAATGGGCTCGAGCTCATTCTGTCGGGCTCACCACGATGAGGCTCACCCTGCTTTGTCCTCTTCGCTCTCCGATTGCTCCACAGCAGGTCACTCTGCTGCAGCTTAGAGCTGTCATGTCCCCGCCATCCACCCCACCCCAAGAGTCCAAACACCCCACTGAGAGCACCTGTAAACTGGACGATTATTCCTCAAGTGCTGCCATCACGCGTTCTGCAAAGCCCGGCACTGCTGCCTCCTTCCAGTCTTCCCACCCCACTCTACCCCATTACACTGCAGTTTAGTCCTCGATTCCATAGTGTTTTAAGGTGAGAACAATATGCCTCTTGATCCTAGCGACTTGAATAAAGCATTTTCTCCATGTTCACCTCAACATCCAGTTCAGGTGCTGAGTGAGCACTTTAACTGGTCAAGGTTTGTTGACAAATAGATGTTCAGCATTTAGTCAGGTATTACTACTAAATACCATGAACAGTGTTAGAGACAGCTGCGTGGACAGACCAAATGGAAAGTTAAAAGATGAATTATTATGGAAGAACTTTCTGTTGGGCCCTGTCTTCCAGGTCCAAGAAGCAGTCTGTATCTTCAGGAGCTTTGACGCAACATGAAGTCACACCTGGCCCTCCTGTGGTTTTCCTCTGCGCCCATTCAAGGGATTGACAAACAACAGAAGGGCCTCAGGACATTGCACTCGGATACAACTTCTTTCTTTCATTGATCTGCCCCTTTCATTTTGAAATGTGGGTGATTGCCACCCACTAGCTTCCTTTCTTCATCGAGGGCACATTTCCCCTCCAGGAGCCTGTGAGGAAAGAGGCAGCAATGTCAGGATAAAATGAGTCGATCAGCCAAAGTTAAAGATGCAGAAAAACTGAAAGAAAAACTGGAAAGATGAACAAAGATTTAGTAAAAAATGTAACACGCAGGAGAATAAAAAGGGGAGTCTACAGGGAGCAATTGTAATTGGCCATGTGTTTTTGGCATAATTAATGAATTCAATTAGCCAGTATTTTATCAAGGATTTTCACACCTAAGTCCAAAAGTAAAAGTGGACTATAACTGTCATATGATTTCCTTGCCTTGTTTTGGAGTCAAGGTTGTACTGGCCTTGTTAAATGGGTGGGGTATGGCCGAGCCCGTGGCACACTCGGGAGAGTGTGGTGCTGGGAGTGCGGTGACGCTCCCTCCGCGGGTTCGGATCCTATATAGGACTGGCCAGTGCACTCACTGGCTGAGTGCCGGTCACGAAAAAGACAAAAAAATAAAAAATAAAATAAAATAAAATAAATGGGTGGGGTAGCTTTCTGACTCCTTGTCTTTTTGGAAACAACGTGTTGTGTTTGAGGGATGGAAGGGAAGGACTTCAAGGGGGTGTGAGGAGCCTTCCGGGAGTGGTGGGTGTGTTCATGATCCTGAAGGTGGTGATGGTAGCAGGGATGTGTACCTGTGCCCGAACTTACCAAATTGCGCGCTTTAAATATGCAAAGTGTATTGTGTGTCAGTTACACCTCAGTGAAGCTGTTTAGGAAAACCCCGCACCTTCACCTTCGGTCTGGGCTCTGCACTTGGGCTGCAGCTGTGGTGTCAGTGCCCTGGATCCCCATGTCACTGCGACCCTGGGAGAAAACCACGCTCCGCCCGCTGTCATTACCTAAGAAAAGAGCACCAGAAAAGTGGCCATGGGAAAAATATTAAGATTTGTAAGGTGTCAAGGACAATGAAGAATATCTCCTGGGCAAAAGGACAACTTCCAGTGGAAAAATTGCTGGGAAGAGACTGAATCGCTCCGCCTCCTTCATAGTGCTCCAGACCGTCCAAGACTCCTCTGGCTACGGACCTCACGGTGGTTTGAAGGGAAGCATGTGACCTTCACAGTGTTTCCTCGGTGTGCGCGATGATAATTACCGGGATCCCGAGTGCCAGATCGCAGTTAACACCAGATGGTCGTGACAATGAAGATGACTTTAGGAGGCTCGTAGATCCCGTGGACCTTGGACACACCACCTGCTGGGACATTTGGGGGGCGGGGGGAAAGAGGGTTTTACTTCAGCCTTCTGTGGGGTTCCAAATGAACGTGTCATCTTGGCCAACGCACTTCCTATGAACTCAGCGAATCTGAAATCCTGCCTCAATATTATTGAAGATGTGACCCCAGAAGCCAACCTTAACTCACTTGCACTGAGAATGAACTTGCGGCGACAGACAGGAAGAGCCCTTATCTGATCCGCCTGCAACTACTGGAGGTGTTAAAGGAGGTAAAGTTTACATTACATTCGATGGCTGGAGAGGAGCTTTTGGTTATTGCTAAAGTACAATTTTTGAGATATTTTCCTAGTTTGGTCATGTCACTTGACAGGTGTCTTACAACCACCAGGAAATAACAGTTCCATACAAAACCTAAAGCAAAACTACAGTCTTCTCCTTCCCATGAAGCTCAGTGTTCACTGAGGCCTCTGCAGGAAACTGCTCGCGTGCCACCAGGACAGAGGGCCACAAAATCAGGTTGGGTTAAATCACTTGCACAGACTCTCCAAGAAGGGTATGCTTCTTAAAAATGCTTCCCTGACAAAATTCAGCATTTATAGATAAAAGAGGCTCAATATTAGGAAAAAAGGAAAAGAATCTTCCTGTTCTGTGTTCTCTTATGTCTCAACTTGTACAACGTTGCTAGAAAGAGAGCCTGGTCTTCCATTTGGTAAAGGACAACATTGCCCAGATGACTGCAGTGCTGTCTGCAGTCGGTGTCTTTGAGAACAAACAGGACTCCAGTGCCCTTCTGAATCAGAAGTGAGACCGGCAGGCCACGCAGGCCATGCCGATTGTGCCCCCCACACCAGACCGGGTGTGGATTCCTCCACAGAGGAGCTGTGGTGGCTGCCTCCTGCGGTGAGGGAAAGTATTCTGCCCATCTCCCTTTGGTGACTGACACCTCAAGATCAAATGATATGAATCAGTCAGCAAAAGCAGACGTCCCGGGATCAGAAGTCTCCTGTCTTCCTCTGCCACCCCACGCCCTGCAGTGCAGGCGGACATACCTGAACAGAAGCGCCGTCCGAGGGGGACATGAGCCATCCAAGAGCAGGGGCTTTCTGAGGACACACTGACGTGGTAAACTAACTCTCAAGCCCCAACTGGAGAAATTCCACAAACTGTCACCTCAGCTCCAGGAATTCTTTGAAGCCTGTGTCAGCCACATGGAGCTCATCTCCAGTTCTGAATAAACTGTCGCTGATCTCTGCCAAGGACGGTTGTACAGAGTCAGTAAAATGCACATGCAGAGGAGAATGGAAGGCCCAGCTCAGCAGCTGAACCTGACTTCTGTGTCCAGAAAACAAGGCGCCACCAAGGACCTCCGCACTGATCTGTAGATACAGAAAGAGGCAGATCCTCAGACTTTGGAACTTCTAGAAAAGCTCTTCAGTACACTTGAAACTGAAAGAAGGTTCTCCTGGGCCTGAGGGTTGATATGTGGATGAAATAGCATGACCGCTCCCTCACCAAAAGACTTGACAATGCACGAGAGCATTCAGACTGCACTCACATCTCAGGTGGACTGATGCCTTCTTAAGAGCATTTGTTGCCCTCAACAGTCTTCCTTCAGCAAGAGATTTCCCTGAAAATTGCAGGGCTAACTTCCATTCTACTTCTCTAAAAACTATTAAAGCCATGAGTAAAGCACACTCAACTTGGTAGTTCTACGTATCTTTTGATTTTTTAATTGTACAGTTCACAAATATTCTTTAAACAGGAAATCAAAAAAGTTTTTATTGATTTTAGTAAATACTTATATATAGGACAGCTAAATCCCAAAGGGTCAAAAGTATCAAGGATTGACTATGTAAATGAGTCCACAAAAATTCTACCTTAGAAAACCACTTAAAGATGTGTAGAATATACGGTAAAGCAAATGTACCTCACAGGGCCTGGTTTTCCAAAGCTTTGCAGTTTCAAGTATTGACCTTATGGAGGGCTAGAAATTTTCCTCAGGCTATAAAGTCTCTGGTGTAAGATAAAGAATTGTAACACAGCAAGGTTGCTGGCTCAAGGACAGACTAGCTACTGATTGTCATGTAAAGATACTGAGAAATTGCTGTAAGATCACTTAATTGTCTAATGGAATGTCATCTGACTTGTTTCACTGAAAGTTACCAGCCTATATTGTTAAACTGTAACCCCACCTATGTCTTTTCCTGTAACGTCCAGGTCTGGAAAATAAATGCAGGAAGAGAACCCCAATTCGGGGTTAATTTCCCAAGGAAGGGATGCCTCTCGCTGGAGGGTCCCGGGAAAGTTAACCACTTTGGAGTCTCTCACTGCTCAGAAGAGATGGGCTTTGCATAATCCTTTGTGGCTCCATCACCCAGGGGAAGTGGGGTGATGAATCCGGAGGGGGCAAAGCAACACAAAGCAACAAAGATGTAACTAAATCATGTTTTTTCAACTTGACACTGTTGACCTTTCCGAGCAGATAAGTCTTTGTTGTTAGGGCTGTTCTGTGTATGGGAGGTTGTTTAGCAAGCATCCCTGGCCAGTACTCACTAGATGCCAACACACGCACACACGTGCACGTGCACACACACACACACACACATGCCAACTGTGACAATCAAAAATGTTTTCAGACATATGTCTCCTGAGGAGCACACCTGCCTCCTGGTTGAGACCCTCTGAACTAGATGTACCATCTCTTTTGTGACTGTTTTATGTCTGATGCTGTTGTGTTTCATTCATGTTCTATCTGTTTCCAGAAGGGAAATAGCCATATAAATTGCTCTCCTTTCTGTTATTTTTGTTATTATTTTTAACACATTTCTAAAAAGGAAAAGTTTATAAGCTTTGAAAATAAAAAAAGTAAAAATAAAAGAAACTTAGGTCTGTGTGAGTTCAGAGCCCCTGCCATTAGGCTGGTAAATTTTTTTTTTTTAAGATGACCGGTAAGGGGATCTTAACCCTTGACTTGGTGTTGTCAGCACCACACTCAGCCAGTGAGCTAACCAGCCATCCCTATATAGGATCTGAACCCACGGCCTTGGAGTTATCAGCACCACACTCTCCCAAGTGAGCCACGGGCTGGCCTAGGCTGGTAAATTTTAAGGCAAGTCATTCTACCCTGTTTTTTGAAAGGCTGGAGGTAAAGGAAATGGATTTTCAATTACAGAGGATTTTTTTCACAAGAGGCCTTCTGAGCAGCTATAACAATGAAAACCCGAGATACTATGAGAGGAAGGGCAGGTCTTACAGATCAATATCTTGTGAAACTCAAAAGGAAAGATGGAATTTCTCTTCTAGAAAAAAGAAAGTCCCATGTCTGGAGACCTCACAGATTTGATGAATGTCTTGCCTGGCACTGTATAAAGCATGTAAGAGGTTATTCCTTTCCAGGTAGGAGCTTGGAGTCTCAAACATGGGCTGAGGTCACACACATCCAGGTTTTCCATGTCCCACTTTCTGCCTTTGCTGACTGTTCATTTATTCATTGCAAGGGTGTTCAATGACTTTAACTCTGGACAGCCCATTTGGCCTAAGGCAGCAATTTGGGATTCTCCTTCCACCTCCACCCAGAGTCTGGGCTGCCAGGACAGGAGCAGGAAAAGGACACTGTCTCTGTACTGCCACAGTGATCACACGGTGTTTTGGTACTGGCTTTTTAGTATTGATTGCACCTTTTCCACTCCACCGGAGTTGGAGCTAGGCCTGTTGAAAGTTTCCTAATTGCTCTGCTACCTTGCCATTTCTGATCTCTAGTCCAATGGCATCCACTTTGGCACTGCTAATCTCCAGGTAGTGCCACTCACTGAGAAGGTTTGAAACTTGAGGTGACATTTACATTTAATCAGACCCTGTAGGCTTCTTTGACTGAAGAACAAAGGCCATCCCTGAGAAAGGGGTGAGCCCTGCCCAGCGCTGGACAGCTCAGGCTCAGACAGGGGCGGGCTGGGCTGTTGGCTGCACGGTTAGGCTCCTGCTGAGGTTCAGGACACCCAGCTCTAGCATTTCCTCTGGATCTAGCTCCATCCCCAACCAACAAGCCACTCGCCCCCTCTCAGCCTCAGCTTCCATATCTGTAAGATGAAGATGAAGTGATGCTTTTGAAGACACACATCACCAGCTGGGTGAAACCAGACTAGAGCGACAATGGTCATAGCCTTTCATCCATTTCCAGGTAGGCATTTGGTCCTCGGCATAGATTTACATTTTGGGTGTGTACCAATGCCAAGGACCCAATGCTTACCTGGAAATTCAATGCTATTGAGAGCCTGGTCCGTGGTCCAGTGCCAACTGGCAAACTGTTGCTGGTCCAAGGCAAGATTCGCAGAAAGGACGGGAGGAAGCTTTGGGAAAAGCATATAACAAAACAACATTTCCCTGAAGCCCCAGCACATGGTCACTGAACTTGTCTCATTGAACAGGGGTAGAGAGTTTGGTGGTTCTTGCACTGGCAGCTGGCATGGTGAGGGCCATGTGGCAGGAGCTGTGTACTGGTGCCCATGAGGACCTCCCTACAATGTGTGATATTTTAGTGTTTGTCAACTGCAATGTATCGCCGTATAATCTGTACGCATTTATGATTCATTTATAATTCATTGTTTTATAACCATCCTGATTTTTAATTATGACTTAATATAAATATCCATATGCACATATACACGCATATATTTGGTAGCTACATCTGGCAAGTAAATTTATATGGCAAGGTGCTAAAATCATGATGTCATTTATGGAAAAGTGCTGCCTAATGAAACCACAAATGAAGCTGGTGCTCAAATGAAGTTACTTAAAAAATTCAAAACAAAAAGGAATTCTTTGAGAAAGAAACGTTTGAATTGTAAGGCTGACAAAGTAGATTTCCAGTATTTCACACATAAACATAAAGTTTGGGGGTGGGCGTCACATGGAATCATTCTTCAGGTTGCTAAGAGTAAAAAACCATTTACAATTGCGGAGAGATTAGCAAAATATTGTATCGGAGTTGTTTGCTCGACACATTCGGTGACATTGACAGAAAATATAGGGCTCAAGGACCACTCTCCGATCGGATGTGTTCGGGAACTGGCTAATAAGATACAAAGCCAACTTAAAGTCAGCTATTGTTCATTATAACTTGACAAACGCACAGATATTGCAAAAATGACAATTGTTTGAGTATTATGTAATTTGAACTTGACGATGGAAAGACAGAGTTTTTTTCTGCCTTTATTGCTTCTGTGGTTTAGATGTGTGTCCCCTTCAAAACTCACGCTGAAGCTTAATGCCCAACGCGACGGTGTAAGAGCTGTGGCCTTTGGGCCGTAATTAAGCACTTGAGAAAAGTGTGCGATTAGCAGCCTTATCCCAAGGTGGAAGGGAGCGCTCTTCTCACTGTTCGTCCCTTCTGCCATGTGAGGACACAGCCTTCAGCCCGTCTGGAGGCCACGTCAACAAGACACTGTCTTGGAGGAGAGACCAGGCCCTCCCCGGGCACCAAGCCTTCTGGCGCCTTGTTCTGGAACTTCCCACCCTTTAGAACTGTGAGAGATGAATTTTTGTTCTTTATAAATTGCCCGGTCTGTGGTATTTCATGACAGCAGCACAAACAGACTAAGACAGTTGCTGACAAACGCAATAGTTCTGTGTTGAAAAACTAAGAAGGATGACACGGCCCACGCCTGTGCCTAGGAATTGCAGTTCCGCGTAGGAGCGAGTCCTCACGGCGCCACCACGTGCAAGCGACACTGGGAAGAGTCCTCGGGCTGAGAACTCCGAGGCTGAGTGTCGTCAGTGTTGAACTGCTTTCATGTAGAAAAATACCCATTTCCTGCTGTGAAATATGTCGGCTGAACTAAAAAGTGTGCTTAGTGACACAGCAAAAGTGAGTGGGGGGACTGAAGATTATTCCTTCCGAAACTGAATGACCTAGAAGTTTATCACAACTGGTACTTCATGCTGAGTGAGGATCTTCAGGAAGCAGAAAGGTTGTGTCAAAACATCTGAACATACGAAAGAAATTCTTCATATTTCCACAAAATGAGAAACGTCATGTTTCTACAACATAGAAATAGTTTGGTTCTAACGTTTTTAAGTGCAAACCAGCCCGTCAGCCGTGCTTATGTGTTTGCTCTCCTCAGTATTTGTAACGGTTTTATGCTTCGTGCAAGGAGGCCTGGCGCCCTTTTTTGTAAACGAATGTTACTGAAGGACAAAAATAAAAGAAGCTCAGAAGCACAGTTTCAAGATTTTTGACATGTTCTATAATTTAACAATGACTTTCGGTGACGTAGGTGATGATCCTGATATTGCCACACAGAAAAGTTGTAAACTTTTTAATAAAAAGTTATGAACTTGACAGAATGCTTTAATTCTATTTTCTATTAATAGAAAATCCATGTAGAGGAAAATCATGGCTCTATGTCTTTCATTGAAAGGGAATTTCAATAAAAGGCGATTGAGATGTAACTCTAACTTTATGGGATAAATTGTGGAACTACCTTTTGATGGATTGAAAAGGAATTTTGAAAATACAGCATCACTTACTTCATTTTAGATCCAAGTTAAAAATGAGTATTTCGAACTTGTTGAAACTAAAATCTCCTCTTATATTTAGCAATCAACATACTTCTGAGACTAGATTCTCTAACTTGAGTTATTAAAACAAAACATAGAAGTCTTTTAGATATACATTATCTGCTGCAGATAGTGTCATAAACCCAAATTATATTAGATAAATAACAAAAAGTGAGCACATTTGTAGAATGACAAAATGTTACAAGTACAATAAGGATTCTCTGTATTAATCATCTATATACATCCTTTCAATGAATGTGTATTGATTTAAAATTCTTTTCTGTTATATTTATTCTAATGATAGTTATAAAATGTGGTTTTGTTGTGCTGTATTTAATTAAAAACTAGGTTTATACTATGTCTGCTTTTTCCATTTCATTTTTCTAGTAAATCATTTTTGTAGTCTTTTACAAAAATAAAAGTACATAATGGATTGAAAATTTTTTTAAAAACTTAAAAAACATAAACTCACCTTTCACCAGGAGCAACTGAGAAGCACTAGCTGAGAGGCACGTGGTTTAATATTATCTCCTCATGCAACTCTCCTCCGTGTTCTTTTATTAGGGAATGTTCTCATCGGTGTGTTTGTCACTAGGCACCTTCTCTTACTCTTTTGACCATCTCAAGGATATTTACACGTTGATAGGATTCTGTTATAGATAAAACGTTTACTTAAGGCTCAGAGAAATTAAGCTGTAATAATGAAAGGCCTGCTGGTAGAGTTTATTAGAATCTCACTGCTGGACTTAGAAGAAATATAGTTCAGTGTCTTGCGCATATTAGGAGCTGGTTCTATAATATACCAAGAACAACAAAAGAAACTTTGGATTTGGGTTCAATAATGCAGAACTGAGCAAATGGGCTCTGAGTCAGTCTGCATAAATTCAAGTATTTACTCTGCTCCTACCTACTGTAGCACCTTAGGAAATATACTTAATTTCTCTGAGCCATGGTCTCTTCATTTGTACAGTGAGGATAATGATAAAAATGCCTTCCACAAAGAGCTGATGTGAGGATTAAATGAGACTGCATAAAGCAAGCCTTACTAGTACTGGAACAGGAGCAAATACTAATTGTTAGCTCCTCTTGTCACCAGTACTGTGCAAAGCACTTTCACATGCTGCTATCAAATTCAACCTCCTCCACAATGTACGAGGTTCCAGGGAGAATATTCTTGTCAATATTTTAGAGAGGAGGAAATTCAAGCTTTGAGAATTAAATGACTGACCAGCCCCAAACCTTTAGCCGAGAGACTTCTCATTTCCAAAGCCACGCTCTTTTCACAATAAGGCCCAGCCTCCCTGGCAAATGTCCAGCCAGCCCAGGAGTGGGGAGGTGACCACAGTCTGGCTTCTCGAATCCTTAATGTTCAGTCAAATCTAAATTGGCCTCCTGTAGCTTCCACCCATTGCGTCCGTCCAGACTCTCTGATGCAAGAGAACAAAGAAGACACTGACACCCTCAGATGCAGAAGAGATCCTGCCTGACCCTAATCACACGTGGAAACTAAACAACACACTCACACAATTCATGAACCAAAGAAGTCACAAGGGAACTTAGAAAATACCTAGAGACAAATCAAAATGAAACGACATACCAAAACTCAGGGGATGCAGTAAAGCAGTACTCAGAAGGAAATTTGTAGCAGTAAATGCTGACATCAAAACAAGACAGATCTCAAATTAACAACCTAAACTTACCCCTCTACATTGTGCTCCGTGAAAGGCCAAAGGGGAGAGAAGTGGCCTTTCTCTTGATGGGACCCTTTAAGAGAGGCCTTGTGAACAGTTACAACCATGGAAGCCCAAATTCTGTTTTAACTCTATGAATGAATGCAGGTGGGGGGAGAAAGGCAGGGCCTGAGTCCAAGGCAATTCCATAGTCTGTGCCCTCTGTCCTGGTTTTGATCACTTCCTCACCCAACACAGTGGGCCAATATATAGAATGCTTGAGCTAGTTTCCATAGAAACATGAACAGAAAGGCCACCCGTGGAAGCCAGAATTTCCTTGTGCATTTGCACTGCTGCTGAGAAGGTACATGCCACCTTCCTAATTCAGCTGCCCAAGTGAGACTGCAGCCTTGAGACTGCAGGGGTCTGCATTCCTATAAATTGTCAGATCCAACAGAACAATCAACACTTCTGCAACTGGCTGCTCTCTTTCTCTAAGAACTATCTTCATGCAGTTATTTAATTGGGAAAGAATGACAAATTTCAGATATATTTGCCAAGAGGTACAGACTACCACGAGGGTTCAGAAACATAAGCAAAGCACAGAAGAGGGACAGGGACCAGAACCACAGTTGCCTTTCCTGTTCAGCAAATTAAAACCTCTCGCAGACGTAGAAATTAAATCCTCTTCCATATTGGAAAAGTAGGCCATTGATAGGAGAGGTAGAGACCTCCCTTCAATAAGCATTTGAAAAATGAAATCATTTTTCTGGAACATATGGGGTAGCAGACATTCTGACTCCAGCCATGGCCACTGAACAGAAACAAAATACATTTGGAGGGGACCAAACGAGACTCCAGAAATCTGGGCTTATAGCTGCTTAGTCCATTAAAAGAATAGACAATTATACATACGGTTTTTAAGTTTTCCTTCTTTTCAAATTACACACATTCTCCCAAAAAAGTAGCTGATCAAGGAAAATTGTTTCATTCCAAGGGGTGAAAATAAAATTGACAATAAAAGAAGAGCTAACTTGCCGTGATGGCTTTTTTTTTTGTCTGTCCTGCAAAATGCACTGGTAGATCAGGTCCTGATAGAACAGGGACATGTCAAAGGGAGGTTTTGTCATTTGATTTGCTCCCTTTGCCTCCCATGACTTGCTGGAACCTCTCTGAAGGATTATGTGGCAACAGTTGGCACTGCTTGTCTGCTGTCGAAATTAGAGCTTAAATTTTTCATAAAGAAACGAAAGCATTTATACTCTGTGTTAATCTATGATAGTCTGCAATATTTTATTTTTAAAAGCTCATAATGCAAAATATGAAATACTGTCAAGTAATCCACAAAACACTCAATATGTATTTTACAAATATTTATTTTAAAGAAGCTTTTAAAAAGACAGCCGATTAATTCAACTTACATTTTAGACGATTGAATAGAGGTATTCGTTGTACATGTGGCTTTACTTTAATATAAACACAACATTTCTCTGTGGAAACACTTAACCTGAGTTGGAAATGAAATCTGAATTGAAGAGATTTTAATTCAGAAAAATAATTCTCCTCAAAATATAAGCAAGGATTGCAACTGAGGATTTTGTCTGGAGTCATGCTGCAGTCCCAGGACAGGAGTGAGGGAAAACTCCCTGTAGGGCACAAGCGCTGCTGAAGTCGTAGGATGGCACACGTGGGCCCTCAGTGAACATGAGCTTCACACACCCCGGAACGAGGTCTGGCTGCTCAGGCCGTTCTGCCTCACCTCGGCTGTGCAGGAAAGAAGAAAAGACAAACCTTGCTCAATTTTGTCGAATGACAGAGGTAGCACGACAGGAACAAAAATAATTTCAAGTAGCTGCTCCACCTAAAGTAGAAGAATGTTTGTTCACATATGTGGCTTCAGTGAATAGCAGAATTCACAGAAATCTTTTAATCTATAATAATTTGAAGGCATAGTTGTGACTTAAATACTCATAAAACAGACCTTTATTATTTGTAATAACTCCTTGGCTCATCTGAAATGAGTAATTCTAATTCAAAATTGATGGGAGAGGATAAGTCACGCGTTTGCCCCTAAAACGATTCTCAACTCTGGGACTTCCCTACGACGATCCACCTCACTAACGTCAGCCCGCTCAATTCACGTCGGATGCAATGTTCTCACGGTCTTACCTAATAATTATCTTGTCTATGTAGATTGTTTTATTGTTTTTAAGAATTCCTAGATATTTGAAATAGCTTTCCTAAAATGGTAAAGGCCTTGTCACTCAAACCACAGATCTTTCTCAATCCCTATCCTATACCTGCCTGATGTAGAACTTCCCTCAGTGCTGCGCCCCTTCAAAGTGGATGTGCAAAGCAGGTGTCAGGTCGTACCCGGACAGCCACCAACATAAATGGGATTGTTGGTGTCCGCCGAGGGGGACTGGGTGTGTGGACTTTCAGCACCCACTGTCTTCCCATCGACAGTTGGAACAACACGGTGTTTGCTTTTGTGAGCCTGAAGTGTGTGCCATTTTCCATCACAGAGAGTGCTGGTAGGTCTGGGCTCATATGTGGCTGTCATCCTGCCAGCACCATTGTTGACATGAAACAAGACCTAAACAAGCAGACACGGGCAAGTGACCTGCTGAGTTTTTCTGTACTTGAGGAACACAGTCCATTTGTATAATGCTCTTGGAGTGGATACTCTCACAGCATTCTGTTAAAAAGGAGGGCTAACTGTGAAAAACAAACAATGGTTTTGAACAATAGCCTCTTAAAGGATTCAGACCTATGCTAGTCCCCAATTTCAGAAAGGGCAACGGCCACCTCCATGGCAACAAGCCTGAGCCATGCTGCATCCCCAAATGAGTGCCGCATTTTCAGGACCACATTTCAGATCATTTTCAGAGTAAATAGGTTTACTGAGGGTGTCAGTGTCATACTAGTCGATGGCAGCTACGAAGATCATCTACTAATTCCCTTCTGACGAACTGTAGATGCTCTACCACAGTGAGTGGTAACACAAAACATAGAAGTTTTGCAAAAATGGGAGGTGTTGTGGGCTGAATTGCATCTCTTCGAAGTTCACATGTTGGTGTCCTAACCCCTAGTACCTCAGAACAAGACTATATTTGGAGATATGGTCTTTAAAGACATAATTAAGTTAAAATGAGGTCACTAGGGTGAGTCCTAGTCCAATACAACTGTATCGTTGTCAGAAGAGGAGATTAGGACACGGAATGGCACAGCAGTGAGACCATGTGAAGACCCAGGGAGAAGGGAGGCCACATGCAAGCCAAGGAGACAGGCCTCGGACAAAACAACCCCGCAGACACATTGATCTCAGACATCTAGTCTCCAGAATTGGGAGAAGATCAGTTTCTGCTGTTGAAGCCGCTCAGTCCGTGGTACTTTGTCACGGGAGCCTGAGCAGACTAAGCCAGGAGGGAAGGCCGCGAGTGCACCGCTCTAAGTTCTTACACCACTGGAGCTGCTCAGTATTGTTTCAAGGTGAACTGTGACAAGCTAAAGATGTATATGACAAACCTTTGGGCAACAACTAAAAAATATTTTAAAAGAACAATAAATAAGCCAATAATAGAGGATATACAGTATACTAGAAATTACATTTTTTATAGCGATTACATATTTCTAATAATATTTCATAGATATTATATAAAAATGTGTACATAGAAAGTGTTTCAAAATTCTTTTAAAATACAAATGCGGAAGAAGTTGGCTGTTGGCTGCAGCGCAGAGAGGCAGGAATACGAAGCAGAGGCAGGTGTGTTTGGATGTGAAGTAACAGGAGAAGAGGTGCAGGACAAGAGGTCAGATGGGACTTCCTTAGATCCTCCCCACCCCCTCTATAGGACACCCGAGGGGTCAAGAATCCAGTGGGGAGTAAGTAGAGAAATACTAGAAACAACTGAATACATGCAGGGGGATCTAGAACAGAGATTTGTTCCTTGCCTTCCAGGCGGCAGACATGCTGGGGAATTTAAGCATCTTATTCCTGCAACAACCTGAGTTATCCACAGTGGGGACTTGTCCACTCTATAATAGAAATGGTGGCAAAGTGTAGTTAGGTAGAGAGGGGACCTGAGAAACCGCCATTCCCCATGGCCTGCGTGTGGCATGGCAGGAATTCCCAAGTTCTCACATGACCCCGCGGGGAAGATGGAAGGTGGCTGAAGGTGGAAGAGGCAGCAGCACCCTGACAACTGGGATGGGGAGCCTGACGCACAAGGGGCGATGGCCAAACACCAGCAGCAGTCCCCATGCAGTCCTCACTACTAACTGGCCAAGGGCCCAGAGGACAGATGCTGCCACCTGAAGACCAGGAGCATGAGCCACACCTCAACCGCTGTCAAGGAGGGGCAAGCAGAAAAGTAAAGGGTGATCGCGACTCCTTCCCTACATCTTGCTGCACCCAGATGGCCCCAAAGGGGAGAGGACGGAGTCTGAGAACTGGGAGAAACTCTGAAGGAGTCAATTTTAAAGCAGAGGAGACTAAAGTACTGACGATGGTTGAGTTCATTTTGTTTCTGACATGAGAGGGATATGAGAGGCTGAAAATTTATAGAAAATAAATATAGAAAAAAATATAGGAAAAGATTATATTTTTGTGTAAAAAATAATTAGAAAATTGGAGTGTGGTACATCCATCCCATGGAGTGATTCTCCGCAGTAAAGGGACATGAACGGTTGATGCACACAGCAGCCTGGATGAACCTCCAGGAAATGAGGCTGAGTGTAAACAGCCAGGCTTAAGAGGATGCTCACTGTGCAGACTCATTTATGGAGCACTTGTGAAATAACCATGACAGAGCTGCAGAGGAAGTTAGTGAGGGCCAGAGGTGAGGGGGGCAGCAGGGGCGAGCATGGCTCTGAAGGGGTAGCTCAGGTGAGCCTCGTGGTAATGGCACAATAAGTATCTTGATTTTAGTGATGGTGACCCATGTGTATCACAAGCGACACACGATAAAATTGTGAAAAATACACACACATGTGTGCCTACATAATTGTGCAACTGAACAAGCTCCGTGGGCTGTGCTGATGTCCATGGTGTGGATTTGATGTTGGCCCACAGTTATGCACCAGGCTACCCCTGGGAAGCCTGGTGAAGGGTGTGTGGGAACTTCCCTGCGCACTGCATTGCAGCGTCCTATGAATCTAAAATTATTTACACATAAAAAGTGAAAACAGTATTATAATGGATAGGGTATCAGGTGGGCAGCTTACTGGTTCAGGAAAAAAAAAGTCGTTTGTATTGTAGTGGCAATTTTGCTGTACGTTTAAGTTCAAATATATTAAAGAAAATAGCTTTTTAGGATTATCTGGTTTTTAAATATTAGCTGAATGTTTTCTCAAGTCCATTCAAGTGGGTAAATGAAATTTGGATCTAGGTATTTCTACTGCTTCTCAATTGTGCTGTCTTGGGCACTGGCAGGAAGGGGACCCATGAAGATGAAGCACCTACCTTGCCATGTACAATCTCTAGGCCAATGGCATCCACTTTGGCACTGCTGATCCCCAGGAGTCCGCCATTCTCGGAGGAAAGTATGAAACTCCAGTGTGATGTTGACGTCTGATCGGACTTTGTAGCCTTCTTTAACTAAAAAACACAAGGACAGCCCCGAGGAAGGAGTGAGCCCTGCCCAGCCCTGGCTGGTTCAGGCTCAGAGAGGCATGGGCTGGGCTGGCTGGCTGCGCATTTGGGCTCCCACTGAGGTTCAGGGGGCCTGGCTCTCATGTTTCCTCTGGACCAAGCTCCATCCTCACCAAAAAGTCACTCACCCACTTGAGCCTTCGTAGTGCTTTTAAAGAAGACACATGCAGCCAGCTGGGGTAAGCCAGACTAGAGCAGGGGCAGGCCCATCCTTCATCTCCAGCCATGAGGCACCTGGCACCACCCTGCCCTGTGGATATGTCCACCCTGCAGCTGTCTTTCCCTATAATCCCTTTGGAATCATCCAGCAATACGCTACTTGCTTTTCCTGGTATCAACATACTGGGCATATCATCATTTACTGAAAGTATCAGAGCCCACACTAGCTTTTTTAAAAGTGGGGACTGAGAATGTAGAAGGCTGCCTGGTGGGGGCTGGAGCCTGGCGGGGGCTGGAGCCTGGCGGGGGCAGGAGCCTGGTGGGGGCTGGAGCCTGGCAGGGGCTGGAGCCTGATGGGGGCAGGAGCCTGGAGGGGGCAGGAGCGTGGTGGGGGCTGGACCCTGGCGGGGGCTGGATCCTGGCGGGGGCAGGAGCGTGGTGGGGGCTGGAGCCTGGCAGGGGCAGGAGCCTGGCGGGGGCAGGAGCCTGGCAGGGGCAGGAGCCTGGCGGGGGCAGGAGCCTGGCAGGGGCTGGAGCCTGGCACTGGCAGGTTTACACACATCATGCTACTGATTTTTAATTCAAAGGCCTGTATTAACTTGGACAGTGAGTGGGCCTTACATAAATTTGGGGCAAATACAGGTGAAGCCTGCACCCCAGGTTTGGCCTCCGTCAGGTGTCACAACACTCCTGGTGAGAGAATGACTGCATCAGCCCAGCTGGATAACAAGAGAGGTAAGGAGGCTTTACAGTAAGAGTCAAGAAATTAGGAATAACTAGAACATTTACTAAATGTGGTCTTGCCGCAGCCTTGTCCAGTTGGGTCCTGTCTTGTCATATGCTTCTTAGGTCACATCGTCTTAGAGTATAGGCTAATCCCAGAGCTTTCTTTTGGGATTGTTGATGATACATACCAAGAGCTGCACATCCACTCCCTTCAAAGAAAGTTCCTTCCTGGGCCACTGCATAGCACCTGTTCACTGCAAAGGCAGACACCGGGATGTCCTTGTACAGCTGTTTGCTGGTAACTGTCGCCTCCCCGATGCAGGCAGGAATGCTGTGGGTGATCTAAACCAAATGACACCCAGGAGTATATGATGGTGATTATAACGAGAAGGGCTAGGACAAATTTTTCCTACAATTTATCAAATATGTCTGAACAAAACACAGTAAGATATTATCTTTTTGGTTCTTAAAATTTAATTGTGACAATACTTCACATGAACATCTAACTTAGAGCTACCATTTCAGTATCTTTGCTAATAATGCATTAAAAGTGTTTTTTATTATTTTAGTGGAATATTGTGGAAATCAAGGATGCTGTGTCTACTAACGTACAAATACAAACCGGCTGGACTTTGCTGACTCGTCTGGGGCTGAGGGGCTGCAGAACGGGTGCTGAGGCTGCTCGGGCTCTGAGGGGAAGCCCCCCACGCCATCTGTGCATGTGCTTTGACAGGGCTGCATCTTGTAGCTGAGCCCTGGGTTCAACAAGGTCATTTAAATAAAAACATGTGGAGAACTATGTGGCTCTACAAAGTAAACACAACAACCAGGCAAAGCGGGCTCCACACAGAAACACGGATAACATGTCCAATGTTCCTGGCCCTGTAGCTGGAGGGAAGGCCCCCTAGGTACAACATCCCCTCCACGTCCAGTGTGGTCCCATCCCCCACCGTGGTCACCATGGGGGACTCGTGGCCGTCAACAGTCATGAAGCCTTTTCTTTTAACGTACTCTGTCTTCACCTACAGCAAGATGAAAGCATCCATCATTTTTAAGGAATCTGAGAAAACTTTAATAGATGTAGGTTTACAACATCTGTTCATTACAGCTGTAATAACTGGAATGAAATTGCTGATGAGAAGAGACTGAATCTGGAAGAAGACCAGAAGCAGGGTGAGTAAAGCACTCTGCAGACCCGCGTGTGAGCTGAGGTTTGAAGGAGGAGAGAGGAGCAATACAAGAGTCCTGGGAATCGCAAGCTCCGGGCCTTGAGATCTGGGACGAGCTGGCTTCCCAGAAGCAGGGTTCTGGGCCAGGCAGGAGTGAGGGCCAGACAGAACTGCAGGCTGGGGGAGGGGCGCAGAGATTTGGGGGGCCACAGTGAAAGAGTCTGGATAAACAACTGCATCAGATGAGTGAATGCATCAAGTAGAAGGGGTTAAAGTCCAGAGGATGACAGATCCAGGGTACCTGGCATTCTGGAAGGCAGACTGACTGAGACAGATACCTACATGCTTTCCTACAGACATACAGAGAGGTGGCAGCCAGCTGTCAACCAGCAGGGGTCAGACAGAAGGAGCAGGACCCATCCCACCATGAGCTAAGCGTGCGGTCTCACCAACGCTGTGCTCCTGCCTCTTCACCTTCTCACGGCTGCCCCTAGGTCACACGTCGAACACTGCAGAATAAAATAAAAGAAGCTTCATTTGGAAAAGACTCTGTTGCTTTTTTGGAGGAGAATACCTCCCTGTTTCATCTAGCAATGAGACGGTTCATAAGGACTTTAGAAAAATACCTACTTCTTTCTGACAGCCGACTGATTAAAAGGCAACACGAAATGGCTGTTTTGCATGAGGCCAAACTGGTGAGCACTGGGAACACACTCTGGAGCTGTGTCCACTGCACACTGTTCCTGGAAGAGATGCACAGGGATACTTAGCTTCCTCCACTAACATACAGGTGCTTCCATGAAGAAAGCTTCTCAACAGCAATCACATCAGGACACCAACAACCACAAATGCGAGCTTGCACTCATTTAACCCTCAGTTTAAATAATGTACTTGCCAGCCCTTAATCTCTCTGAAAATGCAGTTAGAGCTTCTCTCTTTCACCTCAATCCCATTCAAGTTTACTTAAATTCACTGGAGTCCATCCCACAAATTTTCACTGGGCCTAAGGGGCAATGGCCTTGCTATACATGGGGCCCCTACCATGTCCTGAGGCTCTGGGAGTGGCCCTGAGGATGCCAGTGACTGAGGGGCTGCTGCAGCACAGGCACTGGGGAACAGAGAGTGCCCATGGTTCTCGCAGGGTGTCAGAGTCTGACATCTCCAAGTGCACATAGGCAGGAGTCAGGTGTAGACAAGGGGACCCAGGCTGGAGTGGCTCTGAGACCCCGGGACAGAGGATACAGAGACCGGACAAGGTGTGTGGGCACCTGCAGCTGCCCCAACAGCACTCCACATGCTGACCCATGTCTAGAGAGATCCCAGACTCTCAGCTTGGGATGGGTGCATGCTACCAAGAAAACTGTGCTCAACTCAAAGATCGGTCCTGCTTAGGAGGTACTGCTTTTGAATGACTGTGCCCTCTTCTAAATTAATAGAGTGCATGGTTTCAACCAAGGAGATAGGGACATCAGAAGGGGAGAAAATGAACAATAGCAATGACTGCCACTAAAATTATTTGGTCAAACCTAGCTTTCTCTAAATGAATCAATTTTTTTTTAAGTAACAATGCTGTGTCCAATAGCTTACATTAAGTACTTGTTTTCATATTTTCCCAATTAAATCTAAAGTGACAATGAATCCTTATAGAAACTCTGCTCAAAAGCTTGTCGTATGTCAACCCAGTCAGGGTGCCCGAGCGATTCAGTCTGCTATCCTGAGAGTTTGCTCAGAGAACCACCCCCACGCTGGCCCCACTTGGCTCTTTGTCACAGCAGATGATGGCTGCCAACCACTTCTCCTCGACTACCTGGATAAATGGCTTCTGGGTGTTCTGCCCATGGAAGGCACTGCTGGGAGGCTGAGGGCAGGTGGAGAGAGGGAGCAGAGGACATGGTTCAGCTCCCACCAGGAGGCCCTCTCCCTCCGCTCGGCAACCTGAGGCCGCCCTGGCTACTGGGCACTGAGGTTACCACCTCCTCCCTCTGCATCAGAGCCCCAGTTTCAGCTTGCCCAGTGTCTTTCTAACCAGCTCCCACTCTAATTTCCTCTGGAGAATGCTCTCTTTTTCTTCCTGGATCTGATGGATATCATTAAAAAAAGCCACACTTACTGGACTTGGTGGACCCAGGGACTCTGGCAGGAGTTCGTGGTCCTCTCCATGAAGAGCCAGCCTCTGTCTTTCTGAACGCACGCAGGTGTCTAAGTCTACTTGCTCATAGCCAAGCGCACTGGTGAAATCCAACAGTCTAGATACAAACTTGAAAGTGTTTTCAAAATTAAGATTATTATAAACCAATACATGAATCCATGTCATTTGATTACTGCACAATTAAATCCATTAAAACCCACTAATATATTTCACTTAGAGTAACCAAACTGACCACCCTTCACAGTGACTAAGTGTCCATATACACTGTCGGCCCTCTGCATCCGTGAGTTCCATACCCATGGATCCAACCAACCGTGACCAAAAGTATTAGAAAAACAAAAGCCAAAATAGAACAATACAAAATAACAATAAAACAGTAAAAGGTAATAAAAACAAAAACTGCAGTATTACAACTCTATCTAGCATTTATACTTAGATATTTTAAATAATCTAGAGATGGTTTAATGTACACAGGAGGATACATGTAGGTTACATATGCAAATACTACATCATTTCATATGAGGGATTTGAGCATCTGCAGATTTTGGTATCTTAAGGGGTCCTGGAACCAATTGCCCATGGATACCAAGGGATGACTGTACCATCTTATATATTTTCTTGTTTAATTCTTCTGCTTGAAATGGCCACCCTCCCCCTAGCCCATCCCCACCTGAACCTCCTAGCCATTCCTGAGCATCCTGCAGGAGTCAGCTCAAATGCCATCACCTCCTCCTGCAGCCTGGTGAGCTGCACTTGTCATCTGTCCTTTTCCTCTGAAGTTCCAGCACCATATCCTTTGCCTGCACAGATCCCGCTGGCACTTTCCCAGGGCACGGCTGTGAACCGCACAGAAACATTTCTGCCCTATCAGCTCCACAGCTTCATGGCTTTCAGAAGCATGAAGATGCATAATCAGTGAATGAATGAATGAACAGAGAACTGGTTGAGTAAATATGAGACTGTACAAATAGCTAAACCAAGGTTCTAACATAATAATTGTCTTAAAATCCAATGCTATGTTTTATTCTTTCAAATTTCAGAGACTCCTAAGAGATAATTTCACTGAGAAGGACACTGTGACCATGAAGGACCCAAGTCCTTGCTTGAGGTCACAGGGCAGTCAGTGGCCCAGCCAGGAGGGGGCCTCTGTCTCCTGATGCTCAGAGCATATCCAGTTTCTCCTGGGCAGACTGTGGTGGCATGGGGCAGAGCACCGCTGTGTGGCATCAGCACACCGAGCAGAGGCAGAGGGTAAGTCAGGAGGTAGGAGTCAGACATGGGCACACGTTAATGCTCCTCCTCATCATGAACTCCATGCAGGGAATGCAGACTTCCAGGTCTTAATTATACAGTGGCAGTTTTAGGGGGGACCATTAATAATCAGAAGCTGCTAGCATCCCAGTGTAAAAGGCTCCTTTAAAGCAATGTGTCCAGGACAGCAAGAAATGTGCACCACAAAATCTCTACATTCTTTCAAATGCCTGTCAAACATGTACTTTAACCTCAGGTATTTACTGACAATCCTGTGGAGTGAATGTTCAACAATTTTTTTTTAAAGTATTGTGACCAGATCTGGCCACCATTCTAACCCAATAAAATCCATTTGGGGGGACTTTCACGATAGAACAACGAGGTTCATTTGTTATTCAGAAACTTGCAGAATTTTATGCAACCTCAAACAGCAAAAATAGTTTGCAAATTAGTGTTAGCACTCAACATTAAAGATCAGAAAGTGCAAAAACAGGCTGAGAGCACAGTTACACTCACTCCATGTTAAAGATGAGGTTTCTGATACAGCCATGGATTGAGCTTCTCATTTTGAACACTGATGTCCCCTCAGCCTCTGGCATTCCGCCCCCGTACGGGTTGGACACATTTACTGTCCTGCCCTCTGCTAATGGGCCCAACTTCATTTCTACAGAATTGGCTTCATCCAACAGGACAGTGATAATTCTAAGAGATCAAAGGAGAAAATAAAAAGTTTTCAAGTATAATGATATTACTTCATTTTAATACATAATTCTGGCAAGTTCTTGTTGAATAATGAAAGTTTCCTGAAGATGAATTTTAACATGACATTGTAGGTGAATAAAAGGGTGAATCTTGATAATTAGAGCTTACAATTGAACATTCTCTAGAAATGAATGGAATGTTATTAAGTATCATTAAATTCGATTGCTTTTTGGAAAGTATTTTTCTATTACCTCTGTACCTATGATAAAAATGTCGAGTGCCTTTAAAATATTTATTCTACAGTTTTAGAGGGAAATATACAGGAATGTTGATACAATACTATTCACTAAAATTCTAATACTATTTGCCACAGAATTAATCCAAGGTAAAGACAATTTTCATTGGGCCCCAGTAAAGGGCAGGATTAAGGTTGTTCAATTATGAGAATTCCACAAACATTTTATTACAAAGAGGATGAAAGTGATTCCCAAAAAGGTATTCTAGCAAGGTTCTGGAATTTTTTTGAAACTGTAAAAACTGACTACTAATGAGATCACACTAATTATCCCAATCATTTAACTGAACCGGGCAGACACTTTCACAAGGTCACAACACCCTCATTACACAAGAGCCTTGCAGTGCATATGGTACCTCCAATTCCTAACCAAGGAAATGCAACGCTCTCGTCCATCACCGTAAGTGCCTGTGCGAGCATGCACCCTGCGGCTGTCTTTCCCTATAATCCCTAAAATACGCTACTTGCTTTTCCTGGTATCAACATACTGGGCATATCGTCATTTACTGAGAGTATCAGAGCCCACACTAGCATTTTTAAAAGTGGGGACTTAATTGAATGATGTTTTATTCAGGGTTACAAGAGCTGAAAAGCAAAATCAGCAATAGCAGGTGGTTGTTGGCCTGCCTGGGGCTGAAGGAGAAATGGGAGAAGGTGGTGTTCCCAGAGCTTGGCAGCTGAGAACGTAGAAGGCTGCATGGTGGGGGCTGGAGCCTCGTGGGGGCAGGAGCCTGGTGGGGGCAGGAGCGTGGCGGGGGCAGGAGCCTGGCAGGGGCTGGAGCCTGGCGGGGGGCAGGAGCCTGGAGGGGGCAGGAGCCTGGAGGGGGCAGGAGCCTGGCGGGGGCAGGAGCCTGGCGGGGGCTGGAGCCTGGCGGGGGCAGGAGCCTGGAGGGGGCAGGAGCCTGGCGGGGGCAGGAGCCTGGCGGGGGCTGGAGCCTGGCACTGGCTGGTTTACACACATCATGCTACTGATTTTTAATTCAAAGGCCTGTATTAACTTGGACAGTGAGTGGGCCTTACATAAATTTGGGGCAAATACAGGTGAAGCCAGCACCCCAGGTTTGGCCTCCGTCAGGTGTCACAACACTCCTGGTGAGAGAATGACTGCATCAGCCCAGCTGGATAACAAGAGAGGTAAGGAGGCTTTACAGTAAGAGTCAAGAAATTAGGAATAACTAGAACATTTACTAAATGTGGTCTTGCCGCAGCCTTGTCCAGTTGGGTCCTGTCTTGTCATATGCTTCTTAGGTCACATCGTCTTAGAGTATAGGCTAATCCCAGAGCTTTCTTTTGGGATTGTTGATGATACATACCAAGAGCTGCACATCCACTCCCTTCAAAGAAAGTTCCTTCCTGGGCCACTGCATAGCACCTGTTCACTGCAAAGGCAGACACCGGGATGTCCTTGTACAGCTGTTTGCTGTTAACTGTCGCCTCCCCGATGCAGGCAGGAATGCTGTGGGTGATCTAAACCAAATGACACCCAGGAGTATATGATGGTGATTATAACGAGAAGGGCTAGGACAAATTTTTCCTACAATTTATCAAATTTGTCTCAACAAAACACATAAAAACATCTCTTAGAGTTTCCTAACCTTTCTTTACTGCCATAATAGCAAAAGGACCGTTGTAAACAAGAAAGGATCATGGAGCCAGCCCATCCTAACACACATGCGCATGCACGTGCGTGCGTGCCTAAGCCTAGGGAAAACTTTTATCTAAGAAAAGGCATTTAGGAATGACGATCCTTTCTGTTACTGCATGACACAGTGAGTAGATTATCTCAAATTCTCATGTACAGGTATTAAGCAAAATTTAAGAACCACATTTTTTCCAATTAGAATTAAAAGTGCTAGAGTAGCATGCTGCCTACTAAGTCAATTTCTTAAACACTCACGCTTTTTTGACCCAGACCCTGATGACAAACATAAAGCTCTGATTTACTCCCAGAGACATGCAGCCGTCCGGGGAGGAGCGGCTCTGTGCCCTGCAGCTCCAGTGAACGTACTAAGAAAGTGGCTCAGCTTCAGCATATGCCCCACTGAAGAAGACACTGTCCAGATGTTTTCTGAACTTGTACTAGGACAGCTGTTTTCAAATACACAAAGGTCTGTCTTAAAGAGCAGCAAACTGACTCTGTCTTATTCCAAAAGGCAGAACAAGGGCAGTGGGGGTGGAAGCTATAAGGAGGTCTCTACGGAGCAACTCGTGAGCAGTCAGAGCTGACCCACAGTGAGACACATTAGTGCTGGAGGTGATGGGGTCCCCGTCACCGGCCACCTCCAAGGGAGGGCCAGTAACCTCCCAGTGGGGGACGATGGAAGTGAGAGTCCTATGCGGGGAGGAGGGACAACAGACAGAATGAGCCCTCTCTCCCCCACAGACTGCACCTCTCAGTGACCCACGTTTCTATCCATCTCTGTACTCCCAGTACCTACCCAGATATATTTAGCTGCGTTCTCTGGGTTGACAAAATTCCATAGGGGAGAGGGGTCATGCCAGTGAGGTTCATAGGAAGAATGGCGTCTCCAGCATCGTCCAAGTCATGCAGCAGCACACCCATACACTCCTCATCACAGGCTAAAAGAGAAAGAAAAAACGCCGAGTTGAAGTTTCTGCAGTGCGGCCTGCCGTCTCCCACGGGGTTGCTGGGCTGGTTGTGATAGGCACAAATGCAGCAGAGTGCTCTCCAAGGCCCTTGGGTCCCACATCTGACCTCACTCTCACTCCAGAAGGGCTGAGACAGATCAGATGAGTGATTTCCCTTGGGTCATCCAAGAAGAAACAACTGAGCCCGAGACTGGCCTCGGGGCTGGTACATCCCATCACCCTGCTCTGACCTTTCCAGAGCCTTTGCTCACTTTAGCTTGGACCAACTGCAGTAAACCCATTGGTTCCTATCACAGCCTGCTCTGCACTTCCTTGGGTGGTTTGCAGACGCGCCCACAGCAAGCACAAATGCTGGAGAAAATTACGGGGTGTTTTTGCTGATAACAAACATACAAATGAAAGCAAAAACCTCTCCAGTGATCCTAACATTCCTGCCTATGTTCCCCACGATCCTCTGAGAAGGTGTCCCAGGATGACTACCTCATGCCTTTGCCAGTGAAGTAAATCAGAGCTGGAAAACACAACAAAAAGTCCAGTACAGCCAAGTGCTGAAGCTTTGCAGGTGACAGCCCCACAGGTGTTTCCTCTCCTGCACTGACTGGCCTTGGCCCCGCTAAGGAAACTCCCACAGCTAAACTACAAAGAGGAAACTTCTGAGCTGGGTCAACTGCCAGAGAAGTGCAGCCGCAGTCCCAGGACCTCCTGCCTCAGCTCAGAGACACTGGGCTGAAGGTTCAGTACGGCAGATGTAACAGCCATCCGTGCTTAGTCAAAATCATAAAATGAAACAAACATATGATAAAATAGGACTTTTTGTGTTCTGCTGACATGATAGGGAGCCGTGGCCACTTTCTTCCTCACAAGGAACATTCAAGAGGAGAAGCATCGGCAAGCACATAGAAGAGAAATACGCACAGACACAGTCACTCGCCACCAGCGTGTGCCTCGCCTGGCACTCCTCACACCGCAGCCCGGCGGCCCCCTGGCCTGCAGAGTGCACTGCCCAGTCGCACGGTCACCGTCGCTATGGACAGAGCCATGTGGGCTGCAGTCACACTTCTGACAACTGCCCCCTGGTGTGCGGGGGTCTCCATGGTAGCCTGAGGAGCACCTGCAGCAAGGGAGATAGGCAGGTCTACATTCCACATCAGCAAGTAAACACACAAACCAGCTTTTACCCCAGGAAATAATCACTTCTGCCAAGTGAAATGCAAAAGACACAGGTCCATTCACCTCAGGAGAACTTGTTTTGGAACAGGAACGAGGTCCCATATCAATCATGCACATCCAAATTGATAACGACTCCCAAATCACTACAGTAAACATGTCCAATACAGTATAAAAGGAGCAGAGGTTCCTAGCAATTTCCATGTGATAACTCAACAGTGTACCTTTCACAATACTGTCCTTCATAGCCCAGGCGACAGGCATCGCGGCAGAAATCACGATCACCTTCCAAGACACAAGTTGGACTGAAACTGGAAGAAAAGATTTTTTTTTTTGAATTTTCAGATCTACAACTTTAAATCTTTCTCAAGGTATTTATTCATTACTCTTAGGATACACCATAGTGTTCTCAAAGTTATAGGATTACACTGGATGATTAGACAAGCTGTTTAGAGCTTACAATCTATTGGGCAAAAAAGAAAGAAAGAAAGAAAATAACATGTAACTAATATAAGTGTGTGCATATCTTGTATCCAAAAGACATTCATGAGACCCCTGTCCAGTGACAATCCCGTGAGTGCTAGTTATACAGATTATAACTAATCAGTCACCCAACAAGAGAGCATCCCAGGTAGAAAGGGTCTTGTTCTGAGCTTTAAGTAAAGAATTACCTGGCACACGAGGTGACAGGCTGATCAGAGAGTTGAAATGCAGCAGGGAGAAGAGGGCTGGACGAATGCCAGGAATAGAACTCCACCGGGTGTAAGAAAAGGCAAGGGTGCAAGCCAAGGGGGAGGAGAGCAGTGAGGTAGGGTGGAACTGGAAAATAAATGAGCCTGAAGGTCAAGAGACAGCGACGTGCTGAAAGTAACGATAGAGCCACTCAGAGGTTAATAATCTGCTAGGACGCTGATCTCCTCATTCTTGGGTTTCAACTTTTGGCTCCTTCCTTTCCAACAGCTTCTGCCTCCACATTTTAAATGACCAATGCGCCATCTAGAGGCTACCTTGGGTACCTGCAAGCTATTAAAACAAACAAACAAACAAACCCCTACAGTTAGAATGGTTCTTTTTGGCTAGTAAGATGAATTTTCCATCGTGAGTTATCAGCCTCTCACTACTTCTGACTTTTTTCCCTCCTTAAATGGTAAAGAAGCAAACGCCAGTAGAAACACAAAATATGCAGAAAGTAAAGCGTGTGTTTAATGGCCTCAGATTCAGAGCACATATAGAATGTTCATACCCACACAATCTCTTCCTAATAGTGCAAACTTTAATTTATTAACATGAACTTTAGGGACAGTTATAATCTTTTTTTGATTGAGGAAGTAAAATATTCAAACAGTACAGAAATGTGCAAAATAGAAGAGTGAACTATCCTTACAAATATTTCTCTGGGCACATATAGCCATAGAGCTGTGGATGCGGATATACACATACATACTGATGTAAAATTTTCTAAAATGGCATCACACTACATATTCAATCACGTACTTCAATTGGCCGTTTCTCTAATTCTGTTCCTACAGATGTACATTATTCTTTTCTCAGTGTTTGTACAATATCTCACTCTAGGAATGGACCACAATGTATATAATCCATCCCCTGTAGCAGGTATTTCATTGTTCCCCAATTCCTGGTGAGTACAAGCAATGCCAAAATATATCCATCTTTACACAAATATGCAAGAATTTCTGTTGCACAGACTACAGAAATGGAATTGATGAGTCAAAATTTATAAACGGATTTATTTTATTGAAACACAAGTGATTATACATATTTGTGGGGTATGGAGCTGACTATCAATCCTTTTGTACAATCCCTGATGATCCAATCAGGATAATTAGCACGTTCATTGTAGTAAAATGGAATCATTCTTCGTGTCCACTAACCAATTTCTCACTGATCTCCCTCCCCCTTTCCCACCTCTAGTAACCTCAGTTCTGTTCTCTCCTTCTGAACGTTCACTGTATTATTGTGATTTTTGTTTCTTTCTTTCTTTATTTCTTAGCTCCCACTTATATACAGATTTAATACAAAAAAAGTAATAGCAGAAACAAACGTGAGGACGCTTGCTGGCTGACAGGGACGGTGTGCACCTTCGAGCATCACTTACCCGGAGGCGATAAAAGATAGACGATTCAAACTTTAGCATTTGATTTTTATATGTTTTTATATTTGCCTTGCCAAATACTCTAAGCAATAATAAAATGGGTTTTTAAAAATAAATTACAATTTTTATTTCAACCAGAGGAGGACTTGTTGATATTCCAATGTCCACTTCAACTCTCTGGTTCTTTTTTTCACTTAGGTAATTCTATACAAGCATCATGAGGACAGAACAGAAACTGGTCCCAATTATCACTAGGTAGTATTTTAGCACTTAATCAGGCACTGGCATATATACATTCTAACCCCATTCCCTGAAATTAAATATGAATTGAATTCTTTTGTATCATTATTCATAAAATTAATAATTCATCTCTATGCAGACTGGATACATAGGCTGGGAGCTAAAGTTAGTTAAAAAAACAAAAACAAAAAACTGTAAGTCCTTTCTTTAATTGGTTCCATTCTAACGCCCAATACCAACACAGATCCTTTGCTATTGAAGATTCTCTTGAAATGCTTTTAGGAATGAATGCCTTTTCTTAAAATCAGCCTTCTCAACACATGCAGAATGTTCATTAATATAGACCACTTAGAGACCCTGGAAAATGAGGCAAAAAATGGAAGTTCTAGCCACAGGAGCCTGCATGCCAGGCTGCACCTGTGCGGGCTCACCTGGCGGGGCGGCTGTGAGGACAGGCACACGGAGAACAATCACTGGCCAAGCCTGTCACCTTCCCGTAGTAGCCGGGAGCACACACATCACAGTGGGCACCAGTCGTGTTATCACCACAGTTCTGGGCCGCATTTTTCAAAAGGAGAGGGAAACAATGGAAATTGTTAAAAATCATTCTTATCTGGTAAAAGCTAATAAGCACAATCATATTTCATATCAGCTAGCTTTTTAAAAAAAAATTCTTAAGGAAGGTAGAGCATTTTTCTTCATGTTTTTTAAATCCTGGAAATATTTCTAGCTCTGTGACTTTCATTCATCATAAGACTGTGTGCATCTAACACAGCCTAGAAATTACCAGTACATTCTTCTTAAGGAAAACAGACACAGGGCCCCTTAAAGCAGCCAGCTTTCCTAACCTTAGAATAGGGATCTACCATACACGGTGAGCCAAAGAAATGATTTGAAGCACTGGTTTTGCACATAGTCAGGGCTCAACAATCCCATGCATGTACTAAGTTGAAACAGCAGAAACAAAAAAAATAGATGCTTTAGAAAACAGACAATGAGGGAGGAAAGCTCATTGTTTTAGAGCACCACCAGTAGATTCTTGCAATAACCAAGTAAATTTCAGTTAAATTTTATGTCATCATTTGGGCCTATGGTTTTCCTGTTTAAAAAAAAAAGCTAAAAGATCAAGCAGTCCTTGCCACCTCATTCCAATTTAAAATCTGCTTTTGCTCAATTCACCACTATCAGCTCAGCCGCTGCACAGAGACTCCGCTTCTGACGCAGCTGGGACAGGAAGACTGGTGACACGGAAGAGCCCCTGAGCAAACTCTCAAACCAACTCGTGCTTTTATCCTTTGCAGCAAGAGATGACACAGGAAGAAATCTCATTATATGTTTTTAAAAGCTATTTTAAAGTCTCTATTAAATGAAAAAAATTCCAGTATTTTCTATTGTAAAATTGCATTCCTATTTTACATGATGAAAACATATTTTACTGGGATCCATTTGGCCCCTAAAACTGATCCCTGTTTAGAAATAAAATTTGCAACCTCTCTCTTAAAAAATAAATGGGTTAAATACTAGTGTAAATAATAAAAGAAGACTGAAGCAGATTTTCAGGTTTTCCATTGCTAAACCACCTCCAGCATTAAAAACTCCCCCTAACATGACAGATGATGTGATTCCTGGTTTTCAAGACCCTAGAGAATTGAAGACAAGCTGCCCCAAAGAGTGGCAGGAAAATAAGGACCTACAAATGAGAACTGAAGCGCGGGGTGAATTTGTTGTGTGAGAAATGCACAGAGAATCCCTGCCAATTTTTCAGTGACATAAAAAGGTTCAGTTGCCTATCCTGGAAGGGGACAGTGGGGCACGGGGCAGCAGGACACCCAGGGTAATTCCCTGGTCCTCAGTCTCCCCATCCCCTGCCAGCTCATACTTCTGATCAATCGTTTAGAACCAATGGCCCAGTGCCATGAAGCAGGGAGGAATCCCTATATACTGGATGACAAAACCAGACTCACAAAGGCCTTGACACCCACCTATACAAGCAGAGAGAGGGTGCCTAGGAGATTTTGTCAAAGGGAAGTGAACTGTTGCACTAAACCACAAAAATGATAGAGCAAGGTGAAGACTAAGGAGGAAAGGCAAGGTCCTGAGGTCAAAGGGCAAGAGAGAAGGGATGCAGGTGCTGTGTTGGGGGAAGAATGTAAGGGTCTTAGAGGGTAAGGTGGCAGCAAGTGGGCGGACAAACTCCCAGGCTGTGACATGGAGCCAGAGCACCTGGAGTTAGGTCGGGAGACCCAGCTGTCCCTGCAGTAAAGGCATTAGGCTCTGGGCATGACCCCTGAGGACAGATAGTGACATGCCTACCTCAGGAGGGTGTATGGACCCACCCATTCCCTATGACCCCAGGTACATACACTGAGGCTATGTGACCAGAGGGCCAAGATCAGGGCCTTTGGACAGGGGAAAGTGGGATTGGATCAGGTAGTTTTACAAGTTATTTGTTAAGATACTACCACTTTTCATGACTAAATCTGATCTAGTGGTTTATCTCAACGGCTCAAAGAATGAAACAGCAACAACAGGTGTGTGATCCACGGATATCAGTTCCAGGAAGAATCAGAGCAGCCCCAGGTGAGCTGAGCTGTTTTGGGAGTGAGCTCCCCATGGCTGAAGGAGTGTAAATGTGCATTAAATAAGGGCTTGCGATGGATGTGCTAGCTCAGACCTAAGATCTGAAGGGACTCTGACAAGAATAAAAGGTCCCTTACAACCCTGAAATTCTGTACTCTAAACTTGAGCACATTTTTCTGTTTAGAATGGGCTTTGGTTACAGGAATTGGCAATAAGTGGTAACCATGAATCAAAGAGAAATCACTGGGACAGTCATAGAACACAGATCTGTAAAAAGGGGAGAAAGCCTGAACCGAGCATGTTCTGCTCAGCAGCATGAGATTACAGGTCAGCAGCCTAAATTCAGAATCTGTGTCTGGTCTTCTGGCCGTGTGTATGGCACTGCTGTGTCCTGATGAGCTCTCTCATGGGTTCCAGGTAACATGCAGGCATCACCCCTGGAGCAGGGAGCTTCCTGGTAGCTGTGAGCCACTGCCTACCCTAGGGAGACTTTTGGCCCTGGCTGAAGGTGATCTTTCATGGATTAGGTTAAGGCTATTTCTGGGGTACAAATCAACAACTGCTGATCCTATAACTTTGTTCTAGTGGATTTGGGCAAAAAAGGCAAAATAATAATTTAATGTCCTAGGAAAACCTAATCTTGTTAAAATAACTACACCAAGGAAAGATAAAGCTTGAAAGAACTGATCAACTTAAACTATGTGTGTGACCTCTGTCCCCATGAATGGCCAAGGGACCATCTCAGCTAATTACATCTCACTTTATTTGCATGAAATCAATTTTCCTTAAATCCTTAAATGAGATCTTCTCATTTTCTCTATTAGGCCTTTGCTTTTGCCTGGACCATAAGCTGAGTAAAAAATTTCTTTAAAACAGTGTCGCAGCGATCTGCATCTTCATCAAGTCCATTTCACCATGTATGACTAGAACAATTATTCGATTCCATACATGTAATGGGGTCAGCAAAGGTTCACGCATATCTTTCTCATTGAGGAAAACCATGTGGTACTTCTTTTCCTCAATTCACCTGTGCACTGCTGTCGCTCAGCACTTTTCCAAGTGGAATCCCACATACGAAAGACGCCTCCGACTGGAGGAAGAGGAAGCCCAGGCTGGGGCCCACAGTCCCGGTGTCTGTCCTGGGTCCCTGTGGTCCCTGTGTCAGGCCTCACCGAGAACCTCGAGGGCTTCAGCTGCGTCCTTCTTGGTGGGCAGCTTGTTTCCCTTCAGTGAGTTATTTTACCTGAGGCAAGTTAATCTTCGCACAATTTATACAACTAGCCAATGTTCCCACTTGAGTTATTGTAAAGAATGAGATTTTGGGGGTTTCAGACTATTTTATGTTACCAGTAAGGCCTCATTGGCTTAAACAACACGGACATAAGAATCTGTCCTCAGTTGGGGCCACAAGACTTCTGTCTGGGTCACTTGGTACTTTTCAGTGCTGGAGCTCTCCTTATGTCCTCGGGATCAATCTTGGTCTAGGGGAAGGTGACCAAGAAGCAAATGCATACTAAACCATAAATAATTCACTCTGTTCTCCAGGAGAACATGCATTTAAAAAAAAATATGCGAGGAGAGGGCAATGTTTTACACAGAGAAATCGATTTTCAATGTTGGCATGAACTTATTTTAGAGCCTCCGGGTGAGACTTCAAGCTCAAAGATATAAAGATTCATCTGCTATGACTACACCAGTACTGCAAACAAAGACACGGCCCGTGTAACTGTTCCCAAACTGATGCCCACAAACAAATTCATCATGGAAGGAATATGTATACAAGAATGTCACTGACAATGGCAGACCTCTTAGCTAAGTCTTCCTGAAGGAAATATGTTTATATTTTATATTTAGCTAAATTTAACACCTCAGTAAACCCAGGAACTGCTATGAGCATAGACCAGAATTTTAAACACACTTTGTCTACTCTAATCCTAACTTTAGGCGAGCACCCACACAAACAAGCATACCAGACACTTCCCGGTTTTGGGGTCACAAGCGTCACTGTGGTTGTTGCAACTGCAGGGCACACAAGGAGCCAGCAGAGGGCAGGGTCCCCTGCCACCACCTTCTGGGAGCTTCCTTCTGTGGTACCCAGGGGCACAGTCCTGAGGGGACACAAAGGGTAGAAAAAAAATGAACAAACATTCTGCTTGAAAAATGCATAAAGGACGTGAACAGATGTTTCTCCAAAGAAAACATACAACTGGCAAACAAGCATATGAAAAGAAAGTCAACATCACTGTCACTAGGGAAGTACAAATCAAAACCACAGTGAGATACCACTTCACACCTGTCAAAGTGGGGCTACCATCAAAAAACCAAAATAACAAGTGTTGGTGAAAACGTGTAGCAGTCAGAACCCTTGTGCCCTGTCGGTGGGGATGAAAAATGGGGCAGCCCCTGCAGAGAACACTGCGGGGAGATCCTCAAAAATTAGAAACTGAATTACCACATGCTCCTGCAATTCCATTTCTGGGTATATGAAGTGTTAAAGTTCATGGAAAGATTCATATTATCCTTTAATTCTGTTTTTCTGTTAACATTTTGAAGACCCTCATATGTCCAAAAAATTGAAAGCAGCATCTCGAACAAATATTTGTACACCCATGTTCATAAAAGCCTTATCCATAATAGCCAAAAGTGGAAGCAGCCCAAGTGCCCATCAAAAGATGGATGGATAAATAAAATATCGTATATCCGTACAAAGGAATGTTATTCAGCCTTAAAAAGGAAGAAAATTCTGACACATTACAACATGGATGAACCTCATCGTTCATCTTTATTATGCTAAATAAAATAAGCCAGACAGTAAAAGACAAATACTGTGTGATTCCACTCATATGAGGTACCTAGAGTGGTCAAGTTCAGAGACAGAAACTGGAATGGTGGCTGCAGGGGCTGGGGACAGGGTGGGATGGGGACTGCCGCTGAGTGGGTGCCGAGTTCCACTTTGCAAGATGAAAGCAGTTCTGGAGATGGGTCACAGTGTGAATGTACTTGACATTACTGAACTGTCCACTTGAGTGGTTAATATGGCAAATTTGATGATATGTATATTTTACAAAAATAGAAAAAATGTTTTTAATTCAAAAAGAGAAAAAAAATGATATAATAGGTACACATGAGTTCTGTTCATCACTTGGAGTTGCTGGAACAAACACATTTCAACTCAAACCCAGGGAGCAGATTTTAGCGGAAGTCTCCTTACCTGACATGAAAATCCAGCTGTGCCAGGGGGACAGAGACAGTTTTCTAAAAGGGACGCTGCCTCCCTCTCTGGGTGCAGCTCTTCAGCCTTTCTGCCGACCTCCATCGAAATATTTGAGATTCTGTGCAACGCTGATGTTATGAAGTGAGAGAGGAAATGCTAACAGTCGAAAGTTTTATAGAAACATTGCTGCTGACATAATATTTGCGTGTATGTGAGACCACGGCCTTCCTCCCAGTTCCGAGTAGCTCCTACTGACGACTGTAAATGAACTGTGTTCATGCGATTAGTACTGTCGTGTCACAGCGACGGTCCTCAGCCAACATTTTAGAATTTAAAAATAATGTTACAGAAAGTGCACGGGGAAGACCTCTTGAAGAACTGGTTTGGCCAAGACTTGATGGCTTTCTTTGCAGGCTAAAGTGTTAATGAGTAGGTGACATTATTCTTTACACATTGTTACAAAGAAATGGGCACTGCTGTTTGCAAGGGCAGAAAATAGCAAAAAATGTGTATGTTTTTTACATTTTATCTTTGTTTAAGACTCCACCATCGTGTACTTCCATTTTAAATCCATGTTAGCATGGTAGGTGGAGCATTTATGTCACACTTCACACATTTCATAATGATATTAATATGCAACAAGGTTTTGGTAAGGAATGAAGATGTATTAGTGAAGATAGTAGGTGATGGCAATAAAGTGAGTCGAGTCTGTCCAGTTTGGTTTCAAGTAAGAAAAATATTCAAAATTCTAGAAGATTTCAGTTACCTGCTTTGCTGTAATCCTTGACCATATGATGCCTTAATGGGAATGTACTCGATATTGCTAAAAACGGACATAAAATCTGAGCGTGTGACAGGTTTTTCAGAAACAGAGTTAAAATATTTCCAAAAATTCTGTGGATGAGAAACATGTTCAATCAGGTTCAGAGTACAAATTCTCCAAGGCATTATGAACTCACAAAGAATGTGTTTCTTCTATAAATTTGTCCAAAGGTGAGCCCTATTCTGTGCATGTCACAAAGTTTAACTGAGGAAGAGCTGTAACTGCCACAGGGGCAGGCACAGTGCCAGTCTTATCACCAACAGATACACATTACCCAAGGCAGTGCCAGCCACACGGTGAACGTTCAATAAATATCTGCTGGAGGAATGAGCAGACACTTCCCAAACTGCAGCAGGTCTCCAGACTTCCGTACCGTTATACCTACACAGGCTGAGGCTAGTGTACTGAGATAAAGGATTTAAGATGCAATTCCCATTAAATTAACGTAAGCCCAACATATATTTCTTGAAAATATGAAATTTGAATAATTTTTAGAAATCTTGCTAAACCCATAGGAAATTTGATTCCAGGGTCTTGTTGCTCATTTTGTAAATTGCTTTGAGCTTTCGTTACATCCATAGCCACATTCGCACCCTAAGGCACTTATATGAAAGGATCACGACATCACCTCTTTCATTTCTACTTCCAGCTCCTGTCTCACTCCAGTCTCTGGGGCTGGTGCATCCGTGTGAGTGACGTGCTTTCTGGTCCGACCTCCTTTGAGAAGAACTTGAGGCTCGAAATTGGAGGTGCCGCTGCCATCCGAGGAAGAGAAGGCCTCGCTGTACTTTAGTCTGCCCCTGTAGGCCATGAGCTATCAGACAGTAAATGGTTGTTTACTTCTCTGACATGGCCTTGGTTAAAAACACCAGGAGTCTTCAAAAAGTTTAGGGAAAGATTAGTATTATCTTTTAATCCCAATTTTCCATGAACTTCTTGAAGTACGCTCATACGTGAGTAAAATATGTCGTCTAAAATTTACTTCCTTCTAATTCTACTTAATTATGGATTATTAAATTGACACAAGCTAAGTTCTTCTTGATGTCACCAACAAAGGTGAGCTCCAAAATGACAAATCAATATGGTAATTAGTTTCATGCTCCTTTGAATTAAACATTATCTATATCAACAAGAGCACTGCATGTGCACTAGTATTTGCAAATTTTCAAGATTAGAGTGAATTCACACACAGACTCTAATGTTTATATAAACCAAAGTGCAAGCAATACCTTTCATGACTTTTATAGTAGTTCCCTGCCCCAAAATGAGTGAGTTTCTCGAGAAGGGCTTCCCAAGGCATAGCACCTAGGCTTCTGTGGAACTTATATTTGTAAATACAATATATGTCTGTTAAATGACTGCTTTAGGAAGAAGAAAAGTAATATGACTTGAACTTTAAAAGATTTTTTAAATTAATGAAAAATTTTAAAGATCCATACATTTGGGAGGATTTTTATAGTGTTAAACTTCTCCATTGCCACTTAGAACAGGAAATGAATAACCACGTCTTTTACTGATAGGCCAGCACATACTATTGTGATTTTACATTATATCCATGTCCCCCAGGAAATAAGGACTGGGTTTGTGACTAACCTGGTCTCCCTGAAACTGCTCTGGCAGCCGCCAGTAAAACAGCTCTGCCTGGACATGGTGCCGGACTGTCACGGCGTCCAGTGGGACATCGGGGGCCTGGAAATACACCCCTTCGGTGGTGCCCCTTAGGTTACTCTGAGAAACCACACGCAGAAGAGGCTGATCTGAGCCCAGAGTCACCTGGTCATCAAAGGGAGAAAAAATGCACTTCAGAATATGAATTATCCACCCACACTGGATCTGTTAGATTCCACCACTGTTTCAGAGAGGAAACAGTGTCATTATTAAAACAGGAGTAAAGACTTTTTTCTTAAACTCAACCTCTGGATTAATATTAACTGAAAGTGCTTTTAAAGCTCCTGCCTTTTGGGTCAAACTACTGCTACACGGGAGCAGTGTTCAGTTATAGAGAGGAGACTGCTGAGATGTTACAGTTTTATTTCTCTCCAACTAAAGCTGCTGATAGATTAGCAAAGGAGCAACACCAAACGCCTTCAGTTCAAGCCTGATGTATTTCCTCGGACAGCAGAATTGGAGCTCTGATTCATATACTAACCCGCATCAGCTTTTTAGAGAGTCTGATGCCGTAAGAGCAACATTTAATGTAAGTATTTGAGTGTCCCTCCTACCTCCACCCCCTCCCGAGGGGAGAGGGATAAAAATGGACCATTTTAGCCGTGTGTGCCACTTACTGGGGTCCTCACGTGACCCTCCAACTCTGAGCAGAGGTGTGACAGCCCAAAGCAGAAGCATGGGTGCCACCCAAGGGGGTCATCCTCACAGAGAGCGAAGGTGCCAGGTTGACACTCAATGCACTGGAGGCCAAGGACATTCTCCTAAAGGACAACAAATAATGGACTTGTTTTTGCCTGAAAAAAAGAGATGCCATTTTCAAACAAACAAAAACAAAGTAAAACTCAAAAATAATTTTAGATTCACAAACGTCATGAAACCAGCTGTTTCCTTGAGCAAAGTCCCTAACGTCTCTGAGCATCGGTTCTTCCCACCAGCGACTCAAGCAGTGATCCCCAAGCGTGGCTGCTAATCAGAATCATCTTGGAAGCTTTGGGAAAATGCAGGTTCCCTGATGGGAATCTTCTGAGAAAGCCGTGGAATCGCCTTGAGTCCCCAGATGGTTCTAAAGATCAGTCAGCGTAGAGGAGCCCTGACCAAGGGATTATTAAGGCTGTCCCTGCTGTCCTCGTCGTCTGTAATGATAACTGTTATCATAAGGTAGAGTGAGCCCAAACTACGGAAACTGGTGTCTCCATTACTCAAAGACCATAATATCTACATGAGTCTTCCCTTCCTCGTGTCCGTTATCCCTGACTTCCATCTCACCCCCCATGGGGAAAGGACCAGAGAAGGTGCAAGGACTCCCTAATGAGAAAGGCCACTGGGAGAACTAATGGAAACGTATGAAATTAAAAATGATATTGAAATCTTACCTCCTGGGAAGATCATAAACACAATTTCCTTCGACCTGGACAGCACACACACAAAATAACTACCACACAGCTATAAAGCCCCCAGTCTTGAAGCCCTGTGCTACCTGTGTTACCTGTATATTCAAAATAGATCAGCTACTCAGCCCACTCGAACACATGATAGAAAACTCAGCGTGTTTTTCAAATCAGTTCCAGCATCTGACACTTGTAATAAGTAGTAAAAGTTCCATTTTGAGAATCTTCCATCATTTTAGAAAAGCATAACAGTCTCTAAACCCAGACGTGGAAGGAAGTGTGAACTCATTAGAGGAAGCATCTAAAATCTCACAGCTTATTTAAAGAGCCGAAAGCCCAAGAGTCACCACAGTGCTGACTGAGCAGGAGAGAGGAAGGTTGGAAGGTCCTGGCAAATACCTTGCAGGTGCAGGCACCGCTTTCCTGTGCACAGCTGCAGAGACCCTGCTCCAGGTCACAGGATGTCCACTGACATCCCCCTCAGGTCACAGTCACAGGGAACACCATCTGGGAAGTCTCTGTGACCCCGGGAGCACTGATCACAGCTCTGTCCACCAAAATCCAACTTGCACTGGCAATGGCTGGTGATCGCGTCACACTGATGGCTGGCTGACCCCTCATGACTGCAATTACAGGCCTGAGAGAGAGAAACCACGTAAGCAAAAAGGTGGCTTCTGTGTTTGCATGATGTGCACATATTTGGGCTAGAGGAAAATACAAAATGTGGGGAAACTATACAAATGAACTGATCTCTCTCTCACTATCTCGCTATCGCTACATGGATTTACCCTGCCCTGTGCCAACAGGAGATAAGGACTGCCCTGATTTCTGGACATGTCTGCATCTTAGTGACACATGCACACTGGGCCAGAACTATGCACTGATGTGCAATTTAATAGGTCAAAACAGTCTAGCAAAATATTTTAGAAGTCAAGTAATTTTTCCACTGTTTTCAAAACATAAGCTTAGTTTGTACATAACCAAAGAAAGTGACATGGAAAACTGCAGCCCTCACAGATTGGACATAAACCCCCCCAATAAAGTGACTTATGACTTCCACTTGGAAAAGAGTACACATTGCAGAATACATTTGAAGAGCACAAAACATTTTGGATTTTCTAACCATAGCTTTCAGAGCGAGGTTCAAAACCTAGAATAAGGCGTTTTAAGGGCGCTGCTTCCTCCACTTTGATTCCTATGACCTGCACTGTGCATTAAACATAAACCACAAAGCTATTCAGCAGGTTAAAACCAACAGAATGGCTAGAAGAAAAGGGCAGAAACTTGCTGCCAGCAGAGCAATGCAGACTAGCGCACCTGGCAGCCGTGCTGCGGGTCATGGCCCCAGAAGCTGTCCTCGCATTCTTGGCACTTCAGACCCTGAGTGTGTGGAGGGCAGACGCAGGTAGCCGAGTCAGGATTGCAGGTGTTCTGAGTATGTGGGCAGCCACAGGCTAAAAGACAGACAAGTATGAGCTTACAGATCGGGGTGATCGATGTCTTTAATGGGGCAAGAGTTGATGTTACAAGCTATTTCCCTTTTATTAATAATCTAAACCATTCTTCTAGATCCTAAAAGACACCTCATGATTCCCAAGACCCCTCCATGTCTCGCAGAGGTGGTTGTTCCTCTGTGTCAGGAGATGCTTCTGGCAGAGGATAATCAAGACACAGTGGGAGAAATACAGAGAAGACTGGAAAAGAGCTCGATGGGTGAGAAAAGCAGACAGAGCTAATACTGGGCATTACTGCATGCCGAGTGCCGTAGTAAGGGCTTTACGTACAACACTTGCAAGAACTTCTTGATGTACATGATAATGAGCTTCTCCATTTCACAGTTGAGGAAACTAAGGCTAAGTGAAGTTAAGCATTAATCTATGCTCACACCATTAGCAGGTGACAGAGCCATGACCAGAACTTATGCTTGGACCCTGACAGGGATCAGGAAACAGAAAACGAAGGTATGAAATCCTACATGTAAAGGAGAGCAAAAGTTAAAGGACGTAACAGAAGTAAGTCAGAAGTCAAAGGAGGGCTCAAAAAAAAGTCTGGAAATCACTACAGAGTGGCAAACAAAAATGCAAGTGCTTACGTGTGCAGCTACCATCCTGGTATGCACAGAAGCCAGGTGAACATCTGTCGCACCTTTCCCCAGCCACGCCTGGGACACAGTGACACTGTCCTTCATCCAAGCAGTCATCCGACACGGAGCTTGCTGTGCTGCAGCCACAGGGCAGGCAGCCAAGCCTCATGTCCATCCCATGGTAGCCATGCTATTTCACAAGAGGGGAACAATCATGGAGGCCAACATGTGTTTCAATAAGCAACTGCACACACTAGAATGTCAGCAAATCACACACAAGATGTCTGACAGAATCATAAAGTATTCATGACACGATTCACAGCATTCACCAGCCATGCTTAAGGAGTCAGCTCTTTCTGGCAGGAATTCAATTTCCAGAACAAGGGCTAAGGTGTCAATTACACATATCAATAACAAATACTTTAATTGTACGCAATGACCAGTAAGCATCTTACCAAGCACCAGTCACACTGCTGTCCAGTCACATGTGGTTTGCAGTCACAGAGTCCAGTCTCAGGATGGCCACCCTGGAAAGGGAGTCTTTTTCATGGCATTCATAGGATAACACAAATACACACAAGAAATATACGAACGGTCACTTCTGGGCTTGGTTATAGTTAAGATTCTTAATCCTCAAAGGAAAAAGTTTAAACATTCAATGTTTCAAATAACAAAACTAAAGAAAAATAATACTTCATAATAACTTTTAAAATATAGCATTTTCCTGAAAAGTAAACCAAAATAGGATTGGTGAAAGGAACCATCACAGAAAAAAAAAAAAATACTGAAGCTATGAGTAATTTTTTGAATTCCTTGAAATTTTTTAATCAATGTACATCAGCAAATTTTTATTAAAAATATACACTAGAGATTTCAAAATCAATTTAGCCATTTGCTCTCATTCCATTCACTCGTATGTTTAATATTGTAAAGCTCAGTTACAACAATCTAGATAATATATGCATATTAATATTTCATAATTAAATAAAAAATAAAGTCCTCCATCTTTTCTAATTTATGCAATTTAACAGGTCTAAAAGAGAATCTGAAAAGACAGGCAGCAAAAGCAAAACAGACAAATGGGATTATGTCAAACTAAAAAGCTTCTGCACAGAAAAGGAAACAATCAACAGAGTGAAGAGACAACTTGCATAATGGGAGAAAGTATTTGCAGATTATGCATCTGACAAGAGATTCATATACAGAATATACAAGGAACTCAAACAATTCAACAGCAGAAAAGCAAATAATCTGATCAAAAAATAGGCAAATGAGCTAAATACACATTTCCCAAGAGAAGACATATGAATGGCCCACAGGTATATTAAAAAATGCTGAATATCACTAATCATCAGGGAAATGCAAATCGAAATCACAATGAGATATCATCTCACCCCAGTGAGAATGGCTATTATCAAAAAGACAGAAAATAACAAATGCTGGTGAGGATGTGGAGAAATATACATCGTTGGTGGGAATATAAATCAGTACAGCCATTACAGAAAGCCATTATGGAGGTTCCTCCAAAAACTAAAAATAGAATTGTCATATGATGCAACAATCCCACTACTGGGTATATATATATATCCAAAGGAAAGAAAATCAGTATGTCAAAGAGATATCTGCACCCCAATGTTTCCTGCAGCACTATTCACAGTAGCAAAGATACGGGATCAAGCTAAGTGTCCATCAACAGATGAATGGATAAAGAATGTGTGGTATATTTGCACAAGGGAATACTATTCAGCCATGAGTGAAATCCCATCATTTATGGCAACACGAGTCAGCTTTGAGGACATTATGTTAAGTGAAGTAAGCCAGGAACAGAAAGAGAAACACCACACGTTCTCACTCACACGTGGAAGCTGGAAGAGTTGACCTCCTGGAGGTAGAGAGTGGAACAGTGGTCACCAAAGGCTGGAAGGGCAGGAAGGAGGGGACAGTGAGAAGCTAGACACGGGAACAAGGTCCAGTGTTCTACAGCACTGTAGGGTGACTATAGTTAACTGCAGTTTACTGTATACTTTTAATTAGCTAGAAGAGAGGATTTTGAATGTTACCAACACAAACCATAATTGTCTGAGGTAATGGGAAAAAGCACATCAGTGGTGACCAGAGTTTCACGGCAGGGAGGAGGGAGAGAGGGAAGAACACGTGGAGCACAGAGGACTTTTAGGGCAGTGAGCTGTTCTGCATGATACTGTGATGGTGAATGCATCACACTAGGCATTTGACAAAGCTATAGAACTGTACAACCCAAAGATGGAACCCTAATGTAAAACTGAACTAATAATCATCATCTATCAATTTGTCCATAATTGTAACAAACGTACCATACCAATGTAAGACGTTAGTGACAGGAGAGACTGGGTGTGTTGGCGGGGAGCGTGTGGAGGTATGGGAACCATCTGCACCTTCTACTCAATTTCTCTGTAAACCTAAAACTGCTATAAAAAGGAAGTCTATTATTTAGACAAAAATGTTCGCAGGGCAACTGTAAACATGAACTTCAGTTCAAATATTTAATTATGTTCACAGACAAAATATCCCAGGTTTATGAATGCTTGGACTCAGAAAATGTACAATGACTGTCATATGATATAACAATGTAAGAAAAGAAACAAAACTTCATAAATAATCAAAAGTCCAAGCACAATTTATGTGGCAGCAAGCTGCCGTAGGAGTGACAGACACTGGACACTGGATGGTTGGTGGCCAAAAGAAAGGCACTGGAATCCTGCCTCTGCAGCTGACTAACTGCCCGGGCCCAGGTCCCTGGGCCTCTCTGGCCTCCTGTCTTCCCTGGTGTAGGTGCATCAAAGCCACCAGTGTCAGGGACTGGATGAAATGCTCTGGGCCCGGCTCACTGCTGCCCATCAGGAACTGGCTCTGCCAATCCTGTAGCTTGACTGTGCACCCTCCATTGTTTCTCTTCAAACACAAGACACACATGCACACAAACCCTCCCTCTGAGATCCTGCCTCCCCACTGCTCCCTACTGTCTCTCCCTCTGAGCACGTCCAGCCAGCCAAACTTGTGCACGGTCCTCCCGGCCCGTTGTCTGCCAAAACTGCTCTTCCTAACGTCTCCAGAGACTTCCCAGAGGCTAAAATCAGGGAGCAGAATTTAGCCCTCATCTTATGGAATCTTTCTAATAGAACATGAACCATGACCTGTCTCCCTTTGCAGCCTGGAACTGACTGAGGTTTTCGGGACACCCACGCTTCTGGCTTTCTTCCTGTTTCTCTTGTATCTCCTGCTGTGTTTCCCTCCTATGTCTCATTTAAAGCCTCCTTTTCCTTTGGGAAATATTCAAATATTTCAAAGTTCAATGTGAGTAAGATCATCACAAAATATTGATGATAATACAAAATCATACTTATCATCTGATGCATCAGTTTGTGCTGTCACATTCAATATTTCTTTGAATACTCATAAACAGGAGGAAGACACTATAATTTTATTTATTTTTCAGTGTGAAATCTAAAACTTAGAAAGATTACATTACCTTTTCAACAGTGAATTTAATTTAATTTAATTTAAACAAAATTCAAGTATTTCTGATGAAAATTTAGCATTCTAATTGAGGTGGGCTATAAAATATATACTGCATTTTGAAGACTCGACATTTTAAAAAAGTAAATATTTCATTAATACTTTAAAAACTTGATTAGATAAAATGATAATTTTTTCACATATTGGGTTAAATAAAATGCATTATTAAAATAGGTTCCACCTGATACTTTTTAGCTTTTTTTAATGTGAGTACTAGAAAATTTTAAATTACATGTGTGGCTTATATTATATTTCTATGGGGCAGCACTGGTATAGAAAAATAATAGAAATGCTGTTTTTATTAGTAGTAATTGTAATAGCTACCACTTACTCGGTGTCTAGAACTTTAAATTTGTTATCCCACTGACTTCTCAGAAAGGCCTTCATATGTACATATAATTATGTGCATTTTATCTGTGAGGAAATAGAGGCTCAGAGAGGTTAATAATTCTGCTTCATGTCACGCAGCTGGTCAGTCACCCACCCTGGAATGACACCCACATTAGGCAGACTCCAAGGGGTCCACATGTGTGCTTTTCCCCCTACACCACCATGTGTAGTTTCCCAATAGACTGGGACCATAATTTTCCAACTACCTATCACAGTACTTAGAATAGAGGCCTGGAAATAGGACACTTAATAAACAATAAATGAAGGGAGAAGTGAATCATGAAAGTTTTCAATAAAGATGAAAAAAATGACATGAGAATTGCAAAAATATTCTGTAAGCTTTGAAGCATTGTACAAATACCAGTTATCACAATTATCCCACTGTGATACTCAGTTAGGGTAGCCGCAGTGCTGAAGATCAGGGTAATAGGCCCAGGGCTATGAAACGAGCCTGTGCCTCTAAAAAGACTTTTTCTGTATCGCTAGCGCCCTCTTGTGTCTCCAGGTTATAATATCATAGGAGGACTGCAGCGTTTCCCTGAAATGATCAAAATTTGTAATTGTCCTTCTTATTCATTCACTTCTTCTTTAAGACTGTGCAAACAAATAAACAAATACGAGGGCTGTATCAGCCCCAAGGCAAAGTCATCTCAGGTATATGAAAATCTACTTTTCTCAGTGAGTAGTTCTATGTGATTTCAAGGCTGGAAACAGAACTCAGCAGAGAGATGTGGGTGGGGGTCGTTCAGTTCTGGCACACACTGCCAAGTCGTGCCTACACCCTGCAACCCCTTAACATCTCCCTGGCAAACCTGACAGGCTTTGAGCATCAGTGCTCTTCTTCCATGTCAGTCACTGGGAGCAGACCTGTGCCCTGTCAGTTAACACTCTCTCCTCCAGTGGGAGAGTGCGTGCTTTCTAGGCCAATGACCTTCATGGATAGTAACTAATTGAGCCAACGTAGAGGGAAAAATTAGGTCTTGGCATATCTAGGACTTTCTCTACTGTAGATCAGAACTTCAGGATTTAAAGTGCCTGAAAGTGTAACAAGTTTTAAATAGTTCTTAATGCAAATTAGGTTTAGTTGTTCCCATGTCTGAATATTTATTTAAAAGAAAGCTAAAAATTGGCTTGTTAGAAAAGCATAACTGTGTGCTTGAGTTACTAGATATTTTTACATTTTGAGAGGACATTTGAAAATACCGTTCTTAATTAACATTGAGCCATGATATCGTTTCATTATATAAATATTTCAAATATTAAAATGTATATATTTCATCTTGGAGACTCATGCTTTCAGAGTCTTGTAAATAAATGGCATCATGTTGTGATTCTGTATGCACTAGGGGAAAAAAATGAGGTCTCGGGTCTGTATTAGACCAGTTAGAGATCCTGCATTAACACAGGTAACCACTCAAGACAAAGTTACCTGGTAGTCTGTGTTTTTTCAGACATGTAAGTGGACGGACAGAGATTCACAGCAGGCAATAAGTAACAGACCCACTTGCACTTCTTGCACACACCTTGGCAGTCTTTAGCAGTCATGGCATCCCCGTAGAAGCCAGCAGCACACCTTTCACAGTGGGCGCCATCTGTGTTCCCCCTGCACTTCAGGCATTCCCCAGTGACTGAGTCACAGTGACCAGCCTCTGAAGGGTCGACATTGCCGCTGCAGTCACAGGGCACACAAGATTCCCTGGCACTTTTGGGTTTCCATAGTAACCGTCTACACATCTGCATCAAAGATCCAAAGTGGGATCCAATCAATGCAATTACTCAGGACACTACCCCACTGTCCAGGCAGTCCTTGAATGGCTAATAAATCTCACTGACTCTTTCCTGTGAGATTTACTGTGAAAAGGTTGTAACTCCACGTTTAGGCATTCACAGAGCTCCTTTGCCCATTGTGACACATGGGGAGAGTGTCCAAAACGAGACATAATTCCAGTAAATGCGTCTCCAGAACCACCTCCAACCCAACCCTGGCCACTGGGGATGCCACCCAGCTCCCCTATGGGCTTAGCCAGAGCTTGGCACGAAGACTTGCACGTGGGAAAACACAGCACTAGTGGTCGGGTGCCACAGACAACTGTTAGATCAAGCCACTTGTCACCTACAGAATGGTCCAGAGTGATGGAATACTGAAATGGGTGAGCCGTAAATACTAACTCCTCACTGTTTTCCATTGTTCTGGAGGAGAACTCAGATTAGCTCTGAGAAAAGCTAATTATTTAGAGAAAGAATACCATTCCACAAAAACTCCCAAGTTTTAACATTAATTTCTAACTGCTATACATTTTTTCTTTATTTAGATGAAATAATTATACACCCAAACTCTAAAACCACACTTCACTACATATTCTTTAAAAACATGTAGAATTCATATTTAGTTAAAACAATGTCATGCCGCTTTTCGAAACCAGTGGAGCGACACAGAGCACCTCTCACACCAGGCTCCCGCGAGTGTCCCTGAGCACACTGGTCACAGACTGCTTCGTTGGTGTCATCGAGGTGGCAGGTGGGGCTGAAACTGTCAAAACATTAGAAATGAGTGCAGTTTTACAACAGATGGTGCAGGATTTCTGAATATTGAAAATGCTTAATTTTTAGCACTCCTGTCTCTACAAATTTAGCCCAGAACTGGAGGCCTCAGCCACCCAACCCGTCCTGTGGGCCTTGTCTGTCCCCACGACGCTCCCTGAGCACCCATGCCCCTGTCCCTTAGCCACAGGGTGCTTGCTGCTTCTGCCCCTCTCTGCCCGGGCTAACCCGGCCCAGCCCAAAGCCCCACTCTGCTGTCGCTACCTCCAGTCCTGTTAGGTGCTCCTGGCAAGCTGGGTCCCTCCCCTCAGGGTCCTTGGCCCTGCTCTCAAGGGCATCAGGTGGCTCCTTGCCTCCCCACGGACTCCTGCTGCTGACCGAGGTCCTTTCAAGCCCTATTTCTCAGTCTTTCTTTTTATACACTGGAGATTCAAATGAAAAGCCCTGTGGGGAATCTTTGGGGATACATGGAGGAAGAGCTTTGAACCTGAGAGAGAACCTGGGGTATGAGGCCGTGCCCAGGTGGCCTCCTTCCACCTTCCATGCCTTCTGCTCCAGGGCCACCTGCGACTCCTCAGACAGGATGTGTCCTCTGTGCTTCCACTCCCTGGCACACTCTGTCCTTCTTCCTAGAATGCCCTCCTGTGCTGATCAATTCCTCCCCATCCATCATGTCTGCTAGCAGAGCTTCTGCAGAGTCATTCCTGTGCCACCAGGGAGGTTGGACAGGACCCTGCTGTGAGTCCCCTGGGGCGAACAGCTATGCACAAGCAGGTGGTCACTCAGACCCTGCTGTGAATGCCCAGTACACAGTAGGCACTCAAATACTTGTTCAATCAATGAATGAACTCAGACCATTCTTATTTATTTATTTTCTGGTTTTGTCAAATGTTTAAGTGAGTGTAGACATCTGGAGTCCTATAAAACCTGCATTATCTGTAAATTCAAAAAGTAGCCAGCCACGTGGTCCCCACTTGTCAAAGGTGTTGAGCTTGGCATCCATGGCTCAGATTAATGAAGTATCATGAGAGCAACATGGTTCCTGAAAAGTTTCTATGAATTGGAGCAGGGTCTTAATCATGTGAAAAGCAAAAATGCTCACAGTTAGTGAACTTGCATTTCACTCAAAGTACACGGTATTTTAATTTTAAAACAAAAATAGTTTGTAGAAGATTCCCACCCCCACCTTTATTTGTCCCTTCGGTTTTCATTAATATTAATTTTTTTAAAAAAATCATATGCCTTTTTGAAATTGTGCATTTATCTGAGCAGTAACTAAAAGTTATTTCTTCTTTGGTTGCTGAGGTGAAGATAATATCATCTTCAACAATGTAATTTCTGCCTTGTTTTCTGTACGTTGCAGCAACCTTGACTGCATTTTCAGAACTTCATCTTTAAGATCTTCCTATTTCATTACTGCGGCCATAATGAACCCCTTTTCAAACTCTGTTGTGAGTCTTCCCTGTTGCTGTGGAGCCGTCGTCCCTTTCCTGGTGGTCCACACAGGCACCTCACCCGGGCCTGCAGTGGAAAAGTGTTCTAGCCGGAGGCTGCAAACCCAGCCTCCATGATCTTGGACAGAGCACTCTGTCCCATGTTTTCTTCCAGAAACTTCTGTCTCTCCTCAGAACTCAATTCGTGCCACTTGAGTTCCAAGGCCCCACTAAAAGGAATGACAAAGGCATCTGGTCACACTTGTCCACCTGCTCTTTCATTTTTATCAACCACTTGTTTTCTTTCTAGTGTAGTCTTTTCCAGAAAGACTGACGAAGTAGACCATTGATTTTGAAGTAAAAAATAAGTGTTTATTCAACACTCCAGTCTGCCATTCCAATCATGATAGAAGCGAACCGGTTTCTTTGGATGTGTAACCTGGGATTTGACTTTGCACATGACGTCATATTTAGGTTTTAGTTTTTTATCTCCTCTCACAGCCAAGTTTCCTAGTTTACCAATAAAGCTCTTCACGTATTATTTCTATATCTTGAATAGGGCCTATACTTCCTACAACATGTGTGATATCATCATCTTCAAAAGCACGTGTTTGATGAAAGATCCCATCACAGGAACTAATATGAGATAAAAAGCCATGTCCCAGGCCCTGCCCATTGGGAGATCCTTCCCCAAGGCCAGCAGTAGCTGCTACGCTAGGAAGGTAGGAATTTTGCTTGCTGGTGTGTGGTACTGGCAAAGCAAGTCGAGCCTCTCCTCTGGCACACAGGCTCAGCTGTCATGAGGATGGAGAGTGTAGAACAGGGAGTTTCCTGCTGGAGCCTGACTTGGTTGACACGTTGAAGAAGGCAGGTTTCCCAACATTTGGTAGCCCAGCAACACCAGGGCTCAGAGAGGTTCCAAATCTTCCATTGATCGGGGGTGGTTTAATTCCACCACCTCCCTTCTTGGGAGGCATCGTGCTCTGGGTGAGTGGTGACATGGGGTCCCAGAGGCAGCCGCTGGTGGGGAGGAAGGAAGAGAGAGCTCAGGTCCAGCCCTCCACCAACCAGTCTCATTTTGCCTCACATTTCCTATTTTGGTTATTAAGTCAAAAACTCCCTAAGCCCAGGGCCAATGTTTCATGCTTCTCTGTTTCCTTCCTACCTCCTAACCCAGTGGCAGGCACACAACGCACACGGTGAAAGAGCTGATGACCAACACTGGAGAGGGGACAGCGTGCATGTCACACACTGGATACATAACTGGATACACCACGCTTATTTTAAAGAAGAGAATCCAACCTCCTTTCTTTAAACCTGGTCAGTCCCCACTGGGCAAGAGTCACATGCTTATCACACTTATCACACACACAGTCTTGCTCGGAAGATACAGTGCACCTGTGGATGGGAATCCTGGTGCACTGGGCAGCAGCGCAGGTGGAGGTGCGGGTCTTACTTGTTGGAGGCTGTGGAAAGAGGGCAGGCACAGGGCTGACAGTCCCCAGGAGTCCCTCAAGAAGGCGCCCCATAGAAGCTGGGCAGGCACTGCTCACAGTGTGCTCCAGTGTTGTTGTGCGTGTATGCCTAGGAAACAGGATGGAAAGAATGGTCAGCTCAGGTTTCCTAAAAAGGTTTTCTGATTCACTTGAAGTCCGAGTGAAAGAAAAGACAAAATGTTAAAACAAGTTGCTACACTCTAAGTTGTGTGATGAAGAATTACCTGTTTTCAGATGAACTATTTTTTAAAAATGTAATTTGTATAAATGAGAAACCTAGAAACATTTACACTATGTCAGAGTAACTGTTGCCAGATTTGACCACCTGTAGGAAACAACTGGAAAACTGGCACAAAATGTAACAAACAGCTGCCTTCAGATGCTGAACAATAGCTAGTGCAGGTCTGTGATGCCCTGGAGAGGGCAGGCATCGAGGGTGTCCGAGGATCGTATGTCTGTCTGCCTGGAGACACCTGCTGGGTGGGGGGCCCAAGCAGAGCACGGTGGTCTTGCTGATTTGAGGAACAGAGGTCAGAGTTTGGGGGGACTGGATGAAGTGAGATCTGGGTAGAGTACTGGAGCTTTCATAGAATATGAGCTCCAGAAATCTGCACAGGGGACCCCTTCAGATGGCTGAATACTAAGCTGCTTGTGCATACAGTGAAACTCCATGAGGCCAGACCTAGAAATACAGGTGAGCTGTAAGCTGAACAATTTAGAACAAGTACAGAGCTAAGGAGCATCAGAATTCCATCAAGCTAGGGTGGGGAACTCAGACATAACCATCCAAGGTCTTCTGAGCAATAGGTGTTCTGAGTGGTCAAGGCCCCAGGCAGCTCCTTAATAGCAAAGCAAACCTGCCATAGAGTAAAGGTTACATTGCACCCACCCTAGCAAAGCTTGGCACAACTCTTGAAGCAATCAGGCTGACCTGAAATAATTTAACTGCCTGCCAGAATGAACTTCCATGTTCTTAAAGGAAAGTTACAAAATCCAGAAACCCAGCAAAGCAAGAACATTCATTGCACAATATGCACCATGCAATCAGAAGCTACAAGATATGCCCCCTCTGGCCACATCAGGGACAATTTGGAATCCATGAGTCCAGAGAGATAACAAGTAGATAAATAAATAAACGTATGAGAAGGGAGGGCTCCTGCTGACACCAGGAAGCTGCTGCATGCCACTGATAAGCAAAGGGGAAGTGCTGGAGTTAGAGGATCTCCTGCAAACATGGTAGTAAGTGCTGGTTAGGCAAGAATCATCAGACCACTAAATCTGAGGGCAAGCTCTGAGGAGGAAGGGGATACTTGCATGGTTGTAAAGTGCATTCCTCAGACTGCTTATTCATTGCAAAGGAAACAATAGTAAATATATAGTGGAGAAAGTGACCAACACTTCACCTGTGTGATCAGAATGAAAACCACCAGTGAGTGGCACATGGATATGTGGGCTTCCACACATGGTGCCCTGAGAAAGACATGACATTACTAACACAGTATTCTGGCCTGAAATGCACAATCTGAATCCACCCATGAGAAAATAGCACAAGGAACCCGAATGAGGTAAATTCTGTTTTTAAAAAAATGATTATATTCTTCAAGATGCCAGTGTCATAAAAGACAAAGAAAGGCTGCGGAAACATTCCAGATTAAAGAAGCCTGCGGAGACGTGGCAGTGGGATGCGACACCCAACCCTAGGTGGGGCCCGTGCTGGAGGCAGAAATGCTACACAGGACAGCGTGAGTCTGCTGACGAGACTGCAAAATGGGTGACAGAGTAGAAAAAGCAGCGCATAATGCTGAAGTGCAAATCTCAGCTGAGTCACAGGAAAACACCAGGCCAGCCCCGCTGAAGGATGCTGCACAGAATGCCCAGCCCTCTTCAGAAGTGCCTCAGTCGTGAAAGACAAGGAAAGGCTGAGGAACTGTCACAGAATAGAGCAGACGAAGAGACAAGGCTGCTAAATGCAGTGGGGGTCCTGGGTTTGACTCTAGAAAAGAAGAAAAAAAGGGACATGAGCGGAGAAACGGGTGAAACTGGCATGAAGTCTGAGTTAGCTGGTCATATTGGGCCAATGTTAACTTCTTAGTGTGATAACCATATTCTGGTTATACAAGATGGTAGCATTAGGCGTGCTGGATGAAGGTTACACAGGAACTCTCCGTACTGTTTTTGTAACTCTTCCTAAGAATAAAATAATTTCCAAAATAATGTTTCAAACTATAAAATAATTATTTATTGCAATTAAAGCTTTGAGGCCAGTTGCTATTTAGCATATTTATGATAATATTTCTGTAAATATATACAGTATTAATAAAGCATGAGAAATCTATCCTTTCAGCCTAGCTGTAACTAAAACCACAATGCTGGCAGTGGGGGTCTCTGAAAGGCTGGCCTGCAAGCCTGAATGGCACAGGGGGAGACATGAAAAAAGCTACAACTTCGTCAAGCTGCTGGATACTGTGTACCTGAGGACACCGATGCCAGAGGGACCGAGTTTGCCTGCAAACCAGCACTTCATGCAACTCCTGCAGACGCCCAACTTATAGAACAAAGAAATGAACACAGAACAAAATGAAGCTGTCCTTACAGCATGAAGAAAAATGAGGCTCTAGAGAGAATAATCAATCCAGCAAATCACGCTAAGACCTTCTCCATGGGTCTGATAATTAATTTTCCCTGGCCCTGTGGCTCAATCAATCTCTTTTGGAAAAAGCATGAGCATTTCCCCAGCTGGGGCTGACGGCAGCTGACCAGCATGTGCATTCACTCCAGCTACGAGTAGCAGAGCCATTAGAGCCCAGGGTGGCCTGGCTTCAAGGCTTCAAAGAATTCCTGATTGAAGTTAAAAAACAAGTCTTGCCCTGTACCTGCCCCGAAGTTCATTCTCAAGATTTACTACATATTTGTTAAGCCCTGTTTCAACTCATGTTGCATGAAAGAGGTACTTGTTTGAAGAGTTTATCTAAACTAACTATAAAGCATTACATATTGTACAAATGAGTGTGATTATTAGAAGTTTTTAAATTATTCTCCTTAGGGTATACTATGAAATATAATGTGAAAAATACTAGCACTTGTCATTGAAAAGATCCAATTCTTTGTATTTAATTAGTGGACAACATTTTTTACCTTTATATTGCTTTATAATCTTAGTAAGCAATAAATAATTACTGTTCATTGTTCTAATTTTTAAAAAACTGCAATGAAATTATATATGCCTTTTCTACTACTAGCAAAGTAACTTTGTAAAAAATGGAAAAAAAAAACACCAGGAAACATTTCATGACATGTACTTAAATCTGCAAATTTCATTTGAGAAAGGAAAGTCCTTCTTTTTACAAGATCAGGGCTATTCTGTGGAGGAAGCATTTTGAAAATCATTCTCCCCAGCAAATGGCTTGGAGTGGGGAGGAGAGGATGCTTGAGGTGCTAGCAACAGACTCACATGGCCAATGCTGTGAATATCACACTCAGCTGCATGGCCGTGGCATTCACAGGGCTGAAAAATTCCTCCAAAGAGTATTCCATCCACATGGTAATAGCCAGACAGGCACGACTGCAAGAGAAGGGCAGGTGACCTGTGCTCGTGAATGCGACTTTGTCTATTCCGCGAATCACCTTCTTTTGAACGTCTTAGAAGAAACTTTTCCATGAGTAGAGAAATGCATTTTTTTCTTTTTAAAAATATCTTTACCTGGGCCGGCCCGTGGCTCACTCAGGAGAGTGTGGTGCTGATAAAAATATCTTTATCAAGGTATCATTTACATACTGTAAAATTCACCAATTTTAAGTGTACAATTCAGTGACTTCATTAAACTTACCAAGCTGTGCAACCATCACTGTCATGCAGTTCCTTATTTCCTTTTAAAGGTAAAGACACGCACACAAAAATTTAAGAGTTGCCACAAGTCAGCATACATTTAGTGGTATTCCATTCCAATATTATTAAAATAGAAATCATGTAACACTTAGCCATTTAACCAGTGTTTCAACCCAGAGAATTTTTTCTTTCAACTTTATTTTGTTTCCTCTGCTTGGAATTCATTAAGTTTGCCACTAAACACAGTACAGTATTCAAAGTGCAGGTCTGTGTTAAGCAGCATCAGTTTAACTGAGCCAGCATTACAGGGCTGCTGTCCTGGGCTAAGCCTGGACCGGCAGCGTGGACATTCGGGAATGCCATCCTGCCCGTGAGGAGCGGGAGCCACCCACACACAGCAATTCATCTGAGCCTCATGACAACCCTGGGAAAAAGTATCTCTACTTTATGGACACGGAATGTGGGACACAGAGGAGTTAGATACTGTGCCTAGTGTGTCGTGGAATAACTCAAAGCCATGTGTGCACACCTCCAAGGCCATGCCCACAGTAAGCTGCCAAGGGCTCCAGCAGACATGAAACTCCTTTAAGCGCAGACTTGGGAATGATTAATTTGGAAGCCAGCACATTCCCACGCGGGACCATGGGAGGAGGGGGCTTGGATTTAGTTTTTATTTCTATAAGAATTCTTAAAGAGTATTTTAATTATACAAACAATTTCTAAACATGTTATTCACACAGACATTGTGAAAGTTCCCTAACGCTTCCACCCGCCCACGCCCGTCATCTGCAGGTTGACGTTGAGTAGGCACTGGCCTCGAAGTGCTGCCGAGAATTCCATTCCCTACCAATAGCTGCCTGATTCTTTGTCAGCTTCTGAGTAAGAGTTTGATTAAAGAATGAGTTCTGCTTAACAGAAACACTTGAAAACATGTTATGCTTCTTGTGCTTGCTTGAGCCACCACCCCACGCACAATGGCCCAATTTCTCTCCAAAGCCTGATGGCCTCTGAGCAGTCCAGCAGCTGCTCACTGCTGCCCCCTCCTGGCCCTGCAGGCAGCCTTCTCCTTCCAGGATGTCCTGCTCAAACCACCTGCTCTCCTAATCCCACATCCCACAAACTGAGGTGGCCTGAGAGTCATTTATCCATTAAGCAACAGTCATACAGTGCGTAGGACCTACAAACATTTGCTGGTCCTAAAAATAAATGTTTAAGATTCCCCCAAAATTAATTGGTTTCAAGTTTATTTTTAAAATACCTTGCAAAATATTTAACATAGAAATATTTAATTAAATATCTGTACCATGAAACATTAGGCCAACTTATGGACTGCAAAGTTTTTGACGGATAAAGATTCACAAAAACAAATTATGGCTTACATTTTTTCACTATGTAAAAATGATTGCCAAGAAATCACAGCCAAAGATAAATGTTCAATCATGAACAGGTGAGATACAGTACGGATGAAGTTTAAATCCTGATGTGACTGCTTTGGAACGTGTTACCTTGGTCAAGTTATTTCATCTCACTGTGCCTCAGTTTCCTAATCTTCAGAAGAGAAAGTGTCTGGAGTAGCTACCAGATAATGGCAATTGTCAGAATTAAATAAAGTAATGTATTGAGAGAGCTTAGAATAGTGCCAATTACATAGGAAGTTTTCAGTGGGAAAGAGTTATCTTCAATTCTTATGTCCAAATAATTTCAAAATATTTTTCACAACAGATTACTTTTATTGATGGTCACAAGTGCATTTTCATATTCTTCCCATGTGAGGTGGAGCCCATCAATGTAAAAGACCTAGGACCCATAAAAGGTCTCAAAATGAACTTGGCTTGTCTAAAGCTATCCTGCTCTTGTGCAGCTGATTTGTAAATGTTCAAATGCAATCAAGTTCAATCCTCCTTAGAAATGCAAAATATGGCATCGACAATGCAAGTTTCCTGTTGACTAAGGCAAGAGAGCAGCACTGAGTCAGGGTGTTTTCAGGGACCCCAGCCCACACCTGGCAGGGGAATTGGATTTCTTTAAACAATGTGACTGACTTGCAATATTCTGATAGCCCAAAAGAGTCTGAGTCAAACACTGGGTTTCTAAACCTAAATCAAATGTGCATCTTTACATCACCTCCAGTGCACTGTTTTTCCCATAGGAAAGAAAGAAAGGTAGAAGATGGTAAGAGAGGAGAAGCATTACCTCACAGGAGTTCCCTGTGTAGCCTTGGGGACATTCACAGCACTCCACGTCAGTGGCCACTGCCAGGCCTACAGCATTAGGTCTGGCTGTGTCCAGAGAGACAGAATCCAACCTACAACAGATGGGGGCCATTATGTGACTCACAGGCTCACAAGTGACATCTCACACCTCAGTAAAGATGGGTTCCTAAAAGATTTAATTCAAACAAAGTGGTGATGTAATTTTTGTAACTGAAGACTTTCACACAGGTACACGCTCTGGGAGCCATGATTATTTCTGGGAAACACGGTCATCATTTAATGTGCATAGAAAGCTGTAGGAAGGGTCTGATGTTGCATTTGACATTGAAACACTTCTGAAAAATCAGTCCATTCAGTAGACTTCCCAGTAATACAGAGGTTATTCTCAATGTATCATACTATGTTTGCATTAGCAGCATCCAACTTTTATGCCTGGCCAGGCATTGCCAGAAACTGACCTCCTCAAGGTAGTAAAATGACCAAGGATGGACACATTAGCTTAAACAGGCTTTTAACATCAGGAGAGTGAGAACCAGATGCAACATGGTCCACGTGACTGTTAACTCATCAGGCTTTTCTCAGAAACCCTCCTTGAAAGTTTCTGATCCTAACGTCAAGCCTGTTTCCTGCTAGATACATTTGTCATGGATGACTATTTTTATATCTTCAATAAAATTATACTAAAAATACTTAATAAGATGGCAGGTTCCTTTAGCTGTGTCCTTAAAATAGTAAATGTAAAATATATTAAGCTTAAAATATATAACAATAAATAAAGATTGTAGTACCTTCACTATAAGTTTTTCCTCCCTTCTCAATACACACTTGTAAAGAGCCCTTTTTGCAGAATTGTAGTTGGCTCTGATCAAGAGATGTGTCTCGTTGGCAAGGACAGTCATCAGCTGGTCATGATCGATCTCCCTTTTGGTATTAAAATCTCAGAAGTTCTCAGGCACGAGTCTAACCACATTTAAGTACTCTTCGTAGGGCTGAAGTTTACAGGCCCTCTGCCTGGGTGCTTAGAACAAATCCATTTCCCTAACATTTAAAAACAAGAGGAAGTGTATTTATAATTCAATTTAATGATCAAAAATAAAATCAAATTTTGTGTTCAGCAACATGCTTTTTCACTTGTGTTCCAGCAGCAAACATGTAATGGTTTGTGCAACTCTTGGTCTAGAACTATCAAAGAAAAGGTGTTTCACTGTATTCCTTTTAGAGGATTCCAATAATAAATCAAAAGACTGTGAACTTTGCTGGGATCTTGGAAAGAAAACAAAGGCATGCATTTGCCCACAGTTTTTATTAAGGCAGCCCATCTGACATCCTTAATCTGTAACTAAAGAACAGAAGGAGAAAAAGTATGTAAATATACCTCCAGCGTTCCATAAAACTGCTGTTAACAAAAGTGATGTACTTTCCATGGTTTCTAGTTGTTCGGGCTGGAGGTGGAGGAGCAGATCACTCAGGGTAAGAGGAATGGGGTGCAGACACCTGAGACAAGAACCTGAAATGGTTTTTGCCCAGGCATGCTGCAGGCCCTGGGACATTACCACTTTGGGAATCCCTCTACGCTTGCCTAGCCACTTTTAGTCATAAAACTATCACCCCACTAAGCCCCAACCACTACAGCAAAAGCAATGCAAAAGCAATTACCTTAATGATGACATCGGCATGAGACGTGAGGTCACTGTCCACTGTGTCCACTGGAATGTCATAAGACACTGTGTATCTCAGGAATTCACCAAATGAAGTCAGCTGAAATGTTTAAGTGAAAGTAAACACCAAAGGAGAAAACAGTTGCAGCCCCAAGTGAGAGAAAGTGTTCTTTAGGATCCGTCTGCAAACATCTAGGCTGCAAGATATCTCAGTGGCCAGAATATGTAAGAAAATTCATGTTAAAGGCAGAGAAAGGGGAGCATTTTATATGAATATTTCATTTAACCAATATTACCCAAATGCAGGGTATTATTTGAACGCACAGAAGAAAAATGCACTCCTTCTTAGAGACCCCAAGGTAAGTTACTGTAAACTTCTGTTAATCACATAATAAACATTTATTTAACTTAAATAATTAAGGAGGTGGGGAGTTTGATCTTCATCTACAATCTCAACATTTTGATTTGATTGCCCGGCTTGCAGGAGAAAAGCAAGGAGCATGTTTGATCTGCTACTTAAAGGAAGGACTAAAGGTATTTCTTCCTGATCAGATACCCTTTAATGTAAAGTAAAGATTTTCTTTCTGATGCGTATGTTACAACAATATGTTGTTCAGAACCCAATTTTGCACCATAAAACTGGACAAGTGATCTTGAGAGAAAAAGAATTGACCTCTGGTGATAAGATCATATTATAAATAGAGCACATGTTCTAGGATTATAATTTGATGAAAAAAAGTTATTTAGAAAAAAAACACTCCTTAAAAATATACAAAACAAATTATAAAATTAAAATATAACCATGAAATTAACTAGAAACTTACCAAGCTACAAGACTACACTACTATGACAGTATTCCATTGCTTTACAACAAACCAAACTCATGGTAAGCTGAGCGGGGAGCTGTAGTTGTTGAGATAGATTCCCCCAAATGTGTTTTCAGATTGGTCAGAACCTGGAGAGAAGGGGCACAACCCGTGAGGGAGGCGGGAACATGCCATGGAAGGGAAGGTTCAGCCTGGAAACCAACTTTCCACGTTGTGGAATCACCATTTTGCATTTTCTTAAAATTAAAACAGAAAGTATTCTGTCTGCTGCTAAATGTGAACTCTACATGAGCAATAGCCTGTCCTGATGTGGAAGTGGGGGATCAGCTCAGCAGTCCCAGGGTGGAACATTCTCTGAGGGCCTGCCATATGCCGCGCAGTGAGTCTGCCGCCACTAACCTGCAGACATGTGACGAGCACTTCAGGAAGGCCCAAGTGGGTTGGGAATTCAGGAGGAAAGTCAGAAGTCTGCCACGGGAAAGGGGATGAAGATTCACAAAACAGGTTGCTTAGGAACTGGGACAAGAACAGATGTCCATTTATAAATGCTGCAACAAAAAGCAAATAGGGATCCGAAAGATCCTGTGTACTGGATGTAAGTCGAGACTGTGAAATGCTCTGCCCAACACTCAAGTGACCAATAAGATTTCTTAAAAGGCAAACGGCAGATGTTCTTTCCTAACATTCTCTGAGACCTTGTCCAGGACGCTGTTCCCCCCAGCAGCACATGCACCTTATTTCCGAGGTGGGCCTCCAGGGCCACCCAGTAGTACTTGGGGGCCAGCGCTGCAGGGCCACGGGGTTGTTGATGCTGACCTGGCGCCACCCACACAGCGCCTCCTGCTGTGATGGGAGCTTACTCAGACTGACCAAATCGGTGACCAGCCACCCAGACATATTGCTCACCTTAAGAACAATCCAAGTATTTTAGAATATGAATAGAAGTCACCTTAGAATTCGCCCAGTCCAGTGCTAATATTTTCACAAAGAATGGAGATGGGTATTAACAAAATGTGGCTATTGAACTGCACAGCCCATGACAGTTCCACTTGTCCAGGGAGCGGGAAAACCTGAGATTGAGTCACATCCCCCAGATCCAGATTAATTATGAGCAAATAAATGATTAAAACCATGATGACAGGGCTGGCCGGTTACTTCAGTTGGTTAGAGTGCAGCCTTGTAACACCAAGGTCAGGGGTTCAGTTCCCCGCACTGGCCAGCTGCAAAAAAAAAAAAAAAAAAAAAAAATCCAACCAAAAAACATAATGGCCATGAGTATATATGTATATATATACATTAGACCAAAAAATAGCAAAGAACTTAATAAATGCATTGATTAAAATGCCTCTTGCTAACTCTGACTTCCCCTTCTTTGTTGTCCCTGCTATTTACCTAAATGGTGCAAATGTACGACAAGAACCTCCGGATCCTATGCTCCCAATTTGTCCCTCACATATACACAACGGTAGTCACCTGCAGATGAGTCCACCCCTGCAGCCCCTCCCTGGCCTCCAGACATCACACTGTCTCCTCCCCTGGTCACCATTTGGCACCCCCTCAAACTGACCCCCCAGAACTCTCTGTTTTCAAAACAACTCACCTGTCCTCCTCTACCCTGTGCCTCCTTCTGTTGTCCTCACCCTTGCCACGTGACGCCTCCCACCCCGGCCTGTTTGAGCTGGAACATTCTCCTGACCCATGTCCTGGTGTGCTTTCTGGCCTGAGACTAGTAAGGCAGGTGGGGTGAGACTTGAGCTCCCCACTTGATGTGCTTCCCCAGAGAAGAAATTCAAACGTGATGCCTTCTACAGTGCCATATCATCCTGACGCTTCCATAGGGGACACTTGTGGGAACAAACACAGGACTTGGAGAGAACTAGAGTGAGACAACCTGCTGATTAAATCTGGTTCACATGCGGTGCCTCTCACCTGACTGATGGGCCAAGAAAGGCCATCGCAGACATCAGAAACGCCAAAGCAGAAGCACTCGGAGCAGCCCTGGGGGTTTCTCTCCTTCAGGTTATAGAATCCTGGCTTGTAGCGATGACAGTCTTTTCCCTCAACATTTTCCTGTAAGTTAGGGTAAAAGACTAACTTGTGTCTAGATAGGCAGAATAAAATGACAATAACAAGAAAGGTGTTTGGCGAGCCACAGAAACAGTACATGAATAAACACCCAAAGCAAATGTGAAGTCTCGTGAGGTTAATATTTCCAAAAAAGATAGTTTGAAATACAAGTAAATACCATTTCATTTAATAGCAGGAACAAGGATCATAGAGCTTGGTCATAATGTTTAAATTGCTTGTTTTGTTTTGTTTTAAACTTCCATTTTTGCTGATCTTACATGCATTTCAAAATCTGAAGAGGGCTCTAAAATTGTCCCATTCATAAACACTGAAAAATAATTTCAATCATATATGAGGGAACTTCAAAAAGTTCATGGAAAGATTCATATAATCTTTTAATTTTGTTCTTCCATGAACTTTTTGAAGTGCCCCCGTATCTAGGACTCTGCTTACGTGGGAATAAACATGTAAGGTACATCAGGAAATCCTACAAATTATGGGGAAATTGTTATTAATATCATTTGGCCAAATAAAACCCCTCACTGGTACTATACTAATGCATTTATTGTGATTGTTGGATTCCTTTTAAAGAGAAATCCAAAATAATATAACTGTCTTTAACTAGTGTTCTTAGAAATTTAGTATTTACCTGTTTCTCCTCCAAATACAAAGCTGGAAATGAATGTTCTGGAAGAATTAAGTGAAGGTAAGAAACAATATGCAGTGTTTGGTTTCATCCAAGAAGTTGCAGACATGCCTCTGGAATATACGGCCAGTGCCCAGAGGTACCAAAAAAGAAAATCAGGTGCCCACACAGAGGGAATTCTGCTTAAACCTTATTGTTTTTCTCAAGAACTGATCATCTGAGCCTAGAACATGTTCCTTTTACAGAGAACCTCAAAGGAAACTCAAGGGTGTCCTTGACCTCTACAAATACCTTACAAAGACACGGCTCTGCACACAGGTCATCATTCACACTGCCAGCCGGACTGCAGTCACAACAGATGCAGAGTGGGTAACCCTTGTAGCCTAACTGGCAGCAATCACATTTTTCTCCTGCAAAACCTTCCTTACATGGACACTGACCTGGCCACTTCCCTGGAGGGAAAACAACAGCAGTGACCCAACATGAAGGTAAAAGAGGCTTAAAGGAGTGGGAGGAAACATTTTTTTGTAAAGGACCAGAGAGTGCATAATTTAGGCTTTTGGCCAGAGTCTCTGTTGCAACTACTCAACTCAGCTGTTACTGCTTGAACGCAGCCACAGACAATATATAAGCAAATGGCCATAGCTCTGTTACAATAAAACTTTATTCACAAAAACAGGCAGGGGGCTGGCCAGTCAGCTCAGATGGTTAGAATGTGTTGCTGATAACACAAAGCTCCAGGGTACCAGCCACAGTACCTTGCTCTGAGATACAGTTTCCTTGCCTGTGAAATGGGTTCAAAAAATTCTGTCTGCTATGGTTGACAAGTTTAAATGATACTGTTTTAAAATGAGTCCAATCAAGGGCAATTGTCATCACCAGCATCACCTCCCTCCCCTCACCAGTTACACATAAGGATCAATTCAGTTGTGCAGTTTACCCTCCACATTGCTGGGAGGCCCCACAGTAGCACATCTGTCCCTTCTGGTCCATCCCCATTGACCACTGCTAGTGGCTGAGAATTTGATGGGCTCACAGAAGTTTTCAACAGATACAACCTATTCAGGAGACTCTGGTATTTTCAAGTCTGTTTGCCAGGTTTTGAAATGAAAAGAACATTGACATTTACCAAGTTAACTGGAGGATTTGCTTGCTTTGTCAGATGATGTATGCAAAAGCCCTCGAGTGTCTTCTAAGAGCTAAATAGAAGGGTTGCTATTTACTGTGTTTCATGTATGGCTTTAAACTCAGCCTATTTCTTCTTTCATTGTTTGCTGAATTATCTGCTCAAATGTCATCTCATCACCCCAACATTGTCACATTCACACCCTGTCTCCCTCCAATCGTGACTACTAATTTTGCCTCATGCCCAGGGCACTATCCCTACCTGGCATTATATTCCTCATGGACTCATTCATTTAGTGTCTGCCTGTGAGTGGGGAGTTTGACCATCTTGTTCATGTACATAGTCCTGGGTCCTAGGAAACTGCCTGATGCATAGTAGGTGCTTGAAAAATATTTGGTGAACAAAAGAATCAATGAAGAATCATATCAGCAAATTGCTACATGATGGTAACAGTTCCATGAGGCACAAGTCTTCCACCAAAAAAAAAAAAAAATCAGCTACAAACACAAAAATGAATCAAGACCTTACCATTGCATGAGTCAGAATGGATTTTATCTTTAATACAGGCAGAACTGAGGGACCCCACGGGGCCACAGTCACTGGGACGGCAAGGCTCATCCTCCTAAGGAAAAGCCTGAAAGGCAGGAGTTGTCCTGGATTATCTTGCTAGAAATAACAGCAATATTACCAATAATATCAATAATAATACCAGTGACAAGGTATCAGTTTTTTATTCAAGATGGGACTATTACAATGATTTTGTGTACCAAGGGGATGTAGGATCTCAGGAGCATAAGGTGATCTCAAGTCAGAAGGCCCCAAACATCTCTCCGAGGGTGACAGCAGTCAGTATCATTAGCAAATGCCACCCTTCCCCACCAGCACTGCTACCAGCCCCCTCACTCTGCTGGCCCTCACAGCCACATTTTAAGCGTCACCTGTAAACAGACTCTCATAAGTATCTGTGCAACAGCTATCAAGTCAATGGAGGATTGACTGAACACCTGCTATGGGCAAAATACAGCTGCTTTAGTTATTGGCTAAATCTTCATGTCTATGGTTGATTTTACCTGAGATTACACAGCCAAAAGGCCCCCAAATCCAAGTTAAATAACAATAAGTGAGCATCCTAATTTGAGCAAGAAAACAGGACAGAGTAGGAAATGCAGATCTGAATAGCACGACCAGTGTAACGGGAACGTAAATGAAGTACTACAAAAGAAAATGAGTGTGCAGTACTGGGCCTGAGGCTCGGTGAAGTGTCTTGCACTCCAGGAAGACAGTGGAGCTCAGCTGTGGTGAAGGAGGACTCTTACTTGGTGTGGCCTATAATGTCCATCGACACAGGTTTCACAATTGATCCCCATGGTGTTCTGCAGGCAATTTATGCAGACCCCTACTCCTCTGAACTGTCCGGCAGTGTTCACACTTCTCTTCTGATCTGCAACACTTTCATCATAGTAGCAGTCTTTGGCTTTATTGTGACAATTACATTCTAGGAGAATATTTTAACATCTCAATTAATAAACATAGTATTTATCCTACAGAGAAAACCCTTCCCTCTCTTAGTAAGTTCCTATGACTATAAATTAAATTAAACCTCTAGGATAAGTCTTTTAAATATGATATAGACAATATTATAAAGGATAATCGGGAATATCCATCAAAATAATAAATGTGCACACCCACTGACCCAGCAATGCATCCTCTGGGATCACACTTTGCAGAAGTGTTTGCATACTTGTGAATGATGTTTAACCACCGCACCACTGCTTGTGTTAATAACAGACAACCAAAACATTCATTAATAGGTAGCTGTTTAAATTGTATTACACCCGGGCCCAGCCCGTGGCGCACTCGGGAGAGTGCAGCGCTGGGAGTGCGGTGACGCTCCCGCCGCAGGTTCGGATCCTATATAGGAATGGCCGGTGCACTCACTGCCTGAGTACCGGTCACGAAAAAGACAAAAAAATAAATAAATAAATAAATAAATAATATTACACCCATATAATGAAATTCTCTGCAACTGTTTTTACAAACAGCATTTCAAATTTTAATATAAAAGAATTTCAAGATATATTGTTAAATATATAAAGCAATGTGCAGAATGGCACACATAGTATGTCATCCTCTGTGTGAAAACTGGAGAGGAGAAATATGTTAATACACGCTTTCTTTGCATGCAAATTTTAGAAGAAACATGCTAGGAAATAACAAAAAGTGGGAAGGATGCAAATGAAGTGGGAGTAATGCTTTTTACTAGATACTTTTATATATTGTCAGATGTTGGAATCTTGAGAATATATTACCTATTTAAAAATTAAATCCAAATAAAGAATAAATGAATAGATGGAAAGGGAGCCTTAAGTAAAATAGCAAATCTATAAAGGTCCACTTAGGCTTCGATAATTTAAATGTTATTAAGGTAATCTGCAGCTTTAGGGACTATTTGGATTTCTAAAAAAACAAGTTACTTAAAAATTTAAAAAGTTAAGACACCATAAACTTCAACACGGTAAGAGGGAAAGAACTACACTGTTCAGATTCTAGTGTACTCACCTTCACATGTGTTGCCAGAAGAAACGGTCATGGGCCTCCAGGGCTGCTGGTGGTATCCTGGGAAGCACCTGTCACACCTCTCTCCACAGGTGTTATGTTCACACTGACACTGTCGTTTCTAAACAACAAGGAATACAACATTTGATCAGAAAACCTTACCTGCATAGTTTTCTTAATTTTTTTTAAAAAAGAACCACTTACAGTCAAATATGCGGCAAGACTTCACAATAAAAGATATATGGCTATATCAAAGCAAACTGGCATTTCAACATTAGAGAAAAACATACACATGAGGTGGTTACAAACAGAAGTGAAGATAAAGCAAAACTAAAATATAGGTTAACTAACAAAAATGTTTTTAAAAAGATATATTGACTTTGTAGGGTTGGAAGCTCTTATGAATAATTTTCTTGCTGTTTATCTATATATTTTGCAGCATCAAAAAAAGAAAAATAGGGCTGACCCTGTGGCTCACTCGGGAGAGTGCAGCGCTGGGAGCGCAGCGGCGCTGGGAGTGCCGAGGCCGTGGGTTCGGATCCTATACAGGACTGGCTGGTGCGCTCACTGGCTGAGCACGGTGCAGGCGACACCAAGCCAAGGGTTACGATCCCCTTACCGGTTGCAAAAAAAAAAAGAACGAAAGAAAAATAGAATAATCTTATTCCAACGGTAAAGAATTACAAAAATTGGGGGAAAATAAGAAGTAACTTCACGTGAGTGGTTTAAAAGAAGAAGATTCACCTAATATTATGGTAAGACAGATCAACTTTATTTTATCTTAATTTAGCACCACAAAACAGAAAGGGAGAAGATGAGAAGAGGGGAACCCTTCTTTTACAAAGTACAAACATAATTTATAACTGCATATGCTTTTTTGCTTGACCTCTTATAGAGAAAAGAGTTTCAAACTCTGTAAGGCCGCTGAACTGTACACTTTAAAATGGTTAAAATGATAAATTTTATGAATATTTTACTACAAAACAAAAAATCACAGTAAAAACTTAATTTGAAATATATCCTCCAAACAAATATAAATGAAACTGTAAGTCAATGAAACCAGATAAAACCTTTTTGTTAGGCGGCATGATTTTATTTATTTATTTATTTATTTTTGCAATCATAGATTTAATTACAAATTTTAAGAATGTACTAGCCCCTACAGTATCCAACATAGCCTATCAATATGAGTCATATCCAAAACAATAAAAAGATTATATACCCTTCAACGTCTGCCTTAAATAAATAAGAACAATGTAGACATTACAGCCACACCTTCTATTTTGAAGATTTAATGAAATATAAAACACTAGGACTCACCTTTGTAGTGTCATCCCATGGGCAGCTGCTAGCATGGCCGTAGCAAATGCACATCCCGCCAACAGAAATGTCTTTTATTGAGTAGTAATACTATAGAAAAAGAAAGTTACAAACAAAATTAACACTTCTTTTATTTCAGTGAAAAAAAAAATTGGCACACCAACAACTATCTCAGGTGCTTTAAGAGCTGTAATTGGTAATCTAAAATATAATTATATACCCATTTAAAAATTATATTTTATGCACAATCATTGTGCTCAATTAAAATAAATAATGTTCAAATTAGCTAATCAGTAGAATCCAAAGGAGTCTAAAAGAATTTCCCAACTTGGCCGCATTTTAAACCAAGACAGTCACCTTCAAAACCCATGCTATTGAAAACCCTAAAAAAAAAATAGGTAAATTAAATACAGCATGGTATAAAAAGGATAATATATCAAGACCATCAGGATTTATTCCAGAGTGCAAAGTTAGTCTAACACACGAAAGTCAGTAAGTGTAAATCAGCCGTTAACAGAATGAAGTGCTCTCCTCTTAGGATCCGCTCTCACCAATTCTTTATGTCTTTGCATGTTAGTGCAAATGAATACCTCTTTAAATTTTATTTTTCATTGTTCACTGCTAGTATATAGCAATGGGATTTATTTTTGTTTATTGATTTTGTGTATTGCAACATTGCTTAATTCATTTATTATTTCTAGTAGTTGTTTTGTAGATTTTCTAGGTACACAGTCACATCATCTACAAACAGTGACAGTTTAGTCTTACTGTACATTCTGTATGCCCTTGAGTTCTTTTTTCTTGAATTATTGAACAAGGTCTTTACAAATTAAAACATTGCCAAGGGGAATAAAAGATGACCCAGATAAGTGGAGGAATACAGCATGTTTCTGGATTGGATGACTCAATATTGTTAAAATGTCTTCCAAAATTCTTCACAAATTGATCTAAAGATTCGATAGAATCCCAATAAAAATCCCAACAAGCATTATTTTGGAAAATATTAACAAAGTGATTCTAAAATGTGTAAGGAACTGCAAGGAACCTAGAATAGCCAAAATAATCTTGAAAAAGAACTAAGTTGGACCTTATGGCACCTAGCCTCAAGAGTTACTATAATCAGGTAATCAAGAAAGTTTGTTATTGGCATAAGAATAAACAAACAGATCAATGGAAGAGTAGAGAGTCCAGAAATAGACCCACGAGAATAAGATCAAATCATTTTCAACAACGGCACCAAGACAATTTAATGGGGGAAAATAAAGTATTTTCAACAAATGGTGCTGGAACAATTACATATGCATATGGGGAAAAAAGAACCTTGAATCCTGTCTCACACCAAACACAAAATTAATTTGAGATGGATTACAAATGGAAAAGCTAGAACTAGAAAGCTGGTAGAAGAAATCATAGGATAATATCTTTGTAAATGTGGGATAAGCAGATATTTTCCTGAGAAGATATAGAAAGCGTTAGCCATAAATGAAAACAATGATAAATTGGACTTCATCAAAATTCAAATATCTGTTCATCAAAAGTCATAGTTAGGAAAGTGAATGAGCAAATTCCAGACACAGTGAAGATATTTGCGATATATACATATCTGATGAAGGACTTATGCACAAAATATATAAAGATCTTTTATAACTCAGTAATAAGGAGACAAATAGCCCAATTTAAAAATGGACAAGGGAGCCGCCGCCGGCTGAAGCCGGGTGCAGCGGCCGCTGCCGGGTCGGGCCGAGCGGACGGGGGCGGCGCGGGCCCCCAGGGAAGCCGCGGCCACTCCCCCCCACCCCCACCCCGGGCCGGCGCGGCAGGGGAGGCGGAGGATGGAAACACCCTTCTATGGCGATGAGGCGCTGAGCGGCCTGGGCGGTGGCGCCAGTGGCAGCGGCGGCGGCGCCAGTGGCAGCGGCGGTAGCTTCGCGTCCCCGGGCCTCCTGTTTTCCGCAGCGGCCCCGACGGCGGCGGCCGGCAACATGATGAAGAAGGACGCGCTGACGCTTAGCCTGAGCTAGCAGGTGGCGGCGGCGCTCAAGCCCACGGCCGCGCCGCCCCCGGGCCCCCTGCGCGCTGATGGCGCTCCCAGCGCGGCGCCCCCCGACGGCCTACTGGCGTCCCCGGACCTGGGCTGCTCAAGCTCGCCTCACCTGAGCTGGAGCGCCTCATCATCCAGTCCAACGGGCTGGTCACCACCAGCACGCAGTTCCTCTACCCCAAGGTGGCGGCCAGCGAGGAGAAGGAGTTCGCCGAGGGCTTCGTCAAGGCCCTGGAGGATCTGCACAAGCAGAGCCAACTGGGCGCGGGCACAGCCGCCGCCGCCGGGGGGCCCTCGGGCACTGCCGCGGCCGCTGCGCCCCTCGGCGAGCTGGCCCCGGCGGCAGCAGCCGCGCCCGAGGCGCCCGTCTACGAACCTGAGCAGCTACGCGGGCGGCGCCCGGGGCGCGGGGAGCGCAGTGACTGTCGCCTTCGCCGCCGAGCCCGTGCCCTTCCTGCCGCCGCCACCCCCAGGCGCGCTGGGCCCGCCGCGCCTCGCTGCGTTCAAGGATGAGCCACAAACGGTGCCCGACATGCCCAGCTTTGGCGAGAGCCCACCGCTGTCGCCCATCGATATGGACACGCAGGAACGCATCAAGGCGGAGCGCAAGCGGCTGCGCAACCGCATCGCCGCCTCCAAGTGCCGCAAGCGCAAGCTGGAGCGTATCTCTCGCCTCGAGGAGAAGGTGAAGACGCTCAAGAGCCAGAACACGGAGCTGGCATCCATCGCGAGCCTGCTGCGCGAGCAGGTGGCGCAGCTCAAGCAGAAAGTCCTCAGCCACGTCAACAGCAGCTGCCAGCTGCTGCCCCAGCACCACGTGCTCGCGTACTGAGCCCGCACGCGGGGCGCATGCGCGGCCCCCCTTCCGAGGTGGACGCGGGGGGGGGGGGGGGGGGGGGCGTGGGCGCCCGGGACTCGGAGAGGTCGTGGCCCCGGGGATCCCCCCCGATAGTGCCCAGGACTCGGAGAGGGCCCCATCCCCGGGGCCTTACCCCCCAGGGTGCCCAGGATGCGGAGAGGGCGCCCCGGAATCGACAATCTGGACCCCCTGCTCCTGGGGGGTGAGCGCATGACCCCCCCTGCGCTGCCTCTGTCTCCCGCGGGCGGCCGCCCCGTGTTGCACCAACGCGCGCGTCCTGGCCGCTCCTTGTACACACCGCTGCAGAAGGGCCTCCGATGGAGCGCGCCTCAAGCCCTGCCTTCCTTTCCTTTTAGTTTTTTTTTTGCCTTTGGAAGAGAGAAGAACAGAGTGTTCGATTCTGCCCTATTTATGTTTCTACTCGGGAACAAACGTTGCTTGTGCATGTGTGTGTTTTCTTGTGTTGGTTTTTTAAAGAAATGGGACGAAAAAGAGACTCCTCTTTCCTCGCTGTCGCTCCCCCGCCCCCGCCCTTTTTGTTCTGTTTTTCGTTTTGCTATGAGTCCACATTCCTGTTTGTAATCCTTGGTTCACCCGGTTTTCTGTTTTCAGTAAAGTCTCCTTACGCCAAAAAATAAATAAATAAATAAATAAATAATAAAAAATAAAAATGGACAAAAAAACCTGATCAGATACTAATAAGCACATGCTCAATATTAGTCATCAGAGAAATACAAATTAACATCACAAGGAGACGTCAATTCATGCAGATTAGAATAGCCATCATGAAAACAACTCCTGACACTAAATACTTGAAAGCATGTGATATACGCAGAACTCTCACACATTGCTGGTATGATTGTAAAACAGTACAACTACTTTTGATGAAAGTTAGGAGTTTGTTAAAATGTTAAACATACAGCTACCCTATAACCTAGTAATTCCAATCTTGGGTTATTGAAGGGATATGAAAATATTTGTCCACAAAATCCTGTACACTTAACTATACACTTAAAATCTGTACCTTTTCTTGAATGTAAATCATATCTCAATTTAAAATTTGAGATTAAAAAAACCTCTTGCTTGGTGAAGATCAGATGTGGAGTCAGACTAGAATGTGAAGACAAAGGCCACCACCTTCACTCCATGGAGGCACTGTGGGGATGGAGAAGGGTGAAGGGACCTAAGCACAGGACGTCAGTACCATCTCCTGCTTCACAGGGAGTATTTGGAATGAATATAATGATCTTCAATAAAATAAGAACATAACAGCGGGGGAGTGGGGGGAAGTTCAACCTGGGAGGAAAAGGACCACAGAAAGAGAAGAGAAGATTTCCCCCAAACAAAATAAACTTTTCACAGTGGTCAGGAGCACTGCCATATACTCACTCGTCTTGTAACAATAGGATCAATGTCTTTAGGTTCCCAGTGGCTAAGGGTCATGAGATCTGCATTAAGTGTTCGAATGCCCTGGAAGCGAAGGCGTATATAACGTGCAGCAGTAAATTCCAACAGCTTGGGTGACAGATCATCAGCACTTGGTCTGCTGTTGATTAGTGATGTATGAATCTGAAGACGAAGACATTAAAATAAACAAATGTCAGTTCAAAGATGCAAAAATACAGCACTGATTGTTTACCTTTGGGATGTAATCTTTACAAGGATACTATCTAAAATCAATGCAAAACAAGATTCTTGTTAAAAGCTGTCTTACATTTAACTACTTGTAAATATCCATGATCTCAACACTCTTCGACTTGTTGAAGTTGTCCATTCCAGTGTCGCAGAGACTGCTGGAAATCTTTTAACAGGACCACTTCTCTCTAGCGTCTATCATTAGGCTACGACTTCTCTGAAGCAAATTCTAAATGCCATAAAGAGGCTGGGGAGAGCAAGGAAACAGTGTCAAAAAGCCAAGGATACCTGCTCTCTTAATTAATCCCTTCTCTTGAAACAACATGGGGCTTGCTGCAGAGTTTCTTCTCTGAAGAGCACTTGAGAGTCCTTGTACTTTTATCTCACCAAGCCAGGTGCTACTAAAGAATGGGTTTTTTCCATTACACCATGATTTTAACGAAGTGTGTACAGTCTGGGCGTGCTGAGCACCATGCCATAATCCTTCATGGGCATCTCCCAGTCCTCGACACCCACCAAAAAGGAGAACTTCACAGAGAAAATTGGGACTATCTCTTTTATTTTATTTTATTTTATTTGACCGGTAAGGGGATCGCAACCCTCGGCACGGTGTTGTCTGCACCACACTCAGCTGGTGAGCACCGGCCATCCCTATGTTGAATCCGAACCCGCGGCCTCCGCACTATCAGCACCACACTCTCCTGAGTGAGCCATGGAGCCGGCCCTGGGACTATCTCTTTTAGAGGCTTTTTAGTCCTCTTTAATATTTCAGAAAATATTCTTGCCCTGATGTTGGGGGAAAGATACTCCAAAGGAGGATCTATTGGAGTTATTAAAACACAGCAAAGTGAAGACTGAGGGATGTCCTTGAAGGGAAGAAATCAATAAGGTAAAATGTATCTGTAGAAAAATTAACCATAACAGACACCATTAAAAGCTACTTTAAATAGAGTTAGAGAGCTACATGAAAGATCTTTGTATTGACAGATATTGATTTTGAGTGTTTAATACTGGATCTTACAATGGCTATCTTAACATTTGAGGCAGGGGACTCTGATAAAAATATAGATATCACTGCAGTGGGCACGGTACCTCTCCATGCTCTAGTGGCACCAGTCTAGAATAATACGAGGTGCAGATCACTTCATCACCAGCCCTGTAAGTGGGTGGCCCCCGTCTTGGAGTTATATTGTAGCGAGTCAAACACTCTGTGTCACTAACTGCATAATACTGCCAGGGGCTGAATGTGGTGCCATTCAGAGAGTGCTCCAAAATCCAGTTTCCAGGGCGAGGTGCATTGGCAGCTTTAATGATGACATATGCAACCTGAAAGACCTGAAACAAAAACACTGAAAAACCTCAATCCAGAGTCAGTGTAAATCGGGCAGAGAAAGACAAACCACATGGTCTCACATGGAACCTAGAATAGTTGAACTCAAAGAAGCAGAGAGCAGAATGGTGGTTACCAGGGTCTGTGGAGGGGGAAATGGGGAGTTGCTGGCCAAGGGGTGCAAAGTTTCAGTGATGCAGAGATGAAGGAATGAGTTCTGGAGATCTAGCGTGCAGCATGGGGACTGCAGGTAACCAAATTGGACTGTACACCAGAGACTTACCAAGAGGGTAGTTCTTAAGTGTTCTCACCACAAACACACAAAAGGTAACGATGTGATGTGATTAATATGAGAGTACTTCAAAAGGTTCTTGGAAAAATGGGATTAAAAGATACTACAAATCCCCCCTTGAAATTTTTGAAGACCCCTCATAACAATTATCTTGATTATGGTGATTATTTCACAATGTATACATGTACCAAATGATCAAGTCATATACCTTAAATATATACAACAAAAAAATTAAAAATAGAGTCAGTAGCAACTGCTCAAAAACTGACGAGCTTCTTGAGAGAACAGCTATATGATTATCATCGATGTCTCTTTATGCTGTTAAGTATCATTACTTATACACGTTAATGAGAACTATGTCTCATGAATATTCTCCTGGTGGTATTTATTTTAAAAATAAACTCAAAAAGTACTTACAAATAAGTTTGTATTAATATTATTAACAACAGCATTAGGATTAAGAGCTTGTTCTCTTGTTTCCAATGTCTTTCTCTAACTGGATTCTGAGTAACAGGAGTATTATATTATAGTAATAACAGTGTTATATGTCTTTCTCATAGTAATTTGGAGATACCACAATGAGAAGAAAGTCAGCCCACTACACGCCTTCTAGAACAGCTAAACTCCAGAACACTGACAACACCCAGTGCTGGTGGGGACGTGGAGCAGCGGGGACTCCCGGTCACTGCCGGCGCCACGGAAGACAGTTTAGCAGCTTCTCACACGATTAAACATACTCTTACCACATGATCTAGCAATGGTGCTCTTTGGTATTTACCCACGTGATCGAAAGCTTAGGCCCACACAGACACCTGCACGCAGATTTTAAAGCAGCTTCACTCATGACTGCCAGAACTTGGAAGCAACCCAGGTGTCCTTCGGCAGGTGAACGAGCACACGAGCTGCGGTGCACCCAGTCAATGGAATGTTATTCAGTGATAGGAATAAATGAGCTAGTCACCACAGAAGATATCGAGGAACCGTACATGCATATTGCTAAGTGAAAGAGGCCGATCTGAAAGACCCCATGGATGCCATTCTGGGAAAGGCAAAACTATACAGACTGTAAAAAGACCTGTGGTTGACCAGGGTTCAGGGGCAGGGGAGGGATGAATAGGGGAAGCCCAGGGGATTTTTAGGGCAGTGAAACTGTCCCGGATGATACTGCACTGGCGGACCCATGTCATTATACACGCACCCAAACCCACAGAATGTACAGCATCAAGTGAACCCTAATGCAAACTTGGACTTAGCTAATACTAATGTATCAATATTAGCTCATCAATTGTAGCAAGTGTATCCCACTAATGCAAGATGTTAATAATAGGAGAAACTATAGGGGAGGGAGAGAGTGAGGACGTATATGGGTTGTTGTTTTTTTTCTGTAAACCTAAAGTGGCTCAAAAACAGCTCTCTTAATTTTTTTAAAAATTGAAAGAGTGGAGAGGAAGCAAACTGGGAATACAGGGCTGCAGATGACCATTAACAGAATGAGGAAACAACCACGCCAATCTTGACTTTGGAAGAGACCCCTGGAGATATCTAGCCTCAAATCCAGCCCCAAGAAGGTGTCCTCTCTCCAATAACCCAGCCCTGTGAGAGCACGTCCAGTGCCAGGAAGCCCACTCGCTCCTGAGACGGGCCTTTGGTTTATGACAGCTATGGCCGCTGCCCCATTCATTACAGGCTTTTGGAGGGTTTGTTTGTTTGTTTGTTTGTTTTTAACAGTGATTCAAGGTACCCCACGAATTCTACACTCTGTAGCTACAGAAAAGATGTCGGATTCCACTTTCACATAACTGTCCCTAAAATATTTGAACATCCAGAATCCAAAGTCTTCTGGTTTTCAGTTTCAAAATTCTGGTTTCCTAAAACATTCATCATTTAGCAAGACCTCATCTCCTTATCATGATGCTCTGGACACACCCTTATTCTAAAATGTGAATCCCAGGAACTGAATACCAAACTCCAAGTGTTTTCTGAATTGAGAAGAACAGAGTGAAAATATCTTGTCCCTTCTTTTAGTCATTCAGCCTTAGCAAGCATTCACTTTTCTGAGAGTAACTAACCCAGGATTACTAACTTGGATTACTAACTCAGGTGGGGGTTGGAGCAACAACAACAAGAAAATGCCTTTTTCCATGTGAACTGCCACTTGCTACAGCTTTCCTCTAACCCAGATTGATATTTGTGATTTTTTTAAACCAAAGTCCCATCCTTTCTCTTTAAAAAAAAAAAAATATATATATATATGTATGTATATATATATAATATATGTATGTAAAAGTGTATGTGTACAGTATATACACTCACATGCATGTGTAATGTGCTGGGGAGGAACTTGTTATTCACTTACTCTGAGTCTTATTGCCTCTGGGTTTTGGGGGGTTTTGTTTGTTCTTTTTTTAGCTTCTTCCCATCCTAGCCCCCACTAATTCCAGGAACAGAAGAGTTTCTTAAACTTAGCTGATCACAAACCACTTAATTCCACAGGACAATTCTCTATCATTATAATAACTCTGTTCACCTACAAGACCTGTCCCCCAATCAAGCAGTCTGCATGTGATACCACTGTGTTAATGTGCCTTCTTTCTAGAAAGCAATCACTGTTTCTAAAGCACATTTGAAACAAAATAGTGTTCTCGGGGTTTCAATGAGGACAAGGGAGAACATCCTCAATGCACTCCTCTGTTTTGCGAATATTTTCATCATGAAAGTAACACTATGAGCATGTGGGCTGTAATCACTCACCACCATTGCACAGGCTGAACTAGACTACAACATGTACAGAAGGCAAGGTAATTTACAGAGACATCTGAAATGGAACATGTTTACCTTCTGTCTCCCAGTTTCACACTTGAAAATGGAAGGAACTAATGCATGTTAACAGCTTTACTCACATCATCTCACTTAATCCAAACAAGCCTATCATTGATATTGTCCCCATTCTACACATTTGGAAACTGAGGTAGGGACAGGTCAAGGAACAAACTACTTAGTTGCAAGTCCCAATTAAAAGCCAGGTGGTCTCACTCCAGAGTCCTTAACCACCATGATTATCACCTGCCATAGCACAGTCCCCAAATATCCAAACACATCTAAGGTTGCTGAACTTTCTTTTTGTAATACTACAAAAAAAAAAAAAAAAGACTCCTACATTCACTTGGAAACCATGTTCATAGCTAAAGAAGCACAGGGACAGTTGTTCCAGTTGGTCCTACAGTTTCTGTGATGACAGCCCAGGATGAGTAGGGAGCAGAGGTGAAGAGAGCACAAGAAACAAAAATTCATGACTGCTAATGTCTACAGAGCACTGACTGTGGCCAGAAATAGTGCTAAATGCTTTATTAGAATTATAAACTCTTCAAATTCATACAACTACATTTTTCTCATGAAGTACTGTTATTTCTCCTACCTTACAGGTGAGGAAACTGAGGCACGGAAAGGTTAAGTAATCTTCCCAGGATCTCACAGGTACTACACTGTAGACAGTGGGACTTGACCCCAGCGGTCTGTTCTCTTAACCACTATGCCACATCACGCCTACAGATGGCAAGGAAAGGGGGACAGAAATCCCAGGCTGAGGCAACTGGTGAGCACGAACCCAGTTTTCCCAACCTCTTACTTCAACCAGTGGCATTTATCTCAGTACCATGTTGTAGTACTTTATCAAGCCCTTGTCAGCTTTTATACTGAGAGATTAGTAATATGTAAGAAAGTGATAAAAAATAGATGAATAACCATAGTGGAAAAACTTTAGGACAAGCCCGCAAGGGAGGATTTGGTTAACTCTTATCTTGATCAAAGCTTCAGCTAGGAAACTGGTCAATGTTTGCACAATCTCTCAGTAGTCCTCAAGGTCCCCAAATTGGGGACCGGGAAACAAACTAAGAAGGGGACTGCAAGCTGTAAGCCTGATAAAGAGGAGAAGGATGCTGTGAAGGGTCGAAATCCAGTTTGTCTTCACTAAAGCCCCATTACGGGCTGAAGTGTGTCCCCCAAAATTTCATATGCTTAAGTTCTCAGAATGTGACTGTGTTTGGAGATAGGGCCTTTAAAGAGGTGATTAAGGGGCCGAGCCCGTGGCGCACTCGGGAGAGTGCGGTGCTGCGAGCCCGGCGACGCTCCCACTGCGGGTTCGGATCCTGTATCGGAATGGCCGGTGCACTCACTGGCTGAGTGCTGGTCACGAAAAAGACAAAAAAAAAAAAAAAAAGAGGTGATTAAGGTAAAATGAGGCTCTTAGAGGGGACCCGATCCAACATGACTGGTGTCCCTATAAGGAGAGGAAATTAGGACACAGAGATGCACAGAGAGATGACTACGTGAAGACACGACCACAGAAGGTGGTCATCTACAAGCCAAGGAGAGAGGCCTCAGCAGAAACCAACTCAGCCGACACCTCGATCTTGGACTTCCAGCCTCCAGAACTGTCAGGAAATAAATTTCTCTTGTTTAAGGCACCTGCTCTGTGTTATTTGTTACAGCAGACCTAGCAAACCAGTGTAATCACTAATTCACCAACCATGTGTTCACAAATAGGTCTAATACATAATACAGAAAAAGTGAGGCATTGTCTGCTAGCATATAGAATTGCCAGCCTTTGTCCAAACGAAACCCGCACTATTTGTCACCCTTATTTTGCTTGGCTGACTACACTTCCTGTTCTCACCATGCAAGGTATTGACAAGGCTATAGAGATATCACAACCCACATATAATGAGGGAGAGACTGGAAAATGCTACAGACTGCCAGGAAACCAGGTCGGTAGTTTTTCAAAATGTGAAATGTAAACCTACTACGGGGCCCAGCAATCCTAACGCTGGGTACATACGAACGAAAACTGAAAATCTGTCCACACAAAAGTTTATATATGAACGCTCCGATCAGCCTCACTTACACTAGTCAAAGAGTCAAAACAACACAGAACGCCAAGGAAGAATACTGAACCTGCAAGAGAGGAGCACACACACACACACACACACACACACACACACACACACACACAATCACTCTCACACGCACAACGGACACACACACTTACACACACACTCACATAAGGTCCTAATACAGATTTCAGTAAATTCTTCAACAGAAAACTCACAGTCCAGGAGAGAAAGAGACATTCTCGTCAAACAAAAAATTCAACAACAACAAATACAACAACAAAGCCTTTCAGACAAGAGCACTGTATGGACAAGAGTATCCTTCAAACAGGGAGAGAGACAATCCTCTCCCAGACAGACGAAGGCCGAGAGGATCCCCCACAGCAGACCGCTCTCCCAAAGCGCTGCACAGGGCTCTTCCATCTCAAAGATGACGCTGACGTGCCCCAGCACCACATCTGCAGGGATGAAAGTCAGCAGTAATGGAAGTAGAAATACAAAGAACACACTCAACCTGGAATGATGACGATGACGAGAAAACCGCTCCCCGCCCTCCCCCGGTGGCCTCGTCCCCGCCGCCCTCGCACTCTCAGCGGCGGCGATGGCTCACCAGGCCTGGGACCCCAGGACACGGCCCGTGACCAGGAGGCCCCAGCCCAGCTGCACCTGCTACTCCGGTCTGGCCCCCGCACCGTCCCCCACCAGCTGCTACCGCAGCAGCCCTGGGACAAGGCCACCGGCACGCTGGGGACGGAAGGACGGACATACGGCGGGGCAGCGCTGGACTCCACCGGAGGGGAGGAGGGCGTCCCAGCCTCCTGTCTCTGCCAGCGCCGGGCACCCCGCCCGCCGTCTGCATCCCTCCCCGCTGGCCTCCGCCGCCCCTCCTGAACTCAGGATCCGGGGAACCCTCCTAATGCACCCCGTGCCGCCTCCATCTCGGCCCGACCACGCTACTCCCCTGCCTCGCTCGGGAGCCACAGCCCCCTCACCCGGGTCCTACCGGCTAAACCACGCCGCTCCCCTCGCAGGTCTCCTCCTTCTGCAGCCTCTACCGCCGCTTCCACCTGTGTCGCCACTTTGTCATCGCTCCGCGCTCCCGTGCGCACGGGGACCGAACAGGCTCTGGTGCGCCCGCCTGCCCCGCCGCGTCTGGGAGACGGGCGCGCTCCCCGCCTCTCCAGGCTGCCTCAGGGGGAGGACTCGACACCCCAGAGTAGGCGGGGCCAGGCCAGTGCCCAGGCAAATGGGGGTGGGAGGGGCGGGAAGACAGGGGGGGAATGCCCGCCGGGGAGTGGGGGAATTACTGGGGATAGTCCATAAAGATAAACAGGCCATCCTGCAACCACACACAGTTTCATTTCTTCTTTTGCAAACTACATGAGGTTTTTTTTTCCCCTCAGCTGATCCACAGTCCACATGTCACTATTTCCATGTGACCATGACTAACAGTATTATTTAAAGGGAAAAGTGTTGAGCCACTTTATGTAAGAAGTCAAAACTGAAAAGTAGGAAGTTGGTTTCCATTCCTAGTCTCAACGTTTTTCTCCATATAGCTGCTCCTGTAGCTCAGTTTCACCAAGTGTTTTGGAATGATTTTGCTAAATCTGTGAAAGATTCATTAGAATTACCTCAAAAGCACAACCAATCATGTCACCAAATTCCCTCTGTGGGGATCCTCACTTTTCCCTCTCTGTAAGCTCTGAGTGACAGCCTAGCACCCCTAGAAAGAGACAAACCCACTTGTGACATGAAGCTACGGACATCCTCAGACCTGAGAATGCAAAAAGCCCCTTTCCTGTCCCCAGCTCCTGACCACAACCTTGGCCAGAGCCATCAGTGCTCACCTATGAGTATCTCAGCCTTTGAAATGAGGCTTTTCTCCAAAATGCAGTCCCCGTTCATTCGTGTTGGAATGGAGGTAGCAATAAAAACATCCCTTTCCTTCCCTCCTGACCACAGAAGCAGACTCCAAAATCCGTCATGGAGAGTAAAAAGAGAAGTCAGCACTATTCCAGGAAAGAGCAAACCTGGAGGTCATGGTTGAGTCGGGTGCTGCAGGGGTCTGCCCGACACTTCCTCCTGTGTCCTGGGCTCAATGCACCTGCCTGGGAATCATGCCCCGTGGACGAGGACGCCGGGTATCTGGGAGCAACCTGTGCAGTGAAAGAAGAGCCCATGGCGCCCCGGAGGAGCAGGGCCAGCCCTTCCCCACATGGACATGGCTGCTCCTGCCCGAGGCGGGGTGGACAGAGTGCCCCACACGGACACATGAGACTGGGAACAAGGCTTCCCACGGTTTTTCACTTAAGCTCCATTCAGTAAACATCAAGTGAGCACTTTCTTTGTTCCAGGGACTATGGCCGGTGCTACAAGAACAGCAGTGAGTGGAAGATCTGTGTGGACTCTGTGCCCTCAGGGGAAAGGCAGAGGGTGACCAGGTCACCAGGGAGAGGATAGAGGTGGTGGGAGTGTCTGGGTGTGCAGGAAGGCCAGTCTAGTCTGGAGAAGGAGGGGTGGTCGGAGAAGTCATCTCTGAAGAGGGGAGAGATGGACAGGAGAGGTCTAGGTGCAGGAGCAAAGTGCAGAGGGACAGGAGGAAACCCCGAGGGACTAAGCAGCACAGAGACCACCGTAGGCCCCAGGGCTTGAACGCAGGGGCCGGAGGGAGCCTGCACAGGTGCTTCAAAATTGTGAGAGATGGTGGTGTTGACTCTGTAAAGACCAAGAGACCAAAACAGAGATAAAAGCAAGTAAGTCTTAAAGAGTTTTCTAAAAGGTCAAAATGTGAGTTAGAGGGAAAAAGGCCAAGCAGGACTTTCCAGCTCTGGGCAGCTCTTCTCCACTGGGAGGACGGCGAGGTCTCTCCCACTGGCCCCAAAGCCCACACTTCCCCTTTCCTTCCTCACTGTCGGAGAACTTCTGGCTGAACATATTTGGAAGCTCAACTTCTTTTCACTTCGTCTTCTCATTCTCACATTGATGTGTTTTTGCCACAGCAGATGGAGCATGATAAGCACAGAGCTTCTCGTTCCTTCCTCTAGAACCTTCTCAGCAGCAAACACTCTCGTCACTCCCAGTGAAAGTAACAGGGGCCCTTAATCATCAAGCCTCACAAATCCAGCTGGGACACTGCCTAGAAATCTGCGCTAATCTGTACTTACCTAATTCTATTAAACATTAACCCATTAGTTACACATTTACACCACCCAGAAACAATAATTATATGCTTTCTTTTCTTTGGTCTCTAAATCTAGCTGAATTGTTTAGTTTTAGCACTAGAGAGACCAAAAAGCACCTTTCTCTGTGTGTGCAGATTTCACTCTTTATGGGAACGCTTGATCTATATCCTGCTTGAAAATTCTCCTTTTTCCTTAGATACATCCAACTTCATTGAGCATCTATCACTTGCTGGACATCAAACTCACAAATCATCACATTGAAAGCTTATCTAAAAAAGCAAATCCAAATACTCATATGTAGGATACACAATGTGCAGGGAGACTTTTGATTATTAAAAAAAGATGTGGTAAGAATGTACAACATTGCAGCTACCATGGAAAACAGTAAGGCAGTTCCTAAAAAATTAAATACAGAATTACTACATGACCTAGTAATTTCATTTCTGGGTATAGACCAAAAAGAAGTGAAAACAGTTATTTGTACAGCAGTGTTTATAAGCAGCATTATTCAAAATAGCCAAAAGGTAGAAACAACCCAAATGTCCACTGATGGATGAATGGCTAAACAAAATGTGGAATATACATATAATGGAATTTTTTTTGGGGGGGGACCAGTAAGGGGATCGCAACACTTGGCACAGTGTTGTCAGCACCACGCTCAGCCAGTGAGCGCACCGGCCATCCCTATATAGGATCTGAACCCATGGACTCAGCACTACCAGCGCCACACTCTCCCGAGTGAGCCACGGACCGGCCCCATATAATGGAATATTTATCCAACCTAAAAAAGTAATGAAATTTTGATACATGCTACAATATGGGTGAACCTTGAGGACATTGTGCTAAGTGAAATAAGCCGGACACAAAAGTACAAAAAACAGCATAATTCCACTTATGTAAGCCACCTAGAGTAGTCAGGTTCACAGACAGGAAGTAGAATGGTGCTTGCCAGGGGCTGGGGAGAGAGAGGAATGAAAGGTTAGTGTTTTATGGATACAGAGTTTCATTTTAGGATGATAAAAAGTTCTGGGGATGGATAGAGGTGATGGTTGCACAAAAGTGTGAACACACTGAACTGTACACTGAAAATAGTTCAGATGGAAAATTTTATGTTACGTATATTTTACAAGAACCAAAAAAAAAAAAAAAGACGTGAAAATAGGGTCAGAATAGAGAATGGTACAAAGACTCGAACTTCTGTGGAAGACTGAGATGTCTAAGTTGAAAATGAGTAGGAATGTAGTATTTCCAGGTAGGGTCAACTCTAGAGAAGCCAGTGACATCACTGGAGGTCAAGTAAATAGCTCAGAGGAGACTTTCACAATCCCATCTTTTCATGACCCTATTTGTCAAGTTCTTACTACACTCTGGCAAGGCATGATGATACTTCACAAAATGCAAAACTGTAGGGCTTTAACCACAAGGAAGCCCCAGCGGTGACCTGACTGAAGGTCCCCAGTTCAGCCAGAGTCCTTTCCTACGTGGTGTCCTTTCCTGAACAACAAGCCAACCTTGGGGCAGCCTCATTCCTGCCTGGCCCCGCATCAAGTCTGGTATCCAGATGTAAATGGCCCCAAATGCTGGTCAGCTCAATGGAGGCCTGCTGATTGGTTACTTAACTGGGTTTTTTTGGGCTTCTATCATATGAAAAACATAGGTAAATATCCTCTTATTATATGCCACTAAATAGTAGGGAAAATAGAAATTTTTAAATTATACAACTGACAATTTTCATGATCACCTTCTAAATACTATGGAGAAAAAGGTCTTAGACACTATTGAAACTGCAAGAGATTGGTCACTTTATGATCTACTGATAAAAGGATAATTAGAAATAGCCCATATTTGACCCAAAAACGATGACAGAAAGGGTATATGGGAACTTGCTGCACTTTCTGCTCAATTTTTCTGTAAACCTAAAGCTTCTCTAAAAAAATAGTCTATTAATTTTGTTTTTACAGCACAAAAACAAACAAAGCTATTATACACAAACTCTAGCAATTACTGGTGAATAAGAAAGTTTAAACCACCCCAGCTGGCTGAGCAGAAGTCAGCGGGAGGCTTTGAGGCTTCCCCAGATTTCTCAGGATCTCGGTTTGGACAGCTGTGCCATCCCATCCCAGCTAACTTCTTGCAGGCCTTAATTTGATCTCACAGCATTCCCAGGCTTCATTTCCATGCCTTATCAAGGATGAAGGATAACCAGAGTGAGTCAGTCCTTTCGAAGCATCTGTGCACAAATTTCCAATGAAGCGCATGGGCATGGACAGGCAGCTGTCCCGGTACAACGCGCTCTACCCTAACCCCCACTTCGGCAGCTTCATCATCTCACCAGAACTGTGCTGACAGAGTCAGACTTCCACAGTCACTCTTTTCTTCCCCAAAACGGCAGTGACAGGTGATTAATAAATTTTTAATTTCTTACAATCTATAGAATTATAAAACTAAAGTTCATATTTCCCATGATTCAGGCTTAAAACAATAAATCCAGAGGATGTTTTGTCTGTCGCACTGCGTTATTCACAGTGAATAACATGAATACAAATCGACAGCCTCTCCAGATTTTCCGTCTTGTAGTTATAAGATGAAATAAGGAATAGGAAAGCACTTTATAAAATGTGTGATACAGATGTAAGGTATCAAGCTTTTCAATTATTTCCCCAAGTTCAAAAGTTATTCTTCTGACACCTGGCACTCCTCAAAATGATGACAGACTTAATTCAATTTTTCTCTTTTGTTAGAATATGACTTGAAAATTTTGTCCAGCCTCTGACACTGATACTCAAGCACACCATCTAAAAATATCACCACCATGTTACAAAGCAATTTAACAGCCTCAATCAAAATTAATAATCATGACATAATTTATAAATGTGAAGATAATAAACAAGACCAAACATTGCTGAAGAATTTGAATTCAGCTCAGCGCTCCCAAATATATGTCCGGTACAGTGAAATAATGTAATAGTTCATTATAAATGAATGAATGAATAAATAAATAAATTCTCTGCTGTTCAATTAGCAAAGGACAAAAAATTTTAAAAAGCCAATAAATAAGATTAATTAATTTAAAAAAATAAAAATGAAAAAGAGAGTTCTAATTTCCTTGCTGCTGAGGAGTTGCAAGACACACTTTGAGTCCCCGTTAATAAGCACATAAATTGAACAATGTTTTTATGATAAAAAAAGAAAGGCAATAAAGATCATGTTCAAAAAATGTTTAAGCTTTTTAAGCCAGTAATCCCATTTCTTGGAATCTACACTAAAAAAAAAAAAAAAAAATCAGTATTGCAATCACAAGAATATTCGAATATTTGTGGAAGCATGATTTATAATTAGAGACACCTTACATGTCCGACAATGGTAGCAGGTTAAATAAATTATTGTATTCTCAGATGATGAAACATTATTCTGCCATCAAGAATTATTAGAGGAATTTAGCTGCTGGTAGCACTTGGCCCTCATAGAGTAAACAACTATTAAACTGAATGAAATATCTAAAGAATAGTTTTCAAATATTGGACAGCAGGCAGCACAGGACAGTGATACCTGAGAGAAGAACCCAGGATCACACTGCTTTCTGCCCAGAGGTACCTTTTGGGCTGTGGTTTGTCAATGTCAATGGTTTGTCAATGACACATATCCTTTGGCCAATTCCATTCCTAGAGAAATAAAAACATACACCCAGAAAGACTTTTATAAGAATGTTCACAGCAGCTCTTTATTAGAGACAAAAACTGGAAACAATCCAGCAAGAGAAGGGATAAACAAATTTCAGTATATTCATAAGGTGAAATACTACTCAAATAAAAGGAATCAGCCACTAATACAAGCAACAACAAATGAATCTCACAGACATGAGGCTAAGAGAGAGAAGCCAGACACAAAAAGGACATACTGTATAATTACAATTACAGCAAGCTATGCAACAGGCAAAACTCATCTCCAGTGAAATAAATTCAGAACAGCGGTTCCTCTGCTGTGAGGGGGAAGAGAGCTGGTGGGGAACAGACTGGGAAGGGAAGATTCTGGGGTGATGGAAATGTTCCATACCCTGATAAGGAAGTGGCTTACACATGTGTCTGTAGTTATCAAAACTCATCCAGCTCTACTCCCCAAATCTGTGCATTTCACTGTATACAAATTATATCTCAACACACAGGAAAAGTGAAGGGAGACATTTATTGCAGGACTGAATGCACGATTTGGGCACCATTGCTGTACCAGCAGGCTTTCTCACCAGCAGGCCCTTGCCATGCTGCTCTCCCCTGCTACGCCTTTCCTCCTGCCCTCCTGCGTTCAATGACTCCTTCCTTGGGTCACTGTCCTGAGCCCAAGTTGCCCTGCCCAAGTGCTCTCTGTGTGCCCCAGTGCCGGCACACACCACACCACTGAGTGGAGGCCATCTGCTTACTTCCTGCTTCCTCCACTAGACCAGAAGCCTATGAGGGAAATGATGTGCCTTACACCAAGGACACAAGTGACACTGCCAATAACCAACACAGCTAAGGAGCCTGCCGTTAGTTGTGTGCCTTCTCTGTGCAAAGGACTGTACGTGGATGTGATCACTGTCTTGTCCATCAATGAATCCTGAGATCCCAGCACCTAATAAGCAGAGATTCCCTGAATTATTAAATATATATGGTGTTCTCAGATAGGGTGAAAAGAAGCAAAAGGTAATCCCTGGTTGTTAGAATCGCAGGTGATTTTTCAAAAACTTTTTTCTTCTACTTTTCTATACATTTAAAAATTTCTGATATTATCATTTTACCTCTACATTAGAATAAAGGAAATTCTGTGTACTGAAAAGGTCTATTGAAGATATTAAAAACAAGAGATATTTTCAGGTCTAGCTGAGGTATTCACAAGACACTTTAAAAAATTTGTTACACCTTTCTTTTTAAAGGTGGAAATGTTACAACCTGAGTAGAAGCTGAGTCAATGCATAAAAAGAAAATTTAAAAAGGTAAAATGGATTCCAAACTGCATTGTATTTTTCAAAGAAATATTTTTTAAGAAATTAAAACATATCTTTTTTTTTTCCATCCTCAATACACAGGAAGAAAGAATGATTTCAGAACAGACTTCCTTTCTTCCCAGAGATATACAGAAAGCTTTATTTTGATGCCACAACAGTTGGGGATATGAAGGGCATACTGTGACAGAATCTTGCAGAACCGTCCTCCCAAGTGCCCGAGAACCCTCCCAGGCCCGATCCAGGAAGGCCTGTGAGGAAGAGAGGCTGACACAGTACAGCCCACCCTCTGCCACTCGATGCCACAAAGAAAAGTGGCGGAGGGCTTGGAGAACTAAACTCTGCCAAGTGGCAAACTGGTTATCCTGGACTGTTTAGCAACCCACCACTGATAATACGCCAACGAGGAAGCTTAAAAATAAGTCTGGTTGAGAAACAAACTCCATGCTGTCTGAAAGCCTGGCCTCAATCATTTCCACTAATTCAGCACAGTTGTCATTAGCACTGAACAGTTAAAAGTACAATATTTGTATCTGCATTTGAATCCTATAGCTCTTTACTTCACGTAAAGATGAGGGTGCAGCCCCTAAAAGGTAACATATGCAAGGACGCAAAGACCGAAGAATCCCAGAAAAAGACCCTCTCAGAAGGACGAGGCAGTAGCAGCTTTAGAACAAGTCTCCAATTCTTCATACCTCCTCCCATGACAGGTGGGGTTGGCATACATTTCCCCCACCTGAACTCTGCCAACCTTAGTGACTGGGTGGCCCAGAGAGGAGCTGCGTGACCCCGGAGGCCAGGTCTAACAGGCAACACAACTCTGCCTCTTCCTCTGCAGCACCCCTGCAGGAGCCCTGACCTGCTGCTATCAGCAAGCTGCCTTAACACCGCCACACTGGGAGGGAGCACATGCTAGCCCAGGTGGAGAGACCACACAGAAGCCTGAGACCACATGAAGACAGACGCCTGGCCACCCCCAGCTCTCCACCTCCAACCCCCTGGGTCTGCAGCCTTAGACACACCCCTTAGTCAAGCCCTTCCTGAAATCTTGACCCACAGAAACCAAGAAAGGTATAACACGAATGTTGCTGTTTTAAGCCATAAAGTTTTGCAGTGATTTCTTACACAGCAATAGATAACCAGAAGACAAGTTGTATATGAGAAAACAAAATGATATGATAAAAATGTGAAAACAAAAGAAAGACATATTTCTGAGAATAGCAGGTACACAGAGAACATGGCCAAAAAGATAAAATATATCTGAAAGGCAGGAATTTAGTGTGGTTTACCTCTAAATCATAATGATAGCTTAAGACTTCTTCCAATCCATTCTTTAACCAAACAAATTCAAGAGAGACTTAGTATTTGAAATTGGTTAAGGCCAGTATGCAGTAACAGAAAATTGAAATAGAATTCTTTTGAGTACATACAAGTACACAGTGACAGTAATTTCTCTCAGAGGTTTCCAGGAAGAGTCTCTGCTAACCTCGTTTAATGAACAGCCAAGGCTCATATGTAATGAGAGGCTCCAGTTTACATGTAATTCTTGTTTGAAAAAATCTTTAAAGATTTCATCTTAAGAATGTGAAATTTGCCTGTTTTCTTACTGACCTTGTCAATGTGCTTACCAACACGTTATGTTTGGATGATACAGTAATAAACCTCACCCAGTTCTGGCCAATTTTTTCAGAAATTTGGGGGGGAAAAAACAACAGATGTTTGAATTTATGAGGTTTTACAAAACCCAGGAAACAAACAGCTCTTGTCTTAAGGCTTGCCTAAGACAAAGGCCCTTCTGTGATTAGTTGCCACAACAAGTGCTACTTCCTAATTAAACCTACACAGAAAATGAAGCACTGCTCCAAAAGGCAGCTCTATCAGTGCCATAGGAAACATTTCCTCTTTCATGAAACAGATTTTATCTTCTAAAGGAACATTACACATTTTTGCTCACAAATCTGACCCTCCCTGAGAAATTTTTGCCTGGGTTTAAACACTTTTTAAGGAACATACAAAACAATGGTTCATTTTCTTGCTTCTTTGCCAAAAAGCACATATTATGTAGCACCCAATTCTATCAGTCACTGCCAAAGCATGAAAGAAGAGTTAATGCTCTGCCCCACTCACAGGGGACAGCACCCCGCTGAGCCACAACGCAGGCAGAAAGAACAGGGGAGGGGGTTGGAATCTGAACGCTCCCACATCAGGGGAAATTGGGAGGGCTCTTGCCAGTCTCCCCATAAAATCATAACAGAAAGAAAAACAATGATTGGAGATGAGGGTGACATGGTGTAAAAGGAACTAGAAGTGCTGGTCTCCAACCCTAGCCTTAGCACATGCAGCCACATGACTCTGGGCAAGCCAGTGGTCCACTTGCAGTGTGTAGCAATTTTGCTACCTGCAAAGAGGAGATCATCTGTGTTCCAGGACTGTTGGGGAGGGCGGATGAAATGATATAGATGAGGGAAATAAATGCTGAACAGTGTATAACCTACACCTATAAATTCCTCTGTGTGTACAAGGCAATGAGCATGCCTTTTTAAAGGGACACTCAAAACAAAACTAACCACAAATTTGTAATATGAACCTTGAAAATGATTTGTATTTGTCACATTACTTCATTGGTATACATATGAGATGAGCCCTTTTTCATTGAAAGGTCAAGTTATTGCCCATAATAGAAAAGCAACCAAAATATCAGGCATGGAACTGTTAGGCAAATGATGGGTAAGCCATAGAGAAGACTACTAACGTAGCCGGAAAAACTATTTATAATGAGTTCTAGTTACACTGGAAAATGTTTTATGCTCTAAAGTTAAATAAAAAGTCAGGACACAAAACTTATATGTCACCTAATCTCAGCTGGAAGGATGATGGAGTCCAAGGATGCAGAGTCTAACCAAGTCCTACCTTGGAGTAAATTATTCAAACTCTTGAAGTCTCAGTTATGTCATCTGCCAAAGGGGATGATAATCAGACTAAGCACATAGGGGACTTATGAGGATTCAATGACATAATCTGGATCAAGTATGTGGCACAGTGTTTTGCCTGGTAAGCACCTAATACGTGGTGGCACTGCTGTAGAATCACCAACTGCACATAATTGCATGCAAACGACATGCCGAGATAGGGGTTGTTTCAGACCAAAGGGTCTGTAGTTTTTTTTCCTCTTTACACTTATCTGTACCTTCCAATTTTTCTGTGATGATCCCATATTACATTCCTAGTCAGGAAAAAAAAAATAGGATAATTATTGACTTATGAATGTATTTTCTCAAAATTTGCATAATTGCTCTTCTTAGTTAATCCTGTTAGCTAACTCTAATTAGATTACATTAAGGTCTTGTTTAACATTTCCCTTGGTGATATCTGTAGATCTTTGGGAATCTAAAGTAGCTTGTGGATTAGAAATATGACAGAGGGAAAGAAACCTCAAGTTTACTAATGTGAGGAATTTGGTAGGTGTTCTACACCCTTCATCCTTAATGCTATCACATTCTACTTGGTAAGTTGTGATAAAGCATTTCTACCACACTTTATGCATCTCTACCACACCACACAACCAAAAAATAATAGTAAAGAAATATGTCCATACATAAACAGAACTGCTTCCATTTTTCCTCCACCACTGTCTTAAAATCACAGTACATGGTCATGCGCTGAGGCAGTCTCTCAGCTGAGATCCAAGGACATGATAGATGCAAGTCTGTAGATGTACTAGAAGGCAGTCCATGATTTCCCCAGGAAAATTCTAAAGTTTGCATTTTCATTCCAAAGTTCACCTAAAAACTTAATATAAGCATATTCAGGATCTGGTTGACAACTGAAATGAGAAAATACTGCCCCAGGATGTCAATGGCTGTGATTGTGTCTCATTGCTTATGTCTTTGTACTTGGAGCAAGTGATCACCCACTGAGAAGACAGTATTTGTGCTGGTTGCTGAGCAGCTGCAAGCCCACCTTTCTGTTCTCTGCTTCCTGGGGCTGAGATAGGGACTCTGCAAACCACTACTCCCAGCGGTGACAGCAGCAGGAGGCGGGAGTGCTGGAGGAGTGGAATCATACAATTTTTCTTTTGTGTCTGATTTATTTCACTTGGCATAATGTTTTCAAGGTAGTATGTGTCAAATTTTCATTCCTTTTAAAGGTTGAATATTATTCCACTGTATATATGCACCGTATTTTGCTTATCCATTCATCTGTTGATGGACATTTGGGTTGTTTGGACTATTGTGCATACAAATGCTACAAACACTAGTGTATGAGTGTCTGAATCCCAACTTTCAATTCTTTTTGGTTTAGACCCAATAATGAAATTGTTAAGTCATATGATAATTTTATGCTTAATTTTTTGAAGAACTTCCATACAATTTTCCACAGTGCTGTAACTTTTCACATTCCCGCCATGACTGCACAAATGACAGTTTCTCCACATCCTCACCAACACTTGCTATTTCCCCTTCTCTTATAACAGCCATCCTGATGGTGTGAAGTGGTGCCTTACTGTGGTTTTGATTTTCATTTCCCAAATGATTAATGACATTGACTATCTTTTCATCTGCCCAGTGTATTAACTTTTAGTATAGTGTTGCTAAAACTTGAAATCCTTGTGTCCTTCTACTGATAAATGCTACATTAGTGAATAAATTTAAGTATAACTAGTGGGGCCTAAAAGAATTTTAACAATCTTAAAATTCAAGATCCGTGAAACATACATGCTCTCTCTCTTAGAATGATTTCTTTTAAATTTTAAGTCCAAAAAAAAAATCACTGACTTAGTTCAGTGCTAAAGAATGAACTTCTGAATTACTTGACTGTGAGCATTTTATTAATCAAGACTACCGAGTATATGTTAAAGTTGACTCTTAAGCTTTGTTTCCTAAAACAAAAATACTACACACATTCAATTCCCATGAACTTTTTAAAAGTGAGATATTGCTAAACATCTAACAGTGTAGCTTCTAAAATACATGGATCAATTAAATAAATGCATAGCAAGCATTGTTTTAAAGAAGTAAAGAAATGAATCTAATTATTCCTCTCATAAGATGTGCCTATGCTTGTTCTTGAAAAATTTATGAGTTCTAACATAAGAGAAATTGAGTGGAAATAAATAAGAATGTCATGAAATAGCTTTTCTAGAGAATTCCAATCAGGAATTGTGACGACAGCTCTAAAATACCTACCATCTCTTTTTCAATGATCTACTTTTTAAATCCCAAAAGAATTAGGAGACACTTCTCTAATAACACCTTTCTGTCAAAGACCTACTTGGAAGGGACAAGTTGGAAGGCGAAAAGTTTACAAGCACATTCGTGTGCCATGTAACAAAGTTTTGGTCAACGACAGATCACATGTACAACAGTGGCTACACCATATGGCCTAGATGTGTAGTAGGCTGTACTTGTGTTAAGTACCCTCTATGATGTTCACGCAATGACGACATCGCCTAACAACGCACTTCTCAGAACACATCCCTGCTGTTTCACTTAACTGTAAATACATTCATTAAGTGATGTGTTAATATCCTGCACAAGGTACACTGAAGGAGTTAGTACAGGGGGTGGGCAGCGGGGAGAGTGATACTGTCCCATGTATTCACGCTTTATCAGTAAGTAACTGGCACCTCTCTTACACTATTAAGGAAGAAGTAGGTTTCATGAAGTAGTTTGCTTTCAAAAGTTACATGAAGAAACATCTATGGAAGGATACCCAAGAAACTAAAAGCAGCGGTTGCCTCAAAAGAGGGTGTCAAAGTCAGGTCTTAACTTTTTTTTATATACCTGCTAGAACTTTTTGAGTTTTGTACCACAGAGATAGGTTCTTATTCAAAATATTTTTAAAATTGCTTGATTCCTTACATAAGGGCATTAATTTCAGTTTACTCAACAACAGGAAGTGGCTATTAACTTCTAGGCACATTGCAAAGCAATGAACAGGCAGATAAAAATAAAACAATGGTACAGTGTTTCAAGGATCATTACTTTGAAATAAGCAGTCACATAAACATTTTATGATACTGGTTTATGAAGCAGTGCAATTCTGAGAGTGGCACAAGACACTAAAAAATTGGATGTGTGTTTATTTCTTATCCTTGTTGCATGTGAATTCTCGATCATGCTAGCTTAACTACAGATGCAGGCTTTACGTTTAATGTCTGGAAAAGCAAAAGAAAAAAGGAATGGGCCAAAGTCTGGGATATGTAGGAGGTGGGCAGTGATGTTTTTATTACACATATCCTTGTTTCCAGCTGCTGCAATCAGTATTTTTTATCAGCCCTTACTTGGAGAATAGAGCTACAGAAAAGAAAAACGCACCTTTGAAATCCATTTAGGCACACACACGTTACTGTGGAGTACACACTTGCTAAATTTGAATACTATGTCATTTATGAGAATGAAGTGAATTCACTTCTACTTGGATTTTTTCCTACACTTGGAATTGTCTATTTTTTATTTAGAAAAAAAGAGAGATTGTTTAAAACAGAAGAGTTGATGAGCCAACCTGTGAAGCAACTGCAATTCTATGTAACTGCCAGCTGTGAATTTAAAATATTACTTTTAGAAACACAAAGCCTCTTATTCATTGCTTGGAAATAGTTCACTTTAATCAGGTTACATTTCAAAGGACATTGAGCCATCCGATCATATACTGTGAATTGTAAGGTAACCCAGAGAGGCTGTGGAAATGATGGAGAACTTCTAATAATCTTAATGTTATTACATAATGATCGGTTTCAAAAATATAAGTATCAGAGAGCTAGCTGAGCAGAGGATTTGCAGGTCGGGATCATGTGATTATGACCAAATTATACCACTTCACTAATCACTCATGCACAAAATTATTTCTTAAAAAAATCAAAACTGCCTCAAGGATGCTCATTTGGAAGGGTGATGGTTAACGGATTGTGGACTAGCAACTATGGAATGCGACGTGAAAGATGCAAAGACTCTGGCCTTGGGTGGTTTTCCGCACTATCTCAAAGCAGGAAAGTCACATGCGGGTCGCACTTTCTCCAAACACCATTCATCATCACCGCCCAAGACAAGTGCGGAGCCCCGAGGGGGACGGAAAACATTCAGGGCATCTGCTCCGTCTAAGACCTTCAGTTTCTTGGAACAATAAGCTGAAGTCAGCTGCTCTTTCCCCTCCCTGTGGGAAACCAGGACTTTTTCACTTTCTCCAACTGACAGACATGACTTATGCTTGCAGAGTCAATGGCTTCTCTCCCGAAGGCTGGCTGCTTTCTTCCCCTGCGAACTATGTAAACGTGCTCTCTGCCAGCCCCAGCTCGGCCACTCAAAGCTGCGCTTGCAGCTCGGTCCAGGGCTTTCATCGTGAACGCCTGGATGAATGACAGGGTCACGCTGCTGCACAGGTCAGAGCGCAGCACAACGGCCAGGCACGTAGTTTTCCCACGACGGTATTTCGCATTCCGCCTACTACTTTTGACCTGCACTTTTCTTTTGTTAATGAAATCTGTGTTCCTGGGACTATACCCATTGGCATGTGTGACATACATTAAGATGTTTTCAACAGACATTTGTGACCGCCTAGCCAACAAGTAGCGACTCTGGGAAGACTTGAGTCCGGGCGGCGTGGGGACTGGGGCTGTCCGCGGACAGGGAAAGAGGGTCTCTTTTTCTTTCTCGTCTTGGACAGATACTGAAAATTCGCTCCGGGTTTCTGTCCTCAAACCTTGCAACGAGCGTGCAAAGTGTCCCCTTCACCGTCGGGTCCCTCCCCCCGGAGTGCCCACCGTCCACACCCGCAGGGGAATGAGCTAGTCTGGCCACCTGGGGGACCGCACAAAGCGCGGTTTCGGAAGGCGCATCAGCGCTGGACGCCGTTTGCGAGTCCCTCCCGCTCAGGACAGCAGCCGAGGGCCGCGCTTCTCGCCGTGGCCTCTCCCCACTAGCCCACCAGGGCCGCGAGTGGCCCCAAGGTTCCTGCCCTTTCCCGGCCACGACGATCGGGCTGTCCACTGCAGGACAATGAGGGCGACTCAGGAGAACTTTCCCATTCATTCCAAGCCCTGCCACCCCCGCCCGCCACAGCCGGGGAACCGTAAGCCAGGGACCGCCGTCGCCTCTCGCCCTGACGCCCCACTCCCGCCGCTCCCAGCGCTACACGCTTCAACGGGGCCCCTGGATTGCTACGTCCCGCAGAACCCAGAGGGGGCGACCCCCCCGGAGCCCGAGGAGGTTAAAGCCGAAGGCTCGGAAAAGCGGGCGGCTTCGGTCAGGGGTGGCCCAGGCAGCGCGGGGAGACCCACGTGCTGGGTGCCCGGGTCGAGGGGCATGAGAATGCGCGCACAGACGCAAGCAGCTCCACCGCGCCGGGCTTTGTAACGCAGCCGGCCGGGTCCGGGTCCGGGGCTCACCTCTCTGCTGGCACTGCCCCGCGACCCAGAGCAGCGAGGCCAGCAGCGCGCCCGCCGCGCCGCCGCCGCTGGCAGGGCCGGGGGAGGAAAACGGCGCCACGCTCGCTGCGCTCTGCACCGCGCAGCCCGGCCGCTCCCCGCCCGCGGACACACCCCCGGCCTCGGCCGCGCCCCGCCCCGAGAAAATCTGCTGAGATTGGCCCTGGCGGGCGAATTCCGAGAAGGTATTTGCCCTGTTGACCCTTCCCGCCCCGCAGGCGGCTCTGCAGCCCCGGCGGGCCGGGGACCCGGACCGACGCACCGATGCCCAGACCCGGCCGCAAGCCCGTCCCCGCGGGACGAAAGAAGGTGGCCAGGGGACTGGCCGCGACCCGGGACTCCCTGACCAGCCACCCCCGCCAACTGTCGGCAGAGAATTTTGCAAGGATTTTTCTTGAAAATGAGTTGTGACTGTTTCCCACTTGCCTAAGGCAGCGAGAAGGGTCGCTGGGACTTAAATATGATTATTAGATATCCTTCACAGCTGGACAAAGAGGACTCATTCTTTTGGAAGCTTAAGTCTTAACAGGATATTTTAACTGATTTGTTTTTTTCTTTTTTTAACTACCTCTGGTCCCTTTAAAAAATTCATTTTCTCGGATTTTTTTCCCATCAACAGTGTTCATAAAACTTTGCAGATCTCATGTTTTCACAATATAAACATACAAGCTAATAAAAGTCTTCTTATTGTCTCGTGCGCTCTTGTTTTTTGTTTTTTGTTTTTGCCAGATAAGGAGTTATCTCAATTGTGTGAATCAATTTGACATCTGTACCAATTCCAGTTTTTCTAAGGGCACATCCTTAAACACTCATTGAGTAAGATGTAATCATAATGCTTAGTGATTATTTTTAAAAATCATGGAAATACCTAACAAAACAGTAGAGTTTGGCCCTTTAAAAAGGATACGATACAGTTTGATGAGATGGTACCTACCACAAATTTGGTACTAAATTTAAAATACAGACGTCATCATGCCAAAGGGATACCTGTAGTCTCATGTTTATTGCAGCACTATTTACAAAGCCAAGAGTTGGAACCAACCCAAATGCCTATCATCGGACGAGTGGGTAAGGAAAATGTGGTATATTATATCTACACAATGGAATACTACTCTACTGTAAAAAAGAATGAAATACTACCATTTGCAGCAACATGGATGGACTTAGAGAAAATTGTATTAGGTGAGACAAGTCAGGAACAGAGAGAGAAATACCACATGTTCTCACTTATTTGTGGGAGCTAAAAATAAATAAATAAATATGCAGCTTTAGAACAGGCTCTGAATTATGTTCATTACCTGGAATCTGCACAAAGAGTCTCTTATTTCCCGAAATTATTGCATCAGTAGTAGAAGTGCAAGTAATGTTTTAATTTTCAAGTGATCTTCAAATTCTTAGAAATGAAACTGAGCTATCTGAGGCTGTTTTGAGTTAAGTGCCCTGTCCTGCATTCCTGGTTGTGGATCAGCAAAGAGTAGCAAAGAGGGGGTATCAAAAAGAAACAGAATGAATTCTTATTTGTGCCTTAAATAATTGCACTAAAGACTTTTGTCCTCTCAATTTCCCGCTTATTTTGAGTTTTAAGAATCAATACAATGATCGTGTATTTGCACATGTAGAAGGCCTAGAAATGGCTTTTAAAAAAAGATGGTGTAATTGTCCTGATGTCTCTCCTCCCTCCCTCACACACACTTTAATTAATCATATATATTCAGGTACATAAAATTTTTTAAGTATAAAATTTACATTTCAATAAGATTCCTTAAATTGGTCCTGCTGCAGAGTCAGTGAAAAAAATTTAAACCATCCAATATATTATTATTATAGGAAACTTCCCATGGGAGGAGGTAATAATAAAGTTGAGAACAATTAGAATTAATTGAATTACTGATCAATGAAAGCAAACACAGGACTATTTGAGCAAAGTACAAAAGAATAGCAATACGCCTCCTGAGAGAAAGCTTTGGCATCCAGAAACACAAGACTGAGCTAAAAGCATAAAAGCTCATGGCTTTTTTGAAGGAAAGGTGATATTGTTTTCATCGATTCAAATAAATTGTTAAGAAGGTAGTCAAGACAATCTACATCTCTTTAAAAATTACCTTTATCTTTTTGGTACAGTGTTTTAGAGCAAGTACACAACAGTGAAAGATGATATCCAAACAACCCAAGACAGTATTTCCTCAGGTTATTGATATTCGCTGCATGCATACCACACCTCTGCATAGGTTTTCATAGGAAATAGGTTGCTATGGGCTGAAATTTTAAAAAGCCCATTTGATGTCTCTAATATATAGAGATAAGTTATAAAATGTTCTACATTCCTGTATAAATAACCAAACTTTCAGGTAAATGTAAACGAGAAAGAATATGTCCATACATATCACAAGTAGTTTTACTATTTTCAGTTTAAACTCCGTTCAAAAAGATGTGGACCAACATCCAGGTACCAAGGAATGTGTGGATTAGGAATACTGGGAGCATAGGTTCTTGATGCTTTGTCAAACATTTTCTTGTTTACCTTGTGTGCTGTAACATAATCAGAACTAGTAATGAAGAAAATTTAAATTATAAAACTCTTCTCACAATAAGAAAAACTTGAAAATATTTAGACAAAAATCAAGAAAATGATGAATGCTAAAACATTTGCCTTCACAGTTGTGTGCACCATTTGATTATTTGCCTAGATATTGATGTTTTGATTGTATAGAATAAGGAAAAATCAATGTAACATATAAATAAATTATAGTTAATATTTTGCATTTGTTACTTTAAACATGTTAGATTTTATGGAATGTTCTTATATTTATCTTGAAGGGAAAAATTTACATTTTAGAAAAGAAAAATTCATAGCTAGAGAGAATTAAAAATCATTTTTTAACAGAATATTTAGATAAAATATGGAGTCAAAGAGCTGTGGGTAAAAGTGTAAAAGGTTAAGTAAATTAGCAAGAAGGCAGAGTCTAAGGAAACGGAATGAGTGAATGATAAAAGAAGAAGAAATGATAAACAGCATATGCTTACCTAATGCTCACCATATGTCAGGCAGAGTTACAGGCTTATTTGTGTATGTATGTACGTGTGTGTATGTGTATATATGTTTATACATATGTATTTACAAAAGCAAACTTATATTTGCATTTTGCAGATAGGGAAGTTGAAATATAGAGATATTCACTGACTACTTGCTCATTGGTGTAGATCTGGGCTTGAACTTAGGAAGCTGGCTCCTGAGTATGTGATTTTATGCACCGTAATACACTGCCCCTCAAGTAATGCTATTAAAGAGGATTTATACAAGAGAAATGAGGAATCAACAGAAACAGAAAAATATATAAAGATTATATATGACTTTAAAATTGTTACTGAGACAAGAAAATTAATTAATATTACTCCCCATAAAGCAATGCTAAAGTTGTGTCAGTGTAAAAGAAAAGACAGGGAATTTTGTCCTTTCCCTTTGAAATCCAATTTATGATGTCCACAGCTGTAAATATTCAGCAATAGCTGTGACATATAAATATTTAATACAAATGAAGTCATAAGTATAACTCAGACTAAATGTTAATTAAAAAATATAAAGAAGATTGGTAGTTACTTTTTCCCACAAACTTCCATATGGTGTTTAATAGGTATACGTCACTATATTTAAGAATGGCATAATTTAAATAATAATTCAAAGGCAATTTTTCACTTATAGAAGCAGCATTGGTAAAGATTCTGTGACTTTATCACAGTCCCTTTACTAGATAGTTCTCCTTTCTTAATTACCCACTTCAATACAAACTTTCTTGTCTCTGGTTTAGAAATTCTGAAGTATTTTGTCTTTATGGACTTGAGAAAACTTATGTCATGTAAACCACAGAGAGCTTTAGGGAAACTTATTTAACTACAAGCAACTTAAAATGGCTCCAATCGTCTTCTTAAGACTCTACTAATGTTAAATAATATGTAGATAAAAATCTATCACAAAGAAACTTCCACACCAGATGACCATATGGGTGAGTTCAATCAACATTTGAGGAAGCAATAACAGTCATGCATCACTTAACAATGCGGATACATTCTAAGAAATGCATCATTAGGTGATTTCATCATTACATGAACATCACAGACTGTATTACACAAACCAGGATGACATAACCTACTACAAACCTAACCTATTGTTCCTGTCCCAGTCTTATATGTGGTCCATTGACCAAAACATCATTATGTAGCACATAACTATAATTTCAATAGTGAATTTTGCCAAACATTTAAGAAAAAATTAACAATCTTCACAAACACTTCCAAAAAATAGAAGAGAAGAGAAGAGTTCCCAAATCATTCCGTGAGGTCAGTGTTACCCTGGTACTGAAGTCAAACCTAGATAACTCACAGAAAGAAAACTACAGACCAATGCCCATTATAATTACAGATGAAACAATCTTTAACAAAATACACCAAACTGAATTCAGCAATATAGAAAAAAGAATTATTCACCATGACCAAGGAGGATTTATCCTAGAAATACAAGTTTATTTCAACATAAAAAATCAGTATATTTGACTTCTTAGCTTCTAGAATTATGACATAAATTTATGTTCTTTATAAACTAAAAAAACAGTCTATTTGATAACCTCAATACATGCAAAAAAACTGAACAAATCCAACATCCTTTTATAATAAGACACTCAACAAGTTAGAAATTGAAGGGAATGTCATAAACTTAATAAAGAATATCCATAAAAAACTTGCAGCTAACATCATACTTAATGGTGAAATAGTAAGCTCCCCTCATATAAAATACAAGACAAAGATGTCCATTCTCATTACTTTTTTTCAACATTGTACTGGTGTTTCTATCCAGGAATTATAATCACCTTATAAAGAATATAAACAGAAGGCCTCCAGTTTGAAAAGAAAGTAAAACTTTCTCTATTCACAGATGACATGATCTCATATATAGGAAAAATTAAGGAATGCACAAAAAAATAAATTTAAGAGCTGATAAAAAATTGCATCAAAATTGTAGAATACAAAATTAATGTACAAAGTTCATGGAAAAATAGAATTAAAAAATAATGTAAATCTTTCTGTGAACTGAAACAATTCAGAAGTTAATTTAAAAAACAATTCCATATACAGATTTTTTGCAATCAATCCCTATAAATATTTTGGCAGAAATTGATAAACTAAATTTAAAATTCATATGAAATGCACAGAGCCCAGAATATACAACCCAATCTTTAAAAAGGAGAAAAACATTGGCAGACACATACTTCCTGATTCCAAAACTTACTATAAAGCTAAAGTAGTTAAGACAATGAGGTACTGACATAAGAATAGACATAGAGATCAATGACACAGAATTGAGAAGCCAGACAGAAACTGATATATTTATGGACAATTTAAGACTAAAGCAAGCAAAAGAGAAAAAAATAATAAAAATTTGAAGAGAAATCAATGAAACTGAAAACAGAAAATCAACAGAGAATCAATAAAACTGAAAGCTGATTATTGGAATAGATCAGTAAAATTGATCAATCTCTCTCCAGGCTAACCATAAAGAAAAAGGCAGAAGACACACACCACTAATGTCAGAAATAAAAGAGGTATCATCACTAATAATCCCATGGGAACTAAAAGGATAATGAAGGAATATAATGAACAGTTCTATGCCCTCAAAAATAGCATTTTAAATTACGACCCCAAGCTTTTGGGGTCATGTTCATGAAGTCAGTGTCCAGTCCTACTTCCTGAAGTGTTTCTCCTATGTTTTCTTTAAGAAGTTTTATTGTTTCGGGGTGAATATTTAAGTCTTCAATCCATTTTGAGTTGACTTTAGTGTATGGTGAAAGGTATGGGTCTAGTTTCATTCTCCTGCATATTGATATCCAGTTCTCTCAGCACCAATTCCTGAAGAGGAGGTCTCTTCCCCAGTGTACAGGCTTGGTGCCTTTGTCAAAGATCAGATGGCTGTAGGTGTGTGGGTTGATTTCTGGATTCTCCATTCTATTCCACTGAGCAGTGTGTCTGTTTTTATGCCAGTACCATACTGTACTGTTTAGCTTAGGATAGCTTTGTAGGAGAGTTTAAAGTCAGGTAGTGTTATGCCTCCAGCTTTACTTTCTTTGCTCAGCGTTGCTGTAGCTATGCATGGTCTTTTGTTATTACATATCAGTGTCTGGATAGTTCTTTCCATTTCTGAGAAAAATGTCACTGGAATTTTGATGGGGACTGCATTGAATTTGTATATCACTTTGGGTAGTATGGACATTTTCACTATGTTGATTCTTCCAATCCAAGAGCGTGGAATATCTTTCCATCGTCCTGTCTCCTCTCTACTTTCTCTCAGCAGTGGTTTGTAGTTCTCATTATAGAGATTTTTCACATCCTTGGTTAACTCCGTTCCTAAGTACCTTATGTTTTTGGTGGCTACTGTCAATGGGCAAGCTTTCTTGATTTCTCTTTCTGCATGTCAACTATTGGAGAATAGAAATTCTACTGAGTTTTGTGTGTTGATTTTGTATCCTGCTACTTTGCTGAAATCCTTCATAAACCCCAAGAGTTTTTTTGTAGAGCCTTTAGACTGTTCGATACATAGGATCATGTCATCTGCAAACAGGGACAATTTGTCTTCATCTTTTCCAATCTGGATGCCCTTTGTTTCCTTCCCTTCTCTGATTGCTCTGGCTACTACTTCCAACACTACACTGAATAGGAGTGGTGAGGGTGGGCATCCTTGTCTAGTTCCTGTTCTTAAAGGAATAGCTTTAAGCTTTTGCCCATTCAAGAAGATATTGGCCGTGGGTTTATCATATACGGCTTTAATTATGTTGAGAGAGTTGCCATCTATACCTAACTGATGGAAGGTCTTTCTCATGAATGAACGTTGAATTTTATCAAATGCTCTTTCAGCATCTATAGAGATGACCACATGGACCTTGTGTTTCCTTTCACTAATATGGTGTATCACATTTACTGATTTGCATATGTTGAAACAATCTTGCATCCCTGGGATGAATCCCACTTGATCGCGGTGAAGAATTTTATGTGTGTGTTGCATGCCATCTCTCTCTCTCTCTCTCTCTCTCTCTCTTTCTATCTATCTATCTCTCTCTCTTGCTCCTGCCTTTCTCACAGTGTGATACACTGTGTCATTGAAGTCACCACCAAAGAAGGTCCTCACCAGATGTGTTACCTAGACTTTGGGCTTCCCAACATTTGAAACTGTAAGCAATGAAGACTGTTTCTTTATAAATCACCCAGTTTTAGGTTATTCTGTTCTAAGCAACAGAAATGGACAAAGACACATGCTACAGTAATCAAAACCACAAGGTAGTAGACTAAAAACATTCACATCAACCAGTGAAACAAACTGGAGACCCAAAATAAAACTACACATTGACAGTCAAATGATTTTTCAATAAAGGTACCAAGAACACATAACGAGCAAATGACAGTTTCTTCAATAACCGGTGTTGGCAAAACCGTGTATACACACTCAGAAAAATGAAGTTGAACCCTTCTCTTATCTTACACCACCTACAAAAATCGACTCAATATGGCTTAAAGATGGAAATGGAACACCTGAAACTGTAAAATTACTAGAAGAAAACATATGGGAAAAGCTCCACAACACTGGTCTGGGCAATGATTTTTTGCAGATAGCCCCAAAAGCAAGGCGACAAAATCAAACATAGACAAAAATGGGATTGCATCAAATTAAAAAGCTGCCGTACAGGAAAAGAACAAGTAGGACAGCGAAGACACAATGACTGCAATGAGAGAAAATACTGGAAAACTATACATCTGATTATGAATAAGTATCCAAAAATATATACAAAATTCAAACAACTCAATAGCAGGACAACAACGCGATTAAAAAAATGGGCAGAGTAACTGAACATGCATTTCTCAGAATAAGACCTCCACATGGCCAACAGGTTGATGAAAAAATGCTCAACCTCCCTTATCATCAGAGAAATACAAATTAAAATCACTAGGAGACATTACTTCATACCCATTAGAATGGCTATTATCCAAAAAGACAAAAGATAACTAGCACTGGCAAGGACGTGGAGAAAAGGCTACCCTTGTACACTGCTGGTAGGAACGTACAACCATTACAAAAAACAGCACGGAGGTTTCTCAAAAAACTGTAAATAGAATTACCGTATGATCCAGCAATCCCACTTCAGGGAATATCCCCCAAAGAACTGAAATCAATAGGATGAAGAGATATCTGTACTCCCATGTTCACTGAGGCATTATCCATAAGAGTCAAGATATAGAATCAACCTAACTGTTTATTAACAGACGAACGGATAAAGAAAACGTGGTATACGTACACAAAGAAATACTATTCGGCCTTAGAAAAGAACAAAACTGTCATTTTCCAACAACTGGGATGCAACTACAAGACATTACACTGAGTGACACATGCCAGGCACAGAAAGACAAGCTGCATGATTTCACTTGAATGTGGAAACTGGAAAGGTCAGACTCATGCAACTAGAGACCAGAACGATGGTTAGCAGAACCTGGGATCTGCGGATGGGGGGAGGAATGGAGGAACAAGGACGAAGAGAAGTTTGACCAATGGGTACAAAGTTTCACTCTGGAGAAATAAGGTCTGGTGATCTATTACACAGCAAGGTGACTATAGTTAATAATAATGTATATTTCAGAATTACCAAAAGAGTGGATTTTCAGTGCTCTTACCACAGGGGAGGAAGTATGTGAGGTCACGAATGTGTGACTAGCCTAACTTGCACACTGCAAAATGTACACATGTATGCAATTATCACATGGTGCCCCATAAACATATGCAGTTGTGAGCTGTCAATAAAAAGTAAAAATTAAAGTCCAATAAAAGAAAATCCATGCAGCGCTGGCATAAAGTGTACATCAGAGGAACAGAATTGATGGCCTAAAAGCAAGCTCATACAGCTATGACAACTGGATTTTCACAAGTACTTTGGGACCACAACAAATGGTGCTGAGACAACTGAATAGCCATATGGAAAGAAATGCAATTGAGCCTTTTTCTAAACCCATACCCACAAGTGAACACCAAACGTGTCACAGAGCTAAATGTAAGAATTCAAACTACAACACTCGAGAAACACAGGAAAAAACCTTTTTGATGCCGGATTTGGTGGTGGTCTCTTAGGTAAGATGCCGAAAACACAAGAACCCATATAAAGAAAGAGTAAACTGGATATCATGCAACGTAAAACTGCTGTGCTTTACAGGACACCACTGAGAAAATGAAAAGACATCACGCTGCACAGGAAAAATACATTTTCAATTCACAGACTAAGAACAAGACTATAGAAAGAGCTCCTAAACGACAGTAGGCAGAATTTTTTAAAAAATGGTCAGAGGAAGAGTCGGCCTGTTAGCTCTGTTGGTTAGAGGGTGGTGCTCTCATACCAAGAACAAGGGTTGGGCCCCCACACAGGCCAGCCGCCGTAACAAACCAACCACAAACCTGCTCAGATAATTCAAATAAGCATTTCTCTAAGTGACAGATAGGAAAGGCCAATAAGAACCGAAGAAGATATTCATCGTCACCAGCAAAGAAATGTCTATCAATACCACAGTGAGGTAATATGTGGCACACTTTACAAGGGCTATAAATCAAAAAGACCGTCAAGGCAAGCAAGGTATTCACAAGGCTATAGAGATATCACAACCCTCATATATTGAGGGAGAGACTGGAAAATGCTACAGACTGCCAGGAAACCAGGTCGGTAGTTTTTCAAAATGTGAAATGTAAACTTACTACGTGGCCCAGCAATCCTACCGCTGGGTACATACGAACGAAAACTGAAAATCTGTCCACACAAAAGTTTATATATGAAAGCTCACATCAGCCTCACTTACACTAGTCAAAGAGTCAATCCCACACAGAACGCCAAGGAAGAATACTGAAACCTGCAAGACAGGGGCACACACACACACACACACACACACACACACACACACACACTCACTCTCAGACGCACAAACACACACACTTACACACACACTCACATAAAGTCCTAATACAGATTTCAGTAAATTCTTCAACAGAAATCTCCCAGTCCAGGAGAGAAAGAGACGTTCTAGCCAAACCAAAAATTTAACAACAACAAAAACAACAACAAAGCCTTTCAGACAAGAGCACTGTATGGACAAGAGTATCCTTCAAACACGAAGAGAGACAATCCTCTCCCAGACAGAAGAAGGCCGAGAGGATTCCCCACAGCAGACCACTCTCCCAAAGCGCTGCACAGGGCTCTTCCATCTCAAAGATGACCCTCACATGCCCCAGCACCACGTCTGCAGGGATGAAAGTCCGCAGTAATGGAAGTAGAAAAACAAAGAACACACTCAACCTGCAAGGAAGACGACAAAACCGCTCCCGCCATGCCCTGCTGGCCTTGTCCCCACTGCCCTCGCAACCGCAGCGGCGGCGATGGTTCACCAGGCCCGGGAACGGAGGACATGGCCCCGTGAGCAGGAGGCCACAGCACAGCTGCACCTGCTACTCCGTTCTGGCCCCCACACCGCCCCCTGCCGGCTGCTCCCGCAGCAGCCCTGGGACAAGGCCACGGGCGCGCTGGGGCCGTTGGACCGACGGTCGGACGGTCGGTCGGTTGGTCGGTCGGTTGGACGGTCGAACGGACGGACGGACGGCGGAGCAGCGCTGGGCTCCTGCGGAGGGGAGGAGGGCGCCCCAGCCTCCTGTCTCTGCCAGCGCCGGGCACCCCGCCAGCCGTCTGCATCCCTCCCCGCTGTTGTCCTCCGCCACTCCTGGAATCAGGACTGGGGGACCCTCCTAAGACACCCCACACAGCGACGACGCTACTTCCTTGCCTCGCTCGGGAGCCACAGCCCCCACACGTGGGCCCTACCTGCACCTCCGCACCGCGCCGCTCCTCTCGCCGATCTCCTCCCTCGTCCACTGCTGCCGCTGCCGCAGCTGCGTCGTCCAATGCTTCAGTGCACACGGGGACCGAGCCGGCTCTGGTGCGCCCGCCGGCCCAGCCGCGTCTGGGAGACGCGCGCGCTCCCCGCCTCTCCAGGCCGCCTCAGGGGGAGGACTCGACACCCCAGACTGGGCGGGGCCGGGACAAGGGTGGGGGGAGGTGGAAGTGGGGGGAAGACAGGGGTGAATGTCCGCAGGGGGGTGGGGACTAATTAAATGCATCCTTTTGGACCCCAGCCTGGGCTCCACAATGACGCTCTCTCCTATTCTCTATACACTTGCCATCAAGGATCCCCCTAATCCATTGGCCAGAACATCCCACAGAAGAAAATACTTAGGCCTAAACAAAATCAACTCCCGACTGGCACTTTGACAAGCTGGGAAATGTCAGGTGACTACCGTGACCCAGCAATTGTACTGCTGGAGACACACGCAGGAGAACTGAAAACATATGTCCCCACAGAAGTTTGTACATGAACGCTCAGATCAGTGTCACCTACACTAGCCAAAGAGTCAAACCACACAAATCACAAAGAAAGAACACTGAAACGCATGGAGACAGACACACACACATGCACAGACACACACACACACGCACACACACACACACACACACACTCACACTCAAAAGATCCAAATACAGGTTTCAGCAAATATATGAACAGAAACCTCACAGTCCAGGAAAGAATGGGATGTTGCAAAGTTTAGAAGCAGCAGAAGGAAAGACTTCCCTATCAAGAGGACTGTACCCAAACAAGGATCCTTCAAACACGGACAGCAAAAGTCCTTTCCTAGGCTAACAAAGCTGAGAGAATTCACAAATGTCTACGGAGAACTCTTCCAAGTACAAGAAGATACTAACAGGGAACCGCAAAAGGAAGGATAAAAACGCAGTGACAACACAGAAGACCATCGACCCACTCCTGAGAAAAGCGCTCCCTGCCTGGACCCCCGCGGCCGCGTCTCCCGCCACCCTGCACTTGCACTTACAAGTACACACGTGCACACTTGCACGCTGGCCCCCTGCCCCCCCCCCTCTGCTCCCCTGGCCCCAGGACCCCGAGGCCACAGCCTTGCCTTGCCGCCGCCGCAGCCGCTTATCCGGCCTGGCTCCCGGCACTGCCTGCCGGCCGGCCGCTCCCACGACTGCCCTCGCACGAGGTGAGCCAGGCGCGCAGGGGGGACGGAAGCCGGGACAGTGCTGGGCTCCTCCTGAGTAGGGCAGGAGGGCGCCCCGATGTCACCGCCCTGCCGGCGCTGGGCACCTCGCCGCCTTCTGCTTCCGCCGCCCCGCCCCTCCCCCACTCGCGGCTTCGGGGGACCCTCCCGAGGCACCCCGCGCCTCCCTCCTCTCTCACTCCGACACTGCGCCCCTGCCCTGCCTCTTTGGGGACCCACAGCCCCTTCCTGGGGGCCTTACCTGCTCCGCCGCCGCGCCGCGCTGCTTCCCTCGGAGGCCTCCTGGGTCGGCCGCTGCTGCTGCGCTGCCGCCCCCTCCTCCCAGACATCCGGGCTCCAAGGGGAGGGGGGGTGGAGGCCCACAGTGGGCGGGGCCAGGCAGGTGCAGGACCGGCTGACAGGTGGGGGGTGGGGCTTGGGGGGAATGCCCTGGCGGCGGTAGGGAATCATGAAACACATTGCTATGGACTGATTGCTGGCTATCAGGGTGCGGGGGGTTGGGGGAAAATGCCCTCGGGGCAGTAGGGACCACTGTGAAATATTCCTCTGGATATATTTAGTTAGTTAGTTTTATTTATTATTTTTTTAAATTTTGTTTTGTCGACATACAATGTGTTTGATTATTGTGGCCAATTGCCGAATCCTCAAAGCCCCTAAATAAATTAAGTAGGAGAGAATATCATGAACAACTTTATGTCAACAAATTTGATAAATTAAATGTGCAAATTATATAAATATAGAAATTGGATCAAAAAGAAATGGAAATTTGTATATACCAGCAACAGGTAAAATCATTAAATTAGTAATTAAAAATCTTTCCACAAAGAAATGCCAAGGCTCTAATACATTTATTTGGGAAATACGTCAAGCATTTCAAAAGAAGAAATTTTAAAAGTAATATTTGTGTTACAACATAGCGCAAATAAACTGTATACACTCCTAAGTGTTCTCGTGTGAACTGAACAAGACCGCATTTTGCTTATTGTACTCGAGAAATCTCAAAATCATTAATGAGAGTTCTATATCCTAAAGTACGATTCCATACATACTGCAAAGTCCTACTCCACGGCAAAACAAAAACAGCCTGAGTAAAAAAAAAAATATTGCCTATCTTGAATTCAGGAAATATAGATATCTAAATTTACCTTCTCAAAGCCAAAAAATGTGAACAAAAGTTATTATGTAGACTTCTAGTTACATGAAAAATGTTAATAACACTGACATAGCTGCAAAAGAAAATAATTTTTTAAAAAAGATAAACATACAAAAGTCCCATAAATTTCCATTCATTTTGAAAATTAAAAACACATTTCTAAGTAGCTCATGAGTCAAATAAGAAATTATAATATAGGTTAAAATTTTACTAGATTTAAATGACCATTCAAATACTGCATGCCAAATCTTGTGAAATGCAATTAAATATTTATAGTTTGATGTTTATATTTAAAAAATATTTTATGTTAATTTATGAGCTATGTTCAAATCAGGAGCCTATGAAAAATAAAACAAAGAATTAACACAAAGAAGGTAGATGCAAAAGCATAATAAAAATAAGAGCAGAACTTAATAAAAGAGAAAATGTAGATAATACAGAGAAGTACACAAAAGAGACAAGTCTTTGTTGAGACTGAAGAAGAAAATAAGAGAGAAGGCATGAATATAATAGAAATTAGAAAGGAGACATAAATATAAATTCAGTTCACACTAAAAATAGTGTAAGGACTAAAAACCTTGCACAAAATAGATAAATCCTAGGACTAGGTTTTAAATTTTCATCTGTTTTACTCTTAAGTGTATACTCTTCATCACAGCATTAAATTGTAATATCATTTGGTCATAGTTTATTCCAGATCTTTATCTCCACATCTCTAACTACATATCAAGTATATTTACAAAGCAGTACACAGAAATTCTGACAATTTGTGGTCAATGTGGAGTTGTGTGTACATGCCTTCAATGATATATAATGTATACACAGATAAGTGTCGTATGAAACTGCAGTCTGGTATTTCAGAGGACAGAACCATCACCCCTGAATTTAGGATGGGGGTGGGAATGACATGAGAAATAGAAAAGATAAATTAAAAAGATAAATGAAATGAAAAAGAACATGATTTTTCCTTGGGGAAAATAAAGTCTATAAAAAATGCACATCTCAAATTGATGGCTGAGCGTGGGTAAGAAGATAGCAAACCGCGTGTCGAGTTGAGATCACAGCACTTAGCTACTTAGGAAGACTGGTTATTTGGATGTATATTTGGTAATATTAAAAAAAGAAACTTTAGAATGTTTCCCCAAGTCTTACATAATGTTCTATCACAACCATATAGAAAATGTTTATGTCTAATACTTTATTAGGTATTGGGAGACAGTTATTCATAGTTTGATGTTTATATTTAGGAACATGAATTCTCCGTGTTTCTAACCTATCTTGTACTAACAGACCATCTGCTTCAGAATTACCTTTTCAAGAATTGTATAATGAGGCATACCTGGAAGGGGAGAGAAGGGATTATCTCTGGAGCAAATTTATTTACATATCATGAGAGTAAACAGGGAGACATCCCTCTCCCTGAGGACATTACAGAGTAATAAAATGAAGTGCCTCTTTGCCCTCTCTGGAGATGTCTGATTACATTTCAACACAGTAAAGAGAGTGTCTCTCTCTCTGGAGAGGAGGAAGGACAGGTTTGCCTGCATCTCCTAGGTAAGATCAGACCATCTTAATCTCAGGGCTCCTCTTCTGCATGCACGCCCATGGCATACGCAGGCAAATACATCTCATCACATCACTCTGCAGGAATTAGGGTTCGAGGAAACGCACCAATTGTTACTAAGGCTGTAATAAAGTAAGTCCATTTGTACTCATTGTCTCTGCCAGCCGAGTCTATGGAAGTGTGACTAACCAACCTAACAGTTGGCACCATGCTTCTGCTTAGGAACAGCTTGACTGATTGACATTACACTGATTTTCCAAATTCAGGAATAGCTGGGAAACTAATTAATGTGGAGGTGGGGAGAGAAATGTAGATAAACACCTACCAGTACAATGTGCCAACGAGATTATACTGTATACTTATGCTATCCTTATTAACAATTAACTTTAAATTCCCTTTCATTTTTTTCTAAAAATTGGATTAACATTCATTTGCTCTCAGCCCGCATCTTATTGAAAATACAGAAATTTGAAAATTATTCAAAACCTATCAGAGGTTCATGGTCCATGTAAACCTTATGGCTTTTATATTCCACGGCTTATTTTCATTTTCCTACAGGGTGTTGGATAGCTTTAAAATTACAAGACAAACTTTTACAAACACGTAAAAAATACAGTGGTTTATTTTGGTTTCCAGGTTATATAGTTGTTTTATTGTCTTGTCATATTTTCAAAATATCAAATAAAAATCAGGTTGCTGATGACTTATCTTTTTGGTTCTTTTGTGAATGAAATTTAAATCTTTAAGCTCAGGGGCTGGCCGGTGAGCTTAGTTGGTTAGAGCACAGAGCTGATAACAATAATGCCAAGGGCTTGGATCCTCACACCAGCCAGCCACCAAAAAAAAAAAAGAATCATTAAGATCAAAATTTTCTCATAAATGTATTGAAAATTGGTAATTCATAGATTACTATATACATTTTACTCTTACTTTTTATGTTGTTGTTCACATAGAAGCTACCAGAACATAACCCGTTGTTTCTTACTTTCCATGAGTTGTCACTTTAAAAGCACACAAACACAAGAATTCAAATTACTATGTACTTAATTTTTCATTCATTCATTCATTCATTTTTCAAACATCACTTATTGGTGGTCTGCTTCCACCTATAATGAATAGAGACCAGATTTACCTTGTCACTTCAAACTACTCCAAACTGGAAACAATGTATGTAAAAAATGATTTTCAATCTTGACATCATGCATTAAAGGGCAGTGAGACCTGAGAGATGGGAGACAAAGTGAGTACTAGGACTGCCCCTGCTCGCTCCCTTGAGAGAGCTTCTAGCAGTAGGGCAGGGATGGGGAAGCCTGGCAATGCCTAAGCCTAGTGACCTCTGGGCTCAGGAGATGTAACTGAAGGTCTGGGGAGACCAAAGTGGCTAGCATTTACATATCAGAGTACGGGATAGGGAAGCGCTGCAGAGGGAACTTGGGAAGTCTGCAGAGTATTCCACCCAGTGTTCCTTAGAGTACTGATCAATATGTTTATCTGAGGAAAGTACCTGAGACTAAGGAAAGAACCACCTTGTAGACATCAGAGCAAAGAATAGCTGAAGCTCCTGCAAGGCAGAACATAGTATCTATGCCAATTGCCATCAGCTAGCCAGGAAAAGCTGACAATTGAGAGAGCATTTGACAGATTATACAGAAGAATCTTGCATTTAAGTGATAGGGAATAATTAGATCTAGACTAAACATTGCTTCAGTTCTGGACTAATACATCTTAAAAGCAAGACTGAAAAAGAAACTGCTTCCTGTAACTGAAGTATGTCCCTCAGAAAGCACAAGAATACTTATAGCAATAAAAGAAAATTCCAGGACCCAAAAGATAAAATTTATGTCTGACATCCAATCAAACATTACCAGGTATGAAAGCAGGAAGACCTATAAGATTGAGGAAAAAAATCAACTAACTTCAAAGTATCTATAACTTTCATAAAAGAGATCTTATATTAGGATATTAAAAAGATATCAAAACTGTTATTGTAACTGTATTCCAGATGTTCAGAAAGTTAAAGAGAGACATGGAAAGTATAAAAATAAATAAAACTTCTAGAGGTGAAAAGTAGAATATGCAAGATGAAAAAAAGACTGGATAGGATTAATGGCAAGTTAGACATTTCAGATAAGTGAATTCGAAGACAGCAATATAAATGAAAGGAAATGAAACACAGAGAGAATAAGGAACCTTAAAAAATGAAATAAGCATCAGTGATGGCAAACAGCCAGTATCATGCACCATTTTCTCTGATTATGATGAAATAAAATTAAAACTAACAGAAAAAGTTAAACAAAAGTTTGAAATAAAATATTCATCCAAATAACTCATTGGTCTAAAAAGTATTATAAAAACTGGGAAAAATACTTAGAAATGAAAAAAAATTATGTCTTGGATGTAGATAAGATGGTATTTGTAGTAAGTGTAAAGTTTTAAATGTTTACCTTAGAAAATAAAGGGGAAAAACATTTATTTAATCAACCTTCTTAAGAAGAAAAGGAAAAAATAGTAAACTCAAATAAATAAACGAAAGAAACAATAGAGATAAGCACAGAAACAAATAAGCTAGAACACAGTGATACAATACAGAGACTCAAATAAACAAAATCAAATTATATAAATAATAGAATTCATTCATCCAATCATTCCACAAATATTTATTGAATGTCTGCCTACATCAGTCATGATCCCTAGAGGTAAGAGACGGCACAATTAAATCAGGATTGAAGAGTATATTGTGAAGGCACAGTTTACAATGGTGTTGGGAGAATTTAAAAAATAAAGAAATATCAAAGGATACTGGATCTAGTAATAGAGGGGCCTAAAGTGTTAAGAGAGACCGGTGATGTCATCCCAGGGTGGACAGTGCTTGTGACTGGAACTGGGACTTTTAGTGGAGGGAAGCAGCCAACCAGTCCTGGGGACTTGGCACTTAAGAAGCCCTTCCTGCCCTGCTGAGATTGGACAGTACAGGATATAGTTGATTTGCAGTAGAAGCTTCCCGGTCCCCACCCTGCTCCTGGGCATCTAGCTCATTATATTGCAGAAAATGAAAAAGTACATTTATTTTATCTTTTTTCAACTTGCCACGTCAGCCAAGATGTTATATACAGAAAACAAGAAACATCCTTCCACATTTTAACTCGCTGAAAGCTGCATTCAGTGACAGATTTCCAAACTCTGCAACTCACCAAACTTTAGAAAAACTGGCCCACACGGGAAAAACGAAACAACACAGTCCTTTGGCCACGATCACACATTGTGTTCAGTTGTAAACTTGGAGATCTGGGCTCTGAGAAGACTTTCCTGGCAGTGCCCTTGCAGGATGCGCGCCCGCCTCTGAGCAATGACGGACACTTAGAAGGCGATTAATAATGTAAGATCTACTGGACCTGCGTTTGGGGTAAATTGCTGGAAAATCTTGAAACTATGATTATGTGTTTTAGTACTGTGTTTGTTCCAGATATAAGGATAGCCGATACATTCTCTATTTTCTTATGAAACAAGATATATTGGTAAGTAATATACATTGGTAACTATGTTGTTTTGGCATTCATATGAGTGACATAATCTGGAGTGGGATATAAATAAGACCCAGAGATAGGATTTTATTTGATTATAGCTGTGAACTTGCTGGAGTCCTCTCCCCTTGCATCTTTAAGTAGCTGTTGGTTCCTATCAGTCCCTAAGCCAAATGAAATATTAAAACCACTACCACCACAGCACACAACAGGAGTTCATGAAGGCACCTGGGAACATTGATAAGCATTAAATTCTATTAAATCATTAATAATTTATCCAACAAACATTTATATTTAATTAATTCTATTATATTAAATAACATAACCAGAGCCAATAAATGTGCGTAAATGCATTTTTTATTTCATATGTACCTTGTCCATACAGTGAAACTTCAATTATGGTTTTCTTGCTTTATAAAACATTTTTTTATTAAAACACTATACCACACAAATAGGTACAAATAAATGTTAAAATAAAAATGACTTATTATTTTATTTTTTAATTATGGAAGGAAATAGAAATGATATACAAAATAAATGATAAAAATAAATATCTAAAATAAATATCTAAAATTATCTATATTCTTAAAACAACTTACAACTAACAAAAAGGACATTTTCTAGATATAGTTTTTCCTTTATTTTCATGGGGTGGGGTTGTAATTTTTTATTTTTCAGGTATGAATTCTAAGTTACTGGTTATTGAAAATACAATTATAAGGAAGAGTAATTTTTTATGTATATCTATATGACAGAATTTAGTTACCCACTATTGTTTGTAGATTTTATTTAGGTAAAAAGTGGAATAAGATTTCTCATCAATCGAATCTAAATATAAGTATATAGTTTCTTCTAATTTAACACTCAGTCCTTGTAACCTTCAAATGAAATAATCACTACAATAATAAATTTGGAAGACATAAAAATACTTCCTGAAATCATAACTAGCTGTTGGTAGCAGCCTCTTATTAAAAGATTTATGAAGGAGAAAGTGTTAAAAAACACAAAGGAGCCAGAATACAAGAATTAGTTTTACTGTCAGCCAACTTCAAAACCATCACCATTTTTTACCAGCTCATTCGTAGTAGGACTCCTTTCTTAATTAGTATGAATAGTTAGATTTCTCATGAGAGTCTCTGTTGATAACCTTAAATTCAATGTCCTTTTCCCACAAAAATGCATATTTCAGTTAATAAAAAAGATCAAAGTAAAAATAAATAAATAATAGAAAGGCTATTTTGATTTTAGTGATGAAAGCTATTTTAAAACACATGAGGTGATAATTGATTAATTGATACTGGTAACTGATTCAGGCAGCTATGAACTAAGATCATTTCATAAGTTTTACCCAGGGGCTCATTTCACATACACAAGGGACACAGGCCATGATCTTATAGAAAGCTACCGTGTTCTTACTTCTCTGGCTTAGTCTTAGCATTTTGTGGAATCTGCCTGAAGAATTCAGAGTCAATAGAAAGACAACTTGGGAGCTTATTTTGTAGAGAAGGGTGGTTTAGCAGACGCTTAGAATGGGGTATACAATGGCCTTGTGTTAAACCCTACAGCACAGGCATCACTAATTATTTATATCCTGCTGTTAAGCATAAAGCAGGCTTGACTGCCCTTACAACAGCTGCAGTCTCACCACGTGTGCGGCACCGTGAACTGTGTGTGAGCTCTCCTGAAGAGCTTTCGGGGGCACAGGGCACTGTAAGCAGGTAGAATCGCTGTCAGAAGAGCCTTCTGAAGAGTTCTGGTGCATCAGCAGCAATTAATGCAGGTGGTATTTTAGACAAGGGAGCTAATGAGCTTTAATATGCATGCAGGTGAGGGAGTGCTAAATCAGTAGAGCCATTAATGAACCTATGACAGCCTAATTAGCTACAATTTAAAATCTATGGAATCTAATCAGAGGAGCTGAACACTGCTGCAAATCTGTGTATGAATGAGTCTTTCTAAATACTTCAATCTGTTGCTTAGTCACTGACTGATAGTAATTGCTTTTTTTCCCCTCTGTTGTGTATAGGAAAATGCCCAATTTTACTCTGATAGGAGAGGACACAACATTGGAGTTAAATGCCTGCAATGTTTAGCTGCTTAAGTTTAATCAGTGGATGTTTTAAAAAGATCAAAGTAAAATTAATTTTCAACTCTGAATATAGATGATTTAAAATATACCAGCAACTTCTTATGTACTGGGATGGCAAAGATGACATAGCTGTTAATCAACTCCAGACAGCATTTCTGAAAAGCAAGCAAAGACACTGAACTATGCAAATGCATATACTGCATTTATTAATCTACAGTCTATTTAAGAGGGCTTATTTATGTTAGTTATCAGAGATAACAGGGCAACATAATTTTATTGAATACTTGAGAGAGAGAGTTTTCTGAGGTTAACACAATCTATGAAACATCTTATTTTAAAGTGGCTGAACTAAATGTTCTTTTGGAAGATGAGAGTCATTTTATGGAGGTGTGAGGTGATGCTACTTTGTAGTGCCCATTTAGTGACAGCTGACACATAAAAGGTACAAGCAGTTTTTCTACTGTGATATTTCACCCTTTTACGGCACAATTCATCTGAGGACCTTAAAAAACTTTGTAGGCTCTGACGTATTGAGTCTTACAACAGCACTGGAAGACAGGTCAGTATGACTGTCCTCGTTTTACAGCCAGCTCAGCTGAGCTCTATTTGCTGAAAGTCACAGTGAGTCAGTGGAAGAACTATAAAGAGACTCAAGAAAGCTCAGAGTGCTTCTCCTTTACTTTTTCCATTTGATAAATGGTGCATCTCACAATTCAGACATTTCAGATTAAAATCTATGCATCTAATTTTTGATATAAATAGATTAAAAAACCCTTGGAATGCAGATGTTAATCCCAAGGGTTTTTGTTTGTTTGTTTTTTGTTTTTTGTCTTTTTTGTGACCGGTAAGGGGATCGCAACCCTTGGCTTGGTGCCGTCCGCACCAAGCTCAGCCAGTGAGTGCACCAGCCATCCCTATATAGGATCCGAACCCACCGCGGTAGCGCCGCTGCACTCCCAGCGCCGCACTCTCCCTAGTGAGCCACAGGGTCGACCCCCGAGTTATTTTTAAGTGTTGATATTTGCTACATAAGCATGGTGTCATCAGTTAAGAACCAAATGAGGAGTATTGCCACATTTCCTTACTTGTGTCAATAGCAGTGATCATCAAGTTTTGTTTCTGTTACATTAGCCACTAGGTAGTAAGGCTCAAACCTAAGGAAAATAAAAAGTAGAATACTTTCTGTAGTTAGAACATCTGAAATTAAAAAAATAATAATAATAATAAAAAGAGAGGGAAAGAGAGAAGGGGGTAGAGAGAAAAAGAAAACACAACATACATATAAATACACCCACCAAAAGAACTTCAGACAAGTTGGGTTGCTAAATAGATGCTACTGATATAAAAAAGGTGTATAAGATGCATATGGTCTTTTAAATTTGTTTTTTAGTGGAATATACACACACAGAGAGACACACACACACAAGGGTACTTCAAAAAGTTCACGGAAAAATAGAACTGAAAGAAAATACAAATCTTTCTATGAACTTTTTGAAGTACCCTTGTGCGTGTGTGTCTGTGTGTGTGTGTGTGTGTGTGTGTCCATGAACTTTTTGAAGACCCCTATACCAGGGGACTATACAAGGGTACTTCAAAACATTCATGAAAAAATAAAACTGAAAGAGAATATTAATCATTCCAATACAAAACATTCATGGAAAGACGTGTATTCTCTTTTAATTTCATCTTTCCACCACCTGCTGAACTGCTCTCATACATATATACACATGTGTATATATCATAAGAATGTGAAAGAACACAGAAAACTAAAATAGTATATCAAAATAGTTTTAGAGTATGTCTTAGCATTTCTGCAAGTCCTTTTTGATAGTAAAAAGAAAATTTACTGCAAGGGCGAGTTTATGAAATCTGATCTTTAAATAAAATTCAATTGATCCTTGGCCCAGTGAATTATTTTTCTTCTAAATTTGACAATGTTATGGTAATACCATATTTATTCGTGTCAACTATAAAGCATTAATTGAGCCAAATAATTCCTGAAGCAAACATTTTGTAAACTCCTGCTTATGTGACAGCATTAATAAAAGTGTCCATTGTCTTTAAAACAGCCAAGAACAATGCTGTCAAAATCTCAGTATGTTAGAGAATAAAACTTTATTCTACCCAAGATGCATTTAATTCTTAAATCCATCACATTTGATCATTGTTTTTCTTGAATCAGTTAGCAACAAGAAATGATCCCTACATCCTGTTTGGTTTTCATATGCTGCGATGAAATATCAGTTAGTTGGAATATGGTCTATTATGTCTTTGGATTAATTTTTGTTTTAATTATTTTTGTTTATATAATGTAAGAACACTTTGTCTTGACTAGCTCTCTTAATACCTTCTTTTTTAAAGTATTATATGTATTATTAAATGTGATCATATATGTAACATTACATTTGCTTTACCTAAATTTGATAGGTAAAACTGCCCTATGCATTTTAGTGGTCTGGCAGGTAATAGGGAGATTCCATTTAAAATATTGTAAGTATATAAGTTTTGTTATTTGTATAACTTACATTTTTCCAACTAAAACAAATAAAAATATTTAGACTATTATCATGTTATTTAAAGGTAGCATTTGCTTTAATTACAATAATACTTGACTTCATAATAAAAAATAATAGAAAAATGAACACTAATTTAGTATGGCATAGATGTTAAAAGTGCATTTATAGTCAAGGCCTCCAAATTCTATCCCTTTCTTTTTTTCTTTTGCTTTGAATGATAAGCCATGTCTTATTATGTTCATTTTGCAAAAGTCACCTTAGCTGTGTATCTTGGTGTAGTTTATCTCTCTAGCTTCAATATTCTCATCCGTGGAAAGGATATTATAGTATTGCCTTCTTCGACGTGCGTTGGGAGAAATAATTAAAATTAAGTACCATAATACTTTTACATATTAAGAGCTCAGTACAGATCACATCATTTTTGGTGTTTACAAATAGTACTATGTTCTAGAAATAGTAGGTCTTCAGTTTAATAAAAGATGCTATTTCTGCTTCAAGAGGATTACATTATTTGATGAAAATAATAGAGTACTTAAATTAGGTTTTTAAAAATATAATGTTGTCCATGTAACCTTTCAGCTTCTGGCTCCAAACCAATACCTTTTTCTTAAAAGTTCAGTTTAAAATATATTTGAAAATGCAACCATTATACATTTAGGAACAAATTAAGATTTGGTTATAGATCATTCTACACATTAAAAACATTTCATTTAGTTGACCAACTTTCCTTTATTTAGTTTTGAAAGTCATAATGATTTAAATATAAGTAATAAATAGATGGATTATATTCAAAATTCAATTAGTTGCATGAAGATTTTTTGATATAGATCAACCTACTTAATTTTGTTGTTTCAGATATGTATGAAGGAGAACATTTTGTTATATTAAAATCTTCAGGGCCGAGCCTGTGGCGCACTCGGGAGAGTGTGGCGCTGGGAGCGCAGCAACGCTCCTGCCGCGGGTTCGGATCCTATATGGGAATGGCCGGTGCACTCACTGGGTGAGTGCCAGTCACGAAAAAGACAAAAAAAAAAAATCTTCAAATCCTCTCATGTTTATTGCAAACTATTTTATAGCTATGATTTTATTCTCATTCTGAATATTCAGGATACAAATATCAGTTGCTACGTTTTATCAGTATGCACCATTTTAAACGTCTTGAAAGTAGAGACTATAGTACAGCACCATTCATTCAATTAATCATTCAATACATGAGTTTAGCACAGATATTCAACAGATGAATATTCACTTATCAAATATTTATTGTCTTCTTATTACATGTCAGATACTTTGTTAGATAATGGGTATATAGAGATGAGCAAAACAAACATGGGGGAACCCCTCAGACAGGTAATAAATGAGAAATTATTATTTTGAAAACTGCTATGAAAGTGAAGTTCAGATAACTTCAATTTAAGTTAGAAAACTTAATTTGAATTGAAGTTTCAAGGAAGACCCACTTAGGAGAATGTGCAACTGAGCTAAATAAAAGAATATCTGAAGATTAATCTCGTGAAGAGTTGATCAGGAGAAGCACTCCGTGAAAAGAAATGGCGTATGTGAATACTGTGAGGGTAGAAAGATCTCTGCACAGTCAGGGAACTAAAAGATCAGCTTGGTAGAAGAAAATGGTAGAGAAGAACACAAGATATGACTGAGGCATTAGTCACATGACACGATCATGCAGTAACTTGATGGCCAACTCGAGGGTTTTAGATTTGTACTATATTAAATAAAACACTTAAAAGAAAATTAAAGATGAGATTTTTATAACTGGATTTACAGTTTTTAAAAAATGTCTTCTATGTAGAGAATGAAATAGCAAGTGAAAGAAATAGTTTAAAGTTCATCTGGAAAACACCAATATTAGTCCAGGTTATAGATGCTACTGGTTACAAACCGGGAAAGTGGAGACATCAGTGTGTTTTGGTGGTAAAATCTACAAGGCCTGAGAAAAGCTCGCCTGTGCTAGATGAAGGAGAAAGATACATCCAGATGACTCTTAGCTCCTGGCCACATAATAGTAAGTAAAGGTATTATATAGCTAGAAAGTAAACTGAGAAAAGGATTACACTATGGTAATCTCCATTTTGGAAATAATGACTTTGAGAGTCATGAGATGTTCAAAGATATATACACCAGGTTTAGAGAAGAAATGTGGTCAGAAAATAAGTCTATGCATGATAAATAGATCATATTTAAAGCTATGGATATGGGTGAGGACTTATAGGGGAAAAAAAATAGTGTGAGAAGGCTGATGTCCAGAAAAACAGAGTAAACGATTCTGAAATGGAGCAACCAGAGATATGAAAAGAAAACCAAGAGATAGTGATTCAATTAAATCTAGGTAAGAAGATCCCAAGGAGAAAGACTCCATAGTGCTAAATGCTGCTAAAAATCCAAGAAAGACAGGTCTATAACATTTAAATTGTATTTTGGTGTTACTACAGCAAGAACGATCTCATTGATGTGGTGGGAGAGGTTCAAGTGAGATTCTGGAGGATGTAAGAGTGAATAAGGACACTTTCTTTAAAAGATGAAAAAGTAAACATTATTTTTAGTATCCATCTTTTCCTGTAAACTCACTAAAAACAACAACTGTGGGGAAAATAGAATAAATTATTCAGGCTCCCTCAGTTCCATTCTGGCTGGGTGGTCAAGCAGCACATTTCTTGTGAACAAGTTGTGTGTGCATGGAGTTAGTGCACATGTGCACCAATGTACCTTTTTAGTTTTATAGCTATTGTGTGTTCTGCAGTTTGCAAGCTGGCTGGCAGCAGGGAGCTTGCCTCTAACAATAGAGCATGTTTATTCTGCTGCAGCTGCTCAGTTTCAGTTTTACTTTGGACTTTGCCTGTAGCAGTTGAGTTTCTGAGTTTCTGTGTGTACTGCTTAGCTCATTCAACCAAGGCTTCAAGGACTTTGTTGTCCAGTTACCTAGCTCATAGACCTGCAAGTGAAGGGTTTGTGAATGGGCTTGAGGGATCGGTGAGCTCCAGACCCTAACCCTAGCTCTACAAATGACATGAAACCAAACAGGCACACATGCACACATGCACACAAACCTACATTAAGAACATGATTATAAAACTATAGCTATGACGCCTTCTGGAAAAATATTTTAAAATATGCATCAAAATAAGGGAAGATGCTGAAAACTGAGCTGATACGTACTTTCTTGGAGTTTCAGCATAAAATAACTTCCCTAAAAATAAATGCCACAGTAAATAAAATAAATTAAATAAATGACATAATGATACGGATGCATTATGAATTATTTGAATTTAAGTCCACCAAATTTGAATGCTATTTCTAGGTGGTGAAGGGTTGATTATTCTCTGTGTACTTATTAATTGCTCAAATTGTTGATAGGAAACATATAACGTTTTAAAAATATTATAATGTTTTTGAAATAAGTGTGAGATTAGGGCATAGAGGCAGAATATAGGAAATATTTTGTGAACCTCTTTTGTGAAGGGATAAAGAAAATGAGTGATAAGTTATAATTGTCTCAGTTCAGGCTGTTATAACAAAATACCAGAGACTGGGAAGTTAAACGATGGAAATTTATTTTTCACAGTTTTGAAGGCTAGAAATCCAAGATCAGGAGGTCAGCATGATGATTGCATCCTTCCTGTGAATTGTCTTTCTGATTATGTCCTCGTAAGGCCTCCCCTGTTGGTATGTACACAAAGGGAGAGAGATCCCCTGTTTCCTCCTCTTTCTGTAAGGACAGCAATCCCATCATGAGGCCCACCCCCCATGACCTACTCTAAACCTAATTATCTCCCAAAGGCCCCACGTTCTATTACCATTCCCCTGGGGGGCAGGATTTCAACATATACATTTTGAGAGTACACAAAAATGCAGTCCATAACAATAATTTTAGAATGGGTGTATATTAAGTATATGTTAATGCTAACAGAGAGGGATAGAAATTCAGGATAGTTGGCACATAGTGGGTTCTCCAAAAATATTGCTTCAGTTGAATTGAAATTATTGGCAGGAATTTGTTATGCCAGTTTTTATATGATACTTGTCATTCAAAAGAAACAGAAACAGAAATGTTCCCAGTCTTGAAAACTTTAATCAAAAAGTAAAAGTAGAAATGCTAGTGGAATATTACATATATCATTAATATACTCGTGTCTCAGTTATATAAGACAATTTACACACTGGTTAAATTCTGTAGTGCTTCCATTGGAGAATTCTTTAGTGGCATTTCTCAAGAATTTGTCAAATTCAAGAAAGACTAGTCAACAAATTGAGAAAATTAGAAAAAAAAAACCCCAAAAAACCGAAAAACTAATTATCCTGTGAGACTTAAAACTTTACAATCAAGGTAGTAGTGTTACTTTACTGAAGGAGTTAATTTACATCATGCCAAAAGCAAGAGCAGAAAACAACATAAACAACAAAGCATGAAGTCAAAGGTTAAGGTCAGTATTTCACAAAAGAAGGGAAGCAACGTGATCTGATCAGTTGCTCTTGCTTGAGGCTATTGCCATATTATACATGCACATATTTGTGTTTGTGGCCCTGTGAACAATGAATCATTCTTTCAGATACACTAAATAGCAATAAATTTACATAAATAGTATACTTTATACAAATCATAGTATTTTTTCAAGATGTAAATTTGGGAAGCCAAATAAGTCCTTGAATATGTAAGTTTGACAAATGATTTCAAGTAGTACATTTAACTTTGCTGGGAAATTCAAATGTTCTGTTAATTGAACACCACCCAATAATGTTTGCTTGTGTTTTCTAAAATGTGGATATTTACTATAGGCAATAGTTCTTTGCAAATAATTTAATAGAAGAAATGAACGAGAGAACAATGTGGATGTTTTTGTGGTATACTCTGACATGAAGTCGGAAACTTCTCAAATCTGAATTAGCAAAGACAGCATTAATTTCAAGAGCAAAACCAAAAATCAAGGCAAACAGACAAAATATATTTCCTTTTTAAAAATAAATGAGCTTATATGAAGCAACGCATTCTCTAATGCCAAATTTAAAAATGATTTTAGACCCACTCTTAACAATTAGACCAACATCAATGCAATTCAAGAAATATTTCAACAAATTCAACAAATATTTCTATGTGGGAAATAATATCTAATGTCATACAGTAAAGATCAAGATTATTAGATAGAGCAATCAATTCTTTGTGCATTTTAAAACTTTATTTTAAAATACATTTATATATCATAGTATTTTTTAATTTTTAATGATTTTGAGAAGACTGATTTTTGTGTTAATGTTCCTTTTTTAATATTTTCTATTATGAAATGTTGATATCGGGTAAAGTTCAATTTTATATGATATTGAAATATACATTATCATCATAAAATATTGGCTTATAATAATAAATCATGCATTTACATTTATCATTATATATTTATTATACAGATAACCTCTGAAGTATTTAATATGTACCTATCACATATGCAAAAAAAGTCACTGTTTATTATTATGGTTACTCATTATTATTTAAAAATATGTAAATAAAGAACATAGCTCCAAGTAAAGAATTCATCGTGATCTCCTGTGGCAAAATATTTTTAATCAGAATGGAAAGTTTCTGCCATGATTTCTAGTGTCAACAGACATCCTACTCTTACAGAAAATGTGCACCATCTTTTTTTCTACATCTGTTTAGACGAGTACGACTCTCAAGGCTGCAGTTGCTATGGATACCTAAGCAGTAACATTCTGCCCTTGATCGTTATCATTTGCCTGTCTGTAGGAGTTGGGAAACAATAGAACTAACAAATCACTTATTCTGCCCTATTTGTTTAGTGGGTTCTTCAAGGGTTGAGGTTAAAAAATTGAAATCACCTAATGCAGGATACTTAAAAACATAATAATTTTATAGGGGTTTTAAAGCATTTTGTCATACATAGGTAATTTTTTAGAATCTTCTCATGATGTCGATCTTTAACACAGTTCTATCAATAGAGTGGAGTTGTTTGACCAATGAATGCAAATCCTGGAAAGGAGAGGCAACATCACTAAGGTCAAATGGAAATTTACTGACCATGTCAGGTGATCAAATCTTGGCGTAGGTCCTTCTTCCACTACCTATTGTCTTGTTATCCCCTACTTTTCCTAAGAGAAGATCACATAGTCAGTCATTACAATGAGACAAAGACACAGGTGTACTCACAAATAAACAAGGATATCTTAGTTCATTAGTGGAAGTCAATTGATAATATTGATAATCTATTTTCAGTTGGCAAAAGATTTTAATCTGAAAATATCAGAATTGGTTTGTAAATTAGAACTATGAAAATAAACCATCAAGTTGAAAAACAGTCATTTCTCCATAGTTAGAGGTCAGAAGCTGTGGATACCAAGAGAAATTTTGGTCAAAAGAGAGAAAGAAAGAAAGAACAATCACAATAATACGTCAAGCTTTCCTAAAAGGAGAGAACAGAACTGAGGTTACCAGTGGTGGAAAAGCGGAACGGGGACAGGGGTTAGTGAGAAATTGGTAAAGGGCCACAAAAAACGATAACATTGTGTAATGTTGAATATACTAATTATCCTAATTTAAGCATCACATACTGCACACAGCTATTGATATTTAATGTGATACACCACAAATATGCACAATCAATTATGTTACAATAAATAAAAGGTATCTAACTTTTCAAAGACTCAGCACTTTCCTTTAACAAAAACGAAACCAAAGACATACCAGACAGACGCTGCATGGACTTTGATTCTCTTTTTTATTTTTGCTTCGCTTGGATGTGAAGATGTCCTGTGTGACTGAGCCATCTCATACTGAAGAGTCAGCACTGTGGTTGCCGTTGAAAGAGCTGTACTGAGAACTTTACCATGCTCATCTGAAAAGCAAAGTCAGTGATTATGAACTTATAGGACAGCTGAAAGTAGTTAAATCATTTACTTGTAATACTCCCAAGATCTTAAAATGCTACAATATATAAAACACATTCAGTCTCTGCAGCACTTTTACACTCAGAGAACCCTCTGGAGTCTATGGGAGCTTTTCATTTAATCTCTTTCTCTCTCTTTTGTTGTAAGACAAAAGTATTCACAAGTAGACAGTTTCCTACTTTTGCCCTGCTCTTCCTGCTGGCCTTAGCCATGTGGTGGGGACGGCCTTCCTGGGCGTGGTGGCCTTCGATTGTCACTTCTGCGTGGTCCACCCTTGGCTCAGGGTCCACCTGCTGTCAGCTTGGGCAGCCTGGGGGGTCTCAGCCTTGTCTGGCTCCTGATGGTCCCCTCACTCCCAAAGTTGATTCATCTCTGAGGCTGCCAGGAACATCACCTAATGCCTCACCCGGTGCTGTCTGACAGGTGTCCTGTTCTTCATTTGCTTTGTCCTCCTCTGTGGCCTCATCCTGTTCTGCAACCAGCCTCCTCATGACTCTCCAGGAAAGACTCTGAGACCCCAGAAAACAGCTCCAGCTTCAGCAGGCCCAGGTGTTGGTCACCACAGTGTAGGTGCTGTTTGTGCTGTGCTTTCTGCCCAGTGACCTGGCTGGGGTCCTGATGGCCATCTTCTGAGGGCACAGGGTCTGTGCGGTCCTGCACCAAGGTGCCCACCTCCAATGCTGTGGACAGCCTCAGCTACCAGCACAGCACACTTGACCTCACTGTCCACAGCTTCTCCAGCCCGGCCCTCAGACTCTCCTACCACAGGGTCTTCAGTGCCCTCCAAGGCAGGAGGAGGGTAGTGGGGCCTCCATGTTTCCACCTCAAGGACTCCTATTCCTGACACAGCAAACTCCCCCAACTCCTATTCTGAGAAGAACTAGCTGGGATCTAAACAATAATTACCACAATTTTAGGATTCCAGAAGAAAAGGAACTCTTGAGATGCATGACAATGACCAGAACACAAACTTCGGCACTGCTGTGGCAGCAGGTGTCCTGTGTGTGTTTACCAGGCTAACCTTTTGCCACTTCTCTGTGCACAGTGGCAGAGCCAGCAAACTAGAGCTTCCTCTACGCACGGCTGTGATGCAGGGTAGTCACCAGACCAAAAGCTCCAGCAGCAACTGCAAAGCCACACCTGAAGCAGAGTGACCTGGAGGGTAAGGAAAGGAGCAGAAGGAGGCAGAAAGCTGGTATTGTTCTGACTGCCTGGTCCCCACAAGTCATTTTTGTTTTCTGTGCACATTACATTTCTTTTCTTTTTTGTCATTTTTTCGTGACCAGCACTCAGCCAGTGAGTGCACCGGTCACTCCTATATAGGATCCGAACCCGCGGCGGGAGTGTCGCCGCGCTCCTAGCGCAGCACTCTACCGAGTGCGCCACGGGCTCGGCCCTACATTTCTGTTTTTATAAAACTTTGCTTCATTTCTGTAGATTATACATTATGTAAAAGAGTGGAGTTAGCTCTCTAGTTCATTATAAGAAACACTTAATTGCTAAATCTCTCAAAATTGCCTCTAGAACTTTTTTTAAAAAAACTTTGAATATCTAATGCTTTGGAAACTTACTTTGCTTCCTCTCCTTGAAAAAAAATGATCACAGGACTTTATCGCTCCTGGAAGGAATACACATGTAGGAAATCAAATTGCATTTGAAATGAGAATTTTCATATCGATGCTGTGGCAAAAATGTAGAGAAGAGAACATACACAAGGCTGAATCTCAGCAGAACACCTTCGCCCGTGGAAGGTGGGCAAAGGGAGCTCAGCAGACCCCCCTGTGGAAGGTGGGCATGGGGGCTCAGCAGCTCCCCCTGCCCATGAAAGGCAGGCACAGGGCTCTGTAGATCCTCCCAGGGAGGGAGAGCAGGGCTTTCTTCCCTGGATGCTATGTCTTCGCATCTCATTCCTCATAAAATATGTCCCAAACTTGTAGCTCATGATGAGGACAAAGGATTTCGACACTCACTTTCCTTACTGTCATTGTTTGTTCAAACCCAGAAGTAAGGTGAGGGCCTTACAGGAAGCACTAGAATGCTGAGAGGAGGCAGGGTCTGCCCAGTGTCTACACTGGGACATGCAGCTGTGCCTGTCGGCTACCAGCAGCCACACCTGTCAACCTACCTGCAGCTGCACCTGTCCACGTGCAGACACCACTCTCTCCCCGAGCAGTATCACATGCTCTCTGTCACATGTGAGGTCAAAACTGATCACATCAGGTGATGGAAAATGGTAAAATCATCTCCCACCTCCAGAGCTGTTTGCCTGCCAGGTAGGTTTTTTATCAGAACCAAATCTGAAATTTAGGAGTATATTCCCCCTATTTTGCTAAGGAAATAGATAATATCTGCTTCACAAAGGGAGTACAATGAACATTGGGGGAATAAACAAAGAAAATAGAATTAATAGATCATTGAAGAGCAGCAAATTAGTATTTGCTGAACACTTAGGATGGCTCCAGCTCGTGCCAAATGCTTTATGTGCTATTTCAGTTAATCCCCATAGTGATATCATTTTGCAGAGGAGGAAAGTTGAGATCGGTCAGGTGATAGTTCCTGGGGAACATGAATTCTATCAGCAGTACTTTAATATTTTCTCAGGTTTTATTTTCTCTTAAGTGAATGGGATTTCAAAGGGCTTAGAAGGAAACCATGACCAGCTGAAGTTGTGAAATGTCTGAGTAAGATTCTCCGACGTGAGCAGATTCTGTGCTGTGCCTGCTTTCTTCCCCTCCAACTGAAATGGCTCCAGTTTTCTTCCCCTGATCTTAATGCATGCACAGTTTCAAATGCTGCTTTGCAAATTATAATGTTTAACAGAAGCATTTCCCACATTATGATAAATCCCCCATAAGCATTTGTTACATGATTACACAATAGTCCCTCTAGAAGATGTCTCTTAATCATTTTCCTGCCGTTGGGCATTTAGACTCACGTGTCTCATACAGGTGAAAACCACATGAAGCATCGTGGTCACCTGACACGTGGCGTAGCCATGTAGGCCTCGGGTGTGGTAAAACCAGCCCACAGCGACTCACTCATCTGAAAGGATTTGCAGGCCAGCACTGTGCACAAGGAAGTTACGGGAAACTACTAAACCTTCCAAGTTCAAGGCCCTCGGTGGATTTTTGCCTTGGCCTGTGCGTCTTTACTGCAGGAATGCTGTGGCTGTCGCACGCCCTCCTCCTCCCCCACTCACATTCCAGCCTGGCAGAATCCGCTGGGGTTGGGGAAGTCTCAGCACAGCGTTGCTGCCGAGACCCCCTCTCTGCCCTCCCAATGCCAAATGCAGCACAGCAGGCTCAGGGGACCTGGGAGCTTTTAGAAAACCCAGTGCCTCGCCAGCCAGCCCTGGGTGTGCTGATTCATTGGCTCAGAGGAAGGACCCAGACACAGGTATCTGTGAAGTCCCCTCATTAATTCTATTCACGTGCAGCCAGCGCTAAGACCCGCTGTGTTCATGGCTAAGGAGGGGCGTGTGGGGGCGACATCCTGGTCTGTGGCCTGTGACAAATCACCTGACTGATCTCAACTTTCCTCCTCTGCAAATGGAGATAATAAAACCTGCCTCATGGTATCACTACGGGGATTAAGTGGAGTAGCACATAAAGCATTGGGCACAGAGCCTGGCCTGTCGTCAGCACTCAGCAAATATTCACTTGCTGTTCTTCAATGATTGCTTAATTCTGTTGCCTTTGTTTACTCTCCCAAGCAGATCACAGACCCTGTGGGGACATCGTTTTTTGCTCACATGTCCTCAACACAGAGCCTGGCTCAGTGCAAACCACAATGACTGCTCGATGAACAGGATGCTGGAAAGTTCTGTTCAGCCTGGATCTGTCATCATCTCTCTGTCTGGCACAGCCCTTTTTGGATGCCTCATGACGATTCTGTCTGGCTTGTGTCGTTTCTCGCCTCTGTGATGCAGGACACGTTTTGTGCATTGGAAGGCTGCGGGTCACACGACGGCATTTCTCAGTGACCAGCCCCATCCTGCCAAAGAAGCCCATGTGGCGCGGCACCTGGATGGCCTTTCTCCTGTAAAGACAGGGATGACAAGATGACATGCTGCTTCTTGTTCTCCAACTGGTTGCCTCTGAGGAAGTGACTCAAAAGGAGGGTGTGTCCTCAGGACCGCGACTGTGTTGCTGCTGCAGCATGTTTTCACTTCTGTCTGGTGACTTGCTCCTTGCTGTGACGAAGCCAGCACACGTCCTGCTGCCACCTCACAGATCGCAGCCCTGCGTGAATTCTGACGTTGGGAAGGACAGCCAAGGGCCCAGATTTTACTTTACTTATTTTGGGGGGTGGCTGGTCGGTACAGGCATCTAGACCCGTGACCTTGATGCTGTAAGGTTGCACTCGAGCCAACTGAGGGAGCCGGCCGGCCCCGAAGGGTAATTTGGGTGATGAGTTTCTTTCCTTACTGAGATAATGCGACCATTGTTTTAAAATTCTGTTAATCATCATCTTTCCAAAATCTACTGAGCCTATGATTCCTCCTCAGCCATGTACAAGTCTTCCAGGTGCAGGGATCCTGCACGGAATGTTCCAGGCTGTGCCTTGGGAATTGCTGGAGGCCCTCCTGTGAGAAGTGTCGCAGCTGGCTGCCATCCCCTGCCCGTTGTCCCCGTGCTCCCCTCCTGTATGCCCCCACTGCTTCCCCTCCCCGTCAGTCCCTGAAGCTTGGACTGTGCTGAGTCATCTTGAGCCTGGCACACAGTAGGTGCTTAATAAATGTGTGGGACAAATAATAAGTAAATGAACAAATTAACCTGATTTAAAGTTAACAAATACTCTTTATTAATTATTTAAGGCTTGCTTTTTAAAAAATATAGTTGGAAAGTCTGGAGCCAAAAGCAAACAAAATTATACCTTAAAGAATCTTCCAGGAAGATGCTAATGCAAGCAAAATATGATAAGGCTGTTATTGGGGAAAGCTTTTCTCCTATATTTTCACAATCATTTCTGCCAGTAATTAAATCAACACTTTTGGTGTTTTACATGTGGGGCTACTGAACAGACTCGTGCTTGCCTGCGGGTTTGGTGGGGGCTGTGGGATGCTGGGGTGGCTCTCACAGGCTCTAGGATATCCCTGAGCGGTCGTGGGATCCTCAAACAATAGTCATCTTTGAAATGCCTCTTTTTTATGTGTGTGGGAAAATATGCATCGCATAAAATTCACCATTTCAACCATCTTTAAGTGTGCGATTCAGTGACACCGAGTGCATTCACACTGTTGTACAATCATCACCAACATCCATCTCCAGGACTGTTTCCACCTGTGAAACTGAAATCTGTCCCCATGAAACACAACTCCCATTGCCCCTCCCCACAGACCCTGCCGGCCACCACCCACTGTGAGTGCTTCATGTGAAAAGCTAGAGTATTCGTCCTTTTATGACTGGACTATTTCACTTACAACACTGTCCTCAAGGCTCACCTGGCCTGCAGCACGTGACATGATTTCCTCCCTTTCTAAGGCTAAATAGTATTTTATTGAATGTGTGCAGCACACTCTGCTTATCCATTCATTCATTAATGGACACTTGGGTTATGTCCACCTTTTGGCCGTTGTGAACATGCCGCTGTGAACGTGGGTGTATAAATATCTCTTGGAGACCCTGCTTTCAGTTCTAGGGGTGCAGCCAGGGGTGAAACTGCTGGGTTGTGTGGGAGTCCTGTGTGTAATTCTCTGAGGAACCGCTGTCCTCCACGGTGGCTGCACTATTTTATATCCCACCAGCAGGGCATGAGTTTCAATCTCTCCACATTCTCGCCAACACTCATTGTTTTCTGGTTTGTTTGTTTTATAGTAGCCGTCCTACTGGGTGTGAAGTAGAGAAATGACTCTTTGAGAATTAGAAAATGTCTAATATCTCCAGGGACTGAGAGGAAGAAATGTCTGCACCTGGGCCCTGGGCATGGGGCCACCGACAATGAACTTATTACGTGGCTGCAGTGTGCTCTCATCATGGAGTCAGCACCTGCTGCATCCTCTCCCTGTGGGCCCGCACCTGGAGTCACCTGCCACGTCCTCTCCCCTCTCCCCATGGGCCTGCACCTGGAGTCAGCACCTGCCACGTCCTCTCCCCACAGTCCTGCTCCTGGAGTCACCTGCCATGTCCTCTCCTCACAGGCCTGCACCTGGAGTCAGCACCTGCCATGTCCTCTCCCCACAGTCCTGCTCCTGGAGTCATCTTCTATGTCCTCTCCCCGCAGGCCTGCACCTGGAGTCACTTGCCGCATCCTCTCCCTGCAGGCCAGCTCTTGGAGTCACCTGCCACATCCTCTCCCCACAGTCCCGCACCTGGAGTCACCTGCCACATCCTCTCCCAACAGGCCTGCTCTTGGAGTCACCTGCCACATCCTCTCCCCACAGGCCTGCTCCTAGAATCACCTGCCATGTCCTCTCCCCGCAGGTCTGCACCTGGAATCAGGTGGGTGCAGCTGCAGTTTCCAGGGGCTGAGGGAACATGGGTGGGGGTGCTTTCTGCTCAGCCTGACACCTTCACTGAGATCCTCCAGCACTGGCCTTGGTGGCCCAGGCTGCCTTGCAGACAGCCTGGAGGAGCCTCAGGTGCAGAAGTGGCCTGGCAAGCGACTGGCTCAGTGTCCCTCCTTCATTTGCAAAGTATTGACAGGACCTGAAAACCCCCAGTTGAGGGTGCAGGGAGACAAACCTGTGCTTTAAAAGACAGGATCTACATGACACCTACAAAGAGCGTTCTGGGTTTGCTTCTCTGAGAAATGTTGCGTTCAAACCAGATGCAGACAATGGCAATGTCCCTTCATCTCACTTCCACATACAGTTTTTTATTACTAACCATAGCTTCAAAAATCCACCACTCATCTGAGGATGCATGCCTTGGAGCAGTTCACCTGTGCCCGAGACTCATCTCGCCAAGGCAAATGCGGTGCAGGTGTTCTAGGTGGGACTGTTCGGAGAGAGAGGAGAGAACTAAGTGAGGCTTATGAGCTAGGTTGGCATTTCTGGGAACGAGGATACAGAGTTAAAAAGATGGTCCCTGAGCAAAGAACTCACATGGTAGGGGTCTGCCATCACGCAGACCAAAAGAGCATAACATTTTCTGTAATTGCCACAGGTGGGCGTTGACAAAGTGTAATGGGGTCAGAAGCGCAGCCCAGGCCAAGCAGCCAGGGTGGCTCACAGAAAAGGCACTGGAGGCAGAGTTAGCACCCACTTCTGTGTCCCTGCACTAACTGCACAAATACAGTTGGGTGTGTAACCCCGTGCGGGCACTGGCCACGGGTGGTGAGCTAGACACAGCCCTGCCCTGACGATGCTTCACTTCCAGGTGGGGACACAGACTAAAAGGTGAAATACCTAGAAAGAATGGGTGGACAGACAGATAAATATGTGAGCTGCTGGGAGGCCAAGAAGAGGGTGCGGTGTTAGAGGACAATCGTCGGAGACCCAATTAGGCAGAGTGGTCGGCGAGGGCCCCACTGACGGATGCCCCAAGTGAGACTTTGTGGATGAGCACACGGGGTTCATTCCCCGGCGTGAAATAGAAGCAGGTTCGGGAAGTGGGAGGCAGAGCCGGGGGTGTGTGTGGGGGACACAGCAGGGGTCACATGGCATCGAGTCTAGCAGGAGCCCTGGGGAGAGCCCAGACTCTGGGCGTACATGCTGGGGTCCTAGGCATGCAGGGGGTTCTGCAATCCAGCGATGGTGTGACGGCCTGGGGAAAATCAGCAAATGAGCCTCTCCACGGGGAGCGGATAGATGACTAGTGACAGACAGTCCCACCGAGAAGGCTTTCCAGAAAGTAGAGGCGTCTGCAGAGCAGATCTGTGGGCCAGAGCAGTGCAGACGCTCAGCGAAGCCCAGCCCGCCCGCCCCCGCGAGCCTCTGCGGTCCTGAGAATGAGCAAACGCGGATCCTGCTACACCCAGTTTAGAGAGCTGGAAAAGTGAAGGTGCTTACGTCACACTTCCTTACCCTTTCTCCTGAAAGAGAAGATTTTTAAAAAGATGTAATCTGTACTCACCAGAAATTAACTTAAAAATTTTAAAACTACGATAAACTGGTAAGGAAATGTGATGTAAGCACCTTCACTTTTCCAGCTTTCTAAACTCCTAAATCATATGCAAATGTATATATTTACTCTCATAGGTATGTATTCATACACATATATACACATGCTATGACTAAAACAAATGAACAAATAAGCAAATACTGTACCTAAAAACCAAAATATAGGCAGTCCCAAAGTAAACAAAAACACTTAAAGAGCCAATCTACTATCCTATGAATATTAAAGGTAATAAGGAAAAAATGAACTGCAGTAATACTGCAGTCAGACTTTTTAAATGAATAATTATTCTAAAGATTTTGTAACATTTTTTTAGAAAATATAGTATAAGATTCTATTAATTTTATGAATTTGTTGTTTGAACTAAACTTTAAAATTTCCCTACTAAGACATACATGTGCACTTTGCCCTTTGACATTCTGGAGAATTGTGCAGGCACAGGGGACAGTGTGTCCTGGGGCCCCAGGCAGGTGGCTCCCACCATGGGAGGGCAGCAGCGCCCTGTGCCAGCAGACACCGGGTGCACACGCCACAACCCACCAAGCTGGGACTTCTGGAAATGCCTTATGATGCTCGTGCATGCATTTGTCACCACTAGCATGAAAAGGCATGTTCACTCATCATTTTACAGTCTAGATTCAGAAGTATGATGCCCAAATGTCACATTAAATCCAAGAATCCAGTTCATCTTTCAAAATAAGGCAGAAAACAATTCTAAATATACTAATTCTAAATATACTGCTCTGGACATTTAGGCCGGCTGGTTCTGGACACTGTGGTGCCACAGATAGTGGACTAGGCTGCAGGAGCATGTTGGGGTGCCCTGCAGGGAAGCATCCTGGGGACCCCAGTCTCACAGCATGGTCAGCCACGCCCCTGCCTGAGTGGCCTCTGGCGTCTTCAGATGCCCGGGGTGAAGCCGTGGCCTCTTCTCATGCCTGCTCTTCTGAAATGCTTAACCTTCCCCTGCATCTGAAGCGAGGGGTACGGCTGTTCTTCTGCCCACTGGAGGCTGTTTCCTCAGTGTCTTCTCCCCTCCTTGCACAGGAATGGAACTTCTGTGAGTCTGTTATTACTACATGGATGTGGACACATGCCCCCAGCTGAGGACACTTCCCAGACATTCTCTCACCTCACTGTAACCACATGACTAAGTTAAGGCCAATAGAGCAGGAGCAGAAGAGATGCTACAACTTTCAGGTCATGCCCTTAAACAGAAGAGGCCGCCTGCTCCCCCCTTTCCTGCTTTCTGTTGGTTGAATGGAAACGGGATGGATGGAGCCACAGCAGCCCCCTTGGACCAGGAAGACAGCCTTGAGGTGAGGATAACGGCGCTGTGTCAATCATCCTGCATCGTCTGCAGGGACTCCAAATTTGAAAATAAATAAACCAAGGAATAGAAAAGACACAATTCTTGCCTTTAGCTCTTATATGGTGTTAATTCTAGGCGTCAACTTGGTTAGACGAAGGAATGCTGAGAAACCCGGTAAAGGAATCTTTTCAGGTGTGTCCATGAGGGTGTTTCCAGCAGGGATTAGCGTGAGAGTCTGAGTGGCCTGGGTGGGAAAGACCCACCCTCAGTGTGGGTGGGAACCGTCCAACATGCTGGGGGTCCAGAGAGAACAAAAGACAGAGGAAACAGGTGAACCTCTCTCTCTCTCTCGATCTGCTGGGATACACTCTTCTCTCCTGTCCGTGGATATCAGAGCTTGAGACTCTTCAGCTTTTGGGTTCCAGAACTTACACCAAGGACACCATCAGCTTCCCTGGTTCTGAGGCCTTTGGACTTGGACTGAGCCACTCAACCAGCAACCAGTTTATAGACGGCCTGTTGTGGGACTTTTCTTCATAGCTACATGAGCTCATTCCCCTAATAAATCCCTCTCATATAAACGTATCATATTGATTCTGTCTCTCTGGAGAACCCTGACTAATACATATGGCTTTACCGAAATAAAGCATCAGGAAAATTATTATATTAGCAAGCACATCTCAAGAAAGCAGTTTGCAGATGTACATACTGGATCATGAAATGTGAAACTACATCACAGCAGATCACTCAGCTCTGCAAGCGTGCCCAGGTGAGGCTGGCCTTTATCTGCATCCTGCAGCCTCTTTGTTTTGTGAGATCCCTGAGCACAAAGATGGGGAGCACGTCAGGTTCTCCACAGAGCAACCAGCAGGATGTAGAAAGCATCAGTCGCTCTCCTCCTGGGGCTGTGATGATTCAAACAGTCTGGTGGTGAATGTAAAACACCAACGTTCTTCACCTTGTCCTGAGGAGATGCCAGGTGCTCCGGGACCTGGATGAGACAACAGGGGCCCCCTGCACTCGTGAGCCATGAGTACCCTGCTCATATGAAGAGGTGAGCAAGGGGTCCCAGCCTTCACGGGCACCATCTCAACTGCCACAGCTGTGGTCACCATCCTGAGGTCCCCGAGAAGAGAGGGACATCTGCATTGAATATGGGAGCAGCCCAGGGTTGGGGAAGTTCCTACTGCAGGAGAACTGGAGGGGGAGGAGACACAAGAACGAGGTGGGATGAGAAGGCAGGAGAAGCCCCCAGCTCGGGGTGGGGATCACAGACAGGAAGTTGACCACGAGAACCAGGGCATTAAGGACTTGCTCAGAGAGCGCTTCCCATGGTGGGTGGGGTTGGAGCCCAGATACTGCACAGGCTAAATAGATCGGTGTGGTCTCTCCCTGTGTCATCTTTCTGTGGGGATATACATTTGAAAAGCCTGAAATGGGAGTGAATATTTGAAACATAATGTATTAGAAAGGAGGGAACTATATAGAAATGAATTCTCAAGTATTTGAAATTAACTTTAATATGAAATATACTCTACCTCAGAAAAGTAGTCATGTGGGCTGAACTGTCCCTCGCCCCAAACAAATCATGTTGAAGTCCTAACCCCCAATACCTCAGAAAGTGAATATATTTGGAGATAGGCTCTTTAAGGAGGTGACAAAGTCCATGTGGCCTTTAGGGTGAGCCCTAATACAATTTGACTGGTGTCCTTCCAGGAAATTTGTGGTCTCAGAGAAAGTGGCTTTTGAGGACTCAACAAGAAGGCGGCTGTGTCTAAGCCAAGGACAGAGGCCTCAGGAGAAACCAGCCCTGCCCACAACTTTATCTTGGACTTCCAGCCTCCAGAACTGTGAGGAATAAATTTCTGTTGTTTAAGCTGCTCAGTCTGTGGTGTTCTATTGTGGCAGCCATAGCACACTAATACACTAGCACACCATAGGTATATACGAGGGTTCTTCGAGAAGTTCATGGAAATATTTGTATTATCTTTTAATTCTATTTTTCCATGAGCTTTTTGAAGTGCCTTCATATATTGTGTTTATTTAGCCCAGATTTTCTGTACCTATATCTCCAGAACGCCTGCAATTTGCACACATTATCAGAAATCTTTAAAGGATTTTAAAATATTTTATTTTTCTGGCCTCATTTAAAAACTGGTCTATCTGTCCTCAAAAGCAAATTGGTATGCAGTTTACAAGGCAACATTTAAGTGCCTATTATCAAGGTATGCAATTTTCAAGATATTACTTAACTGCCTATATTTTTACTTCTGCCAGGATTTACATATAGTAAAATCTCACGTATCCAGAAATAATTGATTGAGACCATCTTAACTACTTTGTAACAGGAACCAAAAAAAAATTGTTTTCTGGTCAGCACAAACAGACATGATTATATGAGAGTTCTTCAACAAGTTTGTATAAAAAAAGAATTCAAAGATAATATGAATTTTTCTATGAACTTTTTGAAGTACCCTCCTATATAAATGCACACACACGTACATTACACATATGTAATAAATATATGCATGTGTATATGATTATTTGTTTTATTAATAAAATACTGGTAGGTTCTAACTCATGACCCTACTACTACACATCTCTGACTGGTGCAGATAGCTGATTTCCCAACCAGACATAGTAGAATATGTCAATGTTTGCAATGAGTGCTAAGGAGGGATTAAAGGGGGATAAAGGTAAGGTCCAGGAGGAGACAGCCAGAGCCTGATGGCAGAGGAGATGGGGGAAATCAGTGAAAAGAAGACATGGGATTGTGGGAGAACAACCAGAGCTGTTTAGTGTAGGAGGAAACAACCCCACCTACCTCAGTGTCTCCTGAGGGTGTCAACACATCACAGCACCAAACACCTGTCAGTACCTGCCTGTTCTGGTGCCCAAGACAGCAAGAAAAATGATGCCATTTAATGGGCTACATTTAAGGAGAAGTAAAGTATGTAGTATATTTTAGAAGCATTTATATACAAATAGGTGAAATGGTTAAAGGGTTCTCACGTTAAGAAGTCAGCGTCACTCATCTGAAAATGTAAATGACGTAGAACAGCCCATGTACCAGCTGTGGCAAGTCAGCAAGATGTGCCTGTGTCAGCTTCCACACAAGCCTTATCTCCATAGATCATATCAGCGCATTGATCGGACTGAAAGAAGCATCTGAGTAACGTCTCTTTGGCTTTGATTTCTGGGGTCAAACGCTAAAAGAGTTGAAGGTAAGGAAGCCCCCTAAGTACCCTGCTCTCTGGGGGGTGGCTCCGCTGTCTGAACCTCAAAGCTGGAGACAGTTCTGGCGCCACATGCAGAACAGTTTTATTTTGCAAAGCTACCACCACACTTTAAAATACAGACTTTGAATCTTAAGACATCATTTTGCGTTTTATATAGAGACGTAATGAAAGCTTATGGGAATAATATAAAGTGTCAAATACATTTGTCAGGATTAAACACGTCAGTGTTTTTGCAATTCATGTCAGTACTCTTCTAATACGTTTGTACCTGAGTTGACATTTTTCCACTTACTTTCTTCTATTTATGTAGCACTTTAAAAACTTGAGTTCTATACATTTCTAGGAAGTTGAAGATTGTCAAAATCTGATTCCATAACTAACCCGACATTGGGTGACACCACTTTAAAATCAGTATCAGAAGCCAGATCACCCTAGCGGCACAGCAGCTGATTTGAAGCTCGTCATAAGCAGAGTCCTCAGCCACACGCTGTTCTTCAGCAACATGATGGAATCGGAACAAAAGTTCTTCCTATATTGTCTCAGTAAAGTGTTCTTCTTCTTTTTTAAAAAAGAATTCTATTTCTTAGAAAAAAATAAAAACATCTAACATCTACAACTGCACAGTAAACTCCAATTTCATTATGATTCATTCAACAAATGTCTATTAAACCACTTTTGTGTGCTGAAAACCACCAGGCACCAGGAGCACAGCTACAAGCCACATCAGGGCAGACCCCGTCTCCACTGAACCCCCAGCCTTACGGCCTCTTGAGGAGGGTTCCTCATTACAGAGAGCAGGTTCCCAGGAAATAAAAGCAAACTCTCAATTTCCTGATGGCCTGTTGCAACCTGAACCACCTTATCCATAGTGACGATTGTCACCAATGCATATTCAGCCACTTTCCCACCTTCCCACACAGCTTTCCAGCTCGTGAACCCTAGGCTTGTCTTCCTGCCACCTCTCACACTCTCATGTGTGTTAAGTGTGTCAAGGGGAAATGAGATAAAACACAGTCCAGTCAATTTTGCTACTTAGAATTATCTACAGTAAACATTTCGATAGATAAAATGTTAAAATGTTTGCCTAAAATGAGTTACATGAAGGCTTGTCTGTGTTTTTTCTGTTTGGGTTTGTATGTGTTATTATTTTCTGCTATCACAAGAAAAAAAAAAAAAGTGGTTTGTTTCATGAATATTTCTGAAAATTTTTACATTTGTAAACAATTCACTTTAATTCAGCATTTCCCAGAATCCATTTTGGGAATAGAACTTATGTAAGGTACTCCAGAGCCACAAACCTTTCTTTGTCAAGTACATGCGGGAAGTGTCCCCCAGCACCCCCGAGCAGAGAGTTATACAGCTGTGAGCACAGCGAGCTCCTGACCCTGCAGGAAAGACACCTGCTTACATTTGTTTAATTTCCCACGCCTACCTGGCCAAAGACTTTTTTTTTTTTTGCCTAACACCTATCAGCATGTCTCATGAGTGCTTTAGGGGTATCTGACTTCACACCTGCAGGTCACATAGTAAAGGATGACGTGTTGTCATTACCCACGGTCTCACTGGTCTGCCTGGAAATGAAGGCTTCTGAGTACATCTTGGAGCAGGATAAGCCCTGGGACTTGTGCTTTCTCCTCACACACCACAGGTCCTTCATGATCCTCAGAAAGTAGCTTCTGAACTTCTGACCGACGAATGCATACAGCACGGGGTTGAGGCAGCAGTGGAGGAAAGCAAGGGCCTCTGTGATGTTCCTGGCGTAGCTGATCAGCTTCACGCTGTCGCAGGATCGGTCCATACTCCCCACGGTGGCAGCAGTCACAAGAAGGACCATGTTATGAGGAATCTGACAAGCCAAAAAACGAGAACCACCGGCATAATTACACGGATGGCTTTGTGTCTTTTAGAATTCTGAGCTTGCACTAAGGTTTTGACAATGAATATGTAGCAAAAAATCATAAACACCAGTGGGATAAAGAAACCAAAGAGCAGCTCAAACACCAACATCAGCAGCTTCCACTTGATGGGCTCTGAGACGATGTCGTGCTTGGGCTCACAGACAGCACCCTCCTCTATTTTGTATTTCCGATTGAAGGTCAAAGTCGAGGGGGAGATTATGATTGGCCCTACCCACACAATGAAACAGATTGTTTTACTGTGTGGCAGTGTTCTGCATCGCAGCCGGAAGGACTTGGTGGCCTGCACGATGGCGATGTACCGGCCCATGCTGACGCAGCTCAGGAGCAGCAGCCTGCGGTTGAAGTTGACGGCGCAGATGCCTTTAATCAGCTTGCATGTAGCGTTGCTGCAAATCCACACCCCGGTGGCGTGATTCACTGCCCAGAATGGGAGAGTGAGCACAAAGAGTGTGTCTGCAATGGCCATGTTTAAGAGACAGATGTCTGTCATGGACTGGGCCTTCTTATAGAAAGCATCACCACCAGACTCTTGCCCAGGAGGCCGAAGACACATATCAAGGAGTAAGCAATCGGCACAAACAGCCCAGAGAAGCTGCTCTCCTCCTGCACGGAGCATGGTGCTGTGTCACCGTCTGAGTAAAACGAAGTGCTAGTTGACCCAAAATAATGTCCACTTGAATAGAAAATGTCACTAGAATTCATTGGTTCCAGGAAGACAAAGGAAGATAAAGTCAGCTGTAGTGCAATTTTCAAGTAGCCACAATTAACCAAACTTACAGTCTCTGCTGAAAATAAAATTGGTTCTTACCTCACTCATCATGGTATCTGATCTGTGCAGAAAACACAGGCCTGGTATAGAAACAGAAATGGGTGGTTCGACTCCTCTGGCTCCGCAGCAGAGATGACAGGAGAGTGGGCGTGAGTCTAAGGAGAAAAGGAAGCAAAATACATTACGGTTGACACAGGTTCCTGGAAAGCCAGAGAACTGAAACCGCAGCATGGCATCCCACATGAGCGCAAAGCACACCTCGGGCTATTTTATATAAATATATTCATCTAAAGCGGGCATCAGTAACACCTCTCTGTTAAGGACCATATAGTAAATGTTTTAATCTCTGCAGACCATATGGTCTCTGTCACAACTACCTAACTCTGCCTTTGTAGCTTGAAAGCAGCTATAGACAATTATGTAAATAAATCGGCCTGACCAGACTTGGTTGGCCAAAGTCTGTAATTTTCCCTTCCCTGATCTATAGTTTAAAGATGTTGATATCAGCAAAACTGCAGGTTTTGATCAAAACAAAAATCTTAATGCAAAATTTAATTACGTTTGACAAAATTCTACTGAGCAAAATTTATAGTCCTGGACTTCAAATAGTTTACAATATAGTTCAGTGATTTTTACTTATGTGGGCATGTGAAATTCTGGTAGAACTTCTTAAGGTTTGAATGTGAGGGCCATTTACAAGCTATACTGAATGAGATTCCCCACCTGGAAAGGCAGGAGGCAGGTATGCATATGTCTAACAGCCACAGAACTTTCCAGTGGACACTCCAGTTCACAAGCACTAATCTGCTGGGACAGGTGCATCACGATTGTCAGAAATCCAAGTGCAGGAAAGAAAGGGTAAGGGTGGCATGATTAGCACAGGCTTGGTGGAAGAAGCCTGACTTGTGTCCCTGGACAATGGTAGGCTATGAGCAAAACGTATGACAGAGAGGGGCAACCTCCCGCCGGTGACCGGCACTGCTCAGGCTGGGAAGGAAGCTAGAGCCGTGAGCTTGTGACCCATCCAGCTAAATCTCCTGGATCATTACCAAGCACCATTCACAGAGCACGGGACACGCTGCAGCATCAGCAGGGCTGAGGCAGGGGCTGGGCTCAGGAGACTGCCCAGGAGCCTGTGTAGGGCAGAGCTGGAGCCTTTGACAAGGGGCTTAGAAATCCACCCTTTGAAACAAACTCAGACGGGAAGAAAGAAGAGTTCTTTGCTGTTCTCAGACTCCCTCTTCTTCTTTTCTTCTTTTTTGGCATCACTTATCATCTTGCTTTATTTGCTTCCCATATTGCCCCCCAATAAAATCCACAGCCTGCATTAGACGTGCTCTGGGCATAACAAAAGCTTGTAAGGAAGTCTCAAAGGATTCATCTGATTCCAAGAATATGACTACGTTCCAGAACAAAGCCCAAAATTGTGTAAAGAACTGTTTTGTTGCAACAAAACCCAGCCCTCAATAATGTAAAATTCATGGTATCAGGCAACCAAACAAAAATTTCCAAACATTTACAGAAACAAAAAATGTGACCCATCATCTACATGAGGAAACAGAAAAATGACAGAGATGATGGAATTAGCAGAGAAAGATGTCTGAACAGCTTCTGTAAATATACTCCATATATTCAAAAGGTAGAGGAAAGGGTAAGCACAATGAGGAGAGTAAGGAAAGCTATAAAAAGACCCGAATAAAGCTTCTGTAGATGAATTAGACAGTATGTGATGTGAAAGGCCATGACTGGGACTAACAGTGGGTTAGCACTGTCCATATACCTGAATCAATTGTAATTCTGTACCTTAGCAGCAAAATCTGAAGGGTGAAACTATACGTATACACACACACATATACACATATATACCGTAGCATCAAAAACATGAAGTGAAATTCCTTATGCATACATCTAACAAAATTTATACAAGATTTATATGCTGAAATCTACAAAACGTTGAGAGAAGCTAAATTAAGACCTAAATTAATGAAGAGATACATCATGTTTGGGATTAAAAGATTCAATATTAAGATGTCAGTTCTTCCCAAATTGATCTATAGATACAATAAGGTCTAAATTAAAATTATGGCAGAGTTTTTGTAGAAATTGACAAGCTGATTCTAAAATCTATATACAAATTCAAGGGACTTGGACTAGCCAAAACAATTTTGAAAAAGAGAGTAAAATTGGAGGACTCACACTACTTGATTTCAAGACTTACAATGAAGCTACAATAATCGTGACATGTTACTGGTGAAAGGATAGATACATGAATCAATGGAACAGAACATAGAGTCCAGAAAGAGACCCACATATAAATGGTCAACTGATTTTTCACTAAGGTGCCAAAGGAACTTTGGGGTAAAGAACAGTCTTTTAAATAAAAGAACAACTGGGTATTCATATACAAAACTTTGATCCTTACTCCTTACCTCACACCATATGCAAAAATTAACTCAAATGGATTACAGATCTAAGTGTAAGAGCTAAAACATAAGACATCTAGAAGAAAACAGGAGAAAACTTTTGTGACATAAGGAATACAAATTGCAAAAAGCATATACTTGGTTAGAATTAAAAACTTTTCTTTCAAAGATACTTAAGAAAATGAAAAAAAAAAACCACTGAATGAGAAAACAATATCTGTAAAGTTATATCTGATAATAGGCTGTATCCAGAATACACAAATAATTTTTGCAAGTCAATATCCAAAACCAACTTCAGCCCATACAATGTGAACATCTTGGGTGCTGACATTTTAAAACCTTGGGTTTGCTTTTTGGAAACAGACCTCTGGGCCTAGCATAGGACTGGCCCTCAATGTATATTTGTTGAACAAACGGATGAGTCGATTGACAACAAATCTGTTTCTCCGTGTGAGTTTTGTCATTTCATTGTTAAGACAGGAAGCTGGTTATCAAGGACCGTCTACTTTTCCTGTACAGCACTTCAACCTGTTTCTGTTTCATAAACCTGTGCCCAAGAAGAAGATGCAGAATGTCGAGGATGGCCTCCTAGGGAAGAGTCCCACACCACATATTGAAATTCCCATGTGCTGGCTAAAGAACCAGTTGCATTGCTTTAGGGTCACACTTTGGGTTTAGAGATGTGACGACAAAGAACTAAATTAAATAAACTGAAATGAAGTAAACAGTAAATGCATTTCAATGAAGCTCTGTGCTTTTCGGCTGGCTTTGCGAGATGAGAAGACACAAGACCAAGACCGTGCTGCACAAGCTCAGCCTGCTAGGGCACCTTACCCCGCCTCTGACACGTAAGGACATGAGGACATGATGTCATGAGGACACGTGGCAGATTGTACGAGGCCACAATGAAGAAGTTACAGTGAACTTTATCTCTTACGGACGTGTGTCTCTGTGTGTGTCTATATGTGACATATACACATACGTGAGACATATACACGCATACGGACATACGTAAAAATCATATGTCGGTCGATTTCCTCATCTGCAGCTCTCAACTATAAGTGAGCCTCAGCTGTTCTGTCTGCTTCAGTCGGTCAGAAATCAATATTTAAAGAACTCATATTTCAATAAAGACGGGTGCATTCCACCATTTGAAAGGAGAAGATACGTATGGGCCTCTGAGGACGTAATCTTTCTCCTTTTTGAAGCTGCCTTGTTTGTTTTTTCTTAAAAGACATAGGCCTCCCTCTGCCTAGTCTGTGTCTCTGTTTTGTAACCCTGGGCCTTGCCCCCTTTCCTCTGGCAAGGGTACAGTGACGCGAGGGGGTACACCCGCCCACCACGAACAGTACCGGCAGGGCCTGCTTTGATGTCTGACCTTCACTTCTGCGTGATCGTGACACCCTGGTGTGGCAATTCCTCCAGGAGGGTGGAGGTTTGGCCGCTAAGTTTCTGTTCCCTGCCAAGTGCTGCGGGAAGGGCTTTCTTCCCTCGTGTCCCGCAACTTTCCCGCGTTCTGTCTCTGACCTTCTGTCCACCCGTTATTTCAGCTGTCGTCAACGGTCAGAGGTACCTTTGGAAAGCTGACTTGAGTGCTGTCTCTAAAGGATACAACCTGAGGTCGGCTGTCTTCAAACCAAAAGAGATTCCTCACCTCAACCCAACTCTGCTGGGACTTTGATCTCCACCTTCCATGCTCCAGATCTCTGAGGAATAAATTGATGTTGGATATAAGCTACCCACACTATGGTACTTTGTTACAGCAGCCTGAACTGACTCAGACAGAAGTGACATCCCATCACTTGTGCTGTGTTCTCCTGGTCAGAAGGAAGTGGCTAACCACTTAGTGCTGGGAGCCATTCATTGGGCAGGCTGCCACCACATAGGCCGAGGTAAAGCCCATGGGACTGATTCTAAATCTCATAGGAAGGCAGTGAAAAGTTTACTAATAGGAGATGACAATACCTGCATTTAATTTCAGTGTGTTATCACTGCAGGGGGGAAAAAATAACCCCAGAAAACCTGTTCACAACAAAGGACTTTCCCAAGATTACACTGCTGGAACTCAGGCCTCCTTGAATTGTATCTCATGCTATATTTCACTCTTTTTTGTAATTCAAATATCTCCATGTATGTGCAGTATGTACATTTGACACTGTATTCATTCCCTTTTGTGTTGCTCTAACAGAATACCTGGATCTGGGTAATTTATAAAGAATATGAAATTTATTTGCTTACAGTTTCTGAGGCTGGGAAGTCCAAAGACCGTCTGGTGGTGGTGACAGCAACCCAGGGGTCTCGCATTGCAAGATGGTGGAAGCAGAGAGAGGAGAGAGCAAGACAGATTTTTCTCTTCTTTTAAAGCTCTCAGAACCACACCCCTGACCACCATCTTTAATCCATTCAGCACAGTCCCACAATCCGATCCCCTCCAAGGCTCTGCCTTTCAATTACCATAACAGGATTTCCCACCCTTTTAACAATCACAGTGGGGGCTGTTTCTAATACATAAAATGCGGGGGATTCAAGCTTCAATGACTTTTGGGGGGACATAATTCAATCCACTACAGACACCAACCCATGAGTTTCCATAAGATTTATCTCATATACACCTCATGAATTTCGTAGGAATAAATGCTTGCATAATCCCCATTGGGCATGTTGGGAAACTGGGCAGGTCTTGAAAGACATGATATCCTGTCTTGGATCACAGAAATGGTGAGAAAAAGCAGATTCTGACCAACTCCTGCCTTGAAACCTGGGGCCCTTGCTGCACACCCAAGGGGCTGAGGGAGTGCTGTGTTTGCACACTTGTGTGCAGTTAAAGAGTTGACATGGGGGAAGAGGGTGAGCAGTCGTCAGCCCAGAGAGACCACTGGGTAGATCATACTGAAGGAAGGACCCCATGTCATGGAATCTTATAGGAAGTGACCTCACTTCCTTAGTGATGGACCGCAAGAGAACTTAGAACTCTGGTAACCGTGCAGCTCACTTGGCAAGCAACTGCCAAGAGAGAAAGATGGATTCAGGTAGCATCCCGAGTTTTCGACGATCTCACTTCAGGAATTCCTGGAGAGAGAGCCTGTGGAGACGATGGAGACGTTGGTTCCGTCCTCTCCTCCGATGCCTGTGGCCGTTTGGCAGGGGGCACCCCCAGGTAACACAGGGCAGCCCAATCCAGGACAGTCCACACATGTGATCCCATCTGGGCAGTTTTTCACCAAATTCCAATCACCGTGTGTGTGTGTGGGTGTGTGTGTCTCTCTGTGTGTGTGAGTGTGTCTGTGTGTGTGTGTGTGTGTGCCTGTGTGTGTGTGAGCAAGTGAGAGTGAGAGACAGAGAGAGAGAGAGAGAGAGAGAGAGAGAGAGGTCTGTCCACGTCTCACGTAGTGGCTGGCAGGATGGGAAAGTAACTGTGAGGGACCAAGTCTGCATCCTCAGAAGTAAATTCTTCACCTCTAGCTGTTATCTGGTTTCCTCCCTGGCTAGAGGTCCATGCAGAGGCTTCTCTGTGCCTGATCAGGGGGGCAGAATTTCTAGTCGGGGTATCTCCCATGGACACAGGCAGGAGGCTGCTGACTCTTATTGGCCCAAATGCCGGCCACTCTCATTACAGAGCTCCACGCAGGAGATCACCGAGGAGGTGTCTGATGGGTCCGAATACCCCATCTCCCTGGACAAGGGGCAGGCGCACCATGTCACCCACCAAGGCCAGCGCTGGTCTAAGGTGAGAGCAGGCACAGAGAGGTCTCCACCGAAAGGAATGCAAAATGACCAGAGTGGGCCCAGGACCCTGACCCAAATATGGGGACTCCCCTGGAAACTATACTCAAGCGTTCCCACTGGAGTGACCCACAGTCCCACTCCCACAGGAATCTGGCCTCTAGTACTACCCACTGGCAACTCGCTTAGGTGCAAAGTCCCTGTTCTCTCACTTGCAGGACTATAAGAGTAGGCACTTCTGTGTGGTTTCACTCTACACTAGGCCGTGAGTATCTCTGCTCGTTGCCACTCTTCTTACTGTTTTAGCTCCCCACCCCAGGTGTCCTGTGCAGCAGTCAGCCCCACTGCCTCCCAGGTCGCCTCCAAGACTTACAAACCATCCCCCTTATGGGGGAGGGGGGTGTTCACACACACAAAAAAGAGAAGTCACACAAAAAAGGGGGTCCGGCTGTTCTATACATTTGTCTGCAGTGGGTCATCTTGCAGAGCACATCGCTGGAGCCCCACCAGGCCGGCAGCTGTGCCCTCCCATGTCTTCATGTTTTCCTGTAACAGAGGCCATTTTCCCTGGCAGTTCAGTCTCTCGGTGCCGGTGGAACATGACACAGTTCAGTTGTAATTTCCACTTCAGCCGCGCTCCAGGGAACATCTTATGTGTGCCCGACAGGCTGTGTGAGCTGGCTAGGGATGCCGTAACACAGCGCCACACACTAGAGGCCTCTGACAACAAAAATATATGTTCCCACAATTCTGGAGGCTAGAAATTTGATGTCAAGCTGTTGGCTGGGGTGGTTTCCCCTGAGGTCTCTCTCCTGCGCTTGGAGACGGCCACGTTCTATACCTCTGTTCACATGCTCTTCTCTACTGCTTCTCTGTGTCCTTACCACGTCTTCCTGTGACGGCCCCTGTCACGTCAAATCAAAGCGAACGCTAACGAAATTACTCAAACTTAATTGCCTTTCCAAAGACCTGTGTCCTACCGCAGTCATCACCTTATGCACTGGGTATTACAACATCAATTGTGAATTTTAAGAAGGGAATACAGTTCAGCCCAGAACATATACTAATCCCCTCCTAAAACAGCCTCCGGGGAGAGGGATTCCTGGGTGAAGAGCTATGCACGTGTCAAATGTTGATAGCTAAAGCCAGATGACTTTCCAAAGTGATGTAGCAGGTGCATGGTCAGCAGCAGTCTCAGAACGGAGCTGCTTCCCTGCCTCAGCCTTTCCTGGGTGTTTACATTCTTTTCGATATTTTTTTCCCGTCTGGAGACCTTGTGGCAAATAAGATGACCATTTGTTTTCCTTCATTTGCAACCTCGCAACGGATACGTCTCAGTCACAGTCAGCCACTTACCGCACACTTGGTCTTTCTTTTTCCTCAATCATCTGCTCAGATCTTGGCACTGCAATGGGCTTCCTCCTGCCCCAGAAGCTGCCAGCGTTCCCACTGTGTGGCATCTGGGATCAGCGTGGCTCTCTCTGATCTAAATGAAAGGAGCACAATTGTGTTGTTTAAGTTGTGAGGGTTCTCTTCAGGTGTCTTTCTCTGCACACAGTCTCCAAAATGGGGAGGAAATGAGGTTCCCACCGCCCCCTTCCTTCCCATGCCAGCAGCAGACCAAGCCCCTGGGAGCTCAGTGGGAACCTGCAGCCACAGCTGAGGACAGTTCTCAGCGCCGACCTGTGTGCTGTCGAGCAGCCACTGACATCCAAATGCCTGTGTTTCCTGTGGCTACAGTGGGAGTCATTTTTGAGAACTCACCGGGACAGTGATCTCTAATACAGGCTACTAATACAGGCACTTAGTTGCTCCACAGCTAACAAACCACACTGAAGATACTGCGAAGGTACTACTTTCTTAGTTCTTTTCTGTCCAGCGCCCCCATGTCAACTTTTGCTTTGAGAGCCTATAATCTTTTTCACGACGGAAGGTTGTTTCAGAGTCTGCACCCATAATCAAGTTCTTTAGGTTTGTCTTTGGGACACAAATTGGTGTGTCTCTTGGAGGGTTTCTGGGTGAGCAAGACATCTCTCAGACTGCAGTTGCAAGGCTTCAGAGCTAAATTTCAGGACTGTTTCATTTAAAGCAAGGTCCACAAGTTAGATTGCAGGGACACAAAGTTTTTCTTTCTTTCTTTTTTGCAGCTGGACTGTATGGGGATCTGAACCCTTGATCTTGGTGTTATCAACACTGCACTTTAACCAACGGATTTAACCAGACAGCCCTTGAGGGACACAAATAAATGTCTCCTTCTGAATCCCTATGTGAGCAAGACTGCTCTCAAGCCACAGCTGAGGTGCTGAGCCACTCTTTAGTGAATTTTAGGGTGTGATGAGTAACCTAGATCACCTAACTTGCCTGTGTGTGTGTGAATGGGTGTGCATCTCTCTGGATTCCTTGTGGAGGCAGAACTGTTCTCTGATGGCAGCTGAGTGGGACTGGGGCTGAGATTTGGTGCCATTTCAGGATCTACTGCGGGACTGATGTTGGAAACCTTGTTTTGGTGCACATACAGGTGAGTCCCCAAGCTGTTTTATGTGTGGGCAGCATTGCTCTCAGGCTACAGTGAGAGGGCTGGAAGAAAGATTCAGAACTAATTTGGGATCTGCTGTGGGGCTATGGTTGGCAACTATGTTCCAGGAACTCAGATGTGCCTGTGTCAATTTGCGTCTTACGGGATTCAGTCTGATCTCAGACTTCAGTCAAGAGGAGCTGGAACTGTTAGTGTTGTTTCAGGACTCACAGAAGAGACTTTGATTGGTAGGCCTGTCTCTTGAGTCATTAGTGTGCATGACTTCCCCCAGGATCCTTGAAAGATGGTTTTGATGGAAGGGCCAGGCCAAATGGGTTTGTGGCAAAAGCCTGCAGGAAGACTAGGCCATTCAAGCCTGGAGTTAGGACTACAGTGGTGAGTCTAGTACCTGAGTGCATGTCTGCCATCTCAATACAACCCTTCTAGGTCTTGTTCTTTACCAGAATTTTATGGACTCTTACCTGGATTCCAAGGTTCTTAGAAAGGCACTTTCTTTTTCTCTTCCTCAAATTGACAGATAAAATTATATGTATTTATTGGGTACAATGTGATGTTTTAAAGTATACACTGTGGAATGGTTAAGTCTAGTTCATTAACAAACATATAACCTCACATAGTTATTAATTTTGTGGTGAGAAAGCAAACATCTAATCTTTTTGTACTTTTTAAGAATACAATATATAGTCATTAACTCTGGTCACCATGCTATACATAGATTTCTGGAAATTTTTTCTCCTATATAACTGTAATTATGTATTCATTGACCAACATCTCCACAACTCCCCTATCCTCTAACCACTCTGGCCTCTGGTAATCACCATTCTACTCTCTACATCTATGAAATTAATTATTTTAGCTCTCCAGTATGAGTAAAATCATCCAGTATTTTTTGTGTGGCTGGTTATTTCACTTAATATAATGTCCTCCAGGTTTATTCATGTTGTCAGAAATGGCAGAATTTCTATTTTATGCCTGAATAGTATTTAATAATGTACATATACCACATTTCCTTTATCCATTCATCTGTTGACAGACAATTAGGTTGATGTCATATGTTGGCTATAGTAAATAATGCTTCAGTAAACATGATAGTGGAGATAACTTTTTAATAAAATAAATTTTTTGGATATACACACAGTGCTTGGATTTCTGGATCATATGGTAGTTACATTTTTATTTTTTTGAGGAAACTCTACACTATTTTCCATTATGGCAGTACTAATTTACATTTCCACCATCAGTGTGTAAGGGTTTCCTTTTCTGCACATACTCACCAACACTTTTTATTATTTTAAAAGTCAACTTTTATTTATTTATTTTTTAAATTTGCTTCTGAGTTTAAAAAAATTATTGAGGCATAATTGATTATACATATTTTTGGTGTACAGTGTTGACTATCATTTGTGTGCAATATTTGATGATCAAATCAATATTGTTAGTATATTATTAAAAATTGTAATTATTCTTTGTGCTCCTTACCCAATTTTTTTCCTAAACCCCTTCTTCCTCCCCCTTTGCCACTACTAGTAATGTACAAACTACCAAGACTGAACCAAGGAGAAATAGAAAACCTGAACAGACCAATAACAAGCAATGAGATTGAAGCAGTAATCAGCAGTGTCCTAAGAAAGAAAAGCACAGGACAGCTGGCTTTACTGCTGAATTCTATCAAACCTTTAAATAGGAATTAATTCCAATTCTCTTCAATCTATTCCAAAAAATTGAAACAGAGGCAACTTTCCCAAACTCATTCTATAAAGCCAGCAGAACCCTAATACCAAAACCAAAGATGCAACAAAAATGAAAATTACAGATCAATATCTGATGAACACAGATGCAAAAATTCTCACAGTATAATAGTGACCAGAATACACATCCGAAAAATCATGCACTATGATCAAGTGGGATTCATCTCAGGGATGCAAGGATGGTTCAGCATATACAAGTCAATAAATGTTATACACCACATCAGCAAAATCAAGGACAAAGACTGTATGATTATCTCAACTGATGCAAAAAAAATCATCTATTTTTGACAAAAAAAATCACAAAATTCAACATCCCTCATGATAAAGGATCTCAGCAAATTAGGTGTAGAAGGAGAGTATGTCAACACAGTAATACCCATATATGACAAACCAATCACCAATATTATCCTGAAAGTGGAAAAACTGAAAGCTTTGTCCTTAAGAACAGGAAGAAGAAAAGGATTCCCACTATCACCACTTCTATTTAACAAAGTATTGGAAGAATTAGACAGAACAATCAGGCAAGAGAAAGAAATAAAGGACATCCAGATTGGAAAAGATGAGGTCAAACTGTCCCTGTTTACAGATGACCTAATTATGTGTGTGTGTGTATATATATATATATAAATTATATATAATATATATAAATATATAAATATATATTTATATATGATATATATATAAACAATTTTAGCAATGTTGCAGGGTACAAATCAGCACACAATAAGTCAGTAGTGTTTTTATACTACAATAATAAACTAGCGGAAAAAGAAATCAAGAAAGCACACCCATTTACAATAGTCACCAAAAAAATTAAGTACCTAGCAATCAATTTAACCAAGGAAGTGAAAGATGTCTTCAATAAGGATGACATAACATTACTAAAAGAAATTAAAGAGGATGCAAAAAGGTGGACACAGTCATTATTTTTGTCTTTTTGCTAATACCTATTCTAACAGGAATGGGGTGATATCTCATAGTGGTTTGAATTTGCATTTACTTGATGATTAATGATGTGAGCATGTTTTACATAACTGATGGCCATTTGTATGTCTTCTTTTGAGAAATGTTTATAGAGTCCTTGTGCCAATTTTTTTAAACCTGATTATTTAATTTCTGCTATTGAGTTGTTTGCATTCCTTTTCTAATTCAGATATTTACCTCTTATCAGATGCTTAGTTTGCAAAATTTTTAAATCATTTTTAGGTTTTTCTTCACTCCATTTATTGTTTACTTGGCTGTGAAAATCTTTTTACTTTTATGTAATCTCATTTGTCTATTTTTGCTTCTTATGCATGTGCTTTTGAGGATATTGGCAAAAAAATTATTGCCCAGAGCAATGTAATAGATTTTTCCCTGTTTTATTTATTTTTCTCTAGTAGTTTCATAATTTTAGGTCTTATATTTCAGTCTTTAATCTATTTTGAGTTGATTTTTCTATATGATGAGAGATAATAGTCTAATTTTATTATTCTACCTGTGAATATCCAGTCTCCCAAGATAATTTATTAAAAAGACTGTCATAACTCCGTAGTGTGTTCTTGTCATATTTGTCAAAATTCAATCATGTGTAAATGTGTGAATTTAATTCTGGGTTCTATATTTTGTTTTATTGGTGTATGTGTCTGTCTTTAAGCCTGCACCAGGCCATTTTTGTTACTACAGATTTGTAGTGTATTTTGAAGTCAGGTAGTGTGATGCCTTGAGCTCTGTTCTTTTTGTTTAAGGTTGCTTTGGCTATTAGTAGGCCTTTGTGATTCCATATATTTTTTAATATTTTTTGGCTATTTCTGTGGAAAATGTCATTAGTATGTTGAAAAGGATTGCATTGAATCTGTAGATAGCATCTTGTAGGATAAACAATGTAACAGTATTAATTGTTTTAAATTTATGAATACAAAATATATTTTTATTTATTTGTGTTTTATTCAAAGTTTTATCAATGTTTTCATTTTCTGTGTAGAGATCTTTTACCACTGTGGTCAAATCTATTCCCAAGTTTTCTTTTCTGGAGCTATTGGAAATGAGTTTCTTTATCTAGTTAGTTGATAGTTTTCTGTTAATATAGAGCTAAGTAGGCATTTCTCTAAGGAAGATATCCAAATGGCCAACAGACATATGAAAAAATGCTCAACATCACTCAGCATCCGGGAAATGCAAATCAAAACCACATTGAGATACCATCTAACCCCAGTTAGGATGGCTAAAATCCAAAAGACTATGAACTATAAATGCTGGTGAGGCTGCGGAGAAAAAGGAACTCTCATACATTGTTGGTGGGACTGCAAAATGGTGCAGCCTCTATGGAAAATGGTATGGAGGTTCCTCAAACAATTGCAGATAGATCTACCATACGACCCAGCTATCCCACTGCTGGGAATATACCCAGAGGAATGGAAATCATCAAGTCGAAGGTATACCTGTTTCCCAATGTTTATCGCAGCACTCTTTACAATAGCCAAGAGTTGGAACCAGCCCAAATGCCCATCATCAGATGAGTGGATATGGAGAATGTGGTACATCTACACAATGGAATACTACTCAGCTATAAAAACGAGTGAAATACTGCCATTTGCAACAACATGGATGGACCTTGAGAAAATTATATTAAGTGAAACAAGTCAAGCACAGAAAGAGAAATACCACATGTTCTCACTTATTGGTGGGAGCTAAAAATTAATATATAAATTCACACACACACACACACACACACACACACACACACACACAAACTGGGGGGGGGGGGAAGAAGATATAACAACCACAATTATTTGAAGTTGATATGACAAGCAAACAGAAAGGACATTGTTGGGGGGAGGGGGGAGGGAGAAGGGAGGGAGGTTTTGGTGATGGGGAGCAATAATCAGCCACAATGTATATCGACAAAATAAAATTTAAAAAAAAAAAAAGAAAAAAAAAAAAAGAAACACTACTGATTTTGTATGTTGATTTTGTACCTTGAAACTTTACTAAACTGTTTTATTAGCTCTAAAAGTACATTAGTGGAGTCTTTAGGGTTTTTTTATATACAAGATCATGTTATCTGCAAATAAGGATGATTTGACTTCTTCCTTTTCAATTTGCTTTTTTTTTTCCCCCTAATTGCTCTAGCTAGGACTTTAATGTTGGAAAGATGTGGGAAAAGTGAACATTTTTATGTTTTACCAGATACTGGAGAAAAAGCTTTTACCTTTTCTTTGTACAGTGTAGTGGATTGAATTATGTCCCCCCAAAACTCATTGAAGCTTGAAATGTGTCCCCCAAATTTTATGTATTAGTAACTTAGCCCCCACTGTGACTGTCAAGAGGGTGGGAAATCCTATTATGGTAATTGAAAGGTGGAGGCTTGAAGAGGTGATTGAATTGTAGGACCATGCCATAGTGAATGGATTAAAAATGGTGGTCAGGGGTGTGGTTCTGAGGGCTTTAGAAGAAGAGGAGAGTCTGCCTCTGTCTCTTGCTCTCTCTGCTCTCTTTGCTTCCATAACCTTGCAATGTGAGATGCTTGGGTCGCTGTCACCATTACTGGATGGACTTTGGACTTCCCAGCCTTGGAAACTGTGAGAATTAAATTTGTTTTTCTTTATAAATAACCCAGTTCCAAGTATTTTGTTATAAGCAATGGAAACGGATTAATATAGAAAATTGGTACCAGAGAAGTGGGGTATTTCTTATAACAAATACTTGAAAATGTGGCAGCAGCTTCAGAACTGGGTGTTAGGCAAAGGTTGGAGGAGTTTGGAGGACTCAGAAGAAGACAAAAAGATGAGGGAAAGTTTGGAATGTCTTAGAGACTGGTTACACGGTGGAGAGCAGAATGCTGATGGAAATATGGACTGCGAAGACCATTCTAAGGAGGTCTCAGACAGAAATCAGAAGGAGTTTATTGGAAACTGGGGCAAAGATCACCCTTGCTGTGAACTGGCAAGGAACTTGACTGTGTTGTCATGCCCTAGGACTTTGTGGAAGCTGGAACTTAGGAGTTGTGAACCAGAGCATTTGGCTGAAGAAATTTCTAAGCAGCAAAGCATTAAGGGAGCTGCATGGCTACTTGTGACAGCCTACACTGAGTTATGGCAGCAAAGGTACAATGTAAAGCCAGAATATAAAAGGGAAGCAGAGTGCAAAGGTTTGGAAAATTTGCAGCCTAGCCATGTAGTAGAGAAGCAGAGGGTATTCAATGGTACTAAGAAGATTAACTCAAAAGAATGAGATTATCATGAGAGAGGAGAAAAGGCACTGAAGGCATTGCAGAAGCCTCTGGGACCAGCCCCTCCATCACAGGCCCAGAGGCCTAAGGAGACAGAATGGTCTTGGGGAACAGGCCTGAGGCACTCTCTACAGGCTTGCTGCTTAGGGCCACCTCGGGGAGCTGCTTCCAGCACCAGCACCCCAGCTGCTTTGGCTGCTCAAGGCTTGGCTAAATTGGCCCCAGGTATGGCTAGACATGCAGCTTTGGAAAATACAAGCTGAATGCCTTGGCAGCATGCACCTGTTGTTAGGTCTGCAGGCTGGCAGAATGCCAGAGCTGGGAAGGCTTGGGAGCCTCCACCCTGATTTCACAGGATGTGTGGAAAATTTAGGGGGCCCAGGAAGAGATCTGTCACAGGAGCAGAGTCACCACATAGTGTCTTCATTAGAGCTATGCCAAGTTGAAATGTGGGGTCAGAGTTGCAGCAGAGAAACCCCATCAGTGCCATGCCTAATGGAGCTGTGAGAGAGGGACTGCCATGGAGACCCCAGAATTGTGGAGCTACCAGAGTGGAACACCAGCCTTGAGAGCTGAAGTGTGGCGTGAGACCAGGAAAGCCATGGGAGCAGAGCTGCCCAAGAACTTGTGGGCCCGACCCCCACACCAGCATACAGAAGAGGTCAAACATGGAGTCAAAGGTACTTGATTCACCAGCTTTGAGATTTAATGCCTGCCCTGTTAGGTTTTGGACTTGTTTGGGACCTGTTATCCCTTTCTTTTGGCCTATTTCTCCCTTTTGGAATGGGAATATGTACCCTGTGTTTGTCCCACCGTTGTATCTTGGAAGTAGATAACTTGTATTGATTTCACAGATGGGACTTTGAACTTTGGGCTTTTGAGTTGAAACAAGTTAAGACTTTGGGGATGAAATGAATGTATTTGCATGTGAAAAGACATGAGTTTTGGGGGGTCAGAGGCAGAATATAGTGCATTGAATTATGTCCCCCGAAAACTCATTGAAGCCTGGATTTTGTCCCCCAAATTTTATGCATTAGCAACTTAGCCCCCACTGTGACTGTTAAGAGGGTGGGAAATCCTATTATGGTAATTGAAAGGTGGAGCCTTGAAGAGGCAATTGGAGTATAGGACCATGCCATAGTGAATGGATTAAAAATGGTGGTCAGGGGTGTGGTTCTGAGGGCTTTAAAAGAAGAGGCAAGTCTGCCTCTCTCTCTTGCTCTCTCTGTCTCTCTGCTTCCATAACCTTGCAATGTGAGACCCCTGGATCACTGTCACCATCACTGGATGGACTTTAGACTTCCCAGCTTCAAAAACTGTAAGAAATAAATTTGGGTTTTTTTTTTTTTTTAATAAATCACCAAGTTCCAAGTATTTTGTTACAAGCAACAGAAATGGACGAATACATACAGCGAGCTGTTATCTGAGTTTGTCATATGTCATTTTTATCATGTTGAGGTACAATCACTGTATACTTCATTTGTTGAAAGTTTTTATCATGAAGTGATGTTGAATTTTGTTAGTTAACTTCGGATTTACCTTTTTCTCCCTTCTACTTCTTCAAGATGCTTAAAATTTGGCATCCCTAGATGCCAGAGCCTATTTTTGATTCCTCTCACACAGCACATAACTTTCTGAGAATAAGCCTTCCCAGGAGTGAGGGACCTAAATGTCTACCCGACATCATCAATGCTTTCAGATGAAAGGTTTTTTAACCAAAAGAGGGAAATGATGACAAACAATCAACTCTGATCAGGTCAGCTGTCACTATCCTGTCAGTGACATGGATGCAAAGATTACTTAGAGACCAAATACTTGAAAGCAATCAGAGGCCCGGAGGGACTACAGCAAACTAACTCCCACAAGAAAGGAGGAAGTAGATCCAGCCCCACGCTTGGGCTTGTCTTGGCTTTTATTGTAATGTCAAGACCTTGGCTAAGGAACAAGCTGAGCATAGTATCAAAAGAAGTACGGAAAGGAGTGTGTGAACAGGACAGAAAATGATCTCAGTGTTCCCTGCTAATGAACCAGAACATCGTCACTTTTTCCAGCATGTGCTGTTTCCAGCATGTGCTGTTTCCAGCATGTAACGTTCTGATCCTGTGCACTTAAGGCTTTTGTCCTTTGTGCACTCCCATTCTAGTCAGGCCCCTGTGTCCCACAGCCAGCTAAATTATAGAGCCTTGGGAGACCTGAAATAAGTCAATTCACCTGTCCTTGAGAGTGTTATTATAAGACTATCTTTACTTAGAGTCAGTCAGCATGGCACCAGGGTGTCATAAATTAATCGAAAATAATTCTGATTCTTCTTACCCTAGATCCCTGCATGTAGGATGTAAACCAGTAACATTCCTAAATCTATAAGTCACGTACAACCACTAGAAGAACCAGTGAAGTACTCGAACAAGGCTGTCTTCTCTCTCTCTCTTTCTCATCTGACTTTTTCTCTGTCTTGTTATTATAAAATGCTAAGCTCTGCTGGCCCTCTTCAGAGTGCATTTCTCAGGGTAACTTGGCCTATGCATTTTCCCAGTTGCAATTGTCATAGGGGCTCGATAAATCCTATGTTTTATATGTTTGGCATGAGTTTCTTCTAGGTCAACAATGTCTACCTAAAAATAATTTTCCAAATATCTTCAGCAACTTGTACCCTTGGAGTTTTGCTAAGTTAAAATAAATGGTAGATACTCATAAAATACACACATCATTTTCAAATAAAATAAAATATTGACAAATTAGTTGCTAAGCATATTTTTACCTACTTTGGCTTCTTATTACAGAATAACTAAAGATATCTGAGTCTGTTAGCAAACATACCCTGTGCCCCATTGAAAAATTGTACTATAGAGAAACAAATTCTTCTAAAAATTATTATTCATAGCTTTTCCAATCTACAGAATGGTGGTGTGACAGTTTACTATGGCTTATATTTAGTTTTTACTGCAAATTGGTAAGAGTTAAAAATTCTAATAATGTGTAATAATTGAAATTACCATAAGCAATATATGAGGCAGGACAGAGTAGGCACATGCCCCAGGGAGGCTGCTCGTAAATGTTCAGACTAGATCATCCAGGGCTGGAGCACCAGGTGGGACAGGAGGGACAGAGGTCAGCCATTGGGGGGTTGCACACAGGATGAAGAGGATGGAGAAGGCAAGGAGCACATGTGTCTCTCTCTGGCAGAGGTGCCCGTGCACTCTGGTGCATACCTTCTCTTGGTAATAAAGCCCTATCATGTTCCATTTCTCTGTCTTCCTCTTCCTTTCCTCTTTCTGGTCCATGAAAGATTCTTCTTTCATTGATCAAGAACCTGGATATACTGTCTGGTAACGATATGTAAAACACCTATATATTTAAGGAAAGTAAGACATATTTTCGAGTGAAACTAGGAGGAATGAACAATTAAGATTTGTTTCTCTTAACAGTTTGTTGAGAGAGAGAAAGACTAATTTTTGTTCTACTGTTGAATGACTGGTTGTTCCACAATAAGAAAGAGAAAAGTATACAACAAAACTGGACAGATATATAAAACTTGCAGAAGGTTTAAGGAAGGGAAATCTTGAAAAAAAATTGTATGTGTGATCAAACTGGCTAAGAATTGAAAGGAATTATTTTTAAGTATTTTTCTTAGTTGATTATTAATATTAAAAGTCTGCTGATTCAAAACTAGAATTTTATTTTATTTAAAATGACAAAGTCTTCTTGGAGTTTTGGTCTGTTCTTAGTAAGAAATTGTGAAAGGTTTTACTTTACTTTTTAAGTAACTGAACTAGGAAACAAAAATTCTTTGTTTTATTAAGGAAAATTCCTGTGTTCCACGTTGTGTTCTTAGATCTCTGATTACTTAGGAAAACTGAGTTCTTTTATTAAATATTTATTTTTTTCCCACAACTATGTAACTTTTTGTATTTGTCATTGAAATATTTTAACTATTGCCCTGGTTAAATGACTAAGTATTGGTTTACAGTGTACCTGTGACTCTGGTATAATCAAGTGACTTAAACTGTATGATATTATCCACAGACTTTGCAAAGTCATATTCTAAATTAAGTTCTTTTTTATTTTTAATGATTTGGGGGAGTTTCCAGAGGGCCCCTGGAATACCGGAAGAAGTTTTTGCTCTCTCTGTACATATGAGAGGAAAAAATGTTCAACGAATTTGGCTTATTTTATATGCTAAATTGTGGGTGAAGCATTGTCAAATAGTAAGTAATGGTAAACCTTTTTTAAAGTCTTGTTTTTACATATATATGTTATTAATATGAGTGTTCATAAATTGTATAAAGCTTCTAAAAATCTGATATGTTTAGGTATATTGTAATCAGTCAAATTTTTGATTATTATTTTTGAATGTCATATACCACAGAAATAACCAAAATTTCTTCTAAATTGTAATATTATATGTCAGATATTTACCATTGACCATTTTAAGACATTTGTCATCCACAGTTAATTGTTTTATGGTAATGATTTTCTCAAAGCTTTTGTAAATACTGTGACTTCAAAAAGATTTATGAAGACTGTGACTAGTATAGTATTCTAATAACTTTAACATCATACCATCAGTCAGGGGAAGAATTTCTAGAACTCTAACAAAAATCTGATTGGTCCTGGAGCTATTAACCCAACATCAAGCAGGACAAAAATTAATTACAAGGAACTGAATAAACTGATTTGGAATAATGATTTCTTTTAATTATACTTTTATTTTAAAATTTCTGATTTTTTTTATTATAAGCTCTCTATGGCTTACTTTAATTTACAAAGTTTACCTTTGTGAACAAAGATAAAGCAATTACTTTTCCTCTGTACCTGATTTCTCTAGAATTTGAAAAACATTAGTGAGTATTATTTTATAGTAATGAAGTTATTTGCATAAATATAATGAAACTCTGTGCTTCTGACAACAGCACATAATTAAAAACATCTGTTATATCACCAAGACTTTGGCTGGAATGTTATACTTGAGAACGTGTATTGAACCAAATATGATCAGATAGTTTTAAGGAATGACGTCTAACTTTATTGAGTTTATTGACTTTAAGTCAATAAAACCTCTTGGGAAAAAAACTGCACTGGCTCCTGACATTAATGGTTTTCCAGCCTTACATGAGTCCTAGAAATCTTAAAATGTATTTGTCGGCCCTCAAGAAGAAGGATTCACTCCAAACTATAAATACTGCAGGCAAATTCTGATGCCAAGTCCTCAGCATGGATTTCTAATCTAACGAGACTTTCAAAGGTTTAAGCAAAGCATGTATGATTAATAATGAGCCTTACTGCAGTTATGTAAATAATCAGACCATGTTTAATAATAGTAGATATATTTAAAAGGACTAATTAGTCTTACTGTGATTATCTTGGTAGATAAAAATTATACTTTAGTAGAAAACTATAGTGTTCCAAATATAATATTCTAGTCTTGTTTATCATCTTTGTGATTATATTATCTATCTACAAACTACTCTATTCCTGAAGCCCTACATGGTAGGCTGGATCATTTGATATGAATTTCATAGAACAACCTTTATACATGCTGACTCATGAACCTCTCAGGGAATTTACTGAAATGTCCAATGCTGTAGCCAGAGACATTTAAACTGCAAACCAGGGAAACGTGCTTCAAGCTCAAATCTAGAAATCTTGACTAACTCCCCTTTAGATTCAGAGTCTGTGTTTATACTTTGTTATAGCCATTAGCCTTTGTTTTCCTTATTTGTTTTGTTTTGTTTTTTCTATTTGACTTGGTTTGTTGCAACTGAGGCTAAACGTCTTACATGAGTCTCTATGTATTATTTTCATAGTCACCATCGTGTTCTTCCCTGTGCACTTTATTCTCCCAAGAATCGCAAACGCATGTTCACAGCCATCAATGGCATGCCAAATGGTCTCATTCTGTTTAGAATGACAAAAGGAAAAACAATGTTTCAATAAGCCTGCCGTTGTGACTTATGAGTTGCCTGCTGAATCAAAGACAAATAAACCATGATGGTCACAGAGTGGCACTTGTGTCTGAGTTTGTGTCAATTTCTCATAAGTGAGAGGTTGACCAAAATAAGGAAAACTGTTACAATAGTTAACTGGGAGCCCATCAGCCTGAGATGACTTCAACACCTTTGGTTTTTACCTCAGAATAACAAAACGTAATTCAATATAAACAGTAGAAGAAAATTTACAGTTAACCAATTAGAAACTGTCAACTAACTTCAAGCTAAGATCTTTCTCCTTTAACCAATCAAATATGGTATTTGCCTTGGTCCTCTGAACACCTTATGAAAGTTTTTTTGTTTTGCTTTGTTTTTGGTCGCCTCTTCTGGAGGGTACTGAACTATCTGTTGTCTAGTGCTGCTGGATTCATAAGTCACTAAATGCTCTTACAAACTCTTTATAATTTTCATGTGCTTACGTTTATCTTTTAACATAATGCAGAGATGAATATGTGTGGCAGAATTCCAAAAATATTTATCAACTCTTCAATATAAATTTCATATAATTTTCACATTGTCAAAACTATATTTGAGGTTTTTATTTCTTTTTAAAAAATATTTTATTTTATTTTATTTTGTCAATATACAACGTGGTTGATTATTGTGGCCAATTACCAAAACCTGCCTCCCACCTCCCTCTCCCCACTCCCTCTCAACAATGTCCTTTCTGTTTGCTTGACATATCAATTTCAAGGAATTGTAATTGTTATGTCTTCTTCCCCCCCACCCCCCCACCCCGGTTTTTTTGTTTATTTATTTATTTTTAGCTCCCACAAATAAGTGAGAACATGTGATATTTCTCTTTTTGTGCCTGACTTGTTTCACTCAATATAATTCTCTCTAGGTCCATCCATGTCATTGCAAATGGCAGTATTTCATTCTTTTTTATAGCTGTGTAGTATCAATTATTTTAAAAATGTAAAATCTGTGCTTAACTCACAGGGTTGAAAAAATAGGCAGAGTCATAGTCACATTTAGACTTTAGGGCATAGTTTGCAGTCATGTGACACCGATGATGACATAAGACAAATATTTTTTAAAGGGTGGGGGTTTGAAATGAGGATTTAAGAACAGGTGTGATGTTTGCACCAGATGATGTGACTTAGGGAAACACATACATACACAAAAAATAATCCAAACCAAAATCTGTATTGCTCCTCTTAGAGCCCAGGCTGGATTCTAATGTTTGTTCCTTTTTTTCCTATGGCCCTCACTTTACATTTTTTCAGTCAGTGACTTTAGTGGAATATGGAACATGTCTAGATATATGAAACACGGTCAGCCATTCCATACATGTGGCTTTGGGAAGACCAGAAACACTACCCCAGAGAAGGAAGGGCCCTGAGCCAAGCTATGGCCCAGAAGTTGACCTTGAGGGATGGTGCCCAGGCAGGGATGGCCAGTCCTTGCAGATACATCGCTTTCTCTGTCCAGTGAGGAAGCCATAGGGGGGGGTCCTTCTTATGCTGGGTGGGTCAGCCCTAAAAGTGCTTTCTCTTGGTTCTGCCATTTCAGAAATCACTCGATGCCCTAATAAAGTGGATGGCATGATAAAGCTCAAACCTCTTCAGCTCCTTATAGGAGGTCATGTTGCTGTGGGAGGCACACCAGAATGTGCTGGCAGTGCAGGAACTAGGCTTGAAAAGAGGATGAAGCAGCATCAGCAGAAGCACAGTCTGGAGAACAAGGTGAAGGCCCCACCATCTGGGCCTCCCAGAGGGATGAGAAATTGGTCAAAACAAGACTGTCTGCCCTGAGGGCTCAACACAGAGGCCTGTGAACTCAGACAGGGTTCAGATGCAAAGAGAGAGAACTTTTACCGTATTTTACACCAGAAACAACAACAACAATAAATAATTCAAACAGATCCTAGACCCAAATGTACAAACCAAAGCTATAAAATGAGTGAAGATGAGAAAAATGAGGTTTGCTTGTGTTCATGGGACTGAATGGACATAGCAGAGATCTCTTGAGCCAGATCCCAGCTACATGATGGGTTCCTGGAATGAAAAATGTCTGTACGAGTGTGCAGAAGAGGGAGACTGAGACTGGGGCGTGTGGAGCAGCTGCCTCTGGCACTCACCCCTCGCCACAGGAGATCACAAAGTCTTGGTGGGGAGACGTACTCAGAGTCTGATTTCAAGGATGGCTGGTGATGACAGTGAGGAGCAAGTATCATGGGATGGTGTAGCTAGCAAGGGACTGACAAGGTACACTGGGTGTCCCTGAAGAGTCCCATCTGACCTGGGTCACATGGGGTGTAAGGAGGGCAGGGAAGAATATTCAGACAGAGAGAAGAGCCCAAGAACCTGGGGTGAAGACAGTGACAGCAGTGACATATTTGGTGCCCCTATTGTAAAAAAGAAAGTCCCAGGCCTGTCCCCGGCACCTGAGCCTCAGTTCCAGCAGCTGGGACTCCCTATGTCATTAACACTCTGCGAGCTCTCCTGGCTCACTTCTGCTTCCTGTTGTTATTAATGAGCTCTTAGACCAACTGAGGCAGCGAGGTCAAAAGGAAACACTGAAGTTTTACCTGAAAAAGGCCAAATATTTTCTGACGAACCTGAAAACCAGGTAGGACAACCAGAACCCCCCAAAACAAAAGGGGATGGCCTGAAACTCATATTCAAGGCCACAGCCAGCCTGCTTAGAAGCCTAGGGGTGTTCCTAGAAAGCTGAAGATGAAATTTTTGCCTCTAACTATGAAAGGAAGGAAGGGAAGACTGAAATAATACATTGAACTTTCAGAAGGAGAGAACATATCTGTGATCAGTAGAAGTGGGAGAGTGGAAGGGGAGGAGAGTTAGGGGGAAACTGGGTAATTACACAAAGAATGGTTATGATTTGTAATGCTGGGCATGTTATATACTGATCTGATCATCACATATTGTACACAGATACTAATAGTCAACTCTGTACCCCATAAATATGTATAATCAGTTGTTTCAAGTGTAAAATAAATAAATATCAAAAAATCTATACATAAACCAGTATCAAATTTCTTCTGCTTGCTCTAATTAAAATTTATTATGCATCCATAGAATTTTTTTGAACTTTATTCCATGCATTTGATTTTCTGCTTTTCAAGAGATTTTCTGCTCCTCCCTCAAGGGGAAGAGATTGTCGTATCTTACAAGGAGCTGCTTATTCTTCATAGGCTGAATCTGTATTGCAGAAATATTGCCTTAAATTTAATTATTGTTTATGCTAGTTTGTTTTTTTTAATTTGTACCTGAGCGAAACAAACTGCTTCAGATTCATTCACTGATTTTATATAGATAAGACTTCATGAATAAGACCCCAAAAGTACGGGCAACCAAAGGAAAAATAAACAAATGGGATTATATCAAACTAAAAAGCTTCTGCACAGCAAAAGAAACAATTATGAGAGTTAAAAGACAACCAACAGAGTGGGAGAAAATATTTGCAAAATATACATCTGACAAAGGATTAATATCCAGAATATACAAGGAACTGAAACAACTTTACAACAAAAAAAACCAAGTAACCCAATTAAAAAATGGGCAAAAGAGCTAAATAGGCATTTCTCAAGGGAAGATATACAAATGGCCAACAGACACATGGAAAAATGCTCAGCATGACTCAGCATTCGGGAAATGCAAATCAAAACCACACTGAGATACCATCTCACCTCAGTTGAGATGACTAACACCCAAAAGACTGTGAATGATAAATGCTGGCGAGGTTGTGGAGAAAAAGGAATTCTCATACATTGTTGGCAGGACTGCAAAATGGTGCAGCCTCTATGGAAAATGGTATGGAGGTTCCTCAAACAATTGCAGATAGAGCTACCATATGACCCAGCTATCCCACTGCTGGGAATACACCCAGAGGAATGGAAATCATCAATTCAAAGGTATACCTGTTCCCCAATGTTCATCACAGCACTCTTTACAATAGCCAAGAGTTGGAACCAGCCCAAATGTCCATTATCAGATGAGTGGATATGGGAAATGTGGTATATCTACATAATGGAGTACTACTCAGCTGTAAAAAAGAATGAAATACTGCCATTTGCAACAACATGGATGGACCTAGAGAGAATTATATTAAATGAAATGAGTCAGGCACAGAAAGAGAAATATCACATGTTCTCCCTTATTTGTGGGAACTAAAAATAAATAAATAAATACAGAAATAAACTGGGGGGAGGGTAGAATACATAACAATTACAATTCCTTGAAGTTGATACGACAAGTGAACAGATACGAGGTTGTTGGGAGGGAGGGGGGAGAGGGAGGGGAGAAGGAGGTTTTGGTAATGGGCCACAATAATCAACCATTGTATATTGACAAAGTAAAATAAAATTTTTAAAGAAGAAAATGTATTTTACTGTACATTAAATTTTTAAAAAATCTATCTACATGTATTTACCTAAATTAAGGAAAAATACAAGTTGAGATATTTAAGACTTTACTAGTTGATGTAATATTTTCACAAACCTGTTAGATCGTAAATTACCCATGCTATAATATTTCCTTATATTAAAAATATTCCTTTGGGGAACTATGGACTATTGAGTGTTACAAAGCAACTGGGTACTGGATATACTCTTCCGCACAAGGCAAAATTGTCCCTGCCATCGTGGTTCATGGAATTTTACTTTTTATAGTCAGTGACTTTAACTCATGGAATAATGATATTTAAATGAAAGGCATTAAAAGTGATAAAACGTAGAACAAAAAGTATATGGTGAAAATTCAGGAAAATGGGCCATTTTAAAATTTAAACACACTTAATCTTTTTAATTTTTATTTATTTTTTATTGGTTATGAATATTCTTCAGATACAAAGCTGAATGTCACCCTCATGCCCATGATGTGAGGGCCAGATTCATACTGGCAGCATACCCAGTACCACAGATTGCATTTGTACCCTATGTCCCCCACCCAGTTATCCCCAGCCTCCCTCTCCCTCCCCCTTTCCTCCCAACGCTACTTTGTACCCCAAGGAATGTTCTCTCCCTCTGTAAGTCCAAAGCACTACTGTGGTCTTTCTTTCCTTCCTTCTTTCTCTCTCAGCTCCCACATATGAGTCAATACATGTGATATTTATCTCTATGTGCTTTGCTTGTTTCACTCAATATAAGTTTCTCCAGGCTCATCCATATTGTTGCAAATGGCAGAATTTCATTCTTTTTTTTGGCTGAGTAGTATTCCATTGTGTATATATACCACAGTTTTCTTAGGTTGGTTTCATGTCTCGGCTAATGTAAACAGAGCTGCAATGAACATGGGAGTGCAGGGATCCCTTCAACATGATGATTTTCATTCCTCTAAGTATATACCCAGAAGTGGGATTGCTGGATCATATGGAAGACCTATCTGTAGTTGTCTGAAAAACCTCCATACTGTTTTCCAAGTGGTTGTACTAATTTACAGTCAAACCAACACAGTAGGAGTGTTCCCTTCTCTCCACACCCTCACCAGCATTTGTTGAATTCAACATCTTTTTGATTATAACCAGTCTAACTGGCATGAGGTGATATCTCAATGTAGTTTAATTTGCGTGTCCCTGATGACTAATGATGTTGAGCATTTTTTAATGTACCTGTTGTCCATTTGTATATCTTCCTTTAAAAAATGTCTATTTAACTCCTTTGCTTATTTTCTAATTGGGTTATTTGTTTTTTACTGTTTAATTGCTCGAGTTCCTTGTATATTATAGATATTAATCCCTTATCAGATGCATAGGTTAGCAAAAAACTTCTTCCACTCTGTAGGTTGTCATTTCATTCTGTTAATTATTTCTTTTGATGTGCGGAAGCTTTTGAGTTTTATATAGCTCCACTTGCTTATTTTTTCTTTTGCTACTTGTGCTTTCAGGCTCAGGTTCATAAAGTCTGTGCCCAGACCTAGTTGCTGGAGTGTTTCACCTACATTTTCTGTTAGTAATGTTACAGTTTCACATCTTATGCTTAAGTCTTTAATCCTTTTGAGTTGATTTTAGTGTATGGTGACAGGTGCATACCTACTTTATTCTTCTGCATATGGATATCCAGTTTTCCCAGCACCACTTTTTGAAGAGGAATCTTTTCCCCAATGTAGAATTTTGTTGCCTTTGTCTAATATCAGATGGCTGTAAGCCTCAAGGGTGATTTCTGGGTTCTCAGTTCTACTCCACTGGTCTGAATGTCTATTTTAATACCAGTACCATGCTGTTTTGGTTACAATAGCTTTGTAGTATAATTTGAAGTCAGGTAAAGTTAGGCCTCTGGCTTTATTCATTTATTTTTTTGCTTAGTATTTCTTGGGCTATTTGGGGTCTTTTGTTGTTCCATATGAAGGGTAAGATTATTTTTTTTCTATTGCTGTGAAGAATGTCATTGGTATTTTGATGGGGATTGCATTGAATCCATAGATCACTTTAGGTAGTATAAACATTTTCACAATATGAATTCTTCCAATCCAAGAGCATGGAATATCTTTCCATCTTTTTGTGTCTTCTTTAATTTCTTTAAGAAGTGGTTTGTTGTTCTCATTGTAGAGATCTTTCATGTCCTTGGTTACATTGATCCCTAGGTATTTTATTTATTTCATTACAATTGTAAATGTGCTTACTTTCTTTATTTCTCTTGCTGTTAGTTCTTTATTTGAATATATAAATGCAACTGATATGGGGGCATTTTTTTTTGTATCCTGCAATGTTACTAAAGTTATTAACCAGCTCTAGGAGTTTTTTGATAGTCATCAGGTTTTTCTATATATAGTATCATATCATCTGCAAATAGGGAAAGTTTGACTTCATTTTTTCCAATCTGGAATCCATTTATTTCTTTCTCTCAACTGATTGCTCAGGCTAGTTCCAGTACTATGATAAATAGAAGTGGTAAGAGTGGGCATCCTTGTCTGGTTCCTGTTTTTAAGGGAAAGGCCCTCAGTATTTCCCCATTCAGAATGAAACTGGTGGTGGGCTTGTCATAGATGGCTCTTATTGTTTTGAGATATTTTCCTTCTATACTTAATTGGTGAGAGTCTTTATCATAAAGGGATGTTGAATTTGGGAAAATGCTTTTTCAGCATCCACTGAGATAATCATACGGTCTTTGACCTTGAGTTTGTTGATGTGATGTATTACACTGATTGACTTTCATATGTTGAATTATCCTTTCATCTCTGGGATGAATCCCACTTGATCATAGTGTATATATTTTAAATATGTTGCTGTATTCTGATTGCTAGGATTTTTGTCAAGGATTTTTGCATCTAGGTTCATCAAGGATATTGGCCTGTAATTTTCTTTTTTTGTTGTGTCTATCTAGTTTTGGTATCAGAGCTATGTTTGCCTTAGATTGTGTTTGGGAGTGTAGTTTCTGTTTCAATTGTTCAGAATAGTTTGAAACAGGATATCAAAAAATTTCTAGAAACTAATGAAAAGAAAAATACATCATACCATAACCCATGGGATACTGCAAAAGCAGTGCTAAGAGGCAGATTTATTGCAATAAATGCTTATATCAAAAGAACAGAAAGACTTCAAGAAAATGACCTAACACTACACCTCAAGGAACTTGAAAAACAACAACAATCCAAACCTAAAGGTTGTAGATGGAAAGAAATAATTAAGATCAGAGCAGAGCTAAATGAGATAGAGACCCCCAAAACAATAGAAAAGATCAACAAAATGAAAAGGTGGTTTTTTGAGAAGATAAATAAAATAGACAAATCATTAGCTAGGTTAACAAAAAAAGAGAGAAAGAGAAAATCCAAATAAGAATCAGAAATGAAAAGAGAGACATTACAACTGATACCACAGAAATACAAAGAATCATTAGAGACTATTATAAACAACTGTATGACAACAAATATGAAAATCTGGAAGACATGGATTAGTTTCTAGACACATACAAACTACCAAAACTGAACCAAGAAGAGATAGAAAACCTGAACAGGCCAATAACAAACAAGAAGATTGAAGTGGTAATTAGCAACCTTGTATCAAATAAAAGTCCAGGTCTGGAAGGCTTTACAGCTGAATTCAATCAAACTTTTAAAGAAGAATTAATACCAATTCTCAGCCTATTCCAAACAATTGAAATGCTTAGTCTTTTTTAAAGAAAAAAAGTCAACTAATACCAACATGTAGAAATTTTCCCTATTCTCACAGAACTATCACTTTTATGGACATAGATATTTACATAAATAGATATAGATATTGACTATATTGATATAGATATACATAAATAGATACACATATGTGATGTGTTTCAAATAAAAGTTGAATCATACTATTCAAATTGTTTCATAACTGCAGATATATTTCAATTTTTAAATGACCATATGAAATTCATTAAAATGAATGTTTCATAATTATTTGACCATTCCCAATTGATTAGCTTTTTTGAATTGATTTCAGTTTCTCAATATTACAAACATTTCTCTATAAATTTCCTTCTATTTTTGTGCCTTTGTGCAATTAATGTTGTAAGTACCCTTCACAGAGATAAAATTGGACTGCCAACTGGTTGTACTGCTTGGATTCAAAAGTATAACTTTAGGCACACAAGTAACCCTTTGACCTTGATCTCCTTACCCGAGAAGTAGATAATTATGTGGGCCATGGGAATTTGAAGGCTTGATGCAATAATGTAGATAAATTTCAAAGACAGGGTTAGGACAGTGGGCAGCAAAAGAAAGTTCATATCACAAGAAGCAGAAAACTCTCATATGTTTTCCAAATTTTCTACAGAAGTATGTATGCCTTGTATTATCAGAAAAAAAAAATACAAAAAGAAAAAAAAGCCCACCAAGGACTACTGCTTTAAAAGAAGCACTGGGCTGGCCAGTGGCTCACTCGGGAGAGTGCAGCCCTGGGAACACTGAGGCCGTGGGTTTGGATCCTATATAGGGATGGCCGGTGAGCTCACTGGCTGAGCGTGGTGCTGACCACACCATGCAGAGGGTTGCGATCCCCTTGCCAGCATAAACCATAAACCATAAACCAGACCTCTCTATGGGGTCAGGGGCATGACTCCTTCCTGGGGTCTCCCACACTCAGCCAAGGCCCCTTCTACAGTGGTCTCACCTACCTTCCTCCCACGTGTGAATGTTTTCACATGTTGCTGACAAAGGAAGTGATGAAGTAACCAGTCATCCCACCACAAGAACTAAAATCCTACAGCTCCCTCTCCAGAAATCTTTGAACAGATATGGAAATAAATGGGTACATGCACATTTATGTTTGGCTTTTGGGTGGCATTTTAGTTTGCATACATACTGGTCAATGTCATGGCTAAAAAAACAAACTAGCTAGAGGTTACCATGGTAGTCCACTTTCTGTGTTTTTGGATGAGCAGGAGGTCAGAGGGGAATGTAAGGCTGTTGGACTCTTTCTCTTGCAACTCAGCAGCATCTCTGATCTTTTCTTCCTTACCCATCTCCTTAAAAATGTCTTTGACTGAAACCTCATCCTTCTCCTTTCCTAGGCCTTTGTTTGTCTTGTCATAACCCATAGAATGAAAAACAACAGGGATCAACACAAGAACTAATATTTACTCATAGGATTTAATCCCATCAACATGAAAAAGAAACCATAACTAGTCCAATTTACGGGTGAGGAAACTGGGGCTCAGAGAATTAGTAACTTGGCCAAGATCTCTGAGATAGAAAGTAGTAAGGTCCAGGACACAAATCTAGACCTTGTAATTCCAGAGTCTTGAACAAATCACTATGTCTACTGGCCTTGGGATTAACCAGAAAAAAGTTTTGGATGTAACCGATTGTATTCATGTGCCCCACTGCATTGGCCATGTCATAAGGCTTGTAAACCCCTGTGCATCTAAGTCTGGCCCATATTGACACTCGATATGGTTTTGATGGAGTCCTAATTCATGGATTTTCTGAGCACACACACTGTTCAACATCCAACTCTTTATAGTACAGTTGGGAAACTGAGGCCTAAAAAGAGACTAAGACTGGCCTAAACCACAGGAGGTGGGCAGAGTCCAGAATATTAGGTAGGGCTCCACCTCTTCCCATCAGGATTTTTTTCTAAAAATGAGAGTTGTTAAAAACCTAAAAGACCCCTGCCCACTCTCTCTCCACATAGGGATATTTTTCTTTACTCATGCCCATATAAGTGTGTGCACACACGCGCGCACACACACACACACACACACACACACACACACACACACACACAGTAAATACGATGGAGGTGGAAATAGAGGAGAAGCAAACACTAAGAAAGTAACGGGGGAAGAGATGGAGGCAGCTCTGCTATGGGACAGTGACATCCATTCTGGCTACGTGCTGAGGGGCCCAGAGCAGGAGCAGAAGTATCCAAAAGATTCCCAGGGTTGTGCCTGGGCCAGGGCCATCACCAGCACAGCTGTAAAAGGACTTAACTGAAGTCCTGAAGTCTACTAATGTGGGCATCTGGAATGAGTATGAGCTCAGCTACCCTATTTTTATGTACCAGGGGATACATAAAAAAATGTGGCAGTTTTTTGTACATAAATTGTGATGCTTGGATTAAGTGACCCCAGGTATTTCAGATGCCCAGAAAGTGACTATTGGCTTTGGTTCTCCATCAAAGATCCATTGTGTTCTGATTCCCTGGTAAAAATGCTTTTCACTCTCTGAAGGTTCTTTAAAGCAGAGAAAGGCTTGGGGCTTGAGTGGGTGAGACTTGGGGTAGGGCACAATCTATTAGTACACTAGACCTTGAATCTGTTGTCCAGAGAAAAGACCAGATCCTGTTGGGTTTCTGATATCCTCATTGAGAAGTTGACAAAAATTACTGTCTTTGCACAGGTGAGAATGCCTCATGAGTAGAGTGCGCACCCCAGGAGGTTAGAAAGGTGGCCAGTGTGGCTGTGGAGCCTGAGACGTAGAAGAGCAGAGGGAGGGAGGATGCCAGGGCAAGATCCCTGATCCGGGAGACTGGGTTAGTTATATGTTCCTCTCTGAAATAATTTCTCCAAAACTTAGCACCTTAAAACAGCACATGTTTAATGCATCTCAATTTATGTGAACCAGAATCTGGGCATAGGTGAGCTGAGGGCCTTTCAAGGTCTCTCATGAGGCTGGAGCTCTGGTCTCAACTGAAGCTTGACTGTGGGAGGATCCACCCTCAAGATCACTCATGTGGTTACTGGAAGACTTCAGTTTAGACTGAGAGCCTGAGTTTTTTTCTGTCTGTTGGCCTGGATACTCCCTCAGGTATCTGCCATGTGGGCCTCTGCGTGGGGCAGTGGATAACATAGGATCTCACATCCACATTTTGAGAAACACAATTGGTGAGACAGAGAAAGAGAGAGAAAACACAGAAGAAAGTAAAAGGAAATCACATTATTTTTGTAATTAAATCTTGAAAATTGCAATGGTGTGGATTGTACTCCCCCAAAATCATACGTTGAAATCCTAACCCCCAATGTGATGGGTTTAGAAAGTGGGCCCTTTAGGAGGTAATTAGGTCATGATGCTGGATCCCTCACAAATGGGATGATCGGTCTTATAAAATGGACCCTAGAAGGCTCTCTCCTCCCTACTTGGCCAGGTGAGGAGACAACCTGAATTCTGCAGTCTACAGCCTGGAAGAGAATCCTCACCAGAACCTGACCATGCTGACACCTTTGTGGAGTATGCATAAAGCAAATGTACTTCACAGGGCCTGGTTTTCCAAAGTCTTGCAGTTTCAAATATTGATCTTGCAAAAGACAGGAAATTCCCCCAGGCTATAGTCTCTGTTGTAAGATAAAGAATTTTAACACAGCAAGTTTGCTGGCTCAAAGACAGACAGGTTACTGATTGATATGTAAAGATACTGGGAAATTGCCGGTAAGAAGGGAATGTTTGCTAAAATCAAGCTTTTGTTAGCGGATCAACTTAACTTCTTGCAAATTGCATGATAGAATATCACCTTGCTTGTCTTACTGAATGTTACCAGCTTTTCTTGTAAAACTTGTTGAACTGTACTTAGCAAAAACCCCACCTATGTTCTCTTCCTGATCTGGAGAATAAATGCAGGAAGAGAACCCCAATTCATGGTTAATTTCCCAAATGGAAGGGATGCCTCTATCTTGAGGGTTCTTGGAGATTAACCCCTTTTGGGGGCTTCTCACTGCTCAGAAGAGATGGGCTTTGAGTAATCTTTGGCAGCTCTATCACCCAAGGGAAAAGGGGTGACAAATCCATGGAAGGCAAAGCAACACACCTTGATTTCAGACTTCCAGGCCACCAAACTGTAAGAAATTAGTTTTTGTTGTTCATAAGTTATTCTGTCTATAAAGCTTTATTATAACAGTCTGAAATGACTAAGACAGAAATGATACTCTGACGTTTGTTTTCTATTCTGTTGCTCAGAAGTGAGTGAATAACCATGCAGTGTCGGGAGCTGTTGTGGAGGCTGCCACCTCAGAGGCTGAGGGGAGGCTCATGGGTCTAATTCGGAATATAATGGAAAGGCATTAAAGACTTATTGTCAAAGGATAAAAATATCTGTATTTTATTTAATGTCAACATTTTACCAGTGCAGAATGAAAAATGAGGCCAAAAATGGAAGGGACTTTCTCAAGATCAAACTGCTAGAACACAGCCCTGTTTGAGGTTTATTCCATGCTACCTCTCCCTTTTTTTTTTTTTTTGGTAATCCTTTTGTCTCTAAATGTGTGCATTATCTACATCTGACAAGGATCCATGAGTTTTATAAGTTTTATTTTGTATGAACCTGATTAATTTCTTAGGAAGGAGCTGGTAGCATGAGTCCCATTGTGCATGTTGGAGACTGGGAAGGCCTTAGGAGACAAAATGACCTGTCTGGGGTAACAGAAATGGTAAGTAAAAGGGGGTTATGATTTAGCTCGGTGTCCTTGAACCTGAAACATTGGCTGCATTCAGTTTTTATTCAGGGGGCTGAGGAAGGGCTGTGTTTGCAGAATTGTGTACAGTTAATGAGATGACATTAGGAGAAGAGGGTAATAGATCAAAAAAGAACTTAGAACTCTGGTAACCAGGCAGCTACATTCTAGAGACAGCTCCCTGTTCAACTCACTTGACAGGAGAGGCTCAAGAGAGCAAGATGTTCTCCTGCTGTGTCCTGACTTTCTGAGGGGCTTGCCTCAGAAAAGCCTGGGGAGCATTTTTTGATGATGCAGATATTGGCTCAGCCCTCATCCCTGACACCTTTGGCCATTTGTTAGGAGGCACCAACAGGTACACAAGGTAGCCCAGGACAGGCCTATTCAGGCCAGTCCTCACCTGTGATCCTATCTGGACAATTCTTTACCCATCCCTCTTTTCTCTGTGTATGTGTGTATTTGTGTGTGTGGGTGTCTGTGTCTGTGTGTCTGTGTATGTGTGTGCCTGTGTGGCAGAGATGAAAAGGGCCCTTCCTGGAATAAATCAGGTTGTCAGGGTTTTGGAATTATTGAAGTCCTGTCATGTTTACTCCCTAAGTCATGGCTGGCGGGATAGAAAAGTGCATGTATGTTGAGGACCAAATTTACCTATTCATATGTACTCAGAACCAAAAAGGAGAAGCCCTTAACCTGCCCAAATTGGTCTGTATACATTGTAAGAGGAGTTTACCCCTTAACATGCACAGACACTAATGCAAGTCTAACAAATAGCAAAGTATCAGTGAAACAAAATAATATCAAGGGAAACTAATAAAGCCTCAGCACCTGACTTCAAAGAAACAGAGATCTACTAATAGGTAGAAAAATAATTTAAAATAATCATCTTGATGAAGCTCAATGAGATGCAAACAAAAAAAAGCTACAATGAAAACCCCCCCGGATAGAAAACAAAATAAAATTAGGAAAAAAGTGCATAAACAAAATTAGAAGTTTAAAAAAGAAATAGAAACCATAGAAATGGGACCAAACAAATCCTGGAGCTAAAGAATACAATGACAGAACTGACAAAATTAATGGAGCACTTCAGCAGCAGACTTGAACATGCAGAAGAAAGACCTAGCAAGCTATAAAGCAGATTTTAACCAATGAGAGTAACAACAACAACAAATATAGAAAAGTGTGAAGAAAGCAAAAGAGAGCCATGGAACACCATGAAAGGTGTACATATCAATTTATGGGTGTCTCAGAGAAGAAGAGAGAAATAAAAGGGTCAAAATGGGGAAATAATAAAGGGGGGAGGAAAGTTTATTTAAAGAAATCCTATCTGAAAATTTCTATATCTTGGGAGGAATGTGGACATTAAGAAGCTCAAAGAACCTCAGGCAAGATCAACATACACATACAATATAATCTGATACTAATTATAAAGTTGTTAAAATTCAAAAACAGTGAGAGAGTCTTCAAAGCAGCTGCAGACAAAAGACTCATCACATATAAGGAACCCCCCACTAAGCTTTCACCTGACTTATCAACATAAGCCTTGCAAACCAAGAGTTAGTGAGATGAGTATATTCAAGTGCTGAAAAAAATCCAAACAAATACTTTGCAGGGGAAAACTGTCCTTCAGAAATAAAGAAGTGGAGACATTTCTAGGCAAGCAAAAGAAAGGAGTTTATCACCGCCACCTGCCTTACAAGACATGCTAAAGTGAGTCCTTCAAATTAAAATAAAAGGACAATAATGAAAAACATGGAAACATATGAAAATAAAAATCACAATAATAAAGATAAATGTATAGACAAATTCAGAATACTCTAATATTGTAATAGAGATGTGTAAATCACTTGTGACTCTAGTATAAAAGATAAATGGCAAAAGTATTAAAAATTCCAATATTTACAAAAAAATTTTAAGAAATATGCCATATAAAAATGATGTAAATTATGACACCAAAAGCATGAAATGTGGGCCAAGAACAAAAGTGTATAGTTTTTGTATGCAATCAAAGTTAAGTTGTTATCAGCTCAAATTAAGATGATAGAACTATCATATGTTTTATGTAAGCCTCCTGGTAACCACAAGAATAAAACATGTAGGAAACAGCCAAAATATTTATGGTAAGGATCTCTTCTTCCAAGACAGTAACTTAAGCTTGACATCCCATAGCAAAGACAGAAGACAAAAAAACAGCCGAACACTGTATGAAGAGATCCTTTTATAAAAGTCTTAATACCATTCATAAGGAAAGAAGCCTCATGATCTAATCATCTCCTAAAGGACCCACCTCTTAATGAAATGCACTGAGATAAGTTTCAATATAAAATTTGGAGGGACACATTCAACTCATAATGAAAAAGAAAAATTCACAAATACGTGAAACTAAACAACATGCTCCAGAACAACTCATAGGTCAAAGTATAAATCAAAACATAGATAAATAAATTAATTAACAAACAAACAAATAAAAATATTATGAGAAAAACAAAAAAGGAGACATGACATATCAAAACAGACAGGATCAGGACAGCAGTCGTAAAGGAAAGTTTGTAGTAATATCTACATTAAAAAACAACCTCAGAAGAACCACCTAATATTACCACTTGAGGACTAGAAAAATAAGAATAAACAAAGCCCAAAGTCAGTGGAAGGGATGAAATAGCAAAAATAAACAGAGAAGGAAATAAAATAGAAACTAATAAAACAATAGAGAAGGTCAACAGAACTATGATGTATGTTTGTTTTCTTAAAAGATAAACAAAGTTGATAAAACTTTATCTAGGTTAATATGAAAGAAATGAGAGGACACAGATAAATAAAATAAAAAATGAAAGAATACATTACAACTGATGTCAGAGGGGAAAAAAAAAAACTAAGAAACTAGTCTCCTGAAGTTTACAGCAACAAAATGGATACCTAGAATAAACTATTACATTTTTACACACATACAATTTACAAGGACTAAATTATGAAGAAATAGATAATCTGAACAGACCAATAAGAAGTAAGGAGGTTGAGCAATAGTAGTAGTTGTAGTAGTAGTAGTAGTAATAATAATAATAATAATAATAATTCTCATTAAATAAAAGCCAAGAACTCAAGGGCTTCAGAGTTAAATTCTACCAACCACTTAAAGAAGAACTAATATCAATTCTTCTCAAAATTTTCCGAAACATTCAGGATGGAACACTTCCGAACTCACATTAGAAAGCCAGCATTACCTTACACAAAGTCAGACAAGAACACTGCAAGAATAAAAACTACAGACCAATCTCACTCAAAAATTCAGATGCAGAATATCCTCAGCAAAATACTAAGAAACTGAATTCAACAGCACATTAAAAGATTTATTCACCATGAACAAGTTAGGTTTATTTCTATGAGGTAAACATGTTTTAATATATGCAAATCAATAAATGTGATCTACCACATTAATGGGATAAAATACAAAACTGTGTGATCATATAGATACAAAAAACAAAAGCAGTTGACAGAATTGAACATGCTCTCAGCAAATGACTAAAAGCTCTCCGTAAATTAGGTATAGAAAAACTGTACTTCTACAGAATAAAGGCAATCTATGACAAGGTAATTCTAACATCATACTCAATAGTGAAAACTTGAAAGATTTCCTCCAAGTTCAGAAATAGACGAGAATACCCACTCTTTTCACTTCTATTTACAATAGTACTGGAAGTCCTTGCCAAAAATTTAAGTAAGAAAAAGAAAAAAAAAGATCCAAGTCAGAAAGAAAGAATAAAATACTGAGAAATAAATTTAACCAAGGAGGTGAAATGTCTGTGCACAGAAGACTATAAAAAATTGATGAAAGCAATTGACAAAGACAAAAATAAATGGAAATATTTGGTGTTTATTATTTTGAAGAATTAATATTGCTAAAATATAAATGATGCCTAAAGTGATCTACACATTCGGTGCAATCGCTATCAAAATTCTAATGCCATTTTTCACATAAATAGAAAAAAAAATCCCAAAATTTGTATGGAACCACAAAAGACCCCAAATGGATAAATAGATGAGCAAAAAGAACAAAGCTGATGGCATCACATGACCTGATTTGAAAATATAATGTAAGGATACAGTAATTAAATAGAGCATGGCACTAGCATAGAAAAAGATGTATAGACCAGTGGAAGAGTACAGAGAGCCCCAAATAAATCCATACTTTTATGGTTGATTGGTTTTTGACCAAAATGCTATGAACACACAATGGGTAAAGAACAGCTTCTTTAACAGTGTCAGAAACACTGAATATCCGCATCCAGAAAAATAAAAATGGGCCATATTTTACCCCATATCTATAATGTTTATAAATATAAACCTAGAATAAATTAAAGAATTAAACCTCAGACCTGAAACTGTACGACTACTAGAAGAAATCACAGGGTAAAAGCTTCATGACATTAGCCTGAGCAAAGATTTTTTGGACATGATCCCTCAAACACAGCCAACTAAGGTAAAAATAGACACATGAGATTTCATAAAACTAAAAAGCTTATGTAAAATGAAGGAGACAATCAACAGAATAAAGAGACAACCTACAGAATAAGAAAAGCATCTGGGAACCATACATTTTATAAGAGGTTAATATCCAAAATATATAAGAAACTGAACTCAAGAGCAAGAAAACAAACAACCCAATTAAAAGGAGTGGGAAAAAAAAAAAAACTCTTGAAAATATATTCACAAAAGAGGACATATAAAGGATGTCAAGCATATGAAAAAATAACGTTCAACATCACTAGTCATCAGAGAAAGGCAAAGATGCAGCTAATAGATATGAGCTCACAGCTGTTAGCATGGCTTTTTTTAAAAAAGAAAGAAATAAAACACTTGGAATGGGTATAGAGAAAATCAGACGCTTGTATACTGTGGGTGGGAATGTAAGTTGGTAAAGGTATCATGAAAATTAGTATGGACATTCCTCAAAAATATGAAAAATAGATGTGGGGAAAATAGAATAGTTTGGTCAAGGCCCTCACCTTGGGTCCAGTTGGGTGTGGTTCAGCATTCTTTGTGAGCAAATTGTGTGTGTGGGTGTGGGTGTAGATGGGTGGGTGGAGTTCGTGCACATTCACACCAGTGTATCTTTTTAGTTTTGTTGCTATTGCGTTCCTCAGGGGGAGGGAGAGAGCAAGAGAGAGAGAAAAGAGAGAGGTGAAGAGAGAGAGCTAAAGAGATGAGAGAGAGTTTGAGTGAAGCAGTTAGGTGGGCATCGGCCTTGGGCATCTGCCCGGTGCAGCCATGCTTTTCCAAACCTATGGATGCAAGGAACTTTTGGCTTGTTATCTAGCTCACAGACCTGCATGAAGAGGTCTGGTGACCTGGCCTGGTGTGTGAGGGGTCTGGGAACCCAGCCTGGCATGTGAGAAGGGTTCGTGGCCCAGTCTGTGAATGGGCTTGAGGGGGTCTGGGAGCTCCAGACCCAGCCCTAGCTCAACAGTTGGCCCAGTCAGTGCAGGATTACCAGCAGGTCAAAGAGCCCCACAACTGGTGTGGTGGCCTAGCCAGACAATAAAACTACCATATGATTCAGCAATTTCACACATGGGTGTGCATCTAAAATAAATGAAATCAGTATGACAAAGAGATATTTGTACTCCTGTGTTTATTGCAGTATTATTCACAATAGCCAAGATATGAGGTTAATCTACATGTCCATCAGGTCTAAATAAACAAAGAAATATGGTATATATAAACAGCAGGATACTTTTCAGCCTTAAAAAAAGAAAAAGAAAATCCTGTCATTTGTAAGAAAGTGGATGAACCTGGAGGCCATTATGCTAAGTGAAATATGCACAGAAAGACAAATACTGCATGATCTCACTTATAAGTGACTCCAAAAGAGTCTTACTCACAGAAGCAGAGGACAATGGTGGTTACCTGGGGGAGGGGGGCGGTGGCAGATGGAGACCTGTTGGTCAAAGGATACAATATTTCTGATAGAGAGAAGGAGTAATTTCAGTACGTATATGTATATATAGTTGTACAACATGGTGACTATAGTCACCAATAATGTATTCTGTACCTGAAAATTTCTAGGAGAGTAGATTATAAAAGTTCTCACCATAAAACATGATAAATATGTAAGGTAATACATATGTTAATTAGTTTGGATTTTTTTCCTTTCCACAATGTGTACATATTTTAAAACTTTATAAACATGTACAATTTTTGTCAATAAAGCTAATTAGTTAATTTTTAAAAAGAGAAAAAACAATTACATTTACAATAGAATGAAAAAGAGTAAAATGCTTATTAAAAAAAAAAAACAACCAAGGGGTAGAAATGTGTGCTTGTAGAAAACTACAAAACATTGCCAAAGAAATTAAAGAAACAAATTAATAGACAGGTATCCATGTCCACAGGTTGAAAGAATTAATATTGTTAAAATGTTCATAAAACTTAGAGCAATCTGCAGATTCAAAGCAATCCTTATCAAAATGCCAGTGGTGTTTTCTTTTTAAGAAATAGAGAAAAAAATCCTAAAATGTGCATGGAATATCAAAGGACACCAAATAATCAAACCACATGTGACAACGAAAAGCAAATCATTGGCCCTCACACTTTCTGATTTCAAAATGTATCACAAAGTTACAGTAATCCAGACAGTGTGAAACTTGCACAAAGACAGACATTGAGACACATGGGATAGAATGGAAAGCTCAGAAATAAAATCTCACACGAGGGTACTTCAAAAATTTGTGGAAAAAATAGAATTAAAAGATAACTGAAGCACCCTCATATATGGTCAAATAATCCTCATCAAAAGGCAAGACTACAAAATCAGGAAAGACTAGTCTCTTCAACAAATGGTGCTGGGAAAACTGGATATTCATGTGCAAAAGAATAAAGTTGGGCCCTTATCTGACACCATTTAGAAAACTGACTTAACTGAATTAAAAACCTAAAGGTTCCACACCTTGGTTGCCTGTGATTGTGCTCAAATGCCTCCCTGAAAATCTCCCAGTCACTTGTAGGCTATCGTGGGAATTATCAGACACATCTGCACACGTGGCTGGGGTGGGGAGCAGCAGGTTACAGACGTCCCATGAGATTCAGGGAGAAGAAAGCAGAGAGAGAACTCAAGAAAAGCCTGTCAAATGCTTTACAACTGAAGACCCACAGGTGACTCCCAGGGCCCTCTTACCTGTAACAGGAGACAAGGTGGAACAGACACTTCCCACACATGATGGAGGCAGGTGACGTCTCTCGGTGTGGACGACAGGTCGCCTTCGGTGGCAGACGCCTTGCAGACGGCGGAGGGCTGCCGGGAGTGGCAGGTGCTCACTCCGATCTCTTGCTGGTCTGCAGGGTGCTGAGGGGGTGGGGGCGAGAACGGTGAGTGGGAGGGAGTGTGCTGACCTTGTGGGATGGCTGCGCTCAGCTGAGGTCCGCCTGCACCGCCCTTTCCCTGCTGCCCTTGAACACAGTGTCGCCCAGCATGGGGACTGAATGCCGCTGGGGGACATCCCCGGTCGGCGTCGCTAAGGACTGCTTGGCGATAGGCAGCTCGGTCTCCAGCTCCTTCATCCGGTTGTCCTCGAGGTCCAGCTGGGAGCGCAGCACAGTGGCGTGGTCTGGGGCCTCCTTGCAGTGGCGCCGCAGCTCCCACTTCTCCTTGGCCAGGGCTTTGACCGCGTCCTCGCTCTCCTTGAGGTGCTGCTGGTAGCCGCAGATGAAGTCGCCGAGCTGCTCCTCGTGGCTCTCCAGCGCGGCCCACAGCTGCTGCATCTGGCTCACCAGGTCTCTCTTCTCACGCTCTAAGGGCGTTGGATCGTTTTCATGTCCTGCAAGGATTCTTTGCCGCTGGCTGCCTCCTGTTCCTTCTGGGCAGGCTGGATCCTGAGCGCCGAGGCCGAGAGGACCTCAAAGGACGTGCCGCCCTGCGACTCTCCCAGGTCCTTCGCCAGCATCTCCTTCATCTGCCGGAGAAGTCGACCTTCCTTCTGGAGGTGACACTTCTTCCTGCAAGAGCACAGGCTGGCTGCAGACGCACCGCAGGAACGGCAGTCGCCGGGGCGCGGGCCGATCGCAGGGCCCCGCCGCGTGAGCGCACGACTCGGAGGCTGCCGGCCCCGGGGGAGCGCGCGGGACCTGCTCCAGCTGCGCAGGAAGGTGCCCGCTCGCCTTGTGCCCTGAGCTGGCCGATGCGCTCCCAGGTGCCGGAGTCCGCCGCCGGCGTGCCGCGTGCCGGGGAGGGGGACGCTGCCCGCGGCGGTGCGGCAGACAACCATGGTCGGCGCCTGTGACAGTCCCGGGGTCCGCCACCGCCAGGGGGCTCAGGGGAGCACCTGCCCCGCCGCCCTCCCGGCCGCCCTCCGGTGCCGGACCAGGGCTCCCCCGCCCTCCTGACGCTGGGGGATCCGCAGCCGCCCGCCCGCCGCACGAGAGCAATTCGGCTGCGGAGCCTCTCCCGTGGGAACCGCTCCAGGCCTCGGCTCTTCTCCGCTCGCTTTTTCCGGGCTCGCGAGGGCTGGCGGCTCGGCCCGGCCCCGACCCCTGGCTTTTAGCCATTCTCATAGACGTGTAGCCGCACCTTATGTGGCTTTAAGTTGATTTGTATTATAAAAATTGCTAACATTTTTATCATCCTTAAAGAAATTTTATTGACATTGTGATTATACTATCTATGGGGTACGATCTGATGCTTTGATACGTACATGTTGTGTAATAATCGGGTCACTGTGGTTATGTCTTACTCCGCTCATGCACTTATCGACACAGGAAGAACTCTCTGCCTTCCCTCTGTCTTCCTAAAAGGAGAATGTAAATTCCTCCTTGTGAAGGTGTCCCGCTCTCCCACACGAGAACAATCCTATCACCAAATGCAGAGACAGCACTGAGGCAGATCTGTGTAAATAAATCTTGTTAAATGACCCTTATCTATTATGTTTCCTTATGTATTTGCCTTCCCACAATTTACCACCAAGAAGCCCAGACCTCCTCTGCTTCCCTTTGTCTAGTCACTTACCCACAATTTATCACCTGTTGTTACAGTGGCTATAAGTCCCCATGCTTTTTAGCTGTTTATGTTTTTTGGTTTTGTTTTAACATCTGTGAAGCCCCCATGCACATTACAAAAAAACTTAGCATCAGGACAGCCAGTTATCTCGGTTGGTTAGAGCGAGGCGTTATGACACTGGTTTGGATCCCGTCACCAACCAACCACCAAAAAAGAAAAAAAAAGAAGAAAGAAAAGAAAATAAATAAAAAAACATTTAACACCAAATGAAATATATAAGGTTTTCTTCTGTTAAACTGTCTTTTGTCAGTTTAATTCACTAAGAGAGTTTAGGAAAAGGTTTTTCTCCCCTACACCTCAGAAAAATAAATACTACAAACATAAGACTTTTCATTTGAAAGTTTATTCATATTTTTCTACACCCAGTTTTGTAAATTTCAAATAATAGTGGTTTGATTTGGAATTTGGGTTTCCATCCCTCAGGCTCATGGGGCAATCATGGACGGAAACAAAAATAATTAAAATTAAAATCATACAAACTTCACAAAACCAAATAAGTAGAAAAGAGCTAGATATGCTGCCAGTCCCGCGCTGGCTCCATCAGGCTGTCTTGGGTGAGGCGAGACCCTGAAGTGCAAAGTCTCAGGCACTCAAGTGCTCCGCAGTCCTATGGGATGATTTTTCTATTTAATCTTCTCCAAGATCCTGCACCATAGTCCACAGCTTCCCTCTACTTTCTACAAGCACCGTGGCCAGAGCTGCTTCTGTGCACCTGCCCCACCTAATCAGGCTTCTCACACAGGGCAGAACCCCAGCAAACACCCCCAGGCACAGGGCAGATCTCAGAGCCTATCCCAAAACAGCTTAGGGTGCATGTGCTCTCAGTGTTCCTCCAGTAACCTGCGCTGTGGAGAAGACAGGGCTCTGTTACCTACAAGCCCTGAGTAAATAGCCTTTTGCCTCTTCTCATTAGGTGGTCTCTGTTTAGTTCCACACCAGGAAAAGTGGGGGGGGTGGTGTTCTGGGGAAAGGAGCTACCCTCTGGATTTATTTGTCCTTCTGCATAACAAGACAACCTTTATTCACCCTCCTGTAACTTGTCACCATCCCCAGAAGCCCCAGCTCTATTCCTTTCTGTAGCTCAGGACGCTGTACAAACTCCAGTCATCTGGCCCTTCCTTGAGTCTCATGTTTTGCAGGACTCCTGTACCTATGAACATAATTAAAGTAGTTTTTCTCCTGTTGATCTGTCTTATGTCAATTTAATTCGTAGCCCATCCAAAGAACCCAGAAGGGAAGAGGGAAGCCATATCCCCCTCCCCTACAGCATTAAAAAGATGAAGTAGAAAAAGATGAAGAAAAAAGTATAAGAAAAAGAAAAGAGAAACAATACTAATGTAAGTTCTTAAAAGACCTCTAAACAGTGTTAGGATCCTGACTCAAACAAACCAACTTTTTACACACGCACGTTTTAGGTAATAGGTGAAATCTGAACAGGAATCAGAGGTCAGAAAAAAACAGGAATTACTGTCAATTGTGTTGGGTAGGCAAAGCCTTGACTATCGGTAAGACGCTAATGAAACTTCTGGAAGTGAAACTACTGATGTCTGGGATTTGCTTTTAGAAAAAGTAAACCCTTCCGTCAAGACAAAACAACAGAGCAGATGAAGAAAATGCAGTAAAATGCTCATATGGATTGTTTATTTATGGGGTTCATTGTCCTGTTGTCTTGGGTGCAACTGCTTGAAATTATTCATTAAAGGTTTTTTCCTTGTTGCTGTTTTTTAATCCTGATTGTATTTTCTAAACTGAAGGAAACCCTCAGGCCACATTCCCCCATTGATGTAAACAGCAGAGAGGGTTCCGGGACCGGGAGGGGGGTTGGTAAAGTAGAATTAACAGCAGTTGTTCGCTCATGCAGAGAACTGTGCGCGCCCACCACCCGCACCCTCCGGGTCACACGGAATCGAAGGCCAGACCCCGTCCTCGTGTGTTTAGTGAGGAGAGACCACGGAAAAGCTCCAGCCGGGAAGCCCAGGGAAAGCCAGTCGTCTACACTGGGAGCCAGGCCGCCTACACCTGCAGCCAGGCCATCTACACCCAGAACCGGCCATCCACACCCGCGGCCAGGCCATCTACACCCAGAACCGGCCATCCGCACCCGCGGCCAGGCCGTCTACACCCAGAGCCGGCCATCCGCACCCGCGGCCAGGCCGTCCACACCCAGGGCCGGCCATCCGTACCTGCAGCCAGGCCGTCTACACCCAGAGCCGGCCATCCGCACCCGCAGCCAGGCCGTCTACACCTAGAGCCGGCCATCTACACCTGCAGCCAGGCCGTCTACACCCAGAGCCGCCCATCCGCACCCGCGGCCAGGCCGTCCACACCCGGAGCCGGCCATCCGCACCTGCAGCCAGGCCGTCCACACCCAGGGCCGGCCATCCACACCCGCAGCCAGGCTGTCTACACCCAGAGCCGGCCATCCGCACCCGCAGCCAGGCTGTCTACACCCGGAGCCGGCCATCCGCACCCGCAGCCAGGCTGTCTACACCCAGAGCCGGCCATCCGCACCCGCAGCCAGGCCGTCCATACTCGCACCCCCAGGAGGTGGCAGAAAGGTGCTGCTCAGCCTTCAAGGCCTTCCGCTTTCCTGCTCGCTTCCCCACACCCCACGCGTGGCCAGAGCCTCAGTTTCCTCCTCTGTCCGCTCAACCCCAGGACTCGGGTTGGTCAGGGTTGGGGGGCGGCATTTCGGGGCTTGGTAACGTCCCCCGCCCCGCCCCAGGGGACCGGACCTACCTGTCGCCTCCCCGCAGCCCGGCCTGCCCCGCCCACCGTCTCCGCCTAAGCCGGACGCCCCCTCTCTTCAACCCCGGACCCGACGCCGACGATGCCCGGGAGAGTTGGGGGATCGCTACCCCCGGCGACCCGCTTCACCCTCCCAGGGGGGCACCCGCCCCTGCTCGCTGCCGCCTGTCCCCCCGACCCCCTTCACCCACCGCCCACGGGGGCGCCCTCTCCCGCCCCCTCCACAGGGACCCCCTTCCCCTCCCAATGACTCACACCAAACACAGCGGACAGGCTGCCGCCCCCTTTCCTCCCTTGTCCCCCAGCCCCTCCCCCACCAGCAAACCTCCTGTCCATCCCCCTGCCCAGGCCAAGGCGGCCCCACTCCCGGCTGTCCCAGGACGCCGAGGCTCCTCCACTCTCCTCCCCTCCCCCACCCTGACCCAGCTGACGCCACCAAGTCCCCCGCGGCCCGGCCATCGCAGATCAGCCCCGGACGCCTGGCGTGGTGCGAGGGCCACCTCCCTGTGAGTACCGGCCCTGCAGGCCACCCTCCTGCGGCCTCTGGGTCAGGACCCCGGGTCCACCCCCGCCTTCTAACGGCGGCGCCTTCCCGCCCCTCCCGGCCGTCCTGTCCCTGCAGAGGGTGATATGTGGGAACCGTGGACACTCAGGCCCCGCTGTCACCTGGATGAGCCCGGCATTAACAAAGGAACATCCCCGGGACCGAAGGTGACCAGGGCCCTGATGACAGCCTCTGCCCAGACTGAGTCAGACCCCCAGCTCACTGGACGCTCCCCATCCCTGGCTTCTGTCCGCGTAGACAGCGTCCCCCAACCCTGAGGACCAGGGAGAGAGCTGACGCCAAGAGCTAGGCGTGCAGGAAGCGCTGATTAAGTTCCCAGGGGACAGACTCCGAATGTCTGCAGTCCATAGACGCCATCACTTTCGGGATTGCAGAAAAATAGAGGAGGGTGGTGCTTGGAGTTTAGAAACGATTTTCAAATCCCTTTCCTAACTCGGTCCCAACAGCACCCCCGTGAAGTAGGCAGGCGAAGGTGTGGATCTCCACTGCGTGGGGTTACATATTCTAACTCCAAAGGGTGCCTGTGTGCTCGCATGTGTGTGCCTGTGCACGTCTGTGTGAGTCTGTGTGTGGGCCAGAGTGTATGTGCATGCATGTTTATGTGTGTGTGCCTGTGCATGTCTGTGTGAGTCTGTGTGTGGGCCAGTGTGTATGTGCATGCATGTTTATGTGTGTGTGTGCCTGTGCATGTCTGTGTGAGTCTGTGTGTGGGCCAGTGTGTATGTGCATGCACGTTTATGTGTGTGTGTGCCTGTGCATGTCTGTGTGAGTCTGTGTGTGGGCCAGTGTGTATGTACATGCACGTTTATGTGTGTGTGTGCCTGTGCATGTCTGTGTGAGTTTGTGTGTGGGCCAGTGTGTATGTGCATGCACGTTTATGTGTGTGGGTGCCTGTGCATGTCTCTGTGAGTCTGTGTGTGGGCCAGTGTGTATGTGCATGCATGTTTATGTGTGTGCCTGTGTGTGTGTTTACATGTGTTTCTCTGTGTACATGTGTTTGTGCATGGCTGAGTACGTCTTTGTGCATTTGCATGTATGCATATGTATGTATATTTCTGTCTACATGTGCTTTGTAATTGTGTACATGTTGTGCATGTGTGTGCACCTGAGTTGGTGTGCTGTGTGCACATGTGTATATTTGTAAGCATGGGTGTGTTTGAGAGTACACATGTTTATGCATGCATGTGTGTGTATATGTGTTTGTCCATGTACACACATGTATTCGTGTGTGCATGTGTCCGGTCCCCTTCTCCATTCCCTGGGTCCCTAGGTGGGCTCCAAGGTGCTGGCATGGTGTGCCTGGTTGTAGGAGGGTGGTCCGGTCCCCCTTCTCCATGCCCCAGGTCCCTGGCAGGCCTCGAGACACTGGCTTGGTGTGCGTGGTTGTGGGACAGAGGTCCAGTCCCCTTCTCCAGGCACTGGGTCCCTCGGCAGGCCCCAAGGTGCTGGTATGTTGTGCCTGGTTGTGGTAGTAGGGTATGGTCCCTGGCTCCATACCTCGCATCCCTGGGTGGTACCCAAGGTGCTGGCTAGATGTGCCTGGTTATGGGAGAGAGGTCTGGTCCCCTTCTCCATACCTTGGGTCCCCTGTTGGGTGCAGAGGTGCTGGCATGGTGTGCTTGGTTGTGGGAGGAGGGTCCATTCCCCTTCTCCATGCCTGGGATCCCCATGCTGGCCCTGAGGCACTGACACAGTTTGCCTGGAAGTGGGAGTGGGGTCCGGTCGGCAGATCCAAGCCTCTGGTTCCCAGGCAGGCCCCAAGGTGCTGTTGGCTGGTGGTGTGCCCAGGCCAGAACTAATTTTTTGTCCTTTGCTTCTAACACGGGGGAATTTCCTGTGGGAACCAGTATTTGAGTGTGTGGTTGTTTAAATTGCTGCTTTGCTGCTGTTTCCCTAGGGAAGGCTTTTTGTGCAGCTCGGGGTTTAATGGTTGATCTTATAGGTATTTCCAGCTCTCCAGAGACCCAGTGGATCTGTATTCTGTAGAATCTCTGATTTGGGCCTGAGTTTTTCATCAAACTGCACCCCATGCAATTCTGCATTCCTGACCAGTCTCCTCTGAGTGGTCCTGTGCTGATTGGGGGGCAGATCGGCTGTCCTTGCTGTGTCTCAGTGTTCTCCTGGTGGGCATGTCTCCCCCAACGACTGTGCTACAAACACTTCCCACGGGACCAGCCTGGTGCTGTCCCTTGCAATGACTCGCCAGCCTCTGAGGGGCTCCCTTTTTCTGGTTGTTCTGGTTCCTCGCTCCTGCATGGGTCCATGGGAACTCTGTTAGTGGTCTTGTTTTCCTGGGGGTTGCCAAGGCCCTCTTCTCTCCTGCCGCCTCCAAGTAACGCCATCTGAAGCGCACAGCTGTGGCTTCTGCAGGCTCCTGCTCTGTGTGCTCAGCAGCTCCAGCCTTAAAGCAGCTGCAGCCAGAAACTCTCAGAGCAGCTTTTTCTTTCTCTCATTGTAGTTTCTCCCTCCTTCATGAACTCCATAGGTCTCTCTCCTCCTCTTTCCCTGTGCTCCAGCAGCCCGAGCTTGGCTGATGTTACATTTTTACAGTTGTAAATTGGTTGATTTGTGGGAGAGAGTGACGCTGGGAACCGTTTATTCTGCCATCTTGACTGGAAGCCCTGGTATTCGATTTGTAGTTCTTGTTGGAGAGATCTTTCACCTCCTTGTTTAAATTGATTCCTACGTATTTTATTTTTTCTGGTGACTATTATAAATGGGCTTCCTTTCTAGATATCTATTTTTTGCTAATTCATTATTGGAGAATACAAATGCTACTGATTTGGGGGCATTGATTTTGTATCCTGCAACATTACCAAAATTGTTAATCTGCTCTAAGACTTTTTGGGTAGGGTCTTTAGACTTTTCTATATATAGGATAATGTCATCCGCAGACAGGAGCAGTTTGAATTTGTCCTTTCTAATCTGGATGCCCTTCATTTCTTTCTTTTGCCTGATTTTTCTGACGAGTACTTCCAATACTGTCTTAAGTAGGAGTGGTGATAGTGGGCATCCTTATCTTGTTCCTGTTTCAAAAAAAGCTGAAAGCTTTTATCAGGATGATATGGCAGTGAGTTTGTCATCTATGGCTTTTATTGTATTGAGGTACTTTCCTTTATGCCTGATTTGCTGAGAGCCTTTGTCATTAAGGGATGTTGAATTTTGTTGAATTCTTTTTCTGTATCTGTTAAGTATTGAGATAATCTTTTTTTTGTCCTTGATGTAGTTGATGTGGTTTATCATATTTATTAACTTGCATATGTTGAACTATCCTTGACTCCCTGGGATGAATTCCTCTTGATCACAGTGTATAATTTATTTGATGTGTTGCTGTATTCTGATTGCTAGTAATTTATTTAGGATTTGTGCCTCTATGTTCATCAGAGATATTGATGTTTAGTTTTCTTTTTTTTATTGTACTTTTGTTTGGTTTGGTATAAGGTGATGCTGGCCTCATAGTGTGTGTTTGGTTGCGTGGCCTCTGTTTCAATTTTTTGGAATAGTTTAAAGACAATTGGTATTAATTCATCTTTAAATGTTTGGAAGAATCCAGCAGTAAAGCCATCCAGATCTGGGCTTTTCTTTGTTGGGAAACTGCTGATTACTGCTTCAATCTTGTTGCTTGTTACTAGTTTGTTCAGGTTTTCTATTTCTTCTTGGTTCTGTCTTGGTAGATTGTCTGTGTCCAGAAATTTATCCATTTCTTTTAGGCTGTCAAATTTGTTGGTGTATAGTTGTATGTAATAGTGTCTAATGATTATTTGCATTTCTGTGGTACCAGTTGTAATATCTCCTTTTTAATTTCTGTTTTTGTTATTTGGGTCTTCTTTCTTTCTTTCTTTCTTTCTTTCTTTCTTTCTTTCTTTCTTTCTTTCTTTCTTTCTTTCTTTCTTTCTTTCTTTCTTTCTTTCTTTCTTTCTTTCTTTCTTTTTGTTAACCTATCTAATACTTTTTCTATTTTGTTTCATTAATCTGTTGCATAATTTGGGGGGTCTGTATATCATTTACTTCTGCTCTGATCTTAATTATTTCTTCCCATCTATTAACTTTGGAATTGGATGATTCTTGTTTTTCTAGTTCTTTGAGGAGTAGCATTAAATTGTTTATTTGAAATCTTCCTATTATATCAATGTAAATATTTATTGTGATGAACTTCCCTCTTAGTACTGTTCTTGCAGAAACCTACAGATGTTGATATGATTTTCTTTATTTTCTAGAATTTTTTGATTTCCTGTTTAATTTCTTCTTGGGCTCATAGGTCATTCAGAACCTGTTATTTAATTTCAATGTATTTGTATAGTGTTATGAGGTTCTCTTGTTATTAATTTCTAGTTTTAATCCATTGTGGTCTGAAAAGATAGTTGAGGTGATTTTGAGTTTTTAAAGTTGTTGAGACTTGATGTCTGACCTAATATGTGGTGTATCCTGGAGAATGTTGCATGTGCTGATAAGAATGTGTGTTCTGTGGTTGTTGGATGATATGGTCTTTAGATCTCTGCCAAGTCCAATTGTTCGAAAGCATAATTTAAATCCTGTCCTTATCTGTTGATTTGTTGCCTGGATGATCTGTCCAATGCTGAGCAAGTGTTGTTTGGTGCCCCACTATTATTATGCTTGGGTCTATCTCTTTCTTTAGGTCTGATAGTGTTTGCTTTATATATCTGGGTTCTCCAGTGTTGGGTGCATATATATTTGTGATTGTCATGTCTTCTTACTGAATAGATCCCTTTATCATTATATAGTGGCATTCTTTGTCTCTTTTTATGGTTTTTGTTTAAAACCTATTTCATGTGATATGAGAATAGCTACTCCTGCTCATTTTTTTGTTTCCATTTGCATGCTATATCTCTTTTCATCCCTTCACTATTAGTCTGTGTGCATCTTTACAGGAGAGGTGAGTATCTTGAAGACAGCATATAGTTGGGTCTAATTTTTATCCAATCCATCAGTCTGTGTCTGTTGACTGGAGAGTTAAACTAACTCATTTACACTTAGGGTTATTATTGAGAGGTATTGTCTTACTCCCAGCATTTGATCACATTTCATTTAGATGTTTTAAATATATGTTGTTTCTTTCATCCCCTTTTATTGTTGGTCATCAATGTTTGTTGGTTTTCTGAGGTGGAAAGACTTAGTTTCCTTTTTCTTTCTCATTTGCATTTGTGTTTTACCAGTGGGTTTTGTTCATTCTTGTGTATTCATGATAGGGATCATTATTTTTCAGATTCCAGATGCAGGACTCCATTGAGAATTTCTTGCAGGGCTAGTCATATGGTGATAAACTCCTGCAGTTTTTGTTTTGTTTTGTTTTGTTTTTGTCCGGAAAAACCACTATTTATCTGTCATTTCTGAAGGATAGCCTTGCTGGTTATAGTTTTCTTGGCTGGCAGTTTTTTCTTTTGGTATTTTGAATGTGTCATCCCATTTTCTTCTCATCTGTAGAGTTTCAGTTGTGAAGTCTGCTGTTATTCTGATGGGGCCTCCCTTATAAGTGACTTGATATTTTTCTCTTGCTGCTTTTAGGATTCTCTCTGTCTTTCAGTTCTGCCAGTTTGACTATAATGTGTCTTGTAGAGGATATTTTTGGACTGAATCTGTTTGGGCATCTTTGAGCTTCCTGAATCTGAAGGCAATGGTCTCTCTGTATACCTGGAAAGTTTCCCCCTATTATTTCATTGAATAGATTATCAATGTCTTTACTTTTCTCCTCCCTTTCTGGAACACCCATGATTCAGATGTTTGTGCACTTACTGTTGTCTGCTAGCTCTCTTAGACCTCCTTCATTTTTAAAAAATTCCTTTCTCCCTCCGTCCCAATTTTTTTTGTCTTCCTGTGTTATTTAATAAAGATCATTTTGGGGATCAAAAGTTCTTTCTCCTGCTTGCTCTAATCTGCTGCTTAAGCTATTGCTTGTGGGTTTTTTTTTTTTTTTAATTTTATTGAATATGTCCTTCACTTCCAGGAGCTCTGCTGCATTGTTTTTTAAAGTATTAATTTATTTTTAAATTTCCTCCTTCATATTCTGGATACTTTTTCTCATTTCATTGTGTTGTCTAACTGAGTCTTATCTCTTTCAGTTTCCTTAAGATAGTTACTACAAATTCCATTTTAGTCATTTCAAGGGTTTCCTGTTCTATAGGGTTTAGTACTTGAGAATTACTTTGTTTCTTTGCTAGTGTCACATTTTCTTTTTTCCCATATATTTAGTATCTTTACATTGATTTCTGGTCATCTGGTAGATCAGTTTCTTTTTGTATCACTCTGGAGTGGACTTTGAGGAGGAATTCTTCCTTCTCCTTTTCCAGGCTCCTCTAGTGACTCTACTTGTCTCAGTGCAGCTGAATATGCTGCAGGCCACCTGCACAGAGGTTGTGGCTGTTACTGTGGTGGCAAGCATGCTTGCTGTGGTAGAAAGTGTGGTGCTGGCTGTTGTTGATGACTTCCACAGAAGTGTTGTGGGGCCTCCTGGGTCATGGTGGTGTTAGCTCCTGCTTTCTGTAAAGGCAGGCTGGAGGGCTACCTGGGGGTTTTACCTGCCTAAGCATGCCTAAACACAGAGGTACTGACTCAAGCCTTTTGTCCATGAACTCTTTTTAGTCACAAACACACATGAAAAGATTAGATAACACTTCTTGATTCATTTTATGAAAGTAGCATTACCTTGATATCAGAAGTAGACAAAAAATCACATGAAAATATAACATAAATGAAAAAAATTTTTTTATCGGTAAGGGGATCGCAACCCTTGGCACTGTGTGGTCTGCACCATGCTCAGCCAGTGAGCACACTGGCCATCTCTATGTAGGATCCAAATCCATGGCCTTCGTGCTACTAGCACCACACTCTCCCAAGTCAGCCACAGGGCCCGCCCTATAAATGGAAATTTCTGATAAATGCAGATATAGAAATCCGCAATCAATACTAGCAAACTGAGTTCATCAACATGGAAAAATGATTATACACCATTACCAAATGGGATTATTTTACAGATGCAATTTCAACTTAACATCCAAATCAATTAATTCAATACAGAATATTAACAGGTTAAACAAAAATTGCAAAGATTCTCTCAACAGACACACGAAAACATTTTCCAAATCCTACATCCATTTATTATAAAACTGCTGGCAAACTAGGAATAGAAGGGATCTTTCTATACCTGCTAAAGTGGACCTAGAAAAAATTTACAGCTAATGCTATACTTAATGGTGAAACCCTTGTGCTCTAATTTATCTCAAACTCGGAGAACAAAAGATGAATGTCCACTATTCCCATTCTATTTAACACTGAATTAAAAATTTTGCCAGCAAAACTTACATAAGAATTATAAGCAAAATTCTGAAAATTGAAAAAGAAGTAGGACTGTCATTGATTGCAAATGACATAAACTTGGTTATAAAATATTTAAGAAATTTGGGGCCAGCCCGTGGCTCACTTGGGAGAGTGTGGTGCTGATAACACCAAGGCCACAGCTTCGGATCCCTGTATAGGGATGGCCGGTTAGCTCACTTGGGAGAGCGTGGTGCTGAGGACAAACAGCAAGTCAAGGGTTAAGATCCCCTTATCAGTCATCTTTAAAAAAAAAAAATACAACAGTATGTTGCTGTTAATTGTAATGTCAAATTTATTTGTTAAATAGTTCCAAAAAGCAAAATCATTTTTGTTGCATGTTATGGGTTAATGTTCCTCTAATTGCAGTGCCATAAAAGCTTATTGAAGTTCTTTTGGTTAAACCAGGCACATCATGCCAGCACCTCGGGGCCTGCCCAGGGACCCAGTGCATGAGCGCCTTAAGAGCCAATCAGAGCATAGCCTGCCGTCGCGCCACCCGGCGGCCAACCAATGGGAGCGCTGCGGGCTCTATAAAAGCGAGAGCGCTGAGCCTCTCAGTGCCAGTCGGGAGCGGAGATAGCGGGAGCCTCTTCGTTGTTATGGTTCGCACCAAGCCGACGGCGCGGAAGTCGACCGGCGGCAAGGCGCCGCGGAGGCAGCTGGCCGCGAAGGTAGCCCGCAAGAGCGTCCCGGCCACCGGCGGCGTGATGAAGCCGTACCGCTTTCGGCCCGGCTCGGTGGCGCTGCGCGAGATCCGCCGCTACCAGAAATCCAGCGCCCTGCTGGTCCGCAAACTGCCGTTCCAGCGGCTGGTGCGAGAGGTCGCGCAGGATTTCAAGCCAGACCTGCGCTTTCAGATGTCGGCCATGATGGCTCTCCAAGAGGCCTGCGAATCCTACTTGGTGGGGCTGTTTGAGGACACCAACCTGTGCGCCATCCACGCCAAGCGTGTCACCATCATGCTCAGAGACATGCAGCTCGCGCTCCGTCTCCGCGGGACGTGGGTCTAGGCTCCAGGGGCGATCGCCCTGAGGTCCTGTCACCCCAAAGGCTCTTTTAAGAGCCACCCGTTTGGTACAAAAAGTGGCTGTAACATGGCGGGTTGCCGGGCGTCCACGGGGCTTCTTCCGGCGGTCGGTGCCGGTTCTGTCCCCTCTGTTCGCTTACCAATTAGGTAGGTAATAAACCTAATGAGGTGTTTGCGGTAACTCAGCCCGATGCCAGTTAGGTTACGAGCCCCGCTAGTTGTCTGCACGAACTGGAGCATCTGTTCAGACGGCAGCCTAGATAGGCGCGGGCTAACTCGGCTTAGTGCCAATTAGGTTGGAAGCCCAGTGAGTGGGGTGCATTGTTAACTTGGCCCATCTGCTGTTGGGCTGGTTAGAGGCCTGTGTGTTCTCATCCCATCTCCAGTTAGGCCAGAAGTCCAGAGTCACGTGTTAACAGCCTAAATGCAAGGAGGTGCTCTACCCCGGTAGCTAACTTCCTGAGCAGTGCCTGGCATTGACTGGCATTGATGGCCCACATGCTGGCACGTTGAAACAGGCTTCCCAGACCTACAAAGTAGACTGATAATCTGGGGACGAGGGGCGAGGAATCAATTTGAGGAGAAATCCTGTCACCAGGGTGGTTAGCCTGGAACCCAATAGTGGAGTTTAGGTCGGGATAACTTGAGAATGGCTGTAAGGATACGGATGTAAGAATTTTCTTTCTTTGGTACAAATTACAATTGTTCACTAAAGGCTTTATTAAATTAATGGAAGCCAGGCACTGTCTGGTGCTGAGAACACAGTAAAATCCATTCCCTACTGTCACTGGCCACTCGGTTTTCCAGGGGCTTACAGTTGAGTGAAGGAGGCTTGTATTGCATGTAGAAGCAATGATAGTAAAAAGTGCTCTTATGAATAGCAAGGGGTGTGAGTAAGAGGCTCTCAGAATGCAATAGTGGGATCTGGAAGCCTCTGAGCCCGGCTTCTATCCTGCCGACTCAATTCAAACGCTATAGCAACTAAATGAGTACGCACACAATTGAAATCTCCACTTTTCGAATGTACTTAAGTAAGCTGATGACAAATCCTTGAAGGACTGTCCAGAAACAGTACGCAGAGTGTTATAAACAGAAGCAGACTAATAATATAGTACTCAAGGAAGCCTTTCCAACACACACATTTGTGTTACATCCCAGGACTGTCTGTGCGGAAGGGGCACAGCTCTGCACTAGGCAGTGTTAATTCTGAGCAGAAAGACATGGACCTGTCCAGGAAGCGCAGCAGGACTGATAAAGCCCAGCAAGGGTTTTGCGTCCAGGGGTTTGCAGGCAACATGCATGTCAGGTCCCATGTGAATCCTTGACTCAAAACCATGTGGACCCAAAGCTGGAGAGTCGTGCTGAGAACTGGGCAGGGTGGCCAAGGACAGGGATGTACCAACTGGGTCCCATGGGGATGCCTTCTCACTCTCCAGATACCATGCCACCAACTTGGTGGTGCAGAGAGAAGATGACTTGAGAAAAGCTGGAAGAGGAGAGAGCACTGAGGAGAGGCTGGGGTTCTCCCTCTTGTGATATAACTGGGGTCGCTCAGGAAATAGCTTCTAAATACAGAACAAGTAACGCTGCCCTCTGTGGTAGGAAACAATTGCTTGAATGTTTTTAAGTTAATTGTTTTCAAGTGTTTGTCATGAGAACCAATTTAGTCCCACCTGGAAAATTTGAATCATTTTTATAAAACTATGAAACTATTACAATTAGGACTGGGGCCTTTGTTGCTGTCCTGCCGGTCCTACTCATGTGGGAATAGAAAGTTGAAGTGTAGACATTTGTTCCCCTTTTACTGAATTCTGTGAGCCCCTGAATGCTACAGAGACAGCCTCAGAGTGGAGCGTTTACCAGCAGAATGCAGCGGAAACCCTGAAAATAAACAATGGAAGGGAAAGAGGGCTGGGCATCAGAGGAAAGAATACGCCACCCCAAATATGCCAGGTGGGCATGTGGATTACCTTGAGCTAAAGGCACTTAAAAAGGCACTTCTGTTTCCTTCCTGAAAGCAGGGGACGTGACTCCCATGGGAAACATGCTCCTCCTATACCAGGAGACAAGAAAGATTCTTATCACCAGAGATGGGGACTTGAGGCTGAGAAAAATACACACCTTGTTAAAATAACTTGTATCTTCATTTAGCCTCATATAATTTAGTTACTTTTTTACAAGTCACTACTCTGCTCAACCTGGTATGTAAACACGTAGGCCGAACCACTTTGGGGGTCTTCATTTTCCTGTGAAGGTGCCCTGGTACATATAAAAATGCAATATGTATGCTTTTCTCCTGTTAATCTGTCTTATGTCGTCTTACTCTGTTTAGGTTGCTATAACAAAATACCATAGCCTGGGTGGCTTTTAAACAGTACAAATTTATTTCTCACAGTTCTGAAGGCTGGAAGTCATAGATGGGGTGCCAGCAGATTTAGTTTCTCAAGGTCATTTCCTGGTTCACAGATGGCAGCTTCTTCATGTGTCCTCACATGGTGGAAGGGGTGAAGACCCTTTCTAGGGTCCCTTTCATTAGGGCACTAATCCCACTCATGAGGGCTCCACCCTCATGATCTAATCACCTCCCAAAGCCCCAGCTCCTAACCCCATCACCTTGGGGTTAGGATTTCCACATAGGGAATTCAGGGGAACACAGACATTCAGTCCGTCACAAACTGGATTTGTCTTTACACGACACAATGGACTTTCCTGACTAGGAGTCAGGGTTGAACACAGATGCCGTGACCCTGCTGTCCTGTTTCCGGGGGCCCGTCTTCCTTTCCGTTCAATGGAGCACACCATTTTTCAGGAGTGCCTGGTTCTTTCTCTCATCTTCTCTGCAATGTTAATAACTTCATGGGGGCTGGAGGGAGCAGCATCACACTGAAAGAGTGCCACTGACCGTCACAGTGAAGGGACAGCCGCCTTGTAACTGTTTAGACTTGGCTGACATTTTCACTTCAAAATTTTATTTATTTTTAAAAAGACAATCTATAGAAATGGTATAAGATTTAAGAATTTCAAGAGTTTATATAGTAAAAATTGAATCTTTTTCAATTGGAGGGGGTTTCTCAGCCCTTAATTTTCCCTTCAGATGGAGTTTCTTGTATATTTTTCAAGAGGTGCTTATACAATCATCTAATTATGACTTTTTACCGAAATGTGCATATATGTTGTCTGACCTGTCTTTTAGTAAACCTAACAGCTTACCAGGACACATAAGAGCTTTCTGATTCTCCTTAATGATTTTATAGTGTTTCCTTTTCAGGATATTAAGGCTGTTTCCAATTGTTTTACCATAAAGGAAAAATAGCATCTCAGCCCAATAACCAGGGGTCCCTAACAGAACATTAATACTGAAATCCTAGGCTGATGCAGTATTTTAGCAAGTATTTGTTGAATATCCACATTTTGCTGGGGGTGAGGGGGTGGGGAGGGAGGGCGAGGAACAGGTGGAGACCCTGTAAGGGCAAATATAACCCTTTCTTTCAGAACTTCATCCTCTGTCCTTCTCTTTTTTTCTTTTGCCACTGGGATAAAAACCCTTGACCTTGGCACTGTAACACTGTGCTCTAACCAACTGAGCTAGGCAGTAGCCCCATTCTCTGTCTTTTTCAAATTCAAATGTATGTAAATCTTGTTAATGGCTAAACAAACCTCTTGCCAGTGTGATACCTCAGGAATATATCCTGAAGGACGTTGGAGCTATTTCTGAAATGTAATTGTAGAGAAGGAAAAAAACCTCTACCTTCTTAGGTTTGTAACTGGGGCCTACAAAGTAAACTGACAAAAGCCAGATTAACAGGAGAAAAAGCATGCACTTTTCATCTTGTTTTTAATTTTACATGCATGGAGGCTTCAGAGAAAAAGGAAAAACCAACGACGCTGTTAGGCTCAGGCACTCAGATACCATTTTTAACAGGTGATGAATTATGGGAAGGTGACTAGGGCATGCATAGGAGACAAGGGTTGTTTAGTGAGGATTATTTGTGCAGACTCTTCTTGGTGCAGAATTTCCATCTTCTGCGTGGCCATAAAAACTCCCCTAGAGAGGAGATTTCCGGCAGTCCTCATTTCTCAAAGTTTCTGCTTTTAGTTAAAGGAAGCTCCAAGAAGGTTTCTTCAATTGTCTTCAGCTCAAAATAATCCCCGTGCCTGTGTACTCACAGCATATGTTGGGATGGCACACTCTGATCTCCTTCATAACCATCGAGGAAGACAGCACCTTGTGGAGGACACTGACATTAATAAACACATGTATTTCACGGGGCCATAGCCTATAGCGTAGTAGGACCAAAGTCCTTAGTTTAGCAGGACTAAAGTCCTGTAGTTTAAGTCATAGCCCAACTCTTTAGAAAAACACATGGAAATGCTAAGATTGGGAAAAACCAGAAAAACTTTCACAGGACTGAAGTCTTTAATGTAGATAAGAGAATTGAAACACAGCAAAAGTGATTGATCTGGGGGCAGTTTCCCTTGGTGCCGCTAAACCTAAATAATGGGAAAGTATGTGAACTAAACCCTTCAAGGCTCTTCTGCTAGTTACTGGTTGGGGGATGTTCCACATCTTACCCTCAGCTGTTTCTTTGAGTTTCTTAGGGAGCTAAGCACTGCTATAGTGATTATTTCATTGTTTTTGTATGTCACATAGCTTAGTTCTATTACTCCTTTTGATGGTAAACTGCTTGAACTATTTTAAGTTACACCTGCTTTAATGAAGATTGTCATGTAGCCAGTTTGTTTGTTTTCACTATGACTGATTAACCCCCTGTGTTTCTTCTGTAACTTTCTTGCCTGTACAATAAAAGCTGAGAGAAAACCTGACCCAGTGCTGTGCCTGGGACCCTTCTCTCTTGAAGGAGTTCTCCCTGCAGACAGACACTTCAGGCCTCTCAGTGCTCTGCATACGTGAGCTCTGAGTAATCCTTTGCATCTCAGTCACTCTACGAGAGGTGATGACAACACTCCGTCTTCCAGCTGCCTGGAAGGAGATGGGCCTCACTTTAGATGTCACCTGGCTCTGAATTGCAAGAGCTCCATGAGGTACTGAATGGGTGGTAGCCACTCAACTTGATGAAAGGGTGAGGTTGCTGTTCATCTTTTCAGTCTCTTAGTGAGTTGCCTGTGATGCGCATGATGTTCTGGTTTAATGCTTACTCAAAAATAAAATGGTTTTCTTTCTCTTCTCCCTCTGTGGAGGGGTTTTCTGGGTTGGGGAGAGATTTTGTTTTTTGTTATTGTTATATTTGCCCAATAGGCACAGATGTACCTGAGGTCAGAGTGGACCCCTAGCACAGCTGCTGCCCTTCCTCTGATGGGACAACCCTGGGCACTGGCCACTGGGACTCACCATGTGCGCTAGAATTAGAATGCATTCATTTAAAGTCCTTTATCTTCTGCAGTTGTTATTAGAATAAACTGATCCAGCCACTGTCTATTACATTAAAGGTTGTGTTCTGTTTCTTAGAACTCTTGGTTACAAGCAACAGAAATGACAATTCAATCTGGTTTCAAGTATATGGCATGTTTACTACTAGGATATCTCACAAAGCAGGGGCCCCAGTTTCCAATAAGATTGTGGCCCCAGTGCCAGACTAATCCATCTTTTTGTCTCCCACTTCTGTTCTTTTCAGCCCCCACTGTATTCATCTGGCTTTCTCCACACACGATAAACACCACAAACAACAGTTCTGTAGCCTTCTCACCCTTCCCAGCTTCATCCACCAGAGCAACAGTCAAGAAATGCTCTTTTTTCCTGAAATCCAAAACCTGAGAGGAAAAGAAATACTACTTGCTAATTTTAATTGTAATGACCATACATTCATTTGCTCATGTGGCCATAAGAAAATACTGCAGACTGGATGGCTTAAACAACAGAAACTCATTGTCTCTCAGTCCTGGAAGCTGGAAGTCTGAGATCCAAGTGTAGGCAGGGTTGGTGTCTCCTAAGACCTCTCTCCATGGCTTGTAGACAGTGTCTTCTCCCTGTGTCCTCACATGGTGATTCCCCTGTGCTTGTCTATGTCCTAATCTCCTTATAGGACGTCAATCCTATGGGATTAAGACCCACCCATATGACCTCCTTTTATCTTAATCACCTCTTTAAAGGCCCTTTCTCCAAATACAGCCACATTCTGAGGTTCTGGGTGTTAGGACTTCAACATATGAATTTGGAGGGGACAAAATTCAGCCCACCACAGATAGTGAACACAGGGACCCACCATGTGCAGACACCGTACAAGTGTGTTCATTAGATTATGATGTTCTGTGACCACCCTCTGATCTGGGCACTGACATTATGTATCAAGCCCAAGGCCTTGTGGCCCAGCTCAGGGCAGGTGTCCACCTGCATCTCATGCAAAGACCACAGGATGGCCATGGGGAGTGGAGCGGCTCATGCCCAGTGGGAAGCCTGTGGCTGGGGGCTGGGATGGTGGGGGCTGTCTGGTCACCATGAGCTGTCCCTTAAGAAGGGTCAGAGGGTAAGGCCAACAGGAGGGTTCCAGGATTCTTTCTAGAAGCTTCCTGCTGTGCTCCAGTCAATGGGCAGTTCTAGCTATGAAAGTTCCATACCCTCACCACACACCAGCCTCACCCTCAGCCCCAACAGGACCCTCCAGGAAGGCCCTGCTGTGGCCTCCCCTTCCCTGATGCACTGTCTGTGGGGCTCCCAAACCAGAAAAAAATTTACAGACTTTATTTTTTAAGGGCAGCTTTAGGTTCATAGCAAGATTGAGCAGATGCCATTAAATATCACCACAGAGCCCTATTGCTTAGTTTCCAAAGGCACCAGTATATGGAGGGTCGAATAAATAAATAAATAAATAGGGGAAAAAGGAAAAAAAACTACAAGAAATAAAAAAGTAAAAAATAAGGATGATTTTAAAATTTAAAAAAGAAAAAAGGAAATTTAAAAAAAGAAATATATATATATATATCAAGGGGAGGAAAAATAATTTTCTCCTGACACTTCATAGTTCTCAGCTGGGCCTACCTGTGGCACAAGACAGACTAACAAGAGAAAAACAGAAGTTTAATAACACACATACCTCTTTGTACACATGGGAGATACTCAGGAAAATCTCCAAGAGTAAATCTCCAAGAAGTGGCTCTGACTTCAGACTTACATAACCATCTTTCTCTGAACCAAGAAAGGGGAGACTAGTTCTGGATAGGTGGCCAGGAAAATCACCTTAAACACAGGTAAGAAACATTACGCAGAGCTCAGTCAGTGTTGTTTTCACTACGAGTCTCTAGTGAGTTAGTCACCTTCTTCCTGGTGCTAAGAGAGAGCCATCCTTACAGATGGAGACTTTCATTATAGATATAAATTTCCCTTACAAAAGGGTAACTTCTACTCTCTTTTTAGGGTTTCTTCTCTGTTGGCTATTTCCTCAAATAATCAGCTTAAAATAATCCTTATGCCAAAGATGTGTATTTGGATAGTGTGTCCCAAACCCTATCACTGAAGCATTCCAGATGGTGGAGGCCATGAACTGGCCTCCTGAGTGATGATATGTCACATGAAACCCACAGGAGGCTGAATGGATCAGGACATGCCACCCTAAAATATGCCACTTTCATATATTGATTATTTTGAGTGAGGGCCACTGAGAAACAGCAAACACATAAGGAGTTTCCTCCCCTCCCCCTTTCTGCCTAAAATCAGGGTATAAATTTAAATTTTGTAAAGGAAATTTCCATTTGTACAGATGCCCCCTCTCCCGTACCAGGAAGAGGAGATCGATGCATCACCAGAGGTGAGTCTATCTACCATGAGTTTCCCCCATACATTCCCTAGTCACTTCTCCACAATTTATTGCTCTTTGTGAAAATTGTATAGAAGCCCCTGGGTCTAACTGCCTCTTTAGGTTTTCAGTTCTCATGTGAATCTCCCATATATGTGTTGATCTAAAAGAAACTGAGGCCAAATATTAAAAGTATAGCATTTATTATAGCCAGTGTGGCCAGTTAGCTCATTTGGGGGTTGGGGGGCTGTTGATAACACCAAGGTCAAGGGTTCAGATCCCCATACTGGCAAACAGCCAAAAAAAAAAAATTTATTGAGCTAATATGACAATTGCAACCAGGGAAATGCATAGTCAGGTCACCCTGAGAAATGAGTTCCAAAGAGAACCAGCAGAACTGAGCATTTATAACCACAAGAAGGAGGAAGCGTCAAAGGACAGTGAGAGAAGACAGTCCCACCTCATCTCTTCATCAAGCTTTCTATTTGTTGTACATTACATATAGATTTGGGATTGTTACTAGGTTACAACCTACATGCAGGGATCCAGGATGAAGGTCACAAGGATTATTCTAGGTTATTGTGTGGCTTCCTGGTGCCATTATACCTGCTTCTAAGTAAAATGGTCTTATGATAATGTTTTCCAGGACAGGTGGACATGATTGCTGACTTATCCCAGATCCCCCAAGGCACTATAATTTAGCTGACCTGGTCACAGCAGATTTTTTAGTTATCATATGTAAATTTTTTTTAAAAAAGTTGAAACACGTATGTCTTTTCTCCTGTTAATGTCTTTTGTCAGTTTAATTTGCAGTCCCCAGTCACCGAATCTAAGAGTGTATAGGATATTTTCCCCCTCCCCTACAAAGCCCGTGATGTACATGTTGTAAGTGTGAGAAATAACCTTGCTATGGTGAGCCTCCAGGATGCAGGGTTGTCTGTTACTGCAACAAAACCCTGACAGATACAGCACAGGCTCTAGTTTGACTACAGAGAAAAATAATCACATTAGTTAGTAAAAAGTCTGGAAACCAGGTCCTGTAAGAAATTGTGGCAGGCATGAAGATATTAGGGCTAAAGAAGAGACAACCTGGTGGTCAGGGAGCAAGGTTTGGGAGAAGGTGTGGGGTTGATAAAGTAGGAACCAGATGTCTGAAGATCTCCATCTGATAGAGGAGTCAAGGACATGCTCCATGTTACTTCAAAAGAGCTGGAAAATTCTAGGCTTCAGATACCAGACATAACACCATTTCCACCAGATTCCTGGGAAGGTGGGCATGCATCGCACTCACTAGGAGGTGGGTGCCAATCACCAGGGTCATGTTGTTACCAGGCACGGGTCCGGCTGCTCCCTTTCAAAAACAAGCCACTCAAAAGTCAAATGGTGGTAAAGATGGAGGTCAGCTTTTATTCAGAAATACCAGTGACCTGAGGAGAGATGTCAGGCTAACCATCTCTCCAATAAACCTGACGGAGAAAGGCCAGACTCGTATTTACTGAGGGGTTTTTAAAGAGGGGATTGAGGGAAGGGAGCATGGGAAATGAAAAGCAGGACGGAGGGGGACACGAGCTGTGGGGGCTCCGTTCAAGGAGCCGGGTGCAAGGTCTCACCAAGACTCCGCCTGGTTTCTGCTCCCATCCTTGTGGTTATCTCAGGGTCTGGATAGGGTGTGCATCCTGGCAAGTCTGCAGCTTCAGGCTGTCTGGAAAAGAACTTTACGTTTCTGTAAATAATGTCATCTTGCCCCATATCAAGGTTTAAAATATCAAATAACCATGGGAAATGAAGGAACTCAGAAATACATGCCAAGAAAAAAAGTGTCCTTTTAAAATTTGCCTACAGCCCATGTAGTTTTAGGTCCCAATGTGGCTTCAGTGCTGCTCACTCTAGCAGTGACAGAACAAGTTGGGCAGGCCCTGTAATGCCAGAGTCCTGTATTAGTCTGTTTTCTGTAGCTTATAATGGAATACCTGATACTAGATCATTTATAAAGAAACTGAATTTATTTCTTACAGTTTTGGAGGCTGGGAAGTCCACAGTCCAGGAGGTGCATGTGGTGAGGGCCTTCTTGGTGGGGACTCTCCACAGGGTCCTCTGGTGATGTAGGGTGTCACAGGTAAGAGCAGCACCCTTCTTAGAAAGCCATCAGTCTACACCCATGGTAACCCATTACTCCATGAATGGATGAATCCATTCTTGAGGGTGTAGTCCTCATGATCCAATCACCTCTCAAAGGCCCCACCTTTCAAGTACCATAATAGGATTTCCCACCCTCTTAATACTGTTAAAGTGGGGGTCAAGTTTCCAGCACACGAACTTTGGGGGAACACATTTGACCCATAGCAGGTACCTTCCCACACCAGCACCACACAGCACTATGGATCTGATATCAAAAATTGATATCAAATGCCCTTCAGTGTTCCCTATATTTTATTCCATACAATACTGTCTTTAAGGTTTACAGGAACGCCAACTGTTCTCCCAGCCAATGTCACTATAAAATGTGCAAACACCCCTCAGCTCCCACAAACCAGATGGTGAGGGGGCAACAACTTGTGGCATTCCAGAAGTCTTAGAGCAAATCAAAGCTTTAATAATGACAAAGACTCACCCCTTGACCAAACTTCAGTCAGGTGCCTCTGGGCCCTCTTTTCCATGAGGCCTCAGCCTTGGACCCTGTCTTCATCCTGCCTAGCACAGTCTTAGCAAAAAGTCCCGCTAGGTCAGTTTAGAGAGAGCCCCCCACCCTTGACATCTCATCAGGCTGCTGTGGTTTGAATGTCCCCCCAAGCTCAAGTTGGAACTTAACCCCACTGTGGTGGTAAAATGTGGGGCTTTTAAGGGGCCATGAGGACAGTGCCCTCCGAATGGGTTGGTCCATTCGTGGAGTAACGTGCCGATGGTTTAATGGGCATGGTTCTGATGGTTTTGTAAGGAGAAGTTCAGCTCTCTTGCTCAGGCCATTCTCACCACATGATTTCCTGCACCATCTAGGACCCTGCAGAGACTCCCTACCCAGAAGAAGGCCCTCAGCAGAAGCGCTCTCTGGACCATGGACTTCCCAGCTTCCCGAAATCTAAGAAATAAATTATATATCTCTATAAATTACCCAGTTTCAGGGATTCTGTTATAAGCAACAGAAAATGGACTAATATCCCTCATCCCTCACCTTTGATTTTTAAGTCTGTGTTCTGTCCTTCACAAGAATCCTGTTTGGTGAGTTTAGCAAGAAGCTCCCTATCCTTGATGTCCCCTCTCAGTAATGTCCCATGCACTTACCGCCTGTGTTCGTTGGCTGTGAACCCCCTGCGGACCCTGCTATATTGAGAATCGAGCTCAGTCCTACACGGTGGCCTCTTTCCCCTGTTGCAGTAGACCCACGTGACATCTGCCTTTACCACCTTTAACTCGTGTCTGCCTTAGTTGATCTTCAACTATAACCTCTGGAGGAGATCGGAATACGTCACCCTAGAATATGCCACTTTGACATTAAGATTATTGTGAGCTGGAGGAAGCTGAGAAAAACACGGACACAGGAAGAACTCTCTGCCTTCCCCTATCTTCCTAGAAAGAGAATGTAAATTCCTCCTTGTGAATGTGTCCCCCTCTCCCACACGAGAACAATCCTGTCACCAAAGACAGAGACAGCACTGAGGCGGATCTGTGTAAATAAATCTTGTTAAATGACCCTTATCTATTATGTTTCCTTATGTATTTGCCTTCCCACAATTTACCAGCAAGAAGCCCAGACCTCCTCTGCTTCCCTTTGTCTAGTCACTTACCCACAATTTATCACCTGTTGTTACAGTGGCTATAAGTCCCCACACTTTTTAGCTATTTATGTTTTTTGGTTTTTTGTTTTAACATCTGTGAAGCCCCCATGCACATTATTTAAAAAGTTAGCATCAGGACGGCCAGTTATCTCGGTTGGTTAGAGAGAGGCGTTATGACACTGGCTTAGATCCCCTCACCAGCCAACCACCAAAAAAAAAAAAAAAAAGAAGAAAGAAAGAAAGAAAGAAAAGAAAATAAATAAAAAATAGTTAACACCAAATAAAATATGTAAGCTTTTGTTCTGTTAAACTGTCTTTTGTCAGTTTAATTCACTAAGAGAGTATAGGAAAAGGTTTTTCTCCCCTATACCTCAGAAAAATAAATACTACAAACATAAAACTTTTCATTTGAAAGTTTATTCATATTTTTTCTACACCTAGTTTTGTAAATTTCAAATAATACTTGTATGATTTGGAATTAGGGTTTCCATCCCTCAGACTCATGGTGGCAAACATGGATGGAAACAAAAATAATTAAAATTAAAATCATACAAACTTCACAAAACCAAATAAGTAGAAAAGAGCTAGATATGCTGACAGTCACGTGCTGGCTCCATCAGGCTGTCTTGGGTGAGGTCAGACCCTGAAGTCCAAAGTCTCAGGCACTCAAGTGCTCCTCAGTCCTATGGGATGATTTTTCCATTTCATCTTCTCCAATATCCTGCACCATCGTCCACAGCCTCCCTCTACTTTCTACAAGCACCGTGGCCAGAGCTGCTGCTGTGCACCTGCCCCACCTGATCGGGCTTCTCACATGGGGCAGAAGCCCAGCAAACACCCCCAGGCACAGGGCAGATCTCAGAGCCTATCCCAGGACAGCTTAGGGTGCATGTGCTCTCAGTGTTCCTCCAGTAACCTGCGCTGTGGAGAAGACAGGGCTCTGTTACCTGCAAGCCCTGAGTAAATAGCCTTTTGCCTCTTCTCATTAGGTGGTCTCTGTTTAGTTCCACACCAGGAAAAGTGGGGGGTTCTGGGGAAAGGAGCTACCCTCTGGAACTATTTGTCCTTCTGCATAACAAGACAACCTTTATTCACCCTCCTGTAACTTGTCACCACCCCCAGAAGCCCCAGCTCTATTCCTTTCTGTAGCTCAGGACGCTGTACAAACTCCAGTCATCTGGCCCTTCCTTGAGTCTCATGTTTTGCAGGACTCCTGTACCTATGCACACAATTAAAGTAGTTTTTCTCCTGTTGATGTGTCTTATGTCAATTTAATTCATTGCCCATCCAAAGAACCCAGAAGGGAAGAGGGAAGCCATATCCCCCTCCCCTACAGCATTAAAAAGATGAAGTAGAAAAAGATGAAGAAAAAAGTATAAGAAAAAGAAAAGAGAAACAATACTAATGTAAGTCTTAAAAGACCTCAAAACCGTGTTAGGATCCTGACTCAAACAAACCAACTTTTTAAACATGCACGTTTTAGATAATAGGTGGATTCTGAACAGGAATCAGAGGTCAGAAAAAAACAGGAATTATTGTCAATAGCGTTGGGTAGGCAAAGCCTTGTCTATTGGTAAGACACTGATGAAACTTCTGGAAGTGAAACTACTGATGTCTGGGATTTGCTCTCAGAAAAAGAAAACTCTTCCGTCGAGACAAAACAACAGAGCAGATGAAGAAAATGCAGTAAAATGCTCATTTGGATTGTTTATTTATGGACTTCATTGTCCTGTTGTCTTGGGTGCAACTGCTTGAAATTATTCATTAAAGGTTTTTTCCTTGTTGCTGTTTTTTAATCCTGATTGTATTTTCTAAACTGAAGGAAACCCTCAGGCCACATTCCCCCATTGATGTAAACAGCAGAGAGGGTTCCGGGACCGGGCGGGGGGTTGGTAAAGTAGAATTAACAGCAGTTGTTCGCTAATGCAGAGAACTGTGCGCGCCCACCACCCGCACCCTCCTGGCCACACGGAATCGAAGGCCAGACCCCATCCTCGTGTGTTTAGTGAGGAGAGACCACGGAAAAGCTCCAGCCGGGAAGCCCGGGGAAAGCCAGTCATCTACACTGGGAGCCAGGCCACCTACACCTGCAGCCAGGCCATCTACGCCCAGAGCCGGCCATCCACACCTGCAGCCAGGCCGTCTGCACCCAGAACCGGCCATCCACACCTGCAGCCAGGCCGTCTACACCCAGAACCGGCCATCCACACCCGCAGCCAGGCCGTCTACACCCAGAACCGGCCATCCACACCCGCAGCCAGGCCGTCTACACCCAGAACCGGCCATCCACACCTGCAGCCAGGCCGTCTACACCCAGAGCCGGCCATCCACACCCGCAGCCAGGCCGTCTACACCCAGAACCGGCCATCCACACCCGCAGCCAGGCTGTCTACACCCAGAACCGGCCATCCGCACCCGCAGCCAGGCCGTCTACACCCGGAGCAGGCCATCCGCACCTGCAGCCAGGCCGTCTACACCCAGAACCGGCCATCCACACCCGCAGCCAGGCCGTCTACACCCGGAGCCGGCCATCCGCACCTGCAGCCAGGCCGTCTACACCCGGAGCCGGCCATCCACACCTGCAGCCAGGCCGTCTACACCCAGAGCCGGCCATCCGCACCCGCGGCCAGGCCGTCTACACCCAGAGCCGGCCATCCGCACCCGCAGCCAGGCCGTCTATACCCAGAGCCGGCCATCCGCACCCGCAGCCAGGCCGTCCATACTCGCACCCCCAGGAGGTGGCAGAAAGGTGCTGCTCAGCCTTCAAGGCCTTCCGCTTTCCTGCTCGCTTCCCCACACCCCACGCGTGGCCGGAGCCTCAGTTTCCTCCTCTGTCCGCTCAACCCCAGGACTCTGACACGGGTTGGTCAGGGTTGGGGCGGCGCCATTTCGGGGCTTGGTAACGTCCCCCGCCCCGCCCCAGGGGACCGGACCTACCTGTCGCCTCCCCGCAGCCCGGCCTGCCCCGCCCACCGTCTCCGCCTAAGCCGGACGCCCCCTCTCTTCAACCCCGGACCCGACGCCGACGATGCCCGGGAGAGTTGGGGGATCGCTACCCCCGGCGACCCGCTTCACCCTCCCAGGGGGGCACCCGCCCCTGCTCGCTGCCGCCTGTCCCCCCGACCCCCTTCACCCACCGCCCACGGGGGCGCCCTCTCCCGCCCCCTCCACAGGGACCCCCTTCCCCTCCCAACGACTCACACCAAACACAGCGGACAGGCTGCCGCCCCCTTTCCTCCCTTGTCCCCCAGCCCCTCCCCCACCAGCAAACCTCCTGTCCATCCCCCTGCCCAGGACAAGGCGGCCCCACTCCTGGCTGTCCCAGGACGCCGAGGCTCCTCCACTCTCCTCCCCTCCCCCACCCTGACCCAGCTGACGCCACAAAGTCCCCCGCGGCCCAGCCATCGCCGATCAGCCCCGGACGCCTGGCGTGGTGCGAGGGCCACCTCCCTGTGAGTACCGGCCCTGCAGGCCACCCTCCTGCGGCCTCTGGGTCAGGACCCCGGGTCCACCCCCGCCTTCTAACGGCGGCGCCTTCCCGCCCCTCCCGGCCGTCCTGTCCCTGCAGAGGGTGATACGTGGGAACCGTGGACACTCAGGCCCCGCGGTCACCTGGATGAGCCTGGCATTAACAAAGGAACATCCCCGGGACCGAAGGTGACCAGAGCCCTGATGACAGCCTCTGCCCAGACTGAGTCAGACCCCCAGCTCACTGGACGCTCCTCATCCCTGGCTTCTGTCCGCGTAGACAGCGTCCCCCAACCCTGAGGACCAGGGAGAGAGCTGACGCCAAGAGCGAGGGCGCAGGAAGCGCTGATCAAGTTCCCAGGGGACAGACTCCGAATGTCTGCAGTCCATAGACGCCATCACTTTCGGGATTGCAGAAAAATAGAGGATGGTGGTGCTTGGAGTTTGGAAACGATTTTCAAATCCCTTTCCTAACTCGGTCCCAACAGCACCCCCGTGAAGTAGGCAGGGGAAGCTGTGGACCTCCACTGCCTGGGGTTACATATTCTAACTCCAAAGGGTGCCTGTGTGCTCGCATGTGTGTGCCTGTGCACGTCTGTGTGAGTCTGTGTGTGGGCCAGTGTGTATGTGCATGCACGTTTATGTGTGTGTGTGCCTGTGTGTGTGTTTACATGTGTTTCTCTGTGTACATGTGTTTGTGCATGGCTAAGTACGTGTTTGTGCATTTGCATGTATGCATATGTATGTATATTTGTGTCTACATGTGCTTTGTAATTGTGTACATGTTGTGCATGTGTGTGCACCTGAGTTGGTGTGCTGTGTGCACATGTGTATATTTGTTAGCATGGGTGTTTTTGTGAGTACGCGTATTTATGCATGCATGTGTGTGTATACGTGTTTGTCCATGTACACACATGTATTAGCGTGTGCATGTGTTTGTGCAGGCATGTGTATGTATATGTGTGTGTACACACACACAGAGCATGTCTTTTCCAAACTGCTCTTCACTCCCTAATGGAAGACATCTTTTTTCTTCTTAAAGTCTGCTTTTCCTTGGTTTTAAAGGGGCTTTGTTAAAGAAAAAATTATTCTGACATTTGTTAAAAGGCTCACTATTGAAGCTTTTTGCAATGGGGATGTCACCCTGGGGATGAGTTGAGGCTCTGAACCCAGCACAGACAGCTGGGGTCCGTGGATGGAAATAACTGAGAGGGACTTCAAGGGTAGGAGGCTTTTGGTGAAACTGGCCTAACAGGAAGGTCAGGGTCTTAGATGTCAAAGGTGGGGGTGAGGACTTGATCAGATATCGAGGTGGGGGCGGCTTAGGATTCTCTGCTGAGACTGGGCTGGGCAGGCAGAGGACTGAACAAGGTAGGGTCCAGAATTCATGGGCCAGAGGGGCCTGGCTAGCCTTTGGTCAAGGAGGGTCTGTAGTTTCCAGAGAGGCATTTGTGCCTCTGTCACTGGCAAGGCTAAAAATGACAGCTACGGACCCCCTAACTGGACCCCAGTTTTAGTTCTTGGCTCCAGCAGGAGGCCACAGAGGAAGCCTGCTTTTTGTCAGGGACCGAGCCCAGAGCTCTGGGAACATGAGAGGACCACTTAGCCCAGCCTCTCTCTGGGGGTTGCTCAAAGCGGAAACTCTTGCCTTGTGTCTCCCCAGGAGCCATGGACGCTGTGGAACTTGCCAGAAAGCTGCAAGAGGAAGCCACTTGCTCCATCTGCCTGGACTACTTCAGGGACCCTGTGATGACCTCCTGCGGCCACAATTTCTGCCGTGACTGCATCTGCCTAAGCTGGGAGAAGGCAAAAGGCAAGAAGGGCCGGAGGAAGCAGAAGGGCTCCTTCCCCTTCCCGGAGTGCAGGGAGATGTCCCCGCAGTGGAATGTGAGGTCCCACCGCCTGCTCGCCAAGGTGGCCGAGATGGCACGCCAGCACCTGGGCCTCAAGAAGCGGGACCTGTGCCAGGTGCACCAGGAGCCCCTCAAGCTCTTCTGCCAGGAGGACCAGAGCCCCATCTGCGTGGTCTGCAGGGAGTCGCAGAAGCACCGGCTGCATATGGTGGTGCCCGCTGGGGAGGCCGTGCAGGAGTCCAAGTGTCTAGGGACAAGGTGGCCCCCATCAGAGACTGGGAAGGGAGCATCCAGGAGTACAATGTGGGCCAGAGTCAGAAACCAGGGAGGGGGTGTCCAGAAGGACAAGGACTTCAGACTGCACGTGTGTGTGTCGGGGCAGGGGTGGTTTATTAGTCAGGGCAGACCATCGGCCTTGTAGCCAACAGCCCCATGTGCACAGCCAAACAGTGGAAGTGTCCCCTTGCTCCCGGGACAAAGCAGGGGGGTGACCAGGCCTCCAGGGTCCAGGCCCACTAAGGCTCTGCCCTTGTCCATCTCCCTGGGCTCCAGAAGCCCTGTTGGGCTGGCATGGCCACCTGCATGGGCGGGCCAGGAGGCACGTGCCCCACTTCATCTGTCCCCACTCCCTCAGCCACACCCGGGGAGCCATGCCTAACAGCAGGAAGCTGCGAGGAGCAGCCAAGCAATACGGATGTTGGTGAGCTAGGCCAGAAGGACACTGTGGCACCATCACAGCCCTCTGCCAGGAAGGAACAGCAAGACAGCCACATGCTCCTGGCTCTAGCGCTCCATCTCCTCTCTCTCCCGCTCCGTGGCAGACACTGTGGGAAGCGAAGGCCCCTGGAGGCTGCACTGCGAACTGTCGACTAAGACTAACGTGCAACACTGGAATGTGCTTCCCGTGTGCCAGGGTCCTTTCTAATTGTCTAATTCACTCATCCACTCCCCGCCAAAACCGATCCCTACTGCAGCCACTCTGGAAGGCGAGCGCCAGCTCTGTCCTACTTTCCACCAAGGAGCAACTCAGGACACTGACAGGGGCCAAGCAGGGTTTTTACCCAGTTATGTGGATCTGGGTCTGGGGTCTGGATGGAAGGAGCCTCCCTTTTCAGGCTAATTTCGGGGAGGAGGCCACATTACTTTCAGAGATCACAGGCAGGGCGGCTCATCAGAGACCACTCAAACCACATCCTGTGAAGTGCAGAGCAGAGTGACGTGGCTCTGAGGGGCTTGGATGGGGCTCAGTAAGCCTCTGCCCCATCGTGTGCCCCTCAGAAAACAACCCCACAGCATCTCTGATTTAGCCCTGCTCCCCAGCTCCAGGTCCTGCTGGTCATTGGCTGCTGGTCTTCTGTGGGTCACCAGGGGACTAGGGGTGATGTGGTGTCCCTTGCAGGGGCTGCAGCTCATGTCCAGAGGTTTCCTCCTCCCACAGGACAAGGAGTTTGAGAAGATGGGCCTCTTCTTGGTGGAGGAAAAGCGGAGGCATCCTCCAGTCTGAGGAGGCGACAGCTCAGCCAGGCCCCATCCTCTTGGCTGATGTGGTGCAGCATGTGGATTCCACCTCAGAGCCCCCAGAGCCACATCCATCCACACACGCCTTCCTGATCTCCACAGTGTAAGTGGCTGTGGTCACCTGGTGAGGGTGTGCAGCACTCATGGCTTGGTCCCGACACAGTGTGTCCAGCGATGGCCCCAACATCCAACCATGGCATCCTCCATCCATAAAGGTTTTCTATGAGCTGATGAATAAAAGCATAAAGAAGCAAGCGAGGTTTTCTGTTTTCTCACATTCTCCCCTATACAGTTTCAGCACAGTGTCATGTACACCGTCCATATGCAAATATTACTCATGATCCACACATGCCAGGGGACTGAACTTTTGTGCGTTTCAAGAAAATCCCTTTTTCTACAGATCACTGTAGATCTCCAGTGTGCTTAATGGCTGCATAAACACTGAGATAAGTCTGAAGTTTGAAGTAACAGAACTTAGTTATTCATTTACCCTTGAAAATTAATCTGACTTGATAGTATATTTCTCTTCTAAATGAGACTTTCATTGAAAAATCAATTATTTAAGCAATAGCTTTGCATACTTTTATAGTAGAATGTCATTTAGATGGTTTGAAGTTAATCATATTTTAACTGTTTTATTGAGGTATAATTGGTATACAAAGAGCTGCACACCATTAATGTGTACAGTTTGATGAGTTTTTAAAATTTAATTTAATTTTTTAAATTTTAAATTCTCAATATACATTGTAGCTGATTTTCGTGACCCATTCCTCTTTCCTCCCTCCCTCTCTCTCTTCCCCCCAACTACATCATATCTGTTCACTTGTCATAACAAGTTCAAGGAATTGTTGTGATTGTTGTGTCTTCTTCCCTGCCACTCTTTGTTTGTTTGTATATTTATTTATTTATTTATTTATTTTTGGCTCCCACAAATAAGTGAGACCATGTGGTATTTCTCTTTTTGTGCCTGACTTGTTTCACTTAATATAAATGCAAATCAAAACCAATTTGAGATCTCATCTCACTCCAGTTAGGATGGCTAATATCAAAAAGACTGAGAATGATAAATGCAGGCGAGGTGGTGGAGAAAAAGGAATTCTCATACACTGTTGGTGGGACTGCAAAATGGTGCAGCCTCTATGGAAATTGGTATGGAGATTCCTCAAACAATTGCAGATAGATCTGCCATATGACCCAGCTATTCCACTGCTGGGAATATACCCAGAGGAATGGAAACCATCACAGCAAAGGGATACCCATACTCCCATGTTTATTGCAGCACTATTTACAATAGCCAAGAGTTGGAACCAGCCCAAATGTCCATTAGCAGATGGGTGGATAACGAGACTGTGGTACATCTACACAATGGAATACTACTCTGCTGTAATAAAGAATGAATTACTACCATTTGCAGCAACATGGATGGACTTACAGTTTGATGAGTTTTGACATACATTGTACAAACACTGCTGAAACCATCCAAAAATCAAGGTGATGATCTGCCCAACACTTCCCCTAATTTCTGTGTGTGTGTGTGCATGTGTGGTAAGAACACTGAATATGAGATCTGTCCTCTTAGCATATTTCAGATGTGCTAACAATAAAATACATGAGACTTCATTGTAAATAGCCACCTTAATATTGAATTGATAATCTCTTTAATTTGAGGTTTATGTTCTTCATTCAGAATCTGTTAGACTTTTCAATTGTTCTTAAGTGTAGGTAATTTGAAGTCCTTTTATCTAGAAAATAAGAGATGTCACTTTTTGTCACGTAGCAGTAGGGAAATAGAAAAAGAAAATCTGCTTCAGTTCTTTAATTTCTAGCAAAATTATTCTTAAAAAGATATCTCATATTGAGGTGAATCCGACAAATACAAATTACAGCCAGTAGTAAAAATAAGCTCTAGTGTTCCACAGCAGTGCTGGCCATCTATAATTAACAGTAATTTATTGTGTTTTCTCAAATGGCTGGAAGTGATGAGCTCAAATGCTCTTATCACCAATAAATGGTAAAGTTTTGCAATGATGAATAGGCTAATTATCTGATCTGATCATCACACATTATATACATGTATTGAAATATGACTCTGTAATGCATAAATATCGATACATGTCAATTAGAAAATTAGTAAATAAAAATAGATTTCTTTAAATAGAGAAAACAAGAGTTAGATTCATGTGGAGAAATAAAGCTACGAAGGACAGAGAGGCACACAATCACAGACTGACCCAGCATCAAGCTGTACTAATGATTTCAAGGATTCAACTAATTTTGAGGCAAAGGCAAGTTGGGAGAATTCTGGATGCAGCGCGGCTCCCTCTGCCCTTTCTGCATCATTAGGACGCTGCTGCTCAGATATATTGTAAGGTCTCTGAGGGATGCAAGGCCCTCTGCCTCTCATCCCCCCCATGCTTCTGCTCCCCCTCACAGCCATCCTGACCCTGCTCCCATCTGATGGCTCTCTCACAATTCTCCTGCCTTCCCCATAGTCCCCAGGTGATGTTGTAACCTGGCACCTGCCTAATTCCCACCCCAAGCCATTCCTGTGGGCATGTCCTCCCTGCATCTGCACCCCCTTCCTGCATGTCTCCCCTATACCCCTCCCTGTACCTCCTGCATGCACCCATCACCGCACCCCTCCCTGCACTGATGTCTCAACTTCATCAGGCCATGAGATGTCCTAGAATCCTGCACAACACAACGACCTTACCCACCTTTACCCTAGTCTGTTTGCTGTGCCTGTTCTTGTCTGGGAAACTCCTGCATATGATTTAAAACTGAGTGTGAGATTCGTTTTTATAATGACATGGACTCCAAGACCTTTAGATTCAAATGTTCAAATATTTAATTCAAAATGCTATCTCCTTTATTCTGCATTCTCCGTGGGTGCCTTTGATAATTCCATCATCAGTGGGCAGAGGAGAGAGCAGAGAGCACAGATATTGGCGAAACAGAGAACAATGGCCTCAGAGATGGGTGCTGGTGAAGGAGGCCAGGACACAAAGATGCAGCTTGTTGGGCCATACGGTTGAGGATTAGGACCCATCCTTCGGTGAGGTGACAATAAAAGCAGACACTGAACTCCTGTGTGGAGAATGCAAAGTCACCAAGTGAGGGCAGAGCAAAGTAGGATGCTGTTACATTGCAGTGTGGCCACACAGAAAACTGCCATTGCTGTGCTCCTAACGCCTAGACAAGAAATTCTCAGATACCCGCAGTTTCTGGACTGTTGTGTTCTGTGTTTCACCTAACAATTACTAAGCACTTGTTAGGAATAAGAATTTGGCTAGATCCTCCCTCCCTGTCTCTTTTTCTTTACTTCATCTGGATCTAACTGGGATCATTAATTCTCCAACATCCCTGTGAAACTTCATGAAACAAATGGTACTATGTCCAGTTTGCCGTTGAAAAATTGAGCAAGAAGGTTAAATAAATTGCCCAGTGTGCCTGGCCAATATTTTGTAGAGTGAACACTTAAATTGAGGTATGACAACAAATTTTATGGTCTTTCTATCCTTTCTGAAACATAAGGTTTTCATTTAAGTGAAACTCATCATTACAATAAATAACACAATTTTAAAAGATAGAGATAAAGTAAAGCACCCAAACATGAAGAGGTGACATCTCTTCTGAGAATGGAATGATCCCTGCCAGGGTGGGGAGAAGGTTCTGTGGCCCTGCAGTGGCACCTTATCTGATGAAGAAGCACATGAGGTGACCTGTGATTTGACCCATGCTTCTGGTTTTTCACAAATGTTAATTGGATACAGCAATTTAAAAAATAATAATAAATGAACAATACATCATTTTCAAAATTTTCACCTCATTACGGTTTTTTCTTTTATCCACGAATTCAGTATTCTATCCTTTTTAAAAACCTATATTCCCTCTATGAGATCTTGTGGTTTCCTTGAGTATCAGATTTGAGATGCTTTCAAATATGTAACACTCACTGTATTCAAACAGGTGTAGAAAGGTCCTGTTAAGAGGTACTTGCTGGGGTTATGTCAGAAAGCTGTGCCAATCTTTGTAGTTGACGCAGGTTGTAAAATATTCCATTTAATAACTATTAATGAATAATTCAGTTTCAGGATTACTTGAAAATGACACCTTTGTTTGTATCATGTCTTTGTCCACAAATCCATGTAAATGCATTTTTTCTGGATGCAATTTTAGAATAAGGACACTACTTGGGAATGGTGGACAACTGGTCATCAAATAAAAGGCAGAGATTCCATTGTCGAGGCTTTGGAATCTTGTGAGTGACTTTTGTCCTCAGATGCTGTGGAGCAGGCACTGTCTGGATTTCACAGAACCCACCTCCTTCAGATCCAGAAGGTAATGAAAAGAAACTCAGGGCTTTGGGATCACGGGCTTGGAATTCACTGAGCCATGAGCAGCTGAAGCTTCTCACACAGAGAATCTGGGAGGCACTTTGTGTAGTATCATTTACAGCAGGTCACTTTTGATCATTTCATAATTTTAGAGAATCTTCTTCCTGACTTATTATGACCAAGGAGAACATATATAATTTTATGCAGTTCCTTTAAAGAAAACCCATATCTTTTAATAAGAGGAGTGGCCTCAGATATGAGCAGGTCAGTGCATGTGACACCCAGGGATTATAGCACAGAGCCTCAGGGGATGGCTTCACTGTTATGGACAGACTAAGCAGCAGAGGAAAGGTATCCAGAGGTGAGTTGTTGTCAGGGTTGAACTGTCCATGGATAACGGAGAAAGCCGGTACTGGACTGTCCTCCGGAAGGGCCCGTGGGTCTGGGGTCTGTGCAGATCCCCTGCCGATGCAAGACAGCAGCTGTAGCCAAACCAGAGACCCTGATCTGGAGTTGGTGACCTCAGCATTCCAGGAGTCACAGAGTCTTTATCAACACAGTTTTCATTTGCCTCAAATGGATCAATTTTCTGTGTCTGTAAACTTACAAAAGGCTCATTCCAAGGCCACAGTCCGTCAGTGCAGCCAGTCAGCCCCAGGCTATCCCTGGTCCATTTTCTTCCTCTGAAATCCATTTCTTCCTAGGTCTTCAGTCTCTACGATGAATCGGTTTGTATTTTCCCTGCAGGGGAGCTTGTCCACACTCAGGACTTTCTAGTCTACCGATACAGACAGGACTGAGCTCCCTGGGGATGTTCACCTTGGCCCGATTGCAGGCGAGGAGCCCGAGAGTGGAGAAGTGGGTGGGGTGACCAGGATAGGGGTGGAACAAGGACAAAAAGGTGTCACCAAGGAGGGTCCTCTGTGTGAGGGGCATTGAGCGTGAAGCTGATTAGCAAGAGGGCAGATTGCTCCCTGGATTTGTCCTGTGGGGTGATGGGCTGGTCTGGGTTGCACTAGAGGTGGGTTGAGGGACTTGGGGGAGCAGAGACACCTCAGGAGTCTGCCGGGTGGAGGAGGATCCTGCCAGGGGTGTCTGCTACTGGGTTCGTCTGCATAGATGGCCAGCTGTGGCCCTCGCGCCAAATGTGGCTGGGATCCTGCCTTTCCGTGAAGTTTTACCGAGCGCAGCTATGCAGTCCACGGATGTGCCCTCTCCGCTGCTTTCCTGTGACCAAGGCAGAGCTGGCGGGTGGGGACAGAGACCACGAAGCCCAAGACAATTCCCCTCTGTCCCTTGACAAAGGCAGGTGCCCATCCCTGGCTGGGAGGTTCTGGGAAAAGATAGAGATCCCTGCAAATGCTGCGAGATTTCCGGATGAGACAGGAGTCTCCCACGGAAGGCTTCTCCTTGCTCATGAAAGCGTGAGTTCGGGTCACCGTAGAGCACAGGTGGAGGGTGGCACCCGCGGAGGCGAGGACAGCCGCAGGCGTCCTGGGGGCCCGGGACGGCCACGCGTAGGGACGACGTCCGGGCTGCAGCCGTGGTGCCGCGGAAGCCGGGGCTGGGGCAGAAGCGACCTGCTGCGTCTGCAAAGACACGGACTGGTCTGCTTCTCATGCCTCCTCAGGTCACAGAGGGGGCGGAGGGACGGCGCTGGTCGGTGGCTGAGGTCCCCAGGTGCCCGAGGGGTGAGGGGTGAGAGGTGAGAGGTGAGGCTTTGGTGGTGTCCTGAAGGGGAGGCGGTGAGGGGGAGGTGGCTCCGATGCGGGTGCTGAGGTCCCGAGAATGAAGGTCCTGGGCGAGAGGAGCCCGGAGGTGGCGCGTGGCCAGGGGCAGCGAGTTGCTGCGGAGGCGGTGGCGGGAGACGCGGGCGCGGCGGCCGAGGGCGGGCGCTGCACAGCGCAGGGCGCAGCCGGCGGCAGCGTCGCCGCGGAGGGGGAGGCTCGGCGGGTCGCAGCCGCTCGGGGCCGCGTCTCTGCCGGGCGTGGGGACTGGCCGGGGCCCCTCCCCAGCCCATTCCCGAGCCGCGGTTCTGCTGGGTCCGGAGCCGCTTCTCTCACAGTCACTGCGTAAAATCGAAACGTGACAGAAACGTGCTGGCTGACTCGACGCCCTTCTTTCAAAGGCGACATGTGCCCCTGCCCCAGCCATCCGGTGGCCCCCGGTCTCCGGCCCTCCCTGCTGCCCTGGTGCCAGGCTCGCAGTCCACACGCTGGCAGACGTGCGCGCCCAGCCAGGCTTGAGATCCGCTGTCGTGGGACACGCGCGCCCCCTGCTGCTTCCCTCTGGCTGTGCCCCTCTGGGCCTCTCTACCACACCTGAAGGCTGTGTCCACGCTGCTGAAATCCCACGTCCCCACAGGAACCCTGACAAACGTGGACCTCTCTCATGTTGGGCAAACCTCAGTCAACGGACACCGCCTTCCTTTGGTAGATTTTAATATGCTGGAGTCTCCAATTCCACCAGTACCTGAGACCTGTCACCCCTTGTCCTGAATCCCTTCTGCTCAAACACCTGGAGTGGTCTCTGCTGCCTGGCTGATGCTGCCTGCGATCACGTCCCCACACTCCTGGCACGATCACAAGCCACGCAGCTGGCACATGATGCCCACAGCCTGGATGCCAGGGCATCAAGTCACTGTTCAAGCCAAGCCCCTCCCCTGTGGCTGTTCACGTGCCTCTTTTGACCCCTCCTTCCCTGTCCAGTCCTCACCTGCTGTTCCCTTGTTTTACATTAAGAAGAACATGGCATCTGTTATTTATCTTGTCAGTCATGGCTGGAACCTGCTCAAGCCTTTGTCACAAACCTGTTAATTCTGCATTCTGATTTTTCAAGGTAAACTTTCTGTCAAGGTATTGTCCACACCAGGTATCTATTAAGGGTGAGCTTCAGCTATATCTTGCCACTTCAACTCCCAGTTAGACTGTCAAAGAACACAGGTCTTGTGGCATTTGGCTGACAATTTTTCTAATGAATTTGGATGACTATAAAAAATGAGTGCAGGTTATATAAAATTAACAAAAAAAATTTGTTTGGGGGAGACACAGCAGGTTACATTTAAAATTTTTTTTTCATGATTTTAGATTTGCTTTTCTTTTAGAAGATTTTCTCTTACTTGAGGTATTTCACTCAAGCATTGTTCGAAGTGCAAAGTAACCTAAAACTTTGGTAATTCAACAATAATGTTAACACTTAAAATCTTTACACTTGGACACATTTTTTTTTTTTTTAATGTGGTAAATAGGATTACAAAGGCTAAATGATTTTTCGGGTACACAAAGTTTTCAGCTCTTGGCAAGAATTAGGAATCAACTTTTCTAACATTTCTGCTGTACAGGCCTAGGGATGTGTGTGTGCACAGCATGTGTCTGTATATATGCACATCTGTGCATGTGTGTGTATGTGTGGGAGCCTGTGTGTGTATATGTATGTATATGTGTGTGCTCATGCATGTGTCTGTGTCTGTGCATGTGGGTATGTGTGTGCACACGTTTCTTCCTGGTTTACTTTTATCCACTAATGTAAGAATCCAAGAGTCCTGAGCTAATCTATTCTCACCCTTATTTTGCTGTATGGAAAGTATAACTGCAGGGAAACAGGTGTTAAAATAAATTACTATAAAAGGTAGTGTGCACAACACATGCAGTTTATAGGAAAAACAGATGAAAATAAAAGTAGAATAAAGTCAGCATGACAAAAAATGACAATGAACCCAGCTCTCTGAGGTGCTGCTGAGGGACACTGGTGTGCTCTGCATTAGAGTGAAACCTAGAAAGAAACAGCTGCAAATTCTTCTCCTTGCCTTGAGATTTAGTTCACTGCGTTATTTAGAAACCTATGTTCTATGTTACTTTATCTTAAACTTTAAACTTATTTTCAACCTTTTATAGTTAAAAAAACCTGTAAGCAGTTAATGCTACTCTAGGAAGAGTCACATGTTTGAAATAAGAATTAGAACAGGCAGTAAGGAAAAAATTAAAGAGAGGGCACCTCCTTTCTGTCTCCCAGGGTCAGAAGCCTCAGTGAAGACAAAAAGGGTCAACGCTGAGAGAAGAATGAGCTCATTTATAGAAAAAACAAGAATTGCCTAACAGTGATATAGGCCTTCAGGAAGGATGCTGAATCCACGGAGCATTTATGAAACTTCAGTTACGGGGGCGTGAGGCTGAGGACTATCCAGTCTGCAGAGAATAAATCTGCTTCCCACCTTCCAGGCTGACAAAGTCAAGTCTGTTAGTACCTGCCCATGTGAAGCATGTAGAGGTGCCTCTCAAAATGCACGTAAATTCCATGGCTTTTCAGAAGACTTCTTGGCAACAGGTCGCAGTGGGGGAAACAGCCACAGGTGCAGGCTGGTCCCCAGGGGTCCAGCAGGGAAGGCTGTGGGTAGGGCTGCTGTGGCCCAAGGCCATTGGGGGAGCTGGGCCATTCCGTGGTGGGCCATGGGTGTCTGGGTGGGAGTGAAAATGCAACGGCCCCCTGCAGGCACCCACTTCTAGAGATGCTGGGGCCACCTCTGGGTGCCTGTGGAAGCCAGTGGTGCACAGTTCTTTCCACCCAGCTTCACAGGTGAAGGATCTGGATATTCACATTAAACACATCAGTGAGACCCCACAACTGTCACGATTCTGGGAGTTAGATTCAAATCCTGAGGCAGGTTGGCTCTGGTACTACCATCTGAGCCTCCACTCACTGCCTCTCCATCCTGGGGACAGGACGAGAACACAGCTTCTTAGATGACGGTTTAGGTGGGGGTTGGGGGGAGGGCAAGGACCTGCACCCCTTGGGTCTATGGCCTTCCATGTCCCAACTGTCCCCCAAGGGGCTGTGGGTGCCCAGACCACGCTCAAGGTGCTCTAAGGTGAAGTCTTTGCTCAGATGCTGAGATCAGGCAGGGGACAGGGGGACTCTTGCAAATGATGTATTAAATCAACCTTTAACCTTCAGAAGTGCTTTAAATCCCAACAGGAGGGAAAAGGCAAACGTCCTCAGCAGGGATGGCAAGCCCCACTGTCCACACCCCAGCAGCTGTCACCAGCCTCGGACAGTCACTGTGGCAGGGGATACACGCTGCCTGTAAGGACACAGCAGGAGCTTTGGTGAGTGCACAATTTGACATCTACCCAGGCTCCCTATTTGCATCCCAGAGGAATGGGGAAAAGGCCATCCTCTCTTATTTCTCTTTTTCTCTGGGGTTTTGTTCCCCTGGGCTGGTGAGCCAGTATCAGTGAAAATTAGTCTCACCTTTTGGAGAATATAAACTAATCTGATAGGTTCTACCAGTCAGCTGAGGCAGAGTGCACAGCACAGTAAGATGTCATGAGACAAAACAATGTCAGCTAAGGAGAGGTCACAGGACTCACCCGGGGCACTCTGACAAACAAAAGTAAATCTAATCTCATTTCATAAATACGGAGGGAGCTATGACCATCCAGATGCACTAAATGCTGAAATGCTACTGTTAGGTTTTCTTCCAGAGGAGGATTAGACCAAGACTGTCCATTCCCTACGTGGATGGAATCCAGCGATTTGCACTCCCAATACTCAGGCCCTGGCCTAAGGGACACAGTGTCCACTGCACCTGGCCGAAGATGAAGAGAGGTGCAGGGACTGGCCGGCAGGAGGGAATCCGGGAAGGTGAGGGAAGGACGGAGCCCCGTGGCCCCAACGTTTGGCCGTTCTCCACCTGTGAGGGGTCTGGGGTGACTTTGAATGGGAAGCACTCAGCAGTTGCCATCCAGCCCAGAGGTGCTGCCTTCCAGGGCTCTGCCTTATGCCCCTGGGAGGGTCGCGGCCGCCCACATCTGGATCATCAATGGTGGGACCAGGCACGTGGGTACTGCCCACTCCTTGCAAGGCCACTGACCCTCCACAGCCCCGTGAATGCGGCACAGAGGAAAATCTCAAATAGTGGTCTAAGGGTGTGACCTCCTGGCCCAGCCCCAGCTGCCTGCAAAGGTGGGGGTCCTTCCTGCTGCCAGGGCAGGAAATGGTGGCACAGGGATCCCCAATCTGGCTAGGGTGGGGACTAGGGCAGACATCCTTGAGCGCTGGTAGGACACTGCTGGTCACACCCTTGACCAGACAGCCTTCAGGACCCCTGCAGGACTTGCTCCAGATAGATTTCTTCCTGACTCTGGGCCCTGGCCACCCTTTTCTGGAGTGTTGATTTCAGTTGTAATTTGCAAAGCAAGGGCTGATGAATATGCAAACTTGGAGGATGGAAAATTAATAGTTAAAAACAAAAATGCAGATTGGATGAATGAATGTGCTAGTCAGACACATTCATTCAAGGATTTCCTGATTTGGTAAAATTGTTCCTCCTAGAAGCATTGGTTGTTCTTGAGCCGCACAGAACAGGAGGAGTAGGTAGGACCTATCCTATGCTTCTCTGCTTCTCCATGTACTTCTGGCCTTGGCTAGAGCCTCTTGTGCTCTGTCTAGGACAGGTGAAAGGGGTGGGGGTGTATGCGCAGGGAAGGCTGGAGATGTGTATCCTATACTAGAGTGTGGCCTGGGGGTGGTGTTGGGTCTCCTGGGAGCCCCTCAAGTTCTGCATGTGAAAGTGGAGTGTGTCACTCCAGGTATGGGCTTTCTCCTTCAATCCTCCTGCCTGAAATGCACACCTGTCAAGGGCTGCCACCCCAGGACTTTGTATCAGAAGTAGCCACAGCCTTTATTGGTGCCTTTTGAACATGCAAAAAACATGTAGACCCATGTATGAACCCTCCATTACCCAGTGGTACTGTCCACACCACAATCTCCCTGGGGCTGCCCTTGGTCCCAGGGCTTCATCCAGTGCCCTCACTCAGACTGTATAGATTAGGTCACAGACCACTGTTGTGTCAAGAGACAAAAATTCCAAAAATAATAGTTTAAAGATCTAACTGGCTTTTATTTATGAGTCTAGAATCAGGCAAAACCTCATTCTATAAATGAGTGTTTTGATGAGCTGATCAGAGGGAGTTGGTTTTATAGGCAAAAGAGGGCTGAAAAAGCAGAAACAGTGCAAAAAGCTGATGGTCATTTCAAACTTACTTTTCTTATAGGTCTAAAACACAGGGGACTTACTTATTACTCTGGTGCAGGTTGACTGGAATCTCCTGTATTTTTGGAAAACTGACTCATTTCCAGCTATAGTTTGATTACTGTGGCACTAAGCCCAAGTGACTCCATTATAGTTTGATCTGGTCTGCTGGGGCCTAGTACCAGAGACTAGTCCAAAATAATGGTCCCCTGTAAATATCATAGTCTAAAAAAGATAAACACTCTATTTTAATATTGTATAACAATAGGCAAAATATTCTAATCAAATCTACATTATTTTGTTGCTTTGCCTCCCACAGATTTGTCTACCATTTGCCCCTGGATGATGGAGCCACCAAAGATTACTCTAAGCCCATCTCTTCTGAGCAGTGAGAAGCCCCCAAAAGGGGTTAATCTCACGGAACCCTCAAGATAGAGGCATTCCTTCCATTTGGGAAATTAACCACAAATTGGGGTTCTCTTCCCACATTTATTCTCCAGACCAGGAAGTTGCAGGAAAAGAACAGAGGTGGGGGGTTTCTAAGTACAGTTTAACAAGTTTAACCACAGACATTCCATAATGCAGTTTTCAAGAAGTGAAGTTGATCCACCAACAAATGCTTGATCTTAGCAAACGTTCCTTCTACCCACAGCAGTTTCCCAGCATCTTTACATATCAATCAGTAACCTGTCTGCCTTTGAGCCAGCAACTTTTTGTGTTATAAATTGTGTTACAATCCTTTATCTTACAATAGAGACTATATAACCTGGGGGAAATTTCCTGTCCTTTGCAAGGTCAATATTTAAAACTGCAGGGCTTTGGAAAACCAGGCCCTGTGAAGTCCATTTGCTTTATGCATACTCCACACCGTTTGATGAGTTCTAAAGAAATACTGATAAGCAGGAATTCATTTATTATTCTGCTCAGCCTTTATTTACCAAAAGAAACAAAAATAATATAAAACAACATCCCCTATAACTTTGGAGATTGATGCCTTAATCACTTATTTAATTCATAGGCATTATTTTTGGTCATTGTGCAATTGTAGAAATTATGCAATTTGAAAACTTATGTAATAATTTATAAATTAAATATATAATATATTTCCTTTTTGTTTGTCAACAAAGGAATTTTTTATATTTTAGTTGAAGTGTTTTTCACATTTTCTCCTCAAATTCTTTGCATACTAGATTTAGGGTAAAAATAAACTATGCAATTGTTATCCTTCCTAGTTTATAGAATTGACTGTTTAAATGCTCAATCAGAACATAGAAAGAAAGGACAACTATATCAGGAACAACTTCTGTGTCAACTCTTCTCTCTTACTATTTCTTCATTATGTTTAGACGTAAGTTACAATACTAGTAAGTGATGCTTACGTTTTTATTTGCAGCTTCTCATCTCTCTGTCTTCCAGAATATGTTTCTCAGTGTTTTTCCTTGGCTACTCTCTCTCTCTCCCCTTTACTCACCCATCCCTCACCAACACCCAAGGTTGTGGCCTCCCTGTTCTCCTCGTACTAATATATACTGTCTCCTGGTACACCCATGGCCCACAGCTTCAACAATTACTCATAAACCACACCTCAAGCTGCAACCTCACTTTGGAGCTCCAGAGCTCATTTCTAAATCTCCGTATATGACAACTACTAATATTTAGTACCTTCTAATTAGATTAATTATATTCTCTAACAAATTCATTCCAGTTCCTTCCATTTCCTATATTGATTATCGTACACAAAGTAACTTATGCTAATAAGCTGATGGCTGAGATTCTTGCTTCACTCCCACAGTCCAAATAACTTCCACACATGAAAATTTTTATTCTGAAATGCCTTTGAAATTTCACCCATTCTAATCTATCTTTCTCATATTTTTTTTATTTAAACTTACTCATCATTTAAAAACCTAAAAATTCTGTACATTTGTTTCCTGTGTCCTATAGTTTAAAGCCTCAACTCCTTTACAAGTCATCCAAACCCTCTTTAACAATGCTCTATTTTATTCAATCAGCATGTTTCTAGTTATCCCCTTCCTCTATCCTCTCCAGTTTTTCCCATAGAATATGTGTTTTCACATATTGCAATTAACTTTCTTGCTACATTTTTCATTTTCATGATTTTCAATGTCTAGTCAAGCATTCATGTAAGTAAAACAGTTATTAATAATTAAAATTTACATAAAAACACAAAATACTACTGATATACTTGAATATGAATTTAAAATATCTAGGATTTTTTCTAAGCATGCAACTACCATGTAAATAGAGGGAATACTGTAAATATCTTCTGTTCAGAATATTAACATAGACATTTGCCTTTTTTGAAACTTTTAGTGCCAATGTCAATGCTGCTCATGGTATTTGAGTTGCCAGTATAACACTCTTGTGTACATGTACATATATATATATACACACACATGAGGGTACTTCAAAAAAGTTCATGGAAAAATACAATTAAAAGATAATACAAATGTTTCCTTGAACTTTTTGAAGTTCCCTCATACAGATGTGTATCCATATATACGTAATGTTATTTAGACAAAAATAAATGAAGTACTGATGGTCACTGTAACACAAAAACATCTTACAAAGTGAAAGAGGCCAGACACCAAAGATCACTTACTTTTATGAAATCTGCAGAATGAGGAAATCCACAGAGCCAGAAAGCATATGGCAGGTTGCTAGTTGTTGAGTGGAGATGGGGATGGGCAGTAACAGCTTAATCATCTTGACGTTTTCTTTCAGGGTCATGAGAACGACCTCCATAAAAACACAGGCTACCCGGGGTGAAGGTCCACTGAAAGTACCCTTGGTGGAGCCTCTTTGGCTTTTGTTTTCTGATTGGTTGGTAACAGCAGTGAAACTATCCAATCAGAACGCGTATTCCAGGAGCCCTCATTTGAATACAGAGTCTATAAATGGGCCGAGCAAGCCCACTCTGGCATTTTCTCTTCTGCGGAGCTGGATTCAGGGGTGGTTTCTACGTTGGTGTTCGCTCGCTTTGCTGTTTTCAACGAACAGGAAAAGCTCCTCCGCAGGAGTATCTGAAGAAGAGAAGCAAGTTCCCCCCAAGGTGGAGAACTTTGCTGGGTCCACGCGCTTCCCCATCCTCTTTGGACGTCTCAGGCCTGGTAAGTCAGTTTCCCCGTTTGTCGGGAGCCCCGAGTTGGTGGGGGGAGTGGCGGAAAGCGGGGTAGGTCGTCCCGGGCAGCCAGAGAGTAGCCGCAGCCCTTGTCCCGTTGAAGCCGCCGCCGGTGGGCCGGGAGCCTCACTGCAGGCGGTTCCTGCTCCTAGCCATTCGCGGAGCCGCGGAGAGCGGCGGCTGTGGCGCGGAGAACGGCGGTCCCGGGGCGCGGAGAGCGGCGGGCCGGGGCATGGAGAGCGGCGGGCTGTGGCGCGCAGAGCGTCGGGCCAGGGCGCTGGTACCGGGGTACCATCGGCTTTTTCTCCGGTTTCCACACCGAGTAGGGGAGAGTGTCGGTCCTGGGAGTGGAGAGCGGCGGGCTGGGGCGCCGGTATCAGGGTATCGTCTGCTTCTCCCATCCCTGCGGAGAGTGGCGGGTCGGGCATGGAGAGCGGCGGGCTGTGGCGCGGAGAACGGCGGTCCCGGGGCGCGGAGAGCGGCGGGCCAGGGCGCTGACATCGGGATACCGTCGGCTTTTTCTCCGGTTTCCGCACCGAGTAGGGGAGAGCGGTGGGCTGGGGCGCTGGTATCGGGGTATCGTCTGCTTCTCAAACCCTTGTGCCGAGTAATGGAGAGCGTCTGGCTTGGGCATGGAGAGCGGCGGGCCGGGGCGCCGGTATCAGGGTATCGTCTGCTTCTCACATCCCTGCGGAGAGCAGTGGAGAGCGGCGGTCCACGGAGAACGGCGGGCCCGGGGAGTGGAGAGCGGCGGGCTGTGGCATGGAGAGCGGCTGTCCTGGGGCGTGGAGAGCGGCGGGCCGGGGCACGGAGAGCGGCGGTCTGGAGCGCAGAGGGCGGCGGGCTGTGGCGTGGGGGGCGGCGGTCCCGGGGCGTGGAGAGCGGCGGTCTGGAGCGCAGAGAGTGGCGGGCTGTGGCGTGGAGAGCGGCGGGCCAGGGCGCCGGTATCGGGGTACCCTCTGCTTTTTCTCCAATCTCCGCGCCGAGCAGAGAAGAGCGGTGGGCCGGAGCGTGGAGAGCAGCGGTCCCAGGGTGTGGAGAGTGGCGGGCTGTGGTGTGGAGAGCGGCAGGCCGGGGCGCTGGTATCGGGGTACCGTCGGCTTCTCCCATCCCTGTGCGGAGCAGGGGAGAGCGGAGGGCCGGTGCGTGGAGAGCGGCGGGCCGGGGCGCCGGTATCAGGGTACCGTCTGCTTCTCCCATCCCTGCGGAGAGCAGTGGAGAGCGGCGGTCCACGGAGAACGTCGGGCCCGGGGAGTGGAGAGCGGCGGGCTGTGGCATGGAGAGCGGCTGTCCTGGGGCGTGGAGAGCGGCGGGCCGGGGCATGGAGAGCGGTGGTCTGGAGCGCAGAGGGCGGCGGGCTGTGGCGTGGGGAGCGGCGGTCTGGAGCGCAGAGAGTGGCGGGATGTGGCGTGGAGAGCGGCGGGCCAGGGCGCCGGTATCGGTGTACCCTGTGCTTTTTCTCCAATCTCCGCGCCGAGCAGAGAAGAGCGGTGGGCCGGAGCGTGGAGAGCAGCGGTCCCAGGGTGTGGAGAGTGGCGGGCTGTGGCGTGGAGAGCGGCAGGCCGGGGCGCTGGTATCGGGGTACCGTCGGCTTCTCCCATCCCTGTGCGGAGCAGCGGAGAGCGGAGGGCCGGTGCGTGGAGAGCAGCGGTCCGGGGCGCCGGTATCAGGGTACCGTCGGCTTTTCCCATCCCTGTGCTGAGCAGCGGAGGGTGTCGGGTTGGGTCTCTTTTGATTTAGATTGTTTGGTGCCTTTTGAGCTTCCTGAATGTGGATTTCTAGGTTATTTCCCAGGCTTGGGAACCTTTCTGCCATTACTGTTCATTTATTTAAAAAATATGTTCTATGTTCCTCTCTTTGTCTTTCTGGTATACCAATCATGTGTAAGTTGTTTCTCTTGATGGTGCGCCATGAGTCTCTTAAGCTATGCTGTCCATTCATTCATTCATTTAATTTGCTGCCCAGATTGATTGCCAGTGACCAGTCTGATGCTGACTTCTGTTTTCTGTAGTGTACTGTTGAACCCTTTTGTTGAAATTTTCAGGTCGTTTATTGTATGCTTCAGTTGTGTTTTCTGTTAGCTACAATTTCATCTCCATTGAAGTAGTTATTTCTTGCATTGCGCTCCTGGTTTCAGCAAACATCTTTATGACTAATACATGCACTGTTCAAATTATGATGGGGCTACATCTTGATAAACCCATTATAAGTTGAAAATATGGTTGTTAAAAATGCTTTTAATACACCTAACTTATTGAACATTACAGCTTGGCCCGGCCTACCTTAATCATGCTCAGAACACTTACATTAGCTTACAGTTGGGCAAAAATCACAGACCACAAGGCCTATTTTATAGTGTTCAGTGCTTTATGTAATTTATTGGACATTGTATTATAAAGTAAACTGAATGGTCATATGGCTACCATGTACGGTTTCTACCTTATGTGTATCCCTTTTGAAGCATTTATGTGTATGGTGGGGAAGAATCATGTTTTCTAAAAGCCAGTTTTCCCAGATGGATAAAACAACATACACTCCAACTTCATGATAATTCAAGATATTCCACATCCTTATCAATACTGTATAGTCTTGTCTATCTGATGTGGTTTTAGTTTGTATTTTCCTAATTTCTACATGTTTACCATGTTTCATATGATTATCGAACACTCAGAAATCTTCTATGTAAAGTGGCTCTTCAAGACTCTTGCCTGCTTTTCTCTTTGGGTCTCTCTGTCTTGTCTTTTTTTTAATAAAAGTATTTGGTTTACTGTGAGGCAATTAATTTCTCTCTGTGACTGCTATTTACATCTTTTAACCAGTACTGTTTGATGAATAAAATTTTTATTTTAATGTCCAATTTATGAATATATATTTTTAAACTTATACTTAGAAAATACATAGTTAAAATTATATAATATGTAATTTTTAAATTAAATTTCAAACAGTCTGTTTTTTTCAATCCCTTTTTTTCTTTTTCAGAACCAGCATTTGGATTTTTTAATCCTCTCCGTCGTATATTTATTTTCAGTATCTTTGATTTTTTTATTATGATTTTCTTCTACTAGCTTAAACATTTTCTTTTCACTGTACTGAAACTAATGATTAGCTAATATATTCTTAGTCTTTTCTTATTTTACCTATTTAAGACTATATGTTTTCTTTTAATTTTTGTTTGAAATTCATTCTATATCTTTTAACAGCTTAATTAAAGTATAAGTGAAATGAAAGAAATGCATATACTTAAGGTATATACTTTTATGTTTGGACATATGTATGCACCCAAGAAACCATCACCACAACCAATATAATGAACATACCTATTATCACAAAATTTTTCTCATGCCCCTGTATTATCCCTCCTTCCTGCTCCTCCTCTCCACCCTTTATTTAATGAACTTGATTTCATTGAGCAAAGCATTAAAAATATATATATAACTAATATCGAAACCATACTGGTCATTGAATAATCACAAAGGGAACACACCATGTAACTACCACCTAGGTCAAGGAATGGAGCATGAGCACTGCCTCAGGAAATCTTTGGGCCTCTTCCACTCACTATCTTCTCCATTTTCTCTTGCGGAAACTGCTATTTTTCTATTTCAACTAGTCCTGTTACAACTTCCTTGTAAAATCTTTTGGTGCATTTCTGTCCCATCTAGGACTGGAATTGCTGGTTCATGGGCATGCCTGAGTAGGTGCTTCCAAACCATGGTCCAAAGTGGCTCTGCCAATTGACACTGCCACCAGCAGTGCTTATCAATTCCAGTTGCTCATTGTCTTTGCCAACTCTTGGATCTGTAGTGTGTTTTTTATTGTTTCATGCATTTGTTGTCAGTGTTTTTGCATTCAGATGAGTATGCAGTAGTTTCTACCGGTTTTAATTTCTACTTCTCTAATTGCTATTGAGTTTGTACACATTTTCATGTATTCATTTGTCATTGGAATGTCTTCTCCTTTGTAAAGTGCTCATTGAAGTGGCTTGGCTCTCTTTCTATTGGGAAGTCTTTTTCCTTGGAAATATGTAGTTCTTCATGTATTCTGCACTATAAGGCCTTTGTTAGAAATGTGAACTGCACATTTTTTCTTCCACTCTGTCTTACCCTTGCACACTCTTAATGATGTTTCTGATGAGCAGAAATTACTAAATTCTAATAAAGTTTCATAGAAATTCATCAGAATTTCTTTAGAATTTATGGTTTATAAAAATGCAATGTAAGAGCACTTTACTCATAACAAAGTTATAAAGATTTTTTCCAAAATTACTTTTTACACTTAAATGTGAAATGTCTTTTTGTATGGTAGAATATACTGATCAAATGTTATTAAATTTTTTCTAATAAACATCCATTTGATGCAGCAACATTGATTTAAAAATTGAAAACAGCTTTGCATAGCAATCTCTGCTCTTTCTCAGCTGTGCAACATGCACCAGCCTCTTTCTAGATTCTCTTTAGGTCATTTGTTCCTCTTTCCATCAATACCACAAGGTTTTATTCCTTGTACCTTCGTAGTATGTTCTGATACCCTGTAGAGACATCTCCCCACCCTGTTGGTTTTCAAAAGCATGTTGGAGATTATTGGACCCTTTGCATTTATATATTCTTCTTCAAATCAGCAGTGAATTTACACAAAAAGACTTGTTTTTCATTGATATTGTAATAGATGCATGTATCATCTTTAGAGGAAATAACATCTTTGTAATAATGAGCTTCCAATTTATGAGCATGATTATTTTTTATTTAGGTTTCTAAACTATGTTATTTCTTGGAGGGGGGATCTTATACATGTCATTATATTAATCCCTAAGTCATAGTATTTTTATGATATTGTAAGCATCTATTTTTTAATTTATTTTTGCTGTTTGTTACTGTGTTAATTCCAGGAGGTGTGGAATGAGCTGAGCTGTTTTGCTGGGGTGAGTGACTTACCTGGAACTGAGCCCTGATTGAAGTGTCAAAGGAAATGATTAATAGTGGGTCTTAGCTAGGTTTGGCTGAGGTTTATATCATCTTGTCACCATTATTTATTGATAGTAGTGAATGTGGTGATTGACCAGGTTTTTACCTGGTCTTGGTGAGAACACAAGAGGGCTCTTCTGCTGGGGCTGGCCCACAGTGAAAATATGCCTGCAGGATCAGCAGGGTGTAAGAAGCTCAGTCCACACTTTATATAGGGGTCCCTGGGTCTGAGGTGTTCTGTGCACACACAGATGGCTCCTGATCTGAGAGAGGAAGTGCCTCCTGGTGTATCCCTGCAGAGAGGAGCACTGGAGCCCATGCCAGCCTCTCCTGACCTGTCACTGCGAGGCTGCCTTTGGCTGAGATGCTCTTCCTCACTTGATGTGTTTCTTTAATGCTATTGCTATAGCATATCTTTTTTCTTCAGCACTGCCGTTTTTTGCTCCAGTGTCCTGGCATTTACACAGAGTTGATTTTTTATATTTAGCAACCTTTTATACTCATTTAGCCTATCTGTGCTTTTTCTGTTTGTTTGTTTGTTTTGTAGATTCTTTCGGCTTGTAGGTTACTTAGTCAGAAATTTTTATGCCATTATTTCTTACCTATTTTATTGTCTAGCATTTCCAGTACGGTGGTCAATTGTATTTGAATATACCAGGCATACTTAAATTGTTCTGAACCTGAAGTACCTTAAACATGTCACCAATAAGAGTAAAGGAATTTACTTTTTATTCCTAGCTTTACATGAGGTTTTTAAATCACAAATAATTGTTGAATTTTGTCAAAGGCCTTTTATTAATTTATTTGTTTAATTGTGGTGAAGTAAACAAGGCTATAAAGTTTTTTCTAATCACGGGCTTAGCTGAATTGCAGTGTGTAAATGTGATGTCTTTGTTGCCATTTGGTTCAATATATTATCTAATTTCTACTTGATGTTAGGTGTTGGGTCATTAATAACACAAATGTGATTAGTCCCTTCTCATAGGTAGAAAGATGAGAGGTCGAGTTTTAAGTTTGTTGTCTAATGTCCTGGACTGACAAGAATTTTCCTACCTTGCCATGGTCTTCCATTCTCCCATGGAAACTGCTCTGCAGTCTTGGAACCTGGGTGGGCTTCTCTCTCCAACCTACGATGTCAGTGTCACTGGCCTCTGTGGTGGGGTTGCTTGTCAAGAGAACGAATCTCTTTGTCATTAATTCAGTGTATTTGGACCTGGGAGATGCAGACCTTGACTCCCATCATTGGCTTTAGTGGGTCGATTTATGTTGGTAGATTTAAAATTTGCATCAGGTAGACACAATTTAAGTCCTCGTTGACTGGCTCCCTGCACATTGAGGATTTCTAACATATTATGTTTCTGCCAACAAGTGCCTTAGTTATGTATTTTATGATCATGAAAGGGGAAACTACCTTTATATTTCTATTTCTCAGCTATACAGTAGGGACTACAGCATGGAACTGATTGCCTTTGGATCCCAGCTCATTGACCCTCTTTTCTTTCATTTTTCTCTTTTTCTTCAATTCTGAGACCCCCTAGACCTATTGTGAGAGGGTTTCAGGTCTGCATCCTTCTGCTTGGGGACCCAGAACACCTGTCAGGTCCTAGAGAGGAGTGATCCAGAGACTGGCAGGTGAGGAAAAATTTATTGAGCACCTGCAGTGTGACTGTGGCCAAGGCCATGAAGGAGAGTCAGGCCAAGGCTTCACCCAGCCTCAGGGGCCAGGGGTCTTGAGCCACACCCACATCTTTCCCACAGCACAGACTCAGCCAAGGCCAGTTGTAAGCACAATGGCCCTTCAATTCCTGCAGCCCCAGGTCAGGGTAGGGTCTCTTCTCCCTGTTCTTGAAGGCATCAGGCTCTCCCAGTAGGTGGCTCCCAGTGTTTCTCCTGAGGACTTGTAAGGCCTTGGGACTTGTCTGTGAGAGGTGTGGGTCTGGGGTGGGGGTCTTCACCCACGTTTGCACATGTACCATCCTCTCCTGCTCCACCACCACCACCACACCTCCATGCCTTTACCTTGACCATGCCTTCTGCAGGAACACCCTTCCCCCAGATTCTCCTCTCAGGACTTTCCAGGAACATTCTTGCCCGTTGTCACCCAGCCTCATTCAGGAGCTGTCTCTGCTCCCTGCCACCTGATTCCAGGGCTCACTGCCTCTCGGGCCAACCCCTTGCTCATGTATGCACTGGGCTTGGGCAAGGACCTGCATCTGTGATTTCCCAGCCCTCAGCGTGTAGGAAGGAGGGAGCTGTAGAGAGGAATGAAGTGGGATAAGGTGGGATGGGGGAGAAAGGGAAAGGGTTTAGGTGGGTCAAGAGGGGTGTGAAGAGACACAGACAGGAGCAGAGGGGAGGAGAGGCCCTTCAGCCTCTGTGGTGCAGGGGGAAGAATGGGGGCTCCACATCCAGCTCTGCGGCTTCCTTGGTCTTCCTGTTTGGGAAAAGTTGCCTGTGGGGCTGGGGCTATGGCAGTCACCACTGGCCTCTCCTCGTACACCCTCCAGTTCCACACCTGCCCCATGGCTGCTGACTCCTGGCTGTGGAGGAAGAGCCCTAGGTGACAGTGGAGGGGTCCTGGGCTCACACAGGGAACACAGCTGCGGCTTCATAGCCTCCACCTTCACCTTGACCAGTTCCTCTGCAGCCGGGAGGGTGATGAGCAGGTGAGGACAGGTAAGGGCCACCCTCCTTCCAAGGTCTTCCCTCGTAGCCACCCATCCACATCTTCCCAGCTTCCCCCATACCTCAGAGAAGCCCACCTGGATCTAGTCACTTAGTTGGTCACCATGCCTCACTTCCTACTACTATACTCGTCCATGCACACCAGCCAGGGTCCAGTCTCAGGACCTTTCCACAGGCCATTCCCTCCCCCTGGACCTCTCTCACTACAGTGTTGTGCTGGAGAGGATCGTTGTTGATGTTTAGAAATTTTGTAAGCATTCAAGTTGGTTCAGTGTGAGTATTTACAACAGAAAAACTGCAAACACTATAAATCCAGGGTGTTGTCAGGAGAGTCACTTACCAGCACAGCTGCAGCTCTTCTCCCCTTCATCCCTCTGGTGACCCCACTGACCAGTTCCCTCTTGACATCCATTCTCTCTCCATTCTCTTGTTTGGTGTATGGGATCCATTGGGGGCAAACGCTGGCTGCTTTGCTCCCCACTTTCTCACCTGGGCCTGTGATGGTCCCATACACATCCATGGCCATGAAGAATGGCTCCACCTTGTTTTACCAGCATCCTTTTGGCCTCTTAATGGACATAAGAGGGCAGCAGGGATGGGTTAGCAGGATCAGTGATGAGGATGCTGGGTGGTCACAAGGGTGGTAACAAGCGACTGGATTCAGGGTGATGTTGACGTTAGTACCACCATGGCTTGCTTAGGAACTGGTGTTGCAGGTGAGAGAAGACCTGGGTATGACCCTATGGTTTGGTCCTGGTGTTGCTAGGGAAGTTGTGGAAGGAGCAAGAAATGGATTTGAGAGATTCATGTGGAGTTCCCAGAGGTCCTTGTGTGGGCCCATCAGGTCCTCCAGCTTTTCCTCAAAATGCAGCTTGGGGGCTGACCGCACAGGCATTAGGGCCCACGGGATGAGAACTCATACCATGGCCTGGCCCAAGGGGGGTCTTCATGCAGACACTTCAGAGGCTTTGTCCATGCTCTGCCCCACTGGATGCACCTTTCTGTCAACCATCCAGGGCTCAGCTTAGCCAGCTCCTCTGGTCCCATCCTTGATAGTGTTCCTCTTGCAACCCAGCCCAATCCCCAGGCCTCTGGCACTGGGACCACCTCATCTGCCTCTGTTCTCTTCCTCTATCTGGCAGTTTGAGGAAATTCTCTCCTTGCCCTCCTGCAACATGGTGTGCTCCCATTCTCCTGTCTCTGCATGAAGTGCTCTCTGCCTTCCTCCCGGCAATAGCTCTCTCTGGGCCTTCCTATAATATGTATTTTTCTCACATACAGAACCCAGCCTGAGTGAGCAGAGTGCTGGTTGTCACAGTCCCTTACTTTGGATCTGTCTTATGAGAGAAGTTGAGTCCAGGGCAAGCCAGCCTGCCCCACATCAACAGGGTACTACAACCACAGGGACCTGGGTCGACCTCCCAGTATCCATTTGTTTGAGCAGCGTGGCTTTCTCAACCTTGCTTTATTCTGCACGTGGGGCAGGCGGGGTCTTTGGGGGGAGGTGCCTGCCTCAAGAGGAGGGCTGTTAGGGATGTGATGTGCAGCACCTGAGTCCCCCACCTTTCCCCTTCTGGTTGGTTCCTTCACACACACTTAGAACCTCCGGGATTCCTGGGGCCCTGTCTTCCAATCTGTCACAGCAGCCAGAGCCCCAGGACAGGAGGGCTGGCGGGAACATCTGCCAATTTGGGGAGCCACGTTGGCCCCAACTAGGCTTCACCAGCAAAGGAAGCATGTACATTTTAATACCAGGTGATGGAGACAACATGAGCTGCTCAGCCAGGCCTTTTGTTGTCCCATGTGAAAGGTAAGACTGTTTTTTTCATTTCTGTGAAGAATGTTAGTAAGACATCATCTATATAATGAAACATCGTAACCATGCTGGGCCTAGTCCACTTGGCCAGGTCCCCAGCAACTAAACCTTGACGGATGATTGGGCTGTGCAGGTAGCCTTGGGGCAACACTTGAAAAGTCCATTGTCTTCCTTCCCAGGTGAAGGCAAATTGATCTTGGCTATGAACTGAGATTGGAATACAGAAAAAAACATTTGTAAGTTCCAGTACATAATGATAAGTTACTAGCTGCGTCATCAGCTGATCCATCAAGTCGTGTGCTGAAGGCACAGACACATGAAAAGGAGGCACTACTCTGTTCAGTTCTTGATAATCCACAGTCATCCTCCAGGTCCCATCAGGTTTTTTCACTGGTCATACCGGGGTGTTAAAAGGGCTATGTGCAGGACAAGTGATGCTGACTTTTTCTAACTCCAATATATTGGCACCAATTTTCATACGTCCTCCTGGCAGGCAATATTGTTTCACATTGACTACAAATCTTCACTTGAGTAATACCTGTGGGTCATGTTTAGCATGTCCCCATAGCACAGGCTTTACTGTCCATATCTGCAGCTGGAATTCTCCAACTGTTATTTGCATGTGTAACCCATAAAATGCACCTATACCTAATATGTATTCAGGTACTGGGGATACATATACAGTATATACATGAGGGGGCAATCGTCCTATGCCCAGTGGCAAGACACAGCTTTGACTTTAATTGAATGTCCTCCATAACCATCAACATTCACTGTGGCCCCCAGAAACTTATCTGGGTTGCCATGTATCCACCAATGCCAATACACACTGCACATTTATCCTTGACCAATGTATTGCCATTTCAACATGAGCCTCCAGTCCTTTTCTGCCCCCAAAACATAAGCACTTTGGCCTGCCCCCTAATTGAAACATAACAGACCATCCACCTCCAAGGGAGTAACCAAAAAATCTTTTAAATTTACTTTCCACCTGTTTCTGGACATTTAGTGAAATGCTGTTTGGTGTGCAATTGTTTCCACAAGGAAAACAAGACCACATTTGGCTGCCAGACAATTTTCTTCCCTATCAACTCCTGCCATATCAAACCACATCTGCATATGGCTTATCTTGCTTGGTCCCTTTGGGGCAACACTCTGAGAATTTCTTGGGGACCTAGTTTTCACCACCTTTTGGAACCACTTTGTCTCCTCCCCTTTGCTTTGCCCAGAGTGGCCATAATAGTCATTACTTCAAGTATAGGGCAACCAATGGATGGGGCCATTATGGCCATCAGTGTCCCAAAGGTCATTGATGGAGCATTTTGCAGGACTACATCTCTCATACTGCCTGTAAAACATTCATCATCTGGGCCACAGATGTTCACGTTAAACATGGACTGCTGCATCCCCCAGCTTCTGAATTATTTGAACCAGCTCAGCATACATTTTCCATCTATTCACAGTTTGTGGCAGTTCTCTGGTGTTAGTCCAGAGAGTCTGGATGGCTGCATTCACCGGTTCCATCAAGGAGTGGTTATCCTGTCCCAGTGCATATCCGCAGCTGTTCTGTAACTGCTGTGCAGTGATGGATACATGGTGATAGAGGCTAACATTTCCATCTCATCACCAGAGTACATCAAACTATCCATCCCTATGGCCCATAACTGCAGCAGCCAGGCAGCTAGGGGTTCACCCTATTTCTGCTGAAACTGCTTCCTTAAGTCAACCAACTCAGCTTGATTATAGGGGACATAAGTAATAAATTGGGTCTGCTTGGTCCCATGGGCTGTTCATGCTTCATTTTCTGATGCACAACAGGTCATGCCAGGGGAGGCACAGCCTCCTCCAACTCACCAGTGGGTTCATCATCATCCCCAGTGTCAAAAGCAGGTGTGACCTGTTGCTGTACTTGAGCCTCCAGAACAAGTACCCGTGCTTCCAACAAGTCTGCTTTCTGTGGCAAATCTCGAAGCCATGCTACTTCATGGAGTACTGGGTCCATGTTGACTCATAGTACAGTGAGTAACAGCCAGACCCCGGTCAACAGGAAAGCAGACACCAGGTACCACATAACCAAAGGGAGCCACATTTTCTCCCCTTCCCAAGGGGCTAGTGGCTCCCTTACCTGCTCAGAATCCTGCTGCCAAGTACATGAGTTGTTGGGCTGGATCGCAGACCCCTCTGCCCCATGCTGTGCGGGTTGTGACTCAGGTAGTTGAATAAAAAAGCAGGTAGCCACTGGAAAAGTTGACATGCTTTATTCCAATGTGAGCTTTCCAGCCAGAGATTCAGAGCCACTATCTTCCATGCCGAAAGTACCAACAATGGCAACAAGCCAAGGAGCATGTGGGCGTGCACGTGCAGTCACACCACTCGTATAATGTTTTTGCAACAGATGTGCTGAATCATACCCAGCCAGATATGAGGCGAGGGGGCCTGACTATATTGACTCCATTTTCCTCACAGGGATGTTGGGGGGAATAAAGACAAAATTCCGTGTGGGCAAATTATTAGATGATATTAATGAGTATTTTTTATTTTTAGTTCTGATATAGGTATTGCTGCTGTAGAGCCCAAGTCTGTTTTCTACACATGCATTTTAAAGTATTAAAAAAAATTATATCCCTATTTTAATTTACATTATTTTTATTTTTTAAATGTTTTTATATTTTTTATTGAAAGATAATTTTTATACATATTTCTGGTGTACAAAGTTAACTATCAATAGTTGTATGATGGTCGAATCAGGATAGTTAACTTATTCATCATTATAATATGTAATCATTCTTGAAGTTGTTTAACAAACCAGAAATTATTATGGTAACTTTCTTCCAATTCATTAAAAGATGCTTATTTTCATCCAATAAACTAATTAGTGAGTCTCCGATGGATTTCATTGCACAATTGGAAAGATGCTGTTGTATATATAGTAGAATAAAATAGCAGGTCACAGGGTAGGTGCACTCCATAATCATTGTGCCAATTTACACTTGCAGTGTCTGAGAGTTATTTGCCCCAACTCCCAGATTCTGTTCATCCATCCATCTATATATCAATCAAATATTTAGTTATTTGATTTTGTGTGTTTGTGTGTGTATGTGATGGGCCTGCACTTTCCCTTTTCTTCCCTGGTTTCTGCCACAGACTAGGCCAGGAGTTCTATGCAAGGGTTTCTCAAAGCCCCAGCTGCTACCGGAGTTTCTCTTCAAACAGGGAAATGCCTGGCTTGAGTCATTAAGGTTGATGTGGGCTTGAGTGGTAGAATGAGACCAAAATTGCTCAGAGATTATTACCATGAGGATCTGGAGATAGTTGATAAGATTGAGAATAGTGTCTACTGTTTAGGATAATCTAAGGATGGCATTATAATGATTTTGTTCTGGCATAACAGTTTATCATAAAGTGGAAAGAAGGGAAAAGGCTATGCTTCAACAATGAAGGTGAACTGTAGACTGTACCCAGATTAACAAAACTGAAAGGATGTGTTGCTGGCAGACTGGCCTTACAAGAGATATTTTAAAAATTCTTAAGGCTGGAAGCCAGTGACCCCAGACAGCAATTCAAATTCACTCAAAAAAACACAGGGCAGCAGTAAAGGTAAATGAGAAACTTTAAAAGGCAACATACATGCACATTGTTTCTACTTTCTTCTCTTAGCTGATTTAGAAAGAAACTATATAAAACTGTACATATATACAGTATTGTTCTCCCTGTAACATATAGAAATATAATACACAAGTACTGGTGAAGAACCCCAGGCCAGAATTTGCTGAGGTCCAAGAGCAGGGTCCATAGTCCTAGACCTTCTGCATGGCCACAGCTGAGGGACATTATTCACCATGAGAGCTTCTCATGAAAAATGCTGCCCATGCATCATCTCAGCATCCAGCCATGTGGACCTTGAGGTCAGTGTGCATATTTGACTGATTCTCCAACACCAATGTTAAATGGGATGAAGAAAAAGAGTGCTTGAAATACACCAAAATGCCTCTACTGCAAGGTTCACATTTGCACATCTTGGTAGTCACATGACCTAAGCTGCCGGTCACAGTTCCTCTGGTGTCGTATCTAAGGAAGCATTCCCCAAAGCAAGGTCTCAAAACTCTACTTCCATATTTTTTCATAAGAGTTTTGCAGTTTATTTTTTACATTTAGGTTTATGATCCATTTTTAGTTAATTTTTGTGTATGTTCTACAGCAAGAGTTTAACCTCATTATTTTATTGTAAGTATCCAATTTTCTCAGCACTATTTGTTGAAAATCCTATATTATACCTTTACGTTGTCTTCTCACATTTGTTGATGATAAATTTACCACAAATATGAAGATTTATTTATTGACTTTCAATTCTATTTTACTGATATGTATGTATTTTTGTGTGCTCTGTTAGTACCACACTGTCTTCATTCCTGATGCTTTATAGAAGACTTGAAATCAGGAATTGCGAGTCCTCCAATTTTGTCCTTTTTCAGTATTGTGTTGGTTATACTTGGTCCCTTGCACTTTTATACAAATCTTAAGATGAGCGTTTCTGGAAGAAAAATGTAACTGAAGTTCTGATAGAGATTTTATTGAATCTACATTTAATTTGGGGGAGTACTGTCATGTTAACAATGAATGTTAGATACATAAACAAGACATGTATTTTCATGTATTTAGGTCTTCTATAATTTCTTTCAAAAAATCAGTTCAGTTTTTGATGTAAACATCTTGAACTTAAAAAAAATTATTCACAAGTAGCTGTAAGATGTTAGCAACTATTCTTTATTAGTTTGAGAAAGTTTCCTTCTATTCTAGCTTGTTTAGTGTGTTTAATCATGAAGTGACGTTGCATTTTTAAATAAATGCTTTTACTTCACATACTGGGAATCACATCTATGGAGGTTTTAAACCAACAACTCATCTTTCCTTCTGTTTCTACAACCTTCTCTCACAAACTCATACAATCTCTGAAGGAAAATCAGACTCTATTAAAAACTGGGTGAGTTGATGAATGAATAGTTAACCCCTCTTGATCCCAGTTATCCTTGCAGCTTCTTGCTGCATAATTGAGGGTTGGTTTTCACTCCCATGAAGTGTCAATTGGAAGTTCAAATATTAATAATGTTAGTGGGCATGATGGAGGATATGCACACTTCATAATTTTGTCTTCTCTTTATTCACTGTAGGAAAAAAAATATTAGCACCAAAGGAGAAGAATGTGCAGAAAATAAAGTATGTCAAGGGAGTGTGTGGCTAAAATGAAACAAAAAAATAAGTAAAACTTTACACAAGAAATATGTTAAAGGAAATAGACTAGATTTTGGCCGTAGATTTCAGATGTGGTTTTGTTCATTTTGAAAATACTATTTCTTATTCATTTTCTGAGTCCTCTTAAACCAGTCTGGATGGTGACCATTATGTCTGCCTCCATCATTTGTGGGAAGTGTCTGTCCCACCTTGTCTTCTGTTACAGGTAAGAGGGTCCTGGGAGTCACCTGTGGGTCTTCAGTTGTAAAGCATTTGACAGGCTTTTCTTGAGTTCTCTCTCTGCTTTCTTCTCCCTGAATCTCATGGGATGTCTGTAACCTGCTGCTCCCCACCCCAGCCACGTGTGCAGATATGTCTGATAATTCCCACGATAGCCTACAAGTGACTGGGAGATTTTCAGAGAGGCATTTGAGCACAATCACAGGCAACCAAGGTGTGGAACGTTTAGGTTTTTAATTCAGTTAAGTCAATTTTCTAAGTGGTGTCAGATAAGGGCCCAACTTTATTCTTTTGCACATGAATATCCAGTTTTCCCATCACCATTTGTTGAAGAGACTAGTCTTTCCTGATTTTGTAGTCTTGCCTTTTGATGAGGATTATTTGACCATATATGAGGGTGCTCCAGTTATCTTATAATTCTATTTTTTCCACAAATTTTTGAAGTACCCTCGTGTGAGATTTTATTTCCGAGCTTTCCATTCTATCACATGTGTCTTAAATGTCTGTCTTTGTGCAAGTTTCACACTGTCTGGATTACTGTAACTTTGTAATACATTTTGAAATCAGAAAGTGTGAGGGCCAATGATTTGCTTTTTGTTGTCACATGTGGTTTGATTATTTGGGGTCCTTTGATATTCCATGCACATTTTAGTATTTTTTTCTCTATTTCTTAAAAAGAAAAGACCACTGGCATTTTGATAAGGATTGCTTTGAATCTTCAGATTGCTCTAAGTTTTATGAACATTTTAACAATATTCTTTCAGCCTGTGGACATGGATACCTGTCTATTAATTTGTTTCTTTAATTTCTTTGTCAATGTTTTGTAGTTTTCTACAAGCACACATTTCTACCCCTTGGTTGTTTTTTTTTTTTTTTTTAATAAGCATTTTACTCTTTTTCATTCTATTGTAAGTGTAATTTTTTTTTCTCTTTTTAAAAATTAACTAATTAGCTTTATTGACAAAATTGTACATGTTTATAAAGTTTTAAAATATGTACACATTGTGGAAAGGAAAAAAATCCAAACTAATTAACATATGTATTACCTTACATATTTATCATGTTTTATGGTGAGAACTTGTATAATCTACTCTCCTAGAAATTTTCGGGTATAGAATACATTATTGGTGACTATAGTCACCATGTTGTACAACTATATATACATATACGTACTGAAATTACTCCTTCTCTCTATCAGAAATATTGTGTCCTTTGACCAACATGTCTCCATCTGCCCCCTCCCCCCTCCCCCAGGTAACCACCATTGTCCTCTGCTTCTGTGAGTAAGACTCTTTTGGAGTCACTTATAAGTGAGATCATGCAGTATTTGTCTTTCTGTGCATATTTCACTTAGCATAATGGCCTCCAGGTTCATCCACTTTCTTACAAATGACAGGATTTTCTTTTTCTTTTTTTAAGGCTGAAAAGTATCCTGCTGTTTATATATACCATATTTCTTTGTTTATTTAGACCTGATGGACATGTAGATTAACCTCATATCTTGGCTATTGTGAATAATACTGCTATAAACACAGGAGTACAAATATCTCTTTGTCATACTGATTTCATTTATTTTAGATGCACACCCATGTGTGAAATTGCTGAATCATATGGTAGTTTTATTGTCTGGCTAGGCCACCACACCAGTTGTGGGGCTCTTTTACCTGCTGGTAATCCTGCATGACTGGGCCGACTGTTGAGCTAGGGCTGGGTCTGGAGCTCCCAGACCCCTCAAGCCCATTCACAGACTGGGCCACGAACCCTTCTCACATGCCAGGCTGGGTTCCCAGACCCCTCACACACCAGGCCAGGTCACCAGACCTCTTCATGCAGGTCTGTGAGCTAGATAACAAGCCAAAAGTTCCTTGCATCCATAGGTTTGGAAAAGCATGGCTGCACCGGGCAGATGCCCAAGGCCGATGCCCACCTAACTGCTTCACTCAAACTCTCTCTCAACTCTCTCTCTCTCTCTCTCCACCTCTCTCTTTTCTCTCTCTCTTGCTCTCTCCCTCCCCCTGAGGAACACAATAGCAACAAAACTAAAAAGATACACTGGCGTGCATGTGCACGAACTTCACCCACCCATCTACACCCACACCCACACACACAATTTGCTCACAAAGAATGCTGAACCACACCCAACTGGACCCAAGGTGAGGGCCCTGACCAAACTATTCTATTTTCCCCACATCTATTTTTAATATTTTTGAGGAATGTCCATACTAATTTTCATGATGCCTTTACCAACTTACATTCCCACACACAGTATACAAGCGTCTGCTTTTCTCCATTCCCATTCCAAGTGTTTTATTTCTTTCTTTTTAAATAATACCCATGCTAACAGCTGTGAGGTCATATCTATTAGCTGCATCTTTGCCTTTCTCTGATGACTAGTGATGTTGAACATTATTTTTTCATATGCTTGACATCCTTTATATATCCTCTTTTGTGAATATATTTTCAAGAGGTTTTTTTTTTTCCCCACTCCTTTTAATTGGGTTGTTTGTTTTCTTGCTGTTGAGTTCAGTTTCTTATATATTTTGGATATTAACCACTTATAAAATGTACGGTTCCCAGATGCTTTTCTTATTCTATAGGTTGTCTCTTTATTCTGTTGTCTCCTTCATTTTACATAAGCTTTTTAGTTTTAAGAAATCTCATGTGTCTATTTTTACCTTAGTTGGCTGTGTTTGAGGGATCATGTCCAAAAAATCTTTGCTCAGGCTAATGTCATGAAGCTTTTACCCTGTGATTTCTTCTAGTAGTTGTACAGTTTCAGGTCTGAGGTTTAATTCTTTGATTTATTCTAGGTTTATATTTATAAACATTATAGATATGGGGTAAAATATGGCCCATTTTTATTTTTCTGGATGTGGATATTCAGTGTTTCTGACACTGTTAAAGAAGCTGTTCTTTACCCATTGTGTGTTCATGGCATTTTGGTCAAAAATCAATCAACCATAAAAGTATGGATTTATTTGGGGTTCTCTATACTCTTCCACTGGTCTATACATCTTTTTCTATGCTAGTGCCATGCTCTATTTAATTACTGTATCCTTACATTATATTTTCAAATCAGGTCATGTGATGCCATCAGCTTTGTTCTTTTTGCTCATCTATTTATTTATTTGGGGTCTTTTGTGGTTCCATACAAATTTTGGGATTATTTTTTCTATTTATGTGAAAAATGGCCTTAGAATTTTGATAGAGATTGCATTGAATGTGTAGATCACTTTAGGCATCATTTATATTTTAGCAATATTAATTCTTAAAAATAATAAACACCAAATATTTCCATTTAGTTTTGTCTTTTTCAATTGCTTTCATCAATTTTTTATAGTCTTCTGTGTACAGACATTTCACCTCCTTGGTTAAATTTATTTCTCAGTATTCTTTCTTTCTGACTTGGATCTTTTTTTTTTTTTCTTTTTTTACTTAAATTTTTGGCAAGGACTTCCAGTACTATTGTAAATAGAAGTGAAAAGAGTGGGTATTCTTGTCTATTTCTGAACTTGGAGGAAATCTTTCAAGTTTTCACTATTGAATATGATGTTAGAATTGCCTTGTCATAGATTGCCTTTATTCTGTAGAAGTACAGTTTTTCTATACCTAATTTACTGAGAGCTTTTAGTCATTTGCTGAGAGCATGTTCAATTTTGTCAACTGCTTTTGTTTTTTGTATCTATATGATCACATAGTTTTGTATTTTATCCCATTAATGTGGTAGATCACATTTACTGATTTGCATTTATTAAAACACGTTTACCTCATAGAAATAAACCTAACTTCTTCATGGTGAATAAATCTTTTTTTTTTTTTTTTTGTCTTTTTCGTGACCAGCACTCAGCCAGTGAGTGCACCGGCCAGTCCTATATAGGATCCGAACCCGCGGCGGGAGCGTTGCTGCGCTCCCAGCGCCGCAGTCTCCCGAGTGCGCCACGGGCTCGGCCCGTGAATAAATCTTTTAATGTGCTGTTGAATTCAGTTTCTTAGTATTTTGCTGAGGATATTCTGCATCTGAATTTATGAGTGAGATTGGCCTGTAATTATTTTTCTTGCGGTGTTCTTGTCTGGCTTTGTGTAAGGTAATACTGGCTTTCTAATGTGAGATCAGAAGTGTTCCATCCTGAAAGTTTCGGAAAAATTTGAGAAGAATTGATATTAGTTCTTCTTTAAGTGGTTGGTAGAATTTAACTCTGAAGCCCTTGGGTTCTTGGCTTTTATTTAATGAGAATTATTATTATTATTATTATTATTATTACTACTACTACTACTACAACTACTACTATTGCTCAACCTCCTTACTTCTTATTGGTCTGTTCAGATTATCTATTTCTTCATAATTTAGTCCTTGTAAATTGTATGTGTGTAAAAATGTAATAGTTTATTCTAGGTATCCATTTTGTTGCTGTAAACTTCAGGAGACTAGTTTCTTAGTTTTATTTTTTTCCTCCGACGTCAGTTGTAATGTATTCTTTCATTTTTTATTTTATTTATCTGTGTCCTCTCATTTCTTTCTTATTAACCTAGATAAAGTTTTATCAACTTTGTTTATCTTTTAAGAAAACAAACATACATCATAGTTCTGTTGACCTTCTCTATTGTTTTATTAGTTTCTATTTTATTTCCTTCTCTGTTTATTTTTGATTTTTCACCCCTTCTTTGGGGAAATATCAAACTTAGGGCTTTGTTTATTCTTACTTTTCTAGTCCTCCAGTGGTAATATTAGGTGGTTCTTCTGAGGTTGTTTTTTAATGTAGATATTACTACAAACTTTCCTTTACAACTGCTGTCCCGATCCTGTCTGTCCTGATATGTCATGTCTCCTTTTTTGTTTTTCTCATAATATTTTTATTTGTTTGTTAATTAATTAATTTATTTATCTATGTTTTGATTTATACTTTGACCTATGAGTTGTTCTGGAGCATGTTGTTTAGTTTCACGTATTTGTGAATTTTTCTTTTTCATTATGAGTTGAATGTGTCCCTCCAAATTTTATATTGAAACTTATCTCAGTGCATTTCATTAAGAGGTGGGTCCTTTAGGAGATGATTAGATCATGAGGCTTCTTTCCTTATGAATGGTATTAAGACTTTTATAAAAGGATCTCTTCATACAGTGTTCGGCTGTTTTTTTGTCTTCTGTCTTTGCTATGGGATGTCAAGCTTAAGTTACTGTCTTGGAAGAAGAGATCCTTACCATAAATATTTTGGCTGTTTCCTACATGTTTTATTCTTGTGGCCGGATGCCCAAGCCCTGCGAATCGCTTCAGGCTGCAACTGCAACAGCAAGGAACAGGTACTGAAACTGTGCCCAAGTGCGCTGTTCCCGCAGGATCCAAGCCTCGGCTCGCCGAGCCTCCACGCATGCGCGTCTGGTGCCCTCAGCCCACGCAGGCGCGCGAGCGCTCACACGGCTTCGCGCAGGCTCAGGGCCGCATCTGCTGAGTCCGGTTCTTCGCGTAAACGGTTCTCCGCTGTAAACGGCCGTTTCTCGCCGTCCTGCAGCCTCCTGCAGCTCCTCAGGTGGGCGGCGGCGCTCGCCTGGGCCTCGTCCTGTGCCCAAGCGCTTCCGCCTGTGCCTCGGCATGGTCCGCCCGGACGAAGAGGTGATGAGCTGTCCTCTCCCCAAAGTCCCAAGGGCTGGGGGAAGGAGGTGGGATGAGGCCTGCACCGAGACAGGGACAGAAGGAGCAAGGTAGGGAGCTGGGCTATGGTGGGGCCTAGAAGGGACGGTTGGGGGAGTAGAGGGATGGTGGGGACCCTATGCGGAGGGTGGCGGCCGTAGAAAGGATGGTCACGTGGCCTTATTAGTGCCAGCAACGTGGCCAAGGTCCATCTGGTTGACATTTATCATGTTTACGAAAATTTCTACATGTGATTGTGAAGTTCTGTTGATTGTAATTGGCATATAGTTCATTCTTTCTCTCCTACATCAATACGTTAAAAACGTCTTGAGTTCTGGGGGATTACAGGTAACAGAGTTTGATGCAGGGCAAATCAACAAAAACTTACTGGTTTGAAAAACAACCATTTTATCTGTTTGTGATTCTGTGAGTCAGCATTTTTGGCTGGGCTGAGCTGGGCAGTATCTATGCTGGTGTCACATGGGAGCACAAGTGAGGCATTAGGCTTCGGGTTCCTTGACTGAGGCTGGTTCCTTAAGAAGACTTCACTCACGTGTCTGGTGGTTTGTGCTGGCTCTTGCACAGGGCATGTGTTTCCAACAGGCATGCCCTCGGGCTTCTTCCCCAAATGACAGTATTCCAAGAAGGCAAACTTTGCTGTGCAACTACTTTTCAGAACTATGATCATATCCCTTTTACTCGTGTCCCATTGACCAAAACAAGTGAAATGGCAAAGCCCGGGGTCATTGTAGGAGGGAACTACATGAAGGTGTGGATACAAGGTGACGTGTCATTGGGAACCATTACTGGAAAAGTGTGCTGCAATTAATATACATTATGTGCACTTTTTTCCTATAAATCATTGGCCAAAAATGTTAGTTTGCAGATGCTTTTCTTCCATGAAGTTTAGGTCTATAAAAGCAAGAGGTGTTCTAGTGGCTATACTATTGTTAGAGTCCTATATAGTACATATGTATTAATAGGACATAGTTAATACCACCCAAGTATTTCTCTATAAAGTCAATTTTAATGAGGGCATAATGTGCCTTTTTTTGATGTAGTGTAATTTATTCAACCATCCTTAAAATTTTTAAATTATTTCTTCACAGTAACATTAATTGTTACCAAATCACTAGCAAGTCAATATTTTCACTAACCTAAGGATAAATCGTGTGTTTAATCTCTACCAATGAATAGAATTGTGGGTGCTCTTTTGATGAGGTCTTTCCTGCCCTTGCTCGTGTGTAAGCGACTCTTGCCCCACAGCCAACCTTATTTCGTTTTGTTTTTTCCAGCTATTGTGTAGAGCACTTTGCACAGCAGACTCTAGGAGCAAGTGTCACCATTTCTCTCATGACCGCCTCCATTCACCTTCTCTTCGAGGTACAATTCCAGAGTCCTCTATGTGTTTTCAAGAGGAAAGAAAATGCGTACATCTCTGGTAAGTTGTTTATTTATTCCTCAGCTTGTTTTACATTTTATTTTAGGAGCTTTATAAGAGTTTAATTAAAAATGGAGAAATGTAAACAAAATTCAGCATCAGAGAAATACACATAAGCAGGATAAAGTTGACATGTTGATAAAGGCAGGTACAAGGCCTTACGGCCTTCTAAGTTGAATGCAAATTGGTCTCTGGTCTTTCTGATACCATGGCAAAAAGACACATTTATTATATGATTGGAATTGACCCTAAGAGGAGAATGATAGAGTTTGGACGTGTTTTCCCCACCAAAACTCATGTGGAAATCTGATCCCCAATGTGGCAGTGTTGGGAGCTGTTTGAGTCATGGGGGCTGATCCTTCAAGAAAGTATTAATGCTCTTCCTGGTGGAGGGGGGCCTGAGTGAGATCTTGCTCTATTCCCATGAGAGCTGGTTGTTTAAAAGACCCTGGCACCTCCCCTCTCTCTCTCTTGCTTCCTCTCACCATGTGATCTGCTTGTACCTGCTGGCTGCCTGCCACTTTCCTCCATGAGTAGAAGCAGCCCGAGGACCGTACCAGATGCAGCTGTCCCAGAATCATAAGCCAAATCTCCGTTCTTTATGTATTACACAGTCTCAGGTATTCTGTTATAGCAATGTGAAAACGGACTATGACAGAACATGCTAAATTCTCATAGGATATGAAGTCTGAAGCAAAGTCTTTATTGGTCACGTAGGTGATGTAATGGACAGTGTTTTACTGCTAACCTGGAAATTAACAGGGTTCTGCAGTGGTAATGGTTACCTAGTGCTAAAGCACAAATCAGTTAGTAAGGTTTTTCTGGAATTAGTAAAATACTGTGGTCCCAAACAGCCCTTGCAAGTCCCCACCTGTTTCGTGGATAAAACCTAGAATGTGTGGAGGATAGAATCTACTGCAGGTTTTTTTGGGGGGGGTGGGGAGGACTATAGGGAGATTCGAACCCTTGACCTTGGTGTTATAACACTGAGCTCTAACTAGCTGAGCTAACTTGCCAGCCCTTTTACAGTTTCTTAAATAACTGCATACATTTCTCTCAGCTGGTCTGTATATGCAGGTTGTACCACAGCCATTCCAAATGTTATACTTTCTGATGAGTATTTTCATTGCTAATTTGCACTTTGCCCAACTCAATGTAGTCTTAGTTCAGTTCTTCAGAAGTTCACCAGTAACTTAAATCGGTGTCCAATCCAAAGACTGCTTATTTGCTTTATTTTATTTGAATCTTCTGCCATATTTGAAATTACTATCCGTGATCTCCTGGAAATACTTCTTTGTTAGTGTATTAGTCCATTTTGTGTTGCTATAACAGAATTACCTGAGACTGGGCAATTTATAAAGAAGAGAGGTTTATTAGGCTTCCGATTCTGGGACAGCTGCATCTGGCATGGGCCTCAGACTGCTTCTATTCATGGCAGAAAGTGGCAGGCAGCTGGCGGATACAAGCAGATCACATGTCGAGAGGAAGTGAGAGAGAGAGAGAGAAGGTGCCAGGGTCTTTTTAAGCAACGAGCTCTTGGGGGAACTAATCGAGCAAGAACTCACTCATTAATCCCCCTTCTCCCAGGGAGAGCATTAATCCATTCATGAGGGATCTGCCCCCATGACTCAATCAGTTTCAAACGCTGCCACATTGAAGATCAAATTTCCACATGAGTTTTGGTGGGGAGAACACATCCTCACTTGGGGGTGTTATCTGGCCCATCTACCGAGTGACATGAAAGGCTGCTATTTTTGATTGGGGCCCAGAGCAGAAGGGTCTGCAACAGGTCCAGGCTGCTGTGCAGGCTGCACTACCCCTTGGGCCATATGATCCAGCAGACACAATGGTCTTTGAAGTGGCAGTGGCAGATAAGGATGCAGTATGGAGCCTTTGGCAGGCCCCTATAGGTGAATCACAGAGGAGACCCTTAGGATTTTGGACCAAGGCCCTGCCATCATCCGCAGATAACTACTTTCCTTTTGAGAAACAGCTCTTGGCCTGCTACTGGGCCTTAGTAGAAACTGAACGCTTGACTATGGGCCACCAAGTTACCGTGTGACCTGAGCTGCTCGTCATCTCAAGTTCAACAAATCCACAATGAAAACACATGCACCATTCTTCCCATATAAGAAAGGTACTTCAAAAGTTTCACGGAAAGATTCCTCTTATCTTTTAGTTCTATTTTCTGAAGAACTTTATGAAGCACCCTCATATATTCTATTACTACCTGCTAGCCTTGACCCAAACCACCAACGGGATTATTCCTGGTCTCCTCCCTCTCTCTCAGTTGCAGTCTCATCTGGCATCACATCCTGCTACCTTTGTTTCTGTGTTTTTAAATGTTTATTCTAATGGCTACATGCAGTGCCCATAGAAGGGTAGGAACATTTGGTACTCAAAAATGGATACAGTAACTTTCTTTTTTAACATTAGAAATGTCACTCTTGGCAGAACCTGAAGGGCGTGTTTGCTCAGTGATGAGATTCTGTGCCTCCTGAGCTGTGCTACTGAGAAGTGACAGTCATAGGAGTTACTGGGATACCTTTGAATGAGAGTCAAGAGAAACACGTGCAAAGAATAAAAATAGCACATGTTTTAATCTTTTGTACCTTTTGCTGTGTACTTCAGTAATTTTAGCAGTAGTTTGTACTTAGACAAAATTATAGGTTTCTAGCTCAAAAATGGCTTTTCATGTTTTCTAACTCAAAAGATTATATTTAATTCTGTTATTTGAGCTAATCACTTAAAAATTAGTAGGGTAATATAAATGTATGCATCAATTATGCATTAAAGCTGTGGTTAATAGTTGGCTAAAAACAGACTGTTTTGTGAATAAATTATACATAACATAAAATTTGACCCTTTAATCATTTTTAAGGTTACAGTTCAGTGGCATTAAGTATGTTCACATTAATTTGCAACCATCACCACCATCCATCGCCAGATATTTTTCATTTTCCCCCAATGAAACTCTCTACTCATCAAACACTAAACTCCTATTCCCCTGAACTCTGGGACGTGGCAAGCGTTATTCCACTTTCTATCTCTGTGAATTTGTCTACTCTAGGAGCCTCACGTAAAGTGGCATCTTACAATGTTTGTCATCTTGTGACTCACTTATTTCATGCAATATAACATCTTCAAGATTCATCCATATTGTAATGAAAATTAATTTTACTTTTTAAAGCTCCATAATATTCTGTTCTTTGTATCGAGAACATTTTGTTCATCCATTCCTCCTTCAGTGGACACTTGGGTTGCTTCCACCTTTTGGCCATTGTGAATAATGTTGCTATGAACGTACATGTACCAATGTTTGTTTTAGTTCTTGCTTTCACGTAATTTGGGTTATGCCTAGCAGTGGAGTTGAAGGATCCTATGATAATTCTATGTTTAGTTTTTTTCAGGAATCTCCATAGCATCTTCCACACTTTATATTCTCACCAGTAATGCTTCAGGATTGCAATTTCCACATCCTTGCCAACCCTGCTGTTTTTTGTTGTTTTTTTGTGATGGCCATTGTAATAGGTGTAATGTGATACTTTATTGTCATTTTGTATGCATTTCTCTAATGACTAGTGATGTTGACTATCTTTCCATGTGTTTATCAGCAATTTGTGTATCTTTTTCTGTCCATTTTTTAGTCCTGTTTTTGAGTTGTAGGGTTTATATATATATATTTTTTTCCAGATATTAATCTCTTATGAGATACATGCTTTGCAAATATTCTCCCAGACTTAGCGGGTTGCCTTTTCACCCTGTAGATAGTGTCATTTAATGCAGAAAATATTTTAATTTTATACAGTTCAACTTATCTTTTTTGTGGTTGTTTTGTTGTTGTTGTTTAAGCTTTTGGTACCATATTGAATCAATTATTGCCAACCCCAATGTTATACAGAATCTGTGTGTTTTCTTAACCAAACATTTTAAATTCACAGTCGTAGTTTGGTATCATAACATAAAATATGAGATTATTTTTATTCATTTATTTAGAAACTAATCTAAATTTCTTATTTTTTATTTGGTTGTCCCATCTGTTACTGAGAGGAGTATTAATTCTCTATTTATAATTGTCAATTTGTCAATTTCCCACTTTAGTTCTGTTTTTTGTTTCAGGTAGTCATGTGTCACATAATGGTGTTTTAGTCAACAGCAGAGCACAAATATGACAGTGATCAAAACAGTACTCTATAACATACCGCTTAGGTGTGTAGTAATTTATATTATCCAGGTTTCTGTAAGTACACTCTGTGATGTGCACACTATGACAAAATTGCCTAATAACGCATTTCTTGGAACATATTTCAGTTGTTAAGCAACACAAGACTTTACTTTGAGGCTCTGTGTTTAGGCACAGCCACATTTATAATTGTTGTGTTATCCTTACATATGATCCTTTTATTATTGTGAAAGTGTTTTTTATTTCTGGTAATATATTTTGTCTTGAAGTTTCCTTTGGCTACTACTAATATTTCCACTTAAGCTTTTTGGATTAGTGTCTGTGGAGCATATCTTTTTCCATTTTTTTAGTCTGTTTGTGTCTTTGTATTTAAAATGTATCTCTCTGGATAGTGTGTTTTTGCATCTTACTTTCCTATCAAAGCTGACAGTCTGCCTTATGGAAAGTGTTTAGTCCTATTTCATTTAAACAAATTAATAATAAGGTTTGATTTGGATCGATCATTTTGCTACTTATTTTCTGTATGTCTCATCTGCTTTTTGATCCTCTGCTTTTCCTTCCCTAACTTATTTTCAGTTGATTAAATATTTGTTAATATTTTAGTTTGGTTCATCTATTGGCCCTTAAAATAATTTAAAAACATAACTTATTTTAATTTTGGTAAACACACATAATATCAAATTTATCATCTTAACCATTTCATAACATTTATGTGGTGTTCAGTATACTCATAGTGTTTTGCATCAGATATTCGGAACCTTTTATCCTGGAAAACTGAAACTCATACCCATTAAATGTTGACTCTCAATTTCTCCCTCCTTTTAGCTCCTGACAACCACCATTCTACTTTGTTTTTCTAAAAATTTTACTCATATCAGTGGACCCATAAAATATTTGTCATTTTGTGAGTGGCTTATGTCACTTTTCATAGTGTCCTCAAACTTCCATGTTGTAGCATACGACAAGATTTCCTTTCTGTTTAAGGCTGAATAACATTCCTTTGTATGTATATACCACGTTTTGTTTATGTATTGTGGAGGGTACTAGCATTAATAAAACACATGTATTTCACAGGGCTTTAACCTTTAGCCTAGTAGGGTCACAGTCCTTAGTGTTAGAAGGGCCACACAGCCCTATAGTTGGTTGTTGCTGTATATAGGCAAGTGATTGACTTTTGTATATTAACTTTGTGTCTAGCAGTCTTGCTGTGATTACTTATTACTTAATTCCTTGTGATTATTTCCTTTTTAGTGTTTTGATATGATGGATTAAGTTAATTTATGTCCAAATATAACCCAGCCTTGTGTGTTTGGAATAGATACCAATTTGTTATGTTGCATAATTCTTGGGTTTGCTAATATTTTGTTGAGGATTTTTGCATGTATGTTTATGAGAGAGATAATGGTTTGTAGTTTTCTATTCCTGTCATATCTTTGTCTGGTTTTGGTATTGTGGTAGTGCTGTCCTCATAGATTAAGTTGAGAAGTATGTCATTTTCTGTTCTCTGAAATATATTATAGGAAATTGGTGTAATTTCTTCCTTAAATTTGGTGGAATTCACCAGTGAAAACATCTGGGCCACGTGCTTTTTCTTTAGAAGGCTATTATTTATTCACTCAATTTTCATAATGTAAGCCTATTCGGATGTGTATTTCTTGTGTGGGTTTGGACAAATTGTTTCTTTGGAGGAATTGATCCATTTCATCTGTGTTATCAAATGTGTGCACAGAGAGGTGTTCATAGTAGTTATTATTCTTTAATGTCCACAGGATCTGTAGTAATATCCTGGTACTGCTAATGTTAGTAATTTCTGCACTGTGTCCTTATCTTTTTAGTTAGCCTGGATATAGCCTTATAAATTTTACTGATCTTTTTAGAAAACCAGATTTTTTGTTGTTGTTGGTTTTCTCTGTTGATTTCCTGTTTTCTGCTCTAATTCTTAATTATTTTATCCTGTTTTCTTTTGATTTAGTTTGCTCTTTTTATTTCCAGTTTCCAATGGTAGAAACTTAGATTAATTTTAGATGTTTCTTCTTTTTAAATATATGAATTCAGTGCCGTAAACTTTTTTAATGAACTGCTTTTCTTGTATTTCACAAATTTTGATAAGTTGGGTTTTCATTTTTATTTAGTTAAAAATTCTCTTAAATTTCTCTTGAGATTTTTTTTTGACCCATGTATTATTTAGAGTTGTTTGGTTAAATCCCACTCTATTTCCAGATCTAGTTTGATGGGTTTCTTCTCCCATCACTGAATATTTGACTCCACTCTCTTCTTGCTTGCATGCTTTCTGAGGAGATGGTGGATGTAATTCTTCTGTTACTCTCTGGGTAAGGTTTTTTCCCCCTTTTGGCTTGTTTCAGATTTTTCTTTATTTTTGATTCTCTGTATTTTGAAAATTATATTCCTAGATATAGATTTTTGGCCTTTATCCTGTTTGGTGTTATCTTTCCTCCCTGGATCTTTTGTTTAGTGTCTGACATTAATTTGTGGAAGATCTCAGACATTATTGTTTCAGGTATATTTTTTTCTCCCTTTCTTCTGTTATTCTCATTACTATATGTTATATCTTTCATAGTTGTTCCATAGTCTTTGAATATTATGTTGTGTTCTTTTCATCTTTTTGTGTGTGTGTGTCTGTTTGTTTTATTTTTTGAGCGGTTTTATTGTTGTTGTTGTTTGTTTTTGGCTTTTCAGTTTTTGTAGTTTCTCTTGACATGTCTTCAAGCCCAGGTTTTTTTTTTTTTTTTTTTCTCAGCTGTGTCTAGTCTACTAATAAATCAATGAAAAACATTTTTTACTTCCGTTACAGTGTTTTTGATCTGTAGTATTTCTTTCTGGTTCTTTATTAGGACTTTTTCTCTCTGCTTACATTGCACATCTGTTGCTGAATGTTGTCTGCTTTATCCATTTATGCTCTTAACATATTATCCCCTGATGATTTCAACATCTTATGCATGTGTTGTTTTGATGCATCACTTCAAGTTATGCTTCTCATGCTTTAGAATGCCTTGTAATTTTTTTTAGAATGCCTTGTAATTTTTTTAAGTAGTCAGACATGATGTGCTATGGAAAGGAAGTGCTGTAATGTATCTTCAGTAATGTGTTCATAAGGTGTGCAGAATGGGAAGCTGTATTAGCTTGTTTTGGAGGCTATAACAGTATACCTTAGAGTGGGCAGTATATCAACAACAGAAACATATTGCTTCCAGTTTTAGAGGCTGGCAAGTTCATGATCTAGGCTGTAGTAGATTCACTGTGTGGTGAGGACCCATTCCTCATGGATGGCACCTGCTTTATGTCCTTCCATGGTGAAAGGGGCCAAGAGGCTTTCTTTGGTCTTTTTTATCAGATCACTAATTCCTCTCTGAGGGCTTTGCCCTCATGGCTTAATCTCCTCCCATAGGATCCACCTCATAAATCCAGTGCATTGGTGATTAAGTTTCAACACTTATAAAGTTAATTTTGGGGGGACACAATGTTTAATATGTTTAATAATGTTAATTATGTTAATGTTTAAAACTGTCGATTTTGTGGGGATACATTCAGACCATAGCAGAAATGTTTTATAGTTCTATCATTGTCTCATTCTCTTAATGAGCCTCTTTCTTTGGTCTGTCAACTTTATAAGTGTTTTTTCATTTGTTTTTTCTTTTTCCTTACATGGGACAAGATGTCTGGAGTGGGCCAGAATTGGGTATTTCCCTTCTTGGCTGGAGTTAGTTATTTCCCTTTACCCAGGTTGAGTAGGCTCTGATAATAGTACAACAGGTTAGGCTCTCAAGAAGTAGTTTTTCTTGAAGCCTTGTTAAGAAGAACAGAGTGTTCTGGCATATTTCAAAAGAGTTTGCCTCTTCCCCTCTCACAGGTGGAAGCAGGAGGGGAATTTTCTTTATTATTTCCTTTAGAAACTTGGTGGAGTTCTTGGAGGTGAATTGCACAGTATTTTGGTGGCCCATTTATGACTGGGTTCCCCTGGAGTTTTTAACTCTGAGTAGTTTGCACTGAGCCTCCAGCAATGTGTCACTCACAATTCAGGTTGTCCTGATCCAGCACTGGTTTTCATGGTGGTTCCCACTACTAAGTCTTCTTCTGTAAGCCGTGACTATGGATATTTTCCTGTCTTCCCTCTCTAATCGGGGCAGTGGTTTGCCCTGTGTCCTTCCCTTTCACAGATCTAAGAAGAGTTGTTAGTTTTTCAGGCTGTTCAACTTTTTAGTTGTTGTTGGGATGGAATGGTGACTTCCAAGCTTCTTATGTGGAAAAATAGAAACCTAAAATATATTTCTAAAAGTCCCTTCATGATGTCTTTGATAATCAAAGAGTTATTTGGTGTGTGTGTGTGTGTGTGTGTGTGTGTGTGTGTGTGTGTGTGTGCGCACGTGTGTGTGTTTTCTTTCAATCTCTTAGGTTCATTCATTCTGATGGCAGCTTCGGGTTCCACTGATATTCTGATACTTTCCAAATCTTTATCTTGAGGTTTCCAAATCTTTAGCTTCAGATCTATCTCCTGAACCGTGGAATCATATATCCAATTGCTATTTGGACATTTCCACAGAGATTTCAAATGTAAAGTGTCTGAATCTGTGTCACTCTGCTCATTATATTTTTCTCTTATTTTCCAAATTTCACTTTACAGTGCCAGTACCTAAGTAGCTGCCATAGCCTTGGACTAAAACTCTTCTTTATACCCTCTGCAGAACAAATTTCTACCACATTCTGTTTGTTTCTGCTTTTTTGTTTTTTGTTATTTGTTCCCTTTTATAGGATTACTTCCCACTTCTCTGTGTTTGCTGCTCTGTGTCCTGATGTATGTGGTCATCTCTTACCCTGTTTTCTTCCCCTCTGAGTCTCCCTTGCCTTTTCCCATTCTCCTTCTAGTGGATGAATGTTAAAATGCAAATCTAGTAATATAACTTACCTGTTCTTATAGTGACTCATTATTTATACCCTTGGTTTGGAAAGTGTCAGGGTTTACCTTGTAGTGGCTGTCGAGAGCCGTCCTGCAGGCTACAAGGGGGTCCCGTGTGTGTGGCACAGCTCCATGGAATTTCTTGTTTGGTCACCTTTGGTTGCTTGACAAGGCTTCCCAGAATTAAACAGCCTAACCTTTTGGCTTAGTATGGCTTTGGGAAATTCCCTGGAGTTTCTCAAAGGACATGTTAAAATACATCAAAATTAACTGGTTTATTTGAAGGGCATTGTCACTACTAAAGGTGTTTTTGATGCATGTTCTTGGTATGGGTTGATCAGTTTAATTTTATTATTAATCTTTTTTGTTAGTGATGTGTGCATGGACCCATTGTGGCTGTGGTCATGTTCTTGTACGTGTGGAGTGAAGTTATTATGTTGGATTTCTATCCACATCCAACAGGGAGGTGGTGGGTCTGAGTGCTGTGGTGTTTACAATTATTTGATCATCAACCAGTTACAGATTTCTTTGTTTCTCCCCACTCCCACAGTTTCACTTGATTTACCAAGAACGTGTTCTTTCCTTGGTAACAATAAAGTGTGTTTTTGTTAGTTTGAGTAGGATCATTTAACCTTTCACTTTGTCCCCTGTGCTGTTCCCGAAGTCTATTGGCAGGGAAATAAAAGGTATAAACATTGTGATTTTGTTTATAAATTAAAATGATCAATATAAAGTATAAGCAATATTAAATTGTCAAACATAACTAATCAATGTTATTAAAATCAAGTATAGTAAGTGTAAGATTAAAAAAGGGTTAAATTGTAAGTTTAAAATGTTAAGAATTATAGTTTAAACTAAAAGTGTGACGCTCTTTAAAGCCAAGCATGCTGCTATTGTATAGTTTCCTGGCCACAAGCCACAGGCTTTGGGGTGAACTGTTGATGCATGAGTAGATGTTTTTGTCACAGTATGAGTGCCTTGGAACGTTTTGACCTTTCTTTTTCAATAGAAACAAAACAAGAAATGTTCTGATTAAAAGATAAATCATCATGTAAAAGGTTAAGTAAAAAAAATATAAATAAAGCAAGATTCTTATGGTTGTTGTCCACTGATGCACTAGACATCATGGTCCGTGTCTTTTCTTTCCTCGCTGAAGCCACACCACCTATTCAGGTCCAACGAATCCTGCGGAGCTGGTCTTGGGCAGGTGGACACAAACAATGCTTTCGCATGTAAGAATTACATTTTGGGATACCTTTGTATGTGCTTTTCATTTGTAAGTAATTTAAAAAAAAATTAGTGAATAAAATGTTTTCTTGTTTAAATTGGGCCAAATATTTAAATGCAGAATCACTCCATAATCACTTTCTTCAATATTGCATTTGTCTGTCATCTCAGCACAGCATCATTTACCTAGACACGGTGTTGTGTGTAGTTCCATTAGTGCATTGTATGTTCCTTGTGCTGTTGTGACTTAACTCTTGCTACTACCTCATATTTGTGAGAACACATGGTTCACATGGAAGAGCTAAAACATCTTTTGTCATTTCAGTGAACAGCAAACTGAATATAAAGCAGAACAGTATTTTCTCCTTCTTTCTTATCCCTGTCTGTATTGAACTTTTGTCTAAATTAGTTCATGTAACATAAGATTTTAGGCATGTGTTTGTACTTATGTCTTCATACCAGATCGTAAGCTCCTTAAAGGAGCAGGACTTTATTCATACTTTTATCACTAGCAACAAGAATGATCCTAGACCTATAAGGTAAGCTTTGTAATCATGTTTTTAGTAATTAATAAATTATTAAAAGGCAGAATGTGTCTTCTGTGATTTTTCTTTCTCCCACCATGTCAAGTACAAAGAAGCTGCATCTTATGTAACACACCTATGACACACACACACATAGAAGTTTGCCCCTCCCAGGTTCCTGTTATGTGATCCAGGGCTGATGATTTGAGTTGAGGAGAAATGTGTCATTACAGGGATTGGTGTCGTTTGAGGATTTGGCTGTGGATTTCACCTGGGAGGAGTGGCAGTACCTGGATGATGCTCAGAGGAGCCTGTGCAGGGATGTGATGCTGAAGACCTGTAGCAGCCTGGTGGTGTTGGGTGAGTGAAACTCCATAGTAAGTCCTAGGAGCACCACTTTCTTCTTTGTTGATAAATATGGGAACCACTTATAGGGTTGAATTCTATTTAGGTAAGATTCCATTTTGTGGGGAATGTGAGTGGAGAATTTAAACGTCATCAGTCTCTAACTGGCCCCTTCATTGCACAGCTTCTGAAGCCAAGCTCTTGTCATTCTTCTAAGGACCTGACTTAGCGGGTTTACAAAGTTCTGTGTTGTTTCTTATGAACAGGCTGCTACATTCCCAAATGTGAGGTGATCTGCAAGTTGGAGCAGGGAGCAGAGTCATGGACATTAGAAGAAACCCTCAACCAGAGCCTACAAGGTTAGTCAGTGCATAATGGGCAGGGAGGCAGGGAAGAGTAAAGCCCAGCATTTGTTGGTCATGTTCTGCTGTTTCTACTATTTTTTCCTAGCTTGTCTGTTTGAAGAAAACACATGCATTATACAATCTCCAAGGATGACTGTCACATGTATACCCCCACATTTTATTCTCCTAAATAGTTTTTAAATATTTTCACATTTTATTTCATCTTATTGGATTGTGTTTTACACATGCATTCTATGTAATGAATCAGGAAAAATAATACTTTACATTTGACTCTATTTTCTCTCACACCTCACATGGAATCCATAGGAATTTTTTTCTGTTTTCTTACTACCTCTATTGCTACATGGTTATATCCACCTCAGTCTCTCACAGAGGTGCTTCCAGAGAGTCAGATCACATCTGGGACAGCTTTCCTGCCCCCTCCACATATCCAGGCTCTTTCTGAGTATGTGCAGCCAAGTGCGCCACCTGCCTTCTCATTGTGATTTTTCTGCAAGGGTCCTGTTGTCTGTCCTTGAAGTCTTAACTTTATTTTCCACTCCCACGTCCCTCACAGTTAATCACATAAGTCTGTAGGTCTAGAAGCCCAAAGGTGTCCAAGATTCAAGTCTTTTTTTCTATTAGCTTCTTAGATGTTAGACAGATCAAAGGAATTGGATAGAAACTAGTTTAATCTCTAAATATCCTGTCATCCTGAAAACTTTAAAGTTTGCAAGAGCATGTTATATACCTTTACAAGTCAGTATAACCAATAATCAAACCAGTGTAAATGAGGGGCCATACAATAGCTATACATCAGACATGTTTTTATGAAACAAACATGTTATAGTTTTATAAAGTGGTCATGAGTTCAGCAACCTACAGTGCACTGGCTTTTTTTGTTTCACATTGATTTAAAACATCAATTTATAAAAATGTCACCTGATAATTTTAATTTATGATCAAAATTCTTAGTTCTTCTGTTTCATTTTAGTTTTTTTTTACATTTTAAAAATATTTTTTCCATTTATTTTTTATTGAAGCATAGTTGATTATAAATATTTGTGGGGTGCAAAATTGACTATCGGTAGTAGTGTACAGTGTGTAATGGTCAGATCAAGATAGCTTCTTCATCATTACAATTCATAACCATTCCCGGTGTCCATTAACCAATTTCTCATTCATTTCTCATTAACCCCCCTCCCTCTCTCCTCCCTTCCCTGTTTCTCATCTAGTAACCACAGTTCTGTTCTCTTCTTCTAGAAAATCAACATATTGTGATCACTGTTTCTTTCTCTCTCTCTCTCTCTCTTTCCTTATTGTTTACTTGTTTATTTATGAATTCAGCTAATACTTATGAGTGAGGACATGTGGTATTTTTCTTTCTGTACTCGGTTGTGTCACAATTTTCTCCAAGCCCATCCATGTTGCTTCAAAAGGCATAATTTCTTTTTTTATTGTGGCTGAGTAGTATTCTATTGTGTATACATGCCACATTTTCCTCATCCAGTCACTCATTGATGGAGATTTAGGTTGGTTCTATAGCCCGGCTATTGGAAATAGAGCTGCAATAAAAATGGGATTGCAGGTATCATTTTGACATGATGATTTCCATTTGTAGTGGATTGAAGCTCACTGAAGCTTGAATTGTGTCCCCCAAGTTTTATGTATTAGAAACTTGCCCCTACTGTGACTTTAGGAGGGTGGGAAATCCTAATATGGCAATTTAGAGGTGGAGCCATGAAGAGGTGATTAGATTGTAGGACACTGCCATAGTGAATGGATTAAAAGTGATGGTGAGGGTCATGGTTCAGAGGGCTTTAAAAAAAGAGAGGGGAGAGTCTGTCTCTCTCTCTCACTGTCTCTGCTCCACCATTTTTGCAGTGTGATACTCTGCTGTCACTGAAGTCACCACCAAAGAACGCCTTCACCAGATGTATTCCCTGGACTTCGGACTTCCTACCCTCAGAAACTGTAAGCAGTAAATTTCATTTCTTTACAAAATACCCAGTTCTGTGTATTTTACCATAAGCAGCAGAAACACATTTATACATCATTCCTTTGGATATATATCCAGTAGTGGGATGGCTAGATCATATGGTAGTTTTGTCTGTAGTTGTTTAAGTAACTGCCATCCTTTTCTCCACAATGTGCTGTTTCAAAGGCCCAGCAACAGTGCTGAGAGATGTCCCTTTCTCTGCATCCTTGCCAGTATTTGTTATTCTGTCTTTTGTATATTAGCCAGTCTAATTGGGGTGAGATGATATCTCAGTGTGGTTTTGATGTGTATTTCCATGATGATTAGTGATGTTGAGCATTTTTTCATGTACCTGTTGGCTATTTGTATGTCCTCCTTTGAGAGATGTCATTCAGTTACTTTGCCCATTTTTTAATTGGATTGCTATTATTATTATTATTTTACTCTAAAGTTCTTTGAGTTCCTTGTATATTCTGGATATTAGTCCCTTGTCGGATGCATAGTTTGCAGATATTTTCTCCCTTTCTTCCATTCTGAGGTTGTGTGTTCACTGTATTGAATATTTTCTTTGCTGTGTTGAAGCTTGTTAGTTTGATATAATCCCATTTGTTTATTTTTTTTCTTTTGTTGCCTGTACTTTTGGGGTCTTATTCATAAAGACTTATCCTGGAGAGTTTCCCCTGTGTTTTCTTCAAGCTTTAATGTTTCAGGTCTTATATGATTAAACCCTTTGAGTTGATTTTGGTATATGGCAAGGGCTTCAGGTCCAGTTTTATTCTTCTACATATGAATATCCAGTTTTCCTAACACTATTAATTTACCCATTGTATGTTCTTGGTGCCCTGTTGAAGATCAGTTGTTTGTAAATGTGTGGGTGGATTTTTGGGTGCTCTGTTTCATTGGTCTGGTTATCTGTTTTTATGTGAGTTTCGTGCTGTTTTGGTTACTGTAGATTTTTAATACATTTTAAAGTCATGAAGGATAATGCCTCCAGCTTTATTTATTTATTTTTCTCAGGATTTCTTTGGATAATTGTGGTCTTTTGTGGTTCCATATGAATGTGTGGATTGTTTATCCTATTTCTCCGAAGAATGTCATTGGTATTTTGATGGGGATCACATGGAATCTTTAGACAGCTTTGGGTGGTATGGACATTTTCACTACATTGATTCTGCCAATCCATGAACAGGGAGAGTCTTTCCATCTTTTGGTATCCTCTTTAATTCCTTTCATCAGTGATTTGTAGTTCTCATTGTAGCATTCTTTGACCTCCTTTCTTAAATTGATTCATAGATATTTTGGTTTTTTGGTAACTTGTAAATAGTGTTGCTTTCTTGAATTCTTTTTCTGCTAGTTTTTTGTTGGAGTATAAAAAAGACTATTGATTTTTGTGTACTGATTTTGTATCCTGCAGCATCACTAAATTTTTTTTTGTCAGCTCTAAGAATTTTTCGATACAGTCTCTCAGGTTTTCTACATATAGGATCTTGTCATCTCCAAACAGACTCAATCGCACTTCATCTTTTCCTCCTGGGATGCTCTTTATTTCTTGCTCCTATGTAATTTCTCTGGTAAGTACATCCAATATAAGGTTAAATAGGAGTGCTGAGAACAGGCATCGTCATCTTGTTCCTTTCTTAAAGGAGAAAGCTTTCAGCTTTTCCCCATTCAGGATGATATTGGCAGTGGATATGTCATATATGGCTTTTATTTTGTTGAGATACCTTCCTTCCATAACTAATTTGTTGAGTCTTTATCATGAAGGGATGTTGAATTTTGTCAAATTATTTTTTTGTATCTATTGATATGATCATATGGCTTTTGTTCTTGATTTTGTTGATGTGGTGTATCTTATTTATTGATTTGCATATGTTGAACCCTCCTTGCATCTCTGGGATGAATCCCGTTTGATCATGATGTACAACCTTTTGATGTACTGCAGTATTCTGTTTGCTAATATTTTGTTGAAGATTTTTATGTCTGTGTTTATCAAGGATAATGGCTTGTAGTTTTCTTTTTTGTTGTATCTTTGTGTGGTTTTGTTCTCAGAGTGATGCTGGCCTCATAGTGAGTTTGGGAGAATGGCCTCCATTTTAACTTTTTGAGATAGTTTGAAAAGAATTGGTATTAATTCCTTTTTAAAGGTTTGGTAAAATTCAGCAGTGAACCCATTCAATCCTGGCCTTTTGTTTGTTGGAAGATTTCTGGTTACTGCTTCAATTTCATTGCTCATTTTTGGTGTTTTTTTTTTTTTTTCTCCTTGACTCAGTCTTGGTAGTTTGTATGCATCCAGAAGTTTATCCATTTCCTCTAGGTTTTCAAATTTGTTCATGTATAGTTGTTCATAGTAATCTCTAAAGATTCTTTGTATTTCTGTGGTATCAGTGGTCATGTCTCCTTTTTTATTGCCAGCTTTTGTTGTTTGGGTCTTCTCTCTTCTTAGTTTTCCTAGCTAATGATTTGTCTACTGTGTTTATCTTCTCAGAAAACCACCATTTTGTCTATTGATCTTTGTGTCATATTTTTAGTCTCTATTTGTTTTTACTCTGATTTTAATTATTTCTTTCTGTGTTCTAATTTTGGAATTTAATTGTTCTTGTTTTTCCAGTTCTACGTATGTAGCAGTAGGTTCCTTTTCTGGAATATTTCTAATCTTTTGATGTTAAGCATTTATTGCAATCAATTTTACTTAGTATGTCTTTTGCAGTATCCCATATGTTTTGTTTGATGTGTCGTTGTTGTCATTAGTTTCAAAAAGTGTTTTGATTTCCTGTTTGATTTATTTTATGACCCATAAGTCATTCAGGAACATGATGTTTAATTTCCATGTATTTCTGTGGTTTCCAAAGTTTCACTTGTTATTGATTTATAGTATTAATCCATTGTAGCCTGAGAAGATACTTGAAATCATATCCGTTTTTTCAAAAATTTGTTGATATTTGATTTGTGACTTAATATGTAGTCTATCTTGGAGAATGTTCCAGGTGGTGAGGTGCTGATGAGAAGAATGTATATTCTCTAGTATCCATTTTGTCTAAAGTATAGTTTAAATCCTGTTTTTTTGTGTTGATTTGTTGCCTAGGGGATCTGTCCAATGCTGAGATAGAGGCATTCAGGTCCCCAACTATTATCGTATTGAGGTCTGTCTCCTTAGGTATAATAATGTTTACTTCATATGTCTGACTGTACCAATCTTGAGAACATATATATTTATATTTGTTATGTCTTCTTGGTGGATAAATAATTTTATCATTATATATTGGCCTTCTTTTTCTTTTTTGATAGGTTTTGGTTTCAAGTCTTATTTTATCTGATATAAGAATAGCTACTCCTGCTCTATTTTGGTTTCCATTTATGTGGTATATCTTTTTCTATCCTTTCACTATTAGTCTGTGTGAGTCTTTATACATGAGGTGGGTATATTGTGGGCAGCATACAGTTGAGTCTAGCTTTTAAATCCGTCTGGACACTGTGTCTTTTGAGTGGGGAGTTTGATCCATTTACATTTAGGGTTCCTTTAGAAAGATACCGTCTAACTCCTGTCATTTAGTTATTTTCATGTGGTGATTTTAAATATATTGAATTCCTTTCTTTCCCTATTGTTGTTTGTCTTTAGAGTTTTTTTGTTTTTTTGAGGTAGTGTGATATAGTTTCTCTTTCTCATTTGTGTATGTGCTTTACTGGTGGAATTTGTTGTTTCTTGTGTATTCTTGGTGGTGAATATTGTTTTTTGGGTTGCAGGTGCAGGATTCACTTGAGGATTTCTTGTAGGGCTGGACATGTGATGCTGAATTCCCACAGTTTTTGTTTGTCTGGGAAACACACTATTACTCTCATATCTGAAGAATAGCCTTGCTGGGTGTAGTATTCTTAGCTGGCAGTCTTTTTCTTTTAGAACTTTAAATATGTTATCCTATTCTCTTCTAACCTGTAGGGTTTCTGCTGAGAAGTCTGATGTTAGCCTGATGGGGACTCCCTTATAGGTTACTTGACACTTTTCTTTTCCTGTTTTCAGGATTCTCTTTCTCTTTGACTTTTGCTAGTTTGACTACAGTGCGTTTCAGAGAGGACCTTCTCAGTTTAAATCTGTTTGGGGATTTTTGAGCCTGTTGAAACTGGTTCTCTAACAATTTCTGGGGAGTCTTCTGCTATTACTTCATTGAATAGGTTTTCAATACCTTTTTCTTTTTCCTCCCTTTCTGGAACACCCATGATTTGGGTCTTTGTACCCTTAACGTTGTCTGATAGCTCTCAAAGATTTTCTTCATTTTATAAAAATTCTTTTTTTCCCCCCTTTTTGGTCTGCTGGCTTACTTAGGAAACACTGTCTTTGAAATCAGAAATTCTTTCTTCTACTTGTCCTAGCCTGCTGCCTAAGCTCTCAAATGTGGGTTTTATTTCATTGAATGAGTTCTTCAGATCCATGAATTCTGCTACATCCTTTTTTAGGGTATTAATCTCTTTGAAGATTTCTTCCTTCATGTATTTGATTGCTTTTTTTTCTTTTCATTTCATTGAGTCTACTATGTACCTCTTCTTGTATCTCATAGAGTTTCCTTAAGATTCTTTCTCAAAAGTCTTTTTCTCATATTTGAAGGGTTTCTCATGGTTTAGAACTGGTATTTGAGTTATTGTATTCTTTTGGGTGTGTCATATCTCTAGATTGATTTGTGATCATCTGTTGCAGCAGTTGTATCTTCAGTTGCTTGTGTGCTTTTGAGGAGAGAGTCCTTCTTGCAGATTTGTTTTTTTGTTGCCTGTTGGGTGGGATGTTTTAGTTTGGTTTCCAGGTAGACTCTGTAGTTTCAGTAATTTCAGGTAGACTCAGTTGTTCCAGGTAGACTTATTAGACTGGTGGCACTGATGGGTATGATGTGGCTGAGGGCAACTGGGACCATGTGGAATGGTGCTCCTGGGGCTGTGGCTTGGCAGTGCTATGCTCTGGTCTTGGAGCTATGAAGGGTTGGGCTCCAGAGGCTGTGGTCTCCAGTGGTGCAGGGTTTCTGTCATGTAACTGAATGAGGCAGGACTAAAGAGTGTGAGTCTGGGCAAATGCCATGCGGGACAGGGCTACAGAGGCTACTGCCTGTGGCCCAAGGCTCCTGTGGTGAGATCACATGAGGTGGGGCTCTGGAGGGTGCAACCAGGTGGCTCAAGGCTCCTATAGCAGCAGCCACAAGTGGCAGGTCTACAGAGGATACTGTTCTGTGCGTCAAGTCTCCCAGTGGGCAACCTGGAAGAAAAAGGGCTCTGGGGACTGCTGCCTGTGGCTCAATTCTCCCTTGTTGGAAGCCACAAGGGGTGGGGTTCTGAGAATTACTTCCAAGTGGTTCAAGGCTCCTGCTGTGGAAGCTGAAAGGAGTGGGGCTGTTGGGGTTGCTGCCTGGAGCTCCAGGCTCATTCAGTGGAAACCACAAGTGATGGGGCTTAGGGAGCTGCAGCTGAGTACCTCAAGGCTCCCATGGTGGAAGACATATGGTATGGAGCTCCAGGGGCTACTACTGAGCAACTCAAGGCTCTCACAGTAGAAGCCTTCAGGAATCGGGCTCTAGAAGCTGTGACCAAGCAGTGCAGTACTCTAGTATCTGGGTCCAGGGGCTGTTTACTGGCTAGGGCTGGGTATGTCCATGTGCAGCTCCAGAGGTTGGGGCCACGGCTGCAGATTGCATGGGTATGTCATGCAGCAGGGTGCACCAGTGGCCACTATGAGGAGCAGGAAGAACTTCCGCAGGGGAAGATGGACCCCAGCCCTGGTGCCAGACAATGGTGCTGGTTACCTCAGCAAGAATAAGGTGAGCGGGAGCAGGAAAAATATAGGGGTTTACCTGAAAGTGCACATGGCTGAGTAGACTCTTCTTATCACAAGGGACATGGAATTCCTCCTGTGCTGATCCCAGCTGTCCTCACCTTCCTCTAGGCCCCTTCTGTGGGGGGATTGTGTGCTGGGCACCTATAGTCTGCCATCTTAAATGGAGCTCTCATCTGAATTTTTTTGTTTGTTTATCCCAAATCTTTCTCTGCCTTTCTCTTCTTAAATATTTTTCTTTGTTATTCACTTTCTCACAATTTTGATTTGCACCCTTTTCCTCCATTGTCTTGCCCATGTCAGTTTTCTGTTGTTCATAGCAATGCCCCTAACTAGGTATTTTACGAAGAAACAAAGTATATTTATTTTGGTTCTGGAGGCTGTGAGAAGGCCACAGTGAAGGGGTTGCATCTTTCAAGGCCTTCTGCCTGGTGGGGAGTCTTGGCAAAGTCCCACAGTGGTTCAGGGTATCACATGATTAGAGCGGCAAAAGCAAGGCAACATGCTTTCTCTTTGCCTTTATAAAACCGTCTGTCTACTTACTGATATCTTATTAAGCCATTAACCCAGAAATCCATGAATGGATTTATTCATTCGTAAGGGAATTGTCTTTGCTATCCACTCACCTCCAAAAATTTCCACTTTTCAAATACCATAGGCAGATTTCCAAGCCTCTTAACACAGTTACGATGGGGTTAAGCATCAATATGAGTTTTATGGGGTCCTTCATACTACAGCATGATGTTTATTCATACATTTATTTATTCTTTCAATGATCTTCACCAAACAGATTTTAAGCACTGGTAATTTTGTAGTTGTATTTATGACAGCAGTAATCTAAATAATGTCTTCCTTTTATGGACTTTACCTTCTGATGAGAGAGAAACAAGAAAATAGTATATGTTAAGTAGTTGAATAAAAATTGCAAGGACTGTTTTACTAGAGAGAGAAAAAATTGGAATGTGAGAATTTAGGAAGGACGTTCAGAGAAGAAAATTTTAGGAAGTTTATTGTTTACATTGGTGCAGCTTCAGTTCAAACTAACTCTTTTTACATTTTGACCTATAATATGTACATGAATGCAAATTCTAAATTTGAGTGTGGGCATTACTATTGGATATGCAAATTTGGAAATTGGTGTCCTAAAGATGTTATTTAAAGTTGTACAGGAGGACACCTCAGAAGTTGATAAAATGAGAAAAGAGGTCCAGGACTCAGCCTGTGTACCACCACATCAGAAATTATGAAGTTGAGGAAGAGCTAAGATTGAATCCTGGAAAGAGGTGGACTTTAGAGGAGAACCTGGAGATTCTGGGTCTCAAGGCAAGTGAACCAAGAGTTTTATGTTTAGGGGCTCAGATTTCCGTTTGGCAGTGGCTTTTGAAGTCAGCATTTCCTTCTTCTCAGGAGATTCCATTTTCTATGAAACTCAAGACAGTTGAAATTTCGATGCACAAAACAAAAGCCTTCAGAAGCAGTGAATTGTCAAGCACAGGGTGTGTGTGCCAAAAATCTGGGGGAGAATACAAGTTTAATTTAGAAGGCGCCAAAAACATTTTGCAAAGTTGGTGGGCACAGCCTGGATTGCAGAACAAAATGTCTTAGACCAGCAAGGAGAGGGTGCACAAGGTTTTGGTCTGGAGCTCCCTAACATAATGGTTTGAGAAGTAAAGAAAGTTAGTTAAATGAAGGTTTTTGAGAAGGCATTCTTTATCTGCTGTTGGGAAAAGGAGATCTTATTTTTTGAAAAACTTCTAGATGCCTGTACCCATTCTTCAGGGAAGAATGAGAACTATGGAAACACAGGTACGAAGTCATTAACCTCAGCCACATTCCTGCATATGTGCTAGAAACTTTGCTTGCTCCTGCACCTGAAAGTAGCTGATCCATGCAAACCTTGCCATCTCAAAGCACAAAAATGAGGAAAAGGGCAGCATAAGACACTTATGGTTCTAGAATAAAATAGAGAAAAATAACAAGGTAAACAAACAGCAGGTGATAAGCACTTGTTGAAAACTAGGACTAGGCAGTAGATAAAACTTTTTACCAAATATACATGAATTAAAGATGAAAGAATATGAATAGAGAAGCTAAGGAAAACATGGTTTAACATTAGAAAATATATTAGTACCATTTATTGCATTAAGTCAATGTGAAGAAAACCTAGTCATAAATCCAATACCCATTATTGATTTTCATAAATTTTGATGCCATTAGTATTAGAAGAAACCTTTACCTCTCCCTTCCTTTCCCCTACATGAGCTTTCAATAAGATGTGCTTACTGTGGATCATGGATATGGTTATTTTTTTTTCTCCCATCAGATGTTCAGATAGTCGATGGCCTAACTGAGAGGTACCAGGAAAGCCACAGTAGACATTTGTGGAAAGTTGTAATCACAAACAGCAATACATTGAGGAGAGAGTTCAGTTAGGAAAACACACTTGATTTGAGCTCTAACTATATTTCAAATCTGACTATATAGAGAGAAAACTATTTAGAAATGAGGCATGGGGAGCTTAATGATTGTTAGATTGCACTTCTTTCTGGAGAGCCTGATGAGATGCATGCTGGAAGAGAAACCTGATGACCACATTGTAACTGGGAAATCTCACAGAAATCATGAGTACCTAAGTCATCATCCCAAGATTCAAACTGGACAGCAGCCTTTTGAATATAGTGGGCAAGAGAAAGCCTCCAACACAAATAGGATGGTTCATATGGAAGAGACCTGTAATTATAATGAATATGGGAAAGCCTGTGATAAATCAGCTGTCATTGCTCAAGTAATAACAGAGGTAGGGAATACTTTTCAATGTGATTTATACGTGAAAACATCCTATAAAAAGTCTAAACCCACTAAACACCAGAAAATACAACCAGGAGAGAATCCCTACAAATCTAGTGAATGGAAGAAATTCTTCATTAAGTAATCATACCTTACTGCATATCAGAACACATATAGGGAGAAGTCCTATGTGTGTAATGAATGTGAGAAGTACTTTTTTTCAGAGCTCAGAACTTACTGTGCATAAGAGAATTCACAGAAGAGAAAAACCCTGTGGATATAATGATTATGGAAAATCCTTTCACTGGAAGTCACTTCTCAACAAAGTGACTTCCAGTGAAAGGTTTTTCCACAGTTCCCACAGGTGAGAAACCATATCAATGTAAAGAATGTAGGAAAATTTTCTAAAGTAGCAAAGTATGCATCAGAGTATTGAGAAACCATATGAATGTAAAGAATATAGAAAAACTTTCCATGGTAAGTCAGACCTCAATGTACGTCAGAGAACTCACACAGGCAAGAAACCCTATGAATGCAATAAGTGTAGGAAATCTTTCTACAAGAATCAGCCTTCGTGGAACATGAGAGAGCTCACATAGGTGAGGAACCTTATGAATTTAACAAATGTGGAAAAACCTTTTAATAGAAGTAATTCTTCAGCAGGACTCAGAGAACTCACACAGGTGAGGAGCCATATGAATGTAAAGAATGTGGAAAAAGCTTTCTTGGGATTCTATCACACCTCAGCTGCTATCAAGGCACTCACACAGGTGAGAAGCCATACGAAAGGAATGAAGATAAACTTTCTACCATAAATCCCATCTCTGTGTACTTCAGAGAACTCACACAGATGAGAAATCATATTAATGTAATAACTGTGGGAAGTTGTTTTGCCAGAATTGAGCTCTCATTACCCATACACAAGGGAAAAAACGCTATGATTGGAATGAGTGTTGAAATACTTTTGCCTGAAGTCACACCTCAAGGTGCATCAGAGAACTCACATAGGATAAACCCTATTAATTTACAGTTGTCCCAAGTTTTCCGCAGGGGATTTTTTCAAGGACTGCACAAGGATACAAAAATTGGTGGATGCTGAAGTCTCTTATGTAAAGTGGTGTAGTATTTGCATAGTACCCATGCCCATTCTGATGTATATTTTACATTGTGTTTTGTTTACTTATACTACTGAATACAATGTAAGTACTATGTAAGTAGTTGCTTTTGTGTGTATTGTTGCATTATTTGCTTTTACTGCTTATCTTTCAAATAATTTCAATTTACAGTTTAATGAACCAGTGGATGTGGAACCCACAGATGTGGAAAGTGGATTGTAATGAATGTCAGAATTTGTATTGCAGGGCCGAGCCCGTGGCGAACTTGGGAGAGTGCAGTGCTGGGAGCGCAGCGATGCTCCCTCCGCGGGTTCGGATCCTATATAGGAATGGCTGGTGCACTCACTGGCTGAGTGCCGGTCACGAAAAAGAGAAAAAAAAAAAAAAAAGAATTTGTATTGCAGCCGTCATCAGAGAACTCATACAGGGGAGAAATTTATTTTTTGACAGATACTGCCTATGTATATTGTAATAAGAATTTCTTTAAATTAAACATGTAGCCTGCATTCTCAGCCTTCTATTGCAGTGTGTGGGACCATGTAACTGAGTTCTGTTCTTGGCAAATGGACACAGGTGCTGACGATTACTTCTAGGCCTGGCAACAAGACAGTGTCCATGCATTGCTCCCTGATTTAACATGTCCTCTGGGACTCAAGTGCAGAAGACCCTCAAGGTGGCCTTTGCAACCTAGAGAGAAGGTGGGAGAAGGCCAGCATGATTTAAGACAGAAGAAATTGATTAGCACAGAGATTTTCCCACCTCTATCCACAAATCTCCATTTTTATTTTATCATGAGAGAGAAATAATACTTGCTTTGTTGAGCCACTGGATGTGTGCTTTCTTTGTTTGCTTTATGACCCATACAGACCATTGTAGCTAATTAAATTTATGAACTCTCTGAGCAAAGTTGCCTGTCCTTATATATCAGAAGATTCACACAGGAAAGAAATTTGTATTATCACTTTCTATTTTCAAGTCTGTTTATGAAAAACTAAAATTATGGGGAAAAACAATGCAATAAATAGGGAAAATTTTATCAAGCATTTTATCAGGCACATGTCCTTTGGTGGTAAAAATAAAGTAAAATTTTATAAAATTTTTAATGTGTCTGAAACATTTTAAGAACATTTTGAATTATGTATTAGCAAATTTAAATTAGAGGAAATTATCATTTATGTAATAGGGATGTAAATTTTTAAATAGAAATGTTAAATATGTTTTTAAAAGTATTTTTAAAAACATTTGAATGTGGTCAGTTCAGTTGGTTAGAGTGTGGTGCTGATAACATCAACGTCCATGGTTCAATTCATATACCAGCTAGCCTCTTAAAAAAAAAAAAAGAAAGAAAAGTAACATACTTAATTGTATAAGAACTAATACTGGCATCTTCTGAGTAGAGGCCAAGTATCCTGCTGAACAGCCTACACTGCACAGAACAGTGCCCTCAAATGTTTAGCATTTATGCATATGAGGATGTTATGTTAAGAGAAATGTTACTTAATGGAACCCAGCAAAGCTGTTGGTAGGGAACATGTACATGTAGCATAATAGAGTGACTTTCAATAGGATTTCTCACACTAAATGACACTCTAGGTTTTTTCATGTCATTAAATATATTAAGTCTAAAGCGTTACATATTACACACTTTTCTTTACTCTCTTAGTGTGTGACCATTATTATTAAACCTTTTAAAGTAAATAAGATGATTAAGTTTGAAGCCAACACAGAACCAGTGAGCTGAATAAAAACGTTGCCATACAAGTGCACAACTCAGGCACATAATTGTTAACGGCTTAAGTCTGAATTAATCTAAAAAGCTGTGTACAGCAGTACTCATTGTATTCTGTTCAGTGGAAAGCAGTGTCTGGAAGAAAGATTTCTCCTCCGTTCCTATTTCTCATGTCTTTAAATGTGACTGCATCATAGATGAGTATGTACCAAGTACTGTGTAACTGAGAAATCTCTTATGTTTCTGTTTGCAGTGATTGAGTGCGTGTCTTGTGACTCATGGGGGCAACAGGATAATTCCTGGCTCCTCTGTGTATGACTTCCGATTTTAGTAGCCACTCTGTGCTTGTTTCTTCTTATTCAAAAAGAGAGTAGGAATAGAACCTGCGTCAAATGGTCATTGTGAAGAGTAAATTAAGTAAGCAAAGTGTTTTTGGTATTACCTGGCACCTGGTAAACAATGTGAGAGTATTTCAGAAAGTTTGTGGAAGAATAAGATTAAAAGATAACATGAATCTCTCCATAAGCTTTTTCTAGTACTGCAGCTGTGGTGGCAGTAGGTATCATCATACTTTATAAAATTACTGCATAATAAATTGGTAGGAGGCTCCAACAGACTGGAGAGCAAAAGGTCATCTTCAACTTGGGACAGAGTTTTGGGTTGGTTTTGTTACCCTCCTCGATACCGAGTTATTCAGGGATTTATTTTTCCTAAGCATTGTATAATTAGCTGAGACTATTCTTTTCTCGAGTGGTCCTTTTGGGCTGAGCATGTGACACAGTTCTGTCCAGTGTCTTACTAGAGGATTTTGTGACATGTCTGGGAAAGTTTCCTCCAAAAACAAGAGACTTGGAAAAGATGGTTTGTTGATGGAAGGACATTGCTATTTGTAGACATGTCCCCTGGTTGCATAATATGGTCCTTGGTTATGGGGCCTGAGGGTGGCAGGATGAACACTATAGAACCAGCATGAATGACAATGTGAAGGGTCACTGAAATAGCCAATCCGGAGCTGCTCTCTTTGGGGAAATTTATGCCTAACATTAGGTTCCTAATATTGCATAAGGAATAGCCACCAACTTAATGATTTGAAACAGTACACACTATCTCAAGTTTCTGTGGGTAAGAGGTCAAGTTTCTATAGGTAAGAGGTGGGTGACCTCCACCTCTGCCCATTGGGAACAACTTTATTGGCCATGGTCATACCCCTTGGACATCCCCCAGATGCTGATCATGAGATGCAGACCACAAATATTAGTATAAATACTGATTTGAAGAGAAATCATTTTGTGTATTGTACATAAAAAAAAAAGTAACCAAAACAAAGCCGACGTATGTATACATATTCCACAGGGAGTTGACTGTAATGCAAAATGTATTTCTAGAGATGGAGCAAAATCTATACTGATAAAACATTCTGTCAGGTTGGTGTAATATTTTTAGTGTCTGTGCACTTTACAACTGAGACTTAACATATATAAATTGAAAACTAGTCAACTTACAGAAGTGGACAAATTCATGATCATAGTTGGAGGTACAGTCAACTCTTCCATGGGTTCATAAAGGTTTAATAAATGGGGATAAGAAGGTGGTGAAACCAGATTAAAGTAACTAATGAACACACAAACCTCAGAGTCAACAGGCTAGTAGCATTCAATGCAGAATGCCCTAAATATTGACTTTCATTGATGTTTTCCATGAAGGCAAGAAAATATTGGCCAACAGCACAGCAAATATCCCACAGCCCTGGAGAACCTGAATTACAAGGTGGAGAACACATGGGAGGTCTTCAGAGCCCCAGGCTCTGCTTGAAGTCCCAGGAGGAGAGTTGCAGGACCCATGCAGCCTGCAGACCTATCAATGTCCCCAGAACCTCTTTCCACTGAAGGAGCCTCCTGTAGTCCTTGGTGATCCCCTTACTACCCCCAGAGCCCCTGTGGAGACCTAGCTCCAAAAACAGATAGGAGCTAGTGGAATGGAATGGGGTTCATGAGAGAGGGGGTCTTGCTGGAGAGGGAGGTCCCTTTCCACCTGCCACTCTTCTGTCCCCAAATCTCTGGTAACAGTGGGCATAGAGCACAGCACTGTCATTTCATTATCATTTTCCACTCTAATCTTTAATCTTTATTTTCTTCTCCTCCTCCTCCTGATGGAGGATTTGGTTTCCTTCTTTTTCTAAGTTTGGTTTTTGTTGTGTTTTTTTTTTTTTTTTTTTTTTTTTTATGGCTGGCTGGTATGGGGATCTGAGCCTTTAACCTTGGTGTTGTAACACCAAATCTCTAACCAACTGAGCTAAGTGGGTTGCCCTTTTTACTAGTTTTTAAGTTGAAAGGTTAACTCATTGATTTCAGATATTTCTTTTTTAAAAAAATCTATGTAGGTACATAAATACAGAGGTTTATGGCTATCAGTGTTCTTCTAAGTCCTTTTTTTAGTTTTGGCATATTGTGTTTTACTTTTCATTCATCTCAGTGTGTTTCTAATTTTTCTTGTGACTTTTGCTATGACTCACTGGCTATTTGGGAGCATGTTGCTTGTTTTTTACATAATTGTGAACTCCTCAAATATCCTTCAGTTACTGATTTTTAACTTAAATGTATTGTGGTCAGAGAAAATATTTTGTATTATTTCAGTCTTTAAATTTGTTGCTCTTTTGTGGCTTAGCAAATGGTCTTTTCTGGAAAATGTTCCATGTGCACTGAACAGAATGTGTATTTTGTTGTTGGGTGGTGTGAGCTTAACAAATATCTGTTAAGTCATGTTGTTTTAAAATGTCATCGAGATGTTGTTCTTGTCAGTCTTCTGCCTAGCTGTTCTATCCGTTCTTGAAGGTTGCAGTTGATGTCTCCAAATATTTATGTAGAACAGTCGACTTCTTTTTTAATTTTTCCTGTTTTCATTTAATGTTGGGCTTCTTTGTTATGTGCATGTATGTCTGTAATTGATATCTTCATGGCTTGTCCCTTTTCATTATAAAATGTCCCTTTTTATCCTCAGTAGCATTTTTTTCTTAACATTTATTTTGTCTCATGTTAGTATGGCCAGCCAGTGTAGCTGTCTTATGCTTGTTTTCATTGAATATCTTTTTCCATCTCTTAACTTTCAACCTTTTTGTATCTTTGAATTAAAAGTGTTTCTAGATAAGTATTCAAGAGATGGAGAGATGGGTAGACAAGCAGTTGGGTGGATGGAGAGATAATGGATGAATAGAGAGGATAGAGAGGTGGTTGGCTGGATGCCTAAATGAGCAGGCAGATGAGTGAATAGACAGTGATGAGCTGGGTGGCAATGAATAAAATCACAGAATTAACACTGACTGACGAAACTTAATTGATAATGCAGTAAATGAACTTTTATCACATGAGCAAGATAGTGACCCTCAACACTACTGCCAGCTGTTGGGCCAAATGGGGAAGACACCCTTTGGCTTCTCATACTCTACCAGAATGAAGGGGCAGGGCAGAGTCAGGCTGGGCTGCAAGCTCATACCTCTGTACCTCACCCTCCACCTCCTGGCAGTTCTGCAGCAGGGTCCTCAGGGTCTCTGCAGGGACAGCAAGAGGGCCCTGTGAGAACTCATCAAGCCTCAGCTTCAGGCAGGTGAGATAGGGCCACATCATGTTTGGTCTGTGGACACCTGATTGGACTTTGACACTTACTGTGATTCTAGTGGAACCACAGGAGAGATCATGTAAGGCAAGTGTATTAGTCTGTTTTTGTGTTGCTATAACAGCACATCTGAGACTGGGTAGTTTATATTTTTAAAAAGTTTATTTTGCTAATGATTCTAGGTCAGCTGCATCTGGTATGAACCTCAGGCTGCTTCTACTCATGGTGGGAAGTGGCAGAGCATGCAGCAGGTGTAAACAGATCACCTGGTGAGAAGCAAGAGAGAGGGGGAGGAGAGGTGCCAGGGTCCTTTAAATAACCATCTCTTGCAGGAACTAATAGAGCAAGAACTCACTCACCCTGAGGGCATGGATCTATTTATGAGGGATCTCCTCCCCATGACCCAAACAGCTTCCAACACTGCCACACTGGAGATCAGATTTCAACATAGACTTTAGAGGGGAAACATATCCAAACTCTATTGTTCCACCCCTTGTCCCCCAGAACTCATGTTCCTCTCAAATACATAACACAGTCATTCCATTCTTATAGTCTCAAAAGTCTTAGGTTGTTCCAGCACCAACTTCAAAGTGCAGTCTCATCTGAGACTGAAGGCAAAACTTCCAGTTGTGAACTTGTAAAAATCAAAAACAAATTTATCTACTTCCAAGATACAATGGTGGAACAGACATTGAGTATAAATTCCCATTCCAAAAGGGAGGAATAGGCCAGAAGAAAGAATAAACAGCCTTAACAACTCTGAAACCCAGCAGGGCAGACATTAAACCTTAAAGCTCCAAAATAATCTCCTTTGAGTCCAAGTTCAGTGTCCTGGGCAAAGTGGGGGATTCAGGTCTCCAAAGCATTGGGCAGACCTGCCCTTGTGGCTTTGCCAGGAGCAGCCCACTGGGCAACACTGGTGCCTGTGGCTTTTCCAGGCTGGCATTGCACATTCCTAGTGACCCTACAGTTGTTGGGTCCTGGAAGTGGTCCTGCTCCCTTGGCTCTACTAGACATTGCTCTAATGGGGGCTCTCTGTGGGGGCTCTGACCCCACATTTCTGCTCTGCATTGCCCTAGTAGATGCTCTGTGTGGTAGCTCCACCCCTGCAGCAAGTCTCTGCCTAAACTCCCAGCCCTTTCCATACAACCTCTGATATCTGATTGGAGGCTGCTGTACCTCCAGGGCTGTTGCATTCCGCATACCTTCAGCCTTAAAACAATGTGGGCATCACCAAGGTTTCCAATGTGCATTCTCCAGAGCTGCAGCATGAACCACACATGGGGCCACTTTAAGCAAGGCTGCTCCAGCCAGAGTGATTGGGTTGCCGGGAGCAGCTTCCCAAGGCTGAGCAGGGCAGCAGAACCGAGGCCTCAACCTGTGATTGTAGGGGTGTCACTGGGAGACTTCTGAAATGCCTTTAGGGCCTTTCTCTCATTGTCTTCTCTATTAGCACCTGGTTGCCTAATAGCCATGCTAATGTCTTTAGCAGTCAGTCCTTCTGCACCCTTGGATTCTTCTGAAAATGCTCTCTTGTTCTCTGCCAGATGGCCAGGCTGCAAATTTTCCAAATCCTTATGTTCTGCTTCTCTTTTAATTACAAATTCCAGCTTTATATCATGTCTTTCCTGCCATAACTGAGCATAGTTAATTTCAAATAGCCATGCAGTTGTCTGAATACTTTGCTCCTTAGTAATTTTTTCCACCAAATATGCTGGGTCCTAACTTTTAAGTCCCACCTTCCACAAAACCCTAGGGCATGGAAAGAATGCAGCCAAGTTTCTTGCTATGATGTAGAAAGGGTAGTCTCTTGTCCAGTTCCAAATAAGTTCCTCGTTTCTGTCTGAGATCTCATCATCGTGGCCTTTATTGTCCACATTTTTATCAGCATTCTGGTCACAACCATTAAAGGATCTCTAAGAAGTTCCAACCTTTCCCTTCTCTTTTTGCCTTCTTCTGAGTTCTCCAAACTCCTCCAACCATTGCCCAGTTCCAAAGCTGCTTCCATATTTTCCAGTGTCTGACTCCTTGGTACCAACTTTCTGTAATAGTTCATATCTGTGTTGCTATAAAAGAACACCTGAGACTGTGTAATTTTTTTTTTAAAAGAGGCCTATTTGACTCATAGTTCTGGGACAGCTGCCATCTGCATCTGGCACAGGTCTCAGGTTTCCTCTACTCGTGGTGGAAAGTGGAAGGAGATCACATGGTGAGAGAAAGCAAGAGAGAGGGGGGAGGTTCCAGGCTCTTAACAACCAGCTGTAATGGGAACTAATAGAGCAAGAACTCAATAACACCCCCCCAAGGGAGGGCATTAATCTATTCATGAAGGATCCACCCCTCATAACCTAAACAGTTCCCAACACTGCCACATTGGAGATCAGATTTCCACATGAGCTTTGTGGGGACAAAGGTTTGGGGGACAAACCTCCAAACTGTATAATGTTTGATCAGAATGTCTCCTGTTGCTATGGAGGTTACATGGGGGACATGTGGGGAAGGTGGGTCACACCGGAAGTTTGGGTCATGTGGGCACACCCAGATTGCAAGACAGGCCTCATTTTTCTGTTTTCTCCTCTTCAAATCCAGGTGAGCCTTCTTGGGGTCCTCTTTCTCTATTTAGCCGAATCTCATCCAAGGGACATTTTAAAATTTTTATTAATGTTTTAAAAAATTATTTCAGGGAAAGATGTGGGTCATAGTGTTGTCTTCACATATCCTTGGGACCTCCTTCAGTTCTCTCTTATTTTACCAGCTTTGAAATTTTCTTTGGATTGACACCCTCACAAACACATTATGAAAATATTTACTACATTAGGTGAAATTATCTAAATGGACTTCTAATGCCATATATAATCACATTTCTCAAATTACTAGTGTGTTTGAGAACTTTTACTTTTAGGCAACATTTGTTTCTGTTTCAAACAGTTTGTCCATTTTTGTCAATTTTGCTTTGTTGGATTATTGTTTAAAATACATTATTCTCTCATTGAATTAGTTGTAATTCATTATCTAGTCTCCAATTTATTTTGACTTTTTTCTGTTTAATGTTTTTGAACACATAACACATTCAAGTGTATTATTATTATTCTAAATGACTCTAAGTTTCTAACCTAAGTAACTTTGGAAAACAGTCTTTTGACTGGATATTGTGTGACTTGATAACTGTACACAGACACTGTGCTCTCGATGGTGACTTTTTATCTCACAAGGATATGGGTTAGGAATTGCAAAACTATATGGAAGTGAATAAATGTCAGATAATTAGTGCATAGTTTCTCACAGTAGGTTAAAAAAAAAGTTAGAAATAATCTAAGGAAAGTGCTAGAGTGAACCCTCTGGTGGTAGATTGGAGTTAGAAAGTATAATCTAGTGTGTATTTTCATCTGCCTGTCTAGATAGATAAATAAATAGATAGATATAGATATGTGTTTGTACCTGAATTTATATTCACATGTGCATTTTCAAACTTTGCTGAGAGGACCAAGAGGCAGTCACAGCCCAGTATAATTGAGAACATCTAGCACCCAGATCTTGGTTTCTAAATGCCATCTTTTAATAAAAAGAACCATGGCTTTCTGGAGAAATGGCTAACACTAGAGCTGGAAATGGAAAATACAAGATGTGCCTAGAGCATCTTGCAGAGCCGAAAAGTAGGAAAGTGCTTTAAAATTACACACACACAGAAACCAAGAATAGGGACATGTCAAAAGGAACCAACCTAATAAACCTCCCAATGTCCCAAGCTAGAATAACATGAGGAAAAAATAAATAATGATAGGATTAGATTCTAACTCAGAAATTAAAATAAATATCCATTTGTCGATACTCATACCAAAAATGGTTAAATAAGAAAGGAAGAGAGAAAGAAAGGAAGAAACAAATTAAGAGAGGGAGAGAGACAGACAAATTTTCCTTACAGAAGAATTCCAAGTAGTAAATGTAGATGGATAATGCAAAAGATAAAATCACTACTAGACATCCAGAGTAATAGGCAAGATTCACTGGTGAATGGAAAACTTGTGGGTGAAACTTTAAGGAAGAACAGTGTATTTGCAAAGTTTCAAAATATCTAGCTCCAAATATTTATTAATGCTTTTTATTCTCTTAATTTCTTTAAAAGCCTATGGCTGTTTAACTCAAACTTTATAAACACTGTATTTGGGGATTCAGAATGTGTAAATATGTAATTTATAACAGTAGCTGAAATGACAGGAGGTAAATGGAACTGTTGTGCAACAAGGCTTTTATATTTTACATTTATTAAAACAGTACAATATTGACTCTTAAGTAGATTGTGATATGTTAAAGATACATATTTTAATCCCTGGACCAACAACTATAAGTATGAAGAGATGTCATTTAATGCTAATAAAAATTAAATACAAAATGTGTTTAAAAACTTCCATAGTTTCTTTAGACATAATAGCTAAAAGCAGGAAATAATATCAAGTGCCCATCAGTAGAGAAATGGATGTACAAGTTTTGGAGCATTCATACAACAGAACACTGCTCAGCAATACAAAGGCACACACCTCGAGTGACTCTCAGACATGCTGAATGAGACAGCACTCGTACATGTTGTATGATTGCAGGGAAAATGAACCAGTGGTGAAATGTACCACGGCAGCAAATTGCCCCTGGGGAAGGAAAACATTGCCTGGTGAGGAGAGCAAGAAAATTTTCTGATGATTAAAATATTATCGGTTTAAAAAGATGAAGTTTATATGGGTGTATTTATTTGTCAAAACTGTACATTTAAGATTTGTGCCTTGCCATTGATGTACATCTGAGCCCACAGGAGGAAAAAATAAATAAAACAAAACTAAAAAACGATAATGAAGGGGGGGGGGAATTTGTTTCAGTATAGATGGAGTGAAAATGGCACATGATTGGTAGTTAAAATGAAAGAGAGAGAGAAAGAAAAAGAAAGAATGAATCACGTTGAACTTTCAGAAGGAGAGGACAAATCCAAGTTTACTAGAGGTGGGAGGGATGAGGGATACGGGGATGTTGGGGGGAGATTGGGTAAGTGGCATAAAGAATAATTACAAATATCTAATATTTACTTGATCATCACATGTTGTACACAGGAGACTGTTGTTAACACTGTACCCCCAAATATGTATAATCAATTATGCTTCAATAAAAAAAGAAAACAAAAAGAAAATTAAAATTTCAAAAAAAAAAAAATGCTGGGTGGCAATTCCATAGTACTATTTCGTTTCTTTTGTATATGATTAAAATGCTGTGTAAAAAGCACTTCTATAAAATGAGTTTGATCTACATTGTTAGCTCTTAAGATCCTGGTTCCCTTTGGAGAGAAGCGTGGGAGAAAGTGATTGTCAAGAGGCATGAGTGAGGCTGGTTCTACTTCTTGCTTACACAAGTGTATTTGCTTTGTAATAATTCATTGAGCTTTACATGAAAGTGCATATATTTTTATATGCATGTTATACATCAATACGAATTTTAATATTACATATTTGCACAAAAATTCTAACTCAGTGTCTCAAAATAACAGCAGTTTTGTTTTGTTTTAAAGTGTAACAAGTTCACTCATGGCATCATCAGATAAATATTAATGTTCTGAGGTATTTATTCTTCTACTAACACTTCGGTGATCCCGTAAGGTCAAGGCCAAATTGCGAGATAAGAAGTTTGCCTTTAATCTTTTCCCTCCAAATCCAAACTGTAGGACAAGGCAGTGGACAGTTGTTAGGACATGGTGTTCCTTCCTTCTGGGACCCTTCTTTTTCCATGGCTGTCTGATCTTTAGCAAGGGGAAATGGGCCCACACCAAGCAGCACGTGGGAATCAGTGGTCTATCTTTGGTCACTGTCCGTCTGCAGCTTCCTGCTGCCTCTCCAGGCACCAACTTGTTGCTTTGCCTCCCACAAATTTGTCGCCCCTTTTCCCCTGGGTGATGGAGCCACTGAAGATTACTCAAAGCCCATCTCTTCTGAGCAGTGAGAAGCCCCAGAAAGGGGTTAATCTCCCAGAACCCTCAAGATAGAGGCATTCCTTCCATTTGGGAAATTAACCATGAATTGGGGTTCTCTTTCTGCATTTATTTTCCACCCCAGGAAGTTACAGGAAGAGAACACAGGTGGGGTTTTTGCTAAGTACAGTTTAAGAGAACACAGGTGGGGTTTTTGCTAAGTACAGTTTAACAAGTTTAACAATAGAAGCTGGTAACATGCAGTTAAGTTGATCCACTAACAAAAGCTTGATTTTAGCAAGCATTCTCTTCTTACAGCAATTTCCCAGCATCTTTACATATCAATCAGTAGCCTGTCTTTCTTTGAGCCATCAACATTGCTGCTGTGTTACAATTCTTTATCTTACAACAGAGACTATATATCCTTGGGAAAATTTGCTGTCCTTTGCAAGGTCAATATTTGAAATTGTAAGGCTTTGGAAAACCAGGCCCTGTGAAGTACTTTTGCTTTATGCATACTCTACACCAACTCTCCCACCCTTGGGCCTGAGGAGAGTTGTTGGTGTGGAGGGGTGTTCCCTTGCTTATGACAGAGAAGGGGGATTCGGGCCCTTCACCTTCCTTATGTCAAGGACATCAGAACCCTCAGCTGCATTTGCAATGTGGCAGCCAAGGTCCATGTGTGGCCACTGAACACCTGGAATGTGGCTGGTCTGAATTAAGATGTGCTGGATGCACAAAACAGAGAATTTTGAAGATTTAGTACCAAAAAAAGGAAATACTTCTTTAATAATTTTATATTGCTCATATTAAGATGAAAATTTTTTGGATATATTGAGTTAAGTAAATTATCACCATCAATTTTACCTGTTTCTTTTTATTTTTTGTGTGTGGCTACTAGAAAATTTAAAATTATACACGTGGCTCACATTTTATTTCTACTGGACGTCACTGCTTTAGAGGACTGTCTCCCTTTTCAAAGCCTAGGCTGCCCCCACCCCTCATAACACCAGAGACCAGGAAGATTATAAAACCTTAAAATGTTAAAATAATTGTGCTTATATTGTTGTCACTTGTGAATAACATATGCACATATATATACTGATGTACATACAGTTCATAAGTGAATATAACCCTATATACAAGGTTAAACACAAATGTCTCCTGTGGCAGGGTCAGTTCCCAGAGCAAGGAAGATACCCTGCCTGAAAAGAGCTGCAGCCTAGAACTTGTCATCCTGGCCTCATTCAGCAGTGTATCTGCTCCCATCTCCTGTCACTCAACTTGAGGGGACGGGACCTGGAGCTCTGTCCAATCACAGGCACTGGGGTGGGAACTACAATCAGGCACGCAGATGGGGAGGTGGGGCCGTCCTTCCACAATCTGGCGTGATTTTTGTCTCTTGTTCCCACCAAGCTTGGTGGGCCTTCACAGCTCCGTGTCGTCTGCTATGGGAGGCCGGGGTGGCTCCACTGCAGCCTCTGTAGCCCTGTCACCCACACACACTGGGAGATCTGCAGGGAGGTCCCAGGACACCCCGGAAGCTGGGAAATGGTGAGTGTGCAGGGCCGGGGTCCCAAGATGGGGTAGGTGGCTGTGTGGAACCGGCGGGAACCCGGTTGGTGTGGGACACGGGCCTCCATGCAGTCAGCTCGGGTATCTGCATCCCCGAGCCTGCCGCTGATGCATCTCAGCCCTTTGTCCCCTCCAGATGCAGGGTGGATGCTGGGCAGTAGCTGGGACCCAAAGCGTGCTGTCCTTTCCAGTTTGGTGACTTCAGCATGGCGACTTCAGCAACCTGGAGCCCTCAATGTGCAGCTTCCCACCTGTAGCCTTGCGCCTCCCCAGATCAAGTGTGGATGGTGAGGGATCATTGGAAGAATCCTTACCCGGTGTGTGAGGTTCGTGTGTGGAAGTAGTTTCTTCTGGGGTTCTCAGTCACTTTTTTCTCCTGTTAAAAATTAAGCTGAGGCACCCTTAAAATGTTAAAAGGGTTTCTTTGAGCAAGAAGCAAATCACGCGAGAAGTCCCCAGTCATGATTTGTGGTTTGGGGTCCACTGGAAGGGCTTGAAGGAAAGACCTTTTATAAGGTACATGATGAAGCAAAGCAAATTAAATAATTGATTGGTTGCAGTTATGTAGTCACCTTATTTGGACTATCCTGGTGGTAATTTCCTGGTTGTGTAATGAGAGGTTGACGGTTTGTGCTTGCTTAAGCCTAAATTTTATTGCAGGAAATGCCTTTGAAGTAGATTTCATTTTTGTCAGGTAGGAACTCAGCACCCTGCAGCTACTTCAGCCAAATTTCCCCCTATTCCATTATTGTAACACTCCAAAGGGGACTGGTTTTCCCTTGACTTTTCCAAATATCTGTGAAGCTGGATCTCAAATCCACAACCCTGTCCCCCCAGCCCTAGTCTTCTAAGGCTTGCAGTAAAATCCTATTTTTCCAGTTCCTTCTCCACATTCCTGAGTGCCAGCTTCCCCTCTCAACAATATTGTCAACTGTTTTTCATTTATTCTACATTTCAAACACAGTATTTTAATTGTTTATCATTTTTTCACAGAGAAATTGATGGCTCTTTAAAAAATAGCTTTTGAACATTTCCCATGGGAGGAAAGCAGAGAATAATTGCCTGACACTCCTCTGTAAAGAGAATATTTGTGTCTCCCCTCCTTTTCTTTTCTCTAGGCACGACATCTTATCAAAATATTCTTGGGTTAAGCTTTCCTCTTTGGAAGCTTTACAGAGTGATGTATTCTCAACCTCCCTGCCCTCCTATCTTTTGCTAGTCCTGGGTTTCAGAACTGTCTGGGCCTGATGCAAGGTGCGCACAGCAGCCATTTTTCTTGGAGTGTCTAGTGAATGTCAGCCCCTGGGTCATCTCCCAGAGGACAGCCTGAGGGATGGGGGTGGATGGAGCCTCTCAGGGGAGCAGCTGGATGCCGTGGGCCAGGTGGAAAGTGTCATGGTAGGACCTTCATCTAAAGAGCTAACCTCTTGGGACATTAACACTTTTTCCTCCAACCCCAGTTTTCATTCCCTGGAGTCACATGGGTGCTCAGCCAATCACATGCTGGTATCTCAATGAAGGTGATCATTGAGCACTTCAGTGAGCAGGATGGGGCAGGAGGATGTCCCAAGTGATAGGATGACCTTACTTGACACTGCAGTCAGATATATACGTTGTAGTCAGCACCTGCCTTTCCCTGTGTTTGTGACCTTTAAAACATGTTCACTTAATGGAGCCTCAGATTTTCATTAATTTTAAAATACATCTCATCAGTAGAGCTTGAAAGATAAGAAAATATTTCCAAGGACTCAAGAAATGTGGGTTTAAGAAAAAACAAACAAAAAAACTAGTCTTATAGTCTCTTACTTAAAAATTCTTATTTACCTTTTTTCCCCCCTCAGAATGAGTGTAGTAAGTTTCTCAGGTCTGTTCCTTTTTGAGGGCAATTTCAAATAGAATTTGAGGGCTTAGCTTTGACAATGCTACTGGGGAAAAGAAATAGAGAAATTTTCTTTTTTATTGTGGCTGCAGAAAATGGATGTCTTTCCACAAAAATAGTGAGATAGATAAATTGTTGAATTGTAAAGATTCACCAAAACAGTTTTTTTCTTTTGCGGGCTGGCTATTTGTGATAGTGGATAACTCTGTTCTGTATCCTTTTATCTGGATTTGGCAGATTAATGCTCAATCGCATGGGACAAGCATGGCAACACCAAGAAGTAGTAAATATGAGCATTTGTATAGTGAAGGATTTATTATCATGTAAATAATTAAATTACATCTTTTCTTTTCTGAAACGGATAAATACCTGTCTCTTTTCATAAGGGTTCTAATTACATTTATAGGACTTCTTCATAATGTCATCTAACCTTATTACCTGTTATAGATGCCAGTTTCTAATACCATCACTTTGGGGCTTAGGATTTCAACACATGAATTATCAGGGGTACATAAACATTCAGTACATAGCACTCCCTAACAGTGCTCTGTACAACATCCCAGCCATTCTTAATCATTTGTCTTCATCTTCAGTTTTTAGAGGTAGTTTTGTTTGTTTGTTAAGTTCACTAATAAACAAAACAAAACTGTTTGTGAATTTTATGGAATCTAGTAAAACAAACTGTTTGGGAGAGCTTAGATCATGGTAAGGTCCAGTCTCTTTCCTAAGGACATATGCTGTCTTTCAACTAATTTTATTATGCTTTGAAGTATTTTAATGTATAATTTTCTATTATAATCATTTTATATCGTTGATTAGACATTTTAGGACCTCAAGAAAATTAATTTTAGTAGGCTATGATATTTTCTAATAATTCATTTCAACAGACTTTTGATAGCAATTCAAAATGCAATAAGATGTGTGTATATTGAGTTTGCATTCTGGAAACTTACAATAAATTTTACATATGTAGAAAAAAAAATATTGCACTGTCACCTGAAATATTGTAAAAGGTAAGTCTGTGAAATGACAACCAGGTATAGACTTGAAAGAACCCTTCACACCTCTCACCCCACTTGATATGATTTCTGAAGTCTGAGTCATCTCATATCTTTTCTGATGGAGGCAGTATTGTGAATTATATGATAATTTTCCTGCTTTCCTTTATAGTATTATAACCTGTGGATGCACCCCTCTCAGCATAATCTATTATTACATTTTTAATTAGCATAAGTGGTATTGTTTGTGTGTAATATTATTCCTTGTTTATGCAGTTGTAAATCTTTGGCAGAATGGTAGTTTATTCACTTTTTTATTTAATAGACTTTATTTTTCAGAGTAGTCTTATGTTTACAGAAAAATCAAACAGATATTACAGAGAATTTCTTCTCTCAATTCTTAGTTTCCCCTATGTTTTAATGTGTTGTGTTTGTGTAGTGCATTTGTTTCAATTGATAAACCAATATATTATATTTGGTGATGATGAGAACTCATGAAGCAATACATTAAATAAAGTCCATACTTTACATCAGGGTTCAGTCTTTGTGTTGGACAGTTGTATGGTTTTTGACAAATGCATGTATCATATATCTACCATCTCAGTATCATATTGGGAGTGTTTTATTGCCATGAAAAATCTCATACTGGAGAAAAACACTTTGAATGTAAAAATATCGTAAATTATTTGGTTTTCTCAGTTTCTTTCAAAGACATGCAATAACTATTATTGACAAAAAACTCTATGAATGTTAAAGTTGTTGTAAAAACGTTAAGTCTTTCCAGTTGCCTTTGAAAACATAAAAGAACTCATACTGACAAAAATATGTCCTCTGCATATAAAAAATGTGGTAAAAGCTTTCAGTGTTTCCATTTCCCTTTGATTACATCAAAGCACTCATGTTAGAGAAAACCCCTATGAATATAAAGGATGTAGTAAAGGCTATAGATGTTTTAGTTACGTTTGAATACATGAGAGAGCTCATACTGGAGAAAAATACTCTGTAAGAAATGTGGTAATGCCTTCATATATTTTAGTTCCTTTCAAAAACCTAATATATATATATATACACACACACACTCACATATATACACATACATATATATGTATGTGTGTGTGTATATATACATGTATATGCATATGCGTATATACATGTACACATATGTATATATGTATATATATACATATATGTATATATAAAATGTGTGAAGCCTTCAGTTTTTCCACTAATGTTTAAAAACATAAAAGCACTCATACTGAAGGTAAACTTTTTTATTTTTATACATTTGTTTAATTGCTCTTTGATTAATGTGCCATTGCAAAGTGAGTCTTTGTTAATTGTTGAAAATTTGTTGCTGGCCTTATATTGAAAGTTCTGGATATCCCTCATTATATATATTCAATCTTTTTTCTAATGGGAAAATTTATTCTTTATTGCATAAAGCAGTATCTTTTGCTTTCTTTGCTAAGAAATAATTGGTATCAATTCTTAAGTATGTAAATTTTAGTATAGATTATAGTTGCATGTGAATTATTATTTTCATTTGTTGCTCTTTACTTTATTTTAGGCTGTTTTTTTGGATAGTTCACTTTGAAATGAGAGATCCTGTGATAGGACCATTTGTTGTGTCTAATCTGAGGGAGAAAACATTCATTCACACCATCAAGCATGTTAGCTGTGGGTTTTGCATAAATGCCTTAAGGCAAGTTGAGGAAGTTCTTGTCTGTTCATTATTTACCATTCATCCTGAAGAGGTGCTAAACATTTTCTAGTATTTTTTTCTGCATGTATTGTAATGATCCTGTTGTTTTTGACATTTTTTCCTTTAATATGGTGTATTATGTCAATTGACTTTCAGATGTGAAACAGCATTGCGTTTCTAGATGAAATTTATCTTCATCATGGAGTATAAGTCTTTTTATATACAGGTTGTGCATCTCTAATCTGAAAATTTGAAATCCCAAAACTTCCAATATCTGAAACTTTTTGAACACTGACATGATATTCAAAGGAAATGCTTACTGGATCATTAAAGATTTTAGATTTTTCAGATTAGCAATATGCAACTGGTAAGTATTCTGCAAATATTCCAAAATTTGAAAAAAAAAAATCCAAAGCACTTCTGCTTGCAAGCATTTTGGATAAGGTGTACTCAACCTGTACTGGTAAGTTAAATTTTGCAGTATTTTATTAGGCTTTTTGCATCTATATTTAGATATTTGTGTAGCCTCATATAGTATGCCATTATTTTGTATATGTAGGATGTGTATTTGTGTATATGTATTTATAAATATAATATGTAATTTATAACATATTGCAACACTATGGTATAGTCGTCTTATCAGTCTGTAGTATATGTTTCTGTTCCCTGACAGCCCACAGATTTATTCAAACAAACCAGTCAAAACTTCCCGTGGGAACCAAGGAAGATCTCACCTTCTTGACACCACAAAGCTTTCCTCCCACATTACCTGTTTCTTGTTTCTGCTCCAAATGTGATCGCTGTCAGCCTTCATACCTTGCAGTATCCTCCTCCTCCCCTTTCTGTGAGCATTTGTAACTAATAACTGCTGCCAATCTTATCTGTCTAGTAGAAGGTGTTGAGTTCTGTACTTTGCCAGTAGCCCTAGAGTGCTAATTTCCCCCTCACCAATGCAGTTCATGGCAGGCTATTGAAACAGTTGGAAATGCAAACAGGATGGACCAACCATGACCCAGGACATCTGCTCAACTTTAACTGTTCTTGGCTAACTGGTTCCATGATGCATCAAAAGTCACCTGTGTCAGAAACACTAATTGTTTGATGGGCTTTCACTTTGTTCTACACAGCATTTTGTGGTCTTTATCCAGTGTTTTCATCTCTTCACACACTAAAACACTCTCATTCCCTAGACATAAATGGTTCATTGACTATGCCTCAGCCTGATCTGTCATTCGGTTCAGACTGTGTTTAGCAAGTAGTTTCCCAGGCACCCACCTCAGAAGGCAGGAAAAACAACACACTGTAACCAATTGGCACTTTAGTTCTGAGTACCAAGAGTCAGGTTATAGCTTTGTGGTCACTGCAACTAGTCTGATCACCATCACTGAATGTTTTGTGTAGGCATTTGAACATTGTTCATTATTGTAACCCCCTGAGACAGGCTCAGGGATTGTCCTTTGTGAAGTTGCAGAAAGGAAGGGGACCCCCACCCTGAGGAGAGTTAAGTCCATTATCCAGTTGCCTAATAAGTGTTATTTTTGTACAGGCAAGAGTAGTGGCCTTGTCATTTCCTGCTGCTTTTCTTGCTGCTGTCATGTGTACTGTCCTGATGAAATGCACATCTATGATTTCTCATAGTCCAGGCACTAATGAGGAAGGAAAAGGGAGAGAACAATTTGGCTTTAGCCTCTCCACAAGTGTGGAATGAAGTAACTAAACTGTTCTGCCAATGCAGTCCTCCTAGCCAGTGTGTGGGCTTTCATTAGCGCTGCTGCTTACCAATGTGCCAAAGGCCTAATCTTGCAATCACAATGCTAGATAATCTTGACAAAATGATCTTATGGCATGTGGACACTAATTGCAGAATTGGTGTTTAGCACTCCTTGGAAGCTGAGGTAGTCTCCTCCAATATTGGTTGTTGGGCTTCTGAACTCATCTCCTTAACCACACAGGTGATCCACACTATCAGTGATCAAACTTGCAACTTCACGTGAGTAGAAATGCAAAATATTGTTACATAATTTTCATAGAAAGAAAAGAAAATAGCAGCCATTTGGTATGTGTAAATCTAGAAACCTAATAGCAAATGGCTCACAGGGATACTTAAATACCTGTACTAACACTGCTGCTACTGCCAATGCCTCTGTCTCAACAGATATTGATGTGTCAATGTTAAGGATGCAGGGCAGTTCACTCGGTAGTCTTGCCCTAACCCAATTCTCCACTTTTTCTTTTTTGTAATTATTAAGGAAATTGTAGAATACTCTGGGAATGCAACATCCTGGGATTACGAGAGAGTGGTCAGAAAAGCCCAGACTCTGTTACAATTCCCCCACAGCAAGATGTTCTTCAACACTTTGTCCAGTGACTCAGATTATTTCAGGATATAAAATTCAGGGTGGGCTGCTTTTCTGTGGTCCTTGCTGTGGTGCAAGAGGGGCACATGCAGTCAAGTCTCCTGGGTAGTCTCCTCTCCTGGGTAGTCTCCTTTCCTGGGTAGCTTTCCTGAGCCTTGCAGGAGCAGCTCACATTGCATCCTCGACTTCTGTTCTCCTTTGCATTGTATCTGTAAGTAATAAGTCCACTTCATGTAACTTTTATGTGAATGTGTTCTGTCTCATACTCAGAGAAGTTGTTAACCAGTGCACAGTGAACCTGCTTCACAATGGGGAATGTTATCCATGATACCCCTGTGCCACCACAAAGGAGTTAATTCAACCAGACACAAACTTAAGGTCTTTAAACCCTATAATGCAACTATTGCCATGTGGGAGGTCTGTAACAATGATGACACTGGAGGATCTCCAGAGGAAGAAACTTATAAATATGAGTAGGGTGCACAGGTACATTTTTACCCCTCCTCATCTCAACATCAAAGCAACCCCTACCCCATAAAAAGAATACAAACTGAAACAAAGGTTTACAATGTGACCTAATTGGAAACCCAAAGCTTACTAAAGTAATAGACAAGATAAAAAGTTACATGGGTGCTGATTGGATTTTATGCTTCTACAAAATAGGCTGTGAATTAACTTCAACATTGTTGAATTACATCAAGAAAATACTCAACTTCAATGCCGTCAGCTCTTTCTGCTTCGACTTAGGGTTGTTGAGGAGGTAACTGAAAAGCAGTTGTGAAAGTCACAGCCCAGGAGCACAGGCTCACAAAATCAAATCATATGCCTCTAGAATACTTTCCCTTCTAACACTTTACCAGGACATCAATAGCGATCCTGGATAATAGGACTGCATCTAAAAAGAACTGCATGTCTTAGAACTTCTTCAAAAAATCTCTAGGGATATGTCAAAAATATACAATCTACTGAGACTGAATCATGAAGAAATAGAAAATTTGAACAGAGCTATAACTACGAAGGTTATTGGTGCAGTAATCAAAAATCTTCCAACATAGAAAAACCCAGGACCAGATGGCTTCACAGGTTAATCCTACCAAACACTTAAAGAATTAATCCCATTTCTCAAAATCTTCCAAAAAAATTGGCAAGGAAATTTTATTCTAAACACATTTTATAAGGCCAGCATTACCCCGAAACCAAAGCCAGATAAAGGCATTACAAGGAAAGAAAAGACAAATACGCTTTGTGGATTTTGATGTTAATATCCTCAAACAGTACTAGCATGCAGTATTCAGAAGCATATCAAAAGGGTTATACACCATGATCAAGTGGGATTTATTCTGGGAATGCAAGAATGGTTCAACATATGGAAGTCAAACAATGTAACACACTATAGTAGTAGAATGAGAAAAAAAAAATCATGGTCATCTCAATTGATGCAGAAGAAGCGTTTGACACATTTAATACCCTTTGATGATAAAAAGCACTCAGAAATCTATGAAAAGAAGGAAACTACAATGTATGAATGAAAAACCATACACGTGCCATGCCATGCATGGACAACAGAAGTCATCACATTTAATGGTAAAAGACTGAAGGTTTTTTCACTAAGATCAGGGTCAGAACAGGATACCAGCCTTCTCCACTTCTACTTTACTTTGTTCTTGGAGATCTATTCGTGGCAATTAGGAAAGAAAAAAAGACATTTATATTGTCAAGGAAGCAGTTAAATTATCTCTTCACAGATGACATGATCCATGTAGAAAACACTGAAGATTCCAAATATAGAGAAAAATGCTAGAATCCATAAACAAATTCTACAGAGTTGCAGTATCCAAAATTAACATGCCAAATTAAATTGCATTTCTATACACCAGAAATAAACATTTTTTCATTTACAGTAGCATCAAAATGGATAAAACGCTTTGGAATAAGTTTAACCACAGAGACAAAAGACTTTTACTTTGAAAACTACAAAACTTTGCTGAAAGAAGTTAATAACACTAACAAATGGAAAGACAGCTTATGTTTCCTGGCTTGGTCCACCCAGCCCCACAGAAACACAGATTAAACACACCTGCCTGACTGAGAATACTCTTGTAAGAATCCTGGAACCCAGAGAAAATGTTATGCTTCACTAGCAGAGAAAAAACAAACAAAAATAACCACAAAAACAATTTCACTTTATCTGCATCAGCCCCTTCCCCAAAGCCACTGTAGTGGAGTGTACATGCTGTACAGTTCTTGGCATGTGATTCTCCCAGGAGGAAAGAGACCAATGAAGATGTCTAACTTTCCTGGTTTTTCAGGACACTACCCTACAGGCTCACTTCTTTCTGGATTCATCTGTAATACTAAAGTAACTGACATGGGTGGATCACTTGAGGAAAGCTAGGAAGGAAGAATAGAGGCAGGGACTTCAGTGCCAGGCCACATGAATTTGGAACTCCTTGGCTCCATGAGTGACCTTGCACCCCTGGTGAAACAAAGAAGCCCATCAGGAGACTCTGCTGTGGAGCTGTGCTCCTTGATTCTGCCCAAGCATGGAGACTTTCAGGAGCCTTGCTGGAAAGTAGAGACAGAGCTTGGTCAGGAGCCTCACTCCAACACATTGCCTCATCCCACCATGGAGCCCTGCAGACATTCTTATTTGTTACTGATCTTAGGGGAAATGCATCCAGCCTTTTAGCATTACATATATTATTTGCAGGTTTTTCATAGATGCTCAATATTAGGTTCAGCAATTTTTCTTCTATTTCTAGTGTGTTGGGGTGGGTGTTATTTATTTATTTATTTTATCATGATAGGAGGTTGAATTTTGCCAGATCTCTTTGGAGTCTTTTGAGGTACTCATGTGATTTTTGTTTTTTACTGTATTACTATGATATATTACATTAATTGATTTGGGGATATTAAACCAACCTTACATCTTTGGAACAAACCCCACATGGTCATGTTGAATACTTATTTTTCTATGTTTCTAGGTTAAGTTTGCTAGTATTTGATCAGTATTATGTGTTTACTTGAAAAAGAGATATTGATTTATTTTTTTGTGATATTTTTATGTTGTTTTGATATACTGGTATAAAATAAGTTGAAGTGTATTCCTATTCTATTTCATAGAAAAAGTTTATTTAAAAATTGGTGTTAAATCTTCTCTGAATATTTGGAAGAACATTCTGTAGTCAAGCTATTTAGGCCTGGGCTTCTCTTTGTGTGTAGTGCTTTGATTAGTAGTACAAAATGCTCATTTATTTGTAGGCTTATTTGCATTTTCAATTTCTCCCTGAATCAGTTTTGGCCACTTCCTTATAGAAATTTGTCCATTTCATCTAAGTTATATAATTTATTCAGCATACAATTACTTATAATATTGTGTATAGCATTTTTTTCTTTAAATCCTTCTGTAAGGTCTGTACTAATGTCCCTCTATCTTCCTGGTTCGAGCAATTCTAGGTTTCTCTTTATATCTTGGTCAATCTAGCTAAATGTTTGCCAATTTTCTTTGTATTTTAAGACCCCACTTTTGTGTCATTGACTTTCTCTCTTTTTGTTATGCTTCATTTTTTAAAAATTTTCTACACTAATCTTCATTTTTAAAAGGTAGTTTTCCTGGTTAAAGGACTGTTGTTTTTTTGTTTGTTTGTTTTTGTTTTTTTAATTTTATTTTGTCGATATACATTGTGATTGATTATTGTTTCCCCATCCCCAAAACATCCCTCCCTCCCCCGCCAACAATGTCCTTTCTGTTTGCTTGTCATATCAACTTCAAGTAATTGTGGTTGTTTTATCTTCGCTCCTGCCCCAGTCTGTGTGTGTGTGTGTGTGTGTGTGTGTGTGTGTGTGTGTGTGTGTGTGTGTGTGAATTTATATATTAATTTTTAGCTCCCACCAATAAGTGAGAACATGTGGTATTTCTCTTTCTGTGCCTGACTTGTTTCACTTAATATAATTCTCTCAAAGTCCATCCACGTTGTTGCCAATGGCAGTATTTCATTCGTTTTTATAGCTGAGTAGTATTCCATTGTGTAGATGTACCACATTTTCCGTATCCACTCATCTGATGATGGGCATTTGGGCTGGTTCCAACTCTTGGCTATTGTAAATAGTGCTGTGATGACCATTGGGGAACAGGTATACCTTCGACTTGATGATTTCCATTCCTCTGGGTATATTCCCAACAGTGGGATAGCTGGGTCGTATGGTAGATCGATCTGCAATTGTTTGAGGAACCTCCATACCATTTTCCATAGAGGCTGCACCATTTCGCAGTCCCACCAACAGTGTATGAGAGATCCTTTTTCTCCGCAACCACGCCATCATTTATCGTTCAGAGTCTTTTGGATTTTAGCCATCCTAACTGGGGTTAGATGGTATCTCAGTTTGTTTTTGATTTGCATTTCCCAGATGCTGAGTGATGTTGAGCATTTTTTCATATGTCTGTAGGCCATTTGTATATCTTCCTTAGAGAAATGCCTACTTAGCTCTTTTGCCCATTTTTTAATTGGGTTGCTTGTTTTCTTCTTGTACAGTTGTTTGAGTTACTTATATATTCTGGATATTAATCCTTTGTCAGATGTATATTTTGCAGATATTTTCTCCCACTCTGTTGGTTGTCTTTTAACTCTGTTAATTGTTTCTTTTGCAGTGCAGAAGCTTTTTAGTTTAATATAATCCCATTTATTTATTTTTCCTTTGGTTGCTCGTGCTATTGGGGTTGTATTCATGAAGTCTGTGCCCAGTCCTATTTCCTGAAGTGTTTCTCCTGTGTTTTCTTTAAGAAGTTTTATTGTTTCAGGGTGTATATTTAAATCCTTAATCCATTTTGAGTTGATTTTAGTACATGGTGAGAGGTATGGATCTAGTTTCATTCTCCTGCATATGGATATCCAGTTATCCCAGCACCATTTGCTGAAGAGGCAGTCCCTTCCCCAGTGAATAGGCTTGGTGACTTTGTCAAAGATCAGATGGCAGTAAGTGTGTGGGTTGATTTCTGGATTCTCTATTTTATTCTATTGGTCAGTGTGTCTGTTTTTATGCCAGTACCTTACTGTTTTGGTTATTATAGCTTTGTAGTATAGCTTAAAGTCAGGTAGTGTTATGCCTCCAGCTTTATTTTTTTTGCTCAGCATTGCTTTGGCTCTGTGTGATCTTTTATTATTCCATGTAAATGACTGGATAGTTCTTTCCATTTCTGAGAAAAATGTCTTTGGAATTTTGATGGGGATTGCATTGAATTTGTATATCACTTTGGGTAGTATGGACATTTTCACTATGTTGATTCTTCCAATCCAAGAGCATGGGATATCTTTCCATCTTCTTGTATCCTCTCTAATTTCTCTCAGCAGTGGTTTATAGTTCTCATTGTAGATATTTTTCACCTCCTTGGTTTACTCAATTCCTAAGTATTTTATTCTTTTGGTGGCTATTGTAAATGGGCAGGCTTTCTTGATTTCTCGTTCTGCATGTTCACTATTGGAGAATAGAAATGCTACTGATTTTTGTGTGTTGATTTTGTATCCTGCTACTGTGCTGAAATCATTTATCAATTCCAGCAGTTTTTTTGTAGAGGTTTTAGGCTGTTCGATGTATAGGATCATGTCATCTGCAAACAGGGACAGTTTGACTTCATCTTTTCCAATCTGGATGCCCTTTATTTCCTTCTCTTCTCTGATTGCTCTGGCTAGTACTTCCAACACTATGTTGAACAGGAGTGGTGAGAGTGGGCATCCTTGTCTAGTTCCTGTTCTTAAAGGAAAAGCTTTCAGCTTTTCCCCATTCAGGATGATATTGGCTGTGGGTTTGGCATATATGGCTTTAATTATGTTGAGATACTTTCCCTCTATACCTAACTTATAGAGGGTCTTTGTCATGAATGAGTGCTGAACTTTATCAAATGCTTTTTCAGCATCTATAGAGATGATCATATGGTTCTTGTGTTTGAGTTTATTAATATGGTGTATCACATTTATTGATTTGCGTATGTTGAACCAACCTTGCATCCCTGGGATGAATCCCACTTGATCGTGATCAATAATTTTTCGTATGTGTTGCTGTATTCTGTTTGCTAGTATTTTAGTGAGGATTTTTGCATCTATATTCATCAAGGATATCATCCTGTAGTTTTCTTTTTTGGTTATATCTTTACCTGGTTTTGGTATCAGGATGTTTTTTGCTTCATAGAATGAGTTTGGGAGATTTGCGTCCATTTCAGTCTTTTGGAATAGTTTGTAAAGAATCGGTGTCCATTCCTCTCTGAATGTTTGGTAAAATTCTGCTGTGAATCCATCTGGTCCTGGGCTTTTCTTTGTTGGGAGCCTTCTGATAACAGCTTCAATCTCCTTTATTGTTATTGGTCTTTTCAAATTTTCTACGTCTTCACGGTTCAGTTTTGGGAGCTTGTGTGTGTCCAGAAATTTATCCATTTCCTCCAGATTTTCAAATTTGTTGGCGTATAGTTGTTTATAGTAGTCTCGAATGATTCCTTGTATTTCAGATGAATCAGTTGTAATATCGCCTTTTTCATTTCTAATTTTTGTTATTTGAGTCTTCTCTCTTCTTTTTTTTGTTAGCCATGCTAATGGTTTGTCAATTTTATTTATCTTTTCAAAAAAACAACTTTTTGATTCGTTGATCTTTTGAATTGTTTTTTGGTTTTCAATTTCATTCAGTTCTGCTCTGATCTTAATGATTTCTTTCCGTCTGCTAACTTTAGGTTTGGATTGTTCTTGTTTTTCTAGTTCTTTAAGGTGAAGTGTTAGGTTGTTCACTTGCCATCTTTCTATTCTTCTGAAGTGAGCGTTTAATGCAATAAATTTTCCCCTCAATACTGCTTTTGCAGTATCCCACAGGTTTTGGTATGATGTATCATTGTTTTCATTAGTTTCAATAAATTTTTTGATTTCCTGCTTGATTTCTTCTTGGACCCATATGTCATTAAGTAGAATGCTGTTTAATTTCCATGTGTTTGTATAGTTTCCAGAGTTTCGTTTGTTATTAATTTCTAGTTTTAATCCATTGTGGTCTGAGAAGATACATGGGATAATTCCAATTTTTTTGAATTTATTGAGACTTGATTTGTGACCTAATATGTGATCTATCCTGGAGAGTGATCCATGCGCTGCTGAGAAGAATGAATATTCTGAGTTTGTTGGGTGGAATGTTCTGTAGATATCTGCCAATTCCAATTGGTCTAGAGTCTTGTTTAGATCTTGTGTTTCTCTACTGATTCTTTGCCTAGATGATCTGTCTAATATTGACAGTGGGGTGTTCAGGTCCCCTGCTATTATGGTATTAGTGTCTATTTCCTTCTTTAGGTCTAATAGAGTTTGTTTTATAAATCTGGCTGCTCTAACATTGGGTGCATACATATTTATGATTGTTATGTCTTCTTGATGGATCAGTCCTTTTATCATTAAGTAGTGTCCCTCATTGTCTCTTTTTATGGTTTTTAGTTTAAAGTCTGTTTTGTCAGATATAAGAATAGCTACTCCAGCTCGTTTTTCTTTTCTGTTTGCATGGTAAATCTTTTTCCATCCTTTCACTCTTAGTCGGTGTGAATCTTTATGGGTGAGGTGGGTCTCTTGTAGGCAGCATATAGTTGGGTCCTGCTTTTTGATCCAGTCAGCCAGTCTGTGTCTTTTCATTGGGGAATTTAAGCCTTTTACATTAAGAGTTGTTATTGAAAGGTGTTGATTTATTCCTAGCATTTTATTGGTTGTTTGGTTGTCTTAGGTGTCTTTGTTCCTTGCTTTCTGATTTACTGTTTGTTTTCTGTGTTTGTTGGTTCCTTAGGTTGTAGAAAGTGTTTTTGTTAGCTTGTTTTCTCTTCATGAATGCCATTTTTATTATACTAGCGGGTTTAGATTTTTCTTGGGTCTTTATGGCAGTGGTAGTTATTTTTCAGGAACCAAACCCAGTACTCCCTTGAGGATTTCTTGTAAGGGTGGTCTTGTGGTAGTGAACTCCCGCAGTTTTTGTTTGTCTGGGAAATATACTATTTGCCCCTCATTTCGGAAGGATAGCCTTGCAAGGTAGAGTATTCTTGGCTGGCAATCTTTGTCTTTTAGTATTTGGAAAATATCATCCCATTCCTTTCTAGCTTTTAGGGTTTGTGATGAAAAGTCTGATGTTAACCTGATTGGGGCTCCCTTATAGGTGATTTGACGCTTCTCTCTTGCAGCTTTTAAGATTCTCTCTTTATCTCTGAGTTTTGCCAATTTGACTATGACTTTTCTTGGAGAAACTATTCCGCGCCAGCCACCGCAGCCACCGCCATCTTGAAAAGCCTTTCTTGAAATTCTTTATCTAGCATGTGATAACATATGCTGTTATATATATATGTATATATGTGTATATGCTTATTATATATCTATGATATACATAGATACATAAGTCATATGTGTGGAACAATGTTCTGCTTCAGCTATAATTTTCTGAGGATGACCCAAGAGCACTTTCTGCTATCTGCATTGCTTTCCATATTTATATTTATGAGCCTGTATAATCTTAAAATCTAATTGAACAGTCTTCCATCTAAAAAGAAATAGAGTGAATGTGTGGATTTTTGGTGTGTGTCATACAGTTGAATTGTTTTAAGCCATAGATTGGTTTAATCTGATAAAATAATAATGCCTGAATTCAGGGAAATATCATGATAAAGTGATTTCAGGATCATTCTGTGAACATTTACAAAGGGTTCTGATACAGATATCTCTTGGTTAAGACAAGAGTGGAATTGTCTGCATTGGTCTTACACAGGGAGGGATCATTGCTAGGTCTACAAAGTGGAGTGGCGGGGGGAAGGGGAGGAAGGTTGGGGGATAACTGGGTAGGGACACAGGGTACAAAAGTAATTTCTGGTAATGGGTATGCCCCCAGTATGAATCTGGCTCTCACATTATGGGCAAAAGAGGTGACAATTGGGTTTGTATCTTATGAATATCTAAAATAAAGGAAGGGAGGGAGGGAGAGAGGGAGGGAGTGAGGAAGGAAGGAAGGAGTGGAATTGTCTTTACTATTGGAGACCTAAGTATTTTTAAAGGCATAGGAGGTTATCCTCATAACTGAAGTCTGAAGAAAAGAAACACCATATAAATATTTTGATGCAATCTCATGAATGTTACAAAGTAGATAAAAGTACTGCCCTCTTGAAATTGAGAGCAGGGCTTAAGCAATTTCCTTCATTAGCTGAATGCTGTACATGGGAGGTCTATGGTATAGAAAGTAAACTGGGAGAGAGCTGGGATTATTTTGAGGAGATACAGTTGGCATAAAGATGTCACACCCTAATCCCCTGATCTTGTGAATATATTAGGGAATGTGGCAAAGGGAAATTTAGGTGCAGATAGAATCAAGGTTAATAATCAGCTGACTTTATGATAAGAAGATTAGGCTCCATCATCACGATGCTCATCATGTAAAGACAAGGGTAGTTAAATGTAGAGTGTTGATGAAGAAGAGAGAAGTGTCAAAGGATTTGATGTAAGGTAAACCACACCCAACTTTTATTAAAAAATCGTTTTGGGGTGATTCTTTTCTAATTAGCATGAAATTTACTTCAGTTCATTTTCACAGACAACCATGGTTTATTTTTCACTGCTCTGGTGGCAAGAATTAAATAAAGATAGTAAAGCAATGCTCTCTAAACAGTGAATCGCAGGTGCTACAGAAGTATAGATAATGTGCACCCTGCACATGTGTGATTGTGGATGTGTTGGTGATTAATGTATATTGAGTATTTGATAGATAAAAGAATATTCAGACTGTACTTTTAAGAATTCATGTAAAAGAAGGTAAATCAGCATAAATGGGTAAAGTTCAAATGATGTTGGTGATAATTTTGACTATGGGGTAAATAACATTAGTGATAAGAGGTCTATTTCTTTTTTTCAGATGTTTCTTCTTTGCCAGTAAAATGATCAATTTCAATTTATATTATTAAAAATGCCTTTCTTTTCCAAGTTGGCATTGGACTCATAGCCAGCACCTTCATTCTTCTCGTCTGTATCTTCACGCTCTTTCTGGATCACAGGCCTAGGCCACTGGTCTGATCACCTGCCACTTGGCCCTCATCCACATAGCAGTGCTAACTACTGCTCACTTTCACCCATGAACTGTATTACATACATGTTTTTACTCTGACAGGATCCAGCAATGTCTCCTTTGAAGGGATCATTCTTCAAGTGCATACATGGTGATTCTCTTGGTCTTACAGTCTAGGCATTAGAGGTGATCCCAGCATTTCCGTAGTACCAGCCTCTCCCTGAGAATCTTTCCAGAGAAAAGGGCCTCCCAGACCATCCTGCTGCTAGTGAGTTTGTTTGTGGTCATGTACTAGTGGACTTTCTTCCACATTTCATTCTTCTCAACCCTGTTATTGGCCTGTGGCCCTGTCCTCCTGGGTGCCAGAGGCTTGTGATCAATATCTGTCACTGTTGGTACTTTGGTGCTGCTCAGTTTTTTTAAGAGGATAATCAATGTTCTGCAAAATATGCAACAGAAGTTGTATCAATTTTTAACAGCTTAGATATAGAAAATATTTGCTGAAAAATAGATTCTTATACTCTCAGTTAAATGTTTACACAGCAAAGAATTTGCTGTTTTATTTAATTAAAATGTGTGAATTACTTCTTTTTATATCTAATTACTTTCTGAAGCTGATGCTGCCAAGGAGTATGTGATTCCTTTAGTTCAGTATCCGCCATAAGTGGATATTCCTATATTGTGGCTCTCAGTCTTTCATTGTGATTCTCAAACTTTCATACAAGAAAACATTTTTGTTTGTTTTTGGTGGCTGGCCATTACAGAGATCAAAACGTGGACCTTGGTGTTATCAGCATCACACTCTAACCAAGTGAAGTAACCCGCCAGCCTTTGAAGGATAATCTTAAGAAGCCTCTATTGGTATCAAATATCACAGTGTTTTTCCTTGTGAAAGTGTTTAAATTTATCTCACTTTGTAGATTTTCTCTCTCTCACTTCTTATAAGATTTTTTTCCTTTTACTGTGAAAAATCTTGACTATGATTTCTGTTAAGGTTTTTAAAACTCTCCTTTGAAATGCTGCACTTAAAAATTCAAAGATCTATGTCTGGTTATCTTTTAAAAATTTGTAAATCACCATGTTTTTGATTATTTTTATTATTATTATTTTCATTCTATCCAAACAATTAGGTGTGTTTTACTTTTAGTCTTCATCTATGTATAATTATATTTGTATTTTATGAAGTGTCACTTTACTGTTTTAGCTATATTAATTCTGCTCAATATTCTAGTTCACTAAACCTCTCATCATCCTAGTTTAATTTAATAGCTAACCTGTACATTGTTTATTAACTGGATATGTTTGTATACTGTGTATTTTCTATTTTGCTTTTTTTCAAATATTCTTTTAAATTTTATAGTTTCCAATTTTCACAAAAATTAACATTGATTTTCTTTTTTTTAAATTGTATTTGCTTAAAATTTCAAAACATAATCCCAATATGCATAGCTTTTGTGTATATTTTTTTCCAATACTTTGTCCTTATTTTCTTGGGTTCATTATAGTTTTTAATCTGGTTCACAATTTTTTGAAATGTCACATTTAGGATGGCTGCAATCACATTATTTTTTCGTTTATTCAATTTTCCTGGGGACAAGTTAGAAATCCACATGGATTTGACAGCTTTGTGATCAGTCAGTATCTGAAGGAAGATCTTCTTAGTGTGATTATTCTAGATTGTTCTCTGGATTTACTTCTGCTCCTGTGACGTTCTCATAATTTCCTTTAACTCTGTTTAGCATTTTAAGAATTCTTGAAGCTTCTTGAGGACTTTTAATTGTATACATGAAAAATTTTGGGAATACATAACATTTTCCCTAAAAGCACAAATATCCACAGGGTACACATGAGTAAAATATTTCATGTAGATATTGTGCAGCACCCAACAGCATCTGATGAGACATCCCAAGTTCCTTAATTTGGAACATCCCCTCTCCCAAATATACCATGTGGTGATAACAATTTGTGAGAGGTAATTTATTTTTCAATAACGAAAAGTTAATTTTAGGTTTTACACAAATTTATAACAGTACCAACGTGGATACAGCCAATTTTACTGTTTTTCTGTTACGTTAGCTCATATTCATCCAACTATTTACCTGAATTCAGGGCTTCTGGCTTCAATCAACATCCTTCCTTATTATCATGTCCCCAACTCTAAAAATAATGTGTTTGGATTTTTCATTTGATTTATAAATTAATAATATTAGTCAAATAAAATTTGCGTGTGGCTCGATATTACTTATTGGTTCCAACTTAATTTAAAGTATCTGTTTTTATTTTATACTGCCTAAAAATGTAACCTGTTAGATTTCTGCTTTCATAAAATTAATAATATTTTAGACCTAAAACTTGGCTATTTAAATTTTTTCTTCTAATATTGGAATATAATATGTAACCTCTGCTTACTAGTAAAAAATGCTGTCAATTTTTCTCCATGCCTAATTAGTCAAACTTTGTAATAAAATTATTTGTCATTTTTAATGTTAATTTAGTTGTATACCAAAACTTTTTATTTCTGTAATGGTAGTAATGTCACTTAATATGATTATAAATGTGTCAGTTTTGTCATTTTCCATGAATCTTTTTGTTATATATTTTAAACTCTTAGCTCTAACATTGGGAGGGCTAAGTAAATACTCTGATTTGTCAAATTTTATTTGTTTATTTTTCATTTACCAAATTATTTTGTATCTGTTTTTATTAAAATTTGCTTCTCTGATGTGTGTAAATACTGATTTAAAAACAGAGGTAGGCTAATGTGCTATCTTGATGAAATTCGAAGTCGAATGGAATGCTTCACTGTTTTCCTTTAGATTTAATAACTGTTTGACTCACAAAATAAATATGAGTATTCAGTACAGTAATTATAGTCATATTCTCCATCCTATATCAGAAGAAACTTTTGGTCATTCATTATTCACACCAAAGCTTCATTCTTTTATGTTGCACTTCCTGAACCTTCTATGACAACAGTATAGAAAATTTAGAAACATGGAATATGACACATGAGACATAACTACTTGATAAGCACAAATTATTGAAGTAAACTTAAGGAATACATATAGTTAGGCCTACAACAAGTAAAGAAATTGAAATAATTTTTAAAATCTTTCTACAAAGAAAAACATAGAATTAGATGTCTTGCATGATCAATTCTACAAAATATGAAGAAGAATCAATATTTATTATTCACAACCCCTTTTTTCACAAAAAAAAAAAAATTAGGAGAGGACCCTCCTCGGTTCATTCCATGAGGTCTATGTTGATATCAGAGCCAGACAAAAGCATCACATGTAAGGTATGATATGAATGAGCATCCCTAATGAATGCAGACACAGATGTCCTTTAAAAACTTTACCAAACTGTGTCCTGGAATATATAAAAATGACCAACAGCATGACCAAATTAGAGTATTTCACAAACGCAATGTTGACTTAACATTCAAAAGTCAATTAATACAATACACAGTATAATAGACTAAAGAACAACAAAAACATTACTTCAATTGACACAAAAATATTTCACATATCCAACATCCATTTATAATAAAATTCCTAGCACATTAGGAATAGGAAGGAATTTTCTAGACCTGTAAAAGGGTGCCTATATAAAAGTATTGCTAATATCATGCTTAATGGTGAAAGACTAGATGCTTTACCTTAAAGCCTGAGAACAAATCAATAATGTCCACTTTTATCACTTTATTTAATATAGCCTTAGGGTTCAAAACAATAAAAAAATGGACATTTACAAGAGGTGACACTTTTAACTTTACTTTATCATACATTGGTAACCTCTTTACATCTAGAGGCCTCAATGTAGCAAACATTTTATATTAAAAGGCTGGAAGTTAGTGGAGAGCAGCATGTATACACAGGCCTCTGTCATTGGCCAGAACATCTTTGCAATCGGCAGAGGGTGTTTCCTATTGGCCAGATGCAGTGTGTTCCTCCACATTTCCCACTTCTGGTATAGAGGTCTACCAGAAGGAAGTCAGGGTAGGGCTGGAATATTCAAATGCCAAGGTGGTTCAGGCTGGGAGGTGGAGTGGGGAGAGGTTCCCAGTGCTTCAAGTCCTGGGCCTGGACAATAGACTCCATTGTGGCAGTCCAGGTTTCTGCATGCATGTGTGCGTGCGCACGCATGCACGCACAAATGTATGCATACATAATATTTAACCTTAGATTCCATAGCATCATCCCAACTTCTAGTTAGTAGGAAGTAGAGCAGTTTTCAGCTGAGAAGAAATTTGTGCTTAGAAATGTAGAAAGATAATTTTAAATTCAGTACATTCAGTGTTACCCTACAGTTTGTTTACTTTCCCAGTTTCAGAGAATCCCACCTTTCTCTTCCTATTGAGAAAAAAAATGTTAATATGGTGTGATTGACCATGTTCCCCATGTAATGTGCTGGGTAGTGGGTAGAGTGATACACTAATTCTAAGTTGTGCTAGCAATTTAACAATTTTTTGTTTTACTTTGCCTTGGTATACATATGTTTTTATTTCACAAGCTAACTGAAATTTTATATTAGATTCCCAGTGTTGAAGAAATTATAAAAAGATATCAATTTTGCATATGTGGAATGATCCCATCTGTTCTGAATATGTCCTTTATCTCATTCTACTTAACAGAAATAACTATATTTTTTCTGATTATTCAGAACTTAAATCCATAAACATGTTTTCAGATTAATACAGAATTTGATTTTTTAAAACTGGTTTTTCATTCCTGAGAACATTGCTTTTATAAATGTTCAGTCTTGTGAAATATAAAAATGTATTTCCAGGTAGTTTCTGAATTCTTGAAGCAGGCATTTTGAGGGTAGGTTTACTACATTGAAGAGATTATGTGACCATGATGATGTCATTGGGCTAATCAATGAACACTAAATGGTCACCGTCTCTTTAAAAGGATGAGGCAGAATGTTTTCCTCTCTGTTCCGAGGTCACCAGGGAGACCACAGTTAGAGGTGGCAGCTGGAGCAGGTGAGAAGGTATGAGGTGGTAAGCACTGCTCAGGAGGGTGGGCTCTGGGGCAGATGTGCTAGAAAAAGGTAGATATTCAGGTCCTACCTAGAAAGAAAAGCATCTCAAGTGAGTGTTTAGGTGTGACTATTGAAAGAGCATCTAGAAGGAGAAATGTTATCTAAGTACACATAGATTAACTGTGCCACATTGATGTTTAGTAATTGTAAACATTAATCTTCTAAAGATTTTCTTAGTTTTTTGATTAAAATGATGACATAGCTACAATATTATGAGTTTTTGAATAGTTACATTCATATACAATTTTGTTCAGCCTTTTCACCTTTTGTTCGTGTTTCTCTGCTCTGTGCTGGGTTTTGTTGAGCTGAGTTCACCTCTGAAGCAGGCTTATACTTGGAAAGAAGGAGATGTCTGATGGCTGACCTCTGAGCCTTCATCTTCTGTGCCTCTGCCAGCCCCCCTGGGCAAACCCAAGATTGTCCGCTCCTTCCCGGCCTCTCTAAGTCCCTTCTCTCTGAGTGTACTGGTAATATCTGCCTTTCTGTGATAAAGTCCTTAAAGAGGGTGTTATGTGCTTTTTTCCAACTCCCCAGATGTATTTGTGGGTAACATAATGTACATTCAAATATAAGATCACTTGGAAAGTGTAGTGCCTTTTTATTTTAAAACTACTGATATGTGGCTTTAGTTACAGTTATTTAAGAGTTATAAAAAATTATTTTTTAATTTTCTTTTAGTATCTCTAGATAAAGTGAGATGTTGAAAATATGAATCCTGTTACTTGTGAACAGTGACCAACAACAACGGTGTTGTGAGGCCTGGCTGTCTACTTGAACCAAGAGATTTTGTCAGCTAGGTTTTTGGGGGTTTTTTTGTTTGCTTTTTGTTTTTTGTTTTGTATTTAGGATTCCTGCAGAAAAAGTATCCAAGCTTTCATTATTAGGTTTGTAAAGTATCAGTACTGTTAAATGGTAATAACTAAATTTTAACTTAATAAGTTTGTGTCTTCTGTTAATAAAGTGGGATTCATTTGTAAGGAGATTGACATAATAGAACATTCATATTTATTTGAAATATTCTAAACTTTTGCCCAAAGTTTTCATTTGAAAATCATCTGTTAAGAATTAGGTTTACATGCTAACACCAAGGTCAGTGGTTTGGATCCCCTTACCGGCCAGCCACCCAAGAAACAAACAAAAAGAATTTGATTCACAGCGTCCCTTTATTCCTCCTACAGAAAGCTTTCCCCACAGAGGCAGGTCCCAGCGGTAGAGGTACTGCATCCACATGCCCTTCTTGGTGCAGGCTCCTCAGACTGCATCTTTAGTAGAAATTCAAAGTGTTATAAGAAAATTGGGACTTGACTTTCTTTTAAAATGTCTATCAAATTTACTGAAAGTTTGCTGATTTGTGTAAGCAAAGAAAGTGTTTCCCAAAAAGTAAAATATTTAGCAAGAATGAATAAACAATTGTAATTTAGCGTTGTATTATAATTATCTATTACAAGTATAATGTAGTATACTGTAGTATAGTAACAGCTCTGCTGTATGTACTGATAAGGAGCATGTCTTTGCTTTTTGTGTTATTTCTCACATTTCAAACCTATGACCTTTTCAGGTCAGCATTGCCTCCTAGATGAGAGCAGCTCAGTGTGATTTGCCCAGTGTCCCCAGCTGGCATGGTAAGCCCCCCTTTGTGTTGCCACCATCACAGAGGATCCTCTGCACACTACTGGGGGCCTGGGGTTTCCATGCTGATGCAGGGTCAGTGTTGGTGCCTGGTTTAGTTTAGCCATGTTGGGGCGTAAAGGAAGGGGTGTGGTCCATGCCTCAGCAGTTTCTGGGTGACTGAGGAGTGTGTGGGTCAGGTTTGCAGTCAGGCAGCACCTACAGCTGGATAGGAAACTGGGAAGTGACAACATTTAGATGGAAGCAAAAAGAAAAATTTAGGTTGCAAGTGATCTTAAGTTGTGTGTTGTATGTTTTTAAGGTTTTCATTTAATACCTGTCTGTTCCCTGAGGTGGAACATCGCAGAAACCAGAATCATTAGCATTTAAATGTGATTAAAGCTGGACAGCTTGGAAAAGAATTCTCATGGTATGTACTGTTTTTCAGGTTTTGTTGTTTTAAACAAGAGCAAAAGTTTCACAAACATGATCCTCTAGAACCTATTAGAAAGTGAAAAAAATAGAGAAAAGTGTTATACTTTAAAGCTATTGCCTAGGTTCATATTTTCTAAGTGTCTCAGTTATCTGTTGCTGCTGACAATATCCCAGAAACTCAGTGTACTAAAACAATGCCTGTTTCTTATCTCTCAACGTTGTGGAATCTAAGCAGTGCTTCTCCCACATGGCACCCAAGAGGATCACTCAGAGTTCAGCCAGCAGGAAGGCTGGTATGGAAGGTCCAAGAGCAGCATCCCTCCTGGTCCTGGGTCAGGGCAGCTAAAGGCCAGGGCTCAGCTGGTCCTCTCCCCTACATGTAATCTCCAGCAGGGTGGTCTGCAGCCTAGGACTCCAGAGCCAATTAGATATGGCCAGTCCCCTTGCTGGCTGTCTGTCAACCTCACTCTGTGATCCTGTCTTTACCAAACTTGTGCTGGAGCTTATTTCCTTTGTTCCCTGATCCCTGTTTTGTAAAGCCCTGTCCTTAGCAGGTAAATGGCAGCAGGACACATTTGAGTTGCTGACTGTTTTTTCCTACCAAACATTACATATGTAACTATTAAAGTTTCCTTAATGAGTCTCCTGAAATCATCTTATGTGCCACACTTCACGTGCCACACTTCATGAAACACTGGTCAACAGGGCTTACTTCATGCACAGTCCCACATCTTGTAGTAGAGGATTGTTCCATTTCATCCTGTTCTTATTTACAGTTAGACAGGTTGTGCTCCCTCTTGTGTGTGGTTGAGGTTGTGTCATCTTTTTGCTCAGTGGCTTGCTGGTCATGATGTGATTACATTTTCTCATTAGGTATGGAAGGTAAAGGTGACCTGCGCAGTGAGGACGCACCTGAGATGATCAAACCCACAAGGAAAGCCTTCATCAAAACCCAGGGATTCGGAAGAACAACTGTTGCTAAGCGAGAGAGTGTGGGAGATGTGGAGGCAGGCTCACAGGGGCAGCAGCCCCCACGGCAGCACAGCCTGGCCTTGGGACGCAGTGGGACGTGGCCACAGTGCATCGAGCCAGTGGAGGAATCCCTCACAATAGTTCAGCGCCGAGGAAGGAAGAACGCTCATGTCTCCTTTGAAGATTCCAGTGAGCCAGTGTCTTGTCCAGTCCCAGATGTTGAAACTGCCTTGGAAGGGAGGATAGGAAGTACCTCTGAGATGAAAAGTGGCCCCCACTCTGGTTCCTTGAGTGTACAGGAGCGACCTGCCTCTTCTGGAAAGGCCAGAGGAAGCAAGGAAAAGGAGGACACTTCCGACAATGACAATGATGGCCTGACTTTGATGGAGCTTCAGAATCGCCTTTGGGGAAAGCGAGAGCAAGAGCCACCTGACAGGCCCCTGAAAGGCATCCAGAATCAGCTAAGAAAGAAGCATTGGGAGGAGAATCCCACAGACACTGTGCATGTCAAGGCAGGAAATACTGTCGAGAATGCTCTGCCCAGCAAGCAAGAGCCAGAGACTGTCCAGAGGGTTGTGTCCCCGGCAGTGACCGATGACCAAGAGAGTCAGTGGGAGAGGACAGCAGCTCAGCAAGTGAAAGGTGAAGAGAGCAGGGACTCGGGCAAGCCTAAGCCTGAATGTGAGCTGCACAACCCCAACACCCTGGACCGCATGTGTCTCCAGCCTCGTAACAACAGGTGGGTCATGGGAGGACAGGGATGGGCTGCCCCAGCTTTAAAAGAAATCCGGGTGGTGAAAATAGTGTTTATATTTGTTTTGATTTTAAATGTTACAAAGCTAGGCTGGATGAATAATTTGTTTATTCAAAAAAGACGAACTCATCATTATCAAAAAAGGAATGAAAGGCCAGCCTAGAGCCACCCCTCCCCTGTGGTAGCCACCCAACATGTGGCTGTTTATAGTCAAAGTGATGAGCATGGGAGGAGGTGAGAAGCTCCCTGCCCCCACCCAGCCATGTGCAGCCAGTGGCTGCCGAGTACCCCACACGTGGTCTCAGTAATCTGTCAGAGAGTGCTCCCATAGACTGTTCCTTGGGAGACAGCAGAGGGCCAGGTGCAGACTGGTGGAACCCCAGTGTGGACATGGGGGCAGCTCAGAGTCTTCGCTAGACTTTGGTGTTAAGGAATCTCTATTGGCTTGTTGGTGGGACAAAGGCATCACTGCTGTTTTGAGGAGACATATACTGAAGTAGTTAGGGTACAATGCCTGGAAAGCCTATAGTTCACTCCAGCCAAAAAAGGATACACAAATTTAGTTGAATGTTAGTAAAATCAGTAGAGGGACATATGTGTTCTTTGTTCCGTTCTCTGTACTTTTATGTACATTTGCATTTTCTAAGCAATAGAATGTTAAAACCTATTGGACTTCTTAATTTGTCGAAAGTAAGTGTTTGTCCATCACGTCCCATTCCTAATATCATTATTTTATGATTTCAGGTTTATGAGTTGCTGTGACCGATGTGAAGAACGGTTTTGTGGCAATTCTGGGGGCGCTTCTCAGGCTCGAGGAAGGCTTTTGGAAAGGAACAGGGAAGATTATATCTGCCCAAACTGCACCGTTCTGCAAGTGCAGGATGAGACTAAGGCAGAAACCACAGACCATCAGGAAACTAAATTTAGACCTGGAGATGCTGATGACACAGAGTTTACAAGTACAGGAACAGTGGAGCAAAAATCTAGTGAAGACCAAAAGATAAAGAGGAGAGTTGAGAAAGCTGCAAATCCAAGTGGCAAGAAGAAACTCAAGCTTTGCCAGCCTGTGAGTATTTTGCCTACTGAGGTAAACATTAAGGGGATGAACTTATGGGTTCCAGACTTGCTATTGGCAGAAATATCAAGGTTGGGAAAGTTTCTGTCTTGAAATAAGCTAATTTCTACCAAGACAGGTGCTGCATCTGGGTGGGGCTTCCTGAGCTCTGCCCCCATCTCCTGCCCACACCATCTGGACAAGCATCTGTACCTACCTCATCAGCTGTTGTGCACTTAATTCTTAACAATCTCTTTTATTTCCATGTTCTTGATGTTACTTATGTATTTTATGTGTATCAGCAGCATTGTTTTTGAATGGCTGAAATGCGTGTGCCCTCCTGTCCACCCACACACACCATCTCGAGCTGCCTTGTGGTTCTTTTGCCATCTTGGTGTGGGAAGCCCTGAGTGGTCTTGGTAACTGCATCAGTCTGACCCTCACTATTCTTGGCTCAGTGTGTCATTTCTCTGCCTTGTGGCTATTTCCTTGACACTCCTTCCTACCTGGTTTTTATGTCCCTCTGGGACTGTGATTCTTCATTTTTTCCACATATGTCAGCTTCTGCTGTTGAGGAGAGATGTCACATGCTCATAATCTCCATTCCAGTGCCCATGAGGGGACATGACTCAGAGCATGTTTCACTCTGGGCCTTCCTGAGTCCCTGGCCCACCCCTACCCTGGCAGCTTGTCCTCTAACTGGGGCCAACCAAACAGGAGGCTTTGAGGTTGCTGTGTCTCAAAGCATCTCTGCCTTATGAACACTCTTGCACTGTTAGCTGCAAGGTGGAAGTGCAAGGACTGAGCCATTTAAATAAATGTGCCATGAAAGTATTAAGACTGACTAAATGGAAATATGACACTACTGTTAATATCACAGTCATTAAGAAAAATTAATAGGAAAATTTCTCCATTTCATCTTTATCGTCAATGTGTTTTACTTAAGCTTATATAAAACTTTATTCTAAGTAAAACAGATTCTGTGGAAGAAAAATAACTATGTTAATTATTTAATTTGAGAAATAAGTTTTCACTTAAGTACATTTGAGGGATGCCTTCATGTGTATTTTAGTCTTGACCATCAACACAGAAGCAACCAAGTGTACATCTTGTGCTGTATTAGGTTTTTGTTACTGTATACCACACTACCACAAACTTAGCTTAGAACATCACACATTTATGGTTTCAGTTTCTGTTGTTCTTAAGCCTGGGCATGACTTCACTGGGCCCTCTGATTGGGATCTTAACAGGACTGCAGTCAGGCTGTGACTCTTGTCTCATCAGAGGCTCAGCAGGGGACAGATCCCCTTCCAGAATCCCTCATGCTGTTCAGTATATAAGTATGTCCCATGCAATTTTTGTGGCATACTTATATAATATTTTTTGTTTGTTTATCTGAAATCCAGATTTAGTTTTGTGTCCCGTATTTTATCTAGCAGCTGTACTCAGATCCTAAACTTGGTTGGCCTTCCCAAAGCAGGGTAGCTTATTTCACAATCAGCAATGGAGTCTCCTCTCTTTAGGAAAGGCCAGTTTCTCTCTTAAGGGTCCTTTCTGGTCATCTCATTTGGGACCTTGCTTACCTGTGCAATTACTGCACGTTTGCCCTATAGCAGAACCTGATTGTAGGTATGAAGTCTCATCGTGTGCATGGACCTTGCTCATGCTCAAGATGGAGGGAATTATACAGAGCATATGTACCAGCGGCAGGTGTCCTAAGGGTCACCTTAGAGTTCTGCCCACCACAGATGGTTTGAAGGACAGTTAAAATGTGAATACCTTGCCTCGGGGAAATACACTCATGTAGTTTGAATAAGTAAAGATAAGATTTTATTCATATTAAAAATATTATTGACATCTCTTAATTAAAAACAGTGAGCTTGGTACTACACATAGTGATTTTACACAGCATTTTAACTGCAGAAATTGGCAAGCACACTGTCTGAAGCTCCCTGTTTTGCTCTGCAGGTGGTAGAGGCTCCAGGCACCTCCCAGTGTACCAGAGCTGGGCGCTCCACTGTGGTGCAGCCCAACCTGGCCTACTGCAGCAAGGACCGCATTCTTAAACATGCTGCAGCTACTATGAAATGCTTAAGTTCAGGCAAAGAACAGAAGCCAAAACCTAAGGAGAAGATCAAGATGAAGCCAGAGAAGCTCCGTCTTGCACAGTATAGTGTTCAGGTAAGCTGACTCAGACCACCCTTTGAACAATTGGAGCAAAATTTGTGTAACAGTGTTTCCCCCTGAGACTTGTTTTTTTATTTATTTGTAGAATGTAAGGGAAAGCAGATACAGATGTACTGCAGATAGTATCACCTTTACCTTTGTCTTCCACCTTTTCCACCTATTTTTTTTTCATAACCCATTAGCTGAAATTCAGTCATATAAATGCAGTAAAGCAAAAGCAGCTAACTCACTGCTGCATGGAGAACATAAGACTTCAGGACACTGGCAGCAGTCTTGAATAAAATAGTTGGTAGTCACCCGATGGAGTTTGTATAGAGAGTAGACAAACAGGGCAGTTGGGAGGGAGGTGAGCTCTGGACAAGTCTGTGTTCTTCATTTGAGACCTCACTCACAAGATTGTTTGTTTATTATTTTTATTCATTTATTTTTAATAGACTTTACTTTTTAGAGCAGTTTTAGGTTCACAGCAATATTGAGCAGGAAGTACAGAGATTTCCCATGTATATCCCTGACCCACACATGTGTAGCCTGTCCCATTAGCAACATTGCCCAACAAAGTGGTACATTCGTTACAGTTAATGAAAAGGATTTATACATCATCGTCATCCAAAGACCACAGTTTCCATTAGAGTTCACACTTTTTTGTGTATTCTGTGGGTTTGGACAGATGTTTAATGATGTGTGTCTACCATGATACTGTCACAGAATTTCATTGCCTTGAAATCCTCTCTACCTATTCATCCATTCCTCCTCCATAACCTCTGGTCTTTTTACTGTCTCCATAGCTTACCTGTTTTTATTTATTTACTTATGTTTTATTTTTTGCTAAAAGAGAAGTTTATTTAATATAAATACATATATTAGTAAAAAAGAAAGATCTCAAATCAGCAATCACCTTTGCACCTCAGGAAACTAGAAAATGAAGAGCAAACTAAGCCCAGACCAAGCAAAGAATGTAAATAATAAAAATTAGAGTATAGAAAATGAAACAAAATAGAAAAAAATGTAGGGAAAATCAATGAAAGTAAATGTTGGTACTTTGATGAGATCCATAAAATTGGCAAACCTTTGTCTAGGTAGACTAAGAAAAAAGAAAACTCAAATAACTAAAATCAGAAATGAAAGAGGGGTCGTTACAATGAAATTTACAGAAATCAAAAGGGTTATAGGAGAATACTATGCATAATTGTTGGTCAACAAATTAGATCATCTAGATGAAATGAATAAATTTCTTGAAACACATCACCTACCACGACTGAATTTTGTAAGAAGCAGTTTCAACAGAACTATGGCTAGTAAGATGGGTGATTACTATTTTTTGAATTGCTGGTGTAGGACTCCCTTGAGGATTTCTTACAGGGCTGGTGACATGGTGGTAAACTCCCACAATTTTTGTCTGGAAAATACACTATTTCTCTCTCATTTCTGAGGGATAGCCTTACAGGATATGGTGTGCTTCTCTGGCAGTTTATTTCTTTTAGTATTTTCAGTATGTCATCCCATTTCCTTCTGTCCTGCAGAGTTACTGTTGAAAAGTTTGCTGTTAGTCTGATAAGGGCTCCCTTATAGGTGACTTGACTTGATGCTTTTCTCTTGCTTCTTTTAAAATATTCTCTTTGTCTTTGAGCTTTGCCAGTTTGACTACTTACTGTGTGTCTTGGAGAGGATTATTGGGGTGAATCTGTTTGGGGATCTTTGAGCTTCCTGGGTCTGGAGGTCCATGTCTCTCCCTGTTCCTGGGGAGTTTACCATTATTATTTCATTGGATAGGTTTTCCATGCCTTTTCATTTCTCCTCCTCTTCTGGAACACCCATGAGTTGAATTTTTGTGTGCCTAAGGTTGCCTTGTAGCTCTCTTAGATTTTCTTCCTTTTTTAAAGGTTTTTTTTCTTTTCTTTCTTTCTTTTTTCTTTTTTTCCTGCCTGGGTAATTTTTAAAAAGCTCATCTTCAAGATAAGAAATCATTTCTTCTGCTTGTTCTATCCTGCTGCTTAAGGCTATTCATTGGGTTATTTCGTTGAGTGAATCTTTCAGTTCCATGAGTTCTGATCATTCTTTTATAAGGTATTAATCTCTTTGTAAATTTCCTCCCTTATATCATAGATTTTTTTTCTCATTTTTTTATGTTGCCTGAGTCTTCTCTTATGTCAGTGAGTTCCTTTAAGATTGTTGCTCATAATACCCCTTATGTCCTTGCAAGGGTTTCTTGCTATATACAGTCTGGTATTGGTGAGTTACTGTATTCTTTTGGTGGTGTCATATTTTCTTGGATTTTCATATTTCTAGTATCTCTATATTTATGTCTGGTCATCTGTTAGAGAATAGTTGCTGCTTCTTCTGTTACTCTGGAGTGGGCTTTGAAGAGAAGGCTGTACTCTTCTTTTTCCACACTCCACTGGTGTCAATGCCATTAGGTATCTGGTAGGCTGTCTGCGTGACAGCTGTGATACTGTGGTGGTCTTGAGCTGCTTTTGCAGCAGCCATGGCTGTGGTAGTGGCTGTGGTGGCCCACCCATGTGGAAGGGGTTTTTTAGTGTGCTCCGTGTCTGCTTCCAGGCAGGAGATGCTGCCCTCAGGTCCTGCCTTGGACTCCAGGCATGCTCTGCTTCTTGCCTGCTTCCAGGTGGATGAGGCTGCCTTTGGTACTCTGTGGAATTTGGGGAGAATTCAGGGATTGCTGGAAATCACAGGTTCTTCTCTCAGGCCTGTCCTGGGGCTCAGGTTGATGTTACATTTATGACAAGCAAAGTGTAACTAACACTGTTTGGAGAGTTTTCTTGATTATTCTCAAATGCTTATTTTACTTTTAGGTGACTTAATTTTTAAAGTTGGTAGTTTTAAAGCATAGAACTGACAAAGAAGTGGTTGCTGCTGCACCCAGGAGGAAAATGGCTGCACCAAGCATGCCCTGGGCCTGGCAGAGGATAAAGAAACATCATTTGTGCTCTTCGTGCATCCTGTGTCACTGCTTTCATACCTCAGCAAGGTTACAGGGGGTCCTGTGTCAGGGATCTTCTTGTCACTCAAAAAGTTGGAATCCTGAATAAGAGGTGGGAGTGCTAAGTGTTAGCTCAATGTGCAAAGGTAGCCAGACTGCTGCTAGGCAAATGTGGTGTGCAGACTCAGGGTAGATGACCCAAAGAAGGTATAGGATTATGACCTTTCTTGCTCAGTGAAATGAAGTGGAGGTGTACTTTCTGGCCTTCTTAATAATTGGGGTTTTACTTATTATCCAGGGAGGCATTAAAAGCTCTTCTCTGCACGAGAGACCAGCTCCAGAAAAAAAAGAAGGCACAGTGAAGAAGGCGGTGGTGGCTTTTTCTAGGAGCAAATCCCTCGGGAAGGAGACAACTTGTGAAAGCAGCATGCCGTCCTGGGCAAGCAACCAGAATTACAGTGCAGTAAAGCTGGAAAAGACTTCCACTGTCTCATCATCACTGTTGTGCAAACGTATGTATCACCTGGGGGCTGGCCTCCTAGACCCCTCCCACTCTTTCCAGACAGCCATTTCCTGAGCCTGTGCAGGACTGGGGGTTGCAGTTGTGTTTTAATGCTGATCATAAACACTGGCTGCACCATCAGTGCTGGAAGGGAATGCCCATGTGCAAGATGCCTCCTGACACTGAGGATCTATCTCTAATCTCTTGGGACTTCCAGTCCGTGTTTTCCAAAAAGGTGTACAAACCTCATTAGTAAGTGTTTCACCTTGATGATTAAGTTTTTAAATCTGTTTTCCTTATCAGGCTCTGATAAGCGTTTGTATTGTCTTCAGCAAAATATGAATAGATAGACTGCCCAGCATTTAAAATTCCTCATTGTCCAAACATCAGTTAGTCTTCTTACAGCCCATATAAAACTTAAGTTTTCCCACATGATCCAATCTCAGCACATAAAATCAGCACTTTTTTTTATATGTTCTGTGAACCTCTGCAAATTAGTGTTGCATCTCGTATTCAACTTAGGTATGCTTTTCAGGAGTTAAGTTTAACTCTGACTGGACAGGTGGGAGTTTTTTCATGTCCTACTCATATAGTACACACCCAGATAACATGCATTTGAATTTTGAAGGGCATTTACTGCTGCTCTGTAGATCCCACAGTGAGTGAGGGGTGTGCTTGCCCATGTGGAACCGCAGGGTGTCCTCACTAAAGAGAAAGTGCTGAGAATTCTAAGTGTGACTGGTTTCCTGGCTCATTTCTTAAGCTATTATGAAAGATCAGACTATTGAAGGTCATACCCTGGCATACATTTCAAATTAATGTAATGAGGATATTCCAAATAGATCCATTAAACCCGATTAGATCACGCAGCTTGTTGATTCGATCATGCATCTTGTTTCTGAGACTAATGCTGCACCGTTAAATTAAAAATTTAAATTCAATCCATCCGATACATTTTATTCTATCATAAAACTATGGTCAAATCAGTTCTTATTTATGGTGTTCATAGTGCATTTTGTGCCTTATAAAATAAACACCAAAAAGATTAAATAGCCCTAGATTTCAGGATTATAAATGTGTTCTGTGTTTTCCTTTTTATTGTCCTTTGAACACATCACTTGGTGGGGCGGTACTTCTGTAGGTAGGTGCTAGATCTATTGTGGTCTATAGTGGTCTATATATGTATATATAAAAAGTAATTCCTTTTGGTTATGTAAGCAGCCCAAGACGTAAGAAATGGAATCCCAATTGAGGTAACCTGTTACTGTGTTATAATGAATCTCCATACACCTTAGCTTGTTTGACCTGAGAATTTGAAGCCAGCAAATAGCATGTCTCATATGTTCATCCAATTATAGCACCTATGCAAAACAGCACTTTTAGAGCCAATGAACAGATGTTAAAATAAGTATCTCATATCTGGGAAAGGGATTGGAGCAGTCACTTTTTAACATTCTGCTAAAATGCTTTAATTAAATTGATTATATGCACTTAACAGTAAAGGAAAGAAAAACTGGGGGGTATAAATAACCACAGAAGAGATAATTTGGATGATTAATTTCAGTTCAGTTAGTTTTTCTCTGTGTTGACCAGAATTGGAGAGCTGACCCCAATACTCCAAGTGTGGGGGTTGAGGAGACTGTGCACATTGGAGAGAGGAAAAGATGGGGAAGTAATCTCCTACTTCACTCACTTTTTGAGGGGGGACAGGGATGGATGGAAGTCCAGATCAGAGAGGGTAATTTCTGTACTCATAGGTTTTCTCCTTTGGCCTTTCCCACTTCTTCCATCAGCTTTTCACTGACACTGATATGGCTAATTAACCTTCCCAGCACATCTCTACATCTCAAAATTGAAATTGATTGATATCTCAAATTTATAAGGGACATACATTTTAGCTACTTGCTTGTGATCATTTTCTGTTTCCCCAGAAATGTCATTTTTCCAAATGATGATTGGGAGGAGAGTAGGGTCATGGGTAAAATAATTCAAGTTCAGTGTGCCTCTGCCTCTCTCTCCCACCAAACATCTCTGACTTTTTGGTAGCAGGGCACATCCTCTGAGTCCTGACAGGAATAGTGGGAGGGGGCAGCATGCACACAGCCTATCATAACTGCACCCCATGAAGACCCTTGTCTCCCTGACTGGCTGCAGAAATGCTTTCAGGGGGCGGGGGTCCTGAGGCTGATATCGGGTCCATTTCCAGTCTGTGTGACTGTGTACATTGTGAGAAGTCCTGTGGTGTAGAGCTGAGCATTGCTGCTGCTTGTGGAGGTGGCCTTGACAACATCCTCTGCTCCCACATGGCTGGTGCTGCCCTCGGTGTGTGGGCACAGGTATAGCTGCTCAGTGAACTGGGCCTTTCTGTGCAGGAAGCTCTCTGCTGCTGCTTAAGGAGGTGCCCTGCCTGTTAAATTATCCTTCACATTCTCAAGGTGATGCGATTAACATGCAATTTTTGTAAATTTTGGGGGGGTGGATTTCTGTATAATTTCCTTAGTTTACAGACACAGTTTGCTTTTTAGTTCTCCCCAAGAAAATGGTGTTTCTCTTGTGTTATTATATCTGTTTGCTTCCATATTGCCTCTCTTTGTTTCCACTGTTTACCCCCCATTACTCAAGGCATGAAGTGTGCTAAAAATTCTTTTCTAACGTATTTGTGCTTTATTACAATTTTGGAATGGAAGTGCCTGGTCTTTATATTTACAGACACAATTCCCAGTATATTGGACTCCCTAAAGTCTTGTAAAGTAACTTAAAACATTTGGGATGTGAACAGATTTTAAGTAGAAAACAGATTTCTGCAGTTTAATTCTAGCTGTGGAAGTTGAAAAGGAAAACCTTAATAGCCTGCAGATGTAAACCCAGATAATTGCTTGTGTGAGTTCCCCATCTGAAAGCCTTGTCCTCCCGCTCATGTGTGTGTGCCACACAGGTGGCCAGGCACAGTGTGAAATGGATCCAGGAGTACATGTGTCCTCAAGGATAAATTCTGGCATTGGCTCCAGAAGAACATTGCATTGAAATCATGAGTAAATTTCCTTTACTAAAACAAACATATGGTAGAATACCAGATCCCACGATCGTTGTGTAGAAATTTAAAGCTGGTGGTGGAGGGTGTGTCTGTGTTTTTTTTTACAAGTTGCATAAGCCATTTTCTCTGTCTCTCCCAGAGTTGTCAGTGACAAATAAATGAGGCTGGGAGTAACCAGATATTGTATATCTAAACCAGCATTCTCCTCCCAATTTGACGAAATATCAAAATTTGTTCTGATAAAGGATTTAGCTTGATAGCTGGTTTTTAATGTAATCCACATAGCTGGAATTTTCTTGAAAGCCAATAATGACATTCTTTTTGTATTTAAAGTGTCTTACTTTTAAAAATATTGTTATTAGCATATTCATTATTACAAATCGTGATTTTTCTTTATGCCCTTTACCTGATCCATCATGCCCCAAACTCCCTCCCTCCCTCCATCCCCACATCTCTAGTAACCGTTAGTTTCTTCTGTCCTTCTGAAAGTTCAAGGAATTGTAGTCTTTTCTGTTTCTTTGTTACTTTGCTTCTATGTTTCTTTCTTTCTTAGCACCTAGTTATAAGTGAGAGCATGTGGTATTTATCTATCCTTGTCTGGCTTATTTCACACAACATAATTTTCTCCAGACTCATCCAGGTTGTTACAAATGGCAGAATTTCATTCATTTTTCATAGCTGTGTAGTATTCCATTGTGTACATGTATCACATTTCCTTATCCAGTCATCTGTCGATGGGCACGGAGGTTGGTTCTATATTTTGGCTATTGTAAATAGAGCTGCAGTGAACGTGGGAGTGCAGGTAACCCTTTGAAGTGATTTCCATTTCTTTGGATATATATACAGTAGTAGGATTGCTGGATCATATGGTAGTGCTGTCTGTATTTGAGGAAGCTTCTTTGCTGTTTTCCATAGTGGCTGTGCTAATTTACAGCCCCACCAACATTGTAGCAGAGTTCTCCTTTCCCCATATCCTCAGCAGCATTTGTTATTAATGGTCTTTTTAATAATAATGGTCAGTGTAACTGGAGTGAGATGATATCTCGGTGTGGTTTTGATTTGAATTTCTCTGATGACTAGTGATGCTAAGCATTTTTTCATGTACTGTTGCCAAATAAGCATCATCCACTGACATGCCGTCTGCACCAGAGCCCCTGCCTAGCTGAGGGGCTGCAGTTCTGATCTTTGAGTTCTGGTGGACTATATAGGATTATAATGCAATGGGTTCTTTCCTGGCATGTAAAGGTTTTTGTGCAAGTTGGGGGCTTTTGAGGGTTTTTTTTTGAGCTTTTGACTATAATCCTTGTTTTAATTAAAAGCACTAATTTACTGTTTACCACATTAATTGAATAATGACTAGAAGGCTTTAAAGGGGGACATTTAAACAGCAACATTATTATGTTGTTGGTTGCCAATTCTTAGTATGGAAACATGATTGACTTTCCCCATCTTGCAAATTCCTCTCACCTTTCCATATTTCATTAATGGCATCACCTACAAGTGACTCGTCTAGTAGGACAATGTGGCATGTGAACCCCCCCTCCCCCCCGCTCAGATGTGGTTGCCACAGAGGTCCACTCGGGGTTGAATGTGCATGTAAGGAGTACTTGTCTGTTTACCCTTCCTGAAAAGAGTTTTGAAACTCAAGTTTACAAGAAAATTGCACTTGAATTCTGTAGTGCTATCCTAAACCTATGTAGGGTATTTTTATTTGTTTTTTTGGTAAAATGAAGTTTGTCCTTCAGTTTTAAAGCTCAACTGAGGAGTAAATTGAGTCTTTGATTATGGAGTTTGTTGGTCGAAGTAAAAGCTTTAATATAATAAAATAATAAAGCATTTTTCTATCTGAAATAAGCCATAGTCTATAATAAATACTGCTGACAGCCCTTAATTATGCTTCTTTTCTGAATTTTAAGGTTTTAAAAATCCTTTTTTCTAGATGTATCCTATTCAGTAATGCCTAGTAAGCTCTTGCTAGTTAAGGGTGGGCGTGCTTTGAAGCCTGTTCTCCTGTGTCACCCGCACACCTGCGCTTTCTCTTGCAGCCAGGAAGGCAGATGGAAGAGCAGAGGAGAAGGCAGCGGTGGCCTCGGCCTCAAAGAGAAAAGCCTCCCCGGGCTGCTTGGTGGGCAAACGACCATCGCCAAGACATCTCGCTCCAAAGATGTCTCCTCCATTTGCTAATGTGGCAGCAGCCAAACTGGCCATTAAAAAGGCACCCTCTAGCTTCAAGGGCACCATCTCACAAAAGCCGTGGCTCTCGGGCACCCCATCAGGTGGCACTTCTGCTGTCATGCAGACGGTGGCTTCCAGACAGTTCCCTGGATCTGCTGCTTTGGTTGGAGCCATTGGGAAGCCAGTAACAACTTCTCTTCCTGTGGCCTCTCCAGTCCCAGGACACCTTGGGACCTGGAGCCCTGCCCAGTCACAGCCCAGTTCACAAATTCGGCAGAATATAAGATGCTCCTTGAAAGAGATTTTGTGGAAAAGGTGGGCTGTTGTCCTTGGCTTTTATCTGTGGAAGCTCTTCCATGTATGGCGTGATCATTTTGAGATTGCCCCACTGTTTCAAAAATGTAATGTATCCAAATTCAAGGGTTTTATGTAGTTTCTTTTTCATTCCATTCAGAGTCAGTGACAGTGATGACTTAATCATGACAGAGAAAGAAGTAGGAAACATCGCCCTTCATCTGGAGAAGGAAATGTTTAACTTGTTTCAAGTTACAGATATTCGCTACATGAGAAAATACCGCAGCCTCCTGTTCAACCTCAAGGATCCTAAAAATCAGGTGTGTGTGGTCTCTGTGTACTGCAATATTCCTGACGCAGAAGGAAACTTGGTGTGTGTTTTCTATTAGCTGAGTTTCACAGTAATACATCAAAGAGCATTTGCAACATTTATATTCTTTCCATGAAAGTTAGAAAGTATTTTTATCCTCTGTGACACTTCTGTATGCCCCCATGTACTTGGTGTTATTTGAGGATCTTTCTGTTCCCTACCTTAAGTGGACTCTTGTCAGTGATCTCAGTGGCTGAAGTTCATCCTTTATTTCACCAGGTTGGCCTCTTCTAAACATTGCAGTGCCAAATCACATGCCCATCCCTTCATTTGCTCTAAAGTAAAGTACAGATTCTTTAATCTAGAATATGGGTGTGACCATATTCTGGCTACAGACAGCCTTTTCTGCCTTATTTTCTTTTCTCTCATCATCACTTGAGTGAGCCCGACAATTTGGGCTACTTCACAGTAATAATAAGGAGCAGCCCCTCCAGTTCTCATCATTTCGACGGGTGCTGCAGGGCAGCTCAGTCCTCATAGCAGCCGTGGAGTGGGGGTTGTTCTCCTGCAATGAAAATGGAAATGGAATCTGAGAAGGCTGAGCTGCATGTCTGGTACAGTCTCTTGCCTCCTGCCTCCAGGGCTCACAGTCTTCTGGTCCTGTGTGTCACTCTCTGAGCTCTTAGCTGTGCAGTAGAACCAGGGACAGATACTCTGCATCTCAGCGTGGTTAACAGCCCCCCAGCACAAGTCATTTCTTCCTGTCTGTATTCCTAATACTGTATATTTCTGACCTGTATTCCAAATTGTGTACATGATTTTGATTTTCCTGCGGAGGTGACTTTTTATTTTTTAAAGAAGAATCAGTGCAACATGGGCCTTGCTTGACTTTGAAACGCATGTTTTCTGTGCCTCCATTTGCTCTCAGCTGGGCGGCCTGGTGCGTGCTCTCAAGGGACTGCTTTGGGTGGCAGGTGAGGTCGCGCCTCTGCAGGGCTCTGTGCAGTGCAGCCTTCCATTGAAAGCTTTGGTTTTTTGTCCAGTGGTCCTTGAACCTCCAGGCAGAGCTTCTTGTGCTGCTTTGTTGTTTCTGTAGCCTCCACATTAACACACACAGATATTGTTTGAATGAATGGATGAATGAATGAATGATGTTTCTTTATAGGGACTCTTCCGTTGTGTTTTGCGTGGAGAAATCTCTTTGGCAAAACTTGTGAGAATGAAGCCAGAAGAACTTGGATCTAAGGAAATTTCCCGGGGGAAAGAGAAACTGATGACATCTGTGAGTACTGACTCAGAATGGCTGCTTCAGATACCAGAGACTTAACTTTACCAGAAGTCAAATAATACACTGTTTGCAGGAGTGATATGCTTTCCTCCTGGAAAACAAGGTGGAGGACTTGATTTTTGTCTTTTTTATTTTAGGTGATAGAATCCAGAACTAAATTGTGCCATGAAGGCAAAAAGACTGACATTAAAAACAGGAAACCATTCCCAGTATAAAAGATTCTACACCCGTGTCAGACTTAGGTGTGAGCATTTTGGTATTTTCAGGGTTCAGAAAAGATAGAGTAAAATTTCTCCATTCCAAATGTTTTTAGGTGTCTTAAATTATTGGGCAGGACACTGAGCTTATAACAAATATATATAATTTCATTACTTCTCAAGGACTTGTATCCAGTGGTCCTTTTTTTTATTGGGCAGGACACTGAGCTTATAACAAATATATATAATTTCATTACTTCTCAAGGACTTGTATCCAGTGGTCCTTTTTTTTCGTCTAGCGGTTCTTAATCACATCCACCTTTTTTCATGTGCGCTGTTAATTTGGAAATGGCATTGGAAAATAAATGACCTACCTTTTTGTTTTCTTTGAGGAACAGCAAGAATCAGTACAAGCTGTCCCTGAAAAAAGCCCCCAGCCCCTTCTGGACGTCCGTAGCAGTTTGTTGAAAGACACAACAAGCCACCGTGAGGCGCAACTTTTTAATCTAAATTGTAAAATCTGTACAGGTGAGCATAATTTGGGGATAATGTTAAACTGGATTTTGTTTAAAATCACTAATCCTTGTAAAGGTGAGTTTAAACAAACAAACAAAAAGGGTAGAATGGATTTCTGGAGTTCATGAAGTTAGCTCCTCTCTTTGCATTGTTGCTTTTGGGTTCTCGTAAGCAATTATCTGCTCATGAGCACGCTGTGGTCTTGGATGTGCCAGACTTCTCACCATGTCTTTCCTCATTTACCTCAGGTCACATTTCCTCATCAGAAGATGAGCCACCTCTGAAAAAACAGAAATTGCTGGCTTCTGCTAAGAAAGAAGACTTAAAATCCAAGTGTGTCAGCTCTCCATCTGATCCAGTTCCTAACTCAGCTGATGAAGGAACACCAGGAACTCTGCCCAGAAATGCTTCTGAGCCAGACCTGGAAAGTGCTTCTCATCCAAACCTGAAGAGAAAGTATTTCTCTGGGCCCCCAGGAGATGTCATTCCTGAGCTCTCCCCAGTGGAAGGCCGTGGGAATGCAGTGATCACCTCGGTCATTATGTCAAGCTGGGACTCCAGGACTGGTCCAAGTGGATTGTGCACAGTCACAGCCTCCATAGCAGCCCAGCCAGACAGTGCCCACGTGGTAGAAACCAAACAAGACACACCAATGCCTGCTTTGACTTCTGTGACGGTGCCCAGGTTCATACTGGCTAAGCCGTCCTCATCCCCTGACCCAGGACACTTGTCAGTTCCATCACAGTATATCAGGTGTGTATTTCAGATATAGTCTGAAAGAGCCAATGAAGTTTTCTTTTGAACTAATGAATGGAGGCAATTGGTGATTTCAACTCTTAATTTTACTCAGAAATACAATTCAGTTTATTTGTTCTTTGACCAAAATGTCTTATTTATATCCTTATGATTAAAACATTTAATTGGCAAAAGTAAGCTACCAAAACTTGCAGGAATTTTTACTTTTAAACACATGGTCTTCATTCTTTTGAAATTCTCATTGTACACAGATTTCCTTATTTTTCATGGTTTTGTTTTACAGTGTCTCTGAGTCACATTCCTCTGAAGAAGGAGATACGACCCACTTTTTATCTCAACTGAACACTGTTTGGAAAGGATTTATTAACATGAAAAGTGTAGCAGAATTTGTCACTAAAGCATATCCTGTCTCTGGGTGTTTTGATTATCTCAGTGAGGTTAGTACGAAGAGTATATGTGTGTGTGCTTGTGTGTATGTGTCTTTCACAGGATTTCCTCTACTACAGGCAGACATGTGACACTCTTACGCTGGCTGCCTGGTTACTTAAGTACATCTGAAAGCAAGATAACGGTTGCCGCAGTGGGCCAGCAGGTTTGCACAGAGCAGAAATTTGAGCAGTGGGGCAGAACAGTGATCTGTTTAGCAGTGATCTGTTTAGCAAGGGCATTTACCACACGTGTGTGCCCAGCCACCAGCATGGCCAGGCGTCTGTAACCTGCATAGTGTGGGTGGCAGGTGTAACCTCCTGATAGGTCTTTCATTTTTCAAAGTTAACAAAGATGGCACTAGAATTTATGACCTTAGAAAGGAGTGGCAAGTCAGTTATCCTGGTAATAACTGAATCATTACTGTATGTGTGTGTGTGTGTTCACAAAAGATTACATAAAAAGGTTGTGCAGTAGTTTCTAAACAATCCTGTTTGTCAGAAGGTTATTACACCACCTTTGGGTTTGGGAGCTTGTAATCCTGGATGGTAGTTCACCAGTCAGTATTTAATACGGTTATCACCATTTTCCTTGGAATTGTTGTTTTCTTGAATTTTGGGTTGTTTGGTGCCTTCATGTGACTGCATTAGTCTCTTTTTGAACACTAGAGTTTCACAGGTGATTTACTCAAAGTACTTTTTATTTAGGACTTGCCCAACACAATTCACATCGGTGGGAGGATCGCACCGAAGATGGTTTGGGATTATGTTGGTGAACTCAAGTCTTCTGTGTCTAAGGTATCCGCTTATAGTATAGTCTCTGCAACAATGGAACATAGAGCTTATTTAAACATCTTTTTTAACCTTTCATTTTGATGGTTAACAGTTGGAATGTCAGCCTGCAACTTACTAGATACTTTCAGGTGAATGTTAAAGTAAGTTTATATAGTTACATTCCTGTGTGATGGTGTGTTTGAGAAATACACTGATAGAAGGGTTTTTTTTTTCTTTACTGTAGTCATGTCTATATGATTACATTTTAGTAAAAAAAATGTAAAAACTTTATTTCCTCATTTTTATTTTTATTTTTTTATGATTGAAGGAGTACAATGGGAATTTGGAGGTGATCTGGCAAAAGGCACCGAGCCTAGGCTCTTGAATGGGTTTTGATTTTTGGGGAACCCCTGAGATTTAGCTACAGCTGCGTGTGTCTGTGTGTACAGTTTTCCATCAGATCCTGAAAAGGGATTAGACCCTGTGCCTAGTTTAACCCTCCCAGGTGGAGACACACAGGGAATGGCTGCAGATCGTGCAGCTGCTCACTCTGCCCACAGCCGCTGTGCGTGCGGGAAAGCTTACTTTGCTGCAGACGTGGCTAAGCCTACACCTTACATGGCCTGTCCCTCTCACAGGAGAGCTCTCTGAAATTGAGGCTGTGAGTAGAAGTCATTTTAAAGGGTGTCCTGCTGAAACCAAGACTGGAGTCAAGCATTCGGATGCTTGATTGTGAATTTCTTTTACTACTTCATTATTTCATTATTTCAAATGTTGGACAATAAGGCTATGAAAGTCAAAATCAGAATTGCTAAAATCTCCCATTTCAGGCTGTACTTTTGAGGTTTGGGTACAAATTTTAAAGCAGATGCTTTCCTCTCATGGCCACAGGTAAAGTCTTTCCCCTGTCCTCTGTTTGCATTGTAGGAGCTCTGTCTGATCCGCTTTCATCCCCTGACAGAGGAAGAAAAGGTTGCCTATGTTTCTCTCTACTCCTACTTGAGCAGTCGTGGCCGTTTTGGTGTTGTACCTAATAAGACCAGGCACATCAAGAACCTCTACCTCATTCCACTGGGTGCTAAGGACCCTATTCCATCCGCACTCTTGCCCTTTGAGGGACCAGGTAAGCACCAACTTTCTGGGTGGTAATTAGGAACATGTGATACCCACACATATTCTCCTGTGACATGGAGTCCTGCTGAGTTGGGATCCTGTACGGGCCCCTCCACTTCCTGGACTTGTGTCGGGGGCTGGAATCCATCACTCCCAGCATGGCCCCAGCACCAACTGGAGCCCACTCTTAACACCTGGCATGGGCTTGACTCATGCCAACTTTTTGGAATTAAAGGCCCACAGAGGAATTGATTAGTATCAGTATGTAACCCTTGTCCTTGGTTTCTTTTACCATATATGTGGCTTAATTCTAACCACTGAGTCTGAGGCTAGACCTTCCACCATGAACTCAACGGATACAGACATGGATCTAAAAAGTCTTCATATACACTGTACACACTGGTGTTTTGGAGGGCATCAGGTGGGGGTGTCGCCTCTGTGGAAGATGGCACATTTTAACTGAAGCTGGTCTTTCAATATCTCACCTACTTACTTGCCTATTTTCACACACTTTATGAATTGTAAACCTCACAGCAGCCCTCACATGGGAGGTGGGGAAGTACTATCCTGTGCCCAGCTGGTGCCCGGCCTCCCATGGGGCTGCCTCTTCCCTGCTGCAGCCCTTGTGGCCTTTGCTTCTGCGCTTTCTTGGGACACACACCACTCTCCAGGTTAACACTCATGACACAGGAGCTACCAAAATGGAGTGAACCCAGAGAGTTACCCCTGGGAAATCTGGTCCTCTCTTGCTCCTCCCCTAGATGTGGGGCACAGTTGGGGGTGCTCATGTTTCCCTTTGCCCTCATGTGTTTGGTATCGTCATGCTGGACACACCTTACAGCAGTGTAGAGCATCATTGATTTGAGACAAGTCCCTTCATCTCAGTAAACATTTCTTCTAAGGTCCAAGATAGGTGAATTTTATTGTTTCTTCCAGGAATATAAGTTATTTCCAAGGTGCTAGTTATATTTCAAATATTCATGCAACCATAACATAACAAATATGTGAGTCAGGTGATAAGATTTGACTATTTCAGGATAGGGGTACGCATTTTGGGAAAGGCCTATTTAAATTTAAAAACTTTGGGAATTTTGCTGGGGATGTTCAAAACTGTGGAGCTTTACTAGATCATTTCCCAGTGTGTGCAGATGAGATGGGCGAGAGTTGAAAGCATCTAAAAAACCAGCTGCTTTTAGATCCCAATCTCTAGACAGCTTGCTGTTTTCAAGACCAACATAAATATTAAGTAACCTCACCTCTGATGTATAAGACAACAAAGGTCAAAGCCAGCTTGCCAGGGCTGGGATATACTAATTGTTTTCATCAATAAGCATATTAGGGTATTAAAAGATAGTTGAGTGAACCACATTATGAAGCCTGGGGACCAAATCTTCCTGAGTTTAACACAATGGTTAACCCAGCACATGCAGTTGATTCATGAAAGAAACTTGATTTGTGCAAGAGCCCTGATGTTAGCCCTTTAGAAGTTGAGCCTTTCCCTGAGTGAGGTAGTCCCTGGTGACTTCCGCATGCAAAGACCCCCCAGTCCTTCCTGTCTGGTGCCCCACCCCCACCCCAGCCAAGCCCACTCCTACTTCTGCTCCTGAAACCAAGTTTGTAGGGAGAGAGCCTGGCTTACAGAGCTGCCCCACAGACAGAACTTCAGCTGTGACTCAGTAGGTCCGAATGTGCTCAGCAGTTAAACCTGTACTGAAGCTCTGGGACCATCTGCAGCAGAGATAGTTTGTCCACAAAGGCCCTGATAGCTGATTTAACAATTGACCAAACCCCAAAACTGTCTGTTTAAATTAGCTATAAAGTATTTGGTAAATATCTATTATGGTGAAAGAAATACTATTTGAAGTTAAAATATCCTTAATGAATACTAATTAGGAAATTAAGTTGATAAGTTGCTCTTCGCATTGGCCAAGCAGGAAATTTTGGAAGTGCTGTTCAGTGTGGTGGCCAGACGCCACATGCTATCCCCTCCTTTGCCTTTTCTTTTGCTGACACACTGCTGTTACCAGATGGGGCAGGGAGAGGACGTTTTGACAGAAAGTTCTCATGAGAGGAGGGTGGCATGGTACTAGGATATGTTGTGATCACAGCTCACCCAGGGGTGCCTTCAACACGAATCTCTTACACAGCAGCCTGTGAAGCAGGTGACCTTTAGGACACCCTTAAGCAGGGAGGGGAGCAGAGCGGCGTCAGTCTGCGGAGGCTGGGTTGCCCGAGTTCAACCTGGCGTCCTCCTCCTAAGTGGCGGGCAGGACATCCACCTGCACTTGTGTGCTCAGCTGTCGGTAATCAATTCCGTACTGAATTTTGGAAGACTCACAGCAAACATATTTAGAACTATGAAAACAACACTGTGAAGTGATGTGTGATCATCTCTAAATCACAAAAAGAACAGGACAATCTTAGCAGTGCTTTAAATTGTAAGAAAAAAGTGTGATTACCTCCTGTATTTTATGTAATGTTATCTGTAAATTGAATTTATACAGTTTGACTGATTGTATCCTTATGCTATTGAAACAAATATTCTGTCCTTCGTGAACCATTTTTCTGTAAGTTACTGTTTGTGACTTGGCTGTTTAGTTAGTTCCCCTTTGGGAATTCTTGATGGAGTGTGAGTGTGGGGGTGGGAGATCATTATGGGAATGTTAGCATTCCTGATGTAAGTTGTCACAACTTAGGATCTTTGGAGTAACCGTTTCTTAACAAATACCTATTCTGTAAATGGATGCTGTACCCCAAAGCTCCCAATCTGTCTCCATGTGACTGTCCTTCCCCACCAGTGTGCTGAATGCCTCGGCGCTTTACTTAAGCACAAGCCCTGTGTTTACAAAGACTCAAACATTAGTTTTTGATAAATTAATGCTCATTGAATTTTTTTCTAAGCCTCAAACATCTACTCTAGCTATTTCAGTCAGCATTATTGTTTCATTCATTGTAATTCTGTTACCAGAAACTAATGAATTTACCTAATGGTTTTTGTGCTTTACTGATTATGATCCTTTTGGTCATTGTAAATTGAGTTGAATTGGTCCTTAATCATTAACACAACTTGTGTGTTGCAACTCATAAGTGAATGACAAAAAGGGCTGTTACCTTCTGGATATGTCACAAGAGGCACATAAGAGCATATCTGAGATCCGTTTGTTTAAAAGACATGCTGGTCCACACGCACTTTTGATCCCTGCAGGTTAACAATGTTAGTCATTGCTGGAGTGCCCTTCCCGCCGCCTCCACCATGCTATTGCTTTAGCATTGTGTGTAATTTTTTATAAAACATGTAACAAGTTCTGACGGTTGGGGTGTGTTTACTCGTGAATTGGGTCCTTGTTTCTGTAGTTGGTGGCTAGGGGACTAATCCCTCCCTTTCAGCGGCCACCATCAGGGCTGGGTAGGCCTGGTGGTGACTTCATGGGACGGGAACCATTCGTTCTTTTGCAATAAGCTCCTCAAACACTGGGCTTTACTTTCCCACAGAATTTCCCACATGAAAGCCCTTAATAAAATTTACCTCTGAAGGATGAAAACTGGATTTAGATTCTAAAATTCACACAAATATTTTGTTTTCAGGTCTTGAGTCACCACGCCCAAATATAATCCTTGGGTTAGTAATCTGTCATAAAATAAAACGTCCTCCAAGTGCTGGAGAGTTAGACAAGATTGAGAAGAAACGGCCCCGACTTCAACAGGAAGACGTGGACATTTCCATCTACCCACGATGTCCTTCTGAAGTGTGAAATAGAGAAAACCTGGCTAATTTATTTGACTGTACAAAATACATGTTGATAATTTTTATATTTTCTTAAACTTACTTTTTCAGATGTAAAATTAGAGCATTTCACATGTTCTTTTGGAGTCTATTGCATTACACATCACTACAGACTTTCACTTCATAGCACAAATTTTTAAGTTATGGAAATATGGAGAACTTATCTACTTGGGGTGTTTGTGTTATAAAACAAGTGTCACTAGGTTAAATTACCTTGAAGTAGGTGTCATTCCCAATATTTAATATGTTGTGTAGAGTTTTTTTGTCTAAATATACAAAGGTAAAAATGTAGTTTCTTTAGGTTTTGTTGATAGAAATTTCTGTAAGTTGTATTTATATTGCAGAGTATTTTATCACTGTATATTGGGCTGTCAGGTTCTGTTATTTGAAGGAGAATAAATATCTACAAAGAGTTTTGTCTCGTGTGTCTTCACTCAGCCTTTTTGTCCTAACACTGGGCATTTAGAGGTTGGACAAGGGCTCCTGGACCCCCTGCTTCTGTTGCCCTTGGCCCCTTCCTGAACTTGGGGGATGAGCCTAGTCATGACTGGCCACCCAGGTTCCCACATTCTTCATTGCTCTGTAGGTGTCACACCCCTGCCGCAGGGGCCACCAAGGAGCCTCCCTCCCAGGGAACCACAGAGTGTGATGAAGGGGGAAACGTGGTCACAGTGTAACAGTGAGGAGGTGCAGGGAGGGGCTGAATATGTGGCTCCTGGGCAGGAGGTTGCCCCCAAATCCCAGCCCGTTGGGATCCAAAGGAGCATCCAGCTGCCATTCAGTCTTCTTAGGAAGTGACTGGGCTGAGTTGGTGGCCCAGAACAAGTACTTGAAGGTGGAAGGGAGATGGCTGTGCATGGTCACCACAGGGAGGAGCATGCAGGTGTGGGTCTGGCCCACCTTCCATATGACAGATTGATCTGGTCACCCATGAGCTAGCAATTAGCTTTACAACAAGTGTGTATGTCCACAACACAGCCATGAGCATAGACACTGAGGGGATGTTCCTGAACAAAGTGTTGACCAGCCCAGGCAGGACAGGCCTTGTGTGGCAGAGTGTTTAGTGGGGCTGGTGTCTCATTTCCCAGCCAAGCTCATGCAGACCTGAGGCAAGTGTAACAAGGGAGGGGACTTCATAAGGGGTCCCCTCTGACTACCTGTGCTGGCCACACAGCCCCCCACTCCCTTCAGACTGCTGTCACAGCCATTGGCACTGCCTCAATGATGGCCCCATCACCTCAAGGGCCTTGTCAAGCTGAGTGGTGGCATGTGTGTAGGTGTCCCTCGTGGAAGACTGCTCTGAAGGGAGCTCCTTGTAGCTGACAGTGAGGAAAGTGGAGTTGGTTTGGTCGGGCCCCCTCGCCTCATGTCCAGCTGGGTGTGACTCGGCACATCCTTTGTAAATAAGTGACATGAGAGTAGAATTAGTGCGCATGTGCCCGGGCACCCCTTGGCTCATTGCTACTATTGTGTACTTCAGTATGGAAGGCAGCGGCTCTGAACTGCTGGTTGGTGGAGCTCGTGTCTGAAGAATAAAGCATGTCCACTTTGCTGGCAGCTGCTCGGTTTTTCTTTCCCTTACCTAACTCAGGACCTGCACAGGACGAGGCAGAGAGGTCTGCGATGCAGCCCAACAGTGACACTTTGTCAAACAGTGGAAGTTCCAAATCCACCACACAAACACTAAGGGGTGCTTGGCACAGCACTTGGCTCCACACTGGTGAGCCCTATGTGGCCTGCAGGTTGCCATCAGGGTGGCCTCCCAAATGCCTGGGAAAATATGCCCCCACTTGAAAGCACTCGGGCCTTACAGGCCTCGGGTGTCAGGGTCTCACCTCACCCCACGACAGCCTGATGAAGCCAGCGCGCGACTGGCAGCATATCTAGCTCTTTTCTACTTACTTGGTTTTGTGAAGTTTGTATGATTTTAATTTTAATTATTTTTGTTTCCGTCCATGTTTGCCACCATGAGTCTGAGGGATGGAAACCCAAATTCCAAATCAAACAACTATTATTTGAAATTTACAAAACTGAGTGTAGAAAAAATATGAATAAACTTTCAAATGAAAAGTCTTATGTTTGTAGTATTTATTTTTCTGAGGTGTAGGGGAGAAAAACCTTTTCCTATACTCTCTTAGTGAATTAAACTGACAAAAGACAGTTTAAGAGAAGAAAACCTTATATATTTTATTTGCTGTTAACTATTTTTTATTTTTTTTTTCTTCTTTTTTTCTTTTCTTTTTTTTCTTTCTTTTTTCTTTTTGGTGGTTGGCTGGTGAGGGGATCTAAGCCAGTGTCATAACGCCTCGCTCTAACCAACCGAGATAACTGGCCGTCCTGATGCTAACTTTTTAAATAATGTGCATGGGGGCTTCACAGATGTTAAAACAAAAATCCAAAAAACATAAATAGCTAAAAACCGTGGGGACCTATAGCCACTGTAACAACAGGTGATAAATTGTGGGTAAGTGACTAGACAAAGGGAAGCAGAGGAGGTCTGGGCTTCTTGCTGGTAAATTGTGGGAAGGCAAATACATAAGGAAACATAATAGATAATGGTCATTTAACAAGATGTATTTACACAGATCCGCCTCAGTGCTGTCTCTGTCTTTGGTGACACGATTGTTCTCGTGTGGGAGAGAGGGACACCTTGACAAGGAGGAATTTCCATTCTCCTTTTAGGAAGACAGAGGGAAGGCAGAGAGTTCTTCCTGTGTCCGTGTTTTTCTCAGCTTCCTCCAGCTCACAATAATCTTAATGTCAAAGTGGCATATTCTAGGGTGACATATTCCGATCTCCTCCAGAGGTTATTGTTGAAGATCAACCAAGACAAACACGAGTTAAAGGTGGCAAAGGCAGATGTCATGTGGGTCTACTGCAATAGGGGAAAGAGAACACCGTGTAGGACTGAGCTCGATTCTGAATATAGCAGGGTCCGCAGGGGGTTCACAGCCAACGAACACAGTGAGGCGGTAAGTGACTGGGACATTACTGAGAGGGGACATCAAGGGTAGGGGGCTTCTTGCTAAACTCACCAAACAGGATTCTTGTGATGGACAGAACAGACTTAAAAATCAAAGGTGAGGGATGAGGATTGGTGTATTAGTCCATTTTCTGTTGCTTATAACAGAATCCCTGAAACTGGGTAATTTATAGAGAAATATAATTTATTTCTTCGATTCCGGGAACCTGGGAAGTCCACGGTCCAGAGGGCGCCTCTGGTGAGGGCCTTCTTCTGGATAGGGTGTCTCTGCAGGGTCCTAGATGGTGCAGGAAATCATGTGGTGAGAATGGCCTGAGCAAGAGAGCTGAACTTCTCCTTACAAAGCCATCAGAACCATGCCCATTAAACCATCGGCACGTTACTCCACGCATGGACCAACCCATTCAGAGGGCACTGTCCTCATGGCCCCTTAAAAGCCACGCCTTTAACCACCACATTGGGGTTCAGTTCCAACTTGAGCTTGGGGAGACATTCAAACCACAGCAGCCTGATGAGATGTCAAGGGTGGGGGGCTCTCTCTAAACTGACCTAGCGGGACTTTTTGCTAAGACTGTGCTAGGCAGGATGAAGACAGTGTCCAAGGCTGAGGCCTCATGGAAAAGAGGGCCCAGAGGTACCTGACTGAAGTTTGGTCAAGGGGTAAGTCTGTGTCATTATTAAAGCTTTGATTTGCTCTAAGACTTCTGGAATGCCACAAGTTGTTGCCCCCTCACCATCTGGTTTGTGGGAGCTGTGGGGTGTTTGCACATTTTATAGTGACATTGGCTGGGAGAACAGTCAGCGTTCCTGTAAACCTTAAAGGCAGTATTGTATGGAATAAAATATAGGGAACACTGAAGGGCATTTGATATCAGTTTTTGATATCAGATCCATAGTGCTGTGTGGTGCTGGTGTGGGAAGGTACCTGCTATGGGTCAAATGTGTTCCCCCAAAGTTCGTGTGCTGGAAACTTGACCCCCACTTTAACAGCATTAAGAGGGTGGGAAATCCTGTTATGATACTTGAAAGGTGGGGCCTTTGAGAGGTGATTGGATCATGAGGACTACACCCTCAAGAATGGATTCATCCATTCATGGAGTAATGGGTTACCATGGGTGTAGACTGATGGCTTTCTAAGAAGGGAGCTGTTCTTACCTGTGACAACCTACATCACCAGAGGACCCTGTGGAGAGTCCCCACCAAGAAGGCCCTCACCACATGCACCTCCTGGACTGTGGACTTCCCAGCCTCCAAAACTGTAAGAAATAAATTCAGTTTCTTTATAAATGATCTAGTATCAGGTATTCCATTATAAGCTACAGAAAACAGACTAATACAGGACTCTGGCGTTACAGGGCCTGCCCAACTTGTTCTGTCACTGCTAGAGTGAGCAGGACTGAAGCCACGTTGGGACCTAAAACTACATGGGCTGTCGGCAAATTTTAAAAGGACAGTTTTTTCTTGGCATGTATTTCTGAGTTCCTTCATTTCCCATGGTTATTTGATATTTTAAACCTTGATATGGGGCAAGATGACATTATTTACAGAAACGTAAAGTTCTTTTCCAGACAGCCTGAAGCTGCAGACTTGCCAGGACGCACACACTATCCAGACCCTGAGATAACCACAAGGATGGGAGCAGAAACCAGGCGGAGTCTTGGTGAGACCTTGCACCCGGCTCCTTGAACGGAGCCCCCACAGCTCGTGTCCCCCTCCGTCCTGCTTTTCATTTCCCATGCTCCCTTCCCTCAATCCCCTCTTTAAAAACCCCTCAGTAAATACGAGTCTGGCCTTTCTCCTTCAGGTTTATTGGAGAGATGGTTAGCCTGACATCTCTCCTCAGGTCACTGGTATTTCTGAATAAAAGCAGACTTCCATCTTTACCACCATTTGACTTTTGAGTGGCTTGTTTTTGAAAGGGAGCAGCCGGACCCATGCCTGGTAACAACATGACCCTGGTGATTGGCACCCACCTCCTAGTGAGTGCGATGCATGCCCACCTTCCCAGGAATCTGGTGGAAATGGTGTTATGTCTGGTGTCTGCAGCCCAGAATTTTCCAGCCCTTTTGAAGTAACAAGGAGCATGTCCTTGACTTCTTCTATCAGATGGAGATCTTCAAATATCTGGTCTCTACTTTATCAACCCTACACCTTCTCCCAAACCTTGCTCCCTGACCACCAGGTTGTCCCTTCTTTAGCCCTAATATCTTCATGCCTGCCACAATTTCTTACAGGACCTGGTTTCCAGACTTTTTGCTAACTAATGTGATTATTTTTTTCTGTACTCAAAATAGAGCCTGTGCTGTATCTGTCAGGGTTTTGTTGCAGTAACAGACAACCCTGCATCCTGGAGGCTCACCATAGCAAGGGTTATTTCTCACACTTACAACATGTATATCACGGGCTTTGTAGGGGAGGGGGAAAATATCCTATATACTCTTAGATTTGGTGACTGGGGACTACAAATTAAACTGACAAAAGACAGATTAACAGGAGAAAAGACATACATGTTTCATCTTTTTAAAAAAAATTTACATATGATAACTAAAAAATCTGCTGTGACCAGGTCAGCTAAATTATAGTGCCTTGGGGGATCTGGGATAAGTCAGCAATCATGTCCACCTGTCCTGGAAAACATTATCATAAGACCATTTTACTTAGAAGCAGCTATAATGGCACCAGGAAGCCATACAATAAGCTAGAATAATCTTCCTGACCTTCATCCTGGATCCCTGCATGTAGGTTGTAACCTAGTAACAATCCCAAGTCTATATGTAATGTACAACAAATAGAAAGTTGATGAAGAGATGAGGTGGGACTGTCTTCTCTCACTGTCCTTTGACGCTTCCTCCTTCTTGTGGTTATAAATGCTAAGTTCTGCTGGTTCTCTTTGGAACTCATTTCTCAGGGTGACCTGACTATGCATTTCCCTGGTTGCAATTGTCATATTAGCTCAATACATCTTTTTTTTTTTTGTGGCTGTTTGCCAGTATGGGGATCTGAACCCTTGACCTTGGTGTTATCAACACCCCCCCACCCCCACAAGTGAGCTAACTGGCCACACTGGCTTAATAAATGCTATGCTTTTAATGTTTGGCCTCAGTTTCTTTTAGGTCAACACAAATATGGGAGATTCACATAAGAGAACTGAAAACCTAAAGAGGCAGTTAGACCCAGGGGCTTCTATACCATTTTCACAAAGAGCAATAAATTGTGGAGAAGTGACTAGGGAATGTATGGGGGAAACTCATGGTAGATAGACTCACCTCTGGTGATGAATCGATCTCCTTTTCCTGGTACGGGAGAGGGGGCATCTGTACAAATGGAAATTTCCTTTACAAAATTTAAATTTATAACCTGATTTTAGGCAGAAAGGGGGAGGGCAGGAAACTCCTTATGTGTTTGCTGTTTCTCAGTGGCCCTCACTCAAAATAATCAATATATGAAAGTGGCATATTTTAGGGTGGCATGTCCTGATCCATTCAGCCTCCTGGGGGTTTCATGTGACACATGATCACTCAGGAGGCCAGTTCATGGCCTCCACCATCTGGAATGCTTCAGTGATAGGGTTTGGGACACACTACCCCAAATACACATCTTTGGCATAAGGATTATTTTAAGCTGATTATTTGAGGAAATAGCCAACACAGAAGAAACCCTAAAAAGAGAGTAGAAGTTACCCTTTTGTAAGGGAAATTTATATCTATAATGAAAGTCTCCATCTGTAAGGATGGCTCTCTCTTAGCACCAGGAAGAAGGTGACTAACTCACTAGAGACTCTTAGTGAAAACAGCACTGACTGAGCTCTGCGTAATGTTTCTTACCTGTGTTTAAGGTGCTTTTCCTGGCCACCTATCCAGAACTAGTCTCCCCTTTCTTGGTTCAGAGAAAGATGGTTATGTAAGTCTGAAGTCAGAGCCACTTCTTGGAGATTTACTCTTGGAGATTTTCCTGAGTATCTCCCATGTGTACAAAGAGGTATGTGTGTTATTAAACTTCTGTTTTTCTCTTGTTAGTCTGTCTTGTGCCACAGGTAGGCCCAGCTGAGAACTATGAAGGGTCTGGAGAAAATTATTTTTCCTCCACTTGATATAAACATATTTTTTTCTTTTTTAAAATTTCCTTTTCTTTTCTTTTTTAAATTTTAAAATCATCCTTATTTTTTACTGTTTTATTTCTTGTGGTTTTTTTCCTTTTTTCCCTATTTATTCTACTCTCCATATACTGGTGCCTTTTGAACCTGAGCAATAGGGCTCTGTGGTGATATTTAATGGCATCTGCTCGATCTTGCTATGAACCTAAAACTGCTCTTAAAAAATAAAGTCTGTAAATTTTTTTTTCTGGTTTGGGAGCTCCACAGACAGTGCATCAGGGAAGGGGAGGCCACAGCAGGGCCTTTTTGGAGGGTCCTGTTGGGGCTAAGGGTGAGGCTGGTGTGTGGTGAGGGTATGGAACTTTCATAGCTAGAACTGTCCATGGACTGGAGCACAGCAGGAAGCTTCTAGAAAGAATCCTGGAACCCTCCTGTTGGCCTCACCCTCTGACCCTTCTTAAGGGACAGCTCATGGTGACCAGACAGCCCCCACCATCCCAGCCCCCAGCCACAGGCTTCCCACTGGGCATGAGCCACTCCACTCCCCATGGCCATCCTGTGGTCTTTGCATGAGATGCAGGTGGACACCTGCCATGAGCTGGGCCACAAGCCCTTGGGCCTGAAAGATAATGTCATTGCCCAGATCAGAGGGTGGTCACAGAACATCATAATCTAATGAACACACTTATACGGTGCCTGGCACATGGTGGGTCCCTGTGTTCACTATCTGTGGTGGGCTGAATTTTGTCCCCTCCAAATTCATATGTTGAAGTCCTAACACCCAGGACCTCAGAATGTGGCTGTATTTGGAGAAAGGGCCTTTAAAGAGGTGATTAAGATAAAAGGAGGTCATATGGGTGGGTCTTAATCCCATAGGACTGACGTCCTATAAGGAGATTAGGACATAGACAAGCACAAAGGAATCACCATGTGAGGACACAGGGAGAAGACACTGTCTACAAGCCACGGAGAGAGGTCTTAGGAAACACCAACCCTGCCTACACTTGGATCTCAGACTTCCAGCTTCCAGGACTGAGAGACAATGAGTTTCTGTTGTTTAAGCCATCCAGTCTGCAGTATTTTCTTATGGCAACATGAGCAAATGAATGTACGTTCATTACAATTAAAATTAGCATGTAGTATTTCTTTCTTTTCCTCCCAGGTTTTGGATTTCAGGAACAAAGAGCATTTCTTGACTGTTGCTCTGGTGGATGAAGCTGGGAAGGGTGAGAAGGCTACAGAACTGTTGTTTGTGGCGTTTATCGTGTGTGGAGAAAGCCAGATGAATACAGTGGGGGCTGAAAAGAACAGAGGTGGGAGACAAAAAGATGGATTAGTCTGGCACTGGGGCCACAATCTTATTGGATCCTGGGGCCCCTGCTTTGTGAGATATCCTAGTAATAAACATGCCATATACTTGAAACCAGATTGAATTGTCATTTCTGTTGCTTATAACCAAGAGTTCTAAGAAACAGAACACAACCTTTAATGTAATAGACAGTGGCTGGATCAGTTTATTCTAATAACAACTGCAGAAGATAAAGGACTTTAAATGAAGGCATTCTAATTCTAGCACACATGGTGAGTCCCAGTGGCCAGTGCCCAGGGTTGTCCCATCAGAGGAAGGGCAGCAGCTGTGCTAGGGGTCCACTCTGACCTCAGGTACATCTGTGCCTATTGGGCAAATATAACAAAAAACAAAATCTCTCCCCAACCCAGAAAACCCCTCCACAGAGGGAGAAGAGAAAGAAAACCATTTTATTTTTGAGTAAGCATTAAACCAGAACATCATGCGCATCACAGGCAACTCACTAAGAGACTGAAAAGATGAACAGCAACCTCACCCTTTCATCAAGTTGAGTGGCTACCACCCATTCAGTACCTCATGGAGCTCTTGCAATTCAGAGCCAGGTGACATCTGAAGTGAGGCCCATCTCCTTCCAGGCAGCTGGAAGATGGAGTGTTGTCATCACCTCTCGTAGAGTGACTGAGATGCAAAGGATTACTCAGAGCTCACGTATGCAGAGCACTGAGAGGCCTGAAGTGTCTGTCTGCAGGGAGAACTCCTTCAAGAGAGCAGGGTCCCAGGCACAGCACTGGGTCAGGTTTTCTCTCAGCTTTTATTGTACAGGCAAGAAAGTTACAGAAGAAACACGGGGTTAATCAGTCATAGTGAAAACAAACAAACTGGCTACATGACAATCTTCATTAAAGCAGGTGTAACTTAAAATAGTTCAAGCAGTTTACCATCAAAAGGAGTAATAGAACTAAGCTATGTGACATACAAAAACAATGAAATAATCACTATAGCAGTGCTTAGCTCCCTAAGAAACTCCAAGAAACAGCTGAGGGTAAGATGTGGAACATCCCCCAACCACTAACTAGCAGAAGAGCCTTGAAGGTTTTAGTTCACATACTTTCCCATTATTTAGGTTTAGCTGCACCAAGGGCAACTGCCCCCAGAGCAATCACTTTTGCTGTGTTTCAATTCTCTTATCTACATTGAAGACTTCAGTCCTGTGAAAGTTTTTCTGGTTTTTCCCAATCTTAGCATTTCCATGTGTTTTTCTAAAGAGTTGGGCTATGACTTAAACTACAGGACTTTAGTCCTGCTAAACTAAGGACTTTGGTCCTACTATGCTATAGGCTATGGCCCTGTGAAATACATGTGTTTATTAATGTCAGTGTCCTCCACAAGGTGCTGTCTTCCTCGATGGTTATGAAGGAGATCAGAGTGTGCCATCCCAACATATGCTGTGAGTACACAGGCACGGGGATTATTTTGAGCTGAAGACAATTGAAGAAACCTTCTTGGAGCTTCCTTTAACTAAAAGCAGAAACTTTGAGAAATGAGGACTTCCGGAAATCTCCTCTCTAGGGGAGTTTTTATGGCCACGCAGAAGATGGAAATTCTGCACCAAGAAGAGTCTGCACAAATAATCCTCACTAAACAACCCTTGTCTCCTATGCATGCCCTAGTCACCTTCCCATAATTCATCACCTGTTAAAAATGGTATCTGAGTGCCTGAGCCTAACAGCATCGTTGGTTTTTAATTTTTCTCTGAAGCCTCCGTGCATGTAAAATTAAAAACTTAAGATGAAAAGTGCATGCTTTTTCTCCTGTTAATCTGGCTTTTGTCAGTTTACTTTGTAGGCCCCAGTTACAAACCTAAGAAGGGAGAGGATTTTTTTCCTTCTCTACAATTACATTTCAGAAATAGCTCCAACGTCCTTCAGGATATATTCCTGAGGTGTCACACTGGCAAGAGGTTTGTTTAGCCATTAACAAGATTTACATACATTTGAATTTGAAAAAGACAGAGAATGGGGCTACTGGTTTGCTCAGTTGGTTAGAGCACTGTGCTACAGTGCCAAGGTCAAGGGTTTTGATCTCAGTGGCAAAAGAAAAAAAGAGAAGGACAGAGGATGAAGTTCTGAAAGAAAGGGTTATATTTGCCCTTACAGGGTCTCCGCCTGTTCCTCGCCCTCCCTCCCCACCCCACCCCCAGCAAAATGTGGATATTCAACAAATACTTGCTAAAATACTGCATCAGCCTAGTATTTCAGTATTAATGTTCTGTTAGGGACCCCTGGTTATTGGGCTGAGATGCTATCTTTCCTTTATGGTAAAACAATTGGAAACAGCCTTAATATCCTGAAAAGGAAACACTATAAGATCATTAAGGAGAATCAGAAAGCTCTTATGTATCCTGGTAAGCTGTTAGGTTTACTAAAAGACAGGTCAGACAACATATATGCACATTTCGGTAAAAAGTCTAATTAGATGGTTGTATATGCACCTCTTGAAAAATATACAAGAAACTCCATCTGAAGGGAAAATTAAGGGCTGAGAAACCCCCTCCAATTGAAAAAGATTCAATTTTCACTATATAAACTCTTGAAATTCTTAAATCTTATACCATTTCTATAGATTGTCTTTTTAAAAATAAATAAAATTTTGAAGTGAAAATGTCAGCCATGTCAATTCGGAAACCAAGTCTAAACAGGTACAAGGTGGCTGTGCCTTCACTGTGACAGTCAGTGGCACTCTTTCAGTGTGATGCTGCTCCCTCCAGCCCCCATGAAGTTATTAACATTGCAGAGAAGACGAGAGAAAGAACCAGGCACTCCTGAAAAATGGTGTGCTCCATTGAACGGAAAGGAAGACGGGCCCCCGGAAACAGGACAGCAGGGTCACGGCATCTGTGTTCAACCCTGACTCCTAGTCAGGAAAGTCCATTGTGTCGTGTAAAGACAAATCCAGGTTGTGACGGACTGAATGTCTGTGTTCCCCTGAATTCCCTATGTTGAAATCCTAACCCCAAGGTGATGGGGTTAGGAGCTGGGGCTTTGGGAGGTGATTAGATCATGAGGTGGAGCCCTCAGGAGTGGGATTAGTGCCCTAATGAAAGGGACCCTAGAAAGGGTCCTCACCCCTTCCACCATGTGAGGACACATGAAGAAGCTGCCATCTGTGAACCAGGAAATGACCTTGAGAAACAATCTGCTGGCACCCCATCTATGACTTCCAGCCTTCAGAACTGTGAGAAATAAATTTGTATTGTTTAAAAGCCACCCAGGCTATGGTATTTTGTTATAGCAACCTAAACAGAGTAAGACAACATAAGACAGATTAACAGGAGAAAAGCATACATATTGCATTTTTATATGTACCAGGGCACCTTCACAGGAAAATGAAGACCCCCAAAGTGGTTCGGCCTACGTGTTTACATACCAGGTTGAGCAGAGTAGTGACTTGTAAAAAAGTAACTAAATTATATGAGGCTAAAGGAAGATATAAGTTATTTTAACAAGGTGTGTATTTTTCTCAGCCTCAAGTCCCCATCTCTGGTGATAAGACTCTTTCTTGTCTCCTGGTATAGGACCGGCATGTTTCCCATGGGAGTCAAGTCCCCTGCTTTCAGGAAGGAAACAGAAGTGCCTTTTTAAGTGCCTTTAGCTCAAGGTAATCCACATGCCCACCTGGCATGTTTGGGGTGGCGTATTCTTTCCTCTGATGCCTAGCCCTCTTTTCCTTCCATTGTTTATTTTCAGGGTTTCCGCTGCATTCTGCTTGTAAACGCTCCACTCTGAGGCTGTCTCTGTAGCATTCAGGGGCTCACAGAATTCAGTAAAAGGGGAACAAATGTCTACATTTCAGCTTACTATTCCCACATGAGTAGGACCGGCAGGACAGCAACAAAGGCCCCAGTCCTAATAGTTTCATAGTTTTATAAAAATGATTCAAATTTTACAGGTGGGACTAAATTGGTTCTCATGACAAACACTTGTAAACAATTAACTTAAAAATATTCAAGCAATTGTTTCCTACCACAGAGGGCAGCGTTACTTGTTCTGTATTTAGAAGCTATTTCCTGAGCGACCCCAGTTATATCACAAGGGGGAGAACCTGAGCCTCTCCTCAGTGCTCTCTCCTCTTCCAGCTTTTCTCAAGTCATCTTCTCCCTGCACCACCAAGTTGGTGGCATGGTATCTGGAGAGTGAGAGGGCATCCCCATGGGGCCCAGTGGGTACATCCCTGTCCTTGGCCACCCTGCCCAGTTCTCAGCACGACTCTCCAGCTTTGGGTCCACATGGTTTTGAGTCAAGGATTCACATGGGACCTGACATGCATGTTGCCTGCAAACCCCTGGATGCAAAACCCTTGCTGGGCTTTATCAGTCCTGCTGCGCTTCCTGGACAGGTCCATGTCTTTCTGCTCAGAATTAACACTGCCTAGTGCAGAGCTGTGCCCCTTCGGCACAGACAGTCCTGGGATGTAACACAAATGTGTGTGTTGGAAAGGCTTCCTTGAGTACTATATTAGTCTGCTTCTGTTTATAACAGTCTCTGCGTACTGTTTTCTGGACAGTCCTTCAAGGATTTGTCATCAGCTAACTTACGTACATTCTAAAAGTGGAGATTTCAATTGTGTGCATACTCATTTAGTTGCTATAGCGTTTGAATTGAGTCGGCAGGATATAAGCCGGGCTCAGAGGCTTCCAAATCCCACTATTGCATTCTGAGAGCCTCTTACTCACACCCCTTGCTATTCATAAGAGCACTTTTTACTATCATTGCTTCTACATGCAATACAAGCCTCCTTCACTCAACTGTAAGCCCCTGGAAAACCGAGTGGCCAGTGACAGTAGGGAATGGATTTTACTCTGTGTTCCTAGCACCAGACAGTGCCTGGCTTCCATTAATTTAATAAAGCCTTTAGTGAAGAATTGTAATTTGTACCAAAGAAAGAAAATTCTTACATCCGTATCCTTACAGCCACTCAAGTTATCCCGACCTAAACTCCACTACTGGGTTCCTGGCTAACCACCCTGGTGACAGGATTTCTCCTCAAATTGTTTCCTCGCCCCTCGTCCCCAGATTATCAGTCTACAGGTCTGGGAGGCCTGTTTCAACGTGCCGGCATGTGGGCCATCCATGCCAGACACTGCTCAGGAAGTTAACTACCGGGGTAGAGCAGCTCCTTCCACTTACGCTGTTAACATGTGACTCTGGACTTCGGGCCTAACTGGAGATGGGCTGAGAACACACATGCCTCTAACCAGCCCCACAGCAGATGGGCCAAGTTAATGCGCCCCACTCACTGGCACTAAGCCGAGTTAGCGCGCCTAACTAGGCTGCCTTCTGAACAGATGCTCCAGTTAGTGCAGACAATTAGCGGGACTCGTAACCTAATTGGCATCAGGCAGAGTTACCGTTTATTACCTAATTGATAAGCGAACAGAGGGGACAGAACCGGCACCGACAGCCGGAAGATGCCCCCTTGACACCCAGAAACCCGCCATGTTACAGCCACTTTCTGTCCCAAACGCGTGGCTCTGAAAAGAGCCTTTGGAGTGACAGGACCTCAGGGCGACCGCCCGTGGAGCCTATAAACGCGTCCCGCGGAGGCGGCGCGCCAGCTGTATGTCTCTGAGCATGAAGGTGCCACGCTTGACGTGGATGGCGCACAGGTTGGTGTCCTCAAACAGCCCCACCAAGTAGGATTCGCAGGCCTCCTGGAGCGCCATCATGGCCGACATCTGAAAGCGCAGGTCTGTTTTGAAATCCTGCGCGACCTCTCGCATCAGCCGCCGGAACGACGGTTTGCGGACCAACAGGTCGCTGGATTTCTGGTATCCGCGACTCTCGCGCAGCACCACCGTCACGGGCCGATAGCGGTACGGCTTCATCACGCCGCCGGTTGCCGGGGCGCTCTGGCAGGCTCCCTTCGCGGCCAGCTGCTTCCGCGGCGCCTTGCCGCCACCGGTCGAATTCCACGCCGTCTCCTTGGTGTGATCCATGACCATGACGGGACCCCCGCTGCCTCCGCTCCGACTGGCACGGAGCAGTTCAGCGCTCTCGCTTTTATAGAGCCCGCAGCGCTCCCATTGGTTGGCCGCCGGGTGGCGCGACGGCAGGCTGTGCTCTGATTGGCTCTTGAGGCGCTCTTGCTGGGCGGCCTGCCCTTTATATTCTCGCCTCTCAGTCCTGGCCACGACAGCTGGCACCTGCGTGTTGGGGGTTGTTCCGGGTAAGCCAGAGCACTGGGCGTCATCACTCGCTTGCAGGCTCCGTCATTTAGTCTCAGAGCTCCCCTTTCTCTCCCTCCTCTCCACGGCTGGAGCCCGTGAAGAACCCTCCAGAAGCTAGCACAACACATTCTACCTTTGCGCACTGACAATGTTGAATTTTCCCCAGCAATGAGATCCTGAAAAACAGCCACAGTTAAAAGAAACCCCCAAACCCTTAAGACCTGCAAAGAACCCCCTTCCCATATGGTCCAAAGGAGGCTCATTATGCTGAAGGAGTTAAAAACATGCCTTTCTGGGTTCCACGGTTTAACTCTGTTGGTTAGGACCTGCTGCTGGTAACACCAAGTTCTGTGGGTTATGATCCCCATACTGGCCAGTTGCCAAATAAGTAAATAGAAAATATGCCTTCCTGTCATATTGACTATTTTGAGGTAGAGACACTTGAGCGTACACACGTCAGCACACGCACACCCAAAACAGCAGGTGCATAAACATCGCTTTGACTTTTGTGCTGTTTCTTAAAAGCAGAAGATGAAAGATGCTCTCCCTGTATTGGAAGGAAAGTTACATCGTTCCCAGCAAGGACAGGAAGTTGCAGCCCAGGGAAATCTGTGCAAATCTCGTTAAACTAACCCTTAGTGACTAGGAAGACCTAGTCACTTTTACACAATTGCTCTTCTTTGTTCAACCTAGTTTATGAGTACTTAGATCTAGTCACTTCTCACCCAGTTAACCACCCTAGCCCAAGCCTCTTTGCCTTATCAAATTCCACAACTTACTATTGTTTGTCCACCTGCTCCTTTGGGCCTTCATTTCCTTATAAAGGCTCCTGTGCCACGTAAAATTCGTGAGTAACCGGCCTTCTTTCCGGGCAGGGAGTGCTTGTCAAATTGGTATTGGCATTCTGATTGGCTGACATCCCACAGGCGTTTTATCCAATTAGAGAGCCGAACTGGCATCAGCTAATTTAAATGTGTGATTTCATCCAATCAGATGCTAGCTTTATCTAAGTCCTCATTTGAATATGAGCCATATAAATAGGGCCATTTGTGCTAATAGCTTTTTCTAGTTAATTGCTATCTCCACCTGCAATATGTTTCTGCACCCGGGAAATGTGACTGTGAGTGTGGGCTGCTGTGCTTTCCCGGTGGTCCCCTTCAGCAAGGCACACAAGTCCTTTCACACTTGGAATCTCTCTGACTTCTGCTGCTGCGTCTTTCTTACTCCATCTGGAGAAAGTCCTTTGCTTTTCAGGTTCCTGTAATTAGATTGGGAAATCCAGGCTACTTGTTGCATGTTAAGGTCTGTAACCTTGATGACATCTGCAAAGTCCCATTTGCTGTGTGACGTATTTACAAGTCCCAGAGACTAGAACATAGACATGTGGCAGGGGTTGGTGATGTATTTAGCTGTCATTACTGGAATTACTGGGGATAGATAATAAAAACAAAGCTCGTACCTTCACAGGCGGGTTTATACGTGTTGATAGGATTTACGTCCTCGCCATGAGCACACACACACGGCTCAACAAAAAGGGATGTAACTTCACTGGAAGCGTTTTCAAGAACAATGTCACAATGAAACGGGGTGTGAGGAAGAACTCAATGCAGAAGTCCACGGTGCTATTTTGTCTGAGTTTCTCAAGGGCAGGGATGTTTCCTGTCCCCTCAGAGTGTGGTTGAATGAATGACTATGGAGCTATCGGAGACATAACAGATATTAGGGTTCTGTGTGGATACAGCACGCCTTCTACAGCAGAACATGTCTGCTCTCAGTGAAAAGAAATGAAGACAATAATGAAATCACAGCCTCCTAGAGTGTATGTGAAACAGTCGAGGGAACTTCAAAAAGTTCATGGAAAGATTTACATTATCTTTCAATACACATCTTTGAAGTACTCTCACATGCATAGCCATGACTTAAACTATGACCATATGACAGGGTCATGCCAAATAAGAAGGTGACCTCAAAGTCTTTGCAAACTGACTAAAAAGAACAAAACTAAAGTGCTAAATGAGTTATTTTTCCTAAAAATATATGGAAAATTTCAAACATATAGAAAGATAGACAAAATGATGAAACAAACCAGCAAGTGTCAGCCTGAGACCAATTTTGACTCGTTTATTTATTTATTTGGGGCACTGGCCAGTGAGGAGATCTGAACCCATGACCTTGGTGTTGTTAGCTCCACACTCTGACCAACTGAGCTAACTGGCCAGTCCTTCACTCATTGCTACCTCTACCCTCCTCTCAATTATTTTGGAAAAAAATTCAAAAATTGGGTTATTTCAGATGTAAATATTTCTCTGAGTTCTCAGGCCATCCAAGTCCACTGAAAGAATGTAGTTCAATATTTCAGAGGTATAATTAATGGCATTCATCAACAAATGACAGATCCCGTCTTCTAGGTGTGCATCAGAAACAGTCTTTCTCCAAGAGTATACCACACAGAGTTTATGGTCATGTGGGTTTTCAAAATGGCAATAGCAGAGCAATTTTATGAGACCATTATCAGGAGCAAAGTGTTTTCTCAGAGCCATGGTATATGAGTTTGCTGGGGCTGTCGTAAGAAAGTACCGCGGATTGCGGGGTTAAACAACAGAAATTATTTCCTCACAGTTCTGAAGATTGGAGGTCCAAGATCCAGCTGTGGGCAGCTCTGGTACCGTCTGGGGCCTCTGTCCTCGGCTTGCAGAAGCATCTTCTCCCGTGTTTCTCACACTGTCTTCCCTCTGTGCAGGTCTCTGTCCAAATTCCCCTTTTTAGAAGGACACCATGTGTATTGGATTAGGGCCCATTCTAATGACCTCATTTTAACTTGATGACCTCTGTAAAGATCCTATCTCCATATAAAGTAACATTCTGAGGTGCTGGGTGTTAGGACTTCAACATATAAATTTTGGGGGGACACTTTTCAGCCCATAACACGTGGTCACTATCAATAACATCTCATAGAACCACCACAAACAAAGCAAAATGGACCCTAAAATCAGAGCTTTCAAACAAAACCCCTCGTGGCCAGTTGCCTCAGATATGCCCAGAGATTCCTCCCTCCTGCTGTTCCTGCCAGAGGCTGCGCCCACCCCTTGCCTTACTGACTTTCTTGAACAAATGGATTCTGGCAGAAGTGATGACATTTCTGAGATTAGGTTATGTGGCTTCCCATCGTGGGCTTTCTCTCGCTCTCTCTGGGGAAGCTGGTGTCATGCTGTGGGCAGCTCAGAAGAGAAGTCCACATGAGTGAGTCCAGAAGCCAAAAGTCCCACGCAAGTGCTTGGGAGCAAATCTTGCCCAAGCCAGGTTGGAGATGACTCCAACCCTGGAGGCACCCTGATCACAGCCTCCTGAGAGGCCACAGGACCCAGACACACTGCATTAAGATTCCTGCCTGTCAGACAGACACCGTGAGATAATAATACATGTTGGTTGTTTGTGTTCAGCTGTTAAGATTGGGGGTAACTTCTTATGCAAATATTTCCTCCGTTCTAGACCAAGATTAGCCATATGATGGATCTCTGTTTGACTAGAACCTTGGGTCATATTGTGTGATACGAAAATTCACCTTAAGTAGCTGCCTTTATGCTGCTGTAACAGAATACAACAGACTGGGTGATTTATAAGCAACAGAAATTTGTTTCTCACACAGTTCTGAGGCTGGGAAGTTTAAGGTCAAAGTGCTGGCAGGTTCAGTGTTTGGTGAAGGCCTTGTCATACATGGTGCTAAGTGTCCCTACATGGCAGAAGAGCAGAAGAGAATGAACCCACTCCTTGTAGCTCTTTTATGAGGTCCCTTGGTCCCTTGTCTTGTCCATGAGGGCTCTGCCCTATGACTTACCACCTAAAGTCCCCACCTCTTAATACAATCAACATATGAATTTGGGGCGACATATTCAGACCATACCACTAGACTTTGCTCTCTAAATCAAGTGGTTAAGCAGTGAAACCCAAATTTTCAAGCAGTTTGTTTGTTTTATTTATTTATGTTTTTGGTGGCTGGCTGGCACAGGGATCGAACCCAGGACCTTGGTGTTAGTAGAATGCTCTAACCACCTGAGCTAACTAGCCAGCCCCAAGGAATTTTATACCCAGTGATTAGAAGAAAGTACATTGTATAATAGTTGGGATTTCAAAATAATGTCAGTTTTATTATCGACTCCTAAACAGCTCTAGTTTATCAGATCAGGGCCGTGGGTTCCTAAGTCAGGCAGCTTTTGGTGGTAGCTGCTGAGAAACAAACAGTTCCACAGACACAAACAGGCACTTCCTGCCCATGGCCTGTGGGGGCTGCAGGGCTCTGGGCTCCGCTCGGCTGGATGTGTTTCCTGTGCCTTCTCATTCAGGGGCCCCAGATCTTGCAGTCGGCAAGTGGCACTCATCCCACAAGGATGAGGCAGGCAGTATTTGCTGGATGATATTAAATCTCAGAGCGTCCAACTCTTTGCCACAGGAATGCACTACCGTTTTCTCCATTCCACACTGAATATACATTACTTTTATTTTTATTTTATTGTGTGGAGGGTGGCTGGCCAGTACAGGGATTGAACCCTGGATGTGGGTGTTATCAGCACCATGCTCTAACCAGATGAGCTACGTGTCCAGCCCCAATGTGCATTATTTTTGAAGGGTGGCCAAACACACCATCCTGAAATATGCCACGTCGGACTTCTGATCAAGATGGCAGAATAGATGGTCCCCAGTTTCACTCTCTCCCACAATCAACCAATTTACAACTATTAAAAATCAATCACAGCCAAGCTGGGTCTGCTAGAGCTCAGGGGAATAGGAGGAGAGACGTACAGAGCGCATGAAGGCAGGAGAAGCCACGATGAGAGAAAGAAAGGATCACTCCGACTGTTTCAAGCCCCAACCACTTCAGGTCTAAAGTTGGTGAGCACACAGAGCAAGGGCTGGCAAAAGCCACAGCTGTGCCCTTCCCATGAAGTTGCCTGGAGGCAGCAGGGGAGAGGAGGGCATTGAAGGCCCCCAGGCCAGCAGGACCACTAACAGGGTTCCCGTGGACTCACATAGGAGTGAAGAGCCACAACAACTGAAAAAAAGAGCCACTCAGAGGCCAGTGAGTCCTTGCAAGGGACCAGTACATGGCCCGTTCCATGGGAAGAGTTTGGAGTTCAGGTGGTGGGGGAGACAGGCCCACCAGGGGAACAGAGGCACAGCATGGACAGCTTACCTGCCCCCCAATCAGCACAGGACCACTCAGTGGTGACTGGTTAGGAATGTAGAACTGCAGGGGGTGCAGTGTGATGAGAAGACTCAGGCCCAGACCAGAGTTTCCACAACCCAGGTGTATCAGACCTCATAAAACCCATTAGTACATACGAGGTCAACAATTAAAACCTGAGCTGCACAAAAAGCCTTCCCCAGACAATCGGCAGCAAAGCAGCAATTTAGCTCAAGCACAGGGCTCAAATGCTGGTTCCCACAGGAAGTTCCCTCATTTTAGAAGTAAGCAAAGGACAACAAATTAGTTCCAATGCAGAATATAACTGACAGGAGCAGCAAATAATGCAATGCAGAACTGAAAGAAAAAACAAAAAAACTCACAGATCAGAGACAAAGTTCTGATGTTAATCAGTAAAGGTCTAGCACCACCACAGAACAACTATTAAACCTAGAAGGACTGGAAGCCCCTTTAGCTCCCAAGCTGGAGTCGGGGGAGGGCCAAGGGCCTCTGTATCCAGCCCAGCATTGACCACCAAGCTGCTGCCAGAAGTGCCCCAGGCTCCCAGAGTTTGGGGGAGCCACACACCCCCAAAGTCCACATCCGGCCCCGCTACAACTGAGCCACTGCTAGAAGCCCCCTGGGCTCCCCTGCAGAATGTGGGGGTGCCACGGACCTCGATCACAACCCTCTGCCTCCTTCCTCTCTTCTAATCAGTCCAAAATGGCCAATACTTGATTAATAACTGACAGCTTCTCTCATCTTTGCCCCCACATCCAACTTAGGACCAACCAAAGAAAGCCAAGTATGTGCCCCTAACCAGTCACATAAGATGCCTCACTTGTGCTTAGCTTGTGTCCGAGTCTGTTTTGTGCTGCTAGAACAGAATACCACAGACTGCGTAGTTTATAATGAACAGAAATTTATTTTTTTTAAAAAATCCACGTTGGCAGAAGGGTTATTTTGAGCTGAAGGCAATTGAGAAGAAGATGCAAGAAAAGCTCTCTGTCCTCCCCCTACTTGCCGAAATGCAGGGCATAAATTTACAAAGGTGTCCCCCTCTCTTCTCTACCAGGCAGGACAAAAGTCATTCATCTGAGATGACTTTAGACCCTTATCAGCCAGAAGACAGCACCACAGGGATCCACAGAACAAACTCACTAACTGACCTGCTTCTACCACTAGTTCCCCACGTATTCGCTTTTCTACAATTTGCTGCCCCAGAAGCTCAAAGTCCTTTTCCTTTGTCTCATCGCTTCTGTAAAGATGGATTGTCCTGCGTTGCAGATGCTGTATAAGCCAGAGATCTAACCACCTCTTCGAGAATTGCTCAGCTCCGGGCATCTCCCCTGTGTACATAAAATATGCATGTGATGAGACTTCGGTTTTCCTCTTGTTAATCTGCCTTTTGTTACAAGGGTCCCCAGCTAAGAACCTGGAAAAGGTAGAGGGAACATTACTTTTCTTCTGCTACACTCTCCTCCCAAGAAGGACAGCCAAAAGTCTCATGTCACAACAGCACCAGGCTTCAAGTCCAGGATCTGACCTTGACACTAAGATGACAAATTCCTTGTCCTCCTCTGCTCCCCAAGGAATGATGGAGAAGCAGAGTGGGACAATTTGGGAGCAACTACAGTTTGTGACAGACAGGAACGCAGAAAGCTGGCAGTCACTGGCCCACAGGGAATCTGGAAGTTTTCTGCAGGAATGTTGCTGGGTCCCCCACTGGGTCCCCCTTCTTGGTTAGGCAAAGGCTCTGCCCCTGGAACATTCCCTGAGCGTGGTTCTCCATGACTCCTGGTGTGCCTTGGAAAGGTCTTTATCCAACACCCTCGGTCTCAGCTAAGGCGGGCTTTGGAGGATACGCTCTCCCCACGGGCCCAGCGGCTTTCTCCACCTGCTTCATGCTCATGGAAACTTGGTGGCTTCAAGGTCTTTTTCTATCTGTGGATCAATCAGAGTCTCTTTTAGTCCAGGCTAGGAGGGTGCTTCTGTTCATGCAAAAATTTAGGAAGAATTGCATCCAATGCCAGCCAGCTCCAATGTGGCAACTCCCAATGCTTGTTGACAGCTGGGCCTCTCTCCTGCTCTCTGGATTTAATTCCGTGAACTTAGAGCCTTCAGGTCTTCTTTAGCCAAGAGATTTTTTTATCTGGACATTTCATTCCTGTGAAAACATTTATTGGGAGCCACATGATTCAAAGCAAACATTTGAACAGCGATGAAATAGCTGGACTGGAGACTTGGTTTTTGGGTTTGAGACTTTTCTCAATAGTCACATCTTTGATTTGCAGATTGCTATAGCATCTTAATTTGTCCTGCAATACCTGTGTGATGGTTGATTTTATGTGTCAAATTGACCAGGCCATGGTGCCCAGCTATTTGGTCAAAAACCAGTCTAGATATCTCTGTGAAGGAGTGGACCAAAATTAAGGCTGCTGAGGTGAAATGTGAGGATCGACCTGGGAAATGTGAGCGAAATGTGAGGGTTGACCTGGGAAATCAAACCAACAAAGTTGGGAAGTGTTCTGAAGTCTATTACAACCTGAAAGATTTTATGAGAAAGTTTGGAAAAGGGAGGGGGACTCCCCACACCAGAGTTGTCCCATTTCGTTGCTGGGCAAAATACAGAAGGTGTAACCCACAGATTACAGCACAGGAGCAAAAAATGTCTATGTGCAGGACGAAGCATCTTTGTACAGGATGATGCTTTGGCTATTCTTAAAAATAACTTGGTGTCTTACTTAGAGTTAGGAGGCTGTATATTAATTGGTACATCAATAATTTAAAGAACTTACATGAATTCTTTGATTAAGAACAGGATGTCTCACCCAAGCCATGAGGCCCCCTTCAAGGCAATTGATATTTTTGAGATCTGCTTGTGTAGCTGAGTCAGCTACAGGTCACCAAAGGTATATTTTTAGATGTGATTCACATTTACAATCAATAGACTTTGAGTCGAGCAGATTGCTCTCTGTAATGTGGGTGAGCTTCATCCAAACAGCTGAAGGCCTTGAGAGCCAAGACAGAGGATTCAATGTAGAAGAAACAATTCTGCCTCCAGACAGTAAAGGTGAATTTTGGGTGTCAACTTGACTGGGTTACAGGGTGATCAGATATGTGGTTAAACATTGTTCTGGGTGTGTCTGCGAGGGCATTTCTGGATGAGACTAACAATTGCATTGGTGGACTGAGAAAAGAAAATTGCCCTCCCTAACGTAGGTGAGCCTCGTCCAATCAGTTGAAGGTCTTAAGAGAAAATACTGGGGTCTCTGGAAAAAGAAGCCAGCAGATGGCCAGCCAGATAGCCAGACTTGAACTGCAGCATCAACCCTCACCTGAATTTCCGGCCTTCTGGCCAGAGATTTTGGATTTACCAGCCCCATGATTGTGTGAGCCAATTTCTTAGAATAAATCTCTCTCTGTCTATCCTACTAGTTTTATTTGTCTGTAGAGCCCTGACTGAGAGGACCTGGAATCTGCCTTTTCTCTTTTCTCCTTCCACACTAGTTGTTACAAGCCAAATTCTTTTCTGTGCTTATCATGTTTTTGTAATACCATAGCACAAGCTACTAATAACATCCATTTATGCTGCGCTACTAACACTCTACAACCAAACTCCTCTGCTCAAAACCACAGTGCACTGGTGGCATTTTTGCCTTTTGGATATTGCATGTGATGGTCTCACTGCACAACATGAATGTCTGGGTTTCCAGCCTGTCTTGAGTTTCCTGCCATAAGTTGTAGGAACCTGCTTCCCTACTAGTCATTTCTGTGTGATAAGGCTGCATAAAAACAGCCCCAAACCCCAGTGACTTACAGCAGAACCCTGCGTGTTTCACAAAAACCACAAGCTATGGGACTGGAGAGTAGGGGGCTTACACCAACACACTTTTCTTCTCTCAAAGTTTTGGAGGCCAGAGGACTGAAATCAAAGTGTTGGCAGGGTGGGTCCTGGGTGAGAATGGCAGAAACGTTCAGCTCAAATGACTCCATCCAAACCCTATGCTCTAAAACACTTTGACCAAACTCTAGCATCCCTTTCCTAAGGCTGCATTCCTGAATGGCCTTGTCCCCTTCTGAGTTCCTGTCTGAAAAAGCTCAGGCTACTGTCTTCGTTCATCTGGGATGCTGTAACAAAACACCATGAACTGGGTGGCTTATAAACCACAGACATTTATTTATCACAGGTCTGGAGGCTGGGAGTCCATGATCAAGGCATGGCAGATTTGGTGTCTTGTGAGGATCCGTGTCCTGGCTCATAGGTGGCATCTTCTCACTGTGTCCTCACATGGTGGAAGGGGTGAGACAGCTTTCTGGGGTCCCTGTTATAAGGGCACTAATCCCATTCATGAGACTCCATCCTCATGACCTAATCACCTCCTGAAAGCCCCACTAATCCCATCACATTGGAAGTTAGGATTTCAACATAGGAATCTGGGGGGACACACACATTCAGAGCACAGCAGCTGCCAAAAGAATTTCTGGTTTATTCTAGCCAACACCTAAAGGTAGCCTCCTGACCTTCTTTCTCAGAGCATTCAGTTAAAAACAAAAAGCTTACTATTGTGTGTGCTTTTTCTGTTGCTTTGAGATGTCTATGTCTCCTACAACCTGGAGAGTCTTTCTCAAGAAACTGAGAGCCATTCCTTTGAAATCAGGACAGCTGGGGCTCAATGGAAAGGCAGATTCCTGTCTTTGATAGACACAGATGGCCTCATCATGTTTGCATTGACTAATCCTTTGTAATTTTTCACCTGAGCTTCCACTTGCCTCCAATCCCTCTCTTTAAAATGCCCGATCACTGCTATGCAGATCGGACTGGAGCTCAGCTCTTTCCCCTACTGCAGCAGCTACTTCATGAAAATCTGTTTTTACCACTTGGACTGATGTCCGGCTTTGTTTACCTTTGACACAGGGGACGTAGAGGAGAATCTTTCCTCACCTCTTCCAGCTTTGGGCAACTCCAGCAATACCGGGCTTGCGGTCGCACCACTCCGATCTCTGCCTCCCTCTTCGCGTGGCTTCTCCTCTGTGTGTATCAACACTCCCTCTGGCCCTGTAGGGTCCTCCAGATCCCCCTGCTCTTTTTCTCTGTCCTGACCGAGAAACACAGGGTGCCTTGATGCCTCTGTGACCGGTCAGCTGCATGTTTTCATAGCAGGGTTGAACCCAAGTGAGGGCCTTGAACATTCCCAGGCACTGATAAAGGTGTTTAGGTTGTTGCTGAAAACACTGAAGATCAAACATGTGGCTAAATACAGAGAAAGTAACCTTGCCCCTGAGAAAAATTCCTTCGACCTTCCTATAAACCTCATAACCCAAATCCTGTTGCAGACGTACCTGGATGGAGCCTCTCTTTTCCTGCCAGTCTCAATGAAGCCATAGCCCTGTGCAGCAGGTCACCTGATAAGTACTTTGGACTGATCACCCTGGCGTTCAGTGCTTCTTTCTTTGGGATCCCAATCGGCTCCATTCCAGGATAGCATGGGGCAGTCCCCTGTAGGAACTCCCTAGGTGCCAGTTTGGGGTGACTCCACTGTAGGTTCTGCTGGATGGAACAGCCTTTCACCTGGAAAGGGTCATATGATTGCACTTAGGGCTCACCCAAATAATCCAGGATAAGCTCCCCTGTCAAGATCTTTGACTTACATCTTTTTCCAGATAAGGTGATATCCATAGGTTCTGGGATGAGGAAGTGAATATATCATTGGGTGACTATTTTCTCAGCCAACCACACACAGGTCCATGGGGAACAGAACAGGAAATATTATTCTTGGGGAGTGAGAAATGGGGTGCACAGTTGGGGGATATTTGCTAAACTCCAAGTAGACCAGTCCTGAAACGTGATTTGGGAGGTGGAATGTGGAATGTGGGGCAAACCCATCTCCCACCATGATCAAAAATGAAGAGAAGGAAAGAGCAGACGGGTGACCTTTCTTAAATTTGTATTGCTAAATGCGGTGATCCAGATGGAAAACCCACACACATACACACATGCATATGCACATAGGCTATCTGGCTTTGCCAAAGAGAAAGGCCACATATGAGTTACGTGAAAAAAAGAAATATTCATATAATCAGTGGTGCCCAAGAATCACGGTTCTACCTCATGTTGATTCTTGTTGGGTAAAACCAAATGGAGGACAAAACAGCCAGGAATCTGTGGACAATAGTGCGTGATGCTGATCTCAAAATCAGGGGTACACAGATCAGTTGCCTATTTGTAGATATGCCAATTAACATCCAACATAGTCCAGTTGCCCTGTGTTTATGTGAAGAAATGCAGATAGCACAACCATTAGGACCCTGAGCCCCCCAAACAGAAGCAACCATGCCAAAGTCACAGTATTTTTTATAAAATAACTCTAACATGTTCTTTCCCTCGAACAGTTTGTTACAGCAAGTGTGCACGATTCACCAGAACCACTAGGTTGAACTGAGCATCTGCTTTTAGAAATGTTTTTTCTTTGTGTTTGCAATGTTGCTATGGACTGAGCCTGTATGCCCCCCTCCCCATTTATTTGTTGAATCCTAACCCCCAGCGTGATGGGATTAGGCAGTGGGGCCTTTGGGAGTTGATTAGATCATAGATGTGGCGCCCTTATAAAAGGATTAGTGCCCTTATAAAAGGGTCCCCAGAAAACTGCCTATCTCTCTCTCTGCCGTATGAGGTTGCCAGAAGAAGTCAGCAGTCTGCAACTGGAAGAGGGACCTCACCAGACCCTGACACTGCTGGCACCCTGATCTCGGACTTCCAGCTGCCAGAACTGTGAGAAGTAAATGTCTGTGGTTTGAGCCCCCCAGTCTATGGTATTTTTGTTATGGCAACCCAAACAGACTGAGACAAATGTTCTCACTTAAGGGTCAAAGGCATCAAAATTGTCATGGAAGGACTGTCAATGATCAGAATGACTTTTTTTCCTTCTTTTATTTTTATTTTTTAATTGACATAAAAATTCTATATATCTATGATGCACAACATGATGTTTTGAAATATGTGAAGATTGTGGAATGGCTAAATCGAGCTAACTAACATATTCATTACTTCACATATTTGCGTGATGAGAACATTTAAAATCCACTCTTAGCAATTTTCAATACATGACCACACATTGTTATTAACTATGGTTATGTTGTACAGTAGATGTCTAGAACTCATTCATCCTGCATAACTGAAACTCTGTATCCTTTGACCAGCATCTCCTTCCCCCCACCCCCAACCCCTGGTAATCACCATTCTACTCTCTGCTTTTATGAGTTCAAGTTGTTTAGATTCTGTATATAAGGGAGATCGTGCCATCTTTGTCCTTCTGTGACTGAATTATTTCACTTAACATAGTGTCCTTCAGGCCCATCTGTGTTGTCACAAATGACAAGATTTCATTCTTTTTTGTGGCTGAGTAGTATTCCATTCTGCAAATACACCATATTTTCTTTACCTGTTCAGTGGACGCTTAGGTTGGTTCCATATCTTGGCTATTGTGAACAGTGCTTCAATAAACATGGGCGTGCAGATATCTCTTCAACATACAGATTTCATTTCCTTTGGGCATATACCCAATAGTGGGATTGCTGGATCATGTGGTAGTTCTATTTTTAGTTTTTGAGAAACCTCTCTGCAGTTTCCCATAATGGCTGTACTAATTATCACAATGACTTCAAAGATCGATATATGTCCACAGGATAGACACGTACATGACCATTAAAAGGGAGCACAGTAAACACGAGAATCAGGAACAGCTGTTCATTCACTTATAAAAAATCACAGGCAAAACAGAAGTTGCACTTTCTCCCCCTACCCTCACCCTCTATGGACACTCAGCTCTTCAATTTAGTCTATAATACTAATTTTCCTTAAGAGCAACACAAACTCCATGAAACGTAGTTTAATCCACGTCTTGAGTCAAAACACGAACAAAAACCGAAATCCCATGATAGATCTGAAATAGTTTTTTTGCTATCAGAAAGCAAAGAGGCTTTCAACAATTTTAGGGGCTGTCCTAAAAGGACAAAAGAGACATTTAAAAACATCTCCCAAGGGCCACAGCGTGATCATTTGAGGATCAAACGCCACGAATAAAAACGGTTAATCAGAACATGCTTAGTCTATAAAAGAAGAGTTAACATACGGAATTCCGATCATAAGACAAGAAAAGGACGGAAATAAGATTGTGTTGAATTTTTATTGATTTGGTAAAAAGGAACGCGTTGATGCATAGGGGTGTTTTGGGTTTTTTAAAGCATATGCCTATTTATAAAGTTTAGATATGGACGTGTGTCTGTCTGTCTAAGCAGGAGAGAGTGAACAAAACCCTGAAAGCCCAACAGCGCCAGGGCAAGTGACCGTGGGAAGGCGCGTGGGGAAAGCCAGGCTGGGCCGGGTGCGCGCTGAGGCTGGCGGACCTGGGCTCTTTCCATCCGTGTGCGCCCGGGAACAAAGGCGGCCTGTAACGCGCCACCCCCTAGCGCGGGCTTTTGGAACCACCCGATTAGAGAACAAAGTCGACTTTCAGGAGGAGCGAACCGCAGCCCTTACATCTGGGGAATCCGCAATCCCGCGAGAAATCGGTGACGTGAAGCGTGTGAAGCCAGGAGAGCGCCCGAGATGCGGAGCCGCAGCAGGAGCGGCGGTCGGCACCAGGAGCCCGCAACCAACGTGGCCGAGCCTTTGAATCGACCCGCAGGGAAACGTCCTTCGGCGTTTCTCGCAATGAGTCCGGACTGCCTAGCGCTGGAATCCGGAGCCGGCAGCACCACCGGTCTCCCGACCCTCCGGGTGGCGCGCGCCAAAGCCCGTGCGCTGCGCTCCTGCGCTCCTGCAGCCTTGGATCCCCGCACCCCTGCGGCCGGGCACCCTGGCACACCGCCGCCCGTGCGCTGGGGCGCCCCATCGCGCAGGTCCCCAAGACCGAGCCCGACCACGACGGCTCGGCAGGATGCGCGAGGCCGGTGCGGAGGCTGCGGCCCCAGGCAGTGGGCCGGAAATGGCGTCACGGGCTCCGAGTGACACGAAACTTCAATCTCTTTTTACCTTTCAGCCAAACAGCGTGCGCTTTCTCCCCGATAGCCTCTGGGGACCGTGAGGAGGCCGCGCCTTCAAAGTCCCTTTGCAGTGGATTTGTTGCATCTCAGAGCCAGTGGGGGATGGGGTGGGGGGGTCGCACCCTCATACTTGGGTTCCTAATTTTCTTTTCTTGGAAACTTTCTCTCAGCCCAAACCGGAGTGTGCTCGTCTGACTCTGGTGGGAAAGGATCCGGTGCGGCGGGGTCGCCCGGCGGTGGGACAGGGCCACCCTCCTCTCTTTGGCTGTTTTGCCACTGGAGCTCAACTTAATTCCTTCTCTCCCTCCACTGTCTAGAGGGAGAAGAGTCCTTTGCTTAAAAAAAAAAAAAAAATCATCGAATCTCCGTTGAGCATCTTAACTGCCAGGCAGAGCTCTTCGCACGCACGTCAGACAAGAACGCGCCTCCTGGAGCCTACATTCCAGTGGGGCGGGCGGTGACCGTGCACGTGAGCTGGGGGCGCCGCGTCGCAGAGGTTTGCACGCTAAGCAGAAACAGGGCCCTATAAGCCCGTGGTGGCGCCCCACGGTGGAGATCAGAGCGGAAACTGGCAGGAAGAGCCGCAAGGCCCTCGCGGTGGGCGCCCGCACAGGACAGAAGGAGCTGGCGGTGGGAGGAGACCTGGTCCGAGGAAACGGGAAGGGAGGAACTCACAGCCCAGCAGAAAGACTGGGGCTTGCTTCGCTCTCTGAGGAATGTGCACCCTTTTCCTCAATGGCTGTACTAATTCACCTTCCCACGAACAGTGTGCAAGGGTTGCCTCTTCTCCACACCCTCGCCAGCACTTATCTCTTGTCTTTTGACCACAGTCACCCTAAGGAGAGCGGAGATATTTCACTATGGTTCTGATTTGCATTTCCTTGATGATTGGTGATGTTGAACGTTTTGTCATATACCTGCTGTCTTTGGAGAAACGTCTGTTCAGGTCCTCTGCCCACCCCACCCCCCGGCCTCCGTTTTTTTTTGTTTGTTTGTTTGTTTTTGGCAGCTGGCTGGTATGGGAATCCGAGCACTTGACCTTGGTGTTATAACTGCCCATTTTTTAATTGGGTTCTTTTATTAATTTATTTATTTTGCTATTGAGTTATAAGAGTTCCCTATATTTTTTGGATATTAACTCCTTATCAGATGTATAGTTTGCAAATATTCCTCCCATCCCATAGGTTGCTTTTAACTTTGTTGATCCAGCAATCCCGTCTCTGGGTATATACCCAAAGGAGATAAAATCACTATCTCGAAGAGATATCTGTGCTTCCATGTTCATTGCAGCCTTATTCACAATAGCAATATATGGAATCAACCTAAGTGTCTGTCGATGGATGAACAGATAAAGGAAATGTGGTTTATTATTATTATTATTATTATTATTATTATTATACATTGTAACATAAAAATGAATATTATTCAGCCATTAAAAAAAAAGAAATCCTGCCATTTCGGGCAATATAAATGAATCTAAAGGACATTATACTAAGTAAAATAAGCCAGACAAAGAAAGACAAATACTGCATGATCTTATTTATTTATTTATTTATTTATTTATTTATTTATTTATTTTGCAGCTGGCGAGGACATGATCTCATTTATATGCGAGATCTAAAAAAGTCAAATTCAGTGAGTAGACGGGTGGTTGCCAGGGGCTGCGGGTGGGGGGTGGGAGTGGGGCGATGTTGGTCAAAGGGCACAGACTCTCAGTTAACGACGGACCAGTTCTGCAGATGTACAGCATGGTGACTATAGTCATCAATAATATATTGTGTACTTAAAATTTGCTGAGCGGGTAGGTGTTAAGTGTTCTCACCACTCACGTAGCTATGTGCATTGATGGGTGTATTAACTTGATTGGGGTATCATTTCATAATTATATGAAAACATCACATTGTACACCTTAAATATATACAAATTTTAATTGTCAATTATACCTGAGTAAAGGTGGGAAAAAGTAAAAATACATCAAAAAAGCAGTCTTAACAATAAAAAGAAAAGACTGGGGCTTTTCCTTGCAGAGCCATGCTCAGCCCCTGGAGGGTTTCTGCGAAGTGACCTGAGGTGGCTCGCCGTCAAGGGCTTTGAAACTGTATAAGTAAATCTCCTCAGGCCAGAAACGTGACAGTTTTAAAAATATGTGGGGGGCGAGTCTGTCATCCACAAGCGCCCCACGGCATTCATCCTCCTCAGATGCGAGGTGTCGATACTCTGGATGGGCGCTGTCGCGGACATGCAGTTCCAAGAGCGCAGGTGTCCTCGGGACTCAAGCCAGGCAACGTTGCTCCTGCCCTCGGAGAAGTGACCTCGCTGTTGGGGAGACAGGAGTCACCCACATATCCACAATTCGACGGAAGGTAACATGCCCAGGCTCACTTGCCTTGGGGTATCCCCCCCCTGCTGGTGCTGGGGACCCATGGGAACTCACTTTGAGGCTACAGGTCCTGCAGCAGAAAGGCTCATAGACCATGTTAAAAAGTTCAAATCATGCAGTTTATTAAATCAATCAGAAACACACGTCGAAAAGCAAGGGGAAAGGGATGAGGTAAGTTGACTCATTTAGGGAAGGCATCGGTGGGGAGGAAAAGCCGCCCACCTGACCTTGGGCGCCGGTGGTCATAGGTGCTGATGCTCTGCCATCAGCCTTTTCCACGGATAGTGTGGTTAGGAGGGCCAGGGCTCAGGTGTGAGCAGACGCAGCCTGGAGGCAGGTGCGGCCACACGAGGACAGGTGGGCCTGCATGGGTGTCCCCAGCAGGTAGTGGAATTTAGTGGATGTTGATAAATATGGGTATTGAGTGCCTCAGATGTGTCATGCCTGTTGAGTATACCGGGAATATTCAGTGCCTCTGGTATACTTAGTGTTATGCTGATATTTAGTGCCTCTCGTATACTTAGTGATCATAAATATTTAGTGCCTCTCGTATACTTTGTGACCCTGAATATTTAGTTCCTCTGGTTTATTTAGTACTCATGTATGCCTAGCTCATCTTGTTTATTTAGTTATCGTGAATAATTAGTGCTTTGGCATATTTTGTGATCGTAAATATTAAGTGCCTCTCTCTCACATATTTAGTAACCCTGCATGTTAAGTGCCTCCTGTGTACTCTAACAATCATCAGAATTAGTGCCCAGATGCCTTCTGTTTATTCACTGCCTGGCTGAATACTCCCAGGCTCTCTTCCCTTTAGGGCCCAGGACCTACTCACAACTCGTTTTTGGTGGCTGGCTGGTATGGGGATTTGAACCCTTGACCCTTTGGACCCTGGAGCTGTAACACTGTGCTTGAGCCAACAGGCCAGCCACTACTTTTCTGTGCTTACCTCATCTTAGGAGACTCATCCATCCTACTGATGTGGGGCCTTCATGGCGTGAGGAAGTGAGAGGGCTCAGCCTGTTCTAAAACCAAGGGTTTTTTTTTACTGTGGGGTGCTGAGTTTCCTTACATGTTCTAGTTTCTTGACTTTCATCAGATATTTGGTTTGCAAATATCTCCTTCCAGTCTGCAGCAAGTCTTTTCATTCTCTTCACCTAGGCTTTTCAGAATGAAAGTTTTTAATGTTGATGAGGTCCAAATTATCAGTGTTTCCTTTCATGGATCATGCTTTTGGTGTCAAGTCTAAGAACTCTTTGCCTAGCTCTAGACTCTGATTTTTTCTGTATTTTTTCCTACAGGTTTTGTAGTTTTACATTTTCCATTTAAGTCTGAGGTCCATTGTGAGTTAATTTTTGATCAGGCGTGAGGTTTAGGTTGAGGTTCATTTTTTCCCCTTTGTGAATGTCCACATACTCCAGCACCATTTATTGAAAAGGCTGTGCATCCTCCACTGAATTATTTTGTATCTTTATAAAAAAGGATCAGTTGTGTACATTGAGTGGAACTCTTTCTGGGTTATTCATTCTGCTCCATTGATCTATGTGTCTGTCCCTCTATTGATACCATACTGTCTTGATTTTTGTAGCCATAACATCAGGTAGAGTGATTCTTCCCACCTTATTCTTCTTAATAACGATTGTTTTAGCTATTGTAGGGCCTGCGTCTTTCCATAGAAATTTCAGAAGAAGTTTGTTTATACCTACAAAAAGACCTTGCTGGGTTTGTGATAGTGATGCTGGAGAAAGGGTCTGGGGAGGCCCAATAGCTGGCCTTAATCTACCCCATCCTCTTACCAGGTTCTTGACTCTGCCAAAGGAAAGAATTCAAGAGTATAGACATGGTAGAAAGTGAGAACAGGTTTAATATAATACATAAGACATGCAGATTTCACAGAGAAAGTGTGGCCTACCTCCCGAGACTGAGCAGGGCCCACACTAAGTTTAATACAAAAGTAAGAAATACACATGCACAAAGCGCAGGCTGGCTCTAGAATGAACAACAGCCTGCTAAAGGCATGAGTGATATAAAAAGAAAGAAATACACACTCGACAGGCAGAATGTGGGCTGGCCCCAGAGAGAGTGAGCAGCAGCCTTGCCTCCTGCTGGAATCCCACTTTTATGGTTTCACTATCTAATTCATATTCAAGCTATCTAATGAATATTCAACTAAGGGGGTGTTTCCCAGTTATGTAACCTAGTCCAGCACAGGCAGAGTGGTCTTCTTTCAGAGCATGTTCATTGGTCAAATTCTATCACATGCACTGAACATATTCAAGAATAGTCTGTGCTCTTTAGCACCTCTAGTGGAAGGTCATTCAAAGGATAAACTTCCTTACACTGAGCATGCTCGGTCACTGGGGTTGTATAAGCCTGTATAAATTCCTCTTACCCAGCCTGCTCAGCTACTTGATTTGCATAAGTCCACCCCTTGTGGTCTCAATCTCCCCTTGTTGGTGATGGAAATGGGTCCAACAAGCAACAGTAACTCTCCTCCAGGGGAGGGCCTAGAAGAGGAGCCTGAGACCTTGGGAAGTGGATTGAAACCCAGAGGTGTGTCTTGTAACCCAAACCCAAGGAATCTGAGCACCTCCTACCTCAATAGGAATTATGTTAAATCTATAGATCAGTTCGTGTAGAATTGGTATCTGCTATGTGCTGTTGTCTAATCCGTAAACCTAGTATATTTCTCCATTTAATTAGATCTTCTTTGGCTTCTTTCATCCATGTTTTGTAATTTTCAGCATACATGTCCTGTACATGTTTTGTTAGATCTATGCTAAGTGTTTCACTTTCTTTGGAATGATTTTAAGTAGTATTGTGTTTTTCATTTGAGTTTTCTCATGTTCATTGATTACGTGCAGGAATGCAAATGACTTTGGGTTGATCTTGTATTCTACAACCTTGCTGACTTCACTTATTAGTTCTAGGAGTTGTTTTGTAGATTCTTTGGGATTTTCAATGTACACAATCATGTCATCTGAAAATAGAAGGTTTTATTTTTTCCATTCCAATCTGTATGCTTTTTTTTTCTTTTTCTTTTCTGTTCCTTATTGCTCACTGGCTGGAGCTTTTAAAACTATGTTGAGTGAGTGGTGAGACAGGCATTCTTTCCTCAGTCCCAATAGAGGAAAAGCAGTCTTTCACCATTAATTATGTTGTTAGTTGTAGATTTCTTGTAGATGCTCTTTATCAAGTTGAGGGAGTTCTCTATTCTAACTTTCTGAGAGGTTTTTTTGTTATTTGGATTTTTATTTTTGTTTTTTGCTGGCTGGTATGGGGATTGAACCCGAGACCCTGATGTTATTTTTACCACATTCTAACCAACTGAGCTAACTAGCCAGCCTGTTATTATTTTTAATTTAAAAAAATTTTTTTAATCATGAAGGGCTGTTGAATTTTATCAGATGCTTTTTGTCAAATGCATAAGTTAATTATATGATTTTTCTCTTTAGCCTATTGATAGAGTGAATTCCATTGATTGGTTTTAGGTAGATTTTATCATCAAGCAGGGGAATTAAGTATTTACGAATATCATTTATGTTGTAAGTGTGGGTAGTGGAAAGTAGGGGAACGATTAAATTTTAGAAGATTAGCAGGGAGTCTACTGAAGTAGTCAAGGTAAGAAAATGGGAGTGTATTAGTTTCCTGTGGCTGCTGGAACAAATTACCACAAACTGGGTGGCCTAAAACAAAAGTAATTTATTCTCTCACAGTTCTGGAGGTCAGAAGTCTAAAATCAATGGGGGCTGTGCTCTCTCTGAAGGTTCTAGGGGAGGATCTTTCCTTGCCTCTTCTGGGTCCTAGTGGCCCCAGACATTCCTGGGCTTGTGGCTGCATCACTCCAATCTCAGTGTCTGTGATCACGGGCCATCTCTCCTCTGCTTGTGTCTATTATAAAGACACTTGTCATTGGATTTAGGGCCCACCTTGGTAATCCAGGACAGTTTCCTCATCTCAAGCACCTTAACTGAATTACATTTACAAAGACCCTTTTTCCAAATAACGTCACATTCACAAGTTCCAGGGATTAAAACATGGACATATTTTTTTGAGGCCGTCCTTCAGCCCACTATGGGTGGTATCCAAGACTAGGGTGGTAGCAGCTGAGATGGAGAGAAGTACACGCATCCCCGATGTTTCAAAGTTAACATTTGGGATGGTCTCCATGTTGGTAAGGAAGGAAAAAAGTGAATAGATGGCATGGCTGTGATCTGAATGTTTATGTTCCTGCTTTAGTTCATATGCTGAAATGGTATTAAGAGGTGGGGCCTTTGGGAGTTAAGTCATGAGGGTGGAGCCTCATGAGTGGAATTGGTGCCCTTATCAAAGGGACTCCAGAGAGCTCCCTCACACCAAATCTGCTATGCCTTGATCTTGAACTTTCTGCCTCCAGAATTGTGCACAATAAATTCTGTTTATAAATCACCCAGTCTATGATAGTTTGTGGTAACAGCCCAAATGGAGTAAGACAGGCAGCTTTTATTGGTCTGTGTTGCTTAATTGAGTAACTGGAGGACGGCAGAACCATTTGCTGGCTGGAGAAGACTGGGGGAGGTATGGATGTGGGGGTGCGGGTGAAGAATGAAAACCCTCACGTGATTCTGATGCAGAGTGAAGTCAGGCCACCCTAGCTGGTAGAAATATCAAGCAGGTGCATGTGAGCATGGGGAGCTGGGAAGACGCCTGCTGTCGACAGTGTTTGGGACTCACTGAAGCCATGGTGTGGTTGGGATCAAGAGAGAAGAGGAAAGCTCAGGGGGGAGCCACCAGATCCTGTGCTGGGTGACAGCCATGGTAGGGATTCCTCCCACCCAGCAAGCATGGCCTTGCGGCTCCTCTCATCAGGAAGTGGAGGCTGTCCCTCCATGCACTGAGCTCAGCGGTGGGGACAGTGTCTCACTTCCAGGTGGGGCCTCAAGGGTCCATGGGCTCACCACTGAGCCCCTAGCTGGCCACCAGTGGGCGGCAAACTCCATGAGCCTGCTTTAGCTTGTTCACCAACCGCCTGCTGTCTAGCAACCAGCTGCTGCCCCATGGGCACACGGCATGACATTTGGGCTGATGTGTTATTTCCCAGGAGAGAACTGGAAGGGACTAGCCAGCAGGTGACAAGTAGAGGCCCAAGGGTGAGCTGAGGCGAGAGTCCACCAGGCGCTGGGGATGGCCTGGAGGCAGTCCAGGAGGGTTGGCTGCCAGCTGCAATGTCATGAGGCTGTGCAGCACTGCAGACCTGGTGTCCCCAGCCACTTGCACAGAAGCAGCAGGAGCCAGGTGGTGGGATGGAGCTGACCTGGAGGGAAAGGATGTGGTGGAGGCCTGAATGGATGCGGCTTTCGGGCATTTGCTGAGCCAGCCAGCATCCCACTTGGCCACTGAGGCCTGAGGCTTGGTGAGCGACGTGCAGGAAACCAGAAGCTCCTCGGGGCATGCTGACTCTGAGGACCAGTGCTGGGACGCTGTGGGACAGGAGTTAGAAGCACACGTGGGGACAACAAGCTCAGCACATGCGAATCCAACAGGAGTCGGCACAGGGCACCCAGATGTGTTCTCCTGAAGGAGCCATATCATTCCTCTGCTAACCTGACACTTTAACCCAGAGTCTAAGGGGAACAAATTGCGGGGAGCAGGGTGGTCAATTTTTGAAAAAACAGAGTGATTCTTAACCATGTTGGTGCATTGTAACCTGTGAGAACTGACCTAGAGAGAGAAACTAAAGGTACAAGGCAGGGGCCCTGGAGACAGACCCAGGCCCAGGATGGGGGAGGAGAGGGATGTGGACACAGCAAACCCAAACTGAGAATTCAGCAAAATCACAAAGACTATTTTGGGGGATGTTTCCCAGGCCAGCTCAAGCTGCGTTCGTCCTCTGAGACCTGATCCCCCTTTTATCATCTTCCTTGATAAAATGCTCAACCTCAAGGACCTGTGGAGAGTGACCGAGATACTCCTGGTGAAGGCACCCATGTGCCAGTGACACAGCTGGCCAGGGAAAAGCCACTGTGCTCCCTCATGACACAGATGGTGGGTAGAGCCTTGCAGAGGTCAGCTGCCCACAGCCATGTCCGGAGCGAGACACTGCAGCCACCTAGAGTGGCTCGACGTCCCTCTTCCCATGTGGTCTCCTAGTGATCGCTGCTTCCATACCAAGGACAGCGCCAGCTCCGACTTATTATGTCCAAGGTAGGACAGTGGTGTCCTGGAAATTACTAGATTGCTCCTCTTTCCCCCAGGGATCTGGTCTACCCTGTCTCTGACCCCTCTCAGAACATAGGCTTCCTTGATCTCTGCCTTTTCTTCTCCTGATTCTTATTACTTGGAACACGTTCATTTACTAAGTTCAGATTCTTTTTTTTAATTGAGGTAAAATTATGTGACATAAAATAAACCACTTTATTTCATTTTTAGTCGGCTGGCCAGTAAGGGGATCCAAACCCTTGACCTTGATGTTATAACACCTGCTCTAATTAGCCAGCCCTTCCCTTGAACTTTAAAAAGAACCATTTAAAAGTGAACAGTTCAGGGGCAGTTCGTACATCTACAATGTTGTGCAATCACCACCTCTAGTTTCAAAACATTCTCATCACCCTACAAGGAAACCCTGTACCCATTTAGAAGCAGTCACTACCCATTTTTTGTCCCTGCTCCAGCCCCTGGAAACCACTAATCTTCTTTCTGTCTCTGGATTTGCCTATTCTGAACATTTTATATAAAGGAAACCATACAATATGTAGCCTTTTGTGTCTGACTTATTTCCAGACACAAGATTATAAACGTAATATTTTCAAAGTTCATCATGTCATAGCATGAGCCAGTGCTTCATTTCTTTTTAACAATTAAATAATGTTCTATCGTATGGACAGACCACAATTTGTCCATCCATCAGTTGATGAGCATTTGAGTTGTTTCCACCTTTGGGATATTACGAATAAGGCTGCTACAAGCATTTGTGGACAAGTTTTTACGTGAATTTATATTTTCATTTCTCTTGGGTACATACCTAGGAGTAGAATTGTGGGGCCATACAGTGCTTTCTTCTTCTTGCATCAGTCTGATAAGCTCTTACAGACAGAGGCAACTCATGGTATTTTACGTTTCTGAGCCTGATAACCTGATAGATGATCAGACTTCAAAACCAGAGCTGTCCAGTTGAACTTTCTGCGATGCATGGAAACGTTCTCTCTCTATGCTGTCTAATATGGTATCCACTGGCCTTGTGTGGCTAGGATAACTTAGAAACTACAACTTTGCATTAAATTTTAATTAATTGAAAAGCAAATAACCCGTAGCTTGTTCCTGAGTATTGGACAGCTCAGTCTTAGGGGTGACAAAGTGCTACTCTGAGTGGACCTCTCACCATACTGCCTCCCTCTTTACACCCCATTTGAATAATTTCTTTAAAATCCGGAAATCCACAGGGTATCTCAAACACCTAAGCCCTCAGCCCCTGAAAAAACTTTCTTCCTAATAACCACTTGAAGGGCTTGAAAGAGATACAAAGTCTTACATAGCTATAAACACATAAGGACAAATTTCAGCTAGAATTGAAGGCTCTCCCGAGAAACACAATGGATGGATCTGGAAAGCTGTTAACACTCTCTTGGCCAGTCCTTGTGGTTTTGTTTTACTGAAACGGTGCCTGTTTGTTTGTTGCACTACCTACATACACTTTCCATGAATATCCTTTTGTTTTGATCCTCACTGTTAGAGGAGCAGTTGCTTATCAATTTTAGAGGCAAATAGGTGCACTTGGATATTTTCTAAAGACAAGCAGATTTGTGACTAGTTCCAGATGGTGTCTGGGGAGGCCTGGTTTGGGTAGACCCAATTTTAGTGAGATAAATACATATTATATAATATTCTAAAATCGTCTTACTGTTCTGTCGTAATAAAGAAAACTAATGAAAACAGTAGAGATTATAATAACAGGAAAAGGGTAACACTGACCTCTGACTTTATGGCAGGCATTTTAAAAAAGGGATAATCATGGATTAACTCATTTAATCCCTTCTCCCCCATGAGGTAGGTGCTATGAACATGGCCATTTCTAGGTTGACTTTGCCTGGAGTGTCTCTGGAACTCTAACCCCTCCTTCATAACGGAATGTGGAGTTCAGGAACAGTCGTCTTCTCAAAAATCCACATATATTCGTATATTTCTTAACCTGACTCTAAAAATAATCATTTTAAAGTTCCTGAACTTGCGAACCTAGTTTTCCTTATCAAACTCACCATACATATTATTTTGTTCTGATTTTAGCAATTAATTTAATGGGATCTTTGATGAGTGACCAACCCAAATTAAACATATTAACTTCCTTTAAATATCCAGAGCTGGCCGGTTAGCTCACTTGAAAAAGCATGGTGCTGGTAACACCAGGGTCACAGTTTCAGGTCCCCTACGGGCCAGCTGCCAAAAAAAAAGTAAAATAAAATTACAAAATTATCCCATTCACAATTGAGTCTCCTTGAAACGTTTACACTTCCTTTTAAAACCTAATAATTTGGTTCAAGTATTGAACACATCTGCAGCCAACAAACCCTTTCCGACACCTTTAGAATTCCCAAATCAATTAAATCTTAACTCCTGTGGACATGTTAAAATTCGACAAACTCACTCACGCACTCACATTTTTAATAGAAATACCAAGTTTTACCTATCAGAAAGCCAAACGACAAATTCTTAAAAGATGAGAAATATTTTTGACAGCATATGAGTTGATCCAATTGTCTCTGGAGTAAGACATATTCGGTGATGTCCAGATGGAGAGCTTCCTGTAATCCAAGGTGACTTGCCACTAGCAATCATGAAGATGCCTTCAAGAACGGCAAGATTAAGCCCCCACCAGACGCTATGGGGTAGGAGTCAAAAGGGGCGGCCGCCGATCGGGCGAGTACAGCCTGCCGCAGACAGAACCCGCTGCCCACCTCGCGAGCGTGCGTGTCCCGCTCTGCCTAGACGCCCGGTGCCCGTGCGCACTCTCTCCTACCGCTGCTGTGCACATCAATATGCGCTTGGGGACTGGCTCTTAAGCAATAAATGGCAGCGCCTTCAGTGCGGCTCTTTTGTAGAAACAGTGGGTGGCTCTGAAAAGAGCCTCTGGTGTCCTGTGCGGGCCCCCGGCCTCACTTGCCTTTGGCCTTGTGGTGGCTCTCCGTCTTCTTGGGGAGCAGCACGGCCTGGATGTTGGGCAGGACACCGCCCTGTGCGATAGTCACGCGGCCTAGCAGCTTGTTGAGCTCCTCGTCATTGCGGAAGGCCAACTGCAGGTGGCGCGGGATGATTCGCGGTCTTCTTGTCGTGCGCAGCGTTGCCCGCCAGCTCCACGATCCTGGCCGTCAGATACTCGAGCACGGAAGCGAGATAGACTGGCGCGCCGGCACCCACGCGCTCCGAATAGTTGCCCTTTCGGAGCAGCCGGTGCACGCGGCCCACAGGGAACTGCAATCCCGCCCGAGAAAAACGCGACTTCGCTTTGGCGCGCGCCTTGCCGCCCTGCTTCCCCCAGCCAGACATCTTGGACTCAAACACAGAGAAACAAAACACCAAGCACCGGAGCAGCAACTCACACAGCAGCGGGGCCCAGCGAGCCCTTATATATGGTCCGGAGGTAGGCTAGATGGCAGCTCCCGATTGGACAGCAGCGCTAGCCAATCAGAAAAGGAAGCCCGTGTCTCCTAATTTGCATATGCCTTTCCTAGAGATGACGCACGCAACATTTAATCCAATCAGAAGTGAGCAATTCCTGATCCATCATTTGAATACAAGACGTACAAATAGGGTTGCTCGGCGTGCAATCTGGTTTTGTTCGGAGACGTCTGCCGTCATGCCTCATCCGTCCAAATCAGCTCCTGCTCCCAAGAAGGGCTCTAAAAAGACCGTCAGGAAGGTTCAGAAAAAGGACGGGAAGAAACGTAAACGCAGCCGCAAAGAGAGCTACTCTATTTACGTGTGCAAGGTATTGAAGCAGGTGCACCCCGATATCGGCATTTCGTCCAAGGCCATGGGCATCATGAACTCTTTCGTCAACGACATTTTCGAGCGCATCGCCAGCGAGGCCTCCCGCCTGGCGCACTTCAACAAGCGCTCGACCATCACGTCTCGCGAGGTGCAGACGGCCGTGCGCCTGTTGCTGCCCGGGGAGCTGGCCAAGCACGCCGTGTCCGAAGGCACGAAGGCCGTCACCAAGTACACCAGCTGCAAGTGAGGCGACCCCAACGCTCCGACCCCAAAGGCTCTTTTCAGAGCCACCCACACGATCGAGAAAGGGTTTCCAACACGGCTCGGGGTTGCGTAACCGCGTGTGTCTGCATGCACCCTAGCGATTTTCTAGTTGCTGGGTGCAGTCCGGCCTGCGTGGCGCGCGGGTGAGTGGGTGTGTGCGCGTGTGTGAGCAGAACGGAAAAAAACAACTATTCCTTAGCAGAAACCTGCGGTGGAAGTGGTAGCGGCGGGAGCCGAGCAAGGGCCACTGTGTTAACTCTCGCCTCCGCCCAGGGTCGTTAATGTACGAAGAGATACACGGGGAGATTTTGGCTCCAGAAGCCCTTCTGTAGCTAAAGGGCGCATTCCAGGGTCCCGCTCACGTAGACGCAGTCCAGGGCCGGGTACGGTTGTGTGCGGCGTGCGTCTTGCAGGTGAGGGGCGCGGTCACCTCCCTCAGTAGCACCCTACCCTCCCATGTCCCACTCCCTGTCGTGAGTGAGGCCCCGTGCACTAAACCACGAGTTTAGTGGGGGTCCCGGGTGTTGTCGCGCTGCCCTGGCGGTGGCGTCTGGCTCAGTATTTCCTTATGGCCTTTCCATGCCTACCTGAACCAAAAAGACATCTTTAAGCGATGACGGTACTGGGGGGCTGTTTGCTTGGCAGGATCCCGCAAAGGCGAAACATTTGCAACCGGAAGGGCAAGCGCGGTGACAACGCAGCACTCTGCACGGGGGACGAAGTCGAAAGCGACCCAGCTGCAGGTAGCTTTATTCTTTCTGCGGGGGTGGGTGGGGGAGTGTCAATTTAAGAGGAAAAGAATTTCCCTTTCCTGAACAAATGTTACTTATCTTTTCAGTCTCTTTTTTTTTTCTTTTTCTGTGAATCGTTAGTGACACAATAACCCTTTTCTTACCCAAATTTATGGCATTTATTTGGAGAGTGCCATTCTGGTTCAGGGCAGCGAAGAGTTATGGAAAGGACATCATTTACCTTTTGATCGGCTTGGCTCTTATTTACAAAAAGGGGATTCCTAATGGATTACTTCTTTGAACCGTTATGAGAATTACGAGTATGGAGAGTTTGTGTCGCCTACGGCAACAATTAAAAAATTCAATCAATTTCAATAAGAGATAGTTTTTCCCCCTCCCCTCCAATCATCTGTGCAAAGGGAGCCGGTTGCAGGCCCAGGCCGGGGCGGGCGGGGCTCGGGGAGGAAACGTCACCACCACAGTGACTATATCAGTCCTCCCGAGCCTTTTTTTTTTTCTTTCTTTCTTCTCCCTGCGTGGGTCCACTGTGAGAGTTTTTGAAACCTTCACACGTTTTAAGATTGACATGTAAAATATTTTTATCAATAAGTTCAAATAACTGCAAAGATACATATCCCAAGTAGGAGGTTTTAAAAGACAATTGTCACATCATCAGTCTTTTAAAGGTACTTATTGGAAAGTCAATTTGCTGGTGTAATCAAATGATAAAATTTATTATCATTCTTTAATAGATATTTACATGATTCTTTTCATCTCCTTGATCTCATATTTTCATTCCTTTGCTGCCCCAGAATTTCATCTTATGTAATATATATTTTGTATGTTTAACAGTGTTTTATCTATCACCCTTCTCTACAAAAAATAAATATGAAATTTAAACATCTAAGTAACAGTCTCTCAATGTTTTAAAAAAGCAACTGGACAGTACACACTTTATAATGATCGAAACCTAATTATCAAACAAAAAATAAAATTTTAGTAAAACTGACCCTTTTTAATGAGATAGATGGATAGTGGCACCTTCCTTCCTCCCTCTTTCCATCCCTCCCATCTTTTTTTCCACTTGCCTCCGTGGTTCACACACCCATAGGCTTGTACAGAATCGGTGTGGTTGCAGTGCGAGCAGTGTACAGAATTATTTCTATTCCTTCATTTTCTTTCCTTAATATAAAATATATTCTGAAAAAAACATTTAGAAAATTTATAGGAATGGAAATTTTGTCATGGCCATTCTTCTGAATTCTCTGCCTTCCTAGTTATAATCCAAAATTAAACAGAGATCCGTCATCCAAAGTAAGTAAGCCTGGCCGGTTAGCTCAGTTGGTTAGAGCACCATGTTACAACATGAAGGGCAAGGCTAGGACACGAAGGTCAATGTTTGGATCCCCTTCTGCCAGCCGCCAAAAAAAATAATTTAAAAAAGCAATTGGGACTTGTCAACACTCTCAAAAACTACCAAATCCAGTCCTCTCCACTATGAAACAGGTGTGCAGTGACCAACTTGGAACATCAAGCCCTCAGCCTCCTACCAACATAGATTTGGATTCAATATCCTAAACCAGCATTTGCAGTCAACATGAAACTACTCTCACAGAGCCACATAATTCTTTACCTTCATGCATTTAAAACATAGGTTTAGAAAAGTGACCAATTGTGTCAGCAGTTGGCAACAGCGTTGTTTAGTACCAAAGATGTCAAGGCACAAAGTGAATATATCATAGTTTGCAAGTATAATTCTATAAAAATAAATTTAGGTGTGGATAATCCAAAACATTGATAACAGTTTTCAGTCCTGACTCCTCTGGCACAACTTTAAGTAAAAACAGCTGCCTCTACTTGCTGTATCAGCAGCCCCAGGCCTAAAATGGGTGGGATTTGTCTCTGTTCCATCGCCTACGATCTATTAAGGGAGAAGCAAAGAAGGTAAAACAGGACCCCTGTTATTGACATTTTACAATCAAGAAAATGGAGAGAAATTGTATACAGAATCCACGTCTGTAATTACACTGTCACAACAGAAAAAGGCAAGTGTTAATGTTAAACAAGTTTAAATAAAGGCAGTCCGTGCCAAATATGTGAGAATACACATGCTCCTTTAGTCTGGATCTGAAATAATTAAGCTAGATGCTTAAAACTAAGGTTCTGGAAGAAACTGGAGGGATTTTGCCCGCACAGAATCTAAAAGGCACTGAAGAGACTGCCCCTCCCCCACCTCAGCTAGACATTTCAAGTTGAATTTGCTAATTATTAGGGAGTAACCAAAGAATTCAAAAGGAGGAGCCGACTGGTTAGTTCAGTCGGTTAGAGCACAGCTTTGTAAACATCAAGGTCAAGGGTTTGGATCCCACACGGGTCAGCTGCCAAAAAACAAAAAAAAAGACTTTGGAGGGAATAAACTGTCCCTTTAAAAAGAAACTTCATAAGCAAGAAAGTGAATTTACTGTATGAAACAGTGTAAGAGGTTAGCTGTGGGTGAATGCGTGGCTGTCACTGGAGGTGGTATGGTTAAAGGGCCAGAGAGAACCAAGTCGCAAATCCAAATCCCAGGCAATATTTGGGCTCTTGGAGAGTGGGTTGCTCTAAGAGATTCTTTGGCTTGGGAAGCCTCAGGTACTGGACATTTTTTAGAGGGAAGATAGCTAGGCCTGCATGCCCCGCTGTTACTTAATTTACCATCATTCAGCGAACATCAAATTTTGCCTATGATTTACTGGATTTAAAAAAAAGACACTACATTTGCTTTACAAAAACCGATTTTCACCATTTGCTAGGCTTACGTTGATACATGTACGTATATGTACACACACGCATAAATACACGTGGGGGATGAAATGCCAGAGTCTCGGAATTGGGGATATTTTAGCTGAGTGGTGAAGGTGGAGACCAGCGTCCGTGCACCTGCCGTTTTGTTTCCAACAGGAACACGTGGCATAGAGAGGTGCTTAGCACAACTCTGGTGAAATGTTTGATTTTGGCTAGAAGCTGATTGTGTCTAAGTGGCAAAGTTGAGAGGGAAAGGGTCAGTGAAGGCCGGTCCCAAGAGTCACCGCCACAGCAGCGCGACAACACCCAGGGCTTCACCAAAAGATCCTCCAGCCTCACCCATGAGACACTGCAGGGAGATGGGCTAGAGATCTTCCTGGAGGTGACCCGCGCCCCTCAGGCACATGGCAGACGTCACAGTGACACGATATTTATGGATAGGATGCACGGGCGGAATCGCCTGTGTTGCATCGTCTCCTAATTCTGCCTGTGGCCTAACCCTGCAAGTCCTTGGGGGGAGTTACTGTGCCATTATACACAAGGAGCCTAGTTTTATCTCACGACTTGCACCCCCACTGTACAGTCGACCTTCCCCAATCACCCCAATTGAATCGCAAGTCACAGAACATGTGACACTCTCCTTTCCGAGCTTGGAAGTGGCTCTGAAAAGAGCCTTTGGGGTCGGAGCGTTGGGGTCGCCTCCCTTGGAGCTGGTGTGCTTGGTGACGGCCTTCGTGCCTTCGGACACGGCGTGCTTGGCCAGTTCCCCGGGCAGCAGCAGGCGCACGGCCGTCTGCACCTCGCGAGACGTGATGGTCGAGCGCTTGTTGTAGTGCGCCAGGCGGGAAGCCTCGCTGGCGATGCGCTCGAAAATGTCGTTGACGAAGGAGTTCATGATGCCCATGGCCTTGGACGAAATGCCGGTATCGGGGTGCACCTGCTTCAGCACCTTGTACACGTAGGCGGAGTAGCTCTCATTGCGACCACGCTCGCGCTTCTTGCCGCCCTTCTGCGCCTTGGCGATGGTCTTCTTGGACTCCTTCTTAGGGGCCGGAGCCAGCGGGAAGGCTCAGGCGAGCCAGTGAAAGCACCGAGACGAACAGAAATGCAGCCGGGGCAGGGTTATTTGTCATCTTTATATTCAAATGAAGGCTCCAAATCTCTAGCATCTGATGCCCGCGGCCGTAACCAAAAAAATTTATGTAAATAAGAGATGCCGGGTCTTCTTTTCTATTGGAGGATAGTTCAACCAATCCGGAAGCAAGCCGGCCCCGCGTGGGATCTCAGTGTGCGCATGTTTGTTACAACCCTTTGTTTTAACCAGGAGCAGATTTTTGTGTCTTCATGTATGTGGACGTGGCTGAAAAGGAAATGAAGACCGTCACAAACCCGCATCTCTCTCTGCTCTGGCTATGAGGCAAAAGCAGTGGGGACATTTTCTTCTGCCACCAACAGCTAGGGAGGGGAAGCTGATGCTTATTTAGCAAGAAGCTGATGCTTATTTAGCAAGAGAGGGGTGGGAATGGCAGTTTCCAACTGCTTTAACCATTTATTTCCCATTCACGTGTTTCCTCCCTAGACATCAATGAGATACATTCCTTTTAGAATTCAAGGGTAAATACAAACGGTTTGTTAGGAAACGCAGAAAATAGTACTGAATATATACTAAGTTGGAGGTAGTAGCCGGGAAGCTTTTTAACTGAAGAGAGGAATTGAGTGGGTTTCAAATGACATGCTAGTCTTTCATATTGTTATTATTAATGCCGACGAATCCCATTTGAAGTGACAGCCATGACGCTGAGAACCTCATATGCATGATCTTGTCTGTCTCCTAATAATTCTAAGAGGTAGGGACTATTGTTGGTCCCTAATTACGCACCAGAACACAGACTTTTGGAAGTCACCAGTCTCAAGTTGTCTCCTCCATCATATTAACTCCCAAGATAGAAATATACGTTGTTATATATTTCAGCATCACCTGGAGAGTTGTTTAGAAAAGCAGGATCTTGGGCCCCACCCTAAATGGATTGAGTCGAAATATGCATTTTGAAAAGTTTCATGTGCATGTTACAGTTTAGGAAGCTCTGGTCTGAAGGTCATTTATCTTCCCTGCCGTGGGCAAGTAACTCACCTTCTCTGCACCTCCATTTCCTCATCTGTAAAATGAGGATATCAAGGTCTACCTCACAGGGCTGCTGCAAGTTAATGTGTGTGAAGCAGCTGGCAGGATTCCCAGCACACATGTAGTACCTGATTTCTGTTAGCTTCTTTCTTTCTCAGAACTGACCCAGCCACCAGCAGCTGGGACTGCCTCAGCTGAGCTCCCTCTATGCCCTGGACAGCTGCACCACATAAATATGTAGCAGGAGCTTTTCCCCTAGTCCCACCAGAATAGGGACTAAGCTGTCATCCCCAGGGCAAGGATGTGGCTTTCACTTCTGATCTCTGGAGTGGAACACAGGGCTTGGCACCTAGCAGAGGCCCCATCCGTGCTTGTAGAAGGAATAAGCCTGTGAGTTGCGGCAGTACCCTCTATATAAAAGTCTGTTGTCTGAGGTCCACTGGGCATCTTGAGACTGTGGGTTCCCTGTGCTGCTCTGGACATACTCAGCATTAAGCATTTTATCGGTTTTCTTTTAAAATAGGTGGTTGATTTAACAAACATTTCTAGAGTGCTCACTAGAGCTGGGTAACACTTAACAAATACTTAATTCGATTTAGTTCTCATAACAGCCCTTCAGGGTATGCACTATGATAAAGATTCTTTGCTTTGACCAAACTTTGGTTTGGCTCCTGAACCTTCTCCTAGGCCCATCTATGCACTTCTTTGGAAAATCCAGATTTAGCAAAGAACCTTGTGAAGTAAGTTTAGCAAGAACCCCCCACCCTTGATATCGGACCACCCTCGACATCTGATCATTTCTCATCACCTCCCTGGCCTCTCTTCAGAAGAATCATGTTAGGTCACTTTAGCCAGAATCCCCCTGACCCTTAATTAATGTTTCATCTTAGTAATTGTCCATCCACTGACCCGCACGCTACTCCTTGGTTATATATTTCCACTTGCCCATGCTGTGTTCAGAGTTGAGCCCAATCTCTCTCTCCCACTGCAAAATCCCCTTACTGTGGTCCTTACACATATCGCCATGGCCCTAAATAAAGTCTTCCTTACCGTGCTTTAATGAGGGTTAACTTGAGGTTTTCCTCGTAGGAAAGAAGGAAGGAATGAAAGAGAGAAGGAAAAAGAAAAAGAAGGAAGGAAAGGGGAGGGAGAGAGAAAGAAAAAGGATGCAAGCAAAGAAACAGTGGCCTTTGGCTTACCCACATGGACAGACAGCTGTGCTTGGGAGTAATGGCTTGGAAGAGAAATTTTAAAAGGTTCAGAAGATTAAAACAAAAAAAAGAACACTCCCCTTTCCCCCTCTTTAATGGCTCTAGAGTACAGTGCCTGCTGCTGGAAGCCATTCAGTAAATATGTTGAATGAATGGCTGAATGCCTGAAACGAACACATTTTAACATCCTGGATTTTTGTGCAGCTCCGGATAGCACACTCTTTCCTACCAGGATAAAAGCTCTCTGAAGGGATTGCCCTCCCACCCCAGCCAAGAAGCCAGGACCCTTTAAAATCGTCACAAACACACCTTTAATTCAAATGACACATTGCAATGGCAAAGAAATGGCACATACGTTTTGTTTTGTTTCCCCAAAAGAGTGTTTATTGTCGATACTGGAATAGCTTCCCTAAGACAGGCTACATGGAGACCCCACTGGGAGGGAGAGATCTGTCTGGGGGCAGCACCCTGCAAATTACAGAAAGGACAGATTAAAGGCATCTTAAGAGTGAGTTTGAACATTTTGGCTTTTAGAATTGGAGGAGGAGGGGGTAGCTGAAATGACAGAGCATGCCGTGGGTTTTGCAAATAACATGGGATCTAGATAAATGTTTGCAGATTGCAAAGAAGGAAAAGAGGCAGCCCTTGTCCTCCGCACAGCTTACAACTGGCATCCTGAGGACAAAGGCCTTCCCACTACCACCGGGAAGCATTTCCACCCAGGACGTCTCCTGTGGCGAGCGTCGACCTGGGGCGCTGGAAAGCCCCCTCTCTTAAAGATCTTGCTTTCTAGGGGCCGGCACTCTGGGACTTCCCAGCCCAACGCATGGAGGACCCGGGATCAAGGCAGGTGCTCATGGCAGCCAGCCACCCAGAAGCGCCCGACGCTGACCAAGGAGAGGAGGCAGACCGGCTGATTTCCAACGCCCTTGTTTGCAGAAGCGGCTTCTATGGCCATTTCCATTTTATTCCGGTAAATAAAAAAGCTGCAAATGCCAACGACAGGTGGAAATGAAGGACAGGTAGCTGGGGAAGTAAAATAGAAGCGCGAAACCAGATGAATGCACCGGCCTGTGAAACGCTGCACACCATCCCGGCACGCCGTGCGCAGGCGGGCGACTGCCCGGAAGCCACACGCGCTCACGCCCGGGCTCCCCGAGCCGCGCGAGGTCACGCGCGCAACGGGTGGTCGGTGCCCCCCGCGCTGAGGGAACCCGAGCCCCGTTCCCCCTCGCTCCCCGCACCTGAGCAGCGTCCTTCGGTGGCTCTATTTGTCCCGCGACGGCGCTCCTGCAGGTTTTCGTGAAATGTTCTTCAGCGGAAGTGCTCTCCCCACCCCAGATTTATATCATATTCTCTCTTCCTAAGTGTCAGGCCTGTTCAAAACGAATCTAGTGGCTTCAGGCAGTATTTGGAGAAGATATGGAAACCAGGCGACGCACATGTCACACGACTGAAAGACATGTTATGAAAAGAATCTGTATGTTTTCAGGAGGGGTGGCCTCCACCAGGGAAGGGAGAGCTGTGGGGTGGGCAGGGAGCGGAGGGGCCAGGGGAGGAGATCGACGGGAGGCGCTCGGGGAGAGGAGCTGGGCGGACGGGCGGGAAGGGTGTGCAGGAGCGGGGGTGAGGGTGGGCGGGAGGTGCGCAGGGAGGGGAGTGTGGGGGTGGGCAGGGAGGTGGCGCCGGAGACCAGGGGGAGCTTAGGAAGCGAGGGGCGCAGGGAGGGAGGCGGGTAGCTGGCCACACCCCGCACATGTCCCCGGAGACGCCCTTGGTCGTCCTGCGCGGCTTTGCCTAAGGTCCCCCACGCTCCGAAGCCCCGAAGCAGCTGCATCCCTGCTTAACCCGCGACAGCAAACCACGGTGACGTTCAAAGACAGAGCACAGATGCGCATATTATACAGCAAATTCCAAACTCAGAAACACAAGTGAGGGACGCAGCAGTAAAGCTCAGCTTTGGAAAGCTCCGTGGAGTGCATCAGCCGATCGGTTTGCCAGGAGGGGACGGGAGGATAGAACTTGCCCCAACCGAGATTGTCCGGTCACTCTCTGCCCAGGTCCTAGCAGCTACAAAAATGCCTTTAATAGTGGACTCTCCAGATAACAATAACACTTTGTTTCCCTCTGGGTGATGAGTCATTTGTACGGGAAGTGACAGCTCTCGTAACATTTGAAGGCACGACGTCGGCGGGTCAACGGGCATGACAGTGACGCGCGCCGCCGCCAGGACCCCGCCCCGCGCGCGCGTCCCCGGCGCTGACGTCGTCGTCGCCCCCGGCTCACTGTCGGTTCTGCTCTCCGGCCTGCTGTCCGGCCGCTCTCCGGGCGTGCGTGGTGCGCTTCTGGGCCGAGGAGGACGGGCCCTTCCCGTGCCCCGAGTGCGCCGACGACTGCTGGCAGCGCGCTGTGGAGTCCGGCCGCCCGCCGCTCAGCCGCCGCCTGCTGGCGCTCGAGGAGGCGGCCGCGGCGCCCGCGCGCGACGGCCCGGCCAGCGAGGCCGCGCTGCAGCTGCTGTGCCGCGCCGACGCGGGCCCGCTGTGCGCCGCCTGCCGCATGGCCCCGAGCCGCCCGAGTGGGAGCCGCGCTGGAGAAAGGCGCTGCGCGGCAAGGTGCGCCGAGGGTGGGGGGTCTCGTGCCCTGCCCTCTCCGGGGATCCCGCGGCGCCCTGCGCGCCCCCTTATCCCTGCGTCCCCGCCTCCGGGCCGTGCCCTGTGCCCCTGCCCACCCCAGCGTCCCTAGCCCGGCAATGCCTTGTGTACTCGTCCCCACGTCCAGACAGTGTCCCTTCTCCCATCTCCCCATCATCTTATTTCCTAACCCAACTGTGCCCTGCCCCAGCCCTGCCCCCTAAGTCCCCTTTCGCTCCCAAAGATTGACCACTTCCCCTCAGTGCTCCTTTGGGCCTGACGTCACTGCAGCAGCCCCCGCCCCCTGCTGGTGAGGCCCTGAGTTTCTGTCCTGGGGATGAGGCCTTCAGCCCTTGTTCAGTGCGTGTCCACTGGGCCGCCTTCTCCCCGACCCGCTGGGCCACACGGCCCGCACCTGGCTGCCCTTCAGGGTTACCCCCGTCCACCCTGTTCTGGAACATCCTCTGCTGTGCTCTCAACCATCGCGCGTGGTACCTGCCATCAGAGTCTGGCCACAGCTGGGCTGCAGGGGCCTGGTGTGCGCCTGTGGTGGGGTGAGTGTGGAGACAGCGATATTCTGAACGAACAGACAGCCAGGTCCCTGAGTACCAACAGTCGTGCCTGGTCCCTGCCCACTAGAGGAAATGACAGAGGCTAGCGCGGCGCGTTTGAGCCTGAGCCGTGTGCCAGGCGCGGTTTCCTGCGTTCTGGGGATGGCGCCTGTGTGCCACCCATGAGCAGGGGGAGGTGAGGGCCAGACTGTGTTTCTGGGCTCTCCTGCGGTGGAGCTCCTCCCACTGGGCACAGCGACCGTCTTCTGGGTCAGGCAGGACAGTGGGCAGGGAAGGCTGTACAGGCCTGTGGTGCGGACAGAGCTCACACTAACCGGGGCCTGTTCACGAACGCGGAATTAATTATGAAACACACCTAAACAGCCGCCTAGCTCGGGCACCCAATTCCTTCTGAGAAGGAGCAAAGACCAGACACCTTTTAAAGGCTTGTAGCTGTAGCTGATTACCCCCCCCCCCCACCTTTTTTTTTTTTTTCTTTTTGCATTTTATCTTCAAGGCCAAGAGCATGCACTTGAGGACTGTTTATGGGACAGTCAGACTGTTAGTGGAATCAGCCGTTGTGATGGCTCCCCAGACCGGGCCAAGCCGGGGGACCCAGACCTTCTGCTCACCACCCAGTAACTAACCTCTCTGTACAGGAAAACAAGGGGTCCGTGGAGATCATGAGAAAGGACTTAAACGACGCCCGGGACCTGCACGGCCAGGCAGAGTCGGCGGCTGCTGTGTGGAAGGCAAGTGGGTGTGTCAGAGTCTGTGTGAACTAGCGGACGCCTGGATGCAGGACTCTGGACAAACGGGGCTGGCCAAGCAGGCCGGGCCCCCAAAGCCGAGCAACTTCCTGGCCTGGTTGCCAAGGGGAGGGTACTCTAAGTGGACTTTGATGAACTCCAGAGTATTTTTCTAGAATGTGTTTGGGGGTATTCCGAAGTAGAATCTGGTGAGCTTTTTTGGTTTGTTTGGTGGCTGAAGGGTACGGGATCTGAACCCAAATAGAATCTAGCCAAAGTGAGTGGGAATCCTCTTTTACTCTCCACATTGTACTGGTAGGTGATTTGCAGCATCCACCTTTTTTTTTTTTTTTTTTAAATACACAGAACTCTTTTTGTAGTACTCTTGGTTCTCATCTGAGAGCAGCCCGTTATTTTCCAGTAGAACCAGCATTGTGCCAGGTGACCTTGCTAAGTATTTGTCTTGGTCTGTTTGGGGTGCTATAACAGAATACCGTAGACTGGGGGGCTTAGACAGGAGACATTTGTTTCTCACAGTTCTGCAGGCTGGAAGTCCATGATTAAGGTGTGGCACATCTAGTGTCTGTTGAGTCTGCTTCCTGGTTCATGAAGCACCTTCTTGCTGTGTCCTCACATGGTGGAAGGAGTGAGGGAGCTCTCTGGGGTCCTTTTATAAGGGCACCAGTCCCATTCATGAGGGCTACACCCTCATGACCTAATTGCTTTCTAAAGCTTCTGCCCCCTAATACCGTGACCTTGGGGGTTAGGATTGTCAACGTGTTTATTGGAGTGGGGACACAAACATTCAGTCCATAGCACGATTGCTTTCTTCCAGTGCTGTATGAGTCCATTTCTGTTGCTTATAACATAAATACCTGAAACTGGGTGATTTATAAGAAAACAAAATTTATTGCTTATAGTTTCAGAGGCTGGGAAGTCCAAAGTCCAGGGAACACATCTGGTGAGGGTCTTCTTTGGTGGTGGCTTCGCAACAATGCAGGGGTCTCAAGTGAGAGAAAATGGCACAGCAGAGAGAGAGAGAGAGTGCTCCTCATGCACTCCCCTTTTAAAGTCCTCAGAACCACTCCCACGACCACCTGTTATTAATCCATTCACTATGGCATGGTTCTACAGTCTAATCACCTCTTCAAGACCCTACCTTTCAATTACCATAATAGGATTTCCCACCCTCTTTACACTGTCACAGTGGGGATTAAGTTTTGGGGGACATCAATCCACAGCATTCTGCCGCTGGTCCCCCAAAACTCATGTCCTTTTCACACACAGATGCATTCATTTCATCCCCAAAGTTTTAACTTGTTTCAACTCGAAAGTCCAAAGTCTCAAGGTCTCATCTGTGAAATCAAAACAAGTTATCTACTTCCAAGATACAATGGTGGGACAAGCATAGGATACATATTCCCATCTGGAAAGAGAAATAGTAGGCCAAAAGGAAGGGGTAACAGGTACCAAACAAGTCTGAAACCCAGCAGGGCAGGCATTAAATCTCAAAGCTGGCGAATCATGTACCTGGAGTCTATGTTTGATCTCCTCTGTACACTGGTGAGGGGGTTGGGTCCTCAAGTCCTTGGGCAGCTCCGCTTCTATGGCTTTCCTGGTCTCAGTCCACACTTCTGCTCTCCCAGGCTGGTGTTCCACTCTGGTAGCTCCACAAGTCTGGGGTCTCCATCGCAGTCCCACTCTCACGGCTCCACTAGGCATGGTGCTGATGGGGTTTCTCTGCTGTATGTCCAACTCCACATTTCCTCTTGGCATTGCTCTAGGGAAAGCTGTTTGCAGTGACTCTACCCCTGCAACAAATCTCTTTCTGGGCCCCAGGCTTTTCCATACATCCTTTGAAATTGGGGTGGAGGCTCCCAAGCCTTCACAGCTCTGACATTCTGTGAGCCTGCAGACCTAACACCATGTGGACGCCGCCAAGGCTTCTGGCTTAGAGCTTCCAAAGGTGCAGGTCCAGCCACACCTGGGGCCAATTTAGCCACTGCAGGAGCAGCCAAAGTAGCTGGGGTGTGGGTGCGGGTGCGGGTGATGGAAGCAACTTCCCAAGGTGGCCCTGGGCAGCAAGCCCATGGAGGGCACCTTGGGCCTGTTCCCCAAGACCATTCTGTCTCCCTAGGCCTCTGGGCCTAGGATGGAAGATGCGGCCTCCAAGATCTCTGAAATGCCTTCAAGGCCTTTTTCTCCTTCGCTTTTCTTCTGTACTCTTCTCCTTAGCAAAGTGTCCTGGGCTACACCCTTGCCTTTGTGTCCAGGGTGAAAGTTTTCTAATTTTTTGCTCTCTGCTTTCTTTTGAATTGTAAATTCTGGCTTTACCTCATGCCTTTACTGCCATGTCTCAGCATAGGCTGTTGTATGCAGCCATGCATCTTCCTTAATGCTTTGCTGCTTAGAAGTTTCTTCTGCCAAATAACCTGGGTCAGCACGTTGAAGTTCCACATTAAAACTTTTGGGCATGAACAGAATGTAGCCAAGTTCCTTGCCAATTCCTAGCAAGGGTGATCTTTGCCCCAGTTTCTAATAAGTCCCTTCTCATTTACATCTGAGATCTTCTCAGAATGGCGTTTATAGTCCGTATTTCTATTAGCAATCTGCTCACCACCATTTAACCACTCTTTAAGATGTTCCAAACTTTCCCTGGTTTTCCTTGTCTTTTAAACTCCCACTAGCAGCTGGGCTTTTTCTAGCCTGTTCTTTAAAATTCTTCCAATTTCTACTCAACACCCAGTTCCAAAGCTGTTTCCACATTTTCAAGTATTTGTTATAAGCAACATTGTACTTCTCTGGTACCAGTTTTCTGTATTAGTCCGTTTCTGTTACTTATAGCAAAATACCTGGAACTGGGTAATTTATAAGAAAATGAAACTTATTGCTTACAGTTTTGGAAGCTGGGAAGTCCATAGTCCAGGGAACACATCTGGTGAGGTCTTCTTTGGTGGTGGCTTTACAGCAATGCAGGGACTCACATGGCAGAAATGGCAGAGCAGAGAGACAGATAGCTCCTCATTCACTCTCCTTTTAATGCCCTCAGAGCCACACCCCTGACCACCATTATTAATCCATTCACTACGACATGGTCCTACGGTCCAAACAACTCTTCAAGGTCCCACTTTTCGATTACTGTAATAGGATTTCCCACCCTCCACTGTTGCAGTGGAGACTAAGTTTTGAGGGGACATCGGTCCACAGCAGGTGCCTTCCTCAGCATTATACCCCAAGGTAATGTCACACTATAGTTCTTTTAGGTTACTCACCAGCAAAGCTACACATTAGTTTAAACTCTTTCTGGTGACTTTTTCCTCTTATATAGCAAAATCTGTACTGGTTTCTTGATTTTTATAGCTTCTGTACCCTGTTTTGTTTAGCATATAAAAACAAAGTGCTTTTTAAAACTACAGAAGCTCTCGGATTGTGGGTCTGGACCTCAAAACCAAGGCCACTGGTCCTACCACCGTGGTGGTGCCCTGTGCTCTGGATCCAGCCCAACCCTTGCCCACTGCATGGAGGCCTGAAGTGCAGGCCTTCCTCAGACAGGGACAGAGAGGTGACAGATTGGGTACATGATGCCTATTGGACCACATGCTTTGGGGACCTCCAGTTTTTTCAGTAACCCTGTGTCACCTCAAGGTACTTGTTTAGCCCACAAATTTTAGCAGATAGTGACTTTTAATTTGGCTTTCTTTGGGGGGTTTTGGTAGAGATGCTAAGATGAGAGAAGGCTTCTAAATTTAAAGGAAGGGGTTTGTGGCATCCCATGTGGGCCAGCAGCTGACATTCGTATTCTCTCCCAGCCACAAAAGTGTTGGCCTTTCATGACCATTCTGTCACCTGCATAGTGTGGCCCAAGGCCAGCTCAAAGACATCAGTGAGTCCAAGTAAAGTCAGCAGCATCCGGCCACACTCTCCTGTATCTGAGTTAAGTGGTGGCCGAGAAACGGCAACATTTTAGTTGAAGGCAGATTGGGTGGTGTTTAGCTTGTGGGGTTCAGGCGAGGGTGCAGTCGGGAAAGTCTTTAGAAAGGTGAGGGCGTGTTTTGACTCAACAGTCACGTGCCAGACAGACCCGTAGACCCAGCAAAGATGCTGAAGGATTCACCGTTCCCTCTGCCACGGGAGACCAGCAGGGTCTTGGCACACAGCTGAGTATTTTACAGTGCAGGGATACAAAACTTCACCTCTCCCCTAATAGGGTCCCAGGCGGGGCCCAAGAATTAAATTGATGTGACAGACGAACAGGGGAAAAGCATGCACATTTATTTAGCACAAGTTTATGTGGCACAGGAGCCCTCATAAAGAAACGAAGACTCAGTCAAATCAGTGACACACTGAGTTGCTCAGAGACTAGTAAGTTATGAAAACACAACTAAATCATGTGGGAGGGTTAAGAGATAAGAGTTATTTTAACAAGGTCTGTGCAGAATTCTCTTGGCCTTGACTTCTTATCCTCGATGAGAAGAGTGTTGTTCATGGGGCTGGCCAGTGAGCTCACTTGGCTAGAGCATGGTGCTGATAAAACCAAGGTCAAGGGTTTGGATCCCTGTACTGGCCAGCTGCCCATAAATTTAAAAAAAAAGAAAAAAGACTGTTGTTTCTTTTGGTATAAGGAGAGTATCTTTCACACGGGATCATCTCCTGCTTTTAAGAAACAGCATGAAGGTCAGAGTGCTCTTGCTCCTGCTATTTAAGTACCTTTAAATTAATATAGCCAGAATGCAAGGGCAGCATATTTTGGGGTGACATTTTTAACTGCAAGAGCAGACGGGATTCTCTTCTCCCAGGGATGGGGCAGCAGTAGTGGGGGTGGGGGACAAGGTGTCCACTGGGGTCTTGAGGACACAGATATCCTTTCTGCTGCCCGCCCTATAGGGACATGTGATGGACCGTAGAAAGAAGGCCCTGACTGATTACAAGAAGCTGCGGGCCTTCTTTGCCGAGGAGGAGGAGCACTTCCTGCAGGAGGCCGAGAAGGAGGAGGACGCCCCGGAGGACGACCAGTCCGACCCAGTCGAGCGGTTCCGGTCCCTGCTGCAGGCCGTGTCAGAGCTGGAGAGGAAGCACCGCGGCCTGGGGCTCAGCATGCTGCTGCAGGTTTGCTCGCTCGCGCCACCTGGCTGTGGTCAGTGTGGAGCGTAGACGCTGCAGACTGCACAGGGTGGTTACCAAAGACCAGGCTTAGAACCTCTGCCTGGCTGCCACCTGCTGTGGCCTACTCGGGCTGAATTTCACGATCCCCTTTCGGCGGCAGTGGGCAGGTGGCAGCTGCAGGCCCCACCCTGGCATTTCATCTTGCTGTATTTGTGGCTTTTCTCACATCGTATTTCCTCTGGTGGGTGAATTTTGCAAAACCTGTGATGTAGCAGTAGCATGGTGGCCTGCAGCACCATTGTATATAGATTCATTAGTCCATGTGACAAAACTCAAAACTGAGTAGGCAGAATTTCGAGGTTGGGAAATGTAGATGCAGACACATGTTTAGATTCAGCCCTGAACAGGCGGTTTGGGGAGAGCTGGGCTGCGGTGGGGGAGGAGGGTGTTCTCTTATGAAGCTCTTCAGTCCTTGTAAGTCCCCAGCCTTCAGTACAATGACCGCCAGGCTCACCTGCCCTGAGTGTGGGCTGGGCTCTTGGTGCCAAATAAAGTAGGATTGCTCCAGCTTGTTTAATTCATGTCCCTCCTCTGGTCTCTGTGTGTCCACACGGCCTCTTCCCCCTCCCGGTCTCAGTGTTAAAGAAACAATTACTCAGTGCCGCTCATGAAAGCACAGCAGGGGGGACTTTACTGAGGACCATTGCTTACAGCGTAGGGCTCGCTGCAACAGGGTCTTGCAGTGGTGGAGAGAGATTGGTCTCAACTCTGAACATAGCAGGAGCAAGAGGGGATTTATAGCCAAGGAGCAGGGTGGGGGTCCATGGATGGAAATCACTAAAAGGGGACATCAGGGGGGAGGGGGATTCTGGTTAAATCAGCCTAACAGGATTCTTGCTGCAGACAGGCCAGGGTGACTGGACATCACCTCGGGGATGGGGGCAGATGAGGAGCCTGATCACATACAAGGTGGTCAGGTATCGAGGGTGGGGAGGTTGTTGCTAAACTGACTTAACAAGATTCTTGCTAAATCTGGATTTTACAAGGATGTGCACAGACGGCCCCAAGAGAGACTTCAGGAGCCTGACTCGAGCTTTGCTGAGCAGAGCATCTGTTGCTGCTCCAGCCATCTCCCAGCCCTGAGACTTGGGTCCATCTCTCACCATCTTTCCATCTATTCAGGGTTCGGTCTCTTCTCCCCCAGCGTAAGGCCCCATCCTGTTGCCGTTCCTCTGTGCTGTGCCCGCGATACTTGCCTGGCCACGACCTGACAACACACAGACTCTCTCCCAACACCAAACTGTTCTTATCAGGGCAGCCAGATAACCTGCAGATTGGGAGGAAATTTCTCCAGTTCATCAAATCCAACAGCTGGTTCACATTCCTCGTCTCAACTCATGAGTCAGTGCAACCTTCTTTAAAAACAGAACTTTTTTATTGTGTATATTTATGGGGTACGATGTGATGTTTTGATATATGAATATATTGTGGAAGAACTGAATCAAGCTAATTAACATATTCATTACCTCACATATTTTTTGTAGTGTGAACATTTAAAAATCTACTCTTGGCAGTTTTCGAGTTTACAGTAATTGTTAACTATAGTCACCAAGCTGTACAGGAGATCTCTAGAACTGATTCGTCCTGCGTAACTGGAGCTTAGTACCCCTGGACCACCATGTGCCCAATGCCCCTTTTCCCCAGCCCCTAGTGACTGCCATTCTACTCTTTACTTTGATGAGTTTGACTTTTCAGAGTCTGCACATGAGGGAGATCATGAGTATTTGTCTTCCTGTGCCTGGCTTATTTCACTTAATGTTCTCTAGATTCGACTATGTTGTTGCAAGTGACAGAATTTCTTTTTTAAGTCTGAATAGTATTCCGTGGTGTATATATACCACTTTTTTTTTAATCCGTTCATCCATTGTTGGACAATTACATTGATTCTGTGTCTCGACTATTGTAAATACTGCTGCGATGAACATGGGGGTGCAGCCCTCTCTTCGACATACTGATTTCAAACCCTTTGGGTATATACCCAGCAGTGGGAGTGCTGGATTATATGGGAGGTCTTTTTAAAATATTTTTTGTTTGTTTTTTTTCAGCAGCTGGCTGGTACAGGGATTGGGATCCGTACCCTTGACCTTGGGGTTATAAGGCCATTCTCTAACCAACTGAGCTATTCAGCCAGCCCTATTTTTAATTTTTTGAGGAACCTCCATACTGTTTTCTGTAATTGATGTATGTATTTGCATTTCCACCAACAGTGTACAAGGGTTCCCTTTTCTCTACATCCTCACCAACACTCGTTATCTTTTGTCTTTTCGGTAATAGCCATACTAACAGGTGTGAGGTGCTATCTCTTGATTTCAATTTGCATTTCCTTGATGATTAGAGATATTGAGCATTTTTTCATATACCTGTTGGCCATTTGCATGTCTTTTTTTTTTTTTCTTTAAAGATGACTAGTCGGCCGGCCCGTGGCTCACTCGGGAGAGTGCGGTGCTGATAACACCAAGCCCCCGGGGTTCGGATCCCATACAGGGATGGCCGGTTCGCTCACTGGCTGAGCGTGGTGCTGACAACACCAAGTCAAGGGTTAAGATCCCCTTACTGGTCATCTTTTAAAAAAAAATAAAAATAAAAAAATAAAGATGACCAGTAAGGGGATCTTAACCCTTGACTTGATGTTGTCAGCACCACGCCCTCCCAAGTGAGCCATGGGCTGGCCCTGCATGTCTTCTTTTGAGGAATGTCCATTCAGGTCATTTGCCCTCTTTTCTTTCTTTTCTGGCAGCTGGCCAGTGTAGGGATCTGAAGCCTTGACCTCAGTGGTACAACACTGACCAAATGAGCTAACTTGCCAGCCCTGCCCATTTTTTAATCGGGTTATTTCTTTTCCTACTATTTATTGAGTTGTTTTGGTTCCTTGTATATCTTGGATATTAACCCCTTATCCAGTGTATAATTTACAGACATTTTCTCCCAGTCTGCATGTTGTCTCTTCGCTGTATTGATAGTTTCCTTTGCTGTGAGAAGCTTTTTACTTTGATGTAATCCCATTTGTCTATTTTTGCTTTTGTTGCCTGTGCTTTCGGGGTCATAGCTGAAAATTCTTTGCTCAGACCCATGTCAAGAAGCCTTTTCCCTATGTTTTCTTCTGCTAGTTTTCCAGTTTCAGGGTCTTGTGTTTAAGTCCTTAATCCATTTTGAGTTGAGTTTTGTGTGTGGGATGCTCCTTTCTTTATGGGCTTTCTTCCGGGGTCCCTCAGGCACCACCCAGCTTGGGTCTCCTCTTGCTGTAGGGATGCTCCTCCGTCTCCTTGGTGGGCTGCACTCTGACCTCTTCATGCTGAAGAACTTGGGGCTTCTGTGCTTGGTCCCTGTCTATCCTGCAGGCACCCTTCAGTGACACTGTGTGTTCTGTGGTCTCTCCATCACCTCTCCAGCATGGGTCTTTCTCCCTCACTCCATCCCATGTCCAGCTGCCTGCTCAACAACTTCTCTGAATATCCACCTCATACTCACCCCATCATAAACCAAGGAAGGGCCCGATCCTTCCAGTTCTCATGCATACATGCGGGAGGCATCTGAGTGCTTTCCTGTCCCAGCCCATGTTAGATCTGCAAGGGAATCCCGTTGTCTCTTCCTATAGCCACAGACCCTGACATGGCTCCACCTGCTACCATGCTGGGGTCCGTGGCACTGTTGTCTCCTAGCTGGGACACCTGGGAACCTCACCTCCCTCCCCTCCATGTTCCAGCAATACACTCCCAACCCGGTGGGGAGACTGATCTTAAAAATTCATAGGATGAACAAGTCTAGAAATCTAATGTACATCATGGGAACTCACAGTTAATTGTACTGTATTTGGGATTCTTGCAAAATGAGTGGATTTCAGCTGGTCTTTTGCCACACACACAAAAAATGGGTAATTATGGGAGGTGATGGCTATGTTAATTTGCATTACTACATAGTAACCCTTTTGCTGTCTCTATACAAGCGTACTTCAAAAAGTCGGTGGAAAATGGAATTAAAAAATAAGCCCATGAACTTTTTGAAGACCCTTCATATATCCATAGCATCATGTTGTATACCTTAATTATACATAATAAAATTTATTTAAAAAAAAAAAAGCCAGAGCCTGCTGCTGCTCCCAGCTGACCGGTCATGGTGGCCTCTCTGCTGTTTCTTCCACATACCAGGTGGGCCACACCTTGGCCATTGTTGTCCATGGAACGTTCCTCCCCCATATAGCTGCGTGGCCAGTTCCCTCACCTCCCTCAGGTCTGTGCTCAAACAATATTTCACACAAACAGCTCGAAACAGAGGATCTTTGTATGCTCCTTACCATGAGAGCTCCGAGAGGCCACATAGTGCACATGCTCTGTGTGGCTTCTCCACAAGCAGATGTCCTCTGGGCTGTCGAGGGCAGGACTGGGCAGGAGGATTTTCTGAGGTTAGCAGAGGGGGGCACAGGAGAGGAAACTGAGGCCAGACTTTGCAGAGAGGAAGGAGAAACAAAGGTTGGTTTGCTGGAAGGTACGGGACATATTTTTTAAAAATTGATTGATTGATTCAGTATCTTGATACCCTGTCCTCTAAGTCTTATCATCAGAGCTTGGTGGGAAAGTCATGGATAGCAGGGGACTGAAGCTTGATTTTAATTTCAGCATCCTTTGTCCAAAGAGAATAGATAAAAACATTAAGGGCCATTTTCTCATATGTTACTTAGTTGAGAAGCTATTATTCCATCAGGTTGACAATGACAACAAAATATAAGGAGATGCTTAAATTTGTTGGTAGTGGGAATTGCAAATTAAAACAACAGTGAGGTGCTGCTTTATCTCCACTGGGCTGACAAAAGCCGGAAAGCTAGTAATGCTGAGCACAAGTGAGGTTGTTGCATTGGATGAGCCCAGAGACAGCACGCAGTGTAGGCTGGGCTGCTATTTTGGAGATCAGTGTGCAGTCAAACTAAATATAGTCGTGTGTCACTTAACGACATGGGTATGTCCTCACAAATGTGTCCGTAGGTGATTTTGTCATCATACGAACGTCATGGAGTATACTCAGGCAGACCTAGATGGTACAGCCCACCACACCTAGGCTCTGTGGTGTAGCCTATGGCTCCCAGGCTGCACACCTGTTCAGCATGTTACTGTACTAAATACTGTAGGTAGTTGTAACACATGGTATTTGTATACCCAAGCATATCTTTTGGTTAGAGCATGGTGTTGGTAACACCAAGGTCAAAGGTTTGGATCCCCATACCGGCCAGCCACCAAAGCAAACAAACAAAATATCTAAAGTGGGGAAGGTACAGTAAAAATACAGTGTGAAAGGTAAAATATGGCACATCTATATAGGGCCCTTAGCATGCATGGAGCTTGCAGGACTGGAAGTTGCTGTGGATGAGTCAGTGAGTGAGTGGTAAGTGAGCTTTGTGAAGGCCTAGGACGTTACTGTGCACTGCCGTAGATGTCATAAACACTGTACACTGAGACCACACTAAATTAAAAAGAATAATTGCACTACGATGTTACAATGTCCACGATGTCACGAGGTGATAGGAAGTTTTCTGCTTCATTATAATCTTTTGGGACCACTGCCATGTATGCAGGTCCGTGGTTGGCTAAAATGCTGTGCATGACTGAGAGAGTGAGGCCAACCAGAAACCTGTGGACACACTGCCCACCTGCTTGTGTGGGTGGTAGGACAGTCCCCACCCTTGCTTTGAGGCTGTCAGAAGAGCCCGTTTGCCACCAGGACATAGGCCGGGCACCCCCCTGGAGAGTCTAGTGGTTTCCACAGGTGAGGTGGTCAGGTTTATAACAACAAAAAATAATGCAGCTTCTACTCAACCAAAGGTTTCACAGCCAGAGTTAAGAAAGAGAGATGGAATCGGGGGATATTTGCAGTGTCCAAACCAATGTGATTAATGCCTAGACTATGCAAGGAATTCCTGCAGATCAAGAGGAGTAAAAAACAAATGGAATGAAAAACTAAAATGGGCAAAGGTATGAAGAAGGAGCTGGTATAACAAAATGCCAGAGACTGGATACCTTATAAGCAAATTTATTCCTCACAGTCCTGGAAGCTGGAAGTCCCAAATCAAGGCTTGGTAGGTTTGGTTTCTGGTGAAGATCTGTTTCCTGGTGCAGAGAGGGCATCTTTTCCTGCCCTCAAACATCAGAACTCTTGGTTCTCTGGGCTCCGGACTCAGACTGAACTCCACCACCTCTTCCAGCTGTGGCCTCGCACGGGGTCCCTGTTAGAAGAGCACTAATGCCGTTCATAAGGGCTACACCCAGTCACCCCCCAAAGACCCCTAATTCCAATTCCACCCCATTTCAGGTTAGGATTTCAATATATAAATGTGGGAGGGAAGGGGCATGAGCATTTAGTCTATAGCAGGAGCCGAAAAGGCTTGGAAGCCTAGGAAGAGGGGCTCAAACTCGTTCGTTTTTCTGGAGCAACAGAAATTGGTCGCCAAGAGTAATGCCTTGACCTGTTAGGTGGGGATGAGAAAGCTCCCCCGCTGCAGCCTTCTGTGCCATTGCAGGGAGCAGACATTCTGCAGCACCATCTAGCTGGCTGACTTTGTCAAAATAAGGACACAATGACCCGAGTACCCAGCAATTCCACCCCCCAGGTGTTATGTTCCAAAGCCATCTGCTCCCAGGTCTATGAGGGGATGCACACTTAGAGTTGGTGGCACTGCTGGGGTGGTGGCAGGCAGGACAGGCTTTTACGGAAGTTAGGTTCCTACCCTCCCCCAGAGGCTGGGAGATCTAGGCTGTGAAGGTTAATTTTATGTCAACTTAATAGCAATGAAATGGAACCGGATATTCAGACAGGCAGCACATGCATGATTCTCAGAAGTGTGATGCCGAGTGAAGGAGTCAAACGCGCGAGCTGGTGCGCTGTGTGATTCCTTTTACTGGAAATTCCAGATCAGGCAAAGAGGGGTCATAACGTAGACGCATTAAACAGACCAACAGTGAGGTGGTGGTTATAAACCAACGACATCAACAAGGCCACTGAATTTTAGTGGACTTGTTATTCCAGACAAACACCAAGAGTGAATAAAAACAAAACAAGGCAGAACCTGCGGTTTATCTATCCTTTCACCTGTCAATGCTCATTCGGGTTGTTTCTACCTTTTGGTTACTGTGAATAATGCTGCTACAATGCTGGTGTACAAATATCTGTTCAAATCCTTGTTTTCAATTCTTTTTGGAATATCCTAGCCTCTTCTAACTCTGTAAAATTACCTAGAACTTTTCCCCCATGAATTGAAGAAATGAGCATTCAAGGGCTACCAAGAAGCAAGGCATTATTTAGGTCAAATGGTGGGTGCAAAGTCGGAAGGACACAAATTGGCATCAGTAGAAATGTTTTCTTGATGAAGTATAGGAAGAAAGAATTAGGAAAGTGACTTGGTCTGGAAACTGAGAAGAGGTCCTCGGTCATGGATTGTCAGAGTGTCCCCAGGCATCACTGAGCACAGAGTTCACAAACTAGTGGGGCTCAGGCTGGGTCCTGTTTGTACACGTGTGGGTTTAACCTACACAATGTTTTAACTTTTCAAAATTAATTACCAGCATTTTATAACAAGAAAATTGCATTTTAAAAATCCGAATTTCTGGTTTCTTTTGAAACATCTAAACATTGGCAATGCTGCCCACATTCCATTAAAGCAGCAAATGGCCGAGAGTGATTGGCAGCTGCCACCTCTGGACAGGGACATACACTCTCCAGGTGGCCACAATCCCTACCCTCTCCACAGTGAGCCTGGCTTATGGCGTTCATTTGTATTTCCTTCCTTGCCCCTGAGAGCACCTGCGTCTGTTTCCCCTGTTCTAATCCAAAGCTCCCAGAGTGCAGGAGAAAAACCTGAGACCTGTGTGGTTGAGTGACTTAGTCAAGGTGACATGGTCACTTGGGCCCAGAACTCATGTCATATGACTCCTTGCCAGGAGCATTTTTTGTTTTCAGCCTTATTGAGGCATAATTGACATATGATAAACTGCACATATTTAAAGTATACAATTTGATGAATTGTAACATATGTGTATGCACATGTGAAGCAGTCGAACACATCCATTACTCCCAAAAGTTTCCTTGTGCCCCTTGGTGATCTCTGCCTCCCTGCCTACACCCCATCCCCCATCCCCAGAGTCTCTAGACAACCACTGATCTATTTTTTGTCACTGTAGTTTGCATATTCTAGAATTTTGTAAAAATGGAATCACATAACATGTACTCATTTTTGTCTGGCTTCTTTCACTGAACTTAATTCTTTTGAGATTCATCCATGCTGTTACATGTTTAAATAGTTGATTCCTTTATATTTTTATGTAGTATTTTGTTGTATAGCTGTACAACAATGTTTTGTCCAATCACCCAGTTGAGGGACATTTGGGTTGTTTCCAGTTTTTTGACTATTACAAATAACGTTGCTATAAACATTGTCATACAAGTCTTTGTCTGAACATATACTTTTATTTCTCTTATGTATGTAACTAGGAGGAAAATCACAGGCTCATGTGATAGGCATCTCTTTAATCTTGTTTGTTTGTTTTTTTTGGTGGCTGGCCTATATGGGGATCCAAACCCTTCTCCTTGGTGTTACAAGATTGCACTTTAACAAACTGAGCAACCTGCCAGCCTATGTCTTTAATTTTTAAAAATAAACTGCCAAACTGTTTTGCAAAGCAGCTGTGCCATTTTACATTCCCAACAGCAGTATCTGAGAGCTCTAATTCTTTCGTATCCTAACCACCACTTGATTTGGCCAATCTTTTATATTTAGCCTAGGTTTTTAGTGGGAGACTGGAGTGTTTCACTATGGCCGTACTCTGCATTTCCCTAGTACATTTTGCTAATGGTGTTGAGCAGTTTTTCATGTGCTTATTTGCCATCCACATGTCTACTTTGGTAACATGTCTGTTCTAGTGTTTTGCCCATTTTTTAATTGGGTTGTTTGTCTCCTTACCATTGAATTGTCAGAGTTCTTTGTATATACTAGACATAAGTCTCTTATCAGAAATACATTCTGCAAAAATATTCTTCCAATATGTGGCATGCACTTTCAATTTTGTAAGTGTTTTTTAAGCAAAAGTTTTTATTTTGATAAAGTTCAATGTATTGGGTTTGTTAAGTTATGAGTTTTAAGTTTATAAGTTACGCTTTTTGTATCAGATGTAAGAAATATTTGCCAAATTCAGTATCACTAAGATTTTCTTTTGTGTTCTCTTCTAGAAGCTCTATGGCTTTAGCTCTTACATTTAGGTCTGCATTTAGCACAGGTGAAAGATCTGAAGCTTATGTGTTTTGGTGACTTGGCCAAGGTGACATGGTGAATCAGACCCTAAATTAGTCCAATGTCACATGACTCCTTGTCCTGAGCACTTACCTTTTATTTATGTTTTAGACTTGTTTACAGAATTGAGTTTACCATGCTCTTTATTTATTTTTATGAGTATAGAAGATTTATCTATTTATTTATTTACTCATTCATTAATTTAATTTTATTTTCTCAATATACAATGTGGTTGATTATTGTGGCCCATTACCGAAACCTCCCTCCCTCCTCCCTCTCCGCCCTCCCTCCCAACAATGTCCTTTCTGTTTGCTTGTCATATCAACTTCAAGGAACTGTAGTTGTTATGTCTTCCCCCCCCCCGGTTTTTTTTTGTGTGTGTGTGTGTGTGTGTGTGTGTGAATTTATTTATTTATTTTTAGCTCCCACCAATAAGTGAGAACATGTGGTATTTATTTTTCTGTGCCTCATTTGTTTCACTTAATATAATTCTCTCAAGTTCCATCCATGTTGTTGCAAATGGCAGTATATCATTCATTTTTAGAGCTGAGTAGTATTCCATTGTGTAGATATACCACATTTTCCATATCCACTCATCCGATGATGGACATTTGGGCTGGTTCCAACTCTTGGCTATTGTAAAGAGTGCTGTGATAACATTGGGGAACAGGTATACCTTCGACTTCATGATTTCCATTCCTCTGGGTATATTCCCAGCAGTGGGATAGCTGGGTCATATGGTAGATCTATCTGCAATCGTTTGAGGAACCTCCATACCATTTTCCATAGAGGCTGCACCATTTTGCAGTCCCACCAACAATGTATGAGAGTTCCTTTTTCTCCACAACCTCGCCAGCATTTATCGTTCAGTCTTTTGGATTTTACCCATCTTAACTGGGGTGAGATGGTATCTCAGTGTAGTTTTGATTTGCATTTCCCAGATGCTGAGTGATGTGGAGCATTTTTTCATATGTGGGCTAGCCATTTGTATATCTTCCTTAAAGAAATGCCTACTTAACCCTTTTGTCCATTTTTTAATTGGGTTGCTTGTTTTTTTCTTGTAAAGTAGTTTGAGTTCCTTGTATATTCTGGATATTAATCCTTTGTCAGATGTATATTTTGCAAATATTTTCTCCCACTCTGTTGGTTGTCTTTTACCTCTGTTAATTGTTTCTTTTGCTGTGCAGAAGCTCTTTAGTTTGATATAATCCCATTTGTTTATTTTTCCTTTGGTTGCCCATGCTTTTGGGGTCGTATTCATGAAGTCTGTGTCCAGTCCTATTTCCTGTAGTGTCTCTCCTATGTTTTCTTTAAGAAGTTTTATTGTTTCAGGGTGTATATTTAATTCTTTAATCCATTTTGAGTTGACTTTAGTGTATGGTGAAAGGTATGGGTCTAGTTTCATTCTCCTGCATATTGATATCCAGTTCTCCCAGCAGCATTTGCTAAAGAGGCAGTCTCTTCTCCAGTGTATAGGCTTGGTGCTTTTGTCAAAGATCAGATGGCTGTAGGTGTGTGAGTTGATTTCTGGATTCTCTATTCTATTCCATTGATCAGTGTGTCTGTTTTTATGCCAGTACCATACTGTTTTGGTTATTATAGCTTTGTAGTATAGTTTAAATTCAGGTAGTGTTATGCCTCCAGGTTTATTTTTTTTGCTCAGCGTTGCTTTTGCTATGCGTGGTCTCTTGTTATTCCATATAAATGTCTGGACAGTTCTTTCCACTTCTGAGAAAAATGTCATTGGAATTTTGATGGGGATTGCATTAAATTTGTATATCACTTTGGGTAGTATGGATATTTTCACTATGTTGATTCTTCCAATCCAAGAGCATGGGATATCTTTCCATCTTCTTGTATCCTCTCTAATTTCTCTCAGCAGTGGTTTGTAGTTCTCATTATAGAGATTTTTCACCTCCTTGGTTAACTCAATTCCTAAGTATTTTATTTTTTTGGTGGCTATTGTAGATGGGCAGGCTTTCTTGATTTCTCTTTCTGCATGTTCACTATTGGAGAATAGAAATGCTACTGATTTTTTTAAAAAAATTAAATTAAATGTATTTCATTTCGCACCTAAGCACAATTTAGTAGGTTCCACATTGGCGCTTACGAGTTAGTATTAAAATAGTGCCTCTTAGTCACAGCTCCTGTGGTGTGTGCCAGGATTTAACAGCACAATGTGATCGTATCATAAACATCGTGACCCTCCTCACTTTACCTCTGAAACCAGTTTTGGTGAGTGACGCTGCTTTCTTCCGTAGCCTTATCGGTTTCTTCTCCCTTTCCGATCGTGGATCTGATCTGCCCAACCTTCCTGTGTTTAGACTGTCTGGCTGACTGCATTTTCCTTCCCTACTTAACAAACAGGTTTCCGCAGGCTGTGGATTGTTTTTGTTTGTTTGTTTCCGACACAAGGCGGAGTGCACCACTTTCTGGGAAGTTTCTAGTTGTTTCAGGGAGTTCCTCGTTTTTTCAGGGAGTTAAGCTTCCCGTTTTTCAAGGAGAGTGCCCCAAAGTTAATGTGAGATCAGCTGAATTATAAAAAACATTGTGCCTCCCTAGAGAAAGTGGCTTTCAAAACATTTTTACTGTTTGCCTTTATACTTGTTAAGAGTGAACAGGAAAGAAAATAGAAGTCCTCCAAATCTTCATGCCATTTTTCTTCATGTTCTTGCCCCAAACTTTGATCCATCAAAAGTAATGCCAATTGGTCTTCCATTAGACAATTTTTACAGCCTTGTTCTTTTCACTAACAAGTATTAGAACTTTACTCCTACTTCGGTACCTGTAACTGAATATAACCTAGTAATCAATCTTCGTATTGAAATGTTTTCCTATTTTACTCTCTCCCTCTGGGCTTTACTCTTACACAAAGAATTAAAGACATGAATGCATATTCCTTTCTATGTACCTCCCAAAGCCGGCTTTACTTTATCATCTTCTTCCAAGAAGTGGAACACTTTATCCCATAAACAGGACGGGCAAGGGCATATCTGAGCCAACCTTTTCTTTGGCTGCCTTTCAAAAAATTGTTTAAAACAAGATATGCTGTTGAACTGGAAAAAGACATTACACATGATAACCTTAGAAAGCAGCTACTTGCTTTGCCTAACTAACATTATTGCACAACACCGGAACTTTGTGTGGAGTGTTGTCTGCAATTGCAGGCCAGAGGCATGCCAGCAACATGGCTAAGCTGAGATGAAATTAATTTCAATGTGATACTGAAATGACATATTGAAATGTCATACTGAATATTACTATAAAGAAATACAAGATAAGGACATAGAAATTATGAAAAACATAATATAAAACACTTTTGTGTGTGTGTGTGTGTGTGTGTGTGTGTTTTTACTCCATATTATCAGTTATTTATTTATTTATTTATTTATTTATTTTTGGTGTAAGGAAAAGTAGCCTTTATTTTTTTATTTTTATTATTAAAAAATTAATTTTACTCTTCTGTAATTATAAAGTAATACTTTTTCCTTTTTTATTTTAAATTTTATTTTGTCGATATACATTGTGGCTGATTATTGTTGCCCCTTACCAAAACCTTCCTCCCTCCTCCCTCCCCCCTCCCCGCCACCAATGTCCCCTCTGTTTGCTTGTCGTATCAACTTCAAGTAATTATGGTTGTTATATCTTCTCCCTCCCCCCCCCCCGGTTCTGTGTGTGTGTGTGTGTGTGTGTGTGTGTGTGTGTGTGTGTGTGTGTGTGAATTTATATATTAATTTTCAGCTCCCACCAATAAGTGAGAACATGTGGTATTTCTCTTTCTGTGCCTGACTTGTTTCACTTAATATAATTCTCTCAAGGTCCATCCATGTTGCTGCAAATGGCAGTATATCATTCGTTTTTATAGCTGAGTAGTATTCCATTGTGTAGATATACCACATTTTCCGTATCCACTCATCCGATGATGGACATTTGGGCTGGTTCCGACTCTTGGCTATTGTAAAGAGTGCTGCGATGAACATTGGGGAACAGGTATACCTTCGACTTCATGATTTCCATTCCTCTGGGTATATTCCCAACAGTGGGATAGCTGGGTCGTATGGTAGATCTATCTGCAATTGTTTGAGGAAACTCCATACCATTTTCCATAGAGGCTGCACCATTTTGCAGTCCCACCAACAATGTATGAGAGTCCCTTTTCCTCCGCAACCTCACCAGCATTTATCGTTCAGAGTCTTTTGGATTTTAGCCATCCTAACTGGGGTTAGATGGTATCTCAGTGTAGTTTTGATTTGCATTTCCCGGATTCTGAGTGATGTCGAGCATTTTTTCATATGTCTGTTGGCCATTTGTATATCTTCCTTAGAGAAATGCCTACTTATCTCTTTTGCCCATTTTTTAATTGGGTTGCTTGTTTTCTTCTTGTAAAGTTGTTTGAGTTCCTTATATAGTCTGGATATTAATCCTTTGTCAGATGTATATTTTGCAAATATTTTCTCCCACTCTGTTGGTTGTCTTTTAACTCTGTTAATTGTTTCTTTTGCTGTGCAGAAGCTTTTTAATTTGATATAATCCCATTTGTTTATGTTTCCTTTGGTTGCTCGTGCTTTTGGGGTTGTATACATGAAGTCTGTGTCCAGTCCTATTTCCTGAACTGTTTCTCTTATGTTTTCTTTAAGAAGTTTTATTGTTTCAGGGTGTATATTTAAATCCTTAATCCATTTTGAGTTGATTTTAGTATATCGTGAGAGGTATGGGTCTAGTATCCATTCATATGGATATCCAGTTCTCCCAGCACCATTTGCTAAAGAGGCAGTCCCTTCCCCAATGAATAGGCTTGGTGCCTTTTTCAAAGATCAGATGGCAGTAAATGTGTGGGTTAATTTCTGGATTCTCTATTCTATTCCATTGATCAGTGTGTCTGTTTTTATGCCAGTACCGTACCGTTTTGGTTATTACAGCTTTGTAGTATAGCTTAAAGTCAGGTAGTGTTATGCCTCCAGCTTTATTTTTTTTGCTCAGCGTTGCTTTGGCTATGCATGATCTTTTATTATTCCATATAAATGTCTGGATAGTTCTTTCCATTTCTGAGAAAAATGTCTTTGGAATTTTGATGGGGATTGCATTGAATTTGTATATCACTTTGGGTAGTATGGATATTTTCACTATGTTGATTCTTCCAATCCAAGAGCATGGGATATCTTTCCATCTTCTTGTATCCTCTCTAATTTCTCTCAGCAGTGGTTTTTAGTTCTCATTATAGAGATTTTTCACCTCCTTGGTTAACTCAATTCCTAAGTATTTCATTTTTTTTGGTGGGTATCGTAAATGGGCAGGCTTTCTTGATTTCTTGTTCTGCATGTTCACTATTGGAGAAAAGAAATGCTACTGTTTTTTGTGTGTTGATTTTGTATCCTGCTACTGTGCGGAAATCATTTATCAATTTCAAGAGTTTTTTTGTAGAGGTTTTAGGCTGTTCGATATATAGGATCATGTCATCTGCAAACAGGGACAGTTTGACTTCATCTTTTCCAATCTGGATGCCCTTTATTTCCTTCTCTTCTCTGATTGCTCTGGCTAGTACTTCCAACACTATGTTGAATAGGAGTGGTGAGAGTGGGCATCTTTGTCTAGTTCAAGATATTGATCATCAATGCTTTTATGAGGCATGCCTTGATCATAAAGTGGGAAATAACGTCTTTTCTGCAAAAGCAGTTCTCTAAATTTACCTGGCCTTAAAGAGGGTATTTGTAACTTGGATGAGACATCCTGTTCCTAAACAAAAGACTTGTAATTGATCAAAAATTTTACAAAAGACTAGATGCTTTAAAAACTGTAATGTCCTGGACAGGTGAAAATTAACAAACTCGCTGGACACAGAATCAACTATTATATGGAGCAAAATTCCATTCTGGGGTTTCAACAATTGGTAATTACACCTAATTCACAGCACCTCGAATGATGCCGATGCAGCCACTCCGAGACAATGACATCATCAGTCCTCACCTGAAGTAAATTAAAAGCAAGTGCCATGCTAAATGATACCAACTTTCCTTTAAATGCTTTTGTCTTAACTGTGAAAACCTGATCTATAGATTTTTCTTTTTCTTTTAAATAAATAAAATGGGGGGAGATGTGAAGTAGGCATAAAATAAATGTACTTCACAAGGCCTGGTTTTCCAAAGCCTTGCAGTTTCAAATATTGACCTTGCAAAGGACAGGAAATTTTCCCCAGGCTATATAGTCTCTGTTGTAAGATAAAGAATTGTAACACAGCAAGGTTGCTGGTTCAAAGACAGCCAGGTTACTGATTGATATGTAAAGATACCAGAAATTGCTGTAAGAAGAGAATGTTTGCTAGAATCAAGCTTTTGTTGCAAACTGCATTATGGACGGTCACCTTGCCTGTCTTACTGAATGTTACCAGCTTCTATTGTTAAACTTGCTAAACTGTACTTAGAAAAAACCCCACCTATGTTCTCTTCCTGGAACTTCATGGTCTGGAGAATACATGTGGGAAGAGAACCCCAATTCGTGATTAATTTCCCAAATGGAAGAAATGCCTCTATCTTGAGGGTTCTGGGAGATTAACCCCTTTTGGGGGCTTCTCACTGCTCAGAAGAGATGGGCTTTGAGTAATATTTGGTGGCTCCATCACCCAGGGGGATAGGGATGACTAATCTGTGGGAGGCAAAGCAACAGTAATTTTTACAATAATATACAAATTTTTGTGTTCCACAAAGGATACATTAGATAGAGGTTAAAGAAAGGCAACAAAAGAAGACAAGATATTTGCAATGCCTTAAACTAATGGGGATAAATAGAATAGACAAAGAACTCCTGTAGATCAACTAGGAAAAAAGAGAAAACCCTCTAGAAAAATGGTCAAAGGCTATAAGTGGGCAAGCCATCCAGGGGAAATTTTAAAATTAACAAGTACACAAATGAGATGCCAATCTCACTAATAAAGAAATGCAAAGTAAAATGACAAGATTGTATTTATACTCACTAAATCTGCAAAAATTAGAACATCAGATAATAAATACTGATGAGGATGTGAGGAATAGGAAACCACCAGCCCTACAAGTACAGCCATTCCTGAGAGCAACCTTAATATATTGTATGTATGTAACTGAAGAAGCATGTGATGTCTGACCAGACCTTACTACAGAGGTAAATGCCATAGAAAATATCACATAAGTCAGACTTGTGTTGTTTATGGTAGCAGGGAGTTAGTGATGCTCTCAGAGACCATCTCTGGGGGAAAGGACAGATGGAATGAGGTGGATGCCTACCATGCAATAGTATGCAGTAATCAGAAACAGGGAACCAGAAATAGAACACCAAAATGAATGGATCTTAATAAAATGATTTCGTGTAAAAGGGAAGAAACAGGATGAGATATATAGCACAATAGCATTTGTGTAAATTGAAAACACAACAGAAAAAAACCTATATTTTACAAGGATTCATTCATGTCCCTGGATAGATACTAAACACACTAGGTTAGATACCCATATAGCAGCAAGAAATGGGGAGACTGTATCAATCAATGTCAAATCAGGAAAACAGAAACCACTCTAGACATTTTAAACACAGGAATTTAATAGAGGGAATTGATCGCAGGGGATTGAAAGGCCAAGAAATCAGAAAGGGTCACTGAGATGACAGATAACCATGTGAGGGCACAACGAAAAGATGGCATGTGCAAGCCAAGGAGAGAGGCCTCAGGAGAGACCAACCCTGCCCACACCTTGATCTTCCAGCCTCCAGAATGGTGAGAAAATCGATTCCTGTTGTTAAAGCCACAGTCTGTGGTGCTTTGCTATGGCAGCCCAGGCAGACTAGTAATAAGTACACCACTGGGTGATTTTGTGACAGGAACTCGGAGGCATGTGTAAAACATCCAGCCCAGTGTCAGACATGTACTTCCTGTAGATAGCGACTCAATAAAAACTAGCCTTCATCCTCCTCCTCCTCCTCTTCCTCCTGGCAACCACTCAGACATCTGGTCTACCTCAGATCCCTCTCTCTCCCTCCCTCAGCATGACAGGTTGGTGCAGGGCCATGCAGAGGCCAAGCCAAAGATCCCAGCACTCCTGGTTGCCCTCAGCATCAGTCGGGGTCCAATCAGGACAGAAACCACACCAGCACTTTGACAGAGGGAATAGACTAGGTACTGAAGAGCCTGGAAGACCAGAGGGGACCACAAAGGGGTTGTGGAGCTTGCTTGTGACTGCCAGAGACAGTTCCCAGTCCTGTGGCAGGAGGCAGAAGGGAGCTCAGAGGAGTAGCTGGGAAAGAAAGGCAGAGGTAGAGAGACAGAGGAAGTGACAGAGACAAAGTCAGAAAGACTGAAAGAGACAGATACAGAGGCAGAGAGAGAGGCTGCACTGATGGGGGGACACGGGGCATGGCACGTTCATTGATTCAGGTGCTGTCCCACAGCTCTGGAGTCAGCAACTGGCCAGCTTCATCTGGAAAACCCCAAGAGGAAGCCTCAGACACTGAGACAAATGTCTTTCAAGACAGAGCACATCTGCGAGAAGCCCTTCTCTCTCTTCTTCTTGTGTGCCCCGGCCCCGTGTCCTGTGTCCCATTCTTCCATCCCATGGCACTCTCTGACCCACCATCCCACCTGGGTTCCCCTTTCTTTCCTCCAGCCACAGAGCTCCCAGCCTGACAGGGCATGACCTGGGTGCAGAGCTCTGTCTACACTCGAGCTTCCTAAATGAAACGCAGCCAGGACCAGCCTGGTGCCCAGCTTTCCAGGAGCCACCTTTCCAATAACTGGTACCAGCACTAGAGCCACTGGCCACTCTTCTCTGTTATAAAGCCCTGTGTGCTGCTATTTAGTTGAGTCTCTGATTGGCTGTTCTCATCATTCATTATTTCCTAAACTCTCATCCCCATTGGCTTGATAGCATCCATGATCTCTTACTATCAAACCCCAGCTTCCCACCAAAATGTCCCTTTATCCCATTCAAATTCCAGCAAAGCCTGTTTCCTTGTTTCTTGCAGACATTTCCACTGCTACTTTCTGCATTTCTCCCCCTCCTGCCCATCCAGACCCTTCTCCACTGAGTCTGAGCCTTGGGGATGGGGCTCACTCAGGTTCCATCTCCCTGTGGCCATACACCAACCCTCAGCCACCTCTTTCCTCACTAAGAATTATCCTGGCTCCTCCTGTTTCCCTCCATTCAAATTTCACTCATCATTAAAACAATTTTATTAGGGATGGCCCGTGGCTCCCTCGAGAGAGTGTGGTGCTGATAACACCAAGGCCAAGAGTTCGGATCCTATATAGGGATGGCCGGTTCGCTCACTCGGGAGAGCGTGGTGCTGACAATACCAAGTCAAGGGTTAAGATCCCCTTACTGGTCATCTTTTTTAAAATTTATTCACATTAAAAAAAAATTATTCCAGACAGAAAAAGTTGCAAAAAATAGTATAAAGTATATGCATATGATAACATCTTGCATAACCATAGTAAAACCACCAAAATCAGAAAGCTAACGTGATATGATACTATTAAATAACTATTACATCATCTACAGACCTCATTCAGATTTTGCCCACTGTCCCTACCAAGGCTTCCCATTGGCCCTGTCCTGTGCTCAGCTGGTTTGGCCTCTCCTGGTCCTGGGCTCTCTCTTTCCACAGCATCTCTTCTCTACAGTCCCCACTAACGAAATCAGATTAGAGGTAGAAAGCCACTGACATCTGTGCTGTACATGGTAACAGCATCCCCTGTGTCCTGTCTTACAAAAGCAAACTCCCCTGGTGTCTCCCACATGTGAGACAGTTGCTGCCCCAGGCTCTCTACCTTGTCTCTTTCAGGGCCAGAAAATATGAAAGAGGGAGCTACAATCTCCCATGGCAGCTAAAACGACTTTTACAAGGGCGTGGCTGTTGCTTACCAGCATCTGACACAGCATTTCTGCTCTGTGGAGTAGATGGGAACACAAATCATGCACACACACTCATGCACATGCACACACATGAACACATGCATGAACATGTACACACATTAATGTGCACACATGTGCACACACCCATGACCATGCACATACACACACAAATGCACACAAGCATGTGTGCACACATATTCATGAACATGCTCATGCATGTACAAACATAAACACATGCATATGCACTCACACTTAGGTGCATGCATGGACACATATGCATGCACACTTGCATACACATGAATGCACACACTCACACAAATGCCCGCACTCACATGCAGTCACATGCAGACACATGTGTACACACATACATGCACACACTCATGCACTTGCACACATATGATCATATGCACGTGTGCACACATGCACTCATGTTTATCACACACATGGGTATGCACACACTCATGCACACATGTGCAGACACACATGCAGGGACCAACATCAGAATGCAGACTGAAGCCAGAGACACTCGGGATTTGCCTCTTGGTGGCCCTCGCCCATCCCTCTGTCACTATTCTCTTGAGTAACACTGGGCCTCTTTTTTTATTTCCATCAGAAAAGAGTGCATGAGGGAGAGAAACCAAGGCCCAGATGCCTTTGAAGGAAGGACTTCTCTGCCCTTTCCTTCCCCCAAGACCAGCTCTGATTTCAGGAGCAAGCCCACATCCTTTCATCCCTGCTTGATGAAACTAGGCCTATGCTTCTGGTCCCCTTTGCCCATAGGGAGCTGGGTCAAGGGTGGAACTTAGGGTGGACTGGGATGCAAAGGCTCTGAGACTCCAAATGTGGCCCTCACCATACATTAGGTTGTTATCTCTCCAACCTTTGAGGAAACAGAAAGATGTGAAATTGTGGGGTTCAGCCTATCAAAATGGGGCCAAACTGCAGTTCTGGAAAGCTAAGTCAAAAAAGAACTTACTGAGCTTTTCTTAGAATTGCTCTGTAAAATAAGGAAGATGTATGTTCTTTAATGCTCAGTACATTGGTAAGCGAGCTAGTCATATTCCTGAGGACAGCTGTGTATATGGAATAACCCATTGGCCTCAGTCTCTCCTCAACCTTCCTAAGTCTTGCATAATGCAGCCTTGATAACCAGCCACGGGGGCCAGAACTCTAGGGACAAGTTCCCAGATGCTGAAATGAACCATGAGGAAGTAAGTAGGGTGAACGAATGAATGAAACAATCAGTATTGGTGATGATGGTAATGATCTCAACAACAAACCTCCCCACGCACCAGGCGTTGCGGTGGACACTATTGAATCGGTCACTACAGCAATCTATCAGGATGGTGCTATCACCTCCAACAGGTAGGCTGACTCGGGGCTCACCCCCAGATCCCTCAGCCAGTACCCGCCAGCCTCAGGGATCAAGCTCAGATCTGTCTCTTTCCAAGAGGGAGGCCAACCAGCCCGCTGGGAACCATGTAGTGAAGAATAACTGAGGGGCAGCTCAGACAGATGGTTTCCACCGGGCAGATTGAAACCGGGCAGCTCCAGAGCTGGGATTCCCCACTGGCTGCTCCATTCCTACTGCGTCTGCTCAGGGCTTCGCATCAGCGTCCCGGGCTTGAGCGGGGCAGGGCTCTCTGCTCACCATGGAATTGCTGGACCTCCTCCCTGCTGGCTCACCGCCTCTGTTCCTCTTCTCCCAGCTGTTTCTTATTCTTTTCCCTGTGACATTTCCGGCAGATCACTCTGGTGGTTGGGAGTTCCACCACAGTGACGATCAGAGGCAGAGCTATTCTCCACTCCATGGACAGGGGCCTCCTGGAGAAGGGAGTGGGAGGGGGTTCTGGAGAGTCAAGAATATTTTGTGAGAGGGCCTCTTTGCTCTTAGGACACACAGGCTACAGGATTCATGGGCTGGGGGGCACAATGTCTGCAGACTACTCTGAGATGGTCCAGGAACAAAATACACATGTGTTTGTATGGATGGGTATAAATGGATGCTTGGGAGATAGACTGTAAGCAGAGAGGGAGAAATGAGCCAACTAATGGGCAAAATGTCAAAAATGTGGTGAATCTGGTGAAGGGTGCACAGACTTCTCTGTATTGTTCTTGCAAATGCTCTGTAAGTTTGACATCATTGAGAAATAAAAATTGTGAATAATGAAACTGGGAAGCAAGCCAATGTCCTTCAGTAGGTGAATGGACAGATGAACTGCAGTGCATCCAGACAATGGAGTATTACTCAGCTCTAAAAATAAATGAGCCATCAAGCCCTGAAAAGTCAGGGGGGGGGGGGGAAACTTAAATGCATATCACAAAGTGAAAAAAAAAAAGGCCAATCCGAAAAGGTTACATACTGTGGGATTCCAACCCTATGACATTATGGAAAAGGCAAAACTATGGAGACAGTAAAAAGATCAGTGGATGCCAGGGTGTAGTGAATTGAATTATGTCCCCCAAAACTCACTGAAGCTTGAATTGTGTCCCCCAAGTTTTATGTATTAGAAACTTGGCCCCCACTGTGACTGTTAAGAGAGTGGGGAATCCTATTGTAATTGAAAGGTGGAGCCATGAAGAGGTGATTGGATTGTCGGGCTGTGCAGTAGTAAATGGATTAAAAATGGTGGTCAGGGGCATGGGTCTGAGGGCTTTAAAAGGAGAGTTCATGAGGTTAGTCTCTCTCTTGCTCTCACTCTGCTCTCACCATCTTGCAATGTGAGACCCCTGGGTCACTCTCACCACAACCAGATGTGTTCCTTGGACCATGGACTTTCCAGCCTCAGAAACTATAAGCAATAAATATTTTCTTTCTGAATTATCCAGTTCTGTATATTTTCTTTAAGGAACAGAAATGGACTAATACACCAGGGGTTCTGGGGAGGGAGGGATGGATTGACAGAACGCAGAGGACTTTTAGGCAGCGAAATACTCTGTGTGGCACTATAATGATAGATATGTCATTATACATTGGTCCAAACCCACAGAATGCGCCACACCGAGAGTGAACCCTGATGTAAACTGTGGACTCTGGGTGACGAGGACGTGTCCATGCAGGCTCACCCACTGCAAGTAATGTCCGCTCTGGTGGGGAAGTTTATGCTGGGGCAGGCTGTGTGTGGTCGGGGGTTGGGAAATATGAGACATCTCTGCACTTTCTGCTCAAATTTGTTGTGAACCTAAAACTGCTCTAAAAATTAGTCTATTTTTAAAAAAACTATAAAAAGTTGATACTGGGGTGCATCGTTCTGGTTCCCCCAGAAGGCCAAGCTCTCGTGGGGGCTCTCCCTGCACCCCCACCTGTGCTTCATCTCAGTAACCTGCACCCAAACAGTGCATCTCCCCAGCACCCCCTAGCCAGGTTGAGGACAGGGACCTGCCACCCGTCCCCTTTTACTACAGCCCTGTAGCTGTCTCTTAGCTGTCTCACAGCAGCATCCAGGGCCGTGGATACCTGTGCTCAGTGACTGTGAGAACAGAACCGAGCAGAATACTCACGGGTAGGCGGCTCTCAGCCCACCTCCTGTTAGAGAGGGGGCGCTGGCGATGGAGCAGGAGAGACCCTCCATCGCTTTCATAGCACCTAGTTTGAAAGTAACAGAGAAAGCATGCACAGTAGTAGGAGTTTTTTAACTGAATGCTCTGAGAAAGAAGGTCAGGAGCCTACCTTTAGGTGTTGGCTAGAATAAACAGGAAATTCTTTTGGCAGCTGCTGTGGCCTGAATGTGTGCGTCCTCCCAGATTCCTATGTTGAAATCCTAACCTCCAGTGTGATGGGATTAGGAAGTGGGGCCTTCAGGAGGTGATTAGGTCATGAGGATGGAGTCTCGTGAATGGGATTAGTGCCCTCATAGCAGGGACCCCAGAAAGCTGTCTCACCCCTTCCACCATGTGAGGACACAGTGAGAAGATGCCACCTATGAGCCAGGACATGGATCCTCACCAGACACCAAATCTGCCATGCCTTGATCATGGACTCCCAGCCTTCAGACCTGCGATAAATAAGTGTCTGTGGTTTATAATCCACCCAGTTCATGGTGTTTTGTTACAGCACCCCAGATGGACTAAGACAGTAGCCTGAGCTTTTTCAGACAGGAACTCAGAAGGGGACAAGGCCATCCCAAGAATGAGGCCTTAGAAAAGGGATGCTAAAATTTGGTCAAGTCTTTTAGAGCATAGGCTTTGGATGGAGTCATTTGTGCCAAAAGTTTCTGCCATTCTCACCCAGGGCCCACTCTGCCAACACTTTGATTTCAGTCCTTTGGCCTCCAAAACTTTGAGAGAAGAAAAGTGTGTTGGTGTAAGCCCCCTACTCTCCCCTACCCCAGCTTGTGGTTTTTGTGACAATAGACCCAGGAAACACCCCGGGCTCTGCTGTAAGTCACCGGGGTTTGGAGCTGTTTTTATGCAGCGTTATCACACAGAAATGACTAGTAGGGAAGCAGGTTCCTACAACTTATGGCAGGAGACTCAAGGCAGGCTGGAAACCCAGACATTCATGTTGTGCAGTGAGACCATCACATGCAATACCCAGAAGGCAGAAAATGCCACCAGTGCACTGTGGTTTTGAGCAGAGAAGTTTGGTTGTAGAGTGTTAGTAGCACAGCATAAATGGATGTTATTAGTAGCTTGTGATATGGTATTACAAAAACATGATAAGCACAGAAAAGAATTTGGCTTGTAACAACTACTGTGGAAGAAGAAAAGAGAAAATGCAGATTCCAGGTCCTCTCAGTCAGGGCTCTACAGACAAATAAAACTAGTAGGATATACAGAGAGAGATTTATTCTAAGAAATTGGCTCACACAATCATGGGGCTGGTAAATCCAAAATCTCTGGCCAGAAGGCCGGAAATTCAGGTGAGGGTTGATGCTGCAGTTCAAGTCTGGCTATCTGGCTGGCCATCTGCTGGCTTCTTTTTCCAGAGACCCCAGTATTTTCTCTTAAGACCTTCAACTGATTGGACGAGGCTCACCTACATTAGGGAGGGCAATTTTCTTTTCTCAGTCCACCAATGCAATTGTTAGTCTCATCCAGAAATACCCTCGCAGACACACCCAGAACAATGTTTAACCACATATCTGGTCACCCTGTAACCCAGTCAAGCTGACACCCAAAATTAACCTTTACTGTCTGGAGGCAGAATTGTTTCTTCTACATTGAATCCTCTGTCTTGGCTCTCAAGGCCTTCAGCTGTTTGGATAAGGCTCACCCACATTACAGAGAGCAATCTGCTTGACTCAAAGTCTATTGATTGTAAATGTGAATCACATCTAAAAATATACCTTTGATGACCTGTAGCTGACTCAGCTACACAAGCAGTTCTAAAAAAAAAATCAATTGCCTTGAAAGGACTTCACAGCTTGGCTGAGATTTTCTGTTCTTAAATAAAGAATTCATGTAAGTTCTTGAAATTATTGATGTACTCTACCAATTAACGTACAGCCACCTAACTCTGAGTTAGCCACCAAGTTATCTTTAAGATTAGCCAAAGTATTGTCTTGTACAAAGATGCTCCCTCCTGCACATAGACATTTTTGGCTCATGTGCTGTAATCTGTGGGTTATAGCTTCGTATTTTACCCAGCAATGAAACGAGACAACTCTGGTGTGGGGAGTCCCTCTCCCTTTTCCAAACTTTTTCATAAAATCCTTCAGGTTTCAATAGACTTCAGAACACTTCCCAACTTTGTTGGTTTGATTTCCCAGGTCGATCCTCACATTTGGCTCTCAATAAACCTCTGGAAAATTATTTGCCCCTCAACAGCCTTAAATTTGGTCCATACCTTCACAGAGATAAAACTAGACTGGTTTATGACCAAATAGCTGGGCACCATGGCCTGGCCAAGTTGACACGTAGAATCAACCATCACACAGGTATTGCAGGACAAATTAAGATGCTGTAGCAATCTGCAAATCAAGGATGTGACTATTGAGAAAAGTCTCAAACCCGAAACCAAGTCCACAGTCCAGCTATTTCATCCCTGTTCAAATGTTTGCTTGGAATCATGTGGCACCCAATAAATGTTTTCACAGGAATGAAATGTCCAGATAAAAAAGTCTCTTGGCTAAAGAAGACCTGAAGTCTCCAAGTCCATGTAATTGAATCCGGAGAGCAGGAGAGAGGCCCAGCACTCAACAAGTGTGGGGAGCTGCTGCACCAGAGCTGGCTGGCATTGCATGCAATTCTTCCTAAATTTTTGCATGAACAGAAGCACCCTCCTAGCCTGGACTAAAAGAGACTCTGATTGATCCACAGATAGAAAAAGACCTTGAAGCCACCAAGTTTCCATGAGCATGAAGCAGGTGGAGAAAGCCGCTGGGCCCATGGGGAGAGCGTATCCTCCAAAGCCCGCCTTAGCTGAGACCGAGGGTGTTGGATAAAGACCTTTCCAAGGCACACCCAGGAGTCATGGAGAACCATGGTCAGGGAATGTTCCAGGGTCACAGCCTTTGCCTAACCAAGAAGGGGGACCCCCAGAGGGGGACCCAGCAACATTCCTGCAGAAAACTTCCAGATTCCCTGTGGGCCAGTGACTGCCAGCTTTCTGCGTTCCTGTCTGTCACAAACTGGAGTTGCTCCCAAATTGTCCCACTCTGTTTCTCCATCGTACCTTGGGGAGGGGGGGAGGAGGACAAGGAATTTGTCATCTTAGTGTCAAGGTTAGATCCTGGACTTGAAGCCTGGTGCTGTTGTGACATGAGAGTTTTGGCTGTCCTTCTTGGGAGGAGAGTGTAGCAGAAGAAAAGTAATGTTCCCTCTACCTTTTCCAGGTACATATTTTATGTACACAGGGGAGATGCCCGGAGGTGAGCAATTCTCGAAGAGGTGGTTAGATCTCTGGCTTATACAGCATCTGCAACGCAGGGCAATCCATTTTTACAGAAGTGATGAGACAAAGGAAAAGGACTTTGAGCTTCTGGGGCAGCAAATTGTGGAAAGGCGAATACGTGGGGAACTAGTGGTAGAAGCAGGTCAGTTAGTGAATTTGTTATGTGGATCCCTGTGGTGCTGTCTTCTGGCTGATAAGGGTCTAAAGTCATCTCAGATGAATGACTTTTGTCCTGCCTGGTAGAGAAGACAGGGGGACACCTTTGTAAATTTATGCCCTGCATTTCGGCAAGTAGGGGGAGGACAGAGAGCTTTTCTTGCATCTTCTTCTCAATTGCCTTCAGCTCAAAATTAACCCTTCTGCCAACGTGGATTTTTTTAAAAAAATAAATTTCTGTTCATTATAATCTATGCAGTCTGTGGTATTCTGTTCTAGCAGCACAAAACAGACTCGGACACAAGCTAAGCACAAGTGAGGCATCTTATGTGACTGGTTAGGGGCACATACTTGGCTTTCTTTGGTTGGTCCTAAGTTGAAAGTGGGGGCAAAGATGAGAGAAGCTGTCAGTTATTAATCAAGTATTGGCCATTTTGGACTGATTGTTATTGTTTAGGTTACTGTTACTTTTTGTTGTTGTTAATTAATTTATTATTATTATTATTTTTGATATTCTAAGATTTTGCAGAACAGTTGGGGGAAGGTGGATGGGATAGAATGGAAGACAGGAAAGGGGCAGGGGGTTGTGATTGAGGTCCATGGTACCCCCACATTATGCAGGGGAGCCCGGGGGGCTTCTAGTAGTGGCTCAGTTATAGCTGGGCTGGATGTGGATTTGGGAGTGTGTGGCTTCCCCAAACTCTGGGAGCCTGGGGCACTTCTGGCAGCAGCTTGGTGGTCAATGCTGGGCTGGATACAGAGGCCCTTGGGCCTCCCCCGACTCCAGCTTGGGAGCCAAAGGGGCTTCCAGTCCTTCTAGGTTTAATACACCTGGGTTGTAGAAACTCTGGTCTGGGCCTGAGTCTTCTCATCAAACTGCACCCCCTGCAGTTCTACATTCCTAACCAGTCACCCCTGAGTGGTCCTGTGCTGATTGGGGGGCAGATAAGCTGTCCATGCTGTGCCCGCATGTTCCCCTGGTGTGCATGTCTCCCCCACCACCCAAACTCCAAACTCTTCCCATGGAACAGGCGATGTACTGGTCCCTTGCAATGACTCACTGGCCTCTGAGTGGCTCTTTTTTTCAGTTGTTGTGGCTCTTCACTCCTATGTGAGTCCTTAGTGTTCTTGCTGGCCTGGGGGCCTTCAATGCCCTCCTCTCCCCTGCTGCCTCCAGGCAACTTCATGGGAAGGGCACAGCTGTGGCTTTTGCCAGCCCTTGCTCTCTGTGCTCACCAGCTTTAGACCTGAAGTGGCTGGGGCTTGAAACAGTTGGAGTGATCCTTTCTTTCTCTCATCGTGGCTACTCCTGCCTTCATGGGCTCTATAGGTCTCTCCTCCTATTCCCCTGAGCTCTAGCAGCCCCAGCTTGGCTGTCATTGATTTTTAATAGTTGTAAATTGGTTGATTGTGGGAGAGAGTGAAACTGGGGACCATCTATTCTGCCATCTTGATCAGAAGTCCGACGTGGCATATTTCAGGATGGTGTGTTTGGCCACCCTTAAAAAATAATGCACATTGGGGCTGGACATGTAGCTCATCTGGTTACAGCATGGTGCTGATAACACTCACATCCAGGGTTCAATCCCTGTACTGGCCAGCCACCCCCCCACAAAATAAAATAAAAATAAAAGTAATGTATATTCAGTGTGGAATGGAGAAAACGGTAGTGCATTCCTGTGGCAAAGAGTTGGATGTTCTGAGATTTAATATCATCCAGCAAATACTGCCTGCCTCATCCCTGTGGGATGAGTGCCACTTACCGACTGCTAGATCTGGGGCCCCTGAATGAGAAGGCACAGGAAACACATCCAGCTGAGAGGAGCCCAGAGCCCTGCAGCCCCCACAGGCCATGGGCAGGAAGTGCCTGTTTGTGTCTGTGGAACTGTTTGTTTCTCAGCAGCTACCACCAAAAGCTGACTGACTTAGGAACCCACGGCCCTGATATGATAAACTAGAGCTGTTTAGGAGTCGATAATAAAACTGACATTATTATGAAATCCCAACTATTATACAATGTACTTTCTTCTAATCACTGGGTATAAAATTCCTTGGGGCTGGCTGGTTAGCTTAGTTGGTTAGAGCATTCTACTAACACCAAGGTCCTGGGTTCGATCCCTGTGCCAGCCAGCCACCAAAAACATAAATAAATAAAACAAACAAACTGCTTGAAAATTTGGGTTTCACTGCTTAACCACTTGATTTAGAGAGCAAAGTCTAGTGGTATGGTCTGAATATGTCCCCCCAAATTCATATGTTGATTGTATTAAGAGGTGGGGACTTTAGGAGGTAAGTCATAAGGGCAGAGCCCTCATGGACAAGACAAGGGACCGAGGGACCTCATAAAAGAGCTAGAAGGAGTGGGTTCATTCTCTTCTGCTCTTCTGCCATGTAGGGACACTTAGTACCATGTATGAGAAGGCCTTCACCAAACACTGAACCTGCCAGCACTTTGACCTTAAACTTCCCAGCCTCAGAACTGTGTGAGAAACAAATTTCTGTTGTTTATAAATCACCCAGTCTGTTGTATTCTGTTACAGCAGCATAAAGGCAGCTACTTAAGGTGAATTTTCATATCACACAACATGACCCAAGGTTCTAGCTAAACAGAGATCCATCGTATGGCTAATCTTGGTCTGGAACGGAGGTAATATTTGCATAAGAAGTTACCCCCAATCTTAACAGCTGAACACAAACAACCAACATGCATTATTATCTCACGGTGTCTGTCTGACAGGCAGGAATCTGAATGCAGTGTGTCTGGGTCCTGTGGCCTCTCAGGAGGCTGTGATCAGGGTGCCTCCAGGGTTGGAGTCATCTCAAACCTGGGTTGGGCAAGATTTGCTCCCAAGCACTTGGATGGGACTTTTGGCTTCTGGACTCACTCATGTGGACGTCTCTTCTGAGCTGCCCACAGCATGACACCAGCTTCCCCAGAGACAGCGAGAGAAAGCCCACGATGGGAAGCCACATAACCTAATCTCAGAAATGTCATCACTTCTGCCAGAATCCATTTGTTCAAGAAAGTCAGTAAGGCAAGGGGTGGGTGCAGCCTCAGGCAGGAACATCAGGAGGGAGGAATCTCTTGGCATATCTGAGGCAACTGGCCAGGAGGGGTTTTGTTTGAAAGCTCTGATTTTAGGGTCCGTTTTGCTTTGTTTGTGGTGGTTCTATGAGATGTTATCGATACTGACCATGTGTTATGGGCTGAAAAGTGTCCCCCCAAAATTTATATGTTGAAGTCCTAACACCCAGCACCTCAGAATGTGACTTTATATAGAGATAGGATCTTTACACAGGTCATCAAGTTAAAATGAGGTCATTAGAATGGGCCCTAATCCAATACACATGGTGTCCTTCTAAAAAGGGGAATTTGGACACAGAGACCTGCACAGAGGGAAGACAGTGTGAGAAACACGGGAGAAGATGCTTCTGCAAGCCGAGGACAGAGGCCCCAGACGGTACCAGAGCTGCCCACAGCTGGATCTTGGACCTCCAATCTTCAGAACTGTGAGGAAATAATTTCTGTTGTTTAACCCCGCAATCCGCGGTACTTTCTTACGACAGCCCCAGCAAACTCATATACCATGGCTCTGAGAAAACACTTTGCTCCTGATAATGGTCTCATAAAATTGCTCTGCTATTGCCATTTTGAAAACCCACATGACCATAAACTCTGTGTGGTATACTCTTGGAGAAAGACTGTTTCTGATGCACACCTAGAAGACGGGATCTGTCATTTGTTGATGAATGTCATTAATTATACCTCTGAAATATTGAACTACATTCTTTCAGTGGACTTGGATGGCCTGAGAACTCAGAGAAATATTTATATGTGAAATAACCCAATTTTTGAATTTTTTTCCAAAATAATCGAGAGGAGGGTAGAGGTAGCAATGAGTCAAGGACTGGCCAGTTAGCTCAGTTGGTCAGAGTGTGGAGCTAACAACTCCAAGGTCATGGATTCAGATCTCCTCACTGGCCAGTGCCCAAAATAAATAAATAAACGAGTCAAGATTGGTCTCAGGCTGACACTTGCTGGTTTGTTTCATCATTTTGTCTATCTTTCTATATGTTTGAAATTTTCCATATATTTTTAAGAAAAATAACTCATTTAGCACTTTATTTTTGGTCCTTTTAATCAGTTTGCAAAGACTTTGAGGTCACCTTCTTATTTGGCATGACCCTGTCATATGGTCATAGTTTAAGTCATGGCTATGCATGTGAGAGTACTTCAAAGATGCGTATTGAAAGATAATATAAATCTTTCCATGAACTTTTTGAAGTTCCCTCGACTGTTTCACATACACGCTAGGAGGCTGTGATTTCATTATTGTCTTCATTTCTTTTCACTGAGAGCAGACATGTTCTGCTGTAGAAGGCGTGCTGTATCCACACAGAACCCTAATATCTGTTATGTCTCCGATAGCTCCATAGTCATTCATTCAACCACACTCTGAGGGGACAGGAAACATCCCTGCCCTTGACAAACTCAGACAAAATAGCGCCGACGACTTCTGCATTGAGTTCTCCCTCACACCCCGTTTCATCGTGACATTGTTCTTGAAAACGCTTCCAGTGAAGTTACATCCCTTTTTGTTGAGCCGTGTGTGTGTGCTTATGGCGAGGACGTAAATCCTATCAACACGTATAAACCTGCCTGTGAAGGTACGAGCTTTGTTTTTATTATCTATCCCCAGTAATTCCAGTAATGACAGCTAAATATGTCACCAACCCCTGCCACATGTCTATGTTCTAGTCTCTGGGACTTGTAAATACGTCACACAGCAAATGGGACTTTGCAGATGTCATCAAGGTTACAGACCTTAACATACAGAGAGTAGCCTGGATTTCCCAATCTAATTACAGGAACCTGAAAAGCAAAGGACTTTCTCCAGAAGGAGTAAGAAAGACGCAGCAGCAGAAGTCAGAGAGATTCCAAGTGTGAAAGGACTTGTGTGCCTTGCTGAAGGGGACCACCGGGAAAGCACAGCAGCCCACACTCACAGTCACATTTCCCGGGTGCAGAAACATATTGCAGGTGGAGATAGCAATTAACTTGAAAAAGCTATTAGCACAAATGGCCCTATTTATATGGCTCATATTCAAATGAGGACTTAGATAAGGCTAGCATCTGATTGGATGAAATCACACATTTAAATTAGCTGATGCCAGTTTGGCTCTCTAATTGGATAAAACGCCTGTGGGATGTCAGCCAATCAGAATGCCAATACCAATTTGACAAGCACTCCCTGCCCGGAAAGAAGGCCGGTTACTCACGAATTTTACGTGGCACAGGAGCCTTTATAAGGAAATGAAGGCCCAAAGGAGCAGGTGGACAAACAATAGTAAGTTGTGGAATTTGATAAGGCAAAGAGGCTTGGGCTAGGGTGGTTAACTGGGTGAGAAGTGACTAGATCTAAGTACTCATAAACTAGGTTGAACAAAGAAGAGCAAGTGTGTAAAAGTGACGAGGTCTTCCTAGTCACTAAGGGTTAGTTTAACGAGATTTGCACAGATTTCCCTGGGCTGCAACTTCCTGTCCTTGCTGGTAACGATGTAACTTTCCTGCCAATACAGGGAGAGCATCTTTCATCTTCTGCTTTTAAGAAACAGCACAAAAGTCAAAGCGTTGTTTATGCACCTGCTGTTTTGGGTGTGCGTGTGCTGACGTGTGTACGCTCAAGTGTCTCTACCTCAAAATAGTCAATATGACAGGAAGGCATATTTTCTATTTACTTATTTGGCAACTGGCCGGTATGGGGATCATAACCCACAGAACTTGGTGTTACCAGCAGCAGGTCCTAACCAACAGAGTTAAACCGTGGACCCCAGAAAGGCATGTTTTTAACTCCTTCAGCATAATGAGCCTCCTTTGGACCATATGGGAAGGGGGTTCTTTGCAGGTCTTAAGGGTTTGGGGGTTTCTTTTAACTGTGGCTGTTTTTCAGGATCTCAGTGCTGGGGAAAATTCAACATTGTCAGTGCGCAAAGGTAGAATGTGTTGTGCTAGCTTCTGGAGGGTTCTTCACGGGCTCCAGCCATGGAGAGGAGGGAGAGAAAGGGGAGCTCTGAGACTAAATGACGGAGCCTGCAAGCGAGTGATGACGCCCAGTGCTCTGGCTTACCCGGAACAACCCCCAACACGCAGGTGCCAGCTGTCGTGGCCAGGACTGAGAGGCGAGAATATAAAGGGCAGGCCGCCCAGCAAGAGCGCCTCAAGAGCCAATCAGAGCACAGCCTGCCGTCGCGCCACCCGGCGGCCAACCAATGGGAGCGCTGCGGGCTCTATAAAAGCGAGAGCGCTGAACTGCTTCGTGCCAGTCGAAGCTGAGGCAGCGGTGGTCCCGTCTTGGTCATGGATCACACCAAGGAGACGGCGTGGAATTCGACCGGCGGCGGCAAGGCGCCGCGGAAGCAGCTGGCCGCGAAGGGAGCCTGCCAGAGCGCCCCGGCCACCGGCGGCGTGATGAAGCCGTACCGCTATCGGCCCGGCACGGTGGTGCTGCGCGAGATCCTCCGCTACCAGAAATCCAGCGACCTGTTGGTCCGCAAACCGTCGTTCCGGCGGCTGATGCGAGAGGTCGCGCAGGATTTCAAAACAGACCTGCGCTTTCAGATGTCGGCCGTGATGGCGCTCCAGGAGGCCTGCGAATCCTACTTGGTGGGGCTGTTTGAGGACACGAACCTGTGCGCCATCCACGTCAAGCGTGGCACCTTCCTGCTCAGAGACATACAGCTGGCGCGCCGCCTCCGCGGGACGCGTTTATAGGCTCCACGGGCGATCGCCCTGAGGTCCTGTCACTCCAAAGGCTCTTTTCAGAGCCACGCGTTTGGGACAGAAAGTGGCTGTAACATGGCGGGTTTCTGGGTGTCAAGGGGGCATCTTCCGGCTGTCGGTGCCGGTTCTGTCCCCTCTGTTCGCTTATCAATTAGGTAATAAACCTAGTGAGGTGTTTGCAGTAACTCTGCCTGATGCCAATTAGGTTACGAGCCCTGCTAGTTGTCCGCACTAACTGGAGCATCTGTTCAGACGGCAGCCTAGTTAGGCGCGCTAACTCGGCTTAGTGCCAGTGAGTGGGGCGCATTGTTAGCTTGGTCTATCTGCTGTTGGGCTGGCTACAGGCGTGTGTGTTCTCAGGCCATCTCCAGTTAGGCCAGAAGTCCAGAGTCACATGTTAACAGCCTAAGTGGAAAGAGGTGCTCTACCCCGGTAGTTAACTTCCTGAGCAGTGTCTGCCATGGATGGCCCACATGCCGGCACGTTGAAACAGGCCTCCCAGACCTGTAGACTGATAATCTGGGGACGAGGGGCGAGGAATCAATTTGAGGAGAAATCCTGTCACCAGGGTGGTTAGCCAGGAACCCAGTAGTGGAGTTTAGGTCGGGATAACTTGAGTGGCTGTAAGGATACGGACGTAAGAATTTTCTTTCTTTGGTACAAATTACAATTCTTCACTAAAGGCTTAAATTAATGGAAGCCAGGCACTGTCTGGTGCTAGGAACACAGAGTAAAATCCATTCCCTACTGTCACTGGCCACTCGGTTTTCCAGGGGCTTACAGTTGAGTGAAGGAGGCTTGTATTGCATGTAGAAGCAATGATAGTAAAAAGTGCTCTTATGAATAGCAAGGGGTGTGAGTAAGAGGCTCTCAGAATGCAATAGTGGGATTTGGAAGCCTCTGAGCCCGGCTTATATCCTGCCGACACAATTCAAACGCTATAGCAACTAAATGAGTACGCACACAATTGAAAATCTCCACTTTTAGAATGTACGTAAGTAAGCTGATGACAAATCCTTGAAGGACTGTCCAGAAAACAGTACGCAGAGACTGTTATAAACAGAAGCAGACTAATAATATAGTACTCAAGGAAGCCTTTCCAACACACACATTTGTGTTACATCCCAGGACTGTGTGTGCAGAAGGGGAACAGCTCTGCACTAGGCAGTGTTAATTCTGAGCAGAAAGACATGGACCTGTCCAGGAAGCGCAGCAGGACTGATAAAGCCCAGCAAGGGTTTTGCATCCAGGGGTTTGCAGGCAACATGCATGTCAGGTCCCATGTGAATCCTTGACTCAAAACCATGTGGACCCAAAGCTGGAGAGTCGTGCTGAGAACTGGGCAGGGTGGCCAAGGACAGGGATGCACCAACTGGGCCCCATGGGGATGCCCTCTCACTCTCCAGATGCCATGCCACCAACTTGGTGGTGCAGAGAGAAGATGACTTGAGAAAAGCTGGAAGAGAGAGCACTGAGACAGGAGAGGCTCGGGTTCTCCCCCTAGTGATATAACTGGGGTCACTCAGGAAATAGCTTCTAAATACAGAACAAGTAACGCTGCCCTCTGTGGTAGGAAACAATTGCTTGAATATTTTTAAGTTAATTGTTTACAAGTGTTTGTCATGAGAACCAATTTAGTCCCACCTGTAAAATTTGAATCATTTTTATAAAACTATGGAACTATTACAATTAGGACTGGGGCCTTTGTTGCTGTCCTGCCGGTCCTACTCATGTGGGAATAGTAAGCTGAAGTGTAGACATTTGTTCCCCTTTTACTGAATTCTGTGAGCCCCTGAATGCTACAGAGACAGCCTCAGAGTGGAGCGTTTACCAGCAGAATGCAGCGGAAACCCTGAAAATAAACAATGGAAGGAAAAGAGGGCTGGGCATCAGAGGAAAGAATACGCCACCCCAAATATGCCAGGTGGGCATGTGGATTACCTTGAGCTAAAGGCACTTAAAAAGGCACTTCTGTTTTCTTCCTGAAAGCAGGGGACTTGACTCCCATGGGAAACATGCCCTTCCTATACCAGGAGACAAGAAAGAGTCTTATCACCAGAGATGGGGACTTGAGGCTGAGAAAAATACACACCTTGTTAAAATAACTTGTATCTTCCTTTAGCCTCATATAATTTAGTTACTTTTTTACAAGTCACTACTCTGCTCAACCTGGTATGTAAACACGTAGGCCGAACCACTTTGGGGGTCTTCATTTTCCTGTGAAGGTGCCCTGGTACATATAAAAATGCAATATGTATGCTTTTCTCCTGTTAATCTGTCTTATGTCGTCTTACTCTGTTTAGGTTGCTATAACAAAATACCATAGCCTGAGTGGCTTTTAAACAGTACAAATTTATTTCTCACAGTTCTGAAGGCTGGAAGTCATAGATGGGGTGCCAGCAGATTTAGTTTCTCAAGGTCATTTCCTGGTTCACAGATGGCAGCTTCTTCATGTGTCCTCACATGGTGGAAGGGGTGAGGACGCTTTCTAGGGTCCCTTTCATTAGGGCACTAATCCCACTCCTGAGGGCTCCACCTCATGATCTAATCACCTCCCAAAGCCCCAGCTCCTAACCCCATCACCTTGGGGTTAGGATTTCAACATAGGGAATTCAGGGGAACACAGACATTCAGTCCGTCACAACCTGGATTTGTCTTTACACGACACAATGGACTTTCCTGACTAGGAGTCAGGGTTGAACACAGATGCTGTGACCCTGCTGTCCTGTTTCCGGGGGCCCGTCTTCCTTTCCGTTCAATGGAGCACACCATTTTTCAGGAGTGCCTGGTTCTTTCTCTCGTCTTCTCTGCAATGTTAATAACTTCATGGGGGCTGGAGGGAGCAGCATCACACTGAAAGAGTGCCACTGACCGTCACAGTGAAGGCACAGCCACCTTGTAACTGTTTAGACTTGGTTTCCGAATTGACATGGCTGACATTTTCACTTCAAAATTTTATTTATTTTTAAAAAGACAATCTATAGAAATGGTATAAGATTTAAGAATTTCAAGAGTTTATATAGTGAAAATTGAATCTTTTTCAATTGGAGGGGGTTTCTCAGCCCTTAATTTTCCCTTCAGATGGAGTTTCTTGTATATTTTTCAAGAGGTGCATATACAACCATCTAATTATGACTTTTTACCGAAATGTGCATATATGTTGTCTGACCTGTCTTTTAGTAAACCTAACAGCTTACCAGGATACATAAGAGCTTTCTGATTCTCCTTAATGATTTTATAGTGTTTCCTTTTCAGGATATTAAGGCTGTTTCCAATTGTTTTACCATAAAGGAAAGATAGCATCTCAGCCCAATAACCAGGGGTCCCTAACAGAACATTAATACTGAAATACTAGGCTGATGCAGTATTTTAGCAAGTATTTGTTGAATATCCACATTTTGCTGGGGGTGGGGTGGGGAGGGAGGGCGAGGAACAGGCGGAGACCCTGTAAGGGCAAATATAACCCTTTCTTTCAGAACTTCATCCTCTGTCCTCTTTTTTTCTTTTGCCACTGGGATCAAAACCCTTGACCTTGGCACTGTACCACAGTGCTCTAACCAACTGAGCTAACCAGTAGCCCCATTCTCTGTCTTTTTCAAATTCAAATGTATGTAAATCTTGTTAATGGCTAAACAAACCTCTTGCCAGTGTGACACCTCAGGAATATATCCTGAAGGACGTTGGAGCTATTTCTGAAATGTAATTGTAGAGAAGGAAAAAAAACCTCTACCTTCTTAGGTTTGTAACTGGGGCCTACAAAGTAAATTGACAAAAGCCAGATTAACAGGAGAAAAAGCATGCACTTTTCATCTTAAGTTTTTAATTTTACATGCACGGAGGCTTCAGAGAAAAAGGAAAAACCAATGATGCTGTTAGGCTCAGGCACTCAGATACCATTTTTAACAGGTGATGAATTATGGGAAGGTGACTAGGGCATGCATAGGAGACAAGGGATGTTTAGTAAGGATTATTTGTGCAGACTCTTCTTGGTGCAGAATTTCCATCTTCTGCGTGGCCATAAAAACTCCCCTAGAGAGGAGATTTCCGGCAGTCCTCATTTCTCAAAGCTTCTGCTTTTAGTTAAAGGAAGCTCCAAGAAGGTTTCTTCAATTGTCTTCAGCTCAAAATAATCCCCGTGCCTGTGTACTCATAGCATATGTTGGGATGGCACACTCTGATCTCCTTCATAACCATCGAGGAAGACAGCACCTTGTGGAGGACACTGACGTTAATAAACACATGTATTTCACAGGGCCATAGCCTATAGCATAGTAGGACCAAAGTCCTTAGTTTAGCAGGACTAAAGTCCTGTAGTTTAAGTCATAGCCCAACTCTTTAGAAAAACACATGCAAATGCTAAGATTGGGAAAAACCAGAAAAACTTTCACAGGACTGAAGTCTTTAATGTAGATAAGAGAATTGAAACACAGCAAAAGTGATTGCTCTGGGGGCAGTTGCCCTTGGTGCCGCTAAACCTAAATAATGGGAAAGTATGTGAACTAAAACCTTCAAGGCTCTTCTGCTAGTTAGTGGTTGGGGGATGTTCCACATCTTACCCTCAGCTGTTTCTTTGAGTCTTAGGGAGCTAAGCACTGCTATAGTGATTATTTCATTGTTTCTGTATGTCACATAGCTTAGTTCTATTACTCCTCTTGATGGTAAACTGCTTGAACTATTTTAAGTTACACCTGCTTTAATGAAGATTGTCATGTAGCCAGTTTGTTTGTTTTCACTATGACTGATTAACCCCGTGTTTCTTCTGTAACTTTCTTGCCTGTACAATAAAAGCTGAGAGAAAACCTGACCCAGTGCTGTGCCTGGGACCCTGCTCTCTTGAAGGAGTTCTCCCTGCAGACAGACACTTGAGGCCTCTCAGTGCTCTGCATACGTGAGCTCTGAGTAATCCTTTGCATCTCAGTCACTCTACGAGAGGTGATGACAACACTCCATCTTCCAGCTGCCTGGAAGGAGATGGGCCTCACTTCAGATGTCACCTGGCTCTGAATTGCAAAACCTCCCTGAAGTACTGAATGGGTGGTATCCACTCAACTTGATGAAAGGGTGAGGTTGCTGTTCATCTTTTCAGTCTCTTAGTGAGTTGCCTGTGATGCGCATGATGTTCTGGTTTAATGCTTACTCAAAAATAAAATGGTTTTCTTTCTCTTCTCCCTCTGTGGAGGGGTTTTCTGGGTTGGGGAGAGATTTTGTTTTTTGTTATATTTGTCCAATAGGCACAGACGTACCTGAGGTCAGAGTGGACCCCTAGCACAGCTGCTGCCCTTCCTCTGATGGGACAACCCTGGGCACTGGCCACTGGGACTCACCATGTGTGCTAGAATTAGAATGCATTCATTTAAAGTCCTTTACGTTCTGCAGTTGTTATTAGAATAAACTGATCCAGCCACTGTCTATTACATTAAAGGTTGTGTTCTGTTTCTAGAACTCTTGGTTACAAGCAACAGAAATGACAATTCAATCTGGTTTCAAGCATATGGCATGTTTATTACTAGGATATCTCACAAAGCAGGGGCCGCAGGATAAAATAAGATTGTGGCCCCAGTGCCAGACTAATCCGTCTTTTTGTCTCCCACCTCTGTTCTTTTCAGCCCCCACTGTATTCATCTGGCTTTCTCCACACACGATAAACACCACAAACAACAGTTCTGTAGCCTTCGCACCCTTCCCAGCTTCATCCACCCGAGCAACAGTCAAGAAATGCTCTTTGTTCCTGAAATCCAAAACCTGGGAGGAAAAGAAAGAAATACTACATGCTAATTTTAATTGTAATGACCGTACATTCATTTGCTCATGTGGCCATAAGAAAATACTGCAGACTGGATGGCTTAAACAACAGAAACTCATTGTCTCTCAGTCCTGGAAGCTGGAAGTCTGAGATCCAAGTGTAGGCAGGGTTGGTGTTTCCTAAGACCTCTCTCCGTGGCTTGTAGACAGTGTCTTCTCCCTGTGTCCTCACATGGTGATTCCTCTGTGCTTGTCTATGTCCTAATCTCCTTATAGGACGTCAGTCCTATGGGATTAAGACCCACCCATATGACCGCCTTTTATCTTAATCACCTCTTTAAAGGCCCTTTCTCCAAATACAGCCACATTCTGAGGTCCTGGGTGTTAGGACTTCAACATATGAATTTGGAGGGGACAAAATTCAGCCCACCACAGATAGTGAACACAGGGACCCACCATGTGCCAGGCACCAGACAAGTGTGTTCATTAGATTATGATGTTCTGTGACCACCCTCTGATCTGGGCAATGACATTATCTATCAGGCCCAAGGGCTTGTGGCCCAGCTCATGGCAGGTGTCCACTTGCATCTCATGCAAAGACCACAGGATGGCCATGGGGAGTGGAGTGGCTCATGCCCAGTGGGAAGCCTGTGGCTGGGGGCTGGGATGGTGGGGGCTCTCTGGTCACCATGAGCTGTCCCTTAAGAAGGGTCAGAGGGTGAGGCCAACAGGAGGGTTCCAGGATTCTTTCTAGAAGCTTCCTGCTGTGCTCCAGTCAATGGAGAGTTCTAGCTATGAAAGTTCCATACCCTCACCACACACCAGCCTCACCCTTAGCCCCAACAGGACCCTCCAAAAAGGCCCTGCTGTGGCCTCCCCTTCTCTGATGCACTGTCTGTGGGGCTCCCAAACCAGAAAAAAAATTTACAGACTTTATTTTTTAAGAGCAGTTTTAGGTTCATAGCAAGATCGAGCAGATGCCATTAAATATCACCACAGAGCCCTATTGCTCAGGTTCAAAAGGCACCAGTATATGGAGGGTAGAATAAATAAATAGGGAAAAAAGGAAAAAAACCACAAGAAATAAAAAAGTAAAAAATAAGGATGATTTTAAAATTTAAAAAAGAAAAGAAAAGGAAATTTTAAAAAAGAAAAAAATATGTTTATATCAAGTGGAGGAAAAATAATTTTCTCCAGACCCTTCATAGTTCTCAGCTGGGCCTACCTGTGGCACAAGACAGACTAACAAGAGAAAAACAGAAGTTTAATAACACACATACCTCTTTGTACACATGGGAGATACTCAGGAAAATCTCCAAGAGTAAATCTCCAAGAAGTGGCTCTGACTTCAGACTTACATAACCATCTTTCTCTGAACCAAGAAAGGGGAGACTAGTTCTGGATAGGTGGCCAGGAAAAGCACCTTAAACACAGGTAAGAAACATTACGTAGAGCTCAGTCAGTGCTGTTTTCACTAAGAGTCTCTAGTGAGTTAGTCACCTTCTTCCTGGTGCTAAGAGAGAGCCATCCTTACAGATGGAGACTTTCATTATAGATATAAATTTCCCTTACAAAAGGGTAACTTCTACTCTCTTTTTAGGGTTTCTTCTGTGTTGGCTATTTCCTCAAATAATCAGCTTAAAATAATCCTTATGCCAAAGATGTGTATTTGGGGTAGTGTGTCCCAAACCCTATCACTGAAGCATTCCAGATGGTGGAGGCCATGAACTGGCCTCCTGAGTGATCATGTGTCACATGAAACCCCCAGGAGGCTGAGTGGATCAGGACATGCCACCCTAAAATATGCCACTTTCATATATTGATTATTTTGAGTGAGGGCCACTGAGAAACAGCAAACACATAAGGAGTTTCCTGCCCTCCCCCTTTCTGCCTAAAATCAGGGTATAAATTTAAATTTTGTAAAGGAAATTTCCATTTGTACAGATGCCCCCTCTCCCATACCAGGAAGAGGAGATCGATTCATCTCCAGAGGTGAGTCTATCTACCATGAGTTTCCCCCATACATTCCCTAGTCACTTCTCCACAATTTATTGCTCTTTGTGAAAATGGTATAGAAGCCCCTGGGTCTAACTGCCTCTTTAGGTTTTCAGTTCTCTTATGTGAAGCTCCCATATATGTGTTGACCTAAAAGAAACTGAGGCCAAACATTAAAAGCATAGCATTTATTATAGCCAGTGTGGCCAGTTAGCTCACTTGTGGGGGTGGGGGGGGTGTTGATAACACCAAGGTCAAGGGTTCAGATCCCCATACTGGCAAACAGCCACAAAAAAAAAAAGATGTATTGAGCTAATATGACAATTGCAACCAGGGAAATGCATAGTCAGGTCACCCTGAGAAATGAGTTCCAAAGAGAACCAGCAGAACTTAGCATTTATAACCACAAGAAGGAGGAAGGGTCAAAGGACAGTGAGAGAAGACAGTCCCACCTCATCTCTTCATCAACCTTTCTATTTGTTGTACATTACATATAGACTTGGGATTGTTACTAGGTTACAAGCTACATGCAGGGATCCAGGATGAAGGTCAGGAAGATTATTCTAGGTTATTGTATGGCTTCCTGGTGCCATTATAGCTGCTTCTAAGTAAAATGGTCTTATGATAATGTTTTCCAGGACAGGTGGACATGATTGCTGACTTATCCCAGATCCCCCAAGGCACTATAATTTAGCTGACCTGGTCACAGCAGATTTTTTAGTTATCATATGTAAATTTTTTTTTAAAAGATGAAACATGTATGTCTTTTCTCCTGTTAATCTGTCTTTTGTCAGTTTAATTTGCAGTCCCCACTCACCAAATCTAAGAGTATATAGGATATTTTCCCCCTCCCTTACAAAGCCCGTGATATACATGTTGTAAGTGTGAGAAATAACCCTTGCTATGGTGAGCCTCCAGGATGCAGGGTTGTCTGTTACTGCAACAAAACCCTGACAGATACAGCACAGGCTCTATTTTGAGTACAGAAAAAAATAATCACATTAGTTAGCAAAAAGTCTGGAAACCAGGTCCTGTAAGAAATTGTGGCAGGCATGAAGATATTAGGGCTAAAGAAGGGACAACCTGGTGGTCAGGGAGCAAGGTTTGGGAGAAGGTGTAGGGTTGATAAAGTAGAGACCAGATATTTGAAGATCTCCATCTGATAGAAGAAGTCAAGGACATGCTCCTTGTTACTTCAAAAGGGCTGGAAAATTCTGGGCTGCAGACACCAGACATAACACCATTTCCACCAGATTCCTGGGAAGGTGGGCATGCATCGCACTCACTAGGAGGTGGGGGCCAATCACCAGGGTCATGTTGTTACCAGGCATGGGTCCGGCTGCTCCCTTTCAAAAACAAGCCACTCAAAAGTCAAATGGTGGTAAAGATGGAAGTCTGCTTTTATTCAGAAATACCAGTGACCTGAGGAGAGATGTCAGGCTAACCATCTCTCCAATAAACCTGAAGGAGAAAGGCCAGACTCATATTTACTGAGGGGTTTTTAAAGAGGGGATTGAGGGAAGGGAGCATGGGAAATGAAAAGCAGGACGGAGGGGGACACGAGCTGTGGGGGCTCCGTTCAAGGAGCCGGGTGCAAGGTCTCACCAAGACTCCGCCTGGTTTCTGCTCCCATCCTTGTGGTTATCTCAGGGTCTGGATAGTGTGTGCGTCCTGGCAAGTCTGCAGCTTCAGGCTGTCTGGAAAAGAACTTTACGTTTCTGTAAATAATGTCATCTTGCCCCATATCAAGGTTTAAAATATCAAATAACCATGGGAAATGAAGGAACTCAGAAATACATGCCAAGAAAAAACTGTCCTTTTAAAATTTGCCTACAGCCCATGTAGTTTTAGGTCCCAACGTGGCTTCAGTCCTGCTCACTCTAGCAGTGACAGAACAAGTTGGGCAGGTCCTGTAACGCCAGAGTCCTGTATTAGTCTGTTTTCTGTAGCTTATAATGGAATACCTGATACTAGATCATTTATAAAGAAACTGAATTTATTTCTTACACTTTTGGAGGCTGGGAAGTCCACAGTCCAGGAGGTGCATGTGGTGAGGGCCTTCTTGGTGGGGACTCTCCACAGGGTCCTCTGGTGATGTAGGGTGTCACAGGTAAGAACAGCACCCTTCTTAGAAAGCCATCAGTCTACACCCATGGTAACCCATTACTCCATGAATGGATGAATCCATTCTTGAGGGTGTAGTCCTCATGATCCAATCACCTCTCAAAGGCCCCACCTTTCAAGTATCATAACAGGATTTCCCACCCTCTTAATACTGTTAAAGTGGGGGTCAAGTTTCCAGCACACGAACTTTGGGGGAACACATTTGACCCATAGCAGGTACCTTCCCACACCAGCACCACACAGCACTATGGATCTGATATCAAAATTTGATATCAAATGCCATTCAGTGTTCCCTATATTTTATTCCATACAATACTGCCTTTAAGGTTTACAGGAACGCCGACTGTTCTCCCAGCCAATGTCACTATAAAATGTGCAAACACCCCACAGCTCCCACAAACCAGATGGTGAGGGGGCAACAACTTGTGGCATTCCAGAAGTCTTAGAGCAAATCAAAGCTTTAATAATGACACAGACTCACCCCTTGACCAAACTTCAGTCAGGTGCCTCTGGGCCCTCTTTTCCATGAGGCCTCAGCCTTGGACCCTGTCTTCATCCTGCCTAGCACAGTCTTAGCAAAAAGTCCCACTAGGTCAGTTTAGAGAGAGCCCCCCACCCTTGACATCTCATCAGGCTGCTGTGGTTTGAATGTCCCCCCAAGCTCAAGTTGGAACTTAACCCCCAATGTGGTGGTAAAAGTTGGGGCTTTTAAGGGGCCATGAGGACTGTGCCCTCTGAATGGGTTGGTGCATGCGTGGAGTAACGTGCCGATGGTTTAATGGGCATGGTTCTGATGGCTTTGTAAGGAGAAGTTCAGCTCTCTTGCTCAGGCCATTCTCACCACATGATTTCCTACACCATCTAGGACCCTGCAGAGACTCCCTACCCAGAAGAAGGCCCTCACCAGAGGCACCATCTGGACCATGGACTTCCCAGCTTCCCGAAATCTAAGAAATAAATTATATTTCTCTATAAATTACCCAGTTTCAGGGATTCTGTTATAAGCAACAGAAAATGGACTAATATACCAATCCTCATCCCTCACCTTTGATTTTTAAGTCTGTGTTCTGTCCATCACAAGAATCCTGTTTGGTGAGTTTAGCAAGAAGGCCCCTACCCTTGATGTCCCCTCTCAGTAATGTCCCACGCACTTACCGCCTCACTGTGTTCGTTGGCTGTGAACCCCCTGCGGACCCTGCTATATTCAGAATCGAGCTCAGTCCTACACAGTGGCCTCTTTCCCTTATTGCAGTAGACCCACGTGACATCTACCTTTACCACCTTTAACTCGTGTCTGCCTTAGTTGATCTTCAACAATAACCTCTGGAGGAGATCGGAATACGTCACCCTAGAATATGCCACTTTGACATTAAGATTATTGTGAGCTGGAGGAAGCTGAGAAAAAGCGGACACAGGAAGAACTCTCTGCCTTCCCCTATCTTCCTTGAAAGAGAATGTAAATTCCTCCTTGTCAAGGTGTCCACCTCTCCCACACTAGAACAATCCTGTCACCAAAGACAGAGACAGCACTGAGGCGGATCTGTGTAAATAACTCTTGTTAAATGACCCTTATCTATTATGTTTCCTTATGTATTTGCCTTCCCACAATTTACCAGCAAGAAGCCCAGACCTCCTCTGCTTCCCTTTGTCTAGTCACTTACCCACAATTTATCACCTGTTGTTCCAGTGGCTGTAAGTCCCCACGGTTTTTAGCTATTTATGTTTTTTGGTTTTTTTTTTTAACATCTGTGAAGCCCCCATGCACATTATTTAAAAAGTTAGCATCAGGACGGCCAGTTATCTCGGTTGGTTAGAGCGAGGCGTTATGACACTGGCTTAGATCCCCTCACCAGCCAACCACCAAAAAAAAAAGAAGAAAGAAAAGAAAAGAAAAGAAAAAAAGAAGAAAAGAAAATTAATAAAAAATAGTTAACACCAAATAAAATATGTAAGGTTTTGTTCTGTTAAACTGTCTTTTGTCAGTTTAATTCACTAAGAGAGTATAGGAAAAGGTTTTTCTCCCCTACACCTCAGAAAAATAAATACTACAAACATAAGACTTTTCATTTGAAAGTTTATTCATATTTTTTCTACACCTAGTTTTGTAAATTTCAAATAATACTTGTATGATTTGGAATTAGGGTTTCCATCCCTCAGACTCATGGTGGCAAACATGGATGGAAACAAAAATAATTAAAATTAAAATCATACAAACTTCACAAAACCAAATAAGTAGAAAAGAGCTAGATATGCTGACAGTTGCGCGCTGGCTCCATCAGGCTGTCTTGGGTGAGGTGAGACCCTGAAGTCCAAAGTCTCAGGCACTCAAGTGCTCCTCAGTCCTATGGGATGATTTTTCCATTTAATCTTCTCCAAGATCCTGCACCATCGTCCACAGCCTCCCTCTACTTTCTACAAGCACCGTGGCCAGAGCTGCTTCTGTGCACCTGCCCCACCTGATCGGGCTTCCCACACAGGGCAGAAGCCCAGCAAACACCCCCAGGCACAGGGCAGATCTCAGAGCCTATCCCAGGACAGCTTCGGGTGCATGTGCTCTCAGTGTTCCTCCAGTAACCTGCGCTGTGGAGAAGACAGGGCTCTGTTACCTGCAAGCCCTGAGTAAATAGCCTTTTGCCTCTTCTCATTAGGTGGTCTCTGTTTAGTTCCACATCAGGAAAAGGGGGGGGGTGTTCTGGGGAAAGGAACTACCCTCTGGATCTATTTGTCCTTCTGCATAACAAGACAACCTTTACTCACCCTCCTGTAACTTGTCACCACGCCCAGAAGCCCCAGCTCTATTCCTTTCTGTAGCTCAGGACGCTGTACAAACTCCAGTCATCTGGCCCTTCCTTGAGTCTCATGTTTTGCGGGACTCCTGTACCTATGCACACAATTAAAGTAGTTTTTCTCCTGTTGATGTGTCTTATGTCAATTTAATTCACTGCCCATCCAAAGAACCCAGAAGGGAAGAGGGAAGCCATATCCCCTTCCCCTACAGCATTAAAAAGATGAAGTAGAAAAAGATGAAGAAAAAATTATAAGAAAAAGAAAAGAGAAACAATACCAATGTAAGTCTTAAAAGACCTCAAAACCGTGTTAGGATCCTGACTCAAACAAACCAACTTTTTAAACATGCATGTTTTAGATAATAGGTGAAATCTGAACAGGAATCAGAGGTCAGAAAAAAACAGGAATTACTGTCAATTGTGTTGGGTAGGCAAAGCCTTGACTATCGGTAAAACGTTAATGAAACTTCTGGAAGTGAAACTACTGATGTCTGGGATTTGCTCTCAGAAAAAGAAAACCCTTCAGTCAAGACAAAACAACAGAGTAGATGAAGAAAATGCAGTAAAATGCTTATTTGGATTGTTTATTTATGGAGTTCATTGTCCTGTTGTCTTGGGTGCAACTGCTTGAAATTATTCATTAAAGGTTTTTTCCTTGTTGCTGTTTTTTAATCCTGATTGTACTTTCTAAACTGAAGGAAACCCTCAGGCCACATTCCCCCATTGATGTAAACAGCAGAGAGGGTTCCGGGACCGGGAGGGGGGTTGGTAAAGTAGAATTAACAGCAGTTGTTCGCTCATGCAGAGAACTGTGCGCGCCCACCACCCGCACCCTCCGGGTCACACGGAATCGAAGGCCAGACCCCGTCCTCGTGTGTTTAGTGAGGAGACACCACGGAAAAGCTCCAGCCGGGAAGCCCAGGGAAAGCCAGTCGTCTACACTGGGAGCCAGGTCGCCAACATCTGCAGCCAGGCCGTCTACACCCAGAGCCGGCCATCCGCACCTGCAGCCAGGCCGTCTACACCCAGAGCCGGCCATCCACACCAGCAGCCAGGCCATCTACACCCGGAGCCGGCCATCCACACCCGCAGCCAGGCCGTCTACACCCAGGGCCGGCCATCCACACCTGCAGCCAGGCCGTCCACACCCAGAGCCGGCCATCCACACCCGCAGCCAGGCCGTCTACACCCAGGGCCGGCCATCCGCACCCGCAGCCAGGCCGTCTACACCCAGGGCCGGCCATCCACACCTGCAGCCAGGCCATCTACACCCAGAGCCGGCCATCCACACCAGCAGCCAGGCCATCTACACCCGGAGCCGGCCATCCACACCCGCAGCCAGGCCGTCTACACCCAGGGCCGGCCATCCACACCTGCAGCCAGGCCGTCCACACCCAGAGCCGGCCATCCACACCCGCAGCCAGGCCGTCTACACCCAGGGCCGGCCATCCGCACCCGCAGCCAGGCCGTCTACACCCAGAACCGGCCATCTACACCTGCAGCCAGGCCGTCCACACCCAGAGCCGGCCATCCACACCTGCAGCCAGGCCGTCTACACCCAGAGCCGGCCATCCGCACCCGCAGCCAGGCCGTCTACACCCAGAGCCGGCCATCCGCACCCGCGGCCAGGTCGTCCATACTCGCACCCCCAGGAGGTGGCAGAAAGGTGCTGCTCAGCCTTCAAGGCCTTCTGCTCTCCTGCTCGCTTCCCCACACCCCACGCGTGGCCGGAGCCTCAGTTTCCTCGTCTGTCCGCTCAACCCCAGGACTCGGACACGGGTTGGTCAGGGTTGGGGCGGCGGCATTTCGGGGCTTGGTAACGTCCCCCGCCCCGCCCCAGGGGACCGGACCTACCTGTCGCCTCCCCGCAGCCCAGCCTGCCCCGCCCACCGTCTCCGCCTAAGCCGGACGCCCCCTCTCTTCAACCCCGGACCGACGCCGCCGATGCCCGGGAGAGTTGGGGGATCGCTACCCCCGGCGACCCGCTTCACCCTCCCAGGGGGGCACCCGCCCCTGCTCGCTGCCGCCTGTCCCCCCGACCCCCTTCACCGACCGCCCACGGGGACGCCCTCTCCCGCCCCCTCCACAGGGACCCCCTTCCCCTCCCAACGACTCACCCCAAACACAGCGGACAGGCTGCCGCCCCCTTTCCTCCCTTGTCCCCCAGCCCCTCCCCCACCAGCAAACCTCCTGTCCATCCCCCTGCCCAGGACAAGGCGGCCCCACTCCCGGCTGTCCCAGGACGCCGAGGCTCCTCCACTCTCCTCCCCTCCCCGACCCTGACCCAGCTGACGCCACCAAGTCCCCCGCGGCCCGGCCATCGCCGATCAGCCCCGGACGCCTGGCGTGGTGCGAGGGCCACCTCCCTGTGAGTACCGGCCCTGCAGGCCACCCTCCTGCGGCCTCTGGGTCAGGACCCCGGGTCCACCCCCGCCTTCTAACGGCGGCGCCTTCCCGCCCCTCCCGGCCGTCCTGTCCCTGCAGAGGCTGATACGTGGGAACCGTGGACACTCAGGCCCCGCGGTCACCTGGATGAGCCCGGCATTAACAAAGGAACATCCCCGGGACCGAAGGTGACCAGAGCCCTGATGACAGCCTCTGCCCAGACTGAGTCAGACCCCCAGCTCACTGGACGCTCCCCATCCCTGGCTTCTGTCCGCGTAGACAGCGTCCCCCAACCCTGAGGACCAGGGAGAGAGCTGACGCCAAGAGCTATGGCGCAGGAAGCGCTGATCAAGTTCCCAGGGGACAGACTCCGAAAGTCTGCAGTCCATAGACGCCATCACTTTCGGGATTGCAGAAAAATAGAGGAGGGTGGTGCTTGGAGTTTAGAAATGATTTTCAAATCCCTTTCCTAACTCGGTCCCAACAGTACCCCCGTGAAGTAGGCAGGCGAAGCTGTGGGTCTCCACTGCGTGGGGTTACATATTCTAACTCCAAAGGGTGCCTGTGTGCTCGCATGTGTGTGCCTGTGCAGGTCTGTGTGAGTCTGTGTGTGGGCCAGTGTGTATGTGCATGCACGTTTATGTGTGTGTGTGCCTGTGCATGTCTGTGTGAGTTTGTGTGTGGGCCAGTGTGTATGTGCATGCATGTTTATGTGTGTGTGTGCCTGTGCATGTCTGTGTGAGTCTGTGTGTGGGCCAGTGTGTATGTACATGCATGTTTATGTGTGTGTGTGCCTGTGCATGTCTCTGTGAGTTTGTGTGTGGGCCAGTGTGTATGTGCATGCATGTTTATGTGTGTGTGCCTGTGCATGTCTGTGTGAGTTTGTGTGTGGGCCAGTGTGTATGTGCATGCACGTTTATGTGTGTGTGTGCCTGTGCATGTCTGTGTGAGTTTTTGTGTGGGCCAGTGTGTATGTGCATGCATGTTTATGTGTGTGTGCCTGTGCATGTCTGTGTGAATTCGTGTGTGGGCCAGTGTGTATGTGCATGCATGTTTGTGTGTGTGCCTGTGCGTGTGTTTACATGTGTTTCTCTGTGTACATGTGTTTGTGCATGGCTAAGTACGTGTTTGTGCATTTGCATGTATGCATATGTATGTATATTTGTGTCTACATGTGCTTTGTAATTGTGTCCATGTTGTGCATGTGTGTGCACCTGAGTTGGTGTGCTGTGTGCACATGTGTATATTTGTTAGCATGGGTGTTTTTGTGAGTACGCGTATTTATGCATGCATGTGTGTGTATACGTGTTTGTCCATGTACACACATGTATTAGCGTGTGCATGTGTTTGTGCAGGCATGTGTATGTATATGTGTGTGTACACACACACAGAGCATGTCTTTTCCAAACTGCTCTTTACTCCCTAATGGAAGACATCTTTTTTCTTCTTAAAGTCTGCTTTTCCTTGGTTTTAAAGGGGCTTTGTTAAAGAAAAAATTATTCTGACATTTGTTAAAAGGCTCACTATTGAAGCTTTTTGCAATGGGGATGTCACCCTGGGGAAGAGTTGGGGCTCTGAACCCAGCAGAGACAGCTGGGGTTCGTGGATGGAAATAACTGAGAGGGACTTCAAGGGTAGGAGGCTTTTGGTGAAACTGGCCTAACAGGAAGGTCAGGGGCTTAGATGTCAAAGGTGGGGGTGAGGACTTGATCAGATATCGAGGTGGGGGTGGCTTAGGATTCTCTGCGAAGACTGGGCTGGGCAGGCCGAGGACTGAACAAGGCAGGGTCCAGAATTCATGGGCCAGAGAGGCCTGGTTAGCCTTTGGTCAAGGAGGGTCTTTGTAGTTTCCAGAGAGGCATTTGTGCCTCTGTCACTGGCAAGGCTAAAAATGACAGCTACGGACCCCCTAACTGGACCCCAGTTTTAGTTCTCGCCTCCAGTAGGAGGCCACAGAGGAAGCCTGCTCGTTGCCAGGGAGCGAGCCCAGAGCTCTGGGAACATGAGGGGACCACTTAGCCCAGCCTCTCTCTGGGGGTTGCTCAAAGCGGAAACTTGCCTTGTGTCTCCCCAGGAGCCATGGACGCTGTGGAACTTGCCAGAAAGCTGTAAGAGGAAGCCACTTGCTCCATCTGCCTGGACTACTTCAGGGACCCCGTGATGACCTCCTGTGGCCACAACTTCTGCCGTGACTGCATCTGCCTAAGCTGGGAGAAGGCAAAAGGCAAGAAGGGGCAGAGGAAGCAGAAGGGCTCCTTCCCCTTCCCGGAGTGCAGGGAGATGTCCCCGCAGTGGAACGTGCGGTCCAACCGCCTGCTCACCAAGGTGGCCGAGATGGCACGCCAGCACCTGGGCCTGCGGAAGCAGGACCTGTGCCAGGTGCACCAGGAGCCCCTCAAGTTCTTCTGCCAGGAGGACCAGAGCCCCATCTGCGTGGTCTGCAGGGAGTCACAGAAGCACCGGCCGTATATGGTGGTGCCCGTCGGAGAGGCTGTGAAGGAGTACAAGTGTCTAGGGACAAGGTGGCCCCCATCAGAGACTGGGAAGGGATCATCCAGGAGTACAAGGTGGGCCAGAGTCAGAAACCGGGGAGGGGGTGTCCAGAGGGACAAGGACGTCAGACTGCATGTGTGTGTCGGGGCAGGGGTGGTTTATTAGTCAGGGCAGACCATCGGCCTTGTAGCCAACAGCCCCATGTGCACAGCCAAACAGTGGAAGTGTCCCCTTGCTCCCGGGACAAAGCAGGGGGGTGACCAGGCCTCCAGGGTCCAGGCCCACTAAGGCTCTGCCCTTGTCCATCTCCCTGGGCTCCAGAAGCCCTGTTGGGCTGGCATGGCCACCTGCATGGGCGGGCCAGGAGGCACGTGCCCCACTTCATCTCTCCCCACTCCCTCAGCCACACCCGGGGAGCCATGCCTAACAGCAGGAGGCTGCGAGGAGCAGCCAAGCAAGACGGATGTTGGTGAGCTAGGCCAGGAGGACACTGTGGCACCATCACAGCCCTCTGCCAGGAAGGAACAGCAAGACAGCCACATGCTCCTGGCTCTAGCGCTCCATCTCCTCTCTCTCTCCTGCTCCATGGCAGACACTGTGGGAAGCGAAGGCCCCTGGAGGCTGCACTGCGAACTGTCAACTAAGACTAACGTGCAACACTGGAATGTGCTTCCCGTGTGCCAGGGTCCTTTCTAATTCTCTAATTCACTCATCCACTCCCCGCCAAAACCGATCCCTACTGCAGCCACTCTGGAAGGCAAGCGCCAGCTCTGTCCTACTTTCCGCCAAGGGGCAACTCGGGACACTGACAGGGGCCAAGCAGGGTTTTTACCCAGGTATGTGGATCTGGGTCTGGGGTCTGGATGGAAGGAGCCTCCCATTTCAGGCTAATTTTGGGGAGGAGGCCACATTACTTTCAGAGATCACAGGCAGGGCGGCTCATCAGAGACCACTCAAACCACATCCTGTGAAGTGCAGAGCAGAGTGACGTGGCTCTGAGGGGCTTGGATGGGGCTCAGCAAGCCTCTGCCCCATCATGTGCCCCTCAAAAAAAACCCCCACAGCATCTCTGATTTAGCCCTGCTCCCCAGCTCCAGGTCCTGATGGTCATTGGCTGCTGGTCTTCTGTGGGTCACCAGGGGACTAGGGGTGATGTGGTGTCCCTTGCAGGGGCTGCAGCTCATGTCCAGAGGGTTCCTGCTCCCACAGGACAAGGAGTTTGAGAAGATGGGCCTCTTCTGGGTGGAGGAAAAGCGGAGGCATCCTCCAGTCTGAGGAGGCGACAGCTCAGCCAGGCCCCATCCTCTTGGCTGATGTGGTGCAGCATGTGGATTCCACCTCAGAGCCCCCAGAGCCACATCCATCCACACACGCCTTCCTGATCTCCACAGTGTAAGTGGCTGTGGTCACCTGGTGAGGGTGTGCAGCACTCATGGCTTGGTCCCCACACAGTGTGTCCAGCGATGGCCCCAACATCCAACCATGGCATCCTCCATCCATAAAGGTTTTCTATGAGCTGATGAATAAAAGCATAAAGAAGCAAGCGAGGTTTTCTGTTTTCTCACATTCTCCCCTATACAGTTTCAGCACAGTGTCATGTACACCGTCCATATGCAAATATTACTCATGATCCACACATGCCAGGGGACTGAACTTTTGTGCGTTTCAAGAAAATCCCTTTTTCTACAGATCACTGTAGATCTCCAGTGTGCTTAATGGCTGCATAAACACTGAGATAAGTCTGAAGTTTGGAGTAACAGAACTTAGTTATTCATTTACCCTTGAAAATTAATCTGACTTGATAGTATATTTCTCTTCTAAATGAGACTTTCATTGAAAAATCAATTATTTAAGCAATAGCTTTGCATACTTTTATAGTAGAATGTCATTTAGATGGTTTGAAGTTAATCATATTTTAACTGTTTTATTGAGGTATAATTGGTATACAAAGAGCTGCACATCATTAATGTGTACAGTTTGATGAGTTTTTAAAATTTAATTAAATTTTTTAAATTTTAAACTCTCAATATACATTGTAGCTGATTTTCATGACCCATTCCTCTTTCCTCCCTCCCTCTCTCTCTTCCCCCCAACTACATAATATCTGTTCACTTGTCATAACAAGTTCAAAGTATTGTGATTGTTGTGTCTTCTTCCCTGCCACACTTTGTATGTTTGTATATTTATTTATTTATTTATTTTTGGCTCCCACAAATAAGTGAGACCATGTGGTATTTCTCTTTTTGTGCCTGACTTGTTTCACTTAATATAAATGCAAATCAAAACCACTTTGAGATCTCATCTCACTCCAGTTAGGATGGCTAATATCAAAAAGACTGAGAATGATAAATGCAGGTGAGGTTGTGGAGAAAAAGGAATTCTCATACACTGTTGGTGGGACTGCAAAATGGTGCAGCCTCTATGGAAAATGGTGTGGAGGTTCCTCAAACAATTGCAGATAGATCTGCCATATGACCCAGCTATTCCACTGCTGGGAATATAGCCAGAGGAATGGAAACCATCACAGCAAAGGGATACCCATACTCCCATGTTTATTGCAGCACTATTTACAATAGCCAAGAGCTGGAACCAGCCCAAATGTCCATTAGCAGATGGGTGGATAAGGAGACTGTGGTACATCTACACAATGGAATACTACTCTGCTATAATAAAGAATGAAATACTACCATTTGCAGCAACATGGATGGACTTACAGTTTGATGAGTTTTGACATACATTGTACAAACACTGCTGAAACCATCCAAAAATCAAGGTGATAGATCTGCCCAACACTTCCCCTAATTTCTGTGTGTGTGTGCATGTGTGGTAAGAACACTGAATATGAGATCTGTCCTCTTATCGTATTTCAGATGTGCTAACAATAAAATACATGAGACTTCATTGTAAATATCCACCTTAATATTGAATTGATAATCTCTTTAATTTGAGGTTTATGTTCTTCATTCAGAATCTGTTAGACTTTTCAATTGTTCTTAAGTGTAGGTAATTTGAAGTCCTTTTATCTAGAAAATAAGAGATGTCACTTTTTGTCACGTAGCAGTAGGGAAATAGAAAAAGAAAATCTGCTTCAGTTCTTTAATTTCTAGCAAAATTATTCTTAAAAAGATATCGCATACTGAGGTGAATCCGACAAACACAAATTACAGCCAGTAGTAAAAATAAGCTCTAGTGTTCCACAGCAGTGCTGGCCATCTATAATTAACAGTAATTTATTGTTTTCTCTCAAATGGCTGGAAGTGATGAGCTCAAATGCTCTTATCACCAATAAATGGTAAAGTTTTGCAATGATGAATAGGCTAATTATCTGATCTGATCATCACACATTATATACATGTATTGAAATATGACTCTGTAATGCATAAATATCGATACATGTCAATTAGAAAACTAGTAAATAAAAATAGATTTCTTTAAATAGAGAAAACAAGAGTTAGATTCATGTGGAGAAATAAAGCTACGAAGGACAGAGAGGCACACAATCACAGACTGACCCAGCATCAAGCTGTACTAATGATTTCAAGGATTCAACTAATTTTGAGGCAAAGGCAAGCTGGGAGAATTCTGGATGCAGCGCGGCTCCCTCTGCCCTTTCTGCATCATTAGGACGCTGCTGCTCAGATATATTGTAAGGTCTCTGAGGGATGCAAGGCCCTCTGCCTCTCATCCCCCCCATGCTTCTGCTCCCCCTCACAGCCATCCTGACCCTGCTCCCATCTGATGGCTCTCTCACAATTCTCCTGCCTTCCCCATAGTCCCCAGGTGATGTTGTAACCTGGCACCTGCCTAATTCCCACCCCAAGCCATTCCTGTGGGCATGTCCTCCCTGCATCTGCACCCCCTTCCTGCATGTCTCCCCTATACCCCTTCCTGTACCTCCTGCCTGCACCCATCCCTGCACCCCTCCCTGCACTGATGTCTCAACTTCATCAGGCCATGAGATGTCCTAGAATCCTGCACAACACAACGACCTTACCCACCTTTACCCTAGTCTGTTTGCTGTGCCTGTTCTTGTCTGGGAAACTCCTGCATATGATTTAAAACTGAGTGTGAGATTCGTTTTTATAATGACATGGACTCCAAGACCTTTAGATTCAAATGTTCAAATATTTAATTCAAAATGCTATCTCCTTTATTCTGCATTCTCCGTGGGTGCCTTTGATAATGCCATCATCAGTGGGCAGAGGAGAGAGCAGAGAGCACAGATATTGGCGAAACAGAGAACAATGGCCTCAGAGATGGGTGCTGGTGAAGGAGGCCAGGACACAAAGATGCAGCTTGTTGGGCCATACGGTTGAGGATTAGGACCCATCCTTTGGTGAGGTGACAATAAAAGCAGACACTGAACTCCTGTGTGGAGAATGCAAAGTCACCAAGTGAGGGCAGAGCAAAGTAGGATGCTGTTACATTGCAGTGTGGCCACACAGAAAACTGCCATTGCTGTGCTCCTAACGCCTAGACAAGAAATTCTCAGATACCCGCAGTTTCTGGACTGTTGTGTTCTGTGTTTCACCTAACAATTACTAAGCACTTGTCAGGAATAAGAATTTGGCTAGATCCTCCCTCCCTGTCTCTTTTTCTTTACTTCATCTGGATCTAACTGGGATCATTAATTCTCCAACATCCCTGTGAAACTTCATGAAACAAATGGTACTATGTCCAGTTTGCAGTTGAAAAATTGAGCAAGAAGGTTAAATAAATTGCCCAGTGTGCCTGGCCAATATTTTGTAGAGTGAACACTTAAATTGAGGTATGACAACAAATTTTATGGTCTTTCTATCCTTTCTGAAACATAAGGTTTTCATTTAAGTGAAACTCATCATTACAATAAATAACACAATTTTAAAAGATAGAGATAAAGTAAAGCACCCAAACATGAAGAGGTGACATCTCTTCTGAGAATGGAATGATCCCTGCCAGGGCGGGGAGAAGGTTCTGTGGCCCTGCAGTGGCACCTTATCTGATGAAGAAGCACATGAGGTGACCTGTGATTTGACCCATGCTTCTGGCTTTTCACAAATGTTAATTGGATACAGCAATTTAAAAAATAATAATAAATGAACAATACATCATTTTCAAAATTTTCACCTCATTACGGTTTTTTCTTTTATCCACGAATTCAGTATTCTATCCTTTTTAAAAACCTATATTCCCTCTATGAGATCTTGTGGTTTCCTTGAGTATCAGATTTGAGATGCTTTCAAATATGTAACACTCATTGTATTCAAACAGGTGTAGAAAGGTCCTGTTAAGAGGTACTTGCTGAGGTTATGTCAGAAAGCTGTGCCAATCTTTGTAGTTGACGCAGGTTGTAAAATATTCCATTTAATAACTATTAATGAATAATTCAGTTTCAGGATTACTTGAAAATGACACCTTTGTTTGTATCATGTCTTTGCCCACAAATCCATGTAAATGCATTTTTTCTGGATGCAATTTTAGAATAAGGACACTGCTTGGGAATGGTGGACAACTGGTCATAAAATAAAAGGCAGAGGTTCCATTGTCGAGGCTTTGGAATCTTGTGAGTGACTTTTGTCCTCAGATGCTGTGGAGCAGGCACTGTCTGGATTTCACAGAACCCACCTCCTTCAGATCCAGAAGGTAATGAAAAGAAACTCAGGGCTTTGGGATCACGGGCTTGGAATTCACTGAGCCATGAGCAGCTGAAGCCTCTCACAGAGAGAATCTGGGAGGCACTTTGTGTAGTATCATTTACAGCAGGTCACTTTTGATCATTTCATAATTTTAGAGAATCTTCTTCCTGACTTATTATGACCAAGGAGGACATATATAATTTTATGCAGTTCCTTTAAAGAAAACCCATATCTTTTAATAAGAGGAGTGGCCTCAGATATGAGCAGGTCAGTGCATGTGACACCCAGGGATTATAGCACAGAGCCTCAGGGGATGGCTTCACTGTTATGGACAGACTAAGCAGCAGAGGAAAGGTATCCAGAGGTGAGTTGTTGTCAGGGTTGAACTGTCCACGGATAACGGAGAAAGCCGGTACTGGACTGTCCTCCGGAAAGGCCCGTGGGTCTGGGGTCTGTGCAGATCCCCTGCCGATGCAAGACAGCAGCTGTAGCCAAACCAGCGACCCTGATCTGGAGTTGGTGACCTCAGCATTCCAGGAGTCACAGAGTCTTTATGAACACAGTTTTCATTTGCCTCAAATGGATCAATTTTCTGTGTCTGTAAACTTACAAAAGGCTCATTCCAAGGCCACAGTCCGTCAGTGCAGCCAGTCAGCCCCAGGCTATCCCTGGTCCATTTTCTTCCTCTGAAATCCATTTCTTCCTAGGTCTTCAGTCTCTACGATGAATCAGTTTGTATTTTTCCTGCAGGGGAGCTTGTCCACACTCAGGACTTTCTAGTCTACCGATACAGACAGGACTGAGCTCCCTGGGGATGTTCACCTTGGCCCGATTGCAGGCGAGGAGCCCGAGAGTGGAGAAGTGGGTGGGGTGACCAGGATAGGGGTGGAACAAGGACAAAAAGGTGTCACCAAGGAGGGTCCTCTGTGTGAGGGGCATTGAGCGTGAAGCTGATTAGCAAGAGGGCAGATTGCTCCCTGGATTTGTCCTGTGGGGTGATGGGTGGTCTGGGTTGCACTAGAGGTGGGTTGAGGGACTTGGGGGAGCAGAGACACCTCAGGAGTCTGCCGGGTGGAGGAGGATCCTGCCAGGGGTGTCTGCTACTGGGTTCGTCTGCATAGGTGGCCAGCTGTGGCCCTCGGGCCAAATGTGGCTGGGATCCTGCCTTTCCGTGAAGTTTTACCGAGCGCAGCTATGCAGTCCACGGATGTGCCCTCTCCGCTGCTTTCCTGTGACCAAGGCAGAGCTGGCTGGTGGGGACAGAGACCACGAAGCCCAAGACAACTCCCCTCTGTCCCTTGACAAAGGCAGGTGCCCATCCCTGGCTGGGAGGTTCTGGGAAAAGATAGAGATCCCTGCAAATGCTGCGAGATTTCCGGATGAGACAGGAGTCTCCCACGGAAGGCTTCTCCTTGCTCATGAAAGCGTGAGTTCGGGTCACCGTAGAGCACAGGTGGAGGGTGGCACCCGCGGAGGCGAGGACAGCCGCAGGCGTCCTGGGGGCCCGGGACGGCCACGCGTAGGGACGACGTCCGGGCTGCAGCCGTGGTGCCGCGGAAGCCGGGGCTGGGGCAGAAGCGACCTGCTGCGTCTGCAAAGACACGGACTGGTCTGCTTCTCGTGCCTCCTCAGGTCACAGAGGGGGCGGAGGGACGGCGCTGGTCGGTGGCTGAGGTCCCCAGGTGCCCGAGGGGTGAGGGGTGAGAGGTGAGAGGTGAGGCTTTGGTGGTGTCCTGAAGGGGAGGCGGTGAGGGGGAGGTGGCTCCGATGCGGGTGCTGAGGTCCCGAGAATGAAGGTCCTGGGCGAGAGGAGCCCGGAGGTGGCGCGTGGCCAGGGGCAGCGAGTTGCTGCGGAGGCGGTGGCGGGAGACGCGGGCGCGGCGGCCGAGGGCGGGCGCTGCACAGCGCAGGGCGCAGCCGGCGGCAGCGTCGCCGCGGAGGGGGAGGCTCGGCGGGTCGCAGCCGCTCGGGGCCGCGTCTCTGCCGGGCGTGGGGACTGGCCGGGGCCCCTCCCCAGCCCATTCCCGAGCCGCGGTTCTGCTGGGTCCGGAGCCGCTTCTCTCACAGTCACTGCGTAAAATCGAAACGTGACAGAAACGTGCTGGCTGACTCGATGCCCTTCTTTCAAAGGCGACATGTGCCCCTGTCCCAGCCATCCGGTGGCCCCCGGTCTCCGGCCCTCCCTGCTGCCCTGGTGCCAGGCTCGCAGTCCACACGCTGGCAGACGTGCGCGCCCAGCCAGGCTTGAGATCCGCTGTCGTGGGACACGCGCGCCCCCTGCTGCTTCCCTCTGGCTGTGCCCCTCTGGGCCTCTCTACTACACCTGAAGGCTGTGTCCACGCTGCTGAAATCCCACGTCCCCACAGGAACCCTGACAAACGTGGACCTCTCTCGTGTTGGGCAAACCTCAGTCAACGGACACCGCGTTCCTCTGGTAGATTTTAATATGCTGGAGTCTCCAGTTCCACCAGTACCTGAGACCCGTCACCCCTTGTCCTGAATCCCTTCTGCTCAAACACCTGGAGTGGTCTCTGCTGCCTGGCTGATGCTGCCTGCGATCACGTCCCCACACTCCTGGCACGATCACAAGCCACGCAGCTGGCACATGATGCCCACAGCCTGGATGCCAGGGCATCAAGTCACTGTTCAAGCCAAGCCCCTCCCCTGTGGCTGTTCACGTGCCTCTTTTGACCCCTCCTTCCCTGTCCAGTCCTCACCTGCTGTTCCCTTGTTTTACATTAAGAAGAACATGGCATCTGTTATTTATCTTGTCAGTCATGGCTGGAACCTGCTCAAGCCTTTGTCACAAACCGGTTAATTCTGCATTCTGATTTTTCAAGGTAAACTTTCTGTCAAGGTATTGTCCACACCAGGTATCTATCTATTAAGGGTGAGCTTCAGCTATATCTTGCCACTTCAACTCCGAGTTAGACTGTCAAAGAACACAGGTCTCGTGGCATTTGGCTGACAATTTTTCTAATGAATTTGGATGACTATAAAAAATGAGTGCAGGTTATATAAATTTAACAAAAAAAATTTGTTTGGGGGAGACACAGCAGGTTACATTTAAAAATTTTTTTCATGATTTTAGATTTGCTTTTCTTTTAGAAGATTTTCTCTTACTTGAGGTATTTCACTCAAGCATTGTTCGAAGTGCAAAGTAACCTAAAACTTTGGTAATTCAACAATAATGTTAACACTTAAAATCTTTACACTTGGACACATTTCTTTTTTTAAATTTGGTAAATAGGATTACAAAGGCTAAATGATTTTTCGGGTACACAAAGTTTTCAGCTCTTGGCAAGAATTAGAAATCAACTTTTCTAACATTTCTGCTGTACAGGCCTAGGGATGTGTGTGTGCACAGCATGTGTCTGTATATATGCACGTCTGTGCATGTGTGTGTATGTGTGGGAGCCTGTGTGTGTATATGTATGTATATGTGTGTGCTCATGCATGTGTCTGTGTCTGTGCATGTGGGTATGTGTGTGCACACGTTTCTTCATGGTTTACTTTTGTCAAGCATTCACTAATGTAAGAATCCAAGAGTCCTGAGCTAATCTATTCTCACCCTTATTTTGCTGTATGGAAAGTACAACTGCAGGGAAACAGGTGTTAAAATAAATTACTATAAAAGGTAGTGTGCACAACACATGCAGTTTATAGGAAAAACAGATGAAAATAAAAGTAGAATAAAGTCAGCATGACAAAAAATGACAATGAACCCAGCTCTCTGAGGTGCAGCTGAGGGACACTGGTGTGCTCTGCATTAGAGTGAAACCTAGAAAGAAACAGCTGCAAATTCTTCTCCTTGCCTTGAGATTTAGTTCACTGCGTTATTTAGAAACCTATGTTCTATGTTACTTTATCTTAAACTTTAAACTTATTTTCAACCTTTTATAGTTAAAAAAACCTGTAAGCAGTTAATGCTACTCTAGGAAGAGTCACATGTTTGAAATAAGAATTAGAACAGGCAGTAAGGAAAAAATTAAAGAGAGGGCACCTCCTTTCTGTCTCCCAGGGTCAGAAGCCTCAGTGAAGACAAAAAGGGTCAACGCTGAGAGAAGAATGAGCTCATTTATAGAAAAAACAAGAATTGCCTAACAGTGATATAGGCCTTCAGGAAGGATGCTGAATCCACGGAGCATTTATTAAACTTCAGTTACGGGGGCGTGAGGCTGAGGACTATCCAGTCTGCAGAGAATAAATCTGCTTCCCACCTTCCAGGCTGACAAAGTCAAGTCTGTTAGTACCTGCCCATGTGAAGCATGTAGAGGTGCCTCTCAAAATGCACGTAAATTCCATGGCTTTTCAGAAGACTTCTTGGCAACAGGTCGTAGTGGGGGAAACAGCCACAGGTGCAGGCTGGTCCCCAGGGGTCCAGCAGGGAAGGCTGTGGGTAGGGCTGCTGTGGCCCAAGGCCATTGGGGGAGCTGGGCCATTCCGTGGTGGGCCATGGGTGTCTGGGTGGGAGTGAAAATGCAACGGCCCCCTGCAGGCACCCACTTCTAGAGATGCTGGGGCCACCTCTGGGTGCCTGTGGAAGCCAGTGGTGCACAGTTCTTTCCACCCAGCTTCACAGGTGAAGGATCTGGATATTCACATTAAACACATCAGTGAGACCCCACAACTGTCACGATTCTGGGAGTTAGATTCAAATCCTGAGGCAGGTTGGCTCTGGTACTACCATCTGAGCCTCCACTCACTGCCTCTCCATCCTGGGGACAGGACGAGAACACAGCTTCTGAGATGATGGTTTAGGTGGGGGTTGGGGGGAGGGCAAGGACCTGCACCCCTTGGGTCTATGGCCTTCCATGTCCCAACTGTCCCCCAAGGGGCTGTGGGTACCCAGACCAAGCTCAAGGTGCTCTAAGGTGAAGTCTTTGCTCAGATGCTGAGATCAGGCAGGGGACAGGGGGACTCTTGCAAATGATGTATTAAATCAACCTTTAACCTTCAGAAGTGCTTTAAATCCCAACAGGAGGGAAAAGGCAAAAGTCCTCAGCAGGGATGGCAAGCCCCACTGTCCACACCCCAGCAGCTGTCACCAGCCTCGGACAGTCACTGTGGCAGGGGATACACGCTGCCTGTAAGGACACAGCAGGAGCTTTGGTGAGTGCACAATTTGACCTCTACCCAGGCTCCCTATTTGCATCCCAGAGGAATGGGGAAAAGGCCATCCTCTCTTATTTCTCTTTTTCTCTGAGGTTTTGTTCCCCTGGGCTGCTGAGCCACTATCAGAGAAAATTAGTCTCACCTTTTGGAGAATATAAACTAATCTGATAGGTTCTACCAGTCAGCTGAGGCAGAGTGCACAGCACAGTAAGATGTCATGAGACAAAACAATGTCAGCTAAGGAGAGGTCGCAGGACTCACCCGGGGCACTCTGAGAAACAAAAGTAAATCTAATCTCATTTCATAAATACGGAGGGAGCTATGACCATCCAGATGCACTAAATGCTGAAACGCTACTGTTAGGTTTTCTTCCAGAGGAGGATTAGACCAAGACTGTCCATTCCCTACGTGGATGGAATCCAGCGATTTGCACTCCCAATACTCAGGCCCTGGCCTAAGGGACACAGTGTCCACGCACCTGGCCAAAGATGAAGAGAGGTGCAGGGACTGGCCGGCAGGAGGGAATCCGGGAAGGTGAGGGAAGGACGGAGCCCCGTGGCCCCAACGTTTGGCCGTTCTCCACCTGTGAGGGGTCTGGGCTGACTTTGAATGGGAAGCACTCAGCAGTCGCCATCCAGCCCAGAGGTGCTGCCTTCCAGGGCTCTGCCTTATGCCCCTGGGAGGGTCGCGGCCGCCCACGTCTGGATCATCAATGGTGGGACCAGGCACGTGGGTACTGCCCACTCCTTGCCAGGCCACTGACCCTCCACAGCCCCGTGAATGCGGCACAGAGGAAAATATCAAATAGTGGTCTAGGGGTGTGACCTCCTGGCCCAGCCCCAGCTGCCTGCAAAGGTGGGGGTCCTTCCTGCTGCCAGGGCAGGAAATGGTGGCACAGGGACCCCCAATCTGGCTGGGGTGGGGACTAGGGCAGACATCCTTGAGCACTGGTAGGACACTGCTGGTCACACCCTTGACCAGACAGCCTTCAGGACCCCTGCAGGACTTGCTCCAGATAGATTTCTTCCTGACTCTGGGCCCTGGCCACCCTTTTCTGGAGTGTTGATTTCAGTTGTAATTTGCAAAGCAAGGGCTGATGAATATGCAAACTTGGAGGATGGAAAATTAATAGTTAGAAACAAAAATGCAGATTGGATGAATGAATGTGCTAGTCAGACACATTCATTCAAGGATTTCCTGATTTGGTAAAATTGTTCCTCCTAGAAGCATTGGTTGTTCTCGAGCCGCACAGAACAGGAGGAGTAGGTAGGACCTATCCTATGCTTCTCTGCTTCTCCATGTACTTCTGGCCTTGGCTAGAGCCTCTTGTGCTCTGTCTAGGACAGGTGAAAGGGGTGGGGGTGTATGTGCAGGGAAGGCTGGAGATGTGTACCCTATACTAGAGTGTGGCCTGGGGGTGGTGTTGGGTCTCCTGGGAGCCCCTCAAGTTCTGCATGTGAAAGTGGAGTGTGTCACTCCAGGTCTGGGCTTTCTCCTTCAATCCTCCTGCCTGACATGCACACCTGTCAAGGGCTGCCACCCCAGGACTTTGTATCAGAAGTAGCCACAGCCTTTATTGGTGCCTTTTGAACATGCAAAAAACATGTAGACCCATGTATGAACCCTCCATTACCCAGTGGTACTGTCCACACCACAATCTCCCTGGGGCTGCCCTTGGTCCCAGGGCTTCATCCAGTGCCATCACTCAGACTGTATAGATTAGGTCACAGACCACTGTTGTGTCAAGAGACAAAAATTCCAAAAATAATGGTTTAAAGATCTAACTGGCTTTTATTTATGAGTCTAGAATCAGGCAAAACCTCATTCTATAAATGAGTGTTTTGATGAGCTGATCAGAGGGAGTTGGTTTTATAGGCAAAAGAGGGCTGAAAAAGCAGAAACAGTGCAAAAAGCTGATGGTCATTTCAAACTTACTTTTCTTATAGGTCTAAAACACAGGGGACTTACTTATTACTCTGGTGCAGGTTGACTGGAATCTCCTGTATTTTTGGAAAACTGACTCATTTCCAGCTATAGTTTGATTACTGTGGCACTAAGCCCAAGTGACTCCATTCTAGTTTGATCTGGTCTGCTGGGGCCTAGTACCAGAGACTAGTCCAAAATAATGGTCCCCCGTAAATATCATAGTCTAAAAAAGATAAACACTCTATTTTAATGTTGTATAACAATAGGCAAAATATTCTAATCAAATCTACATTATTTTGTTGCTTTGCCTCCCACAGATTTGTCTACCCTTTGCCCCTGGATGATGGAGCCACCAAAGATTACTCTAAGCCCATCTCTTCTGAGCAGTGAGAAGCCCCAAAAAGGGGTTAATCTCATGGAACCCTCAAGATAGAGGCATTCCTTCCATTTGGGAAATTAACCACAAATTGGGGTTCTCTTCCCGCATTTATTCTTCAGACCAGGAAGTTGCAGGAAAAGAACAGAGGTGGGGGGTTTCTAAGTACAGTTTAGCAAGTTTAACCACAGACATTCCATAATGCAGTTTTCAAGAAGTGAAGTTGATCCACCAACAAATGCTTGATCTTAGCAAACGTTCCTTCTACCCACAGCAGTTTCCCAGCATCTTTACATATCAATCAGTAACCTGTCTGCCTTTGAGCCAGCAACTTTTTGTGTTACAAATTGTGTTACAATCCTTTATCTTGCAATAGAGACTATATAACCTGGGGGAAATTTCCTGTCCTTTGCAAGGTCAATATTTAAAACTGCAGGGCTTTGGAAAACCAGGCCCTGTGAAGTCCATTTGCTTTATGCATACTCCACACCGTTTGATGAGTTCTAAAGAAATACTGATAAGCAGGAATTCATTTATTATTCTGATCAGCCTTTATTTACCAAAAGAAACAAAAATAATATAAAACAACATCCCCTATAACTTTGGAGATTGATGCCTTAATCACTTATTTAATTCATAGGCATTATTTTTGGTCATTGTGCAATTGTAGAAATTATGCAATTTGAGAACTTATGTAATAATTTATAAATTAAATATATAATATATTTCCTTTTTGTTTGTCCACAAAGGAATTTTTTATATTTTAGTTGAAGTGTTTTTCACATTTTCTCCTCAAATTCTTTGCATACTAGATTTAGGGTAAAAATAAACTATGCAATTGTTATCCTTCCTAGTTTATAGAATTGACTGTTTAAATGCTCAATCAGAACATAGAAAGAAAGGACAACTATATCAGGAACAACTTCTGTGTCAACTCTTCTCTCTTACTATTTCTTCATTATGTTTAGACGTAAGTTACAGTACTAGTAAGTGATGCTTATGTTTTTATTTGCAGCTTCTCATCTCTCTGTCTTCCAGAATATGTTTCTCAGTGTTTTTCCTTGGCTACTCTCTCTCTATCCCCTTTACTCACCCATCCCTCACCAACACCCAAGGTTGTGGCCTCCCTGCTCTCCTCGTACTAATATATACTGTCTCCTGGAACACCCATGGCCCACAGCTTCAACAATTACTCATAAACCACACCTCAAGCTGCAACCTCACTTTGGAGCTCCAGAGCTCATTTCTAAATCTCCGTATATGACAACTACTAATATTTAGTACCTTCTAATTAGATTAATTATATTCTCTAACAAATTCATTCCAGTTCCTTCCATTTCCTATATTGATTTTATCATACACAAAGTAACTTATGCTAATAAGTTGATGGCTGAAATAGATTCTTGCTTCACTCCCACAGTCCAAATAACTTCCACACATGAGAAATGCCTTTGAAATTTCACCCATTCTAATCTATCTTTCTCATATTTTTTTAATTTAAACTTACTCATCATTTAAAAACCTAAGAATTCTGTACATTTGTTTCCTGTGTCCTATAGTTTAAAGCCTCAACTCCTTTACAAGTCATCCAAACCCTCTTTAACAATGCTCTATTTTATTCAATCGGCATGTTTCTAGTTATCCCCTTCCTCTATCCTCTCCAGTTTTTCCCATAGAATATGTGTTTTCACATATTGCAATTAACTTTCTTGCTACATTTTTCATTTTCATGATTTTCAATGCCTAGCCAAGCATTCATGTAAGTAAAACAGTTATTAATAATTAAAATTTACATAAAAACACAAAATACTACTGATATATTTGAATATGAATTTAAAATATCTAGGATTTTTTCTAAGCATGAAACTACCATGTAAATAGAGGGAATACTGTAAATATCTTCTGTTCAGATTATTAACATAGACATTTGCCTTTTTTGAAACGTTTAGTGCCAATGTCAATGCCGCTCATGGTATTTGAGTTGCCAGTATAACACTCTTATTTGTAGCTTTTGTACCATGGTGAACCTATACATGATGACATATTCATTTAATACTACAAAAGGCCAAATATTTTTTCAAATGAACTATAATTAGGTAAATATTCAAAATTGTGTTTTAGAGCTTTGCCCACAAATGTAAGCAACCTCTGGGCCTACATTGTCAACCTATCAACTGTTTTATTATTTGTTGGTTTGTTTTTAAATGAGGTAGAAATTAAAGGAAAGCTTTTAAAAAAATAAATGATAGAGATTGCAAAGATATTTTATACTTCTTAGAATTAAGGGAAGCATTGAAAGTCATAGAAAGTATTATTAATGTGAACATAAATATTTTAATCAGAACAATGAAAACATTTGATTTGCAGAATAGCCCTGATGACTTCAAGATATGGTAATATAGTAACATACTCAACAATTGAGAAAGCTTGCAAATATAATCTGAAATTCAAATTAATATATTTTTTTCTGTTTCATTGAAAGTTATAATGATTTAAATAAACTTGATAGGATGGAACAAGATGTCAAAAGTATGTGTAGTAAACTCAGTCAAATGAATTTTCATTACAAATGAAGAAAGTACCACATGAAAATCAATATAGAAATTTTTGATTCTCTTGTTAGTATTTCTTCTCTTGTTAGTATCTGAAAGAAAGAAAGAAAACATTTAAATGAACCATAACTAAAAGAATTTTGTATCCAAAATAAAATAAGAACAATAAAAATGTAACGCTAAAATTATAACTTATATTCATAACTAATGAAATACACTTTCATAAAATTTAGAAAATCTAAAAACAAGTGAGTAGAATCAACGAAACACTCAAAGTGTCACAAGTAAGTAATGACAACTTTTATATTAACTGTTGTATGTTCTTGCCCTGTTGTTTTGGTTTACACAGACAGCCCAGACCTTGATCCAAGCGGGTCTTGAATGGGACCATAAAAACACAGAGACTCTTCTCACAGCTGCCCCTGTGAACCTACTGTAAGGACCCTTTCCTTTGCCCTCTACATAAAATCAAAGACAGGCATCATGATTCTGCTGATGAGTTTTAGCTAATGTCATTTCCTCCAGGAATGTCGAGTCATAGAAATAGCTTCATTTTTGTGATTAAAATGTCTGGTTTTGTCTAATACTTATTAGGTAAATCCTGTGGAATCTCAGTAATTGCTTAATAAGTGGATAGTTCTCATGGGATATTGAGACAGAAAGAAAGCTCATGGTGTACGTACCTACTAAAAATTCACTATATGGGGCCATTTAGCTTATCAACATTCTTAAGTCAGGTATTTTACTTTCTTGGGACACTAGATTTTGGAACACTGGATTAATCTGGTCACCCATCAATTTAGAGATAGGAAACAAATTGGATTTACCAAAAATGAAAAGAATGTAAAAAAGGCAGTTTTAAATGCTCTCATAATTTCCTTTTTCAGGACAAGCATGATATTGTCAGTTTTGCTTTCTCTTGTTATTTTAGTAAGATATACCATTAGTGCAGAAATTGCAGCTATGGGAGTCATCAAAGAGAACAGATTGAGTACAAATTGTTGGTGGCAAAGCATCCAAGAAAATTAAAGATATCATATTATGATCATTGATACAAAGAAATCATATGATCGTTGATACAAACTCAATATATATCAACCACATTTTGTTTAAGCCATACCATAAGAAAACATAACAATGATTAGATGTGAATTCTAAAGCCACACTGCCTGGCTATGAAGGCTGTCTCAGTCACATACTATATTCGTAAACTTGAAATATATACTTAAACTATTTGTGCTTGAGTTTGAATGGCCATTCGGGTTGCCGCTTTGTAGAGCAATTGTGAGGATAACATGTTTAAAACATGAGTTATTAATTACTGTGTGGGGTTCTGTCTACATATTGTCCCAGGGCCAATGGAAATAAGATGCAGAAGGAATGATTTTAATTCAGTGTAAAGTTTTTTGAGTAACCAACTTCAGCTCCCACAGTTTGTAGAAAGCTCCCTTCAGCAGGAGGAATGAGTATGTTGGAGACATATAAGGACATCGAAGAGGGGATCGCACAATAAAAATCTCATTGCTTGAAATATATACATACATTTGTTCTAATATTCATATTCTATTATTCTCAAGGTGAGAATCATAATAATAATAACTTCAACTCTACCTAATAATATTCTGGTTGAGACTCATAAAATTTAAACAAGGTAACTTTGTCAGGAATTCTACTTTCATACTTCTTGACTTCAGCAAAGTTTAAACCTCTAACCTTAATGCATTTTTCTCATTAAACAATGAATTTTAAATTATTTTCATCAGTCTTTCCTAACATACTTTTAGCGTTCAATTTAAAAGTAAAGAAAAAAAACAAAAAAACTCTCTGGCTTGCATGGTAATATAATGCTGTATAGTGGTTAATATTTTTTTAAAAACTAACCAAAAATGGTATTTACTGATAATTTTGACTGTCTTTTTGAATACATAAGGCATATAGTATGCGTTCCTTTAAATGAACATGAAAAATTAAAGAAACAATATCATGGTCATGGATATAAGCCAATAGTTTAGCCGGATGTTTTTATGTGTAATCTGTAATCTCTCATTTGCTTTTGCCTTCCCTTTATACACATTTAATTTTTTCCTCATGATTTTATTGTTTCTCCTCAACTATCTTTTCCCTCCACTTTGCAGCTCAAAATATGCATTTATTCAAAAAACATTTTGAGCACCTTCCTTGTGATCTGTATTTTCTATTCTCTATACACTGTGTTCCTTGAGTTATAGATGCTCTCTACATTTTGTTTCTGTATTGGTCAGTGCACTTTCATATTTCTTTACCCTACGTCTCTTGAAATTCTACATGTGTCCAGTAATAAAACACCCCAAATTCTCACTACTAAAGTTCAGGGAACTATAGTTTTTTGAAGTTTTGGTTAAAATGATTATTATTACATTTACACCCCTGTGGCTTGGGGATGACATGGAACATGTTTAGAGCATCATGTGTTCCATGATGAGGCTCGTTGATGTGTAGCATGGGCCACAATCTGGGGGTCGTATCAAATTTAATGTATTCAAGGAACCCAAACAGGAAACAAATGTTGCCTTGTAGGGCCTGGAAAGTATGGCCAAAGTCAGTGAAATGTGCAGACAGGTCAAACCTGGAGAAAATGTCAACTAGTCAGGATCCAACAGAACTCCTCCAGATGGGAAGAGAGGCCAAACCTGATCTATTTGTGCAGAACTCCCTGGCCCATTGGCTGTAGGGACATGCACCTGAGCAGTAGGTTTAGCCTCAGCCAGATTCGGGCAGGTGGGACAGCTTGTCCATGTAAATGCTGTTTCAGCATTGCTGACAATAGTGGCAGTCTGTGAATGCAGACTTAACTTAGGATGTTGTTTGAATTTCTATGATCTTTCCTCCATGTACCCAAGCACGTCTGTTTCCTATGGGGCAGAGAACAAATCATTTCATGTATTTAGCTGACAACTATACTCTGCTCATTTGTTATTTTCCCCTTTGTCATCATAGGGGATTTTCTGTTGAATATCCACATGGATGACAAAAAGCATCTTAGGAACAGAGTCAATTTTTATCCTGATCTCTTTTCCTCATGGAGGTGTATGGGGAAAGAGGGAGGGTTATTTTTTTTGTAGTCTGAGGCTTTCCAGTGACCCTAAAAAACATCCAGGCCATTAGCTACGACCCATGATTAGGTGAAAAAATAACCTAGCTCATTTACTGTGGTGGCCTGCATAGCCTCTACACCACATGAAGCTCTGCCCATTATACCAAGCCTTCTTTACTGTATTCAGTAAAGGACAGGCTTCTCTCAGATTGGACAGCAGCCACACCCCATTCTATTCATGTTGAACTTAACTGGGAAGAGCCACAGGTGAACTAGGCCCATGTATGATCCAGAGGGTCTCTATATCTGAGTCCCCATTGGGACACCAGAGACAGTGGCTACTTTGGTGATATGCCTGGGAGGCAGAGGGGGACGGGCACTCCTGAAGCTTTTAGTGAAGTTGCAAGACCCCAGCTGGCAAAGCTTCACCCACTCCTGTATGTACCATTCCCACTTAACTAGAGCCCCATTTAACAAATTGAGGCCTATATTCAGACTCATGACATGCTAAGACTACTTCATAACCATGAATCACATACTACCCATCAAGGCCAAATAATAGGGCAAGAATTGCCTCTCACAGGGTATGTACCTTTCAGCCAACTGCAGGAGCTCATAGGCCCATACGTTGAAAGGGTGTCACTAGCTAGTGACAATTTCCAATCAGTAATAGACTTGGGTCAGCAAACTAACTTGAGTTGTTCAGATCTGCAAATCAAACAGCAAATGTGATTGATGGGGCCCAGGAAAAGGGCAGATTAGGTGGCCTGATGAAGAGTCTCCATGGTTTCTTACCAGTCAAGGCCCTACTCAAAGGTAGTATAGCCTATCTGGTAATACAGTAGATGAATGTCACCAGAATTTCTGCATGGGGAATGTAAGAGCCCAAGTGGCCAAACAGATTTAATAAAAATGGCCTCCTTTTTATTTGTCAGGGGAAAGAAGGTCAAAACTTGCCAGTTGTCTCCTCTGCAATGAGATGTCATGCCTCTTTCCAGATTTCACCCAGGAATTTCACTTGGGTACTAAGTCCTTATACATTATCTGCAGCCATGTTGACACCTGTAGGTTATGAGGCCTTCCGGTCCTTACTGGGCAGTTCCCTTGTCTCAGCCCATAAAGAGGATGTCATCAATATAGCAAAACGCTAGTTCTCTCTCCCAAAGGGCGGGGGGGGGGGGAAATTCTGGATCGTGGTCTACCAATAGATATCAGATAGTCAGGAAATTTAAGTAGCCTTTTAGTAGACGAAAATAAATGGTGTTTTGCAACCCATTCAAAATAGAGGCAAACTGAACCTGATCAACCAGGTAGAGAGGAAGGCTGAGAAAGGCAAGTGCAATGTCAACTGCTGCATATTAAGTTCTTTCAGCTCAGGTCAGTCCCATGTCAGTTAGGTCTGGAGCCAAAGGCTGAGCTACAGCATTTAGCTTCCTACAATAAATGGTGAGTCTCCAGGCCTTGTGCAAGGCTAGACATGGCTATCAAATACTATCAAATAGAGAAATAGCCTCCCAAAGGCCTTTGGCAATAAGGGTAATTATCTTATTTTCTCTCCCAGGCAGCTGACATCATTTTAGGGGGGCAGTAGCACGAGGCATTAGTTAGTTGGATTGGCGCACAGTCTTCCACATGCCCCACTAAGATAGCCCTAAGTGCAGTAATTCCCATCAGGGTTTCAGGGCAAAGGTGAGTAGCAGGAGACATAGACTAATAGCAATACAATAGACCATACTGATAATATATTCAATAGTGGGATCCATGACAACAAAGTTTATAGGGGTCCAAAAGGACCCACTCACAGCTGGATGTGAGCAAGGGTTCCAATGATGGTGGCCTCAGACTCCAAAGCAAAAAGTATTATTAGCTATTCCCCAACCTGGCGTCAGGTGTTGCAGGTATCAAAGTCACCTGTTCACCTCATATCCAGAAGGCACAAGAAGTGCAATTCTCCACACCCTCTTTTAAATCCTGACTTTGTCATAGGACCTCTGATCTCCTTTGGGGAGAGTCAGAGCTCAGCCCAACCTCTGGTCTTGTTTAGTTTTGAAATCCAGCCCCGAGGTCCATGGAAAAGTTGGCAGGGCTCTACAATTCATCTCCAGACTCACTGGGGGTGGGGGGAGGGCGCGGAAAGGGAAGAAGGGATAGCACTTGTGTTAGGGGGTGTCATCAAGCAGACCCTAGTGGGATACTTCGTCATAAACTTTTTGCTAGGAAGCCCGTCAGTGTCCTCCCTGGAGACCCTGACCGTGAGTAACCAGATCCAGCGATCCCTCGGAGAAGGTCTGTGCTTAGTTCGTTCAGGAGAGGGCGCCTGGATACCACCCTTAGGCTGCTCTTTCTACTGGTCAGGCTGCTCATGTGAGCGTGTCTACTTTTTTCACGCAGAGGAATTTGCCAGCTAAACCTCAGATTGTGTGGCCGTTCGATTGACCTGACCTCATAAAGAGGTTTAATTGCACTTGGAAACCAGTGGGAGTGTCACAGAAACCTAGAAATCTAGCCTGCTTCATGATCTTATCATCTGCTCTTCCTACACTCTTGCTGTGACTCAAAGGACAACCGCGTTGCTCACAGGGCTGCTTTAGCCTCTGTGAGGACAGTGCAGACGTTTTTCAGTGGCAGCAGTGAACCCATCAGGGTGGGTCAAATTTTTCTGAGCCCAAATAGTCCCAAGCGGAGGAAAGCAAGGGTCTCAGGTATTCATGTTTTCTAACAATCTACCTTCCTCCTCCTTAGGCAGTCAAGGCGCTCTGGAGGAAGGTGTCTACAGTAACACACCCAACAAGACGCCACTGTCCCTCGCTAACTTTAACAACATTGCCTCATTCACCATCAAAGCAAACTTAACCAAGTCTCAAAGATCTCTTCAGGCTCCTGGACAAAGCAATCGTGAAGGGCTCCACACTCTTTTTCACCAAAGTCACAAGTCTCAATTATTCCCAGCATTGTAAGATGTCCCTCAGTGCCAGGGACACTCTCAGAACTAACTTAGAGCATCATTTGATACAACCTAGTACTCAGGGGGTGTCCAACAATTGTAAGTCACATCGCCAGAGGACCATGAGCCATAGCCGGGGAACTGCTTACCCAACTTTTTTAGAGTTACTTTTTTTGTTGGATTTCTAATTTGACTCACAGGTTGAGTTCAGCCAGGAAGCCAGGGGCTAACTAAAAAGAAAGATCAGTGATCCCCTAATCATGGGAAGTTTTCTATAAACAATTTTTTATTTAAATAAGGTCTTACTATTCAATTCCAAATAAATTAATCGTCAATGGAGTATTTAATTGACTAAAAAAAATTTAGCAATCTATCAATCAAATGAAAAAATTTGCCTTCTCATTGTTTCGTTTATAAAAAGCCTCAAAAAATGTTTCAGTTTCTTGAGGATAGAGCCATGCCTTTTATTTGTATATTTACATTCTCTAACAGAAGACTTAGCATATTTCACATGTGATTAATTTTCTTTGAATGACTAAAACTTGGTGGGGTTATGCTTTATTCATCAGCTTCACACACTAAGTTTTTGAGTAAAAAAGCATGAAAAATTTATAAACTTGAAAGGCAGGCAAATTGTGATTAGCAAATTCTAAAGATTTGCCCATGTGCTAAGATCCCACGGTTACACTAATCTAGCTATTACTGCACAGGTACTGTGCAGATGGAAGTAAGATGACTAGTTACCCAACTTTAAGAGAGAATGATTACCCAGGGTCATTCAAGCATAATGACATGAGCCGTTGAAAGCGGAAGAGGAAGCCAGAAGAATCAGGCAGAGACATGTCAGAATAAGAAAGAGGAGACAAAAGGCTGAAGGGGAGGCAATAGAGATTCAAAGTGTGAGAAGGATTCAACCTGCCATTGCTGTATGTAAAGATGGAGGAAAGGGGAGAAGCCAAGCAATGCAAGAAGCATCCAGAAGCTGAGAATGACCAGCCACCCACAGCCAGCAAGGAAATAGGGAGCTCAGTCCTACAACCACATAGAACGGAATTCTACCAGCAACCTGAATGAGCTTGAAAATAGGTTACTCACAAAGACCCTGAAAATGAAGGAGCTTTGTCAACACCTTGATTTTGACCCCATGAAACCTGGAGCAGAAAACCAGTTAAGCCATACTTTGCCTGGACTTCTGACCTACAGACTGTGAGATAATAAATAGGCGTTTCTGTAAAACTCAAAATTTGTGGTGATTTGTTACAACAACAATAGGAAAGTAATATACAAAACAGTCATCCCTTTTACATTAAATAATCGGAAAAATATAATAGTTATATAATGGCTTTATTAAACATAAAAATGTATATTTAAGTAATTTAAGAAATAATGAATAGTCATTTCCAAAACTGAAAGTCTCTGGGATGACAATGGGAGGTGTGGACTTCTACTTTTTCACAGAAGTCCTTGTGTCTTTTTACTAAATCTCATTTATGAAATATATTAATATTCCATGTTTTAATTATGTTTCACACCAACTTTCTTTTTGTATAATTTTTTTATTGTAGCATATTTGAATGTACATATCTGTGGGGTACAGAGTTGAATATCTGTGCTTGTGTGTAATATGTGATGCCTACATCAGAATAACTATTATATTCAATAATATATATTCTCATTTCTATTCATGGTCCTTTACCAATTCCTCCCTCCTTCCTCACTTCCCACTTCTAGTAACCTTATTTTTCCTTTTGAAAGTTCAATATGTTATTGTGAATGTTGTATCTCTCTTTCTTTAAATTATATGTTTATTATTTTAGCCCCCACTTATTAGTGAGAACATATGGTATTTCTCTTTCTGTTCCTGGCTTATTTCACTTAATATTATTTTCTCTAAGTTCATCCATGTCGCTGTGAATGGTAATATTTCATTCTTTTAATGGCAGAGTAATATTCCATTGTGTATATATACCACATTTTCCTTATCCAGTCATCTAATAATGGACATTTAGGTTCGTTCCATATCTTGGCTATTATAAATAGAGCTGCAGGAAACATGGGGTGCAGGTATCTCTTTGACATGATGCTTTCCATTCCTTAGGGTATACACCCAGCAGAGGAATTGGTGGATCACATGGGAGTTCTATCTGAAGTTGTTTAATAAATCTCCATACTGTTTTCCATAATGGCTGCACCAATTTACTGTCCCACGAGCAGTGTAGGAGGGTTCCCTTTTCTCTGCATCCTTGCCAGCATTTGTTGTTCTCCATCTTTTTGATGATAGCCAGTCTAACTGGGGTGAGATGGTGTCTTAATGTGGTTTTGATTTTCATTTCCCTGATGCTGAGTGTTATTGAGCACTTTTTCATGTGTCTGTTGACCATTTCTTTATCTCCCTTTGAGAAATGCCTATTCAGTTCCCTTGCCCATTTTTTAATTAGGTTACTTGTTTTTTTGCTGTTAAGTTGTTTGAGTTTCTTATATCTTCTGTTTATTAACTCTTTGTCAGAGTATATTTTGCAAATATTTCTCCCACTCTGTTGGTTGTCTTTTTGCTCTGTTAATTTATTTTGCTGTGCAGAAGATTTTTAGTTTGATATAATCCCATTTGTTTATTTTTCGTTTGGTTGCCTGTGCTTTTGGGGTCATATTCCTAAACTCTGTACCCAATCTTACTTACTGGAGTGTTTCCATTATGTTTTCTTTAAGGAGTTTTATCATTTCAGGATGTATATTTAATTCTTTAATCCATTTTGAGTTGATTTGGTATATGGTGAGAGGTACAGTTCTAGTTTCATTCTCCTACATATGAATTTCCAATTTTTCAAGCACCATTTACTGAAGAGGCAGTCTCTTCCACAGTGTGTGGCCTTGGAGACTTTTTCAAAGATCAGATGGCTGTAGGTGCATGGGTTGATTTCTGGATTCTCTATTCTGTTCCATTGGTCTGTGTGTCTGTTTGTATGCCATTACCATGCTGTTTTGGTTACTATAGCTTTGTAGTATAGTTTAAAGTCAGGTAGTGTTATGCCTCTGGCTTATTATTATTAATATTATTATTATTACTCAGGATTGCTTTGGCTACTCATGGTCTTTTGTTTTTCCATATGAATATTGGGATGTTTTTCTTTCCACTCTGAGAAAAAACATCATTGGCATTTTGATGCAGATTGTGTTGAATCTTTAGACCACTTTGGGTAGTATGGAAATTTTCACAGTGTTAATTCTCCCAAACCAAGAGCATGGGATATCTCTTCATCTTCCTGTGTCCTCTTTAATTTCTCTCAGCAGTGATTTGTAGTTCTCATCATAGAGATTTGTCAAGAAAACTATAAACCAATATTGTTGATAAATATAGATGCAAAAATCCTGAATAAAATACTAGCTAATAGAATACAGCAACACATACATAAAATTATATGCCGTGATCATGTGGGATTCATCTCAGGGATGCAAGGTTGGTTCAACATATGCAAATCAATAAATGTGATACACCACATTAATAAAATCAAACAAAAAAAACTGTATGAAAGTTAAAGTTAACGTCCTCTTGTAAAAGCTGAAGGCCCTTCAGTTCCAAGAATACACCAAAATGGCATACAAAAAGGAAAGATTAACATTGATGACATGGAGGGGGGAGGGAGGAGGGAGGGAGGTTTTGGTAATGGGCAACAATAATCAACCACAATGTATATCGACAAAATAAAATTTAAAAACAAAAATAAAAAAACATCAAGGCAGGAAATACATAAAGCAAAAGAATTTAAGGAGAACTTTAAAAAACTATAATGGGTAACACGATTTTAAGTGAGAGAAAACTCTAAGAATTGGACAGATTGAGTAAACAAAAAATAAAAAATATCATAGAAGAATTGAATAGTATCACACATCATAAGTATTTGTAAAGGCTTCCATCTTTCAATTAGAGAATCACAATTACAAAATAATCATAGTAATAGTAATAATGATGATAACCAAGTACTTGGCTAGCAAAAAGAAAACCTTACAAAATTTTTAAAGTTGAGATTTTATGACTCATGTACTCCTATTAAGTACAAATAAAGGCAGAAATAAATAATACAGAGGTGACCAAAAAAGGCTTACTCCTTAGAAATTAAAAAACAAACAAGCAAACCACACTCCTGAATTACAACTGTAACAAGAGGTTAACATCAAATGTTAATTATTACTTATGTAGAAAACTATAATAGAGACCCTTTATGCTATAACTGATGACTCTGAAAATGTACAGCCTTAAATGCCTTAACTGCTAAAAAAGAAAGATAACAAAGTAAAGCTAGTAGTACTCATCTGAAGAGATTAAAAAAGCAATTTACAAAAAAGAAACAGAAATTAAAGATAAAAGCAGAAATTAGTGAAATAGGAAATAAGAAAATGGAAGAAAAGATAAATAAATCTTAAGCCTTAAAAAAATCTTATCGAATACCCTATCTGAGCATGATTAAAAAAACATAGTAAGAAAAACATATATATAAATTGGAAGGAAAATGTAATTGCAAATATAAAAGATTAAAATAATTGTAAGAAAATAAAAAACTTGAAAACTTAGATGAAATGAATCATTTCATAGCAAAATATAAATTGCTAAAGCTGACCCAAAAGAAAACAAAAATTTTGACTAACCAATCATCACAGAAATGATCAGACCAGTGATTAGATACCTAGACATGTATCAGCACCGTACTCTCCCGAGTGAGCCACGGGCCGGCCTCCTAGACATGTAGAAAGCTCAGAATCACTTGTGTGTTTGTAGCTGAAATTTTATCTCAACCTTAAAGAACAGGTCATTCTAAAGCTATTTTTAATCCAGATTATAAAAAAAAAGATAAGCAAATCATTCAATTTGATTTTTATAAAGTCAGAATAACTTTAGTACCAAACCAGAATAAAGTTACTTCTGGAAAAATGTATTAGTCCATTTCTGTTGCTTATAACAAAATACCTGAACCTGGGTGATTTATGAAGCAAACCAAAATTTATTGCTTACAGTTACTAGGCTGGGAAGTTCAAAGTCCATCTGATGGTGGCAACAGTGACCCAGGAATCTCTGTTGCAAGATGGTGGAAGCAGAGAGAGCGGAGAAAGTGCAGAGAGAGACTCTCTTTCCCCCCCCCTTTTTTTGTGACCGGTAAGGGGATCATAACCCTTGGCTTGGTGTCGCCTGCACTGCACTCAGCCAGTGAGTGCACCGGCCATCCCTATATAGGATCCGAACCCGCGGCCTCCGTGCTCCCAGCGCTGCTGCGCTCCCAGCCCCGCACTCTCCTGAGTGAGCAACGAGGTCAGCTCCTCTCCCTTCTTTTAAAGCCCTCAGAACCAAGCCCCTGACCACCATTTTTAATCCATTCACTACTGCACGGTCCCACATCTAACTACCTCTTCAAGGCTCCACCTTTCAATTACCATAAGCAGATTTCCCACCCTCTTAACAGTCACCGTCGGGGACCAAGTTTCTAATACATAAAACTTGGAGACAAAATTCAAGCTTCAGTAAGTTTTGGGGGGACATAATTCAATCCACTGCAAACAACAACAGAAAAGGAGTAGCAGCAAAACAGCTGCGAGGAGGAAAAGGAAATTGTACATCAGGTCCATTGATGAATGTAGATTCAAAGATTGTAAATAACGTATTAGAAAATAAAATACAGCATTGTATCATATAATAATAATAATATATTGTGGCAAATAATATACAGTAATAATATATTGTGACAAAGTAGGATTTATTTAATAATGGAAATGTTTATCAATCTATGAACTTAAGCCTTCAGCAAACTCAAGGGCAAAAGGCATATGCTCTTACTGAAAGATATAAAAGGCATTTGATAAAAGCCAACATCCAGTCCGCTATGGGTCAAACGTGTCCTCCAGAAGATCATGTATTGGAAACTTAATCTGCATTGTAACAGTGTTAAGAGGGTGGGAAATCCAATTATGGTATTTGAAAGGTGGGGACTTTATCGTGATTAGATTGTGAGGACCATGTTCTGGTGAATGGATTCATCCATTGATGGAGAAATGAGCTGATGTTTTAATGGATGGCAATCAGCATGGTTCTGATGGCTTTACAAGGAGAGCCAGTGAGAAAGTTAACTCACTCTTGCTGTGCCCATTCTCACCAGGTGATGTCCTGCATCGCTATAGTCACCACCAACAGCAAGGCCCTCACCAGATGTGTCCCTTGACTTCGGACTTCCCAGTATACAAAACCCTTCATTTGTCTGGTCATTAGTTATTGAATTGTTGATGGGTTGACTGACCGTTTCTGGAAACATCTGTTCCAGATGCTACTTATCCTAGGGGAATGAGGAATAGCTAACATGCTTTGCAATTATTAGTTCATACTGTATTTAATTGCTTTCTCCTAATTCCATTCAACTTGCAAGATTTTTAATAATCTATATGATTTATACTCAGTTGTCCAGTTTATTTGGGCATGTAAAATGTACCATATGGAAACCAACACCATAGTCCACTACCTTCAAAACTCATTTCAAGTACCGTATTCTCAGTGAAGCCTTGCCTGGCCCCATCCAGAACAAGTTAGGATTTCCTCCTCTACTCATGTCAGTATTCTATTATGTGCCACACTTTATTACAATTGTTTGTGTCTCTTTTACTGAGGGATAAGTTGAATTGGATATGTCTTTTTACTTTCATAACTTCATTTAATAGCACAATTAACAGATGGGTGCTTAGACATGAACAGGTGCACAGTAAAGCCTGAATGACCAGCTGCCATCATTTGAACTCCTAATGTCCATGCTGGTGAGTCCTTAATGAATGCAGGAGGGCAGGGCAAGGGAAGATCCTAGTAATTTCCAGTAGAACTTCTCTAGTAGCCTAGTTTAGAGGCAAGAGCCCTGTGTTTACAACTGGAAAACGTGGTTTTCAGTATCACACTGCCATTTTTGAACTTTGCATGCTGGAATTTTGAATATCACTTTGGAAAAGTAATACACATGTCCCTTCTGTAATATGGGGATACTAATATGTCATGAACATCTCATAGGAGTGTTGTGAGAACCAAACAACAGGGCATCTGAAGGCCCTAGACAAACTGTAAAGCAATGTGCAGAGGAAAGCTGCTGAAGCTGCATCTGCTCATTTGGAAACATTGCATGTACACACGTAGGTCCTATGATGCATTTAATTTAGTACACTTTAAAAAATGATTTGTCACATAAACTATGTACAGCCCTCTAAAAAAGATAATGAAAATAATTTGCCTTCCGGGCCTAACCAAGGCTTTAGTAATCCCTCCAAGACAGAAATAAAGCAGGTTATTAAAAAAGAAAAAGCATGTAAATAATCGGAGCATCCTTCTGCAAAACTAGTTGCTGACTGCCTTTTTGGTTCTTTTCCAAAACTATACTGAATTCCTTGTATTCATATATGCAGGTGGCATCTGACCAAATTGAGCTGTCTGTATAAGAGCTTTGTTAAGTAATTCCAAAGGAATTTCACACTCTTGCCCTCCTTGATATGAGGTCACAGAATTCACTTCTCTTCAAATAGACCCACGTGGGTCCTGGGAAGTTGCTTCCGCTTGCCCTCCTCCTACGTGTTCTGCCAAGATGCACGTGCCTGCTGGCGTCCCATTTACGTGGCGGATCACTGATCAAACACTCTGTCCTGCAGGTTCTACAGTGACTTAGAAACCCTCACATTTTGCTTTCATTTGGGAGCCCCACAATCACCACCCTCTTTCTTTGCTAATTTCTCCAAAGACTTCCAATAGTTATTACCAGTGTTCCTTCTTTGGGGCAATCAAAAGCAGGTTAGAGACTGAACTATTCACCTATGTTCTGGAAAAGGTGGTGCCCAGGGCGTTTATCAGTTCCCTAAACTGCTTTCTTCGTCACATAAGAGAGGTTTTTTTTTATCTATGACCTTAAATTAAGTTTATGCCAATTAGCGGCACCTATTAAAGTATTGGGGGCTAATTTGTTTCTTTCATCTTAAAAAAAGATTCAAGGCCTATTGTAATGCTTTTAAAAAATTCCACATACTTTGATCTCACTCTCTTATTGCCTTTCTTTCAATCTTAGTTACTTAGTGTTATAAAACCAAAATGCTAAAAACTGAATGTGGTAAAAAATACAGACGACTTCTTTGAAAATGGGCAGACATCAAACTCAAAGGCAGGAAAAAACAAGTAAAGAAGGGTCAGAAAAAGATTTGTAAAAATGTGCAGACTTCTTCACTGAGCTTTTTGAGATGTCATTGATTAAAATGTTACCCTGGTTACAAGATTTCATTTTACTGAACATCACTTGCTACGTCCCTAGGCTACCATTTATTTTCAAGCACCATGTTCTGCTTATGTTTCTTGTCTAAAAAGCTGTGCTGACTTACATTCCACGACACTAAAATAGTTGCCTGCTGCTATCCATGGGATATTAGCTCAATTAATGAGAGTTAATAGAAGTCTGGGAACATACCTGGAGATTAAATGGGAAATTGCAGGACTATAATTCTAATTTTTTAACACAGGAAATTATTATAAAATTAATTTTTCCAAGACCCTAGAGTTGATATAGGATTTGACCTAGGAGTACCTGCCTTCAAATCTGTGTTTAGCTGTTTACTTGTGTGCGAATCAGGGCAAAACTCTTAACTTCTGGGTGCTTCAGTTTTCTCATCTATTGAGACCTATAACACCTACCTCATGGAGGTATCGTTAGGTTCAGTTATGTGACATTCCTTTGGATACTCTAAAGACTACAAATACTAGTTGGCATTATGGTTACTGCTTGTCAAGATCAAGCCCTATCAGAAGAAAATTAGTCTCATTTAGGGCAGAAGGACAGTTTCGGTGCCTGTAGAAGTCATCTCTCTTGACCTTGGTAATGTTTCTAAATTGATCTTTGTAGCACAATATCAGACCCTATGGAAATATGGCTAAGGACACATACAATTCCTAGGTACGTTTCTAACATCACAATATCAGACCCTATGGAAATGTGGCTAAGGACACATACAATTCCTAGGTACGTTTCTAACATCACAATATCAGACCCTATGGAAATGTGGCTAAGGACACATACAATTCCTAGGTACGTTTCTAACATCACAATATCAGACCCTATGGAAATGTGGCTAAGGACACATACAATTCCTAGGTACGTTTCTAACATCACAATATCAGACCCTATGGAAATGTGGCTAAGGACACATACAATTCCTAGGTACGTTTCTAACATCACAATATCAGACCCTATGGAAATGTGGCTAAGGACACATACAATTCCTAGGTACGTTTCTAACATCACAATATCAGACCCTATGGAAATGTGGCTAAGGACACATACAATTCCTAGGTACATTTCTAACATCTGGTTAGAAACATAATTTGAAAATTGTCCTTGAAAATAAATGGTAGGCTAGGGAAGTAATGAGTGATGTTCAGTAGGAAGAACTCTTGGGACTAAGGTAAGTCACATTTCAATCAATGACACAGCAGAGTTCAATGAAGACTAATAAATTATTTAAGTATGGCTATGACAAGGTTGTAGAAACTGAGTTCTGTTACTTTGGTAAAAGATTCAGAATTCAAAGTGACATTGGTGCTTTAGAAAAAAGATTAGAAATTGTGTCTAACTAGAAGCAGATGTAGACACAGGATGGGGAAAAGGCTCAAATGTGCTCATGTTTATGGGGGGAAGACCTGGCTATGTGTGCAGAGGCAGAACGAGGACAGGAGGTTCTGGGTGGTTGTCAGATCGCCTGTGAGTCAGCAATGCGGCACTGCAGCCAGAAAGCCAGCCGAGCGCTGCTGGGCACGGCAGGAAGGTGGCGTGGAGCTAAGCCTGAGAGGCAGCTCCTCCAGACAAGCCACACAGGGATCACCAGTCTGGGGAGCCCTGTGTTTTTCTCGGCTCAGGATTCTGTCTTTGATTAAATACCTGTACTATCTATTTAGGCCACTTACTCTGATATGCAGAGGGTGAAGATGGCTTTTCCCTTTCTGATGTGAGCCATCAGGGATATAATATGGAAGAGTACGGTTATCTAAAAAGTGAATGCTATACCCCCAATCATCCTAGCCACCTTCATTATTTGTCAGTTATTTAGAAAGTTCCGAAGTATTTTAAAGACATCCTAATTTTTAGCCTATACCATCTCACGAATAAGTAATTCCATTCAGTTTTCTATCCATAAGGGCATGGAGACCATGGCACCATGTGTCTTGTCTGAACTCCCTCCTTTCCCAGACAGCCCCTTTCCCTTTCGTCTGCCTGGTGAGCTGCTCTCCCTCCATCAGGTCTCGACTGGAGCCTCACTTTCTGACCTTCCTGGGTTGAGTTACATCTTTTGTGCCTGCCTCTGCTGCATCTTGTACTTTTCCCTGTTATAGGCTCATTAATCACAGTGAATAGAATTAGAAGGTGAGCTTCTCGAAAGTACAGATCAAATTTTAGTCATCTTTGTATTGTTATCACCTGGAAGGGGCCCTGGCACATGGTGTGTGCTCTATGAATATTTATTGAAGGATTAAATGAAGGAATGAATGAAGGAAAGTATATAAGTAAAAGATTTATGTGAATAGCTTTAAAGAAGTCCGTATTTAATCAGAAAAAAATAACCTCTAACTTTCTGCTTGGGAATTACATTTTAAGCAGAATATTAAGAGTTTCCAGTGATCTATAAGAAAGAAGTTCTCGCCAGTACCAACTAGGCATAGTCTTTCCTCCCTTTACCTAGGGGATGAGCTAGGTAAGTCCCTTCCAGATTTAAGACCCTTTAATTACTAGGCTCTAGTGTTTTCTATTCTTTGGCTTGGACTAGTTGCTTAAGGGTCCATGATGGAGACATGATCAGCCTGAAGGGCCCAATCCCATTGTCAAGTGATGAAATTTGCATATGGTCACAATGTGAAGCCAGCACTTCTGTTTTTCAAGGCAGCAGTGCACATACGTGTCTTTTTGACTCTTTACATCTCTTTTCTTTTGGTAACTTTGATCAGAGGGAGACAAAAAATCTTTACCATAGCATGTTTCCAAATATTCTGTTTCTGTCCTTCTAGTGAAACGTTTCATGCCTGTTGAGGATTTTAATGATCTGATCCTGACTCTGAAGTTGCTGATTTCTGAGATGTGATTCCCTCCATCCACCATCATTTTTGTTTCAGAAACAAACAGAACAAAAGAAAACAGCATCGTTGTTTGCCTAATGACATGTGCTAATAATAACAAAAAAACCTTTCTCTCCTTTCCTCCAGCTTATTTTTAATATTTATCTTTTCATGAGTACACTCAGCCTGTCTTTAATGTTGTCAACATGTTCCTAAGCAGGCTGGCTGGGGCGTTAGCAAACATTAGCAGCAGGAAATCTCCAGCTCTTGACAGTTAGAGAAGACTCCCCGCTGAGAAGTGAGTTAAAAAAGAACATATTAGTTAATTTTTTAAAAAATCTTAGACTCTCAACAAATTTATTAATGTCATGACTTAATTATCTGGTTAAAAAATGTCATGGTTTTCACAGTGTCCCATGATTCTCTTAGTTCCTTCTATTCACAAATGAGTTAGAGATATTTTAATTTAGAGCTGAATCCTTAAGAGTCTAGAAGATACAATTCATCAAACAGCCACAGACATCAAGACCTCAGCGAGGGATCCAGTCGGCAGTGGAGAGAGCATGAGCTTGGGAACCAGGCTCACCTGAATCTGAATTATGGCTCTGCTCTGTCCTAGCTTCACGACTGGGGAAATGAGCCTCTCTGTGCCTCAGTTTCCCCATTTACAAATTAAAGTTGACATTACCTTCCTTGCAGAGTTAGTGTCAAAATGAATTGAATTACTACATGTTAAGCTCTTAGTGCAATTTTATATACATTCTAAATTCTTGATAAATGGTGACAATGGTGATGAAGGAATTGAAGATGCCATTTTTCAGCAGATAGGGTTCATCCACGCAGGCACATTTTCTGCCTTTTGGAGAACTCAAATCCTTATCCAAAAAAACCAATTCTACTTTATTGGATGGGAAAGATCTAAGGACTTTCAAGGTGTTATTTTTCAAATTTCTTGAAAAGCACAAAGCAGCTGAAAGCGTCAGTGTCAGGTTTTCTCCTGGCAGCACTGAAGACAGAAAGCTCAATCTATGTAAATCTATAAGTTGCAATTTGTCATTTATTCTCTGAGTCTCCAAATACATGTCTTGGGCCTTTATTTTATTTAAACACTTGGATGATAATTAAATCGCAGGAGTACCCACTGCTATCCATGGTTGGGTGACCTTATCTTAGTCTCCAGCTCCCTAAAGATAGTTTTTAGCAAACATATTTTAGAGGAATTTACAAAAGAGGGTCAATGGAAAAAAAAAAGGTGTTACTATTTTAAGGTAATTAATATTTTGGTTTCCTTAGCAGTAAAAATAGTACTTTGCCAGATGGCTGATGTCTTTTTGGTTAGCAATGTTATGCTATATTTTGAATAAAGACATTGTGGGGAGAGAGGGGGCAAGCAGGAGCTGTTGAGAACAGCTTTTTCAAATCACCACAAAGCATACCATATGGAGTTTGGGAATGGTGAAGGAAATGAGTAAAAAGTAAGGTATTTTTACTGCCTAAGAGCATGAACTTTGTTTTCTTGAGAAAACATGACTGTTTCAGATGTAAGTGGACATGTAAGTTGAATTCTGTGTGGGCGCATGTGCTGAACATAGAGCAATGACTAAACAATAAAATTTCCTGACACCTTGGAGCAGGGATATTCAGGGTGGTCAGGAGAATGTCTCCCCGAGGAACCTTCCAGGGACACAGGTAGGAGAGACAGTCCAGGCAGGTCTCTCCCACTCTGGACTCCTCTGCAGTGTTCTTCTTTCGACATTCATGGATTGATTTGACTCTGGTAGACCCCTGGGACTAGCACTGGGGAAACAGAAGAATCCCCACAGTAGGTCACAGCCTGATGGGGATAGTAGAACATAGCTCCCATTTATAAACAGGAGCCAAGGCTCAGGCAAGACAAGAGCAAGGCTGAGGTCTTGTATCTGTGACAGCTGGTAGCAGTTAGACCTGAGCTCAAGCTCAATGTGATACCCAATCCTCTCCAAATGGCCTTGGGGTGATACTGAGTCATGTGTGAACTTCAGTGGTAATAACTGGCATTTATTGAACACCTACTATTGCCAAGATCTTTACATGTGTTCTCTGTGCTCCCTTGTTAAGCCCTTAAGACAGGTATTATCTTCATTTTATGGGAACCATGGGGAATTGAGGCTTATAGTGGTTGAGGAACTAGCTTAAAGGTACACTGAGCTGTCATTTAAACCCATGTCTTACTGGAGCCAAAGCCTATGTTGTCCCATGATTCCACCGGGTTCCTTAGGGCATGCCTATGTCTTCTGACCTGTTCTCATTTTCTCTGGCATCAAGATAAGGGAGAAAGAAATTATACGTACTCACGTGATAAGATTATATGTCCCAATTTCAATCTGGCCCAATAACATATGTCAATTTTTTAATATCTTATTTTGTCATGGCAAAGCTTGGTAGATGTGGAAAGGATATTAATTTAGAAGGTAGGCCATGCAGATTTTAGTCTGAGTTGTACCACTACAAAGCTATGGCCTTGGGTAAATCATTTAAACTCTTTTGTACCCCAGATACTTCAAATGAAAATGAATGGACCACATTACTATCTATTTCTCTGCATTTTCCTCCAGGTCTAATACTCTATAATTTTTAAAGTATCTCTAAGCCCTTCACTAACAGCCCCCCGCCCCCTCCAACCCCGCAATGCCCTATTTTCATGTGGAAAGCTTCTGGTTCACGTACAGCCGATATCTTATTCCAGATCCACTTCAAGTGTGAATAGACTATTGTCCTCCTGATTGAGTCCTCAGTGATTCTACAAGTAGATTCAGAAGCACACTTTCCAAATAATTACCAATCTTCATGAAGATAATTAACTTACACAGACATTTGGAGGCATAATACAATGCCTGGAAATATCTGATGCCAGGAATGTTTACTGAAGATTCATTTATTCCCCCAATCAGCTGAGGGATGAGGGGGAAAGAAAAGATACTTTTATGGTGTTACGTGCTCTGTGGGTACATTCTTAGAAATCTCCCTAGCTTTATTATTTGCTTTCTAGACTCATTAATTCTGCTTAGATTAAAGAAGCAAATGCTAGTGAAAGAGAACTGAAACCTCTAAAATGTCCATGTGAACATGTCATTGCAAAGAGAGTATTAATAGCTGCTGTTTTTTGAGCACTTCCTAAGTTCTGGTTCTCCATACATATGACCACTCTTCACAGGAACATTTTAAGGTAGGCATTGCCATCTTTTTTTTTTAAGCTTATATAATGCTCTTTTAAAATAAGCTTTTATGTCATTTACATACTCATCTTCCTTACACCAGCAAGGTAAAGAATCTCACAGAACTTAGGCTGGTGTTCAAAGGAACTGACTATTTATGCTAAAAATATGACTTGATCCAGATCAATTTTATTAAAAAGCCTGTGTGTTTTCCATTATGTTTCTTCTGAAACGGAGAACACGGTCAGAGGAGGATGAGAAGGGGCAGCTTGTGAGGTGAGCAACCTCGCTTGCTCTGAGCAGGTGCCGCGGTGGGGCCTCCCACGCTGCCCGGAGCACACAGTGCCCACCCTGGGTGCAGACACGTGTGGCTGCCAGCTGTAAATTGCAGCGCGACAAACATTTCTTCTGAATCCTGTATATGACATTTCCCCCACTCTTTTCCTCATTGTCCATCCGCTATTTCAAAACCTTTGAATCACCAAAATTTAAAGGTCATCTGGTTCAACCCTCAGTTTTACATATGAGAAAATGGACACTCAGAGACAGGAAGTAACTTACTCAAGGTCACACGCTGGTCTGTGGTTGACTTGAGACTATAGTCCAGACACTCATATTCTGTTTGCTGTACTCTGTACCCTCCTTTCTCATCCACTTTAACCCTGGATCTATTGGGGTGAGATTAGGACAAACTCAGGCCTTCAGAGCCATGGTGTCCCAAACTTTGTGATTGCCAAGTGATAGAAGTGTGGGTTCATGTCACAAATAAAAACTTGGAAGAAACTGCTTTGTTACATGGAAAAATATTTGTTGCATTGGGTTTAATCCAGATATCTTTTAGATCAAAGAAAACATCTTTCACTATTGCCTCTAGCAGATTAAATTTAGTAGGAAGTTCATAATTTAAGTATATTAAACAATTTGGAACACAGTGGTTTCTACCTAAAGATAGACCAGAGCAGAACTTCTCAGCTGGAATATTTATTTTCTCTCTGAGTTACGGATACTCGGTGCAATCAGCAATTTTATGTTACCTAATTAACCTGTGCTTTTGATAGTTCAGGAAAATATTGGTATACTTCTGATTATTTTCCCATATTCTTAACTCTGCTTTTCTACTTATTCTCTGGCCTCTGTTTTTGTTTTTTTTTTTTAAAAAATAAAACACACACAAATCTTCCATTATGTAAATGGAAGTAACTTGAAGGTTTTCTACTTGTTGTATTAAAGTAAAAGCCTATATGAGGGCTGTCCAGTTAGCTAAGTTGGTTAGTTGTTGATAAAACCAAGGTAGAAGGTTTGGCTCCCTGTGTTACCAAAAAAAGGTCTATGTGAAACCTTCTTTAACTCTATATTTCAGGGCATGCTACATTATTGTTTAATATTTTCAGGTTGATTTTTTATTAAAATAATATTTTCACAACTTGGCTTCTCTGGCAGTAAACGCCGAGACAGAGTTTGGGGTATGTATTAATTTCCTAAGCTGCCATAATAAAGTACTATAAACTGAGTGTCTTAAACAACAGAGATTTATGGTCTCATAGTTCTGGAGGCTAAATCTGAAATCAAGATGTAGTAAGATTGGTTCCTTTTAAGGGCTCTGTGGGAAGGATCTGTTCCATGCCTCTCCCATAGCTTCTGCTGATTTACTGGCAATCTTTGGCATTCCTTGGCTTGTGGTGGCATCACCCCAATTTCTGCCTCCTACTTCACATGGCATTCTCCTTGTGAGTGTGTCTATGTCCAAATTTCTCCTTTTCGTAAGGCCACCAGTCATATTGGATTAAAGCCTACCTTATTCCAGTACAACCTTATCTTAACTAGCTACATCTACAATGACTTTATTTCCCAATAAGGTCATATTTGGAGGTATTAGGTGTTAGGACTTGAACATATGAATTTTGAGGGGACATAATTCAACTTATAATTCAAGGTGTCTGTCTTTTAGGGAAAGGGTGAAGAAGCAGCATTGGGCAGAGGAAGAGGTGAGATGGTGACATAGGCTCTACAAAACCTTGGGCCATCTGGCGGTGAGCTTTGGGGCAAATACTGCCTGAGAGTCCCTCTGCAGGCCGTGGTGGGCCTTTGCACCCTGCCTTGCTCAGTCATCCAATGTAGGCTGCCCGGGGAGGTCATCACCTCACGTGAGGCATCTCTCTGAAGCAGAGGCAGACCCTGAAGGAACTGAGGGCTGAAGGCTGGCTGCAGACTGCTCTCCTCACGTGGACAGCAAGTCCTTCCTTGAAGGGGGATCTGGGTGGCATGTCTACATGTTCGCCTCAAATAGAGTAAGTATTAATGACTCTGAAGTTTAAAGAAAAACCTTGATCTCAAAAATATTAATCTCATAAAAATATCTGTTTTAAATGCCTAAGGTGTCTCCTTTGCCTATATGTTCAGGTATAAATCCCCATATTTGGCTCCCAAGGCACTCTGCCGCTAGACTCAAATCTGTGTTTACAGCCTCTTTCTACTCTTCTACACAATCCTCTGTTCTAGCTACCTGGACTTTTCTCTACCCAGGACATGAACTTCCCATTCTTGCCTCCACTGCTTTTGGCAAGAAGAGCTCTGTCCTTAATGCACTTTATCTGTTGAGAATTATAGAGAGATTGCAAAGGTAAATTTCATTCTTACTGGAAAGGCCTTTAAGACCAGACTAAGAGGTTTATGACTAATCTATAGTCTAATCCAACCAAGTATAGCCTGCAGGTCAAATCCAGTCTCCCATCTGTTATTATAAATAAAGTTTTATTGGAACACAGCCATGCCCTTTTGTTTACATGTTGTTTGTGGCTGTTATGCTACAATGCTGCTCAGTGGCAGAGCTGAGTAGTTACAACGAGACTGTATGTCTCACAAAGCCTAAAATATTTACTATTTGGCCCTTTGCAGAAAAAGTTTGTTGAACCTAATGTGACCTTTTCTTTGTAGCAGAAAAAGTACCGCCTCCCCTGTAGTACTCTGAACGGTTCCTGCTCTCAGTGATCTCCAGCCTCTAACTTCATAAGGCACATAGCAATTTTGCTAGGTTGGGATTTGTGCTTCTGGGGCCTATGTCCCATTAGCCCAACCAGATTGTGAGCTTCCTGTGAGCAGAGACTGTCGTCTTCATTTTATTTTGGATTTTCCACAGTGCTAAAATGGAGCATCTGCTGATAATAGAGAGATTAGTATTCTTGCTTGCAAGGCAGTTTGTTGGACTGTGGAAAAATGGGCTCTGGAGTCTAATAAATCCAGGTCCTATGTGTTATGTGTGACCTTGAGAAAGATACATAGTTCTTTTCAGCCTTATACTTTTGCTCAGCTTTGCTATGATTTTCACAAGTTTGAGGTTAGAAGAATCTTACAGGTGGTATTTGGCTCACACTAAAGCAGAGCTGAGCAGAGGGTGTTGTGTAGACAGCATTGCAAGAATGACTCACCTGCCTCACACACAGACTTGTGCAAGAACAAGGAGGGACAGATAGAGTTCTGAGCTTTTTCACTGGGGGCACTAATGTCATTTGGGGAGTGACAGAAGTGAGGGAGCGTCCTTCTGAGTGACCCCACCTATCACCGTGACTGCTATTATGGATCCACACATATTTTCAAATGTACCCTAAGGGTCACTACCACCTTGGCCGAGAACCACTGGACACACTTCAAAAAGTGCTAAGTGTTCTGGCTGTGTCTTATAGATCTCTGCAGCGTTGAGGACACTTCCAGCAGAACACCTCTACTTTTATCTATCTTGCATTACTAAGATTTTGTTTGAAAATATGCATATGGCTAAATTTTTTGAAATAAGATAGAAATGCAGTTGCGTGGTTCAAGTCAAACATTGTTTCACTGTAAAGCCTGAACTTTCAACAGTGTCAGATCAGAACTGAGAAAGGGCCATTCAACGAAAGGAGGCACAGAGCAGGATAAGAAAAGAATAAAGGGGTCCTGTCCTATCAAGACCAATACAGACCCTCCCCTTTCATTCAGATATGAGCACAAACACCAGCATCATACCGCAATCCTAATGATGACAATAATGTCCAAATGAATGATTTAGCACCTATGCATTCAGAGCTATGCATTATATGTTACTATTTCTACAATTCTAACATCTTAGCATGGGAGGTACTATAGAGGCAAAAACGTCTCATGGAAGTTGAGCAATGTCCCCGTACTCACAAAGCTAGTTAGTGGCTGAATCTGTGTTCAAACCCATATTTTACTATAAAAGCCACATACTTTCTGTTCTATCAAGCTATATAATACTATTTGTAATTTTTTTCATCTAATGTATCAAATTATAAATATTTGTGTTGGGCATGTTGCTATCTATGTTTTGCTATGTCTGTGCTAAAATGCTAAAGGATTATATGTGGTTTACTGCATATGAGAATTTGTTTTTCTTCCAGTCAATCCACTTTTTGTGCTTACCACATTTGGGCCACACCACAGGTAAATGCTCCGACGTTTAGTGTCTGTTGGTAAAGACCACTCATCCCCAGATCAACTATAAAAGACTGAGGTAGAGCTGCCTCTACTTTGGCACGAGGCTCAAGTCTTTTTCTTTCCTATTTCACGCCACTGTCTCAGCTGACTCCTGGATTTGAGGCTTTTTGCTTGCTTTGTCTTCAGTTTTGTCCAACACTTCAGATTTGACCCATTTCCTCTTAGACCTTCATTTAGTTTCCTGTGCAATCCTGCTCGTCTTGTTGAACTTCCTTAACTCGTCGCCCATGTGAACCTCAGGTATCTTTGCTAACACAGACAATGCCTGCATCTTTGAACTTAATAAAGAAAGATGTTAATTTAGTAAAATGTGAGGACTTCAAGCTCAAAACACTGAGAGAGAAGAAAGGGTATAATTGAACTAAAGGTTTTGGTAGGCTCCCGGAAGATGAAAGGTAGGTGGGAAAGATTCCTGGATAAATTTGTGGGGGAGCCAGAGTTGAGAGCACCCACAGGGGAAGTTTTTAATAGAAGCAAGAATCATGTTCAAAGAATGGCTCCCCCAAATGGGTGATGGGTATGGGGGTACTGAGGTGAGGTGAAAGACAGAAATCTTTGTGGGGTGATTGGAAATTTGTCTCCTAAATGACAATATGAGTGAGCCTTCTCACCATGGTGTTTTGCCCCTCCGTGGAAGCACATACAAATTTCCCTCTAAAGAAGTAAAGAAGCCCTAATGAGAGGCAGAGTGCCTGGAAGTAGTCCTTCCTTTTCTTGTCTTTTAGGGGTTCTCCAGCCTGCCTGCGTCTTACACACATGTGCACCACAATGGAAGCCTGCCAGTCAATAGGCGCTGCCAGTGTGCTTACAGCTTCCCTTCAGCCTTCTCCTGCAGGGTGAGAGAGAGAACTTTGGCTCAAGAGTGGAGACAGAAAGGGGCTTCTGGAATTAGTGATGGAAGACATGCATTTTAAGATAGATTTGGAGGAGTTCCTGGATATGGGAATGTGGAAATGGGTGGGGAGAATTAAGAGCAGTTCATCCAGTTGGAGGCCATAATTGCAAAATATAGGGACATAAGATCAAGGGTTCAGAAACATTTTCAGTTACAAGAGCAGCAGGCTTAGAACTCATTACTATTCTTTAAACAGTAGAACTTAGGTGTATAAGATTATACTATAATAAATTTATGTAGTAAATATAGTATAAATACATAATGTTATAAAATTAGGGGCAAAGGCTTACCTGCTATTGTAGATTGGATGCTCCCCAACTTCATTAAGGCTTTATTCCCACTGTAACTGTTGAGGATGAGAAATCCTATTATAGTAATTGACAGGTGGGGCCTTGAAGAGGCGATTAGATTCTAGGACCATGCTGTAGTGAATGGATTTAAAATGGTGGTCAGGGGCATGGTTCTGAGGGCTTTAAAAAAAGAGAAGATGAGAGGTTAGTCTGCCATTTTCTGCCACGTGAGATCCCTGGGTCACTGTTACCACCTCCAAGGCCTTCACCAAATATGTTCCCTGGACTTTGGACTTTCCAGCCTCTGAAACTGCAAGCAATAAATTTCACTTTCTTACAAAGTACCCAGTTCCGTGTATTTTGTGATAAGGAACAAAAATGGATTAATACACCTGCTCAGCATCCCCCATGCCCCTCACTTTAGTCCCTGAGATGGAGTCTATAGCATTTTCATGAAACATTGGTGTTCCAAAACACAGAATTTAAAATCTACTGGACCAGACTGCAAAGTACTTAACGAGGTGGATGTTGGATGGATTGAGGCTTCTACTGAGAAAGCCTTAAATGTCTATCTAATGTTTGCATTTTATTCTGAAGACATTGGAAAAACTTGGTCAGCATCTGAAAATAAATGCTTCATATACAAGAATATATATATATATATATATATATATATATATATATATATATATATATATATATATATATATATATATATATATATATATATATATATATATATATGCAGAATGTTGAACTTTCAGGGCAATGTGGGACACATCGAACTAGAGATGCTAGAGCTGAGCAGCTCAGGCTGGGTTCTGCTAAGGTTCCAGGTAAGTGGACCAAACCAGGGTGGTGGAAGTAGAAAACTAAAATGCAGTGAGGGGTGAGAGGTAGAACTGATAGGACTTCGTTGGAGTGTGGTGGGCAGTGGTGGAGGTAGAAGCAGAGTTTAAAGATGCCTAGAAGGTTCTGAATCAGTGCCTGGTGGTGAAAATGGTGCTATTAGCAGACATAGGAAATGCAACCCCAAAAGGAGAAGCAGAAGGTTTGAGAAAGCAGATACTTTGCTTAGGGAATTTAAGGTGCTGACTCCAGAGTCCAATTAGTTAGGAATCACAAGGAAGGTTAAACAGCTATTGATGGGCTGGGAGATACATTTGAAAGGGGAAACTAACAAAGAGAAAAAGAGATAGAGCAGAAACTCATCTCTACTTGCCTTAAAGAGAAAACACCCTCCAGTTCAATAAGGCAAACTAGTGGGGAAAGCTATCCTCTATATACATATACTCCCTTCCCAGTCCCAATTCCAACTGTCTTGTTCCAGGTGGGCACTCTCCCCAGCAACCCCACCTGCATGACCCTTGGTGCAGGAAGGTAGCCCAGGAATTCTACTGCACTGGTGTGTGGTAGATAAGGGGCATGGCCCTCGGGTTCCCCAGAAGCCACTTGTCGCAGAGTGGGGCAGGAAGGGAGGAGTAGAATGCATGGGGACAGCTGCAGCCTCTCTGTAGGTTGGGAGCCCAGGGTGCAATCCACCAGGGTACTACTTCCCTGACACCTTGTAGACCCTGCCTCTCAGAAATGCTTCCTTAAATGGAATGGCCTGCCAACTTTCTGAAAACTGTCTTAAAACACCTGCAATTGAAAATTCACAAACAAAAGCCTTCTTGCTCTCATAGGAAGTGATCATCATTAGTCAACCTATTCAGAGGAAACTGAGATCCCCTCTCTTGCTCGCAGGTGCCTTGGCTGGTCTCCCACTCATTGTCTGATTCCCTTGTCCTCGTCAGCTTGCTCTGGTGAAGTGAGCTCTTCGAGTGGGGAGCAGATGCTCTCTTACAGGCTGAAAACTCATCAAGCCAAGCTGGCTCCCTGCGGGCTCCCGCGCCTCTGAGGGCCAGGCACTCAGGCACAGCCTGCTTCCCTTAGGCACGAAAGGGGTGAGCGCAGGTGGAGCCAAGCCTGGCAACACACCACTGACAAGGGGGTGGTGGCAGGCACACCTGGGCCTTTTGTTTTCTCTCTTCTGCTGAGTGACATGGACTGGGCTTCATGTCTTTGGCTTCATTTGCAAAGGGCTTTGGGATTAAGGATCCCATATAAATGGAAATTATTTTATCATTGAAAAGGAAAAGTGCAAGTATGCCTGAAATGATAAGAAACATTTCACCATAAGCTTTCAGTATTATTGCATGTGCCCTTTCTACACTGCGTATGTATGATTTATGACAAATAAGGACATTAGCAGAAGCTCGCTGCCTTACTGGCATCATCCTGGATCCAGATCTTCATTTCTGGATTATTTTCATAGTTCCCTAACTGGACCTCTAGTCTCTCTCCACTGTCACTCTTTTCAAAATGCACTGCAGAATACTACCATATGCCCTCATAAAGGCTAAAATGGAAAAGATAGTACCAAGGTTGGTGAAGATGTGGAGGGACTGGAACTTCATAGACTGCAGGTGGGAGTGTGAATTACAACAGGTTTTGGAGAAATGTTTATCAGTATCTACTAAAGTTGAACCTCAGCATACCCTCTGACCCACAAATCCACTCCTACTACATATACTCAACAGGAGTGAATACACATATTCACCAAAAGACTTGTAAGGGATAGGATGCTCGTAGTAGCATTGCTTATTAATAACCCAAATCTGGAAATAGCTCAAGAGCTCATCTCAACATTAGAATTGATAAATTGTGGTATATCCACACAATGGGATACTATACTGCAATAAGAATGAATGAATTCAACTCTACACCACAACGTGGATGAATATCACAAACAATCTTGAGCAAAAGAAGCCAAACACCAAAGCACACATTCCCTATTGTTCCACTCACATGAAGTTCAAAGCCAACAAAACTAATCAACAGTATTAGAAATCAAGATAATGGTTACCTTTGCAGGGTGGGAGGTTAACGACAGGAAGGGAATATGAGGGGGGTCTTTTGAGGAGCTGGCAATGTTGTATTTCTTGACCTGGGTATTCAACAAGTTGTACACTTATTCTATATCTATATTACACTTCAATAAAATCTATAAAACAACAACAAAAAAATAAAACTCCCACAGTTCTGATCAGGTCACTTTTCTGCACAGAAACCTCAAAATTGTTTTCCACAGCTTTCAGTTAAAGTTCAGCTTTGTAGCTGCAGACATGAGTTTTTACAGTCTGTCCCCATATATTTCTCCAGCCCTGTCCCCTCTCCATCCCTACTAAGTACCCTGTGCTCCAGCTACATGGGACTTTTTAACCATTACTTCAGTCTTCCAACACTTGTATGTGTTCAACACTTTGCTTATGTTGTTCCTTCTGCCTGGAATATTCTTCCACATTTGTTACATTGATGACCCAGCTCAAATGAAATGCCATCTCCTTTAGGAAACCTTTCCTGACTCACCTGCCAGATGCGTTTGCTTCCTCTGTGCTCACATTACTGTTAAAACACACCTTACCTCGTTTGGAGTAAACCCTCTTATGTATTTGTTAAATTAATGATTTCTTTGTGAGCAGGACAACCTGAAATAATGAGATTCGGGTTTCAAAAAGAACCTTCCGACGTGGACAGAAACAGAGACCGTCACCAGGAGTCACGAGCTTCACTGTTTCTCACTCTGCTCACTTAGCTGTGCCCCCACCTCTGGCAGAGGAAGAACATGTCTGTGGGCTTCACAGCTTTTTATGTGGCTACGTGAATTACTGGTGCTATCTCCTGACGGTTCTGGTAGCAGCTGCAGACTAAAGATAATTTTATTTTGCTCTTATCTTTTTGGGGAAGAGGAAAAAGAAAGATACGTGTATTTGTTTATTTCAAGTTAAAGAAATATTTTGATCTACAAAGTATGAACAAGAATAAAATAGGATCAAATTCTGCCATATTCTTAGGACTCTATGCATCCTGGGCCGTTTTGTTCTTCCAGCTTCATCTTGAGAGGTTTTTAGATATCATGATTTCATTTCTGCAGGATTTCAGTCTCTGCATATAAAATCGATCACAGTGTGTGACTCAGAAATAATCTTCCAATGTCCTAGTCAGTTATTGGGGTCAGAATAAGTACATATTAGGAAATTAATATTGCTTGTGAGAGTTCACCCTTATATCAAAATGCATTAATACATGTATGGAGAGAAAGAGAAAAGTAGTAAACTACATGAAAACTTATTTATGAGCCTCCAGAGTTGTAATGGAGAATTGGAAACAAGTGAATAAAAACTCACTAATTTAAGCGGGCATGTTTGGGTTTTTTTTTTCTCTCCCCTTTTCACTTAATGTACACCAATTCGAAACTTCACAGTTTCTCCAGCCTCTAAAATTACAGCCGTCTAATTCTGTGTCTACCCTGGAGATACAAATGAGCTAAAAAGAGACTTTGTAATCAACTCATAATTATGCAGCCAGATAGAAAGTACTGATAACTAAGTCTTATTCTTAGTTATTCTTAGTTATGAGCTTTGCATATTTGGAAGAAGGCTGGTGGGCTGAAACACAGAGCATAGCGAATGCTAGATCTAGTACAAGTGGCCCTCCTGAGCAGGTATCTTAACAAGCTGTGGCTTTCATTGGCAGTATCAAAATGTGAAAAGAAAAAAAGAATGAATTAGGGTTTGTACAGCGCTTTTTGCATTGTTCATATTTATTGTGAGGTCTCATCATATCATTCCCACGCAGTTAAGACCGTCGTGTAACCTGAGGCATAGCATAGTGAAATCACATCCCTAAGCAGCAACACAAGGGTCAGGAGACAGCTCAGAGCTGGTCAGCACCGGAGTGGAGCTTGACCCAAACCCCAGTCATTGCCTGCTGGCTTAGGCTGCTCCCATGGACCCCCTCTCACTCTTCCCAGTGGATCATGATGCCCTATGAAACTGAAAGGTGTTAACGTAAAAAGCATCACACACACACCAAAGAAAAAAAACAGGGGGAGAAGAAGACATAACAATTAAAATTCCTTGAAGTTGATACGACGAGCAAACAGAAAGGACATTGTTGGGAGGTAGGGGGAGAGGGAGGAGGGAGGGAGGTTTCGGTGATGGGCCACAATAATCAACCACATTGTATATCGACAAAATAAAATAAAAATAAATGAATAAATAAATAAAAAACAAACAAACAAACAAAAGCATCCCCTCTGAATCTACATTGCCGTTGAAGATGTCGGAAGCCTCGGTCTCGCATGTAGCAACAAAAAGTAGACACCGCTTTCGTCTCTCCTCCAGCGCTTGGTGGCCGCTGTGATATTGGCACAGACACTCCCTCCCTAGAGCAACTCCAAGGCCCTGAGCACACTCCTCATGGGCCTCCAGAGGTAGCAACACCAATTGCTACATTTTACCCAAGTGCCTCCTGAGGAGTTGCTCCCCTGTACCCCCAGCTCCGATTGCTGTTTACCTATTGTAAGGGAGAAGCCTGGAGAAGTGAAGGAAGCTTGGACGTTGAAGGGTGGATCTTCCTTTAAGGAGTTCCTGGTCTCATTTCCAGGTGTGTCCAGACACATCATTGTATAAGGACAGAGTTTGGTAAAGTGTTTGAAGTGTGTTTTACCAACCAGAATGGAACTTCATTTAGCCCCTCCCTGGCCTTGTTCTGCTCCCCTGGCCCAAGTTCTTCCCACTCTGGGATCCTATCAGCCCATGACAGGTCCTCTGGCACTGACACTGCTGGCTGTCCCTCTGTCTGTCAGCTGCACCGTCTGGGCAGCTTCCCACCACGAGTGTGGCTTCCTAACGCTGCCATCTCTCACTGCATGTTGGGGTCCTTCCTAGTCCTGGGAATCTACAACCTTCCCCTCTTTGAGACTTTACCTGGTACACAGGTATTGACCTACATTCTCTTTTATGGGTGTTTTTGATGTACATTTTCATCAGGTTTCAGTTGAATAAATGTAGAGTGGCCCACACGATGTGGATCACCCCATGCTCCCAACAGGATATTTCAGAATTCCACTTCCTCTGGTTAAAGATTAAGCCTAAGATAATAACTCCTTAGATAGGAGCTAATGCTGTGTACTGGAAAGAACAGAGTCTTGGAATCAGAAAATAAGTTAAAACCAGGCGATGCTATTAACAGCTGTGTGAACTTTTAAGTTAAAATAACTCAGCTGATCTGGTTTAGAAATGTCTTCTACCTAGTGGAAGTAATAACTCAACTCACAGAGTTATGAGGTCAGTATGAGTCAATGCACCCGAAGCTCTTAAGGACTTGGCAGAACCTCAATAAATGCTTATCCCTTCCCTTTCCTGAAAATCAACATAAAAACCCCATCTGTATCTTCAATTTGTGATTGCTCTTTTGATTCTAAACCTGAAAACAACAATAATGTATTTGTGTAATAGCCTGACTTGACCAGAAACTGTTGTTATGAGCCTTGGAAAAACTTTTGTTATGTTGTCTTAAAATTTACCATCTATCTAGGACAGGCCATAGGATGAGGATGCATATTCTCTTGGAAGAGGTTAAGATCAAGAGGAAATCAATGGAGAACATTTTTCGCCCCTCTTTACCAGTCCTTGGCTCACAATGTGCAGTGTTTTCTGTGAAACCAGCAGAGAATGAATGTGTCCATATGATTGCAGCAGTAGCATAATGGTTGGGAGCCACAACTGCAGAACCGGATAGCCAGGGTTCAAGTAACAGATCTACCTCCAACTAGGTATATGACCTTGGACCCTAGTTTCTTTATTAGTAAAATATTGTTAGAATGCCTCCAATAATAATGCTTAACTTAGGGGACTGTTCTGAGGATTACAAGAATTATTTCATATAAAGCCCTTGGAAAAGAACATGACTCCCTGGTAGAAAATGCATTGGCCTTTGCTATGATTATTCTATCCTTACTGGCATTATTATCACTTAGGAAAAATCTTTGCCAGTCCATAAGTAAATATATCGTATGTTAACCAAATTAATATGATTGTAAAAAAGAGTGACTTTTCTTTTGTTTATTTACTATTTGTGTTTTTATCTTGATTTATTTCCCATGTGTTCTTTCTTAAAATTTGTATTCATGTTCCCTACCCATTTTTAATTCTTCAATATTAATAATTTCAAAGAACTCTCTTTATATTGAAGATTATATTCCACAATCACCTTTGATTTGTCATTTTTTTAAACATACAATTTCAACCTAGATTAAATTTTTTCAATATATAAGTAAAGACAAAATTTGCTTCAAAGCTGTAAAGCAAAATTTTGAAATTAAAATATCTTTAGTTTTTCAAGGGCTTATCCTATATTTTATAATATTGAAGGTAATACAGTGAGCTGATACTATTGGTCATAACTGTTTAAATTGCAGCTGCTGTTTTAGCCTAGCAATCAACATCTAATCATGTATTTTATTAGGAAAATAATTCCAGGCGACTTATTTCTATCTTTAAGCAATATTGTTAAGGGGCCAGTACAACTGTTTTTACCTAACTGTATTTTTGCTCTTGAATTAATGGGTTTCAAAATTACACCAAGATTTTTGGCTAAGAACATTACGGGGTATAGAGGATTGAATAATGTCCCCTCAAAACTCACTGAAGCTTGAATTGTCCCCCAAATTTTATGTATTATAAACTTGGCCTCCACTGTGACTGTTAAGAGGGTGGGAAATCCTAAATGGTCCTGGGAAAATTGGACATCCATATGCAGAAAAATGAAACTGGACCTGTACCTCTCACCACATACCAAAATCAACTTGAAACGGATTAAAGACTTAAACATAAGACCTGAAACCATAAAATTACTAAAGGAAAATATAAGGGAAACACTCCAGGTAATAGGACTGAGCAATGACTTTATGAACAAGACCCCAAAAGCACAAGCAACAAAAGAAAAAATAAATAAATAGGATTATATCAAACTAAAAAGCTTCTGCACAGCAAAGGAAACAATCAACAGGCTATGGAATGGGAGAAAATATTTGCAAACTATACATCCAATAAGGGATTAATATCTAGAATATACAAAGAACTCAAACAACTACTCCTGTCACTGTGGCATACCCCACTGAGCCCCAAATGGTAACATCCACACATCCAAACATCCATGTGCCCTTGCTCTGAAGGGGTTCAGAATGTACCACCCAAAAACATACCACTTGGGCATGTTAGACAAAATGTATGGGAGACCATTATTTTGCACTAGGCTACAACAGACCAGACCAAACCAGAAGGGAGTCACTCTTGCTAAGAGCCATATGATCAAACTATGCTTTGAAATGGACCAGTTTTCAAAACACCAAAACCAAAACCAAAAGCAAAAACAAAGACAAACAAACAAACAAAAAACACCTCAGGATGGAGCGGGCCGGTTAGCTCAGTTGGTTAGAGCACGGTGTTGTAACACCAAGGTCAGGGGTTCATAATCCCCAGACTGGCCAGTGGCCAAAACAAACCAAGCCATGAGGGTCACAGCAACCAGTCAGAGGGGGCCCAGCTTACCTGAGCCGGCATGATATTAAAGTCCCCTCTGTTTTAATCCGATAAGGAAAGTAACTTTGAAATGGCCTATCTGATTTTTGCTCTTTTTCTCTGCTTTCTTCAGCTTTTTCTGCCTGTAGAGCCCACTGCCTCTGCTCAAGTCAGCACAACTGACCAACTCCAGAATTCCAAGTAAAAGCCAATTCGATGTCTAAACTAAATTTATTATAATTTTGTCTTTTGATGGGCATAAGGATTAGGTAGAGCTAAAAGCCATCAAGAACCAGCAAGCCTCTTTACTTCCCCTTAAATGCCTAAAAAATTAAAGTATAAATATCCCCCTTTGAGAAGGAAATCTCTATTAGTCAAGGTGTCCACACCAGAAGAGAGCTACTTACAAGGATAACTCAGCGACCGAGAGACTTTCATCTGGATACACCCCACCCTTATTCACCACAGTCTCCTCCTCTTACAAACCTGCCTCCCTGCCCAGAGGCCCCAAACCCTATTCCTTTGTGGAACCTAAAATGGGACAGAAGCCTCCATCTCCTGGCTGTCTCCTCAAGTCTGATTTTTGTGGGTTTCTCCTCCACACCCAGTATATGCATACATAAAAAATGGTCTTTTTCAGTTTAATTCTCAGGCCTGCCACAAAACCCAGAAGGATAGACATAGTAACTAAAAAATCTGACCAGGTCAGCTGAATTGCAATGCTTTGGGAAATCCAGGATAAGTCAATAGTCACATGTGCATTGCCTGGATAATGTTATCAGAAGACCATTTCCAGACATAAGGACACCCAAAATGTAATAAAATAACCTAGAATGCTTCTTGTAACCCTAACCCCAGATTCCTGCATGTGGGACATAGTCTGGTAACAATCCAAAATCTGTATATGATGGTACTTCAAACAGTTTGTGGAAAACTAGAATTAAAAGGTGCCCAGGAACTTTTTGAAGTTCCCTCGTATGTGTACTAGCCAATAGAAAAACTGATGTAATGATAAGGGAGGCTGTCCTCTTGTCTCCTTTCATTCTCCCCCTTTCTTGTGATTATAAAATGCCATTCTTTGCTGGTCCCCCTAGGAGTGCATTTCTCAGGGCAACCTGATCTATGCATTTCCCCAGTTGCAATCATCACATTGGCTTGATAAAGCCCATGCTCTATATGTTCAGCCTCAGTTTCTTTTAGGCCAACAGAAGAGACATTTTTCCTCCCCTGAAGCTCCCTGTTGGAGACAGGAGGAATCCTATGGCAGCATTGAATGGGGACAGGATGTGGAAACTCAGGAAGATGCAGCGGTGACAGGAAGGACAGCTCCGGCACTCACCTGCCACTTGGCTAAGGTCTGCTCCTCCTTGGCCCGGAGCTTCTGCATCACCTTCATCTCCTCCTGAAGATATTCCATGTCCTCTGCCAGCTTCAGCTGTGGGATGCACAGGACCGCAGGATTTGGGGCCAGTGGTTCCCTCAACCCCCACCCAAATCTGGACTGTGCTCTCTGAAATGACATCCACCCCAGACACACACCTAAGAGGTGTAGGGGATCAGAACACATCACCCCAAAATATGCCACTTTGGCATAAGGATTATTTTGAGCTAAAGGCCTTAAAAAAGGAAAAAGAGCCAGCATGAGATTCTCTCTGACTCATCAAAGGCGGGAAGTTGAGGCTGAAAAAAATCTATACAAACCTTGTTAAACTAACCCCTCTCCTCCTCGTCTCTTCACCCAATTAACTACCCTAGCCCAAGCCTCTTTGCCTTGTCACTTGTCACAATTTTCTCCTTTGTCCAACTCCATGTACGAGTGTTTGATTCTAACACGCTTCTTTGGGCCCTCATACCCTTAGGAAGGGCTCCCTAATTTATTTATGTTACACTAAACTTGAATAAATTTGCATGCTTTTCTCCTGTTCATCTGTCTTATGTCAGTTTAATTCTCAGGGTCAAGCAAAACACATTGCAATATGGTAGAAGCAGAGAGAGCAGAGCAGAGACTAACCTCTCATGTGCTCTACTTTTAAAGTCCTCAGAACCATGCCCCTGGCCGCTATTATTAGTCCATTCACTAGGGCGTGTTCCTACAATCTATTCAGCTCTTCAAGGCTCCGCCTGTCAATTATCATCATAGGATCTCCCACCCTCAACAGTTAGAATGGGGATTAAGCGTCAGTGAGGTTGGGGTGGGGGGCATCCGATCTACAGCAGTTCTTAAACTACACATAGAAGGTATGTGCCTCAGTACAATAAGGGCCATATATGGAAAATCTACAGATAATGTTATGTTGAATGGGGAAAAGCTGAAATCCTTTCCTGTTATATCAGGAACAAGACAAAGATACCCACTTTCTCCACATCTATTCAACACAATACTGGAAGTCCTAGTCGGATCAATGAGACAAGAGAAAGAAATAAAAAGAACCCAAGACGGACAGGAGGAAGCCAAACTGTTTCTTTCTGCCGATGACATAATCTTATATATAGGAAACCCTAAGAGACTCTCCAAAAAAAAATTTAAGAACTAATAAACGAATTCAGTAAAGTTACAGGATACCAAACAACGTACAAAAGTAGCATTTCTATATACTAGTAGTGAACTATCTGAAAAAGAAATTAAGAAAACAGTTCCTTTTAAAATAGCTACCATAAATATACTTAAAAATAAACTTAACTAAGGAGGTGACAGATTTCTACAATAAAAACTATAAAACTTTGAAGAAAATATTGAAAAGGACTGAGATAAATGGAAAGATATCCTGCGTTCACGGTTTTGAAAAATTCATTTTGTAAAATGGCCATTCCACCCAAAGGGATCCACAGGTTTAATGTAATTCCTATCAAAATACCAATGATATTCCTCACAAAAAAAGGGGGGAAAACCCTAAAGAACATATGGAAACAGAAAAGGCCCTCAAATAGCCAACGCAATCCTGAGAAAAATGAACAAAGATGGAGGCATTATACTACTTGAATTTAAAATATGTTACAAAGCTATAGTAACCAAAACTGCATGATATGGGTACCAAAACAGACACCTAGATTAATGAAACAGGATAGAGAGCCCAGAAATCAATTTATGCATCTACAGACCACAGATCTTTGACAAAGGTGCCAAGAATATTTGCTGTAGATTGAATGCCACCCCCCCCCTCCACTAACATCAATGAGATTTCAACCCCAGTGTAAATGTTGAGGGAGGGAAATTCTATTATGGTAATTAAAATGTGGGGACTTGAAGAAGTGATTAGAGTGTAGGACCATGTCTAGTGAGTGGATTAAAAATGGTAGTCATGGGCATGGTTCTCAGGGCTCTAAAAAGAAAGTGCATGAGGAATTATCTCTCTGCTCCACCATTTCTGCCAGTGAGACCTCTGTGTTGCTGTAAAGCCACCCCCAAAGAAGGCCCTCACCATAAGTGTTCCATGGCCTATGGGCTTCCCAGACTATAAAACTCTAAACAATAAATTTTGGTTTTGTAAAAGTTACCCAGTTCCAGGTATTTTGTTATAAGTGACAGAAATGGACTAATACAATATATATATATATATATTCAGGAAAAGAAAGTCTCTTTAATAAATGGTGCTGGGAGAACTGGATACCCAAATGCTGAAGAATGAGACTATACTCCTACTTGTCAACATATACAAAAATCAAATCAAAATGGATTAAAGATTTACATGTAAAACTCAAACTGGTGAAACTACTGGAAGAAAACCTAGGGAAAATGATCCCCTATGGAAACGACATGGAGTTGGGCAAGAGATTTTTCAAAATAAGTCTTCAAAAGCACAAGCAATAAAAGCAAAAGTAGACAAGTAGGATTATATCAATCGAAAAAGAATTCCCATACCAAAGGAAACTTTTAACAGAGTAAGGGGACAATCTACACAATGGGGGAACATATTTGCAAACTGTACATCTGACAAGGGGTTACTATCAAGAATACATAAGGACTTAGCAAAAAACCAAATGACCCAACTGAGAAATGGGCAAAGGATCTTAATAGGCATTTCTCAATAAGTACATCTCAGAAGACACACAAGTGGCCAACAGGCATATAAAAAAAAATGCTAAACATCACTAACCGTCAGGGAAATGCAAATCAGAACAAGATATCACCTTGCTCTTGATACAATGGCGAGTATCGAAAAGACAAAGGACAAAAGAAAACTAGATTTGATGAGGATGTGGAGAAAAGCACACACTTGCACACTGTTGGTGGGAGTTTAAACCAACACAGCCTCTATGGAAAACCATATGGGGGCTCCTCAAAATATTAAAACTATTACTACAATTCTTCTAGCAATCCCACTCGTGGGTATATACCAAAAGGAAATGGTATGTTGAACAGGTATCTGCACTCCGATGTAAACTACAGCACAATTTATAATAACCAACATATGGAATCGACCTAAGTGTGCCACCAATGGATCAATAGATTTTAAAATGTGGTGTTTATATACAATGGATTATTATTCGGCCATAAAAATAGAATGAAACCTGGTCATTCAATGCAATATGGAGGAACTTGGAGGACAGTATGTTAAGTGAAGGAAGCCAAACACAGAAAGACAAATAGCATATGACCCCTCACTCCTTTGCAGAATCTTTAAAAAAAGAAGTTGATAGAATAGAGGCAGAACATAGAACAGTGGTTACCAGTGACTGGGGAAGTTGGGTGCAGGGGAACAGGAAGGGGTTGGCCAATGGGTAAAAATTCAATAAGAAGGGAGAGAGAAGTTCTGATGTTCCATGGCACGGTAGGGTGACTATGATTAACAGTTAAGTTTTGTACATCACATGATACGTGTATGTTTTCACCACCCAAAACGATAAGCGCATGAGAGGAGTAAGACATAACCACAGTGACCCGATTATTACACAACATGTACGTATCAAAGCATCAGATCGTACCCCATAGATAGTATAATCACAATGTCAATAAAATTTCTTTAAGGATGATAAAAATGTGAGCAATTTTAATAATACAAATCAACTTAAAGCCACATAAGCTGCGGCTACACATCTATGAGAATGGCTAAAAGCCAGGGGTCGGGGCCGGGCCGAGCGGCCAGCCCTCGCGAGCCCGGAAAGAGCGAGCGGAGAAGAGCCGAGGCCTGGAGCGGTTCCCACGGGAGAGGCTCCGCAGCCGAATTGCTCTCGTGCGGCGGGCGGGCGGCTGCGGATCCCCCAGCGTCAGGAGGGCGGGGGAGCCCTGGTCCGGCACCGGAGGGCGGCCGGGCCGGCGGCGGGGCAGGTGCTCCCCTGAGCCCCCTGGCTGTGGCGGACCCCGGGACTGTCACAGGCGCCGACCATGGTTGTCTGCCGCACCGCCGCGGGCAGCGTCCCCCTCCCCGGCACGCGGCACGCCGGCGGCGGACTCCGGCACCTGGGAGCGCATCGGCCAGCTCAGGGCACAAGGCGAGCGGGCACCTTCCTGCGCAGCTGGAGCAGGTCCCGCGCGCTCCCCCGGGGCCGGCAGCCTCCGAGTCGTGCGCTCACGCGGCGGGGCCCTGCGATCGGCCCGCGCCCCGGCGACTGCGGTTCCTGCGGTGCGTCTGCAGCCAGCTTGTGCTCTTGCGGGAAGAAGTGTCACCTCCAGGAAGAAGGTCGCCTTCTCCGGCAGATCAAGGAGATGCTGGCGGAGGACCTGGGAGAGTCGCAGGGCGGCACGTCCTTTGAGGTCCTCTCGGCCTGGGCGCTCAGGATCCAGCCTGCCCAGAAGGAACAGGAGGCAGCCAGCGGCAAAGAATCCTTGCAGGACATGAAAACGATCCAACGCCCTTAGAGCGTGAGAAGAGAGACCTGGTGAGCCAGATGCAGCAGCTGTGGGCCGCGCTGGAGAGCCACGAGGAGCAGCTCGGCGACTTCATCTGCGGCTACCAGCAGCACCTCAAGGAGAGCGAGGACGCGGTCAAAGCCCTGGCCAAGGAGAAGTGGGAGCTGCGGCGCCACTGCAAGGAGGCCCCAGACCACGCCACTGTGCTGCGCTCCCAGCTGGACCTCGAGGACAACCGGATGAAGGAGCTGGAGACCGAGCTGCCCATCGCCAAGCAGTCCTTAGCGACGCCGACCGGGGATGTCCCCCAGCGGCATTCAGTCCCCGTGCTGGGCGACACTGTGCTCAAGGGCAGCCGGTAAAGGGCGGTGCAGGCGGACCTCAGCTGAGCGCAGCCATCCCACAAGGTCAGCACACTCCCTCCCACTCACCGTTCTCGCCCCCACCCCCTCAGCACCCTGCAGACCAGCAAGCGATCGGAGTGAGCACCTGCCACTCCCGGCAGCCCTCCGCCGTCTGCAAGGCGTCTGCCACCAAAGGCGACCTGTCGTCCACACCGAGAGACGTCACCTGCCTCCATCATGTGTGGGAAGTGTCTGTTCCACCTTGTCTCCTGTTACAGGTAAGAGGGCCCTGGGAGTCACCTGTGGGTCTTCAGTTGTAAAGCATTTGAGAGGCTTTTCTTGAGTTCTCTCTCTGCTTTCTTCTCCCTGAATCTCATGGGATGTCTGTAACCTGCTGCTCACCACCCCAGCCACGTGTGCAGATGTGTCTGATAATTCCCACGATAGCCTACAAGTGACTGGGAGATTTTCAGGGAGGCATTTGAGCACAATCACAGGCAACCAAGGTGTGGAACCTTTAGGTTTTTAATTCAGTTAAGTCAATTTTCTAAATGGTGTCAGATAAGGGTCCAACTTTATTCTTTTGCACATGAATATCCAGTTTTCCCAGCACCATTTGTTGAAGAGACTAGTCTTTCCTGATTTTGTAGTCTTGCCTTTTGATGAGGTTTATTTGACAATATATGAGGGTGCTCCAGTTATCTTTTAATTCTATTTTTTCCACAAATTTTTGAAGTACCCTCGTGTGAGATTTTATTTCCGAGCTTTCCATTTTATCCCATGTGTCTAAATGTCTGTCTTTGTGCAAGTTTCACACTGTCTGGATTACTGTAACTTTGTAATACATTTTGAAATCAGAAAGTGTGAGAGCCAATGATTTGCTTTTCGTTGTCACATGTGGTTTGATTATTTGGGGTCCTTTGATATTCCATGCACATTTTAGGATTTTTTTCTCTATTTCTTAAAAAGAAAACACCACTGGCATTTTGATAAGGATTGCTTTGAATCTGCAGATTGCTCTAAGTTTTATGAACATTTTAACAATATTAATTCTTTCAACCTGTGGACATGGATACCTGTCTATTAATTTGTTTCTTTAATTTCTTTGGCAATGTTTTGTAGTTTTCTACAAGCACACATTTCTACCCCTTGGTTGTTTTTTTTTTAATAAGCATTTTACTCTTCTTCATTCTATTGTAAATGTGATTGTTTTTTCTCTTTTTAAAAATTAACTAATTAGCTTTATTGACAAAAATTGTACATGTTTATAAAGTTTTAAAATATGTACACTTGTGGAAAGAAAAAAAATCCAAACTAATTAACATATGTATTACCTTACATATTTATCATGTTTTCTGGTGACAGCTTTTATAATCTACTCTCCTAGAAATTTTCAGGTATAGAATACATTATTGGTGACTATAGTCACCATGTTGTACAACTATATATACATATATGTACTGAAATTACTCCTTCTCTCTATCAGAAATATTGTATCCTTTGACCAACAGGTCTCCATCTGCCACCTCCCCTCTCCCCCAGGTAACCACCATTGTCCTCTGCTTCTGTGAGTAAGAATCTTTTGGAGTCACTTATAAGTGAGATCATGCAGTATTAGTCTTTCTGTGCATATTTCACTTAGCATAATGGCCCCCAGGTTCATCCACTTTCTTACAAATGACAGGATTTTCTTTTTCTTTTTTTAAGGCTGAAAAGTATCCTGCTGTTTATATATACCATATTTCTTTGTTTATTTAGACCTGATGGACATGTAGATTAACCTCATATCTTGGCTATTGTGAATAATACTGCAATAAACACAGGAGTACAAATATCTCTTTGTCATACTGATTTCATTTATTTTAGATGCACACCCCTGTGTGAAATTGCTGAATCATATGGTAGTTCTATTGTCTGGCTAGGCCACCACACCAGTTGCGGGGCTCTTTTACCTGCTGGTAATCCTGCACTGACTGGGCCGACTGTTGAGCTAGGGCTGGGTCTGGAGCTCCCAGACCCCTCAAGCCCATTCACAGACTGGGCCACGAACCCTTCTCACATGCCAGACTGGGTTCCCAGACCCCTCACACACCAGGCCAGGTCACCAGACCTCTTCATGCAGGTCTGTGAACTAGATAACAAGCCAAAAGTTCCTTGCATCCATAGGTTTGGAAAAGCATGGCTGCACCGGGCAGATGCCCAAGGCCGATGCCCACCTAACTGCTTTACTCAAACTCTCTCTCAACTCTCTCTCTCTCTCTCCACCTCTCTCTTTTCTCTCTCTCTTGCTCTCTCCCTCCCCCTGAGGAACACAATAGCAACAAAACTAAAAAGATACACTGGTGTGCATGTGCACGAACTCCACCCACCCATCTACACCCACACCCACACACACAATTTGCTCACAAAGAATGCTGAACCACACCCAACTGGACCCAAGGTGAGGGCCCTGACCAAACTATTCTATTTTCCCCACATCTATTTTTAATATTTTTGAGGAATGTCCATACTAATTTTCATGATACCTTTACCAACTTACATTCCCACACACAGTATACAAGCGTCTGCTTTTCTCCATTCCCATTCCAAGTGTTTTATTTCTTTCTTTTTAAATAATACCCATGCTAACAGCTGTGAGGTCTTATCTATTAGCTGCATCTTTGCCTTTCTCTGATGACTAGTGATGTTGAACGTTATTTTTTCATATGCTTGACATCCTTTATATATCCTGTTTTGTGAATATATTTTCAAGAGGTTTTTTCCCCCCACTCCTTTTAATTGGGTTGTTTGTTTTCTTGCTGTTGAGTTCAGTTTCTTATATATTTTGGATATTAACCATTTATAAAATGTACGGTTCCCAGATGCTTTTCTTATTCTGTAGGTTGTCTCTTTATTCTGTTGATTGTCTCCTTCATTTTACATAAGCTTTTTAGTTTTATGAAATCTCATGTGTCTATTTTTACCTTAGTTGGCTGTGTTTGAGGGATCATGTCCAAAAAATCTTTGCTCAGGCTAATGTCATGAAGCTTTTACCCTGTGATTTCTTCTAGTAGTTGTACAGTTTCAGGTCTGAGGTTAAATTCTTTGATTTATTCTAGGTTTATATTTATAAACATTATAGATATGGGGTAAAATATGGCCCATTTTTATTTTTCTGGATGTGGATATTCAGTGTTTCTGACACTGTTAAAGAAGCTGTTCTTTACCCATTGTGTGTTCATGGCATTTTGGTCAAAAATCAATCAACCATAAAAGTATGGATTTATTTGGGGCTCTCTATACTCTTCCACTGGTCTATACATCTTTTTCTATGCTAGTGCCATGCTCTATTTAATTACTGTATCCTTACATTATATTTTCAAATCAGGTCAGGTGATGCCATCAGCTTTGTTCTTTTTGCTCATCTGTTTATCTATTTGGGGTCTTTTGTGGTTCCATACAAATTTTGGGATTTTTTTTTCTATTTATGTGAAAAATGGCATTAGAATTTTGATAGAGATTGCATTGAATGTGTAGATCACTTTAGGCATCATTTATATTTTAGCAATATTAATTCTTCAAAATAATAAACACCAAATATTTCCATTTATTTTTGTCTTTTTCAATTGCTTTCATCAATTTTTTATAGTCTTCTGTGCACAGATATTTCACCTCCTTGGTTAAATTTATTTCTCAGTATTCTTTCTTTCTCACTTGGATCTTTTTTTTTTCTTTTTCTTACTTAAATTTTTGGCAAGGACTTCCAGTACTATTGTAAATAGAAGTGAAAAGAGTAGGTATTCTTGTCTATTTCTGAACTTGGAGGAAATCTTTCAAGTTTTCACTATTGAGTATGATGTTAGAATTACCTTGTCATAGATTGCCTTTATTCTGTAGAAGTACAGTTTTTCTAATTTAAATACCTAATTTACTGAGCTTTTTGTCATTTGCTGAGAGCATGTTCAATTTTGTCAACTGCTTTTGTTTTTTGTATCTATATGATCACATAGTTTTGTATTTTATCCCATTAATGTGGTAGATCACATTTACTGATTTGCATTTATTAAAACACGTTTACCTCATAGAAATAAACCTAACTTCTTCATGGTGAATAAATCTTTTACTGTGCTGTTGAATTCAGTTTCTTAGTATTTTGCTGAGGATATTCTGCATCTGAATTTATGAGTGAGATTGGCCTTAATTATTTTTCTTGCAGTGTTCTTGTCTGACTTTATGTAAGGTAATACTGGCTTTCTAATGTGAGATCAGAAGTGTTCCATCCTGAATGTTTCGGAAAAATTTGAGAAGAATTGATATTAGTTCTTCTTTAAGTGGTTGGTAGAATTTAACTCTGAAGCCCTTGGGTTCTTGGCTTTTATTTAATGAGAATTTTAAAATTATTATTATTACTACTACTACTACTACTACTTACTCAACCTCCTTACTTGTTATTGTTCTGTTCAGATTATCTATTTCTTCATAATTTAGTCCTTGAAAATTGTATGTGTGTAAAAATGTAATAGTTTATTCTAGGTATCCATTTTGTTGCTCTAAACTTCAGGAGACTAGTTTCTTAGTTTTTGTTTTCCCTCTGACATCAGTTGTAATGTATTCTTTCACTTTTTATTTTATTTATCTGTGTCCTTTCATTTCTTTCTTATTAACCTAGATAAAGTTTTATCAACTTTGTTTATCTTTTAAGAAAACAAACATACATCATAGTTCTGTTGACCTTCTCTATTGTTTTATTAGTTTCTATTTTATTTCCTTCTCTGTTTATTTTTGATATTTCACCCCTTCTTTGGGGAAATATCAAACTTAGGGCTTTGTTTATTCTTACTTTTCTAGTCCTCCAGTGGTAATATTAGGTGGTTCTTCTGAGGTTGTTTTTTAATGCAGATATTACTACAAACTTTCCTTTACAACTGCTGTCCTGATATGTCATGTCTCCTTTTTTGCTTTTCTCATAATATTTTTATTTGTTTGTTTGTTAATTAATTAATTAACTTATTTATTTATGTTTTGATTTACACTTTGACCTACGAGTTGTTCTGGAGCATGTTGTTTAGTTTCACGTATTTGTGAATTTTTCTTTTTCATTATGAGTTGAATGTGTCCCTCCAAATTTTATATTGAAACTTATCTCAGTGCATTTCATTAAGAGGTGGGTCCTTTAGGAGATGATTAGATCATGAGGCTTCTTTCCTTATGAATGGTATTAAGACTTTTATAAAAGGATCTCTTCATACAGTGTTCGGCTTTTTTTTGTCTTCTGTCTTTGCTATGGGATGTCAAGCTTAAGGTACTGTCTTGGAAGAAGAGATCCTTACCATAAATATTTTGGCTGTTTCCTACATGTTTTATTCTTGTGGCCGGATGCCCAAGCCCTGCGAATCGCTTCAGGCCGCAGCGGCAACCGCAAGGAACAGGTACTGAACCGGTGCCCAAGTGCGCTGTTCCCGCCGGATCCAAGCCTCGGCTTCCAAGTGCGCTGTTCCCGCCGGATCCAAGCCTCGGCTCGCCGAGCCTCCACGCACGCGCGTCCGGTGCCCTCAGCCCGCGCAGGCGCGCGAGCGCTCACACGGCTTCGCGCAGGCTCAGGGCCGCATCTGCTGAGTCCGGTTCTTTGCGTAAACGGTTCTCCGCTGTAAACGGCCGTTTCTCGCCGTCCTGCAGCCTCCTGCAGCTCCTCAGGTGGGCGGCGGCTCTCGCCTGGGCCTCGTCCTGTGCCCAAGCGCTTCCGCCTGTGCCTCGGCGTGGTCCGCCCGGACGAAGAGGTGATGAGCTGTCCTCTCCCCAAAGTCCCACGGGCTGGGGTAAGGAGGTGGGATGAGGCCTGCACCGGGAAAGGGACAGAAGGAGCAAGGTAGGGAGCTGGGGGACGGTGGGGCCTAGAAGGGACGGTTGGGGGAATAGAGGGATGGTGGGGACCCTATGCGGAGGGCGGCGGCCATAGAAAGGATGGTCACGTGGCCTTATTAGTGCCAGCAACCTGGCCAAGGTCCATCTGGTTGACATTTATCATGTTTATGAAAATTTCTACATGTGATTGTGAAGTTCTGTTGATTGTAATTGGCATATAGTTCGTTCTTTCTCTCCTACATCAATACGTTAAAAACGTCTTGAGTTCTGGGGGATTACAGGTAACAGAGTTTGATGCAGGGCAAATCAACAAAAACTTACTGGTTTGAAAAACAACCATTTTATCTGTTTGTGATTCTGTGAGTCAGCATTTTTGGCTGGCTGAGCTGGGCAGTATCTATGCTGGTGTCACATGGGAGCACAAGTGAGGCATTAGGCTTCGGGTTCCTTGACTGAGGCTGGTTCCTTAGGAAGACTTCACTCACGTGTCTGGTGGTTTGTGCTGGCTCTTGCATAGGGCATGTGTTTCCAACAGGCATGCCCTCGGGCTTCTTCCCCAAATGACAGTATTCCAAGAAGGCAAACTGTTGGGCAACTACTTTTCAGAACTATGATCATATCCCTTTTACTAGTGTCCCATTGACCAAAACAAGTGAAATGGCAAAGCCCGGGGTCATTGTAGGAGGGAACTACATGAAGGTGTGGATACAAGGTGACGTGTCATTGGGAACCATTACTGGAAAAGTGTGCTGCAATTAATATACATTATGTGCACTTTTTTCCTATAAATCATGGGCCAAAAATGTTAGTTTGCAGATGCTTTTCTTCCATGAAGTTTAGGTCTATAAAAGCAAGAGGTGTTCTAGTGGCTATACTATTGTTAGAGTCCTATATAGTACATATGTATTAATAGGAACATAGTTAATACCACCCAAGTATTTCTCTATAAAGTCAATTTTAATGAGGGCATAATGTGCCTTTTTTTGATGTAGTGTAATTTATTCAACCATCTTTAAAATTTTTAAATTATTTCTTCACAGTAACATTAATTGTTACCAAATCACTAGCAAGTCAATATTTTCACTAACCTAAGGATAAATCGTGTGTTTAATCTCTACCAATGAATAGAATTGTGGGTGCTCTTTTGATGAGGTCTTTCCTGCCCTTGCTTGTGTGTAAGCGACTCTTGCCCCACAGCCAACCTTATTTCGTTTTGTTTTTTCCAGCTATTGTGTAGAGCACTTTGCACAGCAGACTCTAGGAGCAAGTGTCACCATTTCTCTCATGACCGCCTCCATTCACCTTCTCTTCGAGGTACAATTCCAGAGTCCTCTATGTGTTTTCAAGAGCAAAGAAAATGCGTACATCTCTGGTAAGTTGTTTATTTATTCCTCAGCTTGTTTTACATTTTATTTTAGGAGCTTTATAAGAGTTTAATTAAAAATGGAGAAATGTAAACAAAATTCAGCATCAGAGAAATACACGTAAGCAGGATAAAGTTGACATGTTGATAAAGGCAGGTTACAAGGCCTTACGGCCATCTAAGTTAAATGTAAATTGGTCTCTGGTCTTTCTGATACCAGGGCAAAAAGACACATTTATTATATGATTGGAATTGACCCTAAGAGGAGAATGATAGAGTTTGGACGTGTTTTCCCCACCAAAACTCATGTGGAAATCTGATCCCCAATGTGGCAGTGTTGGGAGCTGTTTGAGTCATGGGGGCTGATCCTTCAAGAAAGTATTAATGCTCTTCCTGGTGGAGGGGGGCCTGAGTGAGATCTCGCTCTATTCCCATGAGAGCTGGTTGTTTAAAAGACCCTGGCACCTCCCCTCTCTCTCTCTTGCTTCCTCTCACCATGTGATCTGCTTGTACCTGCTGGCTGCCTGCCACTTTCCTCCATGAGTAGAAGCAGCCCGAGGACCGTACCAGATGCAGCTGTCCCAGAATCATAAGCCAAATCTCCGTTCTTGATGTATTACACAGTCTCAGGTATTCTGTTATAGCAATGTGAAAACGGACTAAGACAGAACATGCTAAATTCTCATAGGATATGAAGTCTGAAGCAAAGTCTTTATTGGTCACGTAGGTGATGTAATGGACAGTGTTTTACTGCTGACCTGGAAATTAATAGGGTTCTGCAGTGGTAATGGTTACCTAGTGCTAAAGCACAAATCAGTTAGTAAGGTTTTTCTGGAATTAGTAAAATACTGTGGTCCCAAACAGCCCTTGCAAGTCCCCACCTGTTTCGTGGATAAAACCTAGAATGTGTGGAGGATAGAATCTACTGCAGGTTTTTTGGGGGGGGTGGGGAGGACTATAGGGAGATTCGAACCCTTGACCTTGGTGTTATAACACTGAGCTCTAACTAGCTGAGCTAACTTGCCAGCCCCTTTACAGTTTCTTAAATAACTGCATACATTTCTCTCAGCTGGTCTGTATATGCAGGTTGTACCACAGCCATTCCAAATGTTATACTTTCTGATGAGTATTTTCATTGCTAATTTGCACTTTGCCCAACTCAATGTAGTCTTAGTTCAGTTCTTCAGAAGTTCACCAGTAACTTAAATAGGTGTCCAATCCAAAGACTGCTTATTTGCTTTATTTTATTTGAATCTTCTGCCATATTTGAAATTACTATCCGTGATCTCCTGGAAATACTTCTTTGTTAGTGTATTAGTCCATTTTGTGTTGCTATAACACAATTACCTGAGACTGGGCAATTTATAAAGAAGAGAGGTTTATTAGGCTTCCGATTCTGGGACAGCTGCATCTGGCATGGGCCTCAGACTGCTTCTATTCATGGCAGAAAGTGGCAGGCAGCTGGCGGATACAAGCAGATCACATGTCGAGAGGAAGTGAGAGAGAGAGAGAAGGTGCCAGCGTCTTTTTAAGCGACGAGCTCTTGGGGGAACTAATCGAGCAAGAACTCACTCATTAATCCCCCTTCTCCCAGGGAGAGCATTAATCCATTCATGAGGGATCTGCCCCCATGACTCAATCAGTTTCAAACACTGCCACATTGAAGATCAAATTTCCACATGAGTTTTGGTGGGGAGAACACATCCTCACTTGGGGGTGTTATCCGGCCCATCTACCGAGTGACATGAAAGGCTGCTATTTTTGATTGGGGCCCAGAGCAGAAGGGTCTGCAACAGGTCCAGGCTGCTGTGCAGGCTGCTCTGCCCCTTGGGCCATATGATCCAGCAGACACAATGGTCCTTGAAGTGGCAGTGGCAGATAAGGATGCAGTACGGAGCCTTTGGCAGGCCCCTATAGGTGAATCACAGAGGAGACCCTTAGGATTTTGGACCAAGGCCCTGCCATCATCCGCAGATAACTACTTTCCTTTTGAGAAACAGCTCTTGGCCTGCTACTGGGCCTTAGTAGAAACTGAACGCTTGACTATGGGCCACCAAGTTACCGTGTGACCTGAGCTGCTCGTCATCTCAAGTTCAACAAATCCACAATGAAAACACATGCACCATTCTTCCCATATAAGAAAGGTACTTCAAAAGTTTCACGGAAAGATTCCTCTTATCTTTTAGTTCTATTTTCCGAGGAACTTTATGAAGCACCCTCATATATGGTATTACTACCTGCTAGCCTTGACCCAAACCACCAACAGGGGATTATTCCTGGTCTCCTCCCTCTCTCTCAGTTGCAGTCTCATCTGGCATCACATCCTGCTACCTTTGTTTCTGTGTTTTTAAATGTTTATTCTAATGGCTACATGCAGTGCCCATAGAAGGGTAGGAACTTTTGGTACTCAAAAATGGATACAGTAACTTTCTTTTTTAACATTAGAAATGTCACTCTTGGCAGAACCTGAAGGGCGTGTTTGCTCAGTGATGAGATTCTGTGCCTCCTGAGCTGTGCTACTGACAAGTGACAGTCATAGGAGTTACTGGGATACCTTTGAATGAGAGTCAAGAGAAACACGTGCAAAGAATAAAAATAGCAAATGTTTTAATCTTTTGTACCTTTTGCTGTGTACTTCAGTAATTTTAGCAGTAGTTTGTACTTAGACAAAATTATAGGTTTCTAGCTCAAAAATGGCTTTTCATGTTTTCTAACTCTAAAGATTATATTTAATTCTGTTATTTCAGCTAATCACTTAAAAATTAGTAGGGTAATATAAATGTTTGCATCAATTATGCATTAAAGCTGTGGTTAATAGTTGACTAAAAACAGACTGTTTTGTGATAAATTATACATAACATAAAATTTAACCCTTTAATCATTTTTAAGGTTACAGTTCAGTGGCATTAAGTATGTTCACATTAATTTGCAACCATCACCACCATCCATCGACAGATATTTTTCATTTTCCCCCAATGAAACTCTCTACTCATCAAACACTAAACTCCTATTCCCCTGAACTCTGGGACGTGGCAAGCGTTATTCCACTTTCTATCTCTGTGAATTTGTCTACTCTAGGAGCCTCACGTAAAGTGGCATCTTACAATGTTTGTCATCTTGTGACTCACTTATTTCATGCAATATAACATCTTCAAGATTCATCCATATTGTAATGAAAATTAATTTTACTTTTTAAAGCTCCATAATATTCTATTCTTTGTATTGAGAACATTTTGTTCATCCATTCCTCCTTCAGTGGACACTTGGGTTGCTTCCACCTTTTGGCCATTATGAATAATGTTGCTATGAACATACATGTACCAATGTTTGTTTTAGTTCTTGCTTTCACGTAATTTGGGTTATGCCTAGCAGTGGAGTTGAAGGATCCTATGATAATTCTATGTTTAGTTTTTTTCAGGAATCTCCATAGCATCTTCCACACTTTATATTCTCACCAGTAATGCTTCAGGATTGCAATTTCCACATCCTTGCCAACCCTGCTGTTTTTTGTTGTTTTTTTGTGATGGCCATTGTAATAGGTGTAATGTGATACTTTATTGTCATTTTGATATGCATTTCTCTAATGACTAGTGATGTTGACTATCTTTCCATGTGTTTATCAGCAATTTGTGTATCTTTTTCTGTCAATTTTTTACTCCTGTTTTTGAGTTGTAGGGTTTATATATACATTTTTTTTCCAGATATTAATCTCTTATGAGATACATGCTTTGCAAATATTCTCCCAGACTTAGCGGGTTGCCTTTTCACCCTGTAGATAGTGTCATTTAATGCAGAAAATATTTTAATTTTATTCAGTTCAACTTATCTTTTTTGTGGTTGTTGTTGTTGTTGTTGTTGTTTAAGCTTTTGGTACCATATTGAATCAATTATTGCCAACCCCAATTTTATACAGAATCTGTGTGTTTTCTTAACCAAACATTTTAAATTCACAGTCGTAGTTTGGTATCAAAACATAAAATATGAGATTATTTTTATTCATTTATTTAGAAACTAATCTAAATTTCTTATTTTTTATTTGGTTGTCCCATCTGTTACTGAGAGGAGTATTAATTCTCTATTTATAATTGTCAATTTGTCAATTTCCCACTTTAGTTCTGTTGTTTTTTGTTTCAGGTAGTCATGTGTCACATAATGGTGTTTCAGTCAACAGCAGAGCACAAATATGACAGTGATCAAAACAGTACTCTATAACATACCACTTAGGTGTGTAGTAATTTATATTATCCAGGTTTCTGTAAGTACACTTTGTGAGGTGCACACCATGACAAAATTGCCTAATAACGCATTTCTTGGAACATATTTCAGTTGTTAAGCAACACAAGACTTTACTTTGAGGCTCTGTGTTTAGGCACAGCCACATTTATAATTGTTGTGTTATCCTTACATATGATCCTTTGATTATTGTGAAAGTGTTTTTTATTTCTGGTAATATATTTTGTCTTGAAGTTTCCTTTGGCTACTACTAATATTTCCACTTAAGCTTTTTGGATTAGTGTCTGTGGAGCATATCTTTTTCCATTTTTTTAGTCTGTTTGTGTCTTTGTATTTAAAATGTATCTCTCTGGATAGTGTGTTTTTGCATCTTACTTTCCTATCAAAGCTGACAGTCTGCCTTATGGAAAGTGTTTAGTCCTATTTCATTTTAACAAATTAAGAATAAGGTTTGATTTGGATCGATCACTTTGCTACTTATTTTCTGTATGTCTCATCTGCTTTTTGATCCTCTGCTTTTCCTTCCCTAACTTATTTTCAGTTGATTAAGTATTTGTTAATATTTTAGTTTGGTTCATCTATTGACCCTTAAAATAATTTAAAAACATAACTTATTTTAATTTTGGTAAACACACATAATATCAAATTTATCATCTTAACCATTTCATAACATTTATGTGGTGTTCAGTATACTCATACTGTTTTGCATCAGATATTCGGAACTTTTTATCCTGGAAAACTGAAACTCTATACCCATTAAATGTTGACTCTCAATTTCCCCCTCCTTTTAGCTCCTGACAACCACCATTCTACTTTGTTTTTCTAAAAATTTTACTCATATCAGTGGACCCATAAAATATTTGTCATTTTGTGTGTGGCTTATGTCACTTTTCATAGTGTCCTCAAACTTCCATGTTGTAGCATACGACAAGATTTCCTTTCTGTTTAAGGCTGAATAACATTCCTTTGTATGTATATACCACGTTTTGTTTATGTATTGTGGAGGGTACTAGCATTAATAAAACACATGTATTTCACAGGGCTTTAACCTTTAGCCTAGTAGGGTCACAGTCCTTAGTGTTAGAAGGGCCATAGCCCTATAGTTGGTTGTTACTGTATATAGGCAAGTGATTGACTTTTGTATATTAACTTTGTGTCTAGCAGTCTTGCTGTGATTACTTATTACTTAATTCCTTGTGATTATTTCCTTTTTAGTGTTTTGATATGATGGATTAAGTTAACTTATGTCTAAATATAACCCAGCCTTGTGTGTTTGGAATAGATACCACTTTGTTATGTTGCATAATTCTTGGGTTTGCTAATATTTTGTTGAGGATTTTTGCATGTATGTTTATGAGAGAGATAATGGTTTGTAGTTTTCTATTCCTGTCATATCTTTGTCTGGTTTTGGTATTGCAGTAGTGCTGTCCTCATAGATTAAGTTGAGAAGTATGTCATTTTCTGTTCTCTGAAATATATTATAGGAAATTGGTGTAATTTGTTCCTTAAATATTTGGTGGAATTCACCAGTGAAAACATCTGGGCCACGTGCTTTTTCTTTAGAAGGCTATTATTTATTCACTCAATTTTCATAATGTAAGCCTATTCAGATGTGTATTTCTTGTGTGGGTTTGGACAAATTGTTTCTTTGGAGGAATTGATCCATTTCATCTGTGTTATCAAATGTGTGCACAGAGAGGTGTTCATAGTAGTTATTATTCTTTAATGTCCACAGGATCTATAGTAATATCCTGGTACTGCTAATGTTAGTAATTTCTGCACTGTGTCCTTATCTTTTTAGTTAGCCTGGATATAGCCTTATAAATTTTACTGATCTTTTTAGAAAACCAGATTTTTTGTTGTTGTTGGTTTTCTCTGTTGATTTCCTGTTTTCAATATTATTTATTTCTGCTCTAATTCTTAATTATTTTATCCTGTTTTCTTTTGATTTAGTTTGCTCTTTTTATTTCTAGTTTCCAATGGTAGAAACTTAGATTATTAATTTTAGATGTTTCTTCTTTTTAAATATATGAATTCAGTGCCGTAAACTTTTTTAATGAACTGCTTTTCTTGTATTTCACAAATTTTGATAAGTTGGGTTTTCATTTTTATTTAGTTAAAAATTCTCTTAAATTTCTCTTGAGATTTTTTTGGGGGCCCATGTATTATTTAGAGTTGTTTGGTTAAATCCCACTCTATTTCCAGATCTAGTTTGATGTGTTTCTTCTCCCATCACTGAATATTTGACTCCACTCTCTTCTTGCTTGCGTGCTTTCTGAGGAGATGGTGGATGTAATTCTTCTGTTACTCTCTGGGTAAGATTTTTTCCCCCTTTTGGCTTGCTTCAGATTTTTCTTTGTTTTTGATTCTCTGTATTTTGAAAATAATATTCCTAGATATAGATTTTTGGCCTTTATCCTGTTTGGTGTTATCTTTCCTCCCTGGATCTTTTGTTTAGTGTCTGACATTAATTTGTGGAAGATCTCAGACATTATTGTTTCAGGTATATTTTTTTCTCCCTTTCTTCTGTTATTCTCATTACTATATGTTATATCTTTCATAGTTGTTCCATAGTCTTTGAATATTATGTTGTGTTCTTTTCATCTTTTTTTTTTGTCTGTTTGTTTTATTTTTTGAGTGGTTTTATTGTTGTTGTTGTTTGTTTTTGGCTTTTCAATTTTTGTATTTTCTCTTGACATGTCTTCAAGCCCAGGTTTTTTTTTTCTTTCTCAGCTCTGTCTAGTCTACTAATAAATCAATGAAAAACATTTTTTACTTCCGTTACAGTGTTTTTGATCTGTAGTATTTCTTTCTGGTTCTTTATTAGGACTTTTTCTCTCTGCTTACATTGCACATCTGTTGCTGAATGTTGTCTGCTTTATCCATTTATGCTCTTAACATATTATCCCCTGATGATTTCAACATCTTATCCATGTGTTGTTTTGATGCATCACTTCAAGTTATGCTTCTTGTGCTTTAGAATGCCTTGTAATATTTTTTAGAATGCCTTGTAATTTTTTTAAATAGCCAGACATGATGTGCTATGGAGAGGAAGTGCTGTAATGTATCTTCAGTAATGTGTTCATAAGGTGTGCAGAAGGGGAAGCTGTATTAGCTTGTTTTGGAGGCTATAACAGTATACCTTAGAGTGGGCAGTATATCAACAACAGAAACATATTGCTTCCAGTTTTAGAGGCTGGCAAGTTCATGATCTAGGCTGTAGTAGATTCACTGTGTGGTGAGGACCCATTCCTCATGGATGGCACCTGCTTTATGTCCTTCCATGGTGAAAGGGGCCAAGAGGCTTTCTTTGGTCTTTTTTATCAGATCACTAATTCCTCTCTGAGGGCTTTGCCCTCATGGCTTAATCTCCTCCCATAGGATCCACCTCATAAATCCAGTGCATTGGTGATTAAGTTTCAACACTTATAAAGTTAATTTTGGGGGGACACAATGTTTAATATGTTTAATAATGTTAATTATGTTAATGTTTAAAACTGTCGATTTTGGGGGGATACATTCAGACCGTAGCAGAAATGTTTTATAGTTCTATCATTGTCTCATTCTCTTTTTTTTTTTTTTTTTGTCTTTTTCGTGACCAGCACTCAGCCAGTGAGCGCACTGGCCATTCCTATATGGGATCCGAACCCGCGGCGGGAGCGTTGCCGCGCTCCCAGCGCAGCACTCTACCAAGTGCGCCACAGGCTCGGCCCATTGTCTCATTCTCTTAATGAGCCTCTTTCTTTGGTCTGTCAACTTTATAAGTGTTTTTCCATTGGTTTTTTTCTTTTTCCTTACATGGGACAAGATGTCTGGAGTGGGCCAGAATTGGGTATTTCCCTTCTTCCATGCAGAAGGCTAGAGAGGGCTGGAGTTAGTTATTTCCCTTTACCCAGGTTGAGTAGGCTCTGATAATAGTACAACAGGTTAGGCTCTCATGAAGTAGTTTTTCTTGAAGCCTTATTAAGAAGAACAGAGTGTTCTGGCATATTTCAAAAGAGTTTGCCTCTTCCCCTCTCACAGGTGGAAGCAGGAGGGGAATTTTCTTTATTATTTCCTTTAGAAACTTGGTGGAGTTCTTGGAGGTGAATTGCACAGTATTTTGGTGGCCCATTTATGACTGGGTTCCCCTGGAGTTTTTAACTCTGAGTAGTTTGCACTGAGCCTCCAGCAATGTGTCACTCACAATTCAGGTTGTCCTGATCCAGCACTGGTTTTCATGGTGGTTCCCACTACTAAGTCTTCTTCTGTAAGCCATGACTATGGATATTTTCCTGTCTTCCTCTCTAATCGGGGACAGTGGTTTGCCCTGTGTCCTTCCCTTTCACAGATCTAAGAAGAGTTGTTAGTTTTTCAGGCTGTTCAACTTTTTAGTTGTTGTTGGGATGGAATGGTGACTTCCAAGCTTCTTATGTGGAAAAATAGAAACCTAAAATATATTTCTAAAAGTCCCTTCATGATGTCTTTGATAATCAAAGAATTATTTGGTGTGTGTGTGTGTGTGTGCGTGTGTGTGTGTGTTTTCTTTCAATCTCTTAGGTTCATTCATTCTGATGGCAGCTTCGGGTTCCACTGAAATTCTGATACTTTCCAAATCTTTATCTTGAGGTTTCCAAATCTTTAGCTTCAGATCTATCTCCTGAACCGTGGAATCATATATCCAATTGCTATTTGGACATTTCCACAGAGATTTCAATTGTAAAGTGTCTGAATCTGTGTCACTCTGCTCATTATATTTTTCTCTTATTTTCCAAATTTCACTTTACAGTGCCAGTACCTAAGTAGCTGCCATAGCCTTGGACTAAAACTCCTCTTTATACCCTCTGCAGAACAAATTTCTACCACATTCTGTTTGTTTCTGCTTTTTTGTTTTTTGTTATTTGTTCCCTTTTATAGGATTACTTCCCACTTCTCTGTGTTTGCTGCTCTGTGTCCTGATGTATGTGGTCATCTCTTACCCTGTTTTCTTCCCCTCTGAGTCTCCCTTGCCTTTTCCCATTCTCCTTCTAGTGGATGAATGTTAAAATGCAAATCTAGTAATATAACTTACCTGTTCTTATAGTGACTCATTATTTATACCCTTGGTTTGGAAAGTGTCAGGGTTTACCTTGTAGTGGCTGTCGAGAGCCGTTCTGCAGGCTACAAGGGGGTCCCGTGTGTGTGGCACGGCTCCATGGAATTTCTTGTTTGTTCACCTTTGGTTGCTTGACAAGGCTTCCCAGAATTAAACAGCCTAACCTTTTGGCTTAGTATGGCTTTGGGAAATTCCCTGGAGTTTCTCAAAGGACATGTTAAAATACATCAAAATTAACTGGTTTATTTGAAGGGCATTGTCACTACTAAAGGTGTTTTTGATGCATGTTCTTGGTATGGGTTGATCAGTTTAATTTTGTTGTTAATCTTTTTTGTTAGTGATGTGTGCATGGACCCATTGTGGCTGTGGTCATGTTCTTGTACGTGTGGAATGAAGTTACTATGTTGGATTTCTATCCACATCCAACAGGGAGGTGGTGGGTCTGAGTGCTGTGGTGTTTACAATTATTTGATCATCAACCAGTTACAGATTTCTTTGTTTCTCCCCACTCCCACAGTTTCACTTGATTTACCAAGAACGTGTTCTTTCCTTGGTAACAATAAAGTGTGTTTTTGTTAGTTTGAGTAGGATCATTTAACCTTTCACTTTGTCCCCTGTGCTGTTCCCGGAGTCTATTGGCAGGGAAATAAAAGGTATAAACATTGTGATTTTGTTTATAAATTAAAATGATCAATATAGAGTATAAGCAATATTAAATTGTCAAACATAACTAATCAATGTTATTAAAATCAAGTATAGTAAGTGTAAGATTAAAAAAGGGTTAAATTGTAAGTTTAAAAGGTTAAGAATTATAGTTTAAACTAAAAGTGTGATGCTGTTTAAAGCCAAGCATGCTGCTATTGTATAGTTTCCTGGCCACAAGCCACAGAATTTGGGGTGAACTGTTGATGCATGAGTAGATGTTTGTGTCACAGCATGAGTGCCTTGGAACGTTTTGACCTTTCTTTTTCAATAGAAACAAAACAAGAAATGTTCTGATTAAAAGATAAATCATCATGTAAAAGGTTAAGTAAAAAAAATATAAATAAAGCAAGATTCTTATGGTTGTTGTCCACTGATGCACTAGACATCGTGGTCCGTGTCTTTTCTTTCCTCGCTGAAGCCACACCACCTATTCAGGTCCAATGAATCCTGCGGAGCTGGTCTTGGGCAGGTGGACACAAACAATGCTTTCGCATGTAAGAAATACATTTTGGGATACCTTTGTATGTGCTTTTCATTTGTAAGTAATTTAAAAAAAAATTAGTGAATAAAATGTTTTCTTGTTTAAATTGGGCCAAATATTTAAATGCAGAATCACTCCATAATCACTTTCTTCAATATTGCATTTGTCTGTCATCTCAGCACAGGATCATTTACCTAGACACGGTGTTGTGTGTAGTTCCATTAGCGCATTGTATGTTCCTTGTGCTGTTGTGACTTAACTCTTGCTACTACCTCATATTCGTGAGAACACATGGTTCACATGGAAGAGCTAAAACATCTTTTGTCACTTCAGTGAACAGCAAACTGCATATGAAGCAGAACAATATTTTCTCCTTCTTTCTTATCCCTGTCTGTATTGAACTTTTGTTTAAATTAGTTCATGTAACATAAGATTTTAGGCATGTGTTTATACTTATGTGTTCATACCAGATCGTAAGCTCCTTAAAGGAGCAGGACTTTATTCATACTTTTATCACTAGCAACAAGAATGATCCTAGACCTATAAGGTAAGCTTTGTAATCATGTTTTTAGTAATTAATAAATTATTAAAAGGCAGAATGTGTCTTCTGTGATTTTTCTTTCTCCCACCATGTCGAGTACAAAGAAGCTGCATCTTATGTAACACACCTATGACACACACACACACATAGAAGTTTGCCCCTCCCAGGTTCCTGTTATGTGATCCAGGGCTGATGATTTGAGTTGAGGAGAAATGTGTCATTACAGGGATTGGTGTCGTTTGAGGATTTGGCTGTGGATTTCACCTGGGAGGAATGGCAGTACCTGGATGATGCTCAGAGGAGCCTGTGCAGGGATGTGATGCTGGAGACCTGTAGCAGCCTGGTGGTGTTGGCTGAGTGAAACTCCATAGTAAGTCCTAGGAGCACCACTTTCTTCTTTGTTGATAAATATGGGAACCACTTATAGGGTTGAATTCTATTTAGGTAAGATTCCATTTTGTGGGGAATGTGAGTGGAGAATGTAAACGTCATCAGTCTCTAACTGGCCCCTTCATTGCACAGCTTCTGAAGCCAAGCTCTTATCATTCTTCTAAGGACTTGACTTAGTAGGTTTACAAAGTTCTGTGTTGTTTCTTATTAACAGGCTGCTACATTCCCAAATGTGAGGTGATCTGCAAGTTGGAGCAGGGAGCAGAGTCATGGACATTAGAAGAAACCCTCAACCAGAGCCTACAAGGTTAGTCAGCGCATAATGGGCAGCGAGGCAGGGAAGAGGAAAGCCCAGCATTTGTTGGTCATGTTCTGCTGTTTCTACTATTTTTTCCCTAGATCCCAGATCTGAACACAGCTTGTCTGTTTGCAGAAAACACATGCATTATATAATCTCCAAGGATGACTGTCACATGTATACCCCCACATTTTATTCTCCTAAATAGTTTTTAAATGTTTTCACATTTTATTTCATCTTATTGCATTGTGTTTTACACATGCATTCTATGTAATGAATCAGGAAAAATAATACTTTACATTTGACTCTATTTTCTCTCACACCTCACATGGAATCCATAGGAATTTTTTTCTGTTTTCTTACTACCTCTATTGCTACATGGTTATATCCACCTCAGTCTCTCACAGAGGTGCTTCCAGAGAGTCAGATCACATCTGGGACAGCTTTCCTGCCCCCTCCACATATCCAGGCTCTTTCTGAGTATGTGCAGCCAAGTGCGCCACCTGCCTTCTCATTGTGATTTTTCTGCAAGGGTCCTGTTGTCTGTCCTTGAAGTCTTAACTTTATTTTCCACTCCCACGTCCCTCACAGTTAATCACATAAGTCTGTAGGTCTAGAAGCCCAAAGGTGTCCAAGATTCAAGTCTTTTTTTCTATTAGGAATTGGATAGAAACTAGTTTAATCTCTAAATATCCTGTCATCCTGAAAACTTAAAAGTTTGCAAGAGCATGTTATATACCTTTAGAAGTCAGTATAACCAATAATCAAACCAGTGTAAATGAGGGGCCATACAATAGCTATACATCAGACATGTTTTTATGAAACAAACATGTTATAGTTTTATAAAGTGGTCATGAGTTCAGCAACCTACAGTGCACTGGCTTTTTTTGTTTCACATTGATTTAAAACATCAATTTATAAAAATGTCACATGATAATTTTAATTTATGATCAAAATTCTTAATTCTTCTGTTTCATTATAGTTCTTTTTTACATTTTTAAAATGTTTTTTCCATTTATTTTTTATTGAAGCATAGTTGATTATACATATTTGTGGGGTGAAAAATTGACTATCAGTAGTAGTGTACATTGTGTAATGGTCAGATCAAGATAGTTAGCTTCTTCATCATTACAATTCGTAACCATTCCCGGTGTCCATTAACCAATTTCTCATTCATTTCTCATTAACCCCCCTCCCTCTCTCCTCTCTTCCCTGTTTCTCATCTAGTAACCACAGTTCTGTTCTCTTCTTCTAGAAAATCAACATATTGTGATCACTGTTTCTTTCTCTCTCTCTCTTTCCTTATTGTTCACTTGTTTATTTATGAATTCAGCTAATACTTATGAGTGAGGACATGTGGTATTTTTCTTTCTGTACTCGGGTTGTGTCACAATTTTCTCCAAGCCCATCCATGTTGCTTCAAAAGGCATAATTTCTTTTTTTTGTGTGGCTGAGTAGTATTCTATTGTGTATACATGCCACATTTTCCTCATCCAGTCACTGATTGATGGAAATTTAGGTTGGTTCTATAGCCCTGCTATTGGAAATAGAGCTGTAATAAAAATGGGATTGCAGGTATCACTTTGACATGATTTCCATTTGTAGTGGATTGAAGCTCACTGAAGCTTGAATTGTGTCTCCCAAGTTTTATGTATTAGAAACTTGCCCCTACTGTGACTTTAGGAGGGTGGGAAATCCTAATATGGCAATTGAGAGGTGGAGCCATGAAGAGGTGATTAGATTGTAGGACCCTGCCATAGTGAATGGATTAAAAGTGGTGGTGAGGGTCATGGTTCAGAGGGCTTTAAAAGAAGAGAGGGGAGAGTCTGTCTCTCTCTCTCACTGTCTCTGCTCCACCATTTTTGCAGTGTGATACTCTGCTGTCACCGAAGTCACCACCAAAGAAAGCCTTCACCAGATGTATTCCCTGGACTTCGGACTTCCTACCCTCAGAAACTGTAAGCAGTAAATTTCATTTTCTTTACAAAATACCCAGTTCTGTGTATTTTACCATAAGCAGCAGAAACACATTAATACATCATTCCTTTGGATATATATCCAGTAGTGGGATGGCTGGATCATATGGTAGTTCTGTCTGTAGTTGTTTAAGTAACTGCCATCCTTTTCTCCATAATGTGCTGGTTTAAAGGCCCAACAACAGTGCTGAGAGATTTCCCTTTCTCTGCATCCTTGCCAGTATTTGTTATTCTGTCTTTTGTATATTAGCCAGTCTAATTGGGGTGAGATGATATCTCAGTGTGGTTTTGATTTGTATTTCCATGATGATTAGTAATGTTGAGCATTTTTTCATGTACCCGTTGGCTATTTGTATGTCCTCCTTTGAGAGATGTCATTCAGTTACTTTGCCCATTTTTTAATTGGATTACTATTATTATTATTATTTTACTCTAAAGTTCTTTGAGTTCCTTGTATGTTCTGGACATTAGTCTCTTGTCAGATGCATAGTTTGCAGATATTTTCTCCCTTTCTTCCATTCTGAGGTTGTGTGTTCGCTGTGTTGATTATTTTCTTTGCTGTGTTGAAGCTTGTTAGTTTGATATAATCCCATTTGTTTATTTTTTTTCTTTTGTTGCCTGTACATTTGGGGTCTTATTCATAAAGACTTATCCTGGAGAGTTTCCCCTGTGTTTTCTTCAAGTTTTAATGTTTCAGGTCTTATATGATTAAACCCTTTGAGTTGATTTTGGTATATGGCAAGGGCTTCAGGTCCAGTTTTATTCTTCTACATATGAATATCCAGTTTTCTTAACACTATTAATTTACCCACTGTATGTTCTTGGTGCCCTTGTTGAAGATCAGTTGTTTGTAAATATGTGGGTGGATTTTGGGGTGCTCTGTTTCATTGGTCTGATTATCTGTTTTTATGTGAGTATCGTGCTGTTTTGGTTACTGTAGATTTTTAATACATTTTAAAGTCATGAAGGATAATGCCTCCAGCTTTATTTATTTATTTTTCTCAGGATTTCTTTGGATAATTGTGGTCTTTTGTGGTTCCATATGAATGTGTGGATTGTTTATCCTATTTCTCCGAAGAATGTCATTGGTATTTTGATGGGGATCACATGGAATCTTTAGACAGCTTTGGGTGGTATGGACATTTTCACTACATTGATTCTGCCAATCCATGAACAGGGAATGTCTTTCCATCTTTTGGTATCCTCTTTAATTCCTTTCATCAGTGATTTGTAGTTCTCATTGTAGCATTCTTTGACCTCCTTGCTTAAATTGATTCATAGATATTTTGTTTTTTTGGTAACTATTGTAAATAGTGTTGCGTTCTTGAATTCTTTTTCTGCTAGTTTGTTGTTAGAGTGTAAAAAAGACTATTGATTTTTGTGTACTGATTTTGTATCCTGCAACATTACTAAATTTTTTTTGTCAGCTCTAAGAATTTTTCGATACAGACTCTCAGGTTTTCTGTGTATAGGATCTTGTCATCTCCAAACAGAGTCAATCGGACTTCATCTTTTCCTCCTGGGATGCTCTTTATTTCTTGCTCCTATGTAAATTCTCTGGCAAGTACATCCAATATAAGGTTAAATAGGAGTGCTGAGAACAGGCATCATTGTCTTGTTCCTTTCTTAAAGGAGAAAGCTTTCAGCTTTTCCCCATTCAGGATGATATTGGCAGTGGATATGTCATATATGGCTTTTATTTTTTTGAGATACCTTCCTTCCATACCTAATTTGTTGAGTCTTTATCATGAAGGGATGTTGAATTTTGTCAAATTCTTTTTTTATATCTATTGATATGATCATATGTCTTTCGTTCTTGATTTTGTTGATGTGGTGTATCTTATTTATTGATTTGCATATGTTGAACCCTCCTTGCATCCCTGGGATGAATCCCGCTTGATCATGATGTATAACCTTTTGATGTACTGCAGTATTCTGTTCGCTAATATTTTGTTGAAGATTTTTATGTCTGTGTTTATCAAGGATAATGGCTTGTAGTTTTCTTTTTTGTTGTATCTTTGTGTGGTTTTGTTATCAGAGAGATGCTAGCTTCATAGTGAGTTTGGGAGAATGGCCTCCATTTTAACTTTTTGGGATAGTTTGAAAAGAATTGGTATTAATTCCTTTTTAAAGGTTTGGTAAAATTCAGCAGTGAACCCATTCAATCCTGGCCTTTGGTTTGTTGGAAGATTTCTGGTTACTGCTTCAATTTCATTGCTCATTTTTGGTGGTTTTTTTTTTTTTTCTTCTTGACTCAGTCTTGGTAGTTTGTATGCGTCCAGAAGTTTATCCATTTCCTCTAGGTTTTCAAATTTGTTCATGTATAGTTGTTCGTAGTAATCTCTGAAGATTCTTTGTATTTCTGTGGTATCAGTGGTCATGTCTCCTTTTTCATTGCCAACTTTTGTTGTTTGGGTCTTCTCTCTTCTTAGTTTTCCTAGCTAATGATTTGTCTACTGTGTTTATCTTCTCAGAAAACCACCATTTTGTCTATTGATCTCTGTGTCATATTTTTAATCTCTATTTGTTTTTACTCTGATTTTAATTATTTCTTTCTGTATACTAATTTTGGGATTTGATTGTTCTTGTTTTTCCAGTTCTTCGTATGTAGCATTAGGTTCCTTTTCTGAAATCTTTCTAATCTTTTGATGTTAAGCATTTATTGCAATAAAGTTTACTTAGTATGTCTTTTGCAGTATCCCATATGTTTTGTTTGATGTGTCGTTGTTGTCATTAGTTTCAAAAAGTGTTTTGATTTCCTGTTTGATTTGTTTTATGACCCATAAGTCATTCAGGAACATGATGTTTAATTTCCATGTATTTCTGTGGTTTCTAAAGTTTCACGTGTTATTGATTTGTAGTATTAATCCATTGTAGCCTGAGAAGATACTTGAAATTATATCTGTTTTTTCAAAAATTTCTTGATATTTGATTTGTGACTTAATATGTAGTCTATCTTGGAGAATGTTCCAGGTGCTGATGAGAAGAATGTATATTCTCTAGTGTCCATTTTGTCTAATGTATAGTTTAAATCCTGTGTTTTTGTGTTGATTTGTTGCCTAGGGGATCTGTCCAATGCTGAGATAGAGGCATTCAGGTCCCCAACTATTATCGTATTGAGGTCTGTCTCCTTAGGTATAATAATGTTTACTTCATATGTCTGACTGTACCAATCTTGAGAACATATATATTTATATTTGTTATGTCTTCTTGGTGGATAAATAATTTTATCATTATATATTGGCCTTCTTTTTCTTTTTTGATAGGTTTTGGTTTCAAGTCTTATTTTATCTGATGTAAGAATAGCTACTCCTGCTCTATTTTGGTTTACATTTATGTGGTATATCTTTTTCTATCCTTTCACTATTAGTCTGTGTGAGTCTTTATACATGAAGTGGGTATATTGTGGGCAGCATACAGTTGAGTCTAGCTTTTAAATCCGTCTGGACACTCTGTGTCTTTTGAGTGGGGAGTTTGATCCATTTACATTTAGGGTTCCTATTGAAAGATACCGTCTAACTCCTGTCATTTAGTTATTTTCATGTGGTGATTTTAAATATCTTTAATTCCTTTCTTTCCCTATTGTTGTTTGTCTTTAGAGTTTTTTTGTTTTTTTTGAGGTAGTGTGATATAGTTTCTCTTTCTCATTTGTGTATGTGCTTTACTGGTGGAATTTGTTGTTTCTTGTGTATTCTTGGTGGTGAATATTGTTTTTTGGATTGCAGGTGCAGGATTCACTTGAGGATTTCTTGTAGGGCTGGACATGTGATGCTGAATTCCCACAGTTTTTGTTTGTCTGGGAAACACACTATTACTGTCATATCTGAAGAATAGCCTTGCTGGGTATAGTATTCTTAGCTGGCAGTCTTTTTCTTTTAGAACTTTAAATATGTTATCCTATTCTCTTCTAACCTGTAGGGTTTCAGCTGAGAAGTCTGATGTTAGTCTGATGGGGACTCCCTTATAGGTTACTTGACACTTTTCCTGTTTTCAGGATTCTCTTTGTCTTTGACTTTTGCTAGTTTGACTACAGTGCGTTTCAGAGAGAACCTTCTTGGTTTAAATCTGTTTGGGGATTTTTGAGCCTGTTGAAACTGGTTCTCTTCCAATATCTGGGGAGTCTTCTGCTATTATTTTATTGAATAGGTTTTCAATACCTTTTTCTTTTTCCTCCCTTTCTGGAACACCCATGATTTGGGTCTTTGTACCCTTAATGTTGTCTGATAGCTCTCAAAGATTTTCTTCATTTTATAAAAATTCTTTTTTCCCCCCCTTTTTGGTCTGCTGGCTTACTTAGGAAACACTGTCTTTGAAATCAGAAATTCTTTCTTCTACTTGTTCTAGCCTGCTGCCTAAGCTCTCAAATGTGGGTTTTATTTCATTGAATGAGTTCTTCAGATCCATGAATTCTTCTACATCCTTTTTTAGGGTATTAATCTCTTTGAAGATTTCTTCCTTTATGTATTTGATTGCTTTTTTTTTCTTTTCATTTCATTGAGTCTACTATGTACCTCTTCTTGTATCTCATAGAGTTTCCTTAAGATTCTTTCTCAAAAGTCTTTTTCTCACATTTCAAGGGTTTCTCGTGGTTTAGGACTGGTATTTGAGTTATTGTATTCTTTTGGGTGTGTCATATCTCTAGATTGATTTGCGATCATCTGTTGCAGCAGTTGTATCTTCAGTTGCTTGTGTGCTTTTGAGGAGAGAGTCCTTCTTGCAGATTTGTTTTTTTGTTGCCTGTTGTGTTGGATGTTTTAGTTTGGTTTCCAGGTAGACTCTAGTTTCAGTAATTTCAGGCAGACTCAGTTGTTCCAGGTAGACTTATTAGACTGGTGGCACTGATGGGTATGATGTGGCTGAGGACAACTGGGACCATGTGGAATGGTGCTCCTGGGGCTGTGGCCTGGCAGTGCTATGCTCTGGTCTTGGATCTATGAAGGGTGGGGCTCCAGAGGCTGTGGTCTCCAGTGGTGCAGGGTTTCTGTCATGTAACTGAATGAGGCAGGACTAAAGAGTGTGAGTCTGGGCAAATGCCATGCGGGACAGGGCTACAGAGGCTGCTGCCTGTGGCCCAAGTCTCCTGTGGTGAGATCACATGAGGTGGGGCTCTGGAGGGTGCAACCAGGTGGCTCAAGGCTCCTATAGCAGCAGCCACAAGTGGCAGGTCTACAGAGGATACTGTTCTGTGGGTCAAGTCTCCCAGTGGGCAACCTGGAAGAAAAAGGGCTCTGGGGACTGCTGTCTGTGGCTCAATTCTCCCTTGTTAGAAGCCACAAGGGGTGGGGTTCTGGGAATTACTTCCAAGTGGTTCAAGGCTCCTGCTGTGGAAGCTGAAAGGAGTGGGGCTGTTGGGGTTGCTGCCTGGAGCTCCAGGCTCATTCAGTGGAAACCACAAGTGATGGGGCTTAGGGAGCTGCAGCTGAGGACCTCAAGGCTCCCATGGTGGAAGACATATGGTATGGAGCTCCAGGGGCTACTACTGAGCAACTCAAGGCTCTCACAGTAGAAGCCTTCAGGAATCGGGCTCTAGAAGCTGTGACCAAGCAGTGCAGTACTCTAGTATCTGGGTCCAGGGGCTGTTTACTGGCTACAGCTGGGTATGTCCATGTGCAGCTCCAGAGGTTGGGGCCACGGCTGCAGATTGCATGGGTATGTCATGCAGCAGGGTGCACCAGTGGCCACTATGAGGAGCAGGAAGAACTTCCACAGGGGAAGATGGACCCCAGCCCTGGTGCCAGACAATGGTGCTGGTTACCTCAGCAGGAATAAGGTGAGCGGGAGCAGGAAAAATAGGGGTTTACCTGAAAGTGCACATGGCTGAGTAGACTCTTCTTATCACAAGGGACATGGAATTCCTCCTGTGCTGATCCCAGCTGTCCTCACCTTCCTCTAGGCCCCTTCTGTGGGGGGATTGTGTGCTGGGCACCTATAGTCTGCCATCTTAAATGGAGCTCTCATCTGAATTTTTTTGTTTGTTTATCCCAAATCTTTCTCTGCCTTTCTCTTCTTAAATATTTTTCTTTGTTATTCACTTTCTCACAATTTTGATTTGCCCCCTTTTCCTCCATTGTCTTGCCCATGTCAGTTTTCTGTTGTTCATAGCAATGCCCCTAACTAGGTATTTTACGAAGAAACAAAGTATATTTATTTTGGTTCTGGAGGCTGTGAGAAGTCCACAGTGAAGGGGTTGCATCTTTCAAGGCCTTCTGCCTGGTGGGGAGTCTTGGCAAAGTCCCACAGTGGTTCAGGGTATCACATGGTTAGAGCAGCAAAAGCAAGGCAACATGCTTTCTCTTTGCCTTTATAAAACCGTCTGTCTACTTACTGATATCTTATTAAGCCATTAACCCAGAAATCCATGAGTGGATTTATTCATTCGTCAGGGCATTGTCTTTGCTATCCACTCACCTCCAAAAATTTCCACTTTTCAAATACCATAGCCAGATTTCCAAGCCTCTTAACACAGTTATGATGGGGTTAAGCATCAATATGAGTTTTGTGGGGTCATTCATACTACAGCATGATATTTATTCATAAATTTATTTATTCTTTCAATGATCTTCACCAAACAGATTTTAAGCACTGGTAATTTTGTAGTTGTATTTATGACAGCAGTAATCTAAATAATGTCTTACTTTTATGGAGTTTACCTTCTGATGAGAGAGAAACAAGAAAATAGTATATGTTAAGTAGTTGAATAAAAATTGCAAGGACTGTTTTATTAGAGAGAGAAAAAATTGGAATGTGAGAATTTAGGAAGGACGTTCAGAGAAGAAAATTTTAGGAAGTTTATTGTTTACATTGGCACAGCTTCAGTTCAAACTAACTCTTTTTACATTTTGACCTATAATATGTACATGAATGCAAATTCTAAATTTGAGTGTGGGCATTACTATTGGATATGCAAATTTGGAAATTGGTGTCCTAAAGATGTTATTTAAAGTTGTGTAGGAGGACACCTCGGAAGTTGATAAAATGAGAAAAGAGGTCCAGGACTCAGCCTGTGTACCACCACATCAGAAATTATGAAGTTGAGGAAGACCTAAGGTTGAATCCTGGAAAGAGGTGGACTTTAGAGGAGAACTTGGAGATTCTGGGTCTCAAGGCAAGTGAACCAAGAGTTTTATGTTTAGGGACTCCGATTTCCGTTTGGCAGTGGCTTTTGACGTCAGCATTTCCTTCTTCTCAGGAGATTCCATTTTCTATGAAACTCAAGACAGTTGAAATTTCGATGCACAAAACAAAAGCCTTCAGAAGCAGTGAATTGTCAAGCACAGAGTGTGTGTGCCAAAAATCTGGGGGAGAATACAAGTTTAATTTAGAAGGCGCCAAAAACATTTTGCAAAGTTGGTGGGCACAGCCTGGATTGCAGAACAAAATGTCTTAGACCAGCAAGGAGAGGGTGCACAAGGTTTTGGTCTGGAGCTCCCTAACATAATGGTTTGAGAAGTAAAGAAAGTTAGTTAAATGAAGGTTTTTGAGAAGGCATTCTTTATCTAGTGTCGGGAAAAGGAGATCTTATTTTTTGAAAAACTTCTAGATGCCTGTACCCATTCTTCAGGGAAGAATGAGAACTATGGAAACACAGGTACAAAGTCATTAACCTCAGCCACATTCCTGCATATGTGCTAGAAACTTTGCTTGCTCCTGCACCTGAAAGTAGCTGATCCATGCAAACCTTGCCATCTCAAAGCACAAAAATGAGGAAAAGGGCAGCATAAGACACTTATGGTTCTAGAATAAAATAGAGAAAAATAACAAGGTAAACAAACAGCAGGTGATAAGCACTTGTTGAAAACTAGGACTAGGCAGTAGATAAAACTTTTTACCAAATATACATGAATTAAAGATGAAAGAATATGAAAACCTAGTCATAAATCCAATACCCATTATTGATTTTCATAAATTTTGATGCCATTAGTATTAGAAGAAACCTTTACCTCTCCCTTCTTTTCCCTTACATGAGCTTTCAATAAGATGTGCTTACTGTGGATCATGGATATGGTTATTTTCTTTTTCTCCCATCAGATGTTCAGATAGTCGATGGCCTAACTGAGAGGTACCAGGAAAGCCACAGTAGACATTTGTGGAAAGTTGTAATCACAAACAGCAATACATTGAGGAGAGAGTTCAGTTAGGAAAACACACTTGATTTGAGCTCTAACTATATTTCAAATCTGACTAGAGAGGAAACTATTTAGAAATGAGGCATGGGGAGCTTAATGATTGTTAGATTGCATTTCTTTCTGGAGAGCCTGATGAGATGCATGCTGGAAGAGAAACCTGATGACCACATTGTAACTGGGAAATCTCACAGAAATCATGAGTACCTAAGTCATCATCCCAAGATTCAAACTGGACAGCAGCCTTTTGAATATAGTGGGCAAGAGAAAGCCTCCAACACAAATAGGATGGTTCATATGGAAGAGACCTGTAATTATAATGAATATGGGAAAGCCTGTGATAAATCAGCTGTCATTGCTCAAGTAATAACAGAGGTAGGGAATACTTTTCAATGTGATTTATACGGGAAAACATCCTATAAAAAGTCTAAACCCACTAAACACCAGGAAACACAACCAGGAGAGAATCCCTACAAATCTAGTGAATGGAAGAAATTCTTCATTAAGAAATCATACATTACTGCACATCAGAACACATATAGGGAGAAGTCCTATGTGTGTAATGAATGTGAGAAGTACTTTTTTTCAGAGCTCAGAACTTACTGTGCATAAGAGAATTCGCAGAAGAGAAAAACCCTGTGGATATAATGATTATGGAAAATCCTTTCACTGGAAGTCACTTCTCAACAAAGTGACTTCCAGTGAAAGGTTTTTCCACAGTTCCCACAGGTGAGAAACCATATCAATGTAAAGAATGTAGGAAAATTTTCTACTTTAAATCATACCTCAGTATGCATCAGAGTATTGAGAAACCATATGAAAGTAAAGAATATAGAAAAACTTTCCATGGTAAGTCAGACCTCAGTGTACGTCAGAGAACTCACACAGGCAAGAAACACTATGAATGGAAGAGTGTAGGAAATCTTTCTGCTAGAATTCACACTTTGCTGTACATGAGAGAACTCACACAGGTGAGAAACCCTATAAATGCAATGAGTGTAGGAAATCTTTCTACAAGAATCAGCCTTCGTGGAACATGAGAGAGCTCACATAGGTGAGGAACCTTATGAATTTAACAAATATGGAAAAACCTTTTAACAGAAGTAATTCTTCAGCAGGACTCAGAGAATTCACACAGGTGAGGAGCCAGATGAATGTAAAGAATGTGGAAAAAGCTTTCTTGGGATTCTATCACACCTCAGCTGCTATCAAGGCACTCACACAGGTGAGAAGCCATACGAAAGGAATGAAGATAAACTTTCTACCATAAATCCCATCTCTGTGTATTTCAGAGAACTCACACAGATGAGAAATCATATTAATGTAATAACTGTGGGAAGTTGTTTTGCCAGAACTGAGCTCTCATTACCCATACACAAGGGAAAAAATGCTATGATTGAAATGAGTGTTGAAATACTTTTGCCTGAAGTCACACCTCAAGGTGCATCAGAGAACTCACATAGGATAAACCCTATTAATTTACCCTTGTCCCAAGTTTTCCGCAGGGGATTTTTTCAAGGACTGCACAAGGATACAAAAATTGGTGGATGCTGAAGTCTCTTATGTAAAGTTGTGTAGTATTTGCATATTACCCATGCACATTCTGATGTATATTTTACATTGTGTTTTGTTTACTTATACTACTGAATACAATGTAAGTACTATGTAAGTAGTTGCTTTTGTGTGTATTGTTGCATTATTTGCTTTTACTGCTTATCTTTCAACTAGTTTTAATTTACAGTTTAATGAACCAGTGGATGTGGAACCCACAGATGTGGAAAGTGGATTGTAATGAATGTCAGAATTTGTATTGCAGGGCCGAGCCCGTGGCGAACTTGGGAGAGTGCAGTGCTGGGAGCACAGCGATGCTCCCTCTGCGGGTTCGGATCCTATATAGGAATGGCTGGTGCACTCACTGGCTGAGTGCCGGTCACGAAAAAGACAAAAAAAAAAAAAAAAAAAAAAAAGAACTTGTATTGCAGCCATCATCAGAGAACTCATACAGGGGAGAAATTTATTTTTTGACAGATACTGCCTATGTATATTGTAATAAGAATTTCTTTAAATTAAACATGTAGCCTGCATTCTCAGCCTTCTATTGCAGTGTGTGGGACCATGTAACTGAGTTCTGTGCAGGGCAAATGGACACAGGTGCTGACGATTACTTCTAGGCCTGGCAACAAGACAGTGTCCATGCAGTGCTCCCTGATTTAACATGTCCTCTGGGACTCAAGTGCAGAAGACCCTCAGCGTGGCCTTTGCAACCAAGAGAGAAGGTGGGAGAAGGCCAGCATGATTTAAGACAGAAGAAATTGATTAGCACAGAGATTTTCCCACCTCTATCCACAAATCTCCATTTTGATTTTATCATGAGTGAGAAATAATAATTGCTTTGTTGAGCCACTGGATGTGTGCTTTCTTTGTTTGCTTTATGACCCATACAGACCATTGTAGCTAATTAAATTTATGAACTCTCTGAGCAAAGTTGCCTGTCCTTATATATCAGAAGATTCACACAGGAAAGAAATTTGTATTCTCACTTTCTATTTTCAAGTCTGTTTATGAAAAACTAAAATTATGGGGAAAAACAATGCAATAAATAGGGAAAATTTTATCAAGCATTTTATCAGGCACATGTCCTTTGGTGGTAAAAATAAAGTAAAATTTTATAAATATCTTTAATGTGTCTGAAACATTTTAAAAACATTTTGAATTTTATATTAGCAAATTTAAATGAGAGGAAATTATCATTTATGTAATAAGGATGTAAATTTTTAAATAGAAATGTTAAATATGTTTTTAAAAGTATTTTTAAAAACATTTGAATGTGGTCAGTTCAGTTGTTTAGAATGTGGTGCTGATAACATCAACGTCCATGGTTCAATTCATATACCAGCTAGCCTCTTAAAAAAAAAAAAAAGAAAGAAAAGTAACATACTTAATTGTATAAGAACTAATACTGGCATCTTCTGAGTAGAGGCCAAGTATCCTGCAGAACAGCCTACACTGCACAGAACAGTGCCCTCAAATGTTTAGCATTTATGTATGAGGATGTTATGTTAAGAGAAATGTTACTTAATGGAACCCAGCAAAGCTGTTGGTAGGGAACATGTACATGTAGCATAATAGAGTGACTTTCAATAGGATTTCTCACACTAAATGACATTCTAGCTTTTTTTATGTCATTAAATATATTAAGTCTAAAGCGTTACATATTACACACTTTTCTTTACTCTCTTAGTGTGTGACCATTATTATTAAACCTTTTAAAGTAAAAAAGATGATTAAGGTTGAAGCCAACACAGAACCAGTGAGCTGAATAAAAACATTGCCATACAAGTGCACAAATCAGGCACATAACTGTTAACGGCTTAAGTCTGAATTAATCTAAAAAGCTGTGTACAACAGTACTCATTGTATTCTGTTCAGTGGAAAGCAGTGTCTGGAAGAAAGATTTCTCCCCCGTTCCTATTTCTCATGTCTTTAAATGTGACTGCATCATAGATGAGTATGTACCAAGTACTGTGTAACTGAGAAATCTCTTATGTTTCTGTTTGCAGTGATTGAGTGCGTGTCTTGTGACTTATGGGGGCAACAGGATAATTCCTGGCTCCTCTGTGTATGACTTCTGATTTTAGTAGCCACTCTGTGCTTCTGTTTCTTCTTCTTCAAAAAGAAAGTAGGAATAGAACCTGCGTCAAATGGTCATTGTGAAGAGTAAATTAAGTAAGCAAAGTGTTTTTGGTATTACCTGGCACCTGGTAAACAATGTGAGAGTATTTCAGAAAGTTTGTGGAAGAATAAGATTAAAAGATAACATGAATCTCTCCATAAGCTTTTCTAGTACTTCCATATATACTCTGCAGCTGTGGTGGCAGTAGGTATCATCATACTTTATAAAATTACTGCATAATAAATTGGTAGGAGGCTCCAACAGACTGGATAGCAAAAGGTCATCTTCACCTTGGGACAGATTTTTGGTTTGGTTTTGTTACCCTCCTCTATACCGAGTTATTCAGGGATTTATTTTTCCTAAGCATTGTATAATTAGCTGAGACTACTCTTTTCTCGAGTGGTCCTTTTGGGCTGAGCATGTGACACAGTTCTGTCCAGTGTCTTACTAGAGGATTTAGTGACATGTCTGGGAAAGTTTCCTCCAAAAACAAGAGACTTGGAAAAGATGGTTTGTTGATGGAAGGACATTGCTATTTGTGGACATGTCCCCTGGTTGCATAATATGGTCCTTGGTTATGGGGCCTGAGGGTGGCAGGCAGAACACTATAGAACCAGCATGAATGACAATGTGAAGGGTCACTGAAATAGCCAATCTGGGGCTGCTCTCTTTGGGGAAATTTATGCCTAACATTAGGTTCCTAATATTGCATAAGGAATAGCCACCAACTTAATGATTTGAAACAGTACACACTATCTCAAGTTTCTGTGGGTAAGAGGTCAAGTTTCTATAGGTAAGAGGTGGGTGACCTCCACCTCTGCCCATTGGGAACAACTTTATTGGCCATGGTCATACCCCTTGGACATCCCCCAGATGCTGATCATGAGATGCAGACCACAAATATTAGTATAAATACTGATTTGAAGAGAAATCATTTTGTGTATTGTACATAAAAAAAAAAGTAACCAAAACAAAGCCAAAGTATGTATACATATTCCACAGGGAGTTGACTGTAATGCAAAACTTATTTCTAGAGATGGAGCAAAATCTATACTGATAAAACATTCTGTCTGTCAGGTTGGTGTAATATTTTTAGTGTCTGTGCACTTTACAACTGAGACTTAACATATATAAATTGAAAACTAGTCAACTTACAGAAGTGGACAAATTCATGATCATAGTTGGAGGTACAGTCAACTCTCTTCCATGGGTTCGTAAAGGTTTAATAAATGGAGATAAGAATGAGGTGAAACCAGATTAAAGTAATTAATGAACACATAAACCTCAGAGTCAACAGGCTAGTAGCATTCAATGCAGAATGCCCTAAATATTGACTTTCATTGATGTTTTCCATGAAGGCAAGAAAATATTGGCCAACAGCACAGCAAATATCCCACAGCCCTGGATAACCTGAATTACAAGGTGGAGAACACATGGGAGGTCTTCAGAGCCCAGGCTCTGCTTGAAGTCCCAGGAGGAGAGCTGCAGGACCCATGCAGCCTGAAGACCTATCAATGTCCCCAGAACCTCTTTCCACTGAAGGAGCCTCCTGTAGTCCTTGGTGATCCCCTTACTACCCCCAGAGCCCCTGTGGAGACCTAGCTCCAAAAACAGATAGGAGCTAGTGGAATGGAATGGGGTTCATGAGAGAGGGGGTCTTGCTGGAGAGGGAGGTCCCTTTCCACCTGCCACTCTTCTGTCCCCAAATCTCTGGTAACAGTGGGCATAGAGCACAGCACTGTCATTTCATTATCATTTTCCACTCTAATCTTTAATCTATATTTTCTTCACCTCCTCCTCCTGATGGAGGATTAGGTTTCCTTCTTTTTCTAAGTTTGGTTTTTGTTGTGTTTTTTTGTTTTTTTTTTTTTTTATGGCTGGCTGGTATGGGGATCTGAGCCTTTAACCTTGGTGTTGTAACACCAAATCTCTAACCAACTGAGCTAAGTGGGTTGCCCTTTTTACTAGTTTTTAAGTTGAAAGGTTAACTCATTGATTTCAGATATTTCTTTTTTAAAAAAATCTATGTAGGTACATATATACAGAGGTTTACGGCTATCAGTGTTCTTCTAAGTCCTTTTTTTAGTTTTGGCATATTGTGTTTTACTTTTCATTCATCTCAGTGTGTTTCTAATTTTTCTTGTGACTTTTGCTATGACTCACTGGCTATTTGGGAGCATGTTGCTTGTTTTTTACATAATTGTGAACTCGTCAAATATCCTTCAGTTACTGATTTTTAATTTAAACATATTGTGGTCAGAGAAAATATTTTGTATTATTTCAGTCTTTTAATTTGTTGCTCTTTTGGGGCTTAGGAAATGGTCTTTTCTGGAAAATGTTCCATGTGCACTGAACAGAATGTGTATTTTGTTGTTGGGTGGTGTGAGCTTAATAAATATCTGTTAAGTCATGTTGTTTTAAAATGTCATCCAGATGTTGTTCTTGTCAGTCTTCTGCCTAGCTGTTCTATCCGTTCTTGAAGGTTGCAGTTGATGTCTCCAAATATTTATGTAGAACAGTCGACTTCTTTTTTAATTTTTCCTGTTTTCATTTAATGTTGGGCTTCTTTGTTATGTGCATGTATGTCTGTAATTGATATCCTCATGGCTTGTCCCTTTTCATTATAAAATGTCCCCTTTTATCCTCAGTAGCATTTTTTTCTTAACATTTATTTTTTGTCTCATGTTAGTATGGCCAGCCAGTGTAGCTGTCTTATGCTTGTTTTCATTGAATATCTTTTTCCATCTCTTAACTTTCAACCTTTTTGTATCTTTGAATTAAAAGTGTTTCTAGATAAGTATTCAAGAGATGGAGAGATGGGTAGACAAGCAGTTGGGTGGATGGAAAGATAATGGATGAATAGAGAGGATAGAGAGGTGGTTGGCTGGATGCCTAAATGAGCAGGCAGATGAGTGAATAGACAGTGATGAGCTGGGTGGCAATGAATAAAATCACAGAATTAACACTGACTGAAGAAACTTAATTGATAATGCAGTAAATGAACTTTTATCACATGAGCAAGAGAGTGACCCTCAACACTACTGCCAGCTGTTGGGCCAAATGGGGAAGACACCCTTTGGCTTCTCATACTCTACCAGAATGAAGGGGCAGGGCAGAGTCAGGCTGGGCTGCAAGCTCATACCTCTGTACCTCACCCTCCACCTCCTGGCAGTGCAGCAGCAGGGTCCTCAGGGTCTCTGCAGGGACAGCAAGAGGGCCTTGTGAGAGCTCATCAAGCCTCAGCTTCAGGCAGGTGAGATAGGGCCACATCATGTTTGGTCTGTGGACACCTGATTGGACTTTGACACTTACTGTGATTCTAGTGGAACCACAGGAGAGATCATGTAAGGCAAGTGTATTAGTCTGTTTTTGTGTTGCTATAACAGCACATCTGAGACTGGGTAGTTTATATTTTTAAAAAGTTTATTTTGCTAATGATTCTAGGTCAGCTGCATCTGGTATGAACCTCAGGCTGCTTCTACTCATGGTGGGAAGTGGCAGAGCATGCAGCAGGTGAAAACAGATCACCTGGTGAGAAGCAAGAGAGAGGGGGAGGAGAGGTGCCAGAGTCCTTTAAACAACCATCTCTTGCAGGAACTAATAGAGCAAGAACTCACTCACCCTGAGGGCATGGATCTATTTATGAGGGATCTCCTCCCCATGACCCAAACAGCTTCCAACACTGCCACACTGGAGATCAGATTTCAACACAGACTTTAGAGGGGAAACATATCCAAACTCTATTGTTCCACCCCTTGTCCCCCAGAACTCATGTTCCTCTCAAATACATAACACAGTCATTCCATTCTAATAGTCTCAAAAGTCTTAGGTTGTTCCACCACCAACTTCAAAGTGCAGTCTCATCTGAGACTGAAGGCAAAACTTCCAGTTGTGAACTTGTAAAAATCAAAAACAAATTTATCTACTTCCAAGATACAATGGTGGAACAGACATTGAGTATAAATTCTCATTCCAAAAGGGAGGAATAGGCCAGAAGAAAGAATAAACAGCCTTAACAACTCTGAAACCCAGCAGGGCAGACATTAAACCTTAAAGCTCCAAAATAATCTCCTTTGAGTCCAAGTTCAGTGTCCTGGGCAAAGTGGGGGATTCAGGTCTCCAAAGCATTGGGCAGACCTGCCCTTGTGGCTTTGCCAGGAGCAGCCCACTGGGCAACACTGGTGCCTGTGGCTTTTCCAGGCTGGCATTGCACATTCCTAGTGGCCCTACAGTTGTTGGGTCCTGGAAGTGGTCCTGCTCCCTTGGCTCTACTAGACATTGCTCTAATGGGGGCTCTCTGTGGGGGCTCTGACCCCACATTTCTGCTCTGCATTGCCCTAGTAGATGCTCTGTGTGGTAGCTCCACCCCTGCAGCAAGTCTCTGCCTAAACTCCCAGCCCTTTCCATACAACCTCTGATATCTGGGTGGAGGCTGCTGTACCTCCACGGCTGTTGCATTCCGCATACCTTCAGCCTTAAAACAATGTGGGCATCACCAAGTTTTCCAATGTGCATTCTCCAGAGCTGCAGCATGAACAACACATGGGGCCACTTTAAGCAAGGCTGCTCCAGCCAGAGTGATTGGGTTGCCGGGAGCAGCTTCCCAAGGCTGAGCAGGGCAGCAGAACCGAGGCCTCAACCTGTGATTGTAGGGGTGTCACTGGGAGACTTCTGAAATGCCTTTAGGGCCTTTCTCTCATTGTCTTCTCTATTTGCACCTGGTTGCCTAATAGCCATGCTAATGTCTTTAGCAGTCAGTCCTTCTGCACCCTTGGATTCTTCTGAAAATGCTCTCTTGTTCTCTACCAGATGGCCAGGCTGCAAATTTTCCAAATCCTTATGTTCTGCTTCTCTTTTGATTACAAATTCCAGCTTTATATCATGCCTTTCCTGCCATAACTGAGCATAGTTAATTTCAAATAGCCATGCAGTTGTCTGAATACTTTGCTCCTTAGTAATTTTTTCCACCAAATATGCTGGGTCCTAACTTTTAAGTCCCACCTTCCACAAAACCCTAGGGCATGGAAAGAATGCAGCCAAGTTTCTTGCTATGATGTAGAAAGGGTAGTCTCTTGTCCAGTTCCAAATAAGTTCCTCATTTCTGTCTGAGATCTCATCATCGTGGCCTTTATTGTCCACATTTTTATCAGCATTCTGGTCACAACCATTAAAGGATCTCTAAGAAGTTCCAACCTTTCCCTTCTCTTTTTAAGCCTTCTTCTGAGTTCTCCAAACTCCTCCAACCTTTGCCCAGTTCCAAAGCTGCTTCCATATTTTCCAGTGTCTGACTCCTTGGTACCAACTTTCTGTAATAGTTCATATCTGTGTTGCTATAAAAGAACACCTGAGACTGTGTAATTTTTTTTTTTAAAGAGGCCTATTTGACTCACAGTTCTGGGACAGCTGCCATCTGCATCTGGCACAGGTCTCAGGCTTCCTCTACTCGTGGTGGAAAGTGGAAGGAGATCACATGGTGAGAGAAAGCAAGAGAGAGGGGGGAGGTTCCAGGCTCTTAACAACCAGCTGTAATGGGAACTAATAGAGCAAGAACTCACTAACACCCCCCCAAGGGAGGGCATTAATCTATTCATGAAGGATCCACCCCTCATAACCTAAACAGTTCCCAACACTGCCACATTGGAGATCAGATTTCCACATGAGCTTTGTGGGGACAAAGGTTTGGGGGACAAACCTCCAAACTGTATAATGTTTGATCAGAATGTCTCCTGTTGCTATGGAGGTTACATGGGGGACATGTGGGGAAGGTGGGTCACACTGGAAGTCTGGGTCATGTGGGCACACCCAGATTGCAAGACAGGCCTCATTTTTCTGTTTTCTCCTCTTCATATCCAGGTGAGCCTCCTTGGTGTCCTCTTTCTCTATTTAGCCGAATCTCATCCAAGGGACATTTTAAAATTTTTATTAATGTTTTAATAAATTATTTCAGGGAAAGATGTGGGTCATAGTGTTGTCTTCACATATCCTTGGGACCTCCTTCAGTTCTCTCTTATATTACCAGCTTTGAAATTTTCTTTGGATTGACACCCTCACAAACACATTATAAAAAAATTTACTACATTAGGTGAAATTATCTAAATGGACTTCTAATGCCATATATAATCACATTTCTCAAATTACTAGTGTGTTTGAGAACTTTTACTTTTAGGCAACATTTGTTTCTGTTTCAAACAGTTTGTCCATTTTTGTCAATTTTGCTTTGTTGGATTATTGTTTAAAATACATTATTCTCTCATTGAATGAGTTGTAATTCATTATTTAGTCTCCAATTTATTTTGACTTTTTTCTGTTTAATGTTTTTGAACACATAACACATTCAAGTGTATTATTCTTATTCTAAATGACTCTAAGTTTCTAACTTAAGTAACTTTGGAAAACAGTCTTTTGACTGGATATTGTGTGACTCGATAACTGTACACAGACACTGTGCTCTCGATGGTGACTTTTTATCTCACAAGGATATGGGTTAGGAATTACAAAACTATATGGAAGTGAATAAATGTCAGATAATTAGTGCATAGTTTCTCACAGTAGGTAAAAAAAAGTTAGAAATAATCTAAGGAAAGTGCTAGAGTGAACCCTCTGGTGGTAGATTGGAGTTAGAAAGTATAATCTAGTGTGTATTTTCATCTGCCTGTCCAGATAGATAAATAAATAGATAGATATAGATATGTGTTTGTACCTGAATTTATATTCACATGTGCATTTTCAAACTTTGCTGAGAGGACCAAGAGGCAGTCACAGCCCAGTATAAATGAGAACATCTAGCACCCAGATCTTGGTTTCTAAATGCCATCTTTTAATAAAAAGAACCATGGCTTTCTGGAGAAATGGCTAACACTAGAGCTGGAAATGGAAAATACAAGATGTGCCTAGAGCATCTTGCAGAGCCGAAAAGTAGGAAAGTGCTTTAAAATTACACACACACAGAAACCAAGAATAGGGACATGTCAAAAGGAACCAACCTAATAAACCTCCCAATGTCCCAAGCTAGAATAACATGAGGAAAAAATAAATAATGAAGCATTAGATTATAACTCAGAAATTAAAATAAATACCCATTTGTCGATACTCATACCAAAAATGGTTAAATAAGAAAGGAAGAGAGAAAGAAAGGAAGAAACAAATTAAGGGAGGGAGAGAGACAGACAAATTTTCCTTACAGAAGAATTCCAAGTAGTAAATGTAGATGGATAATGCAAAAGATAAAATCACTACTAGACATCCAGAGTAATAGGCAAGATTCACTGGTGAATGGAAAACTTGTGGGTGAAACTTTAAGGAGAAACAGTGTATTTGCAAAGTTTCAAAATATCTAGCTCCAAATATTTATTAATGCTTTTTATTCTCTTAATTTCTTTAAAAGCCTATGGCTGTTTAACTCAAACTTTATGAACACTGTATTTGGGGATTCAGAATGTGTAAATATGTAATTTATAACAGTAGCTGAAATGACAGGAGGTAAATGGAACTGTTGTGCAACAAGGCTTTTATATTTTACATTTATTAAAACAGTACAATATTGACTCTAAGTAGATTCTGATATGTTAAAGATACATATTTTAATCCCTGGATCAACAACTATAAGTATGAAGAGGTGTCATTTAATGCTAATAAAAATTAAATACAAAATGTGTTTAAAAACTTCCATAGTTTCTTTAGACATAATAGCTAAAAGCAGGAAATAATATCAAGTGCCCATCAGTAGAGAAATGGATGTACAAGTTGTGGAGCATTCATAGAACAGAACACTGCTCAGCAATACAAAGGCACACACCTCGAGTGACTCTCAGACATGCTGAATGAGACAGCACTCGTACATGTTGTATGATTGCAGGGAAAATGAACCAGTGGTGAAATGTACCACGGCAGCAAATTGCCCCTGGGGAAGGAAAACATTGCCTGGTGAGGAGAGCAAGAAAATTTTCTGATGATTAAAATATTATCGGTTTAAAAAGATGAAGTTTATATGGGTGTATTTATTTGTCAAAACTGTACATTTAAGATTTGTGCCTTGCCATTGATGTACATCTGAGCCCACAGGAGGAAAAAATAAATAAAAAAAACTAAAAAACGATAATGTGAGGGGGGGAAATTTGTTTCAGTATAGATGGAGTGAAAATGGCACATGATTGGTAGTTGTTAAAATGAAAGAGAGAGAGAAAGAAAGAGAAAGAAAGAATGAATCACGTTGAACTTTCAGAAGGAGAGGACAAATCCAAGTTTACTAGAGGTGGGAGGGATGAGGGATACGGGGATGTTGGGGGGAGATTGGGTAAGTGGCATAAAGAATAATTACAAATATCTAATGTTTACTTGATCATCACATGTTGTACACAGGAGACTGTTGTTAACACTGTACCCCCAAATATGTATAATCAATTATGCTTCAATAAAAAAAGAAAACAAAAAGAAAATTAAAATTTCAAAAAAAAAAAAAATGCTGGGTGGCAGGTCCATAGTACTATTTCGTTTCTTTTGTATATGATTAAAATGCTGTGTAAAAAGCGCTTCTATAAAATGAGTTTGATCTACATTGTTAGCTCTTAAGATCCTGGTTCCCTTTGGAGAGAAGCGTGGGAGAAAGTGATTGTCAAGAGGCATGAGTGAGGCTGGTTCTACTTCTTGCTTACACAAGTGTATTTGCTTTGTAATAATTCATTGAGCTTTACATGAAAGTGCATATATTTTTATATGCATGTTATACATCAATATGAATTTTAATATTACATATTTGCACAAAAATTCTAACTCAGTGTCTCAAAATAACAGCAGTTTTGTTTTGTTTTAAAGTGTAACAAGTTCACTCATGGCATCATCAGATAAATATTAATATTCTGAGGTATTTATTCTTCTACTAACACTTCGGTGATCCCCTAAGGTCAAGGCCAAAGTTCAAGATAAGAAGTTTGCCTTTAATCTTTTCCCTCCAAATCCAAACTGTAGGACAAGGCAGTGGACAGTTGTTAGGATATGGTGTTCCTTCCTTCTGGGACCCTTCTTTTTCCATGGCTGTCTGATCTTTAGCAAGGGGAAATGGGCCCACACCAAGCGGCACGTGGGAATCAGTGGTCTATCTTTGGTCACTGTCCGCCTGCAGCTTCCTGCTGCCTCTCCAGGCACCAACTTGTTGCTTTGCCTCCCACAGATTTGTCGCCCCTTTTCCCCTGGGTGATGGAGCCACTGAAGATTACTCAAAGCCCATCTCTTCTGAGCAGTGAGAAGCCCCAGAAAGGGGTTAATCTCCCAGAACCCTCAAGATAGAGGCATTCCTTCCATTTGGGAAATTAACCATGAATTGGGGTTCTCTTTCTGCATTTATTTTCCACCCCAGGAAGTTACAGGAAGAGAACACAGGTGGGGTTTTTGCTAAGTACAGTTTAAGAGAACACAGGTGGGGTTTTTGCTAAGTACAGTTTAACAAGTTTAACAATAGAAGCTGGTAACATGCAGTTAAGTTGATCCACTAACAAAAGCTTGATTTTAGCAAGCATTCTCTTCTTACAGCAATTTCCCAGCATCTTTACATATCAATCAGTAGCCTGTCTTTCTTTGAGCCATCAACATTGCTGCTGTGTTACAATTCTTTATCTTACAACAGAGACTATATATCCTTGGGAAAATTTCCTGTCCTTTGCAAGGTCAATATTTGAAATTGTAAGGCTTTGGAAAACCAGGCCCTGTGAAGTACGTTTGCTTTATGCATACTCTACACCAACTCTCCCACCCTTGGGCCTGAGGAGAGTTGTTGGTGAGGAGGGGTGTTCCCTTGCTTCTGACAGAGAAGGGGGATTCAGGCCCTTCACCTTCCTTATGTCAAGGACATCAGAACCCTCAGCTGCATTTGCAATGTGGCAGCCAAGGTCCATGTGTGGCCACTGAACACCTGGAATGTGGCTGGTCTGAATTAAGATGTGCTGGATGCACAAAACAGAGAATTTTGAAGATTTAGTACCAAAAAAAGGAAATACTTCATTAATAATTTTATATTGCTCATATTAAGATGAAAATTTTTTGGATATATTGAGTTAAGTAAATTATCACCATCAATTTTACCTGTTTCTTTTTATTTTTTTTGTGTGGCTACTAGAAAATTTAAAATTATACATGTGGTTCACATTTTATTTCTACTGGACGTCACTGCTTTAGAGGACTGTCTCCCTTTTCAAAGCTTAGGCTGTCCCCACCCCTCATAACACCAGAGACCAGGAAGATTATAAAACCTTAAAATGTTAAAATAATTGTGCTTATATTGTTGTCACTTGTGAATAACATATGCACATATATATACTGATGTACATACAGTTCATAAGTGAATATAACCCTATATACAAGGTTAAACACAAATGTCTCCTGTGGCAGGGTCAGTTCCCAGAGCAAGGAAGATACCCTGCCTGAAAAGAGCTGCAGCCTAGAACTTGTCATCCTGGCCTCATTCAGCAGTGTATCTGCTCCCATCTCCTGTCACTCAACTTGAGGGGACGGGACCTGGAGCTCTGTCCAATCACAGGCACTGGGGTGGGAACTACAATCAGGCACGCAGATGGGGAGGTGGGGCCGTCCTTCCACAATCTGGCACGATTTTTGTCTCTTGTTCCCACCAAGCTTGGTGGGCCTTCACAGCTCCGTGTCGTCTGCTCTGGGAGGCCGGGGTGGCTCCACCGCAGCCTCTGTAGCCCTGTCACCCACACACACTGGGAGATCTGCAGGGAGGTCCCAGGACACCCCGGAAGCTGGGAAATGGTGAGTGTGCGGGGCCGGGGTCCCGAGATGGGGTAGGTGGCAGTGTGGAACCGGCGGGAACCCGGTTGGTGTGGGACACGGGCCTCCATGCAGTCAGCTTGGGTATCTGCATCCCCGAGTCTGCCGCTGATGCATCTCAGCCCTTTGTCCCCTCCAGATGCAGGGTGGATGCTGGGCAGTAGCTGGGACCCAAAGAGTGCTGTCCTTTCCACTTTGGTGACTTCAGCATGGCGACTTCGGCAACCTGGAGCCCTCAATGTGCAGCTTCCCACCTGTAGCCTCGCTCCTCCGCAGATCAAGCGTGGATGGTGAGGGATCATTGGAAGAATCCTTACCCGGTGTGTGAGGTTCATGTGTGGAAGGAGTTTCTTCTGTGGGGTTCTCAGTCACTTCTTTCTCCTGTTAAAATTTAAGCTGAGGCACCCTTAAAATGTTAAAAGGGTTTCTTTGAGCAAGAAGCAAATCACGTGAGAAGTCCCCAGTCATGATTTGTGGTTTGGTTTCCACTGGAAGGGCTTGAAGGAAAGACATTTTATAAGGTACATGATGAAGCAAAGCAAATTAAATAATTGATTGGTTGCAGTTATGTAGTCACCTTATTTGGACTATCCTGGTGGTAATTTCCTGGTTGTGTAATGAGAGGTTGACGGTTTGTGCTTGCTTATTAAGCCTAAATTTTATTGCAGGAAATGCCTTTGAAGTAGATTTCATTTTTGTCAGGTAGGAACTCAGCGCCCTGCAGCTACTTCAGCCAAATTTCCCCGTATTCCATTATTGTAACACTCCAAAGGGGACTAGTTTTCCCTTGACTTTTCCAAATATCTGTGAAGCTGGATCTCAAATCCACAACCCTGTCCCCCCAGCCCTAGTCTTCTAAGGCTTGCAGTAAAATCCTATTTTTCCAGTTCCTTCTCCACATTCCTGAGTGCCAGCTTCCCCTCTCAACAATATTGTCAACTGTTTTTCATTTATTCTACATTTCAAACACAGTATTTTAATTGTTTATCATTTTTTTTTCACAGAGAAATTGATGGCTCTTTAAAAAATAGCTTTTGAACATTTCCCATGGGAGGAAAGCAGAGAATAATTGCCTGACACTCCTCTGTAAAAAGAATATTTGTGTCTCCCCTCCTTTTCTTTTCTCTAGGCACGACATCTTATCAAAATATTCTTGGGTTAAGCTTTCCTCTTTGGAAGCTTTACAGAGTGATGTATTCTCAACCTCCCTGCCCTCCTATCTTTTGCTAGTCCTGGGTTTCAGAACTGTCTGGGCCTGATGCAAGGTGCGCACAGCAGCCATTTTTCTTGGAGTGTCTAGTGAATGTCAGCCCCTGGGTCATCTCCCAGAGGACAACCTGAGGGATGGGGGTGGATGGAGCCTCTCAGGGGAGCAGCTGGATGCCGTGGGCCAGGTGGAAAGTGTCATGGTAGGACCTTCATCTAAAGAGCTAACCTCTTGGGACATTAACACTTTTTCCTCCAACCCCAGTTTTCATTCCCTGGAGTCACATGGGTGCTCAGCCAATCACATGCTGGTATCTCAATGAAGGTGATCATTGAGCACTTCAGTGAGCAGGATGGGGCAGGAGGATGTCCCAAGTGATAGGATGACCTTACTTGACACTGCAGTCAGATATATACATTCTAGTCAGCACCTGCCTTTCCCTGTGTTTGTGACCTTTAAAACATGTTCACTTAATGGAGCCTCAAATTTTAATTAATTTTAAAATACATCTCATCAGTAGAGCTTGAAAGATAAGAAAATATTTCCAAGGACTCAAGAAATGTGGGTTTAAGAAAAAACAAACAAACAAAAAACTAGTCTTATAGTCCCTTACTTAAAAATTCTTATTTACCTTTTTTCCCCCCTCAGAATGAGTGTAGTAAGTTTCTCAGGTCTGTTCCTTTTTGAGGGCAATTTCAAATAGAATTTGAGGGCTTAGCTTTGACAATGCTACTGGGGAAAAGAAACAGAGAGATTTTCTTTTTTATTGTGGCTGCAGAAAATGGATGTCTTTCCACAAAAATAGTGAGATAGATAAATTGTTGAATTGTAAAGATTCACCAAAACAGTTTTTTTCTTTTGCGGGCTGGCTATTTGTGATAGTGGATAACTCTGTTCTGTATCCTTTTATCTGGATTTGGCAGATTAATGCTCAATCGTATGGGACAAGCATGGCAACACTAAGAAGTAGTAAATATGAGCATTTGTATAGTGAAGGATTTATTATCATGTAAATAATTAAATTACATCTTTTCTTTTCTGAAACGGATAAATACCTGTCTCTTTTCATAAGGGTTCTAATTACATTTATAGGACTTCTTCATAATGTCATCTAACCTTATTACCTGTTATAGATGCCAGTTTCTAATACCATCACTTTGGGGCTTAAGATTTCAACACATGAATTATCAGGGGTACATAAACATTCAGTACATAGCACTCCCTAACAGTGCTCTGTACAACATCCCAGCTATTCTTAATCATTTGTCTTCATCTTCAGTTTTTAGAGGTAGTTTTGTTTGTTTGTTAAGTTAACTAATAAACAAAACAAAACTGTTTGTGAATTTTATGGAATCTAGTAAAACAAACTGTTTGGGAGAGCTTAGATCATGGTAAGGTCCAGTCTCTTTCCTAAGGACATATGCTGTCTTTCAACTAATTTTATTATGCTTTGAGGTATTTTAATGTATAATTTTCTATTATAATCATTTTATATCGTTGATTAGACATTTTAGGACCTCAAGAAAGTTAGTTTTAGTAGGCTATGATATTTTCTAATAATTCATTTCAACAGACTTTTGATAGCAATTCAAAATGCAATAAGATGTGTGTATATTGAGTTTGCATTCTGGAAACTTACAATAAATTTTACATATGTAGAAAAAAAAATACTGCACTGTCACCTGAAATATTGTAAAAGGTAAGTCTGTGAAATGACAACCAGGTATAGACTTGAAAGAACCCTTCACACCTATCACCCCACTTGATATGATTTCTGAATTCTGAGTCATATCTTTTCTGATGGAGGCAGTATTGTGAATTATATGATAATTTTCCTGCTTTCCTTTATAGTATTATAACCTGTGGATGCACCCCTCTCAGCATAATCTATTATTACTTTTTTAATTAGCATAAGTGGTATTGTTTGTGTGTAATATTATTCCTTGTTTATGCAGTTGTAAATCTTCGGCAGAATGGTAGTTTATTCACTTTTTTATTTAATAGACTTTATTTTTCAGAGTAGTCTTATGTTTACAGAAAAATCAAACAGATATTACAGAGAATTTCTTCTCTCAATTCTTAGTTTCCCCTATGTTTTAATGTGTTGTGTTTGTGTAGTGCATTTGTTTCAATTGATAAACCAATATATTATATTTGGTGATGATGAAAACTCATGAAGCAATACATTAAATAAAGTCCATACTTTACATCAGGGTTCAGTCTTTGTGTTGGACAGTTGTTTGATTTTTGACAAATGCATGTATCATATATCCACCATCTCAGTATCATATGGGAGTGTTTTATTGCTATGAAAAATCTCCTACTGGAGAAAAACACTTTGAATGTAAAAATATCGTAAATTATTTGGTTTTCTCAGTTTCTTTCAAAGACATGCAATAACTATTATTGACAAAAAACTCTATGAATGTTAAAGTTGTTGTAAAAACGTTAGTCTTTCCAGTTGCCTTTGAAAACATAAAAGAACTCATACTGACAAAAATATGTCCTCTGCATATAAAAAATGTGGTAAAAGCTTTCAGTGTTTCCATTTCCCTTTGGTTACATCAAAGCACTCATGTTAGAGAAAACCCCTGTGAATATAAAGGATGTAGTAAAGGGTATAGATGTTCTAGTTACCTTTGAATACATGAGAGAACTCATACTGGAGAAAAATACTCTGTAAGAAATGTGGTAATGCCTTCATATATTTTAGTTCCTTTCAATAACCTAATATATATATATACACACACACTCACATATATACACATACATATATATGTATGTGTGTGTGTATATAGACACGTATATGCATATGCGTATATACATGTACACATATGTATATATGTATATATATACATATATGTATATATAAAATGTGTGAAGCCTTCAGTTTTTCCACTAATGTTTAAAAACATAAAAGCACTCATACTGAATGTAAACTATTTTTTATTTTTATACATTTGTTTAATTGCTCTTTGATTAATGTGCCATTGCAAAATGAGTCTGTTAATTGTTGAAAATTTGTTGCTGGCCTTATATTGAAAGTTCTGGATATCCCTCATTATATATATTCAATCTTTTTTCTAATGGGAAAATTTATTCTTTATTGCATAAAGCAGTATCTTTTGCTTTCTTTGCTAATAAATAATTGGTATCAATTCTTAAGTATGTAAATTTTAGTATAGATTATAGTTGCATGTGAATTATTATTTTCATTTGTTGCTCTTTACTCTGTCATTATTTTAGGCTGTTTTTTTGGATAGTTCACTTTGAAATGAGAGATCCTGTGATAGGACCATTTGTTGTGTCTAATCTGAGGGAGAAAACATTCATTCACACCATCAAGCATGTTAGCTGTGGGTTTTTCATAAATGCCTTAAGGCAAGTTGAGGAAGTTCTTGTCTGTTCATTATTTACCATTCATCCTGAAGAGGTGCTAAACATTTTCTAGTATTTTTTTCTGCATGTATTGTAATGATCCTGTTGTTTTTGACATTTTTTCCTTTAATATGGCGTATTATATCAATTGACTTTCAGATGTGAAACAGCATTGCGTTTCTAGATGAAATTTATCTTCATCATGGAGTATAAGTCTTTTTATATACAGGTTGTGCATCTCTAATCTGAAAATTTGAAATCCCAAAACTTCCAATATCTGAAACTTTTTGAACACTGACATGATATTCAAAGGAAATGCTTACTGGATCATTAAAGATTTTAGATTTTTCAGATTAGCAATATGCAACTGGTAAGTATTCTGCAAATATTCCAAAATTTGAAAAAAAAATCCAAAGCACTTCTGCTTGCAAGCATTTTGGATAAGGTGTACTCAACCTGTACTGGTAAGTTAAATTTTCCAGTATTTTATTAGGCTTTTTGCATCTATATTTAGATATTTGTGTAGCCTCATATAGTATGCCATTATTTTGTATATGTAGGATGTGTATTTGTGTATATGTATTTATAAATATAATATGTAATTTATAACATATTGCAACACTATGGTATAGTCGTCTTATCAGTCTGTAGTATATGTTTCTGTTCCCTGACAGCCCACAGATTTATTCAAACAAACCAGTCAAAACTTCCCGTGGGAACCAAGGAAGATCTCACCTTCTTGATACCACAAAGCTTTCCTCCCACATTACCTGTTTCTTGTTTCTGCTCCAAAGTGCGATTGCTGTCAGCCTTCATACCTTGCAGTATCCTCCTCCTCCCCTTTCTGTGAGCATTTGTAACTAATAACTGCTGCCAATCTTATCTGTCTAGCAGAAGGTGTTGAGTTCTGTACTTTGCCAGTAGCCCTAGAGTGCTAATTTCCCCCTCACCAATGCAGTTCATGGCAGGCTATTGAAACAGTTGGAAATGCAAACAGGATGGACCAACCATGACCCAGGACATCTGCTCAACTTTAACTGTTCTTGGCTAACTGGTTCCATGATGCATCAAAAGTCACCTGTGTCAGAAACACTAATTGTGATGGGCTTTCACTTTGTTCTACACAGCATTTTGTGGTCTTTATCCAGTGTTTTCATCTCTTCACACACTAAAACACTCTCATTCCCTAGACATAAATGGTTCATTGACTATGCCTCAGCCTGATCTGTCATTCGGTTCAGACTGTGTTTAGCAAGTAGTTTCCCAGGCACCCACATCAGAAGGCAGGAAAAACAACACACTGTAACCAATTGGCACTTTAGTTCTGAGTACCAAGAGTCAGGTTATAGCTTTGTGGTCACTGCAACTAGTCTGATCACCATCACTGAATGATTTGTGTAGGCATTTGAACATTGTTCATTATTGTAACCCCCTGAGACAGGCTCAGGGATTGTCCTTTGTGAAGTTGCAGAAAGGAAGGGGACCCCCACCCTGAGGAGAGTTAAGCCCATTATCCAGTTGCCTAATAAGAGTTATTTTTGTACAGGCAAGAGTAGTGGCCTTGTCATTTCCTGCTGCTTTTCTTGCTGCTGTCATGTGTACTGTCCTGATGAAATGCACATCTATGATTTCTCATAGTCCAGGCACTAATGAGGAAGGAAAAGGGAAAGAAGCATTTGGCTTTAGCCTCTCCACAAGTGTGGAATGAAGTAACTAAACTGTTCTGCCAATGCAGTCCTCCTAGCCAGTGTGTGGGTTTTCATTAGCACTGCTGCTTACCAATGTGCCAAAGGCCTAATCTTGCAATCACAACGCTAGATAATCTTGACAAAATGACCTTATGGCATGTGGACACTAATTGCAGAATTGGTGTTTAGCACTCCTTGGAAGCTGAGGTAGTCTCCTCCAATATTGGTTGTTGGGCTTCTGAACTCATCTCCTTAACCACACAGGTGATCCACACTATCAGTGATCAAACTTGCAACTTCACGTGAGTAGAAATGCAAAATATTGTTACATAATTTTCATTGAAAGAAAAGAAAATAGCAGCCATTTGGTATGTGTAAATCTAGAAACCTAATAGCAAATGGCTCACAGGGATACTTAAATACCTGTACTAATACTGCTGCTACTGCCAATGCCTCTGTCTCAACAGATATTGATGTGTCAGTGTTAAGGATGCAGGGCAGTTCACTCCGTAGTCTTGCCCTAACCCAATTCTCCACTTTTTCTTTTTTGTAATTATTAAGGAAATTGTAGAATACTCTGGGAATGCAACATCCTGGGATTATGAGAGAGTGGTCAGAAAAGCCCAGGCTCTGTTACAATTCCCCCACAGCAAGATGTTCTTCAACACTTTGTCCAGTGACTCAGATTATTTCAGGATATAAAATTCAGGGTGGGCTGCTTTTCTGTGGTCCTTGCTGTGGTGCAAGAGGGGCACATGCAGTCAAGTCTCCTGGGTAGTCTCCTCTCCTGGGTAGTCTCCTTTCCTGAGCCTTGCAGGAGCAGCTCACATTGCATCCTAGACTTCTGTTCTCCTTTGCATTGTATCTGTAAGTAATAAGTCCACTTCATGTAACTTTTATGTGAATATGTTCTGTCTCATACTCAGAGAAGTTGTTAACCAGTGCACAGTGAACCTGCTTCACAATGGGGAATGTTACCCATGATACCCCTGTGCCACCACAAAGGCGTTAATTCAACCAGACACAAACTTAAGGTCTTTAAACCCTATAATGCAACTATTGCCATGTGGGAGGTCTGTAACAATGATGACACTGGAGGATCTCCAGAGGAAGAAACTTATAAATATGAGTAGGGTGCACAGGTACATTTTTACCCCTCCTCATCTCAACATCAAAGCAACCCCTACCCCATAAAAAGAATACAAACTGAAACAAAGGTTTACAATGTGACCTAATTGGAAACCCAAAGCTTACTAAAATAATATACAAGATAAAAAGTTACATGGGTGCTGATTGGATTTTATGCTTCTACAAAATAGGCTGTGAATTAACTTCAACATTGTTGAAGTGCATCAAGAAAATACTCAACTTCAATGCCGTCAGCTCTTTCTCCTTCAACTTAGGGTTGTTGAGGAGGTAACTGAAAAGCAGTTGTGAAAGTCACAGCCCAGGAGCACAGGCTCACAAGATCAAATCATATGCCTCTAGAATACTTTCCCTTCTAACACTTTACCAGGACATCAATAGCGATCCTGGATAACAGGACTGCATCTAAAAAGAACTGCATGTCTTAGAACTTCTTCAAAAAATCTCTAGGGATATGTCAAAAATATACAATCTACTGAGACTGAATCATGAAGAAATAGAAAATTTGAACAGAGCTATAACTATGAAGGTTATTGGTGCAATAATCAAAAATCTTCCAACATAGAAAAACCCAGGACCAGATGGCTTCACAGGTTAATCCTAACAAACACTTAAAGAATTAATCCCATTTCTCAAAATCTTCCAAAAAATTGGCAAGGAAATTTTATTCTAAACACATTTTATAAGGCCAGCATTACCCCGAAACCAAAGCCAGATAAAGGCATTACAAGGAAAGAAAAGACAAATACGCTTTATGGATTTTGATGTTAATATCCTCAAACAGTACTAGCATGCAGTATTCAGAAGCATATCAAAAGGGTTATACACCATGATCAAGTGGGATTTATTCTGGGAATGCAAGAATGGTTCAACATATGGAAGTCAAACAATGTAACACACCATAGTAGTAGAATGAGAAAAAAAAAATCATGGTCATCTCAATTGATGCAGAAAGAAGCGTTTGACACATTTAACACCCTTTGATGATAAAAAGCACTCAGAAATCTATGAAAAGAAGGAAACTACAATGTATGAATGAAAAACCATACATGTGCCATGCCATGCATGGACAACAGAAGTCATCACATTTAATGGTAAAAGACTGAAGGTTTTTTCACTAAGATCAGGGTCAGAACAGGATACCAGCCTTCTCCACTTCTACTTTACTTTGTTCTTGGAGATCTATTCGTGGCAATTAGGAAAGAAAAAAAGACATTTATATTGTCAAGGAAGCAGTTAAATTATCTCTTCACAGATGACATGATCCATGTAGAAAACACTGAAGATTCCACATATAGAGAAAAATGCTAGAATCCATAAACAAATTCTACAGAGTTGCAGTATCCAAAATTAACATGTCAAATTAAATTGCATTTCTATACACCAGAAATAAACATTTTTTCATTTACAGTAGCATCAAAATGGATAAAACGCTTTGGAATAAGTTTAACCACAGAGACAAAAGACTTTTACTTTGAAAACTACAAAACTTTGCTGAAAGAAGTTAATAACACTAACAAATGGAAAGACAGCTTATGTTTCCTGGCTTGGTCCACCCAGCCCCACAGAAACACAGATTAAACACCTGCCTGACTGAGAATACTCTTGTGAGAATCCTGGAACCCAGAGAAAATGTTATGCTTCACTAGCAGAGAAAAAACAAACAAAAATAACCACAAAAACAATTTCACTTTATCTGCATCAGCCCCTTCCCCAAAGCCACTGTAGTGGAGTGTACATGCTGTACAGTTCTTGGCATGTGATTCTCCCAGGAGGAAAGAGACCAATGAAGATGTCTAACTTCCCTGGTTTTTCAGGACACTACCCTACAGGCTCACTTCTTTCTGGATTCATCTGTAATACTAAAGTAACTGACATGGGTGGATCACTTGAGGAAAGCTAGGAAGGAAGAATAGAGGCAGGGACTTCAGTGCCAGGCCACATGAATTTGGAACTCCTTGGCTCCATGAGTGACCTTGCACCCCTGGTGAAACAAAGAAGCCCATCAGGAGACTCTGCTGTGGAGCTGTGCTCCTTGATTCTGCCCAAGCATGGAGACTTTCAGGAGCCTTGCTGGAAAGTAGAGACAGAGCTTGGTCAGGAGCCTCACTCCAACACATTGCCTCATCCCACCATGGAGCCCTGCAGACATTCTTATTTGTTACTGATCTTAGGGGAAATGCATCCAGCCTTTTAGCATTACATATATTATTTGCAGGTTTTTCATAGATGCTCAATATTAGGTTCAGCAATTTTTCTTCTATTTCTAGTGTGTTGGGGTGGGTGTTATTTATTTATTTATTTTATCATGATAGGAGGTTGAATTTTGCCAGATCTCTTTGGAGTCTTTTGAGGTACTCATGTGATTTTTGTTTTTTACTGTATTACTATGATATATTACATTAATTGATTTGGGGATATTAAACCAACCTTACATCTTTGGAACAAACCCCACATGGTCATGTTGAATACTTATTTTTCTATGTTTCTAGGTTAAGTTTGCTAGTATTTGATCAGTATTATGTGTTTACTTGAAAAAGAGATATTGATTTATTTTTTTGTGATATTTTTATCTTGTTTTGATATACTGGTATAAAATAAGTTGAAGTGTATTCCTATTCTATTTCATAGAAAAAGTTTATTTAAAAATTGGTGTTAAATCTTCTCTGAATATTGGGAAGAACATTCTGTAGTCAAGCTATTTAGGCCTGGGCTTCACTTTGTGTGTAGTGCTTTGATTAGTAGTACAAAATGCTCATTTATTTGTAGGCTTATTTGCATTTTCAATTTCTCCCTGAATCAGTTTTGGCCACTTCCTTATAGAAATTTGTCCATTTCATCTAAGTTATCTAATTTATTCAGCATACAATTACTTATAATATTGTGTATAGCATTTTTTTCTTTAAATCCTTCTGTAAGATCTGTACTAATGTCCCTCTATCTTCCTGGTTCTAGCAATTCTAGGTTTCTCTTTATATCTTGGTCAATCTAGCTAAATGTTTGCCAATTTTCTTGGTATTTTAAGACCCCACTTTTGTGTCATTGACTTTCTCTCTTTTTGTTATGCTTCATTTTTCTAAATTTTCTAAACTAATCTTCATTTTTAAAAGGTAGTTTTCCTGGTTAAAGGACTTTTGTTTTTTTGTTTGTTTTTGTTTTTTTAATTTTATTTTGTCGATATACATTGTGATTGATTATTGTTTCCCCATCCCCAAAACCTCCCTCCCTGCCCCCCCAACAATGTCCTTTCTGTTTGCTTGTCGTATCAACTTCAAGTAATTGTGGTTGTTATATCTTCTCTCCTGCCCCAGTCTGTGTGTGTGTGTGTGTGTGTGTGTGTGTGTGAATTTATATATTAATTTTTAGCTCCCACCAATAAGTGAGAACATGTGGTATTTCTCTTTCTGTGCCTGACTTGTTTCACTTAATATAATTCTCTCAAGGTCCATCCATGTTGTTGCAAATGGCAGTATTTCATTTGTTTTTATAGCTGAGTAGTATTCCATTGTGTAGATGTACCACATTTTCCGTATCCACTCATCTGATGATGGGCATTTGGGCTGGTTCCAACTCTTGGCTATTGTAAAGAGTGCTGCGATAAACATTGGGGAACAGGTATACTTTCGACTTGATGATTTCCATTCCTCTGGGTATATTCCCAACAGTGGGATAGCTGGGTCATATGGTAGATCGATCTGCAATTGTTTGAGGAACCTCCATACCCTTTTCCATAGAGGCTGCACCATTTTGCAGTCCCACCAACAGTGTATGAGAGTTCCTTTTTTTTTTTTTTTTTTTTATAATTTATTTTTTTTTATTTATTTTTTTTTTTTTAATTTTATTTTGTCGATATACATTGTAGCTGATTAATGCTCCCCATCACCAAAACCTCCCTCCCTTCTCCCTCCCCCCCTCCCCCCAACCATGTCCTTTCTGTTTGTTTGTTGTATCAACTTCAAATAATTGTGGTTGTTATATCTTCTTCCCCCCCCCCCCCGGTTTGTGTGTGTATGTGTGTATGTGTGTGTGTGAATTTATATATTAATTTTTAGCTCCCACCAATAAGTGAGAACATGTGGTATTTCTCTTTCTGTGCCTGACTTGTTTCACTTAATATAATTCTCTCGAGGTCCATCCATGTTGTTGCAAATGGCAGTATTTCATTCGTTTTTATAGCTGAGTAGTATTCCATTGTGTAGATGTACCACATTTTCCGTATCCACTCATCTGATGATGGGCATTTGGGCTGGATCCAACTCTTGGCTATTGTAAAGAGTGCTGCGATAAACATTGGGGAACAGGTATACCTTCGACTTGATGATTTCCATTCCTCTGGGTATATTCCCAACAGTGGGATGGCTGGGTCGTATGGTAGATCTATCTGCAATTGTTTAAGGAACCTCCATACCATTTTCCATAGAGGCTGCACCATTTTGCAGTCCCACCAACAATGTATGAGAGTTCCTTTTTCTCCGCAGCCTCGCCAGCATTTATCGTTCATAGTCTTTTGGATTTTAGCCATCCTAACTGGGGTTAGATGGCATCTCAATGTGGTTTTGATTTGCATTTCCCGGATGCTGAGTGATGTTGAGCATTTTTTCATATGTCTGCTGGCCATTTGGATATCTTCCTTAGAGAAATGCCTACTTAGCTCTTTTGCCCATTTTTTAATTGGGTTGCTTGTTTTCTTCTTGTAAAGTTGTTTGAGTTCCTTATATATTCTGGATATTAATCCTTTGTCAGATGTATATTTTGCAAATATTTTCTCCCACTCTGTTGGTTGTCTTTTAACTCTTTTAATTGTTTCTTTTGCTGTGCAGAAGCTTTTTAGTTTGATATAATCCCATTTGTTTATTTTTCCTTTGGTTGCCCGTGCTTTTGGGGTCGTATTCATGAAGTCTGTGCCCAGTCCTATTTCCTGAAGTGTTTCCCCTATGTTATCTTTAAGAAGTTTTATTGTCTCAGGGTGTATATTTAAATCCTTAATCCATTTTGAGTTGATTTTAGTATACGGTGAGAGGTATGGATCTAGTTTCATTCTCCTGCATATCGATATCCAGTTATCCCAGCACCACTTGCTGAAGAGGCAGTCCCTTCCCCAGTGAATAGGCTTGGTGCCTTTGTCAAAGATCAGATGGCAGTAAGTGTGTGGGTTGATTTCTGGATTCTCTATTCTATTCCATTGGTCAGTGTGTCTGTTTTTATGCCAGTACCATACTGTTTTGTTTATTATAGCTTTGTAGTATAGCTTAAAGTCAGGTAGTGTTATGCCTCCAGCTTTATTTTTTTTGCTGAGCATTGCTTTGGCTATTCGTGGTCTTTTATTGTTCCATATAAATGTCTGAATAGTTTTTTCCATTTCTGAGAAAAATGTCTTTGGAATTTTGATGGGGATTGCATTGAATTTGTATATCACTTTGGGTAGTATGGACATTTTCACTATGTTGATTCTTCCAATCCAAGAGCATGGAATATCTTTCCATCTTCTTGTATCCTCTCTAATTTCTCTCAGCAGTGGTTTGTAGTTCTCATTATAGAGATTTTTCACCTCCTTGGTTAACTCAATTCCTAAGTATTTTATTTTTTTGGTGGCTATTGTAAATGGGCAGGCTTTCTTGATTTCTCCTTCTGCATGTTCACTATTGGAGAAAAGAAATGCTACTGATTTTTGTGTGTTGATTTTGTATCCTGCTACTGTGCTGAAATCATTTATCAATTCCAAGAGTTTTTTTGTAGAGGTTTTAGGCTGTTCGATATATAGGATCATGTCATCTGCAAACAGGGACAGTTTGACTTCATCTTTTCCAATCTGGATGCCCTTTATTTCCTTCTCTTCTCTGATTGCTCTGGCTAGTACTTCCAACACTATGTTGAATAGGAGTGGTGAGAGTGGGCATCCTTGTCTAGTTCCTGTTCTTAAAGGAAAAGCTTTCAGCTTTTCCCCATTCAGGATGATATTGGCAGTGGGTTTGGCATATATGGCTTTAATTATGTTGAGATACTTTCCCTCTATACCTAACTTATAGAGGGTCTTTGTCATGAATGAGTGCTGAACTTTATCAAATGCTTTTTCAGCATCTATAGAGATGATCATATGGTCCTTGTGTTTGAGTTTATTAATATGGTGTATCACATTTATTGATTTGCGTATGTTGAACCAACCTTGCATCCCTGGGATGAATCCCACTTGATCGTGATGAATAATTTTTCGTATGTGTTGCTGTATTCTGTTTGCTAGTATTTTAGTGAGGATTTTTGCATCTATATTCATCAAGGATATCGGCCTGTAGTTTTCTTTTTTGGTTATATCTTTACCTGGTTTTGGTATCAGGATGATGTTTGCTTCATAGAATGAGTTTGGGAGATTTGCGTCCGTTTCAATCTTTTGGAATAGTTTGTAAAGAATCGGTGTCAATTCCTCTTTGAATGTTTGGTAAAATTCTGCTGTGAATCCATCTGGTCCTGGGCTTTTCTTTGTTGGGAGCCTTCTGATAACAGCTTCAATCTCCTTTATTGTTATTGGTCTGTTCAAATTTTCTACGTCTTCACGGTTCAGTTTTGGGAGCTTGTGTGTGTCCAGAAATTTATCCATTTCCTCCAGATTTTCAAATTTGTTGGCGTATAGTTGTTTATAGTAGTCTCGAATGATTCCTTGTATTTCAGATGAATCAGTTGTAATGTCGCCTTTTTCATTTCTAATTTTTGTTATTTGAGTCTTCTCTCCTCTTTTTTTTGTTAGCCATGCTAATGGTTTGTCAATTTTATTTACCTTTTCAAAAAACCAACTTTTTGATTCGTTGATCTTTTGAATTGTTTTTTGGTTTTCCATTTCATTCAGTTCTGCTCTGATCTTAATGATTTCTTTCCATCTGCTAACTTTAGGTTTGGATTGTTCTTGTTTTCCTAGTTCTTTAAGGTGAAGTGTTAGGTTGTTCACTTGCCATCTTTCCATTCTTCTGAAGTGAGCGTTTAATGAAATAAATTTCCCCCTCAATTCTGCTTTTGCAGTATCCCACAGGTTTTGGTATGATGTATCATTGTTTTCATTAGTTTCAATAAATTTTTTGATTTCCTGCTTGATTTCTTCTTGGACCCATATGTCATTAAGTAGAATGCTGTTTAATTTCCATGTGTTTGTATAGTTTCCAGAGTTTCGTTTGTTATTAATTTCTAGTTTTAATCCATTGTGGTCTGAGAAGATACATGGGATAATTCTAATTTTTTTCAATTTATTGAGACTTGATTTGTGACCTAATATGTGATCTATCCTGGAGAATGATCCATGTGCTGATGAGAAGAATGAATATTCTGAGGTTGTTGGGTGGAATGTTCTGTAGATACCTGCCAATTCCAACTGGCCTAGAGTCTTGTTTAGATCTTGTGTTTCTCTACTGATTCTTTGCCTAGATGATCTGTCTAATATTGACAGTGGGGTGTTCAGGTCCCCTGCTGTTATGGTATTAGTGTCTATTTCCTTCTTTAGGTCTAATAGAGTTTGTTTTATAAATCTGGCTGCTCCAACATTGGGTGTGTACATATTCATGATTGTTATGTCTTCTTGATGGATCAGTCCTTTTATCATTAAGTAGTGTCCCTCATTGTCTCTTTTTATGGTTTTTAGTTTAAAGTCTGTTTTGTCAGATATAAGAATAGCTACTCCAGCTCGTTTTTCTTTTCTGTTTGCATGGTAAATCTTTTTCCATCCTTTCACTCTTAGTCTGTGTGAATCTTTATGTGAGAGGTGGGTCTCTTGTAGGCAGCATATAGTTGGGTCCTCCTTTTTGATCCAGTCAGCCAGTCTGTGTCTTTTGATTGGGGAATTTAAGCCTTTCACATTAAGAGTTGTTATTGAAAGGTGTTGATTTATTCCTAGCATTGTATTGGTTGTTTGGTTGTCTTAGGTGTCTTTTGCTCCTTGCTTTCTGATTTACTGTTTGGTTTCTGTGTTTGTTGGTTCCTTAGGTTGTAGATAGCATTTTTGTTTGCTTGTTTTCTCTTCATGAATGCCATTTTTGATTATACTAGTGGGTATTGATTTTTCTTGGGTTTTTATGGCAGTGGTAGTTATTTTTCAGGAACCAAACCCAGTACTCCCTTGAGGATTTCTTGTAAGGGTGGTCGTGTGGTAGTGAACTCCCACAGTTTTTGTTTGTCTGAGAAATATACTATTTGCGCTTCATTTCGGAAGGATAGCCTTGCAGGGTAGAGTATTCTTGGCTGGCAATCTTTGTCTTTTAGTATTTTGAATATATCGTCCCATTCTTTTCTAGCTTTTAGGATTTGTGATGAAAAGTCTGATATTAGCCTGATTGAGGCTCCCTTATAGGTGATTTGATGCTTCTCTCTTGCAGCTTTTAAGATTCTCTCTTTGTCTCTGAGTTTTGTCAATTTGACTGTAACATGTCTTGGAGAAGGCCTTTTTGGGTTGAATACGTTTGGAGATCGTTGAGCTTCCTGGATCTGAAGATCTGTGATTTTTCCTATACCTGGGAAATTTTCTTCCACTATTTTGTTGAATATGTTTTCAATGGAATCTCCATTTTCCTCCCCTTCTGGAATACCCATGACTCGGATATTTGAGCTCTTAAGGTTGTCTGATATCTCTCTCAGATTTTCTTCAATGTCCTTGATTCTTTTTTCTTTCTTTTTGTCTGCTTGTGTTATTTCAAACAGCCCATCTTCAAGTTCAGAGGTTCTCTCTTCAACTTCGACAAGCCTGCTGGTTAAATTCTCCGTTGTGTTTTTTATTTCATTGAATAACTTCTTCAGTTCAGCAAGTTCTGCTACATTTTTTTTCAGGACATTGATTTCCTTGTACATTTCCTCTTTCAGATCCTGTATACTTTTCCTCATTTCATCATGATGTCTAGCTGAGTTTTTTTGTATCTCATTCAGTTTCCTTAGAATTATCACTCGAAATTCCTTGTCAGTCATTTGAAGGGCTTCTTGTTCTATAGGACCTAGAGTTTGAGATTTATTAACTTTTGGAGGTATACTTTCTTGATTTTTTGTATTTCTGGTATCTTTTTTTTGATGTTATTCATTGTGGCAGGGGGTTTCACAGTCCACCGGTTTGAGACTAATGACTAACTAGGATGTTGCTGTGGTTGCCAATTTCGTATGGCCACCTCCGTGACTGCTCAGTTGGCCTCTAGTGCCTTGTGTGTGTGGTTGCCTCGGGTCTTGGGCTTCTCCGGGGAGCCAACTTTCTGGTCAGCTTGGATTCTGCTGGGCTGGTGTATCACGTCCCACAGGGTGTGTGATCTCTGTTGAGCTTTCACTTCCTGTTCAGGACTTCTCCCTGTTCCGTGTGCTCTGGCCCAGGCTCTTGGATCGTGCAGTGGCAAACCCACAGGGTGTGTGGTTTCTGTGGAGTCTCCACCTCCCTGGCCGCACGTCTCCCCACTCTGTGCACACTGTGCTGGGCTCGGGCGTTTCTTCTGCAACCCTCGTCTATCAGCTGGGCCTTCAAGACCCTGCTCGGAACTGCCTCGCCCAGGAAGTCTACCAGGTTTCTGGTAGGCACAGATGACCGGTCGCTCTGGGTACCTTTGTAGCACTGTGTAGATCTTTCTCAGGACTTGTTCACCTTTGTATCCCCCCGGCATAGACCGAATCTAGCGCCCACCTGCAGCCAGCTGTCTGGCAGGTTCAAGCGGACCTGGGAACTCTCCTACCACACTATTCCCAACCAGAGATTGGTTCGGCTTTTTTCCGAACTGGTGGCTGCCGAGATGGTATCTGCCTCCCAGTAACAGGAAGTTTACCGGGGGACGGAGTCCAGGGTGTGGTGGAGTGACAGTCGGCCCGCCCGTACTTCCTTGCCCTCCCGACACTGGCCTGGGACGCCCCCCGCCACCAGCCCCGCCAGAGAACCGCAGAGGGAGTGGGAGGGGAGGCTGGCCCGCAGGCTCCGGAAAGCCCTGCGCGGGGCCAAGCAAGTGGGAAGGCTCAGTGACGACCGAGCCGGGAGGAGCTGCCAGCACCTGGGAAAATGGAGGCAGCCCCTGGGCGGTGAGTGAACCAGTGATGCAGGCGGGAGCCGGGTGGGCATCAGCCCCCCGAACAGGGCTTGGGCAGTGGTCACTCACAGGGCTGTGCAAGGTCGGGTGCTCACTCTCTGCCTCTGGTTTGCTGCCTTCCCCATTCTTGGCCGCTGCTGCCTCGGGCTGTTCAGTCGTGGCGCGGCTCGGGCGCTCCCAGGAATCTTCTTCAATGCCGACCTGAAACCTCGAATCCTGAATAGGGCAGCTGGTCACCTTCAGCGCGGCCCCGGCCCCCGGGATCCTGTCTGCATCCACAGCAGCCCTGGTGCCATGTTCCCTGTTTCGAGACTCGCTTTTGCAGCTAAGAAACAGTTCTTTTCCTGCTCCACACTTCAAAGCTGTTGCCTGTAAATGAGCCAGCCTCTCCTGCCGGGGGCAAAGTGGCAGTCAATCCCCACAACCGGCCACTAGCAGCGGTCCTCCCTTAAGAGATGGCAAGAGGAAGGTCCACAAGTTTTCCGGCTGCCTGAGGCCCAATGGCTGCCTTTTCCACCTCAGCTACTCCGCGCCAACTGCCGCAGCCACCGCCATCTTGAAACTCAAATTTTAGAATTTTTAAACACAAACTTCAGATATGGCTATGAATTTTCATGGTTAAAAGGAGTCTCTTGTTAACCTATCTAATGCTTCATCTATTTTATTTATATTCTCAAAAAACCAACTTTTTGTTTTCTTGATCTTTTCTATTGTTTTTCGGTGTTTATTTCATTTAATTCTGTTCTGATCTTATTTATTTTACTGTCTCCTACCTTTAGGTTTGGATTTTTTTTGTTTTACAAGTTCTTTGAGGCATTATTTTAGGTTATTTGAAGTCTTTCTGTTCTTTTGATAGAAGCATTAATTGCAATAAATCTGCATCTTAGTACTGCTTTTGCAGTATCCCACAGGTTTTGTTATGATGTATCTTTAATTTCATTAGTTTCTAGAAATTTATTGATTTCCTGTTTAATTTCTCCTTAAACCCATTGGTTGTTCAGGAGCCTATTATTTAGTTTCCATGTATTTATATAGTTTCCAGAGTTATGCCTATTATTAATTTCCAATTTTAGTCCATTGTGGTCTGAAAAGATACTTGGAATGATTTCAAATTTATAAAATTTGTTGAGACTAGATTTGTGACCTGATATGTAGTCTATTCTGGAGAATGTTCCATGAGCTGATGTGAAGAAAGTATATTCGATAGTTGTTGGGTGAAACATTCTCTGTATATCCGCCAGGTCCAGTTGGTTTAATGTGTAATTTAAATCCTGTGTCTCTTTGTTGATTTGTTGCCTAGAAGATCTGTCCCATACTGAGAGAATGGTGTTCAGGTCACCCGCTATTAATGTATTAGGGCCTATTTCTTTCTTTAGGTCTAAGAATGTTTGCTTTATATACCTGGGGGCTCCAGTATTGGGTTAATATGTATTTATGATTGTTATTTCTTCTAGCTGGATAGATCCTTTTATCATTATATAGTTTCTTTCTTTGTCTCTTTATATATTTTTGGTTTAAAGTCTACTTTATTCAATATAAGAGTAGCTCCTCCTGATCATTTTTGGTTTCCATTTGCATGGTATCTATTTTTCCATCCCTTCACTTTTAGTCTGTGTGTGTCTCTATAGGTGAGGTGGGTCACTTGAAGACAGCATATACTTGTGTCTAGCTTTTTAATCCAATCAGTAAATCAGTGCCTTTTGAATGAGGAATTTAATCCATTCACATTAAGGTGGTTACTGACAGATATTGTTTAATTCTTTTCATTTAATTGCCTTTTGTTTAGATGTTTTAAATGTCTTTTGATCCTTACTTCCCCTTTTATTTCTCTTCTTTGTTCGTTGGGTATTTGAGGTGGCATGATTTAGCTTTTTGCTCTTTCTCACTGGCATTTTTGTTTTGACAGCAGGTTTTGCTCTTTGCTGTGTATCTATCTGTGGTAGTGACATTCATTATTCAGATTCCAGATACAGAACTCCCTTAAGAATTTCTTGCAGGGCTGGTCATATGGTGGTGAACTCCCACAAGTTTTGTTTGTATGGGAAATACACTATTTCTCCCTCATTTCTGAAGGAGGCCTTGCTGGGTAAAGAATCCTTGGCTGTCAATTTTTTTCTTTTATTGTTTTGAATATATCATTCCACTTTCTTCTGGCCTGTAGGATTTCAGTTGAGAAGTCTGGTATTATTTTGCTAGAGGTTCCCTTATAGGTGACTGATATTTTTCTCTTGCTGCTTTTGGAATTCTCTCTTTGTCTTTGAGCTTTGCAAATTTGACTATAATGTGTCTTGGAGAGGATCTTTTTGATTGTATCTTTTTGGGGAACTTTGAGCTTCTTGGATCTGAAGGTCTGCATCTCTCCCTACCCCCAGGAAGTTTTCTGTTATTATTTCCTTGAGCAGGTTTTCAATACCTTTTCCTTTTTCCTCCCTTTCTGGAATACCCACGATTTAGATGTGAGAGTACTTGAGGTTGTCTGCTATCTCAAATTTTCTTTGTTATTTTTAATTCCTTTTTCCTTTTTTAGGGGAGTCTGGGTTATTTCAAAAAGACCATCTTCAAGATGTGAAATTCTTCTGCTTGCTCTAGCCTGCCACTTAAGCTTTTTGTAGTTTTTTTTTACTTTTATACGTGAATCTTTCATTTCTAGGAGTTCTACATTCTTTTTTAAGGTATTATTCTCTTTGTAATTTTCCTCCTTCATATTCTAGGTAGTTTTTCTTGTTTCCTTGTATTCTCTAATGGAGTCGTCTTTTAACTCTTCAAGCTTTCTTAAGATAATTGCTCAGAATTCTTTTTCAGACATTTCAAGGATCCCCTGTTCTATGGGGTCTGGAATTTGAGAGTTACTGTTTTCCTTTAGTGGTGTCATATGTTTTTTTTTTTTTCTTCTTTTTTGTACTAGTAGTTTTCCATTGATGTTTGGTCATCTGGTAGAGGACTTGCTTCTTCTGTTACTGTGGATTTGGCTATGTGGATAAAGACTTCCTCCTCTATTCGCAGGCTCTACTGGTGACTCTTCTCATGTCAATGTAGTCAAGTTTTTAGCAGGTTGCCTGTAGAGTGGCCCTGGCAGCTACTGTAGTGGTGAACAGTCTTTGTGGTTACAGAAGGTCTGGCAGTATCTATATATTAAACCACCTTGGCTCCTGTTCTAGCTTTCCTGAAAAGGAAAAGTAGACTAAGCTCCTGGTGCTGTGCAGGTCTCAGCTCACCTCGGTGCCTGCTGGGCTGTGTGTGCTTCCCTCCAGACCTTAGAATCAGATTTCTAGAATTTTAAAGGACAGGACTACTAGAGATATTTGGCTGCAAACATACACTCTCTCTCAAGAAAAGAGAAGGACCCAAAAGGCATTTTAAAGATTATCAAGGTTACCACTACCATTATAGGCTCAAAGTATATGTGCCTCAGGGGTAAGGATATTTCCACCTCTGTTTCAAAGGGGCCTTCTGTGCTAAGCAGAACCACATGTATTGGTCTGTACTAGAATGTCATGTTGGCAGGAAAGTCACATAGGAGCTCAGGGGTAGGACCCCTGCAGAGAGCATTGTGGGTGGTATCCCACCAGGCTAAAACAGCAGGACTGCCACACAGGGCTGTTGGGGTGACACTGCCCCCCAGTGGGCCTGGAAGGCAGCGCACAGACCCAAAGAGAATAATTTTCAATATTTAAGATGTGATGGATTTGTACTGCCAGGTTTTTTAATGGCTTGCATCTAATAATCCTTGTTTCTTTCCTGTTTCTTCCTTTAAGAATGGGAATTTAAACCCTATGCCTATTTCACCATCTTATTTTGGAAGCAGATATCTTGTCTGGTTTCACAGGTTCAGCTAGCGATAATCTTTGCCTCAGGATAAATCATACCTCAAATGTTACCTGGATGTGATTTAGAAGATGTAGATGAGAGTTTGGACTGGAGACAATACAGTTGATGTTGAAATGTGTTAAGACTTTTGAGACTGTTGAAATGTAATGAATGTATTTTGTGTACAGAAGAAACATGAAGTTATTGGTGCTAGGGGCAGATTGTTGTGTGCTTACTTGTGAGTACCATTGTCCAAGTCTGTGAGCACATCACATCAGAGCTATCACCACAGTCCCTGGACCTCTCCTCCTGGAAGGCAAGAAACATGAAGAATTTCTTGTGACATGACATACTTGCATAGCCATCTTCCTGGGAGAGGATGCTGTTTGTGCCAGTTTTTTTTCTTTTCTTTTTTCTTTTGTGCTGTTTGTGCAGGTGCTGCCTGGCTGCCTTGGCATCTCTAGGTGGGGAGTATCTGGACTTGCAGGGAGAAAGATAAGCTCTACTGGCCACTGATTGTCCACAGGGCTCCAGATCTGTTCTTTTCAGATCATGCTGGGCATGGGTGGTCACCATGTGTTGTCAAAGAGATCAGGTTCAATTCCGGAAGGTGTGCACCTTCCTGGTTTCTTTCTGATGACCGATTGAAGAAAACACCAGGTGTCTCCTAATTCAGTTGGGGTGGGAACACTGATGTCCTGCCCCTGTGGTGTTTGATTTTACTGCATTTCAAATTCTCCTATGGGTGTCCCTTCTGTTATTTTAAAGGTTTATACTTGTACTCAGAGGAGAAGAGAAGGAAGTAATGGGTCTACTTGGTCTTATCTAAACAGAGCGTTTCAGTCCTTTTCTTTGGCTCAGGATTTTTCTGACACCTCAAACCTGAAGTAGTTTATTTAAATTGGCTCTGAAGTTCCTCTAACACAGCAGCAATAAAATTTACTGGTACCCCCAAGTTGGTGGTTGCACAGATGCCATATCCCCACTGAACTCTGATTTGCCTCTCCTCTCAGTAAATTTCAGAGGAACAGATTTAATTTTCCCCATCTGCTTTTCTCTACAGTTCATTAATGTTTTTTTTTTAAGATAACTATCTTCTAAGTGCCTTTAGACTTTACATTTGCTTTTCATTCTATATTTGGGAATACGAGGATGGTTTTATTTGGTCATTGATCGTACACAATCTGTGTTATTCCTCATTTTACTAGGACTGCTCCAAAATTTTCAGCATTAATGCTACTTGCTGTGGATTTTGTTATAGACATTTATAATATATTAAGACTTTGGATGCCTGAAAAAATATTGTTTATTTTTCTAAAGTAAATTTTAAATCTTTGAAATAGTTCTAAATATAGTATTTTTAGCTGTCATGTAGGTGTGACAGAGAGCAAGGACTGTTTTTCAGAGTTGTACTCACCATGCATGGCCCATAATTAGTGCTAAAACATTAGTGGTTGAAATGAAATCCCTATTTGCAATTTTGGTTAAAAAGCAAGTCAAAGTCAAGGACAGATAGTGTGCTTTATAGTCTGCTCCACATGGGAGTGGTGAAGTAAACCTCACCTTGTTCAGGTCAACTATGTCTTCCTGGCTCTGTCCATGGGTGAGTTGTTTCTTTACCTTACTTCTTACCTCCAAGTAGCTGCTTACACTTCTCCATGGTTTAAGTTGACACTGACTTCCTGCTTTCTCATCAGCCTCTCTTGCTCTTCCTTTTAGTTATTTTTTTGTGTTCAAATGCAACAGTTTAAATGACGTGTTGTAGGCTTGCTGTTTGTTCTTATTGATATTCTCTCTCTAGACAGCCTTTTTTTAGCTCAGTGTTTCTAGTCAGTTCTGGATTTTCTCCTATCCTAGCAGAACTCCTGTATCTTATGGGACTCTCCTCTGGACTCTATGATTTATAAACTTATCTCCTCAAACACATAATACAGCCTTTTCCAATAAAAACAAAACAAAACAAACACATAACAATCCTAATAACAATAACTTACAATACAAAAGAAAAAATCTTTTTTTTCCTTTATGTTCTCTATCAGAAAAATCTTATTAACCTCTCATGGACCAACCAATATTTGATATTCTTGGTTTTGGCTTGAATAAACCTGTCAAGTCTGTCACTTTTTCTTCACTTCCACTCTTGTGACCCCTTTCAAGTTACCATTACTATAAACAACGATGGGTGCTAAACAAACACAGTGAAATGCTGGTAGGAGGTTAAACTATACAATCTTCCTGAAAAACATTTTAGAAACTTCTATCAAGAGTTTTAAGGTGTTTGTTTTTCCCTTTTTATCCAAGGACTTACCACCTCTGGGGGTCAGTCCTGTGGAAAAACTTACAGAGATAAAGAGTTTCATACAGATAGGTTCATTTTAACAATTACAATGACTGTAAAGTGTATAAACCCCACAATTGAATGTGGGCAAGTAAATTGTGACTTTCAGCACAAAGTGGCAAATATTTGAAAGCTTAATATTATACCATTCTAGTGAGAGAACACACTTGGTATCCATTAAATGCCTCCATGAAATGGTATATGTTTAATTTTAAGAGTGCTAAGAAAGAAGGAAAGATAGAAATAAAGAAAGAAAAGACCACAATAATATGTTGAACTTTCAGAAGGAGAGAACAAACCTAAGGATACCAGTTGTGGGGGGAGGGCAGGGGTCAGGGAGTGATAGGTCGAGTAAGGGGCATAAAGAAAATTTACGATGTGAAATAACATGCTAATAAAAAGTGTTATTTTTAAAGACATTTAAATTACATAAGAAAAATTAATATGTATGAAGTTTGTCGACCACTATTATGGCTGTCTTGGAAAATATTTTTAGAGAAGTTTATAGGCAGCCAAATGTGAGGATTGACCGAGAAAACACTAACCAACAGTTGGAAAGTGCTTCATAGTTTGCTACAAGCAAAGCATTTTATAGGGGAGTTTTGAAAGGGAGGAGAAAGCTCCAGGTACATTTGTTTTTTTCTCATGGAACAGAAGAATCACAATCATTGGTTACTGATTACAAATGGCAGCCAAAAGCGTCTGTGTACAATCTGAAGCATAAGCTTCATGCCTCAGCTATACTTAACAATATCTAAATGGCTTATTAGAACCAGCAGATTATACATGGATCCATAAATCAGCAGTTCTACCGCAAATGTTTATCTGAAAAACAAGACGTCCACACCAAGTTCAAGAAACTTAAGAAAGTGGGTTTTGGAAAACATGCTTCATTGTGATTATTTTCTCTATCGTCTTAAATTCAAGTTATGTTAACTTTCTAAGAGGAATATATTTACTAATTCAACAAACACTGAGCTTCTAACATTTGGTTACACCTCCCACCCCAATTAAGCACCCTGTTTCATGTTGCCTCCTGTGATTCTTCAGGAGATGACATATGAGTGTCACAGGGAAACAGACCGTTGAGCTGGACCAGTCCTTATTATGGCATTCAGCTCTGCAGCTCCAGAAACTGGGTGATTATCAGGTAACTCAAAGTTATTGAGGATCATAGAGATAACTTATGAAAAGTGCTAAAGGGACTTATACTCTTTTAATGAGGTATTCCTGGGACTTATTTTGGACCCAATGTTTATGATTAAAGGTGCCAGAGCACCCTGATTAGGGGAGAAAGGGCTGGCTATTGTTCCTGGAGTTAGAGCCAAGAGAGAAGAGAGTCTAGAAGAATCACCACCTGCTCCCAGCAGAGTCCATACCAGTAGTGATAAGATTCCTCCTGTCAAACCCCACTGCTCTTTATCCATGGATAAGACCTAATGGGTACTGTTTGGGGATCCTGGTTTAGTTTTTTGTTGTTTTTTTCGGGGGTGGTTGTTTTGGTTTTTTTCCTATCTATCGCTTTGTTTTCTGATTTGGTACATGCTGTGTTTGGCTTATTTCACTTCTTCTAATGGCCTCCAGGTCTTTCCTTTTGTATTGATATTATCACAAATGGTAGGATTTTCTTCTTTGTTTAAGGTCTATATTTTGCTATTATGACTAATGATGAAATGAACATGAAAGTACAGGTATCATTGAGATGGTGACTTTATTTCCTTTGATAAATACTGAGAAGTGGGATTGCTAGCTCATATGGGAGTTCTATTTATAATTTTATTTGGGAAACCTTCATACTGTTTTTCATGATGGCTGTACCAATTTATATTTCATCCAGCGGTTTACAAGTTTCCCTTTCCTCCACATCCCGGCCAATATATGTTATCTTTTGACTTTTTGATAATAGCCAAACAGTTGTGAGGTAGTATTTTACTGTGGCTTTCATTTGCATTTCCCTGATGATTAGTGATGTTGTGCACTTTTTCAAAGACATGTTGGCCACTTACATGTCTTCTTTGGAAAAAATATCTGTTCAGACTCTTTACTCATTTTTTATTTGGGTTATTTGGTGGGTTTTTTTGTTTGTTTGTTTGTTCGTTTGTTTTTGCTATTGAGTTCTATGTGTTCCTTATGTATTTTAGATATTACTCTCCTACTGAAAATATGATTTGCAAATATTTTCTTAGTTCCCCTTTTCCTTTTATCTTCTTTGCTATGCAGAAACTTTTTAGTTTGATATAGTCCCCCTTTATTTTTCCATTAGTTTTTGTGCTTTTAGTGTATATCCAAAAAGATCATTGTCAAAACCCATGTCCTGGAACTTTTCCCATTTTCTTCTTGGTGTTTTATCATTTTAGGTCTTCTTTGTAAATCTTTAATCCATTTTGAGTTGATTTTGTGTATTGTGTAACATAAGAGTCCAATCTGAATTTTTTTCTTGTGGATATCCAGTTTTCCACCATGACTGAGAGAGAGAGAGAGAGAGAGAGATCACTTGCATTCAGCAGTCCTTGGAGCCTCAGGTGCCCCTTGTCACTCAGTGGCACCTGTGGGGCTTCAGCCCCCATCATGCATGGGCAGAGGCAGGCATAAGTCCTATATGTACTCTTCTGGGATGGAATTCAGGTGCCTCTCAGAAGCGTACACCTCAGGACCCAGGCTGCTGAGAGAGTTATCATGTTTTAAGTGCACATGTTCTGTTTTGTGATATATTTGCAGAGTTATAAGACCACATGTTTTGTCCAAATTTAGCACGTTTCCATTAGCCTCTCCAAAAGCTTCATGCTATTTGCAGTCACTTCCCATTTCCCCCAGACATAGATAACTACTGATCTCTACTCTGTTTCTAGAGATTGACCTTTTCTGGACATGTCTTTTAAAAGGAATCACACAGTATGTGAGTGACCCTTTGTGTTTGGTTTCTTTCTCTCAGCTTAATGTTTTTTAGCTCCATTCCTGTTGAGGCAAGTATCAGTATTTAAATCATTCTTATTGCTGAATAGTAGTTGTTATAACACCAGGTCTTTCCTTCTACTCATTGACAGTTTTTTGTTTTGTTTTGTTTTGTTTTTAACAAAAACCTCCAGTACAGTGATGAATAGAAGTAGTAAAAGTGAACATTTCTGCTCTATCCCCAATCTTATGGGAAAAGCATTCTATTTTTGCCATTAAGTATGTTTATGTTAGGCTTCTCATCCATGCCATATATCAGTTTGTAGAAGTTTACTGTAATTCTTGGTTTGTTTAGTGTTTTAGTTATAAGTGGTTGCTGGATATAGTTAAAGCTTTTTTCTGTATCAGTTGGGATTTTCTTTTAACTATATGGTGCTTTATGCTTATTGTTTTTTACAGTTTTGTAAAGGTACAATTGATATAAAAACAAAAAATTGCATGTTTAATGTATACTATTTGAATTTGGATTGTGGCTGTATGAGGCAGTTTTCTGGATAATTTATAAAGAAACAAAATTTATTTCTTACAGTTTTCATGTTTTAGTCCATTTTGTGTTGCTATAACAGAAATACCTGAGACTCGGTGATTTATATAAAAGAGATTTATTTGGCTTATGATTCTGGGACAGTTGCATCTGGCATGGGCCTCAGGCTACTTCTACTCATGGCGGAAAGTGCAGGCTGCTGGTGGGTACGAACAGATCACATGGCGAGAGGAAGCAAGAGGTGCCAGGGTCCTATGTACAACAAACTCTTGTGGGAATTAATAGAGTGAGAATTAATAGAGTGAGAACTCACTCACTACCCCTCCTCCCCCAGGGAAAGCATTAATCCATCCATGAGGGCCATGACTAAATCAGCTTCCGACACTGCCACATTGGAGATCAAATTTCCACATGAGTTTTGGAGGGGACAACACATCCAAACTTCATCATTTGGAAACTGGGAAGTCCACATTCCAGGGGACACATTTGGTGAGGATCTTCTTCTGGGAGGGGCCCGAGGTGCTGCAGGTAATCACATGGTGACAATGACACCAATACAATCTGGGATATTCTTTTCAGATCTTGATCTGAAAGATTTTTAAATTAATTTAATATCTTTACATTTTTAGTCCTATTAAAGTAATTCTATTACTCTTTCATTCTGTTTCGATAATTTTTTATTTGTGTATGAATTTGCTCACTACTTTTAGTATTCCATGTTTCTGCCATTGTTGTGGTAGTATATGTATAAAAATAATGTGAAAGAGTGAGGCTTTGAGGCGATCCTTGAATACCCTCTGTTTCATAGTCCCCTTAAATTAAATATAAAAAAGTTCACTTATTTTATCTTATAATTGTATAATTACCTTTACTAGTGCTTTTTGTCTTCCTTATGCACTGAAATTATTTTCTGAGCTTAATTGTTTTCAGCCTGAAAAAATTCTTTTAGTATTTCTCATAATGTCTGTGTGCTAGCAACAATTTGGCTCAGTTTTCATTCACCAGGAATGTTATTATTTAACCTTTATTCATAATAGATATTTTTTTGTGAGTATAAAATTCTCGAACAGTTTTTTTGTTTTATTTTGCTTTCTTTTTTTTTTGAATATGGGACAAAAACATTTATAAAGAAGGAGTTGAAAAGCTTCCAAGAGCAAAAATAGATCAGGACCTGATTAAGCTGACTGGATTGAACACCAAGGTCATAGTGACGGCAGCTGATGATAGATGGGATCGGCATGAAAATGGCAGGGAGAACTGTGATTGAAGACAGTACAAGTCTGGGGATCAAGTGATCCTGACTGCAGCCAAATGGAGGATTTATTTGTTACAGCCTCAAAGATGGCACATGAGAGGTGCACCATGCTGAATCCAAACACACTTAGACCTGTTGCTTTCAGGGAGGATCTGTAAGTTCAGTGGGAAAACGTCTCCAATTTAGCATCATATGGTATTTAAGAAAGTTTACCACACCCATGGGAGTCATGATTAAAGGTAAGGTTAAAATTATAGATAGTTATGACAGAGATGTAGTTGATGGGTGTCACAGAAGCAAATACAAGTTGTCTGATGCTCAGGATGCTCTAATTATTTTATTCCACATACGGTAGTGTAGAGTGTGGGAAGGAAAACATCTCTGTGAGTGGAAACAACACAGGAGACCGAGAGGGTGGCAGAACATACCACCACATGAGCCTGATGTCCATGATGAAATAAGATATCTGATCCATGGAGATCCCATGCCCTGTGGTGCCAGCACGTGACCCAGCAGGTAGGCCTCACCACTGCAGTACTGTATCTCCAGCCTGGCTGAGTGCACGCTGACCAGAGAGGCACCCCACCAGAGAGGCCCAAGATCTGTGTAGACCATGTGCCCTGCATTGCCAGCATGCGACCCAGCAGGTAGGCATCACCACCGCCACCCGACTCCATCCCCAGCCTGAACAAGTGAGTGCCGACCAGAGAGGTGCCCTGTCAGAGAGCCCCGAGATCTGCGGAGACCACACGCCCATGGTGCCTGCACGTGACTGGGCAGGTAGGCCTCACCGCCACCTCCTGACTCCAGCCCCAGCCCGGCCAAGTGCACACCAATCAGAGACGTGCACCTCTGGAAAGGCTCAAGATCCACAGAGACCACGTGTCCTGTGGTGCCAATGTGTGACCCAGCAGGTAGGCCTCGCCTCTGCCGAACTCCATCCGCAGCCTGGCTGAGTGTGCACTGACCAGAGAAGTGCCTCCCCGGAGAGGCCCAAGACCCAAGGTGAGCATGCATCCAAGGTACCCGTGGGCAAACATGCAGACACTGAGGCAGCTGTGCCAAATTGGCAACCCCAGCAGCATCCTAGCCAGACAATAGTGTTGAGCCAGTGGACCATGAAATAAACTCCCACAATGACTAAACATCAAAGGAAAGATACTAGAAATATGGAAAATCAAGAAAGTACACCACCAAAGGGTAATAACTCTCAAGCTCTAGATTCTATAGAAGAAGCCCTTGAGATGTCTTGACAAGGAATTTCGAGTGATAATTCTAAGGAAACTAAATGAGGTACAAGAAAACTCAGGTAGACAACACGATGAAACGAGGAAAAGTATACAGGACCTAAAAGAAGAAATGTACAAGGAAATCAATGCCCTGAAAAAGAATGTAGCAGAGCTTGCTGAGCTGAAGAATTCAGTCAGTGAAATAAAAAACACAACAGAGAGTTTAACCAGCAAGCTTTCAGAAGCAGAAGAGAGAACTTCTGACCTTGAAGATGGGCTGTTTGAAATAACACAGGCAGGAAAAAAAAAAGAAGAAGAAGAAGAAAGAATTAGAAACATTTGAAAAAATCTAAGAGAGATATCACACAACCTTAAGCGCTCAAATATCTGAGTCATGGGTATTCCAGATGGGGAGGAGAAAGGAGATTGCATTGAAAACATATTCAACAAAATAGTGGCAGAAAACTTCCCAGGTATAGGAAAAGACACAAATCTTCAGATTCAGGAAGCTCAAAGATCCCCAACTGTATTCAACCCAAAAAGGTCTTCTCCAAGACATGTTATAGTCACATTGGCAAAATTCAAAGACAAAGAGAGAACCTTAAAAGCTGCAAGAGAGAAGCGTTAGATCACCTATAAGGGAGCTCCAATCAGACTAGCATCAGACTTTTCATCACAATCCCTAAAAGCCAGAAAGGAATGATATGATGTATTGAAAATACTAAAAGACAGAGATTGCCAGCCAAGAATACCCTACCCCACAAGTCTGTCCTTCTAAAATGAAGGAGAAATAGTATATTTCTCAGACAAACAAAAACTGCAGGAGTTTTCTACCACATGACCATCCTTACAGGAAATTCTCAAGGGAGTACTGGGCTTGGTACCTGAAAAATAACTGACTGCCCTAAAATCGCAAGAAAAATCAAATCCTACTAGCAAAATAAAAATGCCAACAATGAAGAGAAAAAAAAAATTATGTACAACCCAGGGAACAAACAAATGCAGAAGACAAATACTAAATCAGAAAGAAAGGAATAAAAGACACTTAAGACATCCAAACAAAAATCAATAAAATGCTGGGAGTAAATCAACACTTTTCAATAACAACTCAATGTAAAAGGATTAAATTCCCTAATAAAAACACACAAACGGGCTGACTGGATTAAAAAGGAGGACCCAACTATATGCTGCCTTCAAGAGATCCACTTCACCTATAAAGACTCACATAGACTAAGAGTGAAAGGATAGAGAAAGATTTACCATGCAAACAGAAATGAAAAACGACCTGGGGTACCTATTCTTATGTCTGATAAAACAGACTTTAAACTAAAAGCCATAAAAAGATATAATGAGGGCCACTACATAATAATAAAAGGATTGATCCATCAAGAAGACATGACAATCATAAATATATACGCACCCAATGTTGGAGCAGCCAGATTTATAACGCAAACCCTATTAGAGCTAAAGAAGGAAATAGACACTAATACCATAATAGCAGGGGACCTGAACACTCCACTGTCAATACTGGACAGATCATCTGGGCAAAGAATCAACAGAGAAACACAAGATCAAACAACACTGTAGACCAATTAGACGTGGCAGATATCTACAGATCATTCCATCCAACAACCTCAGAATATTCATTCTTCTCATCAGCACATGGGACATTCTCCAGGATAGATCACATGTTAGGTCACAAATCAAGTCTAAACAAATTCAAAAAAATTGGAATTATCCCCTATATTTTTTCAGACCACAGTGGATTAAAATTAGAAATCAAATGCAAACACATGGAAATTAAACAGCATTCTACTTAATGACATATGAGCCCAAGAAGAAATCAAACAGGAAACCAAAAAAATTATTGAAATGAATGAAAACAATGATATCTCATACCTAAACCTGTGGGATATTGCAAAAGTAGTACTACGGGGGTAATTTATGGCATTAAATGCTTAATTCAGAAGAATGGAAAGATGGCAAGTGAACAACCTAATACTTCACTTAAAGAACTAGAAAAACAAGAACAATCCAAACCCAGTGTTAACAGATGGAAAGAAATCATTAAGATCAGAGCAAAACTTGATGAAATTGAAGCCCAAAAAACAGTAAAAAAGATCAATGAATCAAAAAGTTGGTTTTTGAAAAGATAAATAAAATTGACAAACCATTAGCATGGCTAACAAAAAAAAGGAGAGAAGACCTAAATAACAAAAATTAGAAATGAAAAAGGTTATATAACAACTGATACCTCTCAAATACAAGGAATAATTCAAGACTACTATAAACAACTATATGCCAACAAATTTGAAAATCTGGAGGAAATGGATGAATTTCTCAACCCAAACTACCAAATCTGAGCCAAGAAGATGCAGAAAATCTGAACAGACCAATAACAATAAAAGAGATTGAAGCAGTTATCAGAAGGCTCCCAACAAAGAAAAGCACAGGACCAGATGGATTCACAGCAGAATTCTACCAAACGTTCAAAGAGGTATTGACACCAATTCTGTACAGGCTCTTCCAAAAGATTGAAACAGAGGCAATTCTCCCAAACTTATTCTATGAAGCAAACATCACCCTGATACCAAAACCAGGTAAAGACACAACTAAGAAAGAAAACTACAGGCCAATATCCTTGATAAACATAGATGCAAAAATCCTCAACAAAATACTAGTTAACAGAATGCAGCAACACATATCCAGAATTATACACCATGATCAAGTGGGATTCATCTGAGGGATGCAAGGTTGGTTCAACATATGCAAATCAATAAATGCAATACATCATATCAAAATCAAACACAAGGACCATGTGATCATCTCTATAAATGCTGAAAAAGCATTTGATAAAGTGCAAGACTCATTCATGATAAAGACTCTATACAAAGTAGGTACAGATGGAAAGTTTCTCAACATAATTAAAGCCATATATGATAAACCCACTGCCAATATCATCCTGAATGGGGAAAAGCTGAAAACTTTTCCTTTAAGAAGAGGAACTAGACAAGGATGCCCACTCTCACTACTCCTATTCAACATAGCGCTGGAAGTACTAGCCAGAGCAATCAGAGAAGTGAAGGAAATAAAGGGTATCCAGATTTGAAAAGATGAAGTCAAACCGTCCCTGTTTGCAAATGATGTGATCCTATATATCGAAAAGCCTAAAGCCTCTACAGAAAAACTTTGGAGTTGATAAATGATTTCAGCAAAAGAGCAGGATACAAAATCTACAGACAAAAATCAGTAGCGTTTCTATTCCCCAATAGTGAACATGCAGAAAGAGAAATCAAGAAAGCTTGCTTATTTACAATAGCCACCAAAAAATAAAATAATTAGGAATTGAGCTAACCAAGGATGTGAAAATACTCTGTAATGAGAACTACAAACCACTGCTGAGAGAAATTAAGGAAGACACTACAGGATGGAAAGATATCCCATGCTCTTGAATTGGAAGAACCAACATTGTGAAAATGTACATACTACCCAAAGTGATCTAGAAATTCAATGCAATCCCCATCAAAATTACAATGACATGAAAAAATGCTCAACATCACTCAGCATCCGGGAAATGCAAATCAAAACCACATTGAGATACCATCTCACCCCAGTTAGGATGGCTAAAATCCAAAAGACTATGAACGATAAATGCTGGCGAGGCTGCGGAGAAAAAGGAACTCTCATACATTGTTGGTGGGACTGCAAAATGGTGCAGCCTCTATGGAAAATGGTATGGAGGTTCCTCAAACAATTGCAGATAGATCTACCATATGACCCAGCTATCCCACTGTTGGGAATATACCCAGAGGAATGGAAATCATCAAGTCGAAGGTATACCTGTTCCCCAATATTTATCGCAGCACTCTTTACAATAGCCAAGAGTTGGAACCAGCCCAAATGCCCATCATCGGATGAGTGGATACGGAAAATGTGGTACATCTACACAATGGAATACTACTCAGCTATAAAAACGAATGAAATACTGCCATTTGCAACAACATGGATGGACCTTGAGAGAATTATATTAAGTGAAACAAGTCAGGCACAGAAAGAGAAATACCACATGTTCTCACTTATTGGTGAGAGCTAAAAATTAATATATTAATTCACACACACACACACAGAAAACTGGGGGGGGGAAGAAGATATAACAACCACAATTACTTGAAGTTGATACGACAAGCAAACAGAAAGGACATTGTTGGGGGGGAGGGGGAGAGGGAGAAGGGATGGAGGTTTTGGTGATGGGGAGCAATAATCAGCCAAAATGTATATCGACAAAATTTAAAAAAAAATTCCAATGACATTTTTCTCAGAAATGGAAAAACCTACGCAGACATTTATATGGAATAACAAAAGACCACGCATAGCCAAAGCAATGCTGAGCAAAAAAATAAAATAAAATAAAGCGGGAGGCATAACACTACCTGACTTTAAACTATACTACAAAGCTATAATAACCAAAAGAGAATGGTACTGGCATAAAAACAGACACACTGATCAATGGAATAGAATAGAGAATCCAGAAATCAACCTACACAGCTATAGCCATCTGATTTTGAGAAAGGCACCATGTCTATACACTGGGGAAGAGATTGCCTCTTCCGCAAATGGTGCTGGGATAAGTGGATATGCATATGCAGGAGAATGAAACTAGACCCATACGTTTCACCGTATACTAAAATCAACTCAAAATGGATTAAAGGGTTTAATATACACCCTGAAACAATAAAACTTAAAGAAAACATAGGAGAAACACTTCAGGAAGTAGGACTGGGCACAGACTTCATGAATATGACTCCAGAAGCACAGGCAACCAAAGGAAAAATAAATAAATGGGATTATATCAAACTAAAAAGCTTCTACACAGCAAAAGAAACAATTAACAGAGTTAAAAGGCAACCAACAGAGTGCAAGAAAATATTTGCAAAATATACATCTCACAAAGGATTAATATCCACAATATACAGTTAACTGAAACAACTTTACAATGAAAAAACAAGTAAGCCAATTAAAAATGGGCAAAAGAGCTAAATAAGCATTTCTCTAAGGAAGATATACAAATGGCCAACAGACACATGAAAAATGCTCAACATCACTGAGCATTCGGGAAACACATATCAAAACCACAATGAGATAACATCTCACCCCAGTTAGGATGGGTAATATCCAAAAGACTGTGAATGATAAATGCTGGCGAGGTTGCGGAGAAAAAGGAACTCTCATACATTGTTGGTGGGACTGCAAAATGGTGCAGCCTCTATGGAAAATGGTATGGAGGTTCCTCAAACAATTGCAGATCGATCTACCACATGACCCAGCTATCCCACTGCTGGGAATTTACCCAGAGGAATGGAAATCATCAAGTTGAATGCATCCCTGTTCTCCAACGTTCATTGCAGCTGTATGTACAATAACTAAGAATTGGAACCAGCCCAAATATCCATCATCGGATGAGTCGATATGGAAACTGTGGTATATCTACACAATGGAACCCTACTCTGCTCTAAAATGAATGAAATACTGCCATTTGCAACAACATGGATGGACATAGAGTGAATTATATTAAGTGACACTAGTCAGGCACAGGAAGTGAAATATCACATGTTCTCACTTATTGGTGGGATCTAAAAATAAATAAATACACAAATGGGGGGTGGGAAGAAGATATAACAATTACAATTCCTTGAAGTCTATATGACAAGCGAACAGATAGGAGGTTGTTGGGAGGGAGGAGGGAGGGAAGTTTTGGTAATGGGCCACAGTAATCAAACACGTTGTATATTGACAAAATAAAATTAAATTTAAAAATATATATAAGATATCTTGGTAAGGACAGTGCACATTCCGTCCCTCTGTGGTGCTTGAGTGGATCTTTTCTCTCTGTCCTCCAAAATGCACCTCCCAAACTGGTTGGGCCATGGGCATAAGATGTTGTATGCATTCTGGATCCTATACCATGTTTGCTGGCTCAGGGCTGTGTCCTGTGAAGAAAGAGTCCATTGCCTAGGAAGTTACATGAAGGTCCATTTTTTTCCATTCCCCAAAAAGTAGTATAAAGACTACTCAAAATCCTGAAATCCAGGGGCAACTGAAGAACATGTGTGAAGGCCACCAGGAATCTCCTGAGTCAGCAAGGATACTTTGGATAGTCTGACCTGAAAATTAAAAAAATAATAATTGAATTTAGAACTATTGTTTAATTCTGTTTTTGTTGACAAGGACTGAGATCAGACAACCCCCCTGGGTAACGTTGCCTGAGACATTGAGCTCACACATGGAAATGTTTGGAACCCAGCTTCTCCTGCTCTGCTGTTTCCCAGGAATAAAGTAACATCAGTTTTCCCTTTGTTGACTCCTGTTTCTAACAATCTCAAGGCCTGGGATGTCCTGCATCGACAGGTGGCATAAAAATTATGTGCCTAGAGGGAGATGAGCTGACAGCATTCCTTCCTTACAGCCATGTCTTAGTGACCACAATTCACATGCACATAATTACTCCAGGACTCAGCTGGGTGAGTGTCTGTTTTTCAGCTTCATTAATAGTGACAGCTCAAGACTCAGGTGGGTGGTGAAAGGAAGCAGGATTTTCTCAATGATGTCTGTAATTCTCTCATAATTTTGTTCTTATATCTCACTGAATTGTAAGTAATCAGTAAGTGTTTCCAGACAAAATATAAATGTTTGTTAAAATCACATAAACGTATGGATTTGTGGAAAGAAATTTGAAATTTTGTGATGTTACATTTAAATTGAAATTTTATTTGACTATTTTAATATATTAGTACAACAACAAATTTTATGAAATTATGACCCTTTTTTATCTTTTAAGGCATGGTAAATCTAAACTAATTCAGAATAATTTAATCAGATTTCTGTGTTTTCCTAACTTTAGAGATCCTTTAGTATATTTCTAATGTTTTAGGACTATGTAGCTAATGATGTCATAAAACATGAGACTTTTTTAACATTTTATAATAATGAAATTTTATGGATGACAATATATATGTGTGTGTGTACATATATATATGTGAATACAGGGTTTTGTTTTTTGTTGTTCCCAGAAAACTGTCTGGAAACATTATCTTCTGCTATATATCAAATCTCTATAGAGTGAATGACTACCTTATGTAAATGAGTAGTAATGTTCATCATAATTTCAAATATTTCTTTAAATTTAATATTTGGTGTTTTCTAAATCTTTGAAAACATAAAATGTTCTATCTATTAGCTTGTATGAGATTGTTTAGTGATGAGAAAATAATAATTTACAAATGTGAGTGACATGTCATTTCCTTATTAAAAAATCTAAATTTAGTCTCCCTACTTGTTTCTCTGAAAGATTCAAACTGTAACTAGCTCCATATGAAAATATATTTACAAAAATTAAGTAAATTTCTATTTAGTTGTTGAAATTCACAAGTTAACATGTGAGTTCAGTCAGTTTAATGCCTTCTAATGCTCATGTGACTTTAAAATTGAAGACAGAGAGGGTGGAATCATGATAAGGTAGAAAATAGAAGAAAGTGGCAGAAATTGTCCATTTGTGGCTCACAAGGGCATCATAACCTTAAAAAACTTGATCAGTAGAAAACTTTTGTTCTTGAACATTAGAGAGGTTTGTCTTAAATTCTCTCTTGTTAAAAGCCCCTGCATTCCATGTATAGGGAGGATGTCTGAGGATGGGCATGACTGATCCTGACCAGGCTTCCTGGCGCATAGAGGACAGTGACCAGTCATAGGTTTTACAGTGCTGTACATAAAATATAGTGAAATTGATGAGGAATATGATATTTTTTACTATTATAACAATAAAATAAGACAGAGGATGTTGTTTTGTGATATATAAGGATACATTAAAAAGATCATGGGAAGATTCGCATTATCTTTTAGTTCTCTTTTTCCATGAAGTTTTTAATGTACCCTCATAGGTTTATACTTAAATATAAATCGGGAAGAATGTGAAGAACTGTGTTAATATGATATCATTCCTAAAATAATACAAGTCTAAATATTAGATATTATTATAAATATGAGAAAATAAATGTTATTGAACTTCATTTTCTAAAAATAAAATATTTTTTAATGCAAATAGCATTGGATTTGTAAGTGGCTTCCTCTTTTCATTACACTCATTCTCTTTTTTGGACATCTGGTCTAAACCCATAGATATTATGATCAGTCTTTGGTTCCTTGTCCATGTAATGATGTTATTTTCCCTACAACAGTTATGACTGCTGATATTCTTTGGGGCTTACAATACTAAGAATATTCTAAGTTGAAAGTAAGAATAGTGAGGATGAACTTGATCTGCATCATCTGTCTTCCGATTATGCTCAGGGACTTCACCCTCAGCCCAAGGACAGCCTGGTTGTCACTGCTCACAGTGAGTGCTGAGATGTGCATTCAGCTTTGTAACTTTTCAAGGCATCAGGACCTTTAAGGTGTTAGGACCCAATTCTCCTTCACACTCAGACTAGACTATAGGACCTCGATGAGTTTTTCTTCTAACCTGTTTCTCCTAGTATGTACCATGTTTTCAAATCCCAGTATTATTTTATGTTGGGGTTGCCAGATTCACCAAATAAAAATACAGGACACAGAGTAAAGTGTAAAATTAAGAAAGACAAATAACTTTTTAGTATAACTGTAAAATCTTTGCATATTTGCACATAATACTTCCATGTAATATTTGGGGATATATTATATATTTTATATATACATGTAATTCATAATAATTATCTATGAAATGACTTTCATTATGTATCTGAAATTCATATTTAGCAGACTGTTTTGTGATCTATCTGGTAACACCAGTTCATGGGAACCACAGTCCTCCCCAGTCCAGGCTGAGCACCAGTGCCCTCCAGAGTCTCATTAGAGAAGGATGCACATGATGGAGTAGCAGATACACTCTTTGCTCAGGATGTGATATTCGGTTACAGAGTGGGGCCATGAGTTAGAGGAAGTGAGCTGCATATACCTTGGGGTGAGAAAAGAAACATTAAAATCTTATCTATGTTACTTTTTCTACTATTTTATTTCATTTTGGTATATGGCCTATAATATACACAGGGCAATAACAAAATGGTTCAGACATGTAATTATTAAATAATTACACATAAATTAGTGGTTCATGACCAAATATTGTTTTCCTTGCACTAGATGGTGAACTTTAAAATGTAGAGACCATTGTGCATAAATCAATATTATCCTGGTGTTTTCCCAAGTGGAACATGCCAACAGATTTCAACTGAGCTGAGAGTGCAGATGTATATTGTTGGGATTACCAGTTTTTTGGTTCTGGCAGTTGAGATAAATAAATGACTTCTTTGCTAAATTAAGCATTTGAAGAAAGAGCAAAAATATATATAAGCATTCCATGTATTTTTGTTCTTTCTTGAAATTCTTAATCTAGCGTGTGATAACATATGCTGTTATATATATATATGTATATATGTGTATGTGCTTATTATATATCTATGATATACATGGATACATAAGTCATAAGTGTGGAACAATGTTCTGCTTCAGCTATAATTTTCTGAGGATGACCCAAGAGCACTTTCTGCTATCTGCATTGCTTTCCATATTTATATTTATGAGCCTGTATAATCTTAAAATCTAATTGAACAGTCTTCCATCTAAAAAGAAATAGAGTGAATGTGTGGATTTTTTGTGTGTCATACAGTTGAATTGTTCTAAGCCATAGATTGGTTTAATCTGATAAAATAATAATGCCTGAATTCAGGGAAATATCATGATAAAGTGATTTCAGGATCATTCTGTGAACATTTACAAAGGGTTCTGATACAGATATCTCTTGGTTAAGACAAGAGTGGAATTGTCTGCATTGGTCTTACACAGGGAGGGATCATTCCTAGGTCTACAAAGTGGAGTGGGGGGAAGGGGAGGAAGGTTGCGGGATAACTGGGTAGGGACACAGGGTACAAAAGTAATTTCTGGTAATGGGTATGCCCCCAGTATGAATCTGGCTCTCACATTATGGGCAAAAGAGGTGACAATTGGGTTTGTATCTTAGGAATATCTATAATAAAGGAAGGGAGGGAGGGAGGGAGGAAGGAAAGGAAAGAAGGAAGGAAAGGAAAGGAAAGGAAGGAAGGAAGGGAGGGAGGGAGGAAGGAAGGGAGGAAGGGAGGGAGGAAGGGAGGAAGGAAGGAAGGAGTGGAATTGTCTTTACTATTGGAGACCTAAGTATTTTTAAAGGCATACGAGGTTATCCTCATAACTGAAGTCTGAAGAAAAGAATCACCGTATAAATATTTTGATGCAATCTCGTGAATGTTACAAAGTAGATAAAAGTACTGCCCTCTTGAAATTGAGAGCAGGGCTTAAGCAATTTCCTTCATTAGATGAATACTGTACATGGGAGGTCTATGGTATAGAAAGTAAACTGGGAGAGAGCTGGGATTATTTTGAGGAGATACAGTTGGCATAAAGATGTCACACCCTAATCCCCTGATCTTGTGAATATATTAGGGAATGTGGCAAAGGGAAATTTAGGTGCAGATAGAATCAAGGTTAATCAGCTGACTTTATGATAAGAAGATTAGGCTCCATCATCACGATGCTCATCATGTAAAGACAGGGGTAGTTAAATGTAGAGTGTTGATGAAGAAGAGAGAAGTGTCAAAGGATTTGATGTAAGGTAAACCACACCCAACTTTTATTAAAAAATCGTTTTTGGGTGATTCTTTTCTAATTAGCATGAAATTTACTTCAGTTCATTTTCACAGACAACCATGGTTTATTTTTATATGCACATCACTGCTCTGGTGGCAAGAATTAAATAAAGATAGTAAAGCAATGCTCTCTAAACAGTGAATCGCAGGTGCTACAGAAGTATAGATAATGTGCACCCTGCACATGTGTGATTGTGGATGTGTTGGTGATTAATGTATATTGAGTATTTGATAGATAAAAGAATATTCAGACTGTACTTTTAAGAATTCATGTAAAAGAAGATAAATCAGCATAAATGGGTAAAGTTCAAATGATGTTGGTGATAATTTTGACTATGGGGTAAATAACATTAGTGATAAGAGGTCTATTTCTTTTTTTCAGATGTTTCTTCTTTGCCAGTAAAATGATCAATTTCAATTTATATTATTAAAAATGCCTTTCTTTTCCAAGTTGGCATTGGACTCATAGCCAGCACCTTCATTCTTCTCGTCTGTATCTTCACGCTCTTTCTGGATCACAGGCCTAGGCCACTGGTCTGATCACCTGTCACTTGGCCCTCATCCACATAGCAGTGCTAACTACTGCTCACTTTCACCCATGAACTGTATTACATACATGTTTTTACTCTGACAGGATCCAGCAATGTCTCCTTTGAAGGGATCATTCTTCAAGTGCATACATGGTGATTCTCTTGGTCTTACAGTCTAGGCATTAGAGGTGATCCCAGCATTTCCGTAGTACCAGCCTCTCCCTGATAATCTTTCCAGAGAAAAGGGCCTCCCAGACCATCCTGCTGCTAGTGAGTTTCTTTGTGGTCATGTACTAGTGGACTTCCTTCCACATTTCATTCTTCTCAACCCTGTTATTGGCCTGTGGCCCTGTCCTCCTGGGTCCCAGAGGCTTGTGATCAATATCTGTCACTGTTGGTACTTTGGTGCTGCTCAGTTTTTTTAAGAGGATAATCAATGTTCTGCAAAATATGCAACAGAAGTTGTATCAATTTTTAACAGCTTAGAGATAGAAAATATTTGCTGAAAACTAGATTCTTATACTCTCAGTTAAATGTTTACACAGCAAAGAATTTGCTGTTTTATTTAATTAAAATGTGTGAACTACTTCTTTTTATATCTAATTACTTTCTGAAGCTGATGCTGCCAAGGAGTATGTGATTCCTTTAGTTCAGTATCCACCATAAGTGGATATTCCTGTATTGTGGCTCTCAGTCTTTCATTGTGATTCTCAAACTTTCATACAAGAAAACATTTTTGTTTTTGGTGGCTGGCCATTACAGAGATCAAAACGTGGACCTTGGTGTTATCAGCATCACACTCTAACCAAGTGAACTGACCAGCCAGCCTTTGAAGTATAATCTTAAGAAGCCTCTATTGGTATCAAATACCACAGTGTTTTTCCTTGTGAAAGTGTTTAAATTTATCTCACTTTGTAGATTTTCTCTCTCTCACTTCTTATAAGATTTTTTTCCTTTTACCGTTAAAAATCTTGACTATTATTTCTGTTAAGGTTTTTAAAACTCTCCTTTGAAATGCTGCACTTAAAAATTCAAAGATCTATGTCTGGTTATCTTTTAAAAATTTGTAAATCACCATGTTTTTGATTATTTTTATTATTATTATTTTCATTCTATCCAAACAATTAGGTGCGTTTTACTTTTAGTCTTCATCTATGTATAATTATATTTGTATTTTATGAAGTGTCACTTTACTGTTGTAGCTATATTAATTCTGCTCAATATTCTAGTTCACTAAACCTCTCATCATCCTAGTTTAATTTAATAGCTAACCTGTACATTGTTTATTAACTGGATATGTTTGTATACTGTGTATTTTCTATTTTGCTTTTTTTCAAATATTCTTTTAAATTTTATAGTTTCCCATTTTCACAAAAATTAACATTGATTTTCTTTTTTTAAAATTGTATTTGCTTAAAATTTCAAAACATAATCCCAATATGCATAGGTTTTGTGTATATTTTTTTCCAATACTTTGTCCTTATTTTCTTGGGTTCATTATAGTTTTTAATCTGGTTCACAATTTTTTGAAATGTCACATTTAGGATGGCTGCAATCACATTATTTTTTTGTTTATTCAATTTTCCTGGGGACAAGTTAGAAATCCACATAGATTTGACATCTTTGTGATCAGTCAGTATCTGAAGGAAGGTCTTCTTAGTGTGATTATTCTAGATTGTTCTCTGGATTTACTTCTGCTCCTGTGACGTTGTCATAATTTCCTTTAACTCTGTTTAGCATTTTAAGAATTCTTGAAGCTTCTTGAGGACTTTTAATTGTATACATGAAAAGTTTTGGGAATACATAACATTTTCCCTAAAAGCACAAATATCCACAGGGTACACATGAGTAAAATATTTCATGTAGATATTGTGCAGCACCCAACAGCATCTGCTGAGACATCCCAAGTTCCTTAATTTGGAACATCCCCTCTCCCAAATATACCATGTGGTGATAACAATTTGTGAGAGGTAATTTATTTTTCAATAACGAAAAGTTAATTTTAGGTTTTACACAAATTTATAACAGTACCAACGTGGATACAGCCAATTTTACTGTTTTTCTGTTATGTTCAGCTCATATTCATCCAACTATTTACCTGAATTCAGGGCTTCTGGCTTCAATCAACATCCTTCCTTATTATTATGTCCCCAACTATAAAAATAATGTGTTTGGATTTTTCATTTGATTTATAAATTAATAATATTAGTCAAATAAAATTTGCATGTGGCTCGATATTACTTATTGGTTCCAACTTAATTTAAAGTATCTGTTTTTATTTTATACTGCCTAAAAATGTAACCTCTTAGATTTCTGCTTTCATAAAATTATAATATTTTAGACCTAAAACTTGGCTATTTAAATTTTTTCTTCTAATATTGGAATATAATATGTAACTTCTGCTTACTAGTAAAAAATGCTGTCAATTTTTCTCCATGCCTAATTAGTCAAACTTTGTAATAAAATTATTTGTCATTTTTAATGTTAATTTAGTTGTATACCAAAACTTTTTATTTCTGTGATGGTAGTAATGTCACTTAATATGATTATAAATGTGTCAGTTTTGTCATTTTCCATGAATCTTTTTGTTATACATTTTAAACTCTTAGCTCTAACATTGGGAGGGCTAAGTAAATACTCTGATTTGTCCAATTTTATTTGTTTAATTTATTTTTCATTTACCAAATTATTTTGTGTCTGTTTTTATTAAAATATGCTTCTCTGATGTGTGTAAATACTGATTTAAAAACAGAGGTAGGCTAATATGCTATCTTGATGAAATCCGAAGTCGAATGGAATGCTTCACTGTTTTCCTTTAGATTTAATAACTGTTTGACTCACACAATAAATATGAGTATTAAGTACAGTAATTATAGTCATATTCTCCATCCTATATCAGAAGAAACTTTTGGTCATTCATTATTCACACCAAAGCTTCATTCTTTTATGTTGCACATCCTGAACCTTCTATGACAACAGTATAGAAAATTTAGAAACATGGAATATGACACATGAGACATAACTACTTGATAGGCACAAATTATTGAAGTAAACTTAAGGAATACATATAGTTAGGCCTACAACAAGTAAATTGAAATAATTTTTAAAGTCTTTCTAGAAAGAAAAACATAGAATTAGATGTCTTGCATGATCAATTCTACAAAATATGAAGAAGAATCAATATTAATTATTCACAACCCCTTTTTTCACAAAAAAAAAAATGAGGAGAGGACCCTCCTCGGTTCATTCCATGAGATCTATGTTGATATCAGAGCCAGACAAAAGCATCACATGTAAGGTATGATATGAATGAGCATCCCTAATGAATGCAGACACAGATGTCCTTTAAAAACTTTACCAAACTGTGTCCTGGAATATATAAAAATGACCAACACCATGACCAAATTAGAGTATTTCACAAACGCAACGTTGACTTAACATTCAAAAGTCAATTAATACAATACACAGTATAATAGACTAAAGAACAACAAAAACATTACTTCAATTGACACAAAAATATTTCACATATCCAACATCCATTTATAATAAAATTCCTAGCACATTAGGAATAGGAAGGAATTTTCTAGACCTGTAAAAAGGTGCCTATATAAAAGTGCTGCTAATATCATGCTTAATGGTGAAAGACTAGATGCTTTACCTTAAAGCCTGAGAACAAATCAATAATGTCCACTTTTATCACTTTATTTAATATAGCCTTAGGGTTCAAAACAATAAAAAAATGGACATTTACAAGAGGTGACACTTTTAACTTTACTTTATCATACATTGGTAACCTCTTTACATCTAGAGGCCTCAATGTAGCAAACATTTTATATTAAAAGGCTGGAAGTTAGTGGAGAGCAGCATGTATACACAGGCCTCTATCATTGGCCAGAACATCTTTGCAGTCGGCAGAGGGTGTTTCCTATTGGCCAGATGCAGTGTGTTCCTCCACATTTCCCACTTCTGGTATAGAGGTCCACCAGAAGGAAGTCAGGGTAGGGCTGGAATACTCAAATGCCAAGGTGGTTCAGGCTGGGAGGTGGAGTGGGGAGAGGTTCCCAGTGCTTCAAGTCCTGGGCCTGGACAATAGGCTCCATTGTGGCAGTCCAGGTTTCTGAATGCATGTGTGCATGCGCACGCATGCACGCACAAATGTATGCATACTTAATATTTAACCTTAGATTTCATAGCATCATCCCAACTTCTAGTTAGTAGGAAGTAGAGCAGTTTTCAGCTGAGAAGAAATTTGTGCTTAGAAATGTAGAAAGATAATTTTAAATTAAGTGCATTCAGTCTTACCCTACAGTTTGTTTACTTTCCCAGTTTCAGAGAAGCCCACCTTTCTCTTCCTATTGAGAAAAAAAGTGTTAATATGGTGTGATTGACCATGTTCCCCATGTAATGTGCTGGGTAGTGGGTAGAGTGATACACTAATTCTAAGTTGTGCTAGCAATTTAACAATTTTTTGTTTTACTTTGCCTTGGTATACATATGTTTTTATTTCACAAGCTAACTGAAATTTTATATTAGATTCCCAGTGTTGAAGAAATTATAAAAAGATATCAATTTTGCATATGTGGAATGATCCCATCTGTTCTGAATATGTCCCTTATCTCATTCTACTTAACAGAAATAACTATATTTTTTCTGATTATTCAGAACTTAAATCCATAAACATGTTTTCAGATTAATATAGAATTTGAATTTTTAAAACTGGTTTTTCATTCCTGAGAACATTGCTTTTATAAATGTTCAGTCTTGTGAAATATAAAAATGTATTTCCAGGTAGTTTCTGAATTCTTGAAGCAGGCATTTTGAGGGTAGGTTTACTACATTGAAGAGATTATGTGACCATGATGATGTCATTGGGCTAATCAATGAACACTAAATGGTCACCGTCTCTTTAAAAGGATGAGGCGGAATGTTTTCCTCATTGTTCTGAGGTCACCAGGGAGACCACAGTTAGAGGTGGCAGCTAGAGCAGGTGAGAAGGTAGGAGGTGGTAAGCACTGCTCAGGAGGGTGGGCTCTGGGGCAGATGTGCTAGAAAAAGGTAGATATTCAGGTCCTACCTAGAAATAAAAGCATCTCAAGTGAGTGTTTAGGTGTGACTATTGAAAGAGGATCTAGAAGGAGAAATGTTATTTAAGTACACATAGATTAACTGTGCCACATTGATGTTTAGTAATTGTAAACATTAGTCTTCTAAAGATTTTCTTAGTTTTTTGATTAAAATGATGACATAGCTACAATATTATGAGTTTTTGAATAGTTACATTCATATACAATTTTGTTCAGCCTTTTCACCTTTTGTTCGTGTTTCTCTGCTCTGTGCTGGGTTTTGTTGAGCTGAGTTCACCTCTGAAGCAGGCTTATACTTGGAAAGAAGGAGATGTCTGATGGCTGACCTCTGAGCCTTCATCTTCTATGCCTCTGCCAGCCCCCCTGGGCAAACCCAAGATTGTCCGCTCCTTCCCGGCCTCTCTAAGTCCCTTCTCTCTGAGTGTACTGGTAATATCTGCCTTTCTGTGATAAAGTCCTTAAAGAGGGTGTTATGTGCTTTTTTCTAACTCCCCAGATGTATTTGTGGGTAACATAATGTACATTCAAATATAAGATCACTTGGAAAGTGTAGTGCCTTTTTATTTTAAAACTACTGATATGTGGCTTTAGTTACAGTTATTTAAGAGTTATAAAAAATTATTTTTTAATTTTCTTTTAGTATCTCTAGATAAAGTGAGATGTTGAAAATATGAATCCTGTTACTTGTGAACAGTGACCAACAACAACGGTGTTGTGAGGCCTGGCTGTCTACTTGAACCAAGAGATTTTGTCAGCTAGGTTTTTTTGGGTTTTTTTGTTTGCTTTTTGTTTTTTGTTTTGTATTTAAGATTCCAGCAGAAAAAGTATCCAAGCTTTCATCATTGGGTTTGTAAAGTATCAGTACTGTTAAATGGTAATAACTAAATTTTAACTTAATAAGTTTGTGTCTTCTGTTAATAAAGTGGGATTCATTTGTAAGGAGATTGACATAATGGAACATTCATATTTATTTGAAATATTCTAAACTTTTGCCTAAAGTTTTCATTTGAAAATCATCTGTTAAGAATTAGGTTTACATGCTAACACCAAGGTCAGTGGTTTGGATCCCCTTACTGGCCAGCCACCCAAGAAACAAACAAAAAGAATTTGATTCACAGCGTCCCTTTATTCTTCCTACAGAAAGCTTTCCCCACAGAGGCAGGTCCCAGCGGTAGAGGGACTGCATCCACATGCCCTTCTTGGTGCAGGCTTCTCAGACTGCATCTTTAGTAGAAATTCAAAGTGTTATAAGAAAATTGGGACTTGACTTTCCTTTAAAATGTCTATCAAATTTACTGCAAGTTTGCTGATTTGTGTAAGCAAAGAAACTTTCACAAAAAGTAAAATATTAAGCAAGAATGAATAAACAATTGTAATTTAGCGTTGTATTATAATTATCTATTACAAGTATAATGTAGTATACTGTAGTATAGTAACAGCTCTGCTGTATGTACTGATAAGGAGCATGTCTTTGCTTTTTGTGTTATTTCTCACATTTCAAACCTATGACCTTTTCAGGTCAGCATTGCCTCCTAGATGAGAGCAGCTCAGTGTGATTTGCCCAGTGTCCCCAGCTGGCATGGTAAGCCCCCCTTTGTGTTGCCACCATCACAGAGGATCCTCTGCACACTACTGGGGGCCTGGGGTTTCCATGCTGATGCAGGGTCAGTGTTGGTGCCTGGTTTAGTTTAGCCATGTTGGGGCATAAAGGAAGGGGTGTGGTCCATGCCTCACCAGTTTCTGGGTGACTGAGGAGTGTGTGGGTCAGGTTTGCAGTCAGGCAGCACCTACAGCTGGATAGGAAACTGGGAAGTGACAACATTTAGATGGAAGCAAAAAGAAAAATTTAGGTTGCAAGTGATCTTAAGTTGTGTGTTTTATGTTTTTAAGGTTTTCATTTAATACCTGTCTGTTCCCTCAGGTGGAACATCACAGAAACCAGAGTCATTAGCATTTAAATGTGATTAAAGCTGGACAGCTTGGAAAAGAATTCTCATAGTATGTACTGTTTTTCAGGTTTTGTTGTTTTAAACAAGAGCAAAAGTTTCACAAACATGATCCTCTAGAACCTATTAGAAAGTGAAAAAAATAGAGAAAAGTGTTATACTTTAAAGCTATTGCCTAGGTTCATATTTTCTAAGTGTCTCAGTTATCTGTTGCTGCTGACAATATCCCAGAAACTCAGTGTACTAAAACAATGCCTGTTTCTTATCTCTCAACGTTGTGGAATCTAAGCAGAGCTTCTCCCACATGGCACCCAAGAGGATCACTCAGAGTTCAGCCAGCAGGAAGGCTGGTATGGAGGGTCCAAGAGCAGCATCCCTCCTGGTCCTGGGTCAGGGCAGCTAAAGTCCAGGGCTCAGCTTGTCCTCTCCCCTACATGTAATCTCCAGCAGGGTGGTCTGCAGCCTAGGACTCCAGAGCCAATTAGATATGGCCAGTCCCCTTGCTGGCTGTCTGTCAACCTCACTCTGTGATCCTGTCTTTACCAAACTTGTGCTGGAGCTTATTTCCTTTGTTCCCTGATCCCTGTTTTGTAAAGCCCTGTCCTTAGCAGGTAAATGGCAGCAGGACACATTTGAGTTGCTGACTGTTTTTTCCTACCAAACATTACATATGTAACTATTAAAGTTTCCTTAATGAGTCTCCTGAAATCATCTTATGTGCCACACTTCACGTGCCACACTTCATGAAACACTGGTCAACAGGGCTTACTTCATGCACAGTCCCACATCTTGTAGGTAGAGGATTGTTCCATTTCATCCTGTTCTTATTTACATTTAGGCAGGTTGTGCTCCCTCTTGTGTGTGGTTGAGGTTGTGTCATCTTTTTGTTCAGTGGCTTGCTGGTCATGATGTGATTACATTTTCTCATTAGGTATGGAAGGTAAAGGTGACCTGAGCAGTGAGGAGGCACCTGAGATGATCAAACCCACAAGGAAAGCCTTCATCAAAACCCAGGGATTCGGAAGAACAACTGTTGCTAAGCGAGAGAGTGTGGGAGATGTGGAGGCAGGCTCACAGGGGCAGCAGCCCCCACGGCAGCACAGCCTGGCCTTGGGACGCAGTGGGACGTGGCCACAGTGCACCGAGCCAGTGGAGGAATCCCTTACAATAGTTCAGCGCCGAGGAAGGAAGAACGCTCATGTCTCCTTTGAAGATTCCAGTAAGCCAATGTCTTGTCCAGTCCCAGATGTTGAAACTGCCTTGGAAGGGAGGATAGGAAGTACCTCTGAGATGAAAAGTGGCCCCCACTCTGGTTCCTTGAGTGTACAGGAGCGACCTGCCTCTTCTGGAAAGGCCACAGGAAGCAAGGAGGAGGACACCTCCGACAATGACAGTGATGGCCTGACTTTGAAGGAGCTTCAGAATCGCCTTTGGGGAAAGCGAGAGCAAGAGCCACCTGACAGGCCCCTGAAAGGCATCCAGAATCACCTAAGAAAGAAGCATCGGGAGGAGAATCCCACAGACACTGTGCATGTCAAGGCAGGAAATACTGTCGAGAATGCTCTGCCCAGCAAGCAAGAGCCAGAGACTGTCCAGAGGGTTGTGTCCCAGGCAGTGACCGATGACCAAGAGAGTCAGTGGGAGAGGTCAGCAGCTCAGCAAGTGAAAGGTGAAGAGAGCAGGGACTCGGGCAAGCCTAAGCCTGAATGTGAGCTGCACGACCCCAACACCCTGGACCGCAAGTGTCTCCAGCCTCGTAACAACAGGTGGGTCATGGGAGGACAGGGATGGGCTTCCCCAGCTTTAAAAGAAATCCGGGTGATGAAAATAGTGTTTATATTTGTTTTGATTTTAAATGTTACAAAGCTAGGCTGGATGAATAATTTGTTTATTCAAAAAAGATGAGCTCATCATTATCAAAAAAGGAATGAAAGGCCAGCCTATAGCCACCCCTCCCCTGTGGTAGCCACCCAACATGTGGCTGTTTATACTCAAAGTGATGAGCATGGGAGGAGGTGAGAAGCTCCCTGCCCCCACCCAGCCATGTGCAGCCAGTGGCTGCCGAGTACCCCACACGTGGTCTCAGTAATCTGTCAGAGAGTGCTCCCATAGACTGTTCCTTGGGAGACAGCAGAGGGCCAGGTGCAGACTGGTGGAACCCCAGTGTGGACATGGGGGCAGCTCAGAGTCTTCGCTAGACTTTGGTGTTAAGGAATCTCTGTTGGCTTGTTGGTGGGACAAAGGCATCACTGCTGTTTTGAGGAGACATATACTGAAGTAGTTAGGGTACAATGCCTGGAAAGCCTATAGCTCACTCCAGCCAAAAAAGGATACACAAATTTAGTTGAATGTTAGTAAAATCAGTAGAGGGACATATGTGTTCTTTGTTCCGTTCTCTGTACTTTTATGTATATTTGCATTTTCTAAGCAATAGAATGTTAAAACCTATTGGACTTCTTAATTTGTCAAAAAGTAAGTGTTTGTCCCTCACGTCCCATTCCTAATATCACTGTTTTGTGATTTCAGGTTTATGAGTTGTTGTGACCGATGTGGAGAACGGTTTTGTGGCAATTCTGGGGGCGCTTCTCAGGCTCAAGGAAGGCTTTTGGAAAGGAACAGGGAAGATTATATCTGCCCAAACTGCACCGTTCTGCAAGTGCAGGATGAGACTAAGGCAGAAACCACAGACCATCAGGAAACTAAATTTAGACCTGGAGATGCTGATGACACAGAGTTTACAAGTACAGGAACAGTGGAGCAAAAATCTAGTGAAGACCGAAAGATAAAGAGGAGAGTTGAGAAAGCTGCAAATCCAAGTGGCAAGAAAAAACTCAAGCTTTGCCAGCCTGTGAGTATTTTGCCTACTGAGGTAAACATTAAGGGGATGAACTTATGGGTTCCAGACTTGCTATTGGCAGAAATATCAAGGTTGGGAAAGTTTCTGTCTTGAAATAAGCTAATTTCTACCAAGACAGGTGCTGCATCTGGGTGGGGCTTCCTGAGCTCTGCCCCCATCTCCTGCCCACACCATCTGGACAAGCATCTGTACCTACCTCATCAGCTGTTGTGCACTTAATTCTTAACAATCACTTTTATTTCCATGTTCTTGATGTTACTTATGTATTTTATGTGTATCAGCAGCATTGTTTTTGAATGGCTGAAATGCGTGTGCCCTCCTGTCCACCCACACACACCATCTCGAGCTGCCTTGTGGTTCTTTTGCCATCTTGGTGTGGGAAGCCCTGAGTGGTCTTGGTGACTGCATCAGTCTGACCCTCACTATTCTTGGCTCAGTGTGTCATTTCTCTGCCTTGTGGCTATTTCCTTGACACTCCTTCCTACCTGGTTTTTATGTCCCTCTGGGACTGTGATTCTTCATTTTTTCCACATATGTCAGCTTCTGCTGTTGAGGAGAGATGTCACATGCTCATAATCTCCATTCCAGTGCCCATGAGGGGACATGACTCAGAGCATGTTTCACTCTGGGCCTTCCTGAGTCCCTGGCCCACCCCTACCCTGGCAGCTTGTCCTCTAACTGGGGCCAACCAAACAGGAGGCTTTGAGGTTGCTGTGTCTCAAAGCATCTCTGCCTTATGAACACTCTTGCACTGTTAGCTGCAAGGTGGAAGTGCAAGGACTGAGCCATTTAAATAAATGTGCCATGAAAGTATTAAGACTGACTAAATGGAAATATGACACTACTGTTAATATCACAGTCATTAAGAAAAATTAATAGGAAAATTTCTCCATTTCATCTTTATCGTCAATGTGTTTTACTTAAGCTTATATAAAACTTTATTCTAAGTAAAACAGATTCTGTGGAAGAAAAATAACTATGTTAATTATTTAATTTGAGAAATAAGTTTTCACTTAAGTACATTTGAGGGATGCCTTCATGTGTATTTTAGTCTTGACCATCAACACAGAAGCAACCAAGTGTACATCTTGTGCTGTATTAGGTTTTTGTTACTGTATACCACACTACCACAAACTTAGCTTAGAACATCACACATTTATGGTTTCAGTTTCTGTTGTTCTCAAGCCTGGGCATGACTTCACTGGGCCCTCTGATTGGGATCTTAACAGGACTGCAGTCAGGCTGTGACTCTTGTCTCATCAGAGGCTCAGCAGGGGACAGATCCCCTTCCAGAATCCCTCATGCTGTTCAGTATATAAGTATGTCCCATGCAATTTTTGTGGCATACTTATATAATATTTTTTGTTTGTTTATCTGAAATCCAGATTTAGTTGTGTGTCCCATATTTTATCTAGCAGCTGTACTCAGATCCTAAACTTGGTTGGCCTTCCCAAAGCAGGGTAGCTTATTTCACAATCAGCAATGGAGTCTCCTCTCTTTAGGAAAGGCCAGTTTCTCTCTTAAGGGTCCTTTCTGGTCATCTCATTTGGGACCTTGCTTACCTGTGCAATTACTGCACGTTTGCCCTATAGCAGAACCTGATTGTAGGTATGAAGTCTCATCGTGTGCATGGACCTTGCTCATGCTCAAGATGGAGGGAATTATACAGAGCATATGTACCAGCGGCAGGTGTCCTAAGGGTCACCTTAGAGTTCTGCCCACCACAGATGGTTTGAAGGACAGTTAAAATGTGAATACCTTGCCTCGGGGAAATACACTCATGTAGTTTGAATAAGTAAAGATAGGATTTTATTCATATTAAAAATATTATTGACATCTCTTAATTAAAAACAGTGAGCTTGGTACTACACATAGTGATTTTACACAGCATTTTAACTGCAGAAATTGGCAAGCACACTGTCTGAAGCTCCCTGTTTTGTTCTGCAGGTGGTAGAGGCTCCAGGCACCTCCAGGTATACCAGACCTGGGCGCTCCACTGTGGTGCAGCCCAACCTGGCCTACTGCAGCAAGGACCGCATTCTTAAACATGCTGCAGCTACTATGAAATGCTTAAGTTCAGGCAAAGAACAGAAGCCAAAACCTAAGGAGAAGATCAAGATGAAGCCAGAGAAGCTCCGTCTTGCACAGTATAGTGTTCAGGTAAGTTGACTCAGACCACCCTTTGAACAATTGGAGCAAAATTTGTGTAACAGTGTTTCCCCCTGAGACTTGTTTTTTATTTATTTGTATAATGTAAGGGAAAGCAGATACAGATGTACTGCAGATAGTATCACCTTTACCTTTGTCTTCCCCCTTTCCACCTATTTTTTTTTCATAACCCATTAGCTGAAATTCAGTCATATAAATGCAGTAAAGCAAAAGCAGGTAACTCACTGCTGCATGGAGAACATAAGACTTCAGGACACTGGCAGCAGTCTTGAATAAAAGAGTTGGTAGTCACCCGACAGAGTTTGTATAGAAAGTAGACACACAGGGCAGTTGGGAGGGAGGTGAGCTCTGGACAAGTCTGTGTTCTTCATTTGAGACCTCACTCACAAGACTGTTTGTTTATTATTTTTATTCATTTATTTTTAATAGACTTTACTTTTTAGAGCAGTTTTACGTTCACAGCAATATTGAGCAGGAAGTACAGAGATTTCCCATGTATACCCCTGACCCACACATGTGTAGCTTGTCCCATTAGCAACATTGCCCAAAAAAGTGGTACATTTGTTACAATTAATGAAACGGATTTATACATCATCGTCATCCAAAGACCACAGTTTACATTAGAGTTCACACTTTTTTGTGTATTCTGTGGGTTTGGACAGATGTTTAATGATGTATGTCTACCATGATACTGTCACCAAATTTCATTGCCCTGAAATCCTCTCTGCCTATTCATCCATTCCTCCTCTATAACCTCTGATCTTTTTACTGTCTCCATAGCTTACCTGTTTTTATTTATTTACTTCTTATGTTTTATTTTTTGCTAAAAGAGAAATTTATTTAATATAAATGCATATATTAGTAAAAAAGAAAGATCTCAAATCAACAATCACCTTTGTACCTCAGGAAACTAGAAAATGAAGAGCAATCTAAGCCCAGACCAAGCAAAGAATGTAAATAATAAAAATTAGAGCATAGAAAAAGAAACAAAATGGAAAAAACTAGGGAAAATCAATGAAAGTAAATGTTGGTACTTTGATGAGATCCACAAAATTGGCAAACCTTTGTCTAGGTGGACTAAGAAAAAAGAAAACTCAAATAACTAAAATCAGAAATGAAAGAGGGGTCATTACAATTAAATTTACAGAAATCAAAAGGGTTATAAGAGAATACTATGAATAATTGTTGGTCAACAAATTAGATCATCTAGATGAAATGAATAAATTTCTAAAAACACATCACCTACCAAGACTGAATTTTCTAAGAAGCAGTATGAACAGAACTATGGCTAGTAAGATGGGTGATTACCATTTTTTGAATTGCTGGTGTAGGACTCCCTTGAGGATTTCTTACAGGGCTGGTGACATGGTGGTAAACTCCCACATTTTTTGTCTGGAAAATACACTGTTTCTCTCTCATTTCTGATGGATAGCCTTGCTGGATATGTTATGCTTGGCTGGCAGTTTATTTCTTTTATAGTATTTTCAGTATGTCATCCCATTTCCTTCTGTCCTGCAGAGTTACTGTTGAAAAGTTTGCTGTTAGTCGGATAAGGGCTCCCTTATAGGTGACTTGATGTTTTCCTCTTGCTTCTTTTAAAATATTCTCTGTCTTTGAGCTTTGCCAGTTTGACTATTGTGTGTCTTGGGGAGGATTATTGGGGTGAGTGTGTTTGGGGATCTTTGAGCTTCCTGGGTCTGGAGGTCCATGTCTCTCCCTGTTCCTGGGAAGTTTACCATTATTATTTCATTGGATAGGTTTTCCATGCCCTTTCATTTCTCCTCCTCTTCTGGAACACCCATGATTTGAATTTTTGTGTGCCTAAGGTTGCCTTGTAGCTCTCTTAGATTTTCTTACTTCTTTAAATGTTTTTTTTTTCTTTTCTTTCTTTTTTTTTTTTTTTCCTACCTGGGTAATTTTTAAAAAGCCCATCTTCGAGATAAGAAATCATTTCTTCTGCTTGTTCTATCCTGCTGCTTAAGGCTATTCATTGTGTTATTTTGTTGAGTGAATCTTTCAGTTCCATGAGTTCTGATCATTCTTTTATAAGGTATTAATCTCTTTGTAAATTTCCTCCCTTATATCATAGATTTTTTTTCTCATTTCTTTATGTTGTCTGAGTCTTCTCTTATCTCAGTGAATAACTTTAAGATTGTTGCTCATAATACCCCTTACTTCCTTGCAAGGGTTTCTTGCTATATACAGTCTGGTATTTCTGAGTTACTGTATTCTTTTGGTGGTGTCATATTTTCTTGGATTTTCATATTTCTAGTATCTCTATATTTATGTCTGGTCATCTGTTAGAGAATAGTTGCTGCTTCTTCTGTCACTCTAGAGTGGGCTTTGCAGAGAAGGATGTACTCTTCTTTTTCCACACTCCACTGGTGGCTTTCCTTGTGTCAATGCAATCAGGTATCTGGTAGGCTGTCTGCATGACACCTGTGCTACTGTGGTGGTCTTGAGCTGCTTTTGCAGCAGCCATGGCTGTGGTAGTGGCTGTGGTGGCCCACCCATGTGGAAGGGGATTTTTAGTGTGCTCCGTGTCTGCTTCCAGGCAGGAGATGCTGCCCTCAGGTCCTGCCTTGGACTCCAGGTATGCTCTGCTTCTTGCCTGCTTCCAGGTGGATGAGGCTGCCCTTGGCTCCTGGCAAGGTTGTCCTGCTTTGGTACTCTGTGGAATTTGGGGCGAATTCAGGGATGGCTGGAAATCACAGGTTCTTGTCTCAGGCCTGTCCTGGGGCTCAGGTTGATGTTACATTTATGACAAGCAAAGTATAACTAACACTGTTTGGAGAGTTTTCTTGATTAATTCCAAATGCTTATTTTACTTTTAGGTGACTTAATTTTTAAAGTTGGTAGTTTTGAATCATAGAACTGACAAAGAAGTGGTTGCTGCTGCACCCAGGAGGGAGAATGGCTGTACCAAGCATGCCCTGGGCCTTGCAGAGGATAAAGAAACATCATTTGTGCTCTCCATGCATCCTGTATCACTGCTCTCATACCTCAGCAAGGTTACAGGGGTTTCTGTGTCAAGGATCTTCTTGTCACTCAAAAAGTTGGAATCCTGAATAAGAGGTGGGAGTGCTAAGCGTTGGCCTGATGTGTAAAGGTAGCCAGACTGCTGTGGTGTGCAGACTCAGGGTAGATGATCCAAAGAAGGTATAGGATTATGACCTTTCTTGCTCAGTGAAATGAAGTGGAGGTGTACTTTCTGGCCTTCTTAATAATTGGGGTTTTACTTATTATCCAGGGAGGCATTAAAAGCTCTTCTCTGCACGAGAGACCAGCTCTAGAAAAAAAAGGAGGCACAGTGAAGAAGGCGGTGGTGGCTTTTTCTAGGAGCAAATCCCTCGGGAAGGAGACAACTTGTGAAAGCAGCATGTCGTCCTGGGCAAGCAACCAGAATTACAGTGCAGTAAAGCTGGAAAAGACTTCCACTGTCTCATCATCACTGTTGTGTAAACGTATGTATCACCTGGGGGCTGGCCTCTTGGACCCCTCCCACTCTTTCCAGATAGCCCTTTCCTGAGCCTGTCCAGGACTGGGGGTTGCAGTTGTGTTTTAATGCTGATCATAAACACTGGCTGCACCATCAGTGCTGGAAGGGAATGCCCATGTGCAAGATGCCTCCTGACACTGAGGATCTATCTCTAATCTCGGGACTTCCAGTCCGTGTTTTCCAAAATGGTGTACAAACCTCATTAGTAAATGTTTCACCTTGATGATTAAGTTTTTAAAGCTGTTTTCCTTGTCAGGCTCTGATAAGCATTTGTATTGTCTTCAGCAAAATCTGGATAGACTGCCCAGAATTTAAAATTCCTCATTGTCCAAACATCAGTTAGTCTTCTTACAGCCCGTATAAAACTTAAGTTTTCCCACATGATCCAATCTCAGCACATAAAATCAGCACATTTTTTTTATATGTTTTGGGAACCTCTGCAAATTAGTGTTGCATCTGGTATTCAACTTAGGTATGCTTTTCAGGAGTTAAGTTTATCTCTGACTGGACAGGTGGGAGTTTTTTCATGTCCTACTCATATACTACAAACCCACATAACATGCATTTGAATTGTGAAGGGCATTTACTGCTGCTCTGTAGATCCCACAGTGAGTGAGGGGTGTGCTTGCCCATGTGGAACCGCAGGGTGTCCTCACTAAAGAGAAAGTGCTGAGAATTCTAAGTGTGACTGGTTTCCTGGCTCATCTTTTAAGCTATTATTAAAGATCAGACTATTAAAGGTCATACCCTGACATACATTTCAAATTAATGTAATGAGCATATTCCAAATAGATCCATTAAACCCGATGAGATCACGCAGCTTGTTGATTTGATCATGCATCTTGTTTTTCATACTAATGTTGCACAGTTAAATTTTAGAAATTTAAATTCAATCCATTATACATTTTATTCTATCATAAAACTATGGTCAAATCAGTTCTCATTTATGGTGTTGATAGTGCATTTTGTGCCTTAAAAAATAAACACCAAAAAGGTTAAATAGCCCTAGATTTCAGGATTATAAATGTGTTCTGAGTTTTCCTTTTTATTGTCCTTTGAACACATCACTTGGCAGGGGAGTACTTGTGTAGGTAGGTGCTATATCTATTGTGGTCTATATATGTATATAAAAAAGTACTTCCTTTTGGTTATGTAAGCAGCCCAAGACGTAAGAAATGGAATCCCAATTGAGTTATCCTGTTACTGTGTTATAATGAATCTCCATACACCTTAGCTTGTTTGAGCTGAGAATTTCAAGCCAGCAAATAGCATGTCTCATATGTTCATCCAATCATAGCACCTGTGCAAAACAGCACTTTTAGAGCCAATGAACAGATGTTAAAATAAGTATCCCATATCTGTGAAAGGGGTGGGAGCAGTCACTTTGTAATATTCTGCTAAAATGCTTTAATTAAATTGATTATATGCACTTAACAGAAAAGGAAAGAAAAACTGGAGGGTATAAATAAACACAGAAGAGATAATTTGGATGATCAACTTCAGTTCAGTTAGTTTTTCTCTGTGTTGACCAGAATTGGAGAGCTGACCCCAAGACTCCAAGTGTGGGGGTTGAGGAGACTGTGCACATTGGCGAGAGGAAAAGATGGGGAAGTAATCTCCTACTTCACTCACCTTTTGAGGGGGGACAGGGATGGATGGAAGTCCAGATCAGAGAGAGTAATTTCTGTACTCATAGGTTTTCTCCTTTGACCTTTCCCACTTCTTCCATCAGCTTTTCACTGACACTGATATCGCTAATTAACCTTCCCAGCACATCTCTACATCTCAAAATTGAAATTGATTGATATCTCAAATTTATAAGGGACATACATTTTAGCTACTTGCTTCTGATCATTTTCTGTTTCCCCAGAAATGTCATTTTTCCAAATGGTGATTGGGAGGAGAGTATGGTCATGGGTAAAATAATTCAAGTTCAATGTGCCTCTGCCTCTCTCTCCCACCAAACATCTCTGACTTTTTGGTAGCAGGGCACATCCTCTGAGTCCTGACAGGTATAGTGGGAGGGGGCAGCATGCACACAGCCCATCATAACTGCACCCCATGAAGACCCTTGTCTCCCTGACTGGCTGCAGAAATGCTTTCAGGGGGCGGGGGTCTTGAGGCTGATATCGGGTCCATTTCCAGTCTGTGTGACCGTGTACATTGTGAGAAGTCCTGTGGTGTAGAGCTGAGCATTGCTGCTGCTTGTGGAGGTGGCCTTGACAACATCTTCTGCTCCCACATGGCTGGTGCTGCCCTCAGTGTGTGGTCACAGGTATAGCTGCTCAGTGAACTGGGCCTTACTGTGCAGGAAGCTCTCTGCTGCTGCTTAAGGAGGTGCCTTACCTGTTAAAGTATCCTTCATATTCTCAAGGTGATGCGATTAACATGCAATTTTTGTAAATTTTGGGGGGGCGGATTTCTGTATAATTTCCTTAGTTTACAGACACAGTTTGCTTTTTAGTTCTCCCCAAGAAAATGATGTTTCTCTTGTGTTTTTATATCTGTTTGCTTCCATATTGCCTCTCTTTGTTTCCACTGTTTACCCCCCATTACTCAAGGCATGAAGTGGGCTGAAAATTCTTTTCTAACGTATTTCTGCTTTATTGCAATTTTGAAATGGAAGTGCCTGGTCTTTATATTTACAGGCACAATTTCCAGTATATTGGACTCCCTAAAGTCTTGTTAAGTAACTTAAAACATTTGGGATGTGAACAGGTTATAAGTAGAAAACAGATTTCTGCAGTTTAATTCTAGCTGTGGGAGTTGAAAAGGAAAACCTTAATAGCCTGCAGATGTAAACCCAGATAATTGCTTGTGTGAGTTCCCCATCTGAAAGCCTTGTCCTCCCGCTCATGTGTGTGTGCCACACAGGTGGCCAGGCACAGTGTGAAATGGATCCAGGAGAACATGTGTCCTCAAGGATAAATTCTGGCATTGGCTCCAGAAGCACATTGCATTGAAATCATGAGCAAATTTCCTTTAATAAAACAAACATATGGTAGAATACCAGAACCCAAGATCGTTTTGTAGAAATTTAAAGCTGGTGGTGGAGGGTGTGTCTGTGTTTTACAAGTTGCATAAGCCATTTTCTCTGTCTCTCCCAGAGTTGTCAGTGACAAGTAAATGAAGCTGGGAGTAAGCAGACATTGTTCATCTAAACCAGCATTCTCCTCCCAATTTGAAGAAATACCAAAATTTGTTCTGATAAAGGATTTAGCTTGACAGCTGGTTTTTAATGTAATCCACATAGCTGGAATTTTCTTGAAGAACAATAATGACATTCTTTTTGTATTTAAAGTTTTACTTTTAAAGATATTGTTATTAGCATATTCATTATTACAAATTGTGATTTTTCTTTATGCCCTTTACCTGACCCATCATGCCCCAAACTCCCTCCCTCCCTCCGTCCCCCCATCTCTAATAACCATTGGTTTCTTCTGTCCTTCTGAAAGTTCAAGGAATTGTAGTCTTTTCTGTTTCTTTGTTACTTTGCTTCTTTGTTTCTTTCTTTCTTAGCACCTAGTTGTAAGTGAGAGCAAGTGGTATTTATCTTTCCTTGTCTAGCTTATTTCACACAACATAATTTTCTCCAGACTCATCCAGGTTGTTACAAATGGCAGAATTTCATTCATTTTTTATAGCTGATACATGTGATACATGTGTACATGTATCACATTTTCCTTATCCAGTCATCTGTTGATGGGCACGGAGGTTGGTTCTATATTTTGGCTATTGTAAATAGAGCTGCAGTGAACGTGGGAGTGCAGGTAACCCTTTGAAGTGATTTCCATTTCTTTGGATATATATACAGTAGTGGGATTGCTGGATCATATGGTAGTGCTGTCTGTATTTGAGGAAGCTTCTTTGCTGTTTTCCATAGTGGCTGTGCTAATTTACAGTCCCACCAACATTGTAGCAGAATTCTCCTTTCCCCATATCCTCAGTAGCATTTGTTATTAATGATCTTTTTAATAATGGTCAGTCTAACTGGAGTGAGATGATAGCTCAGTGTGGTTTTGATTTGAATTTCTCTGATGTCTAGTGATGCTGAGCATTTTTTCATGTACTGTTGCCATTTGTATGTCTTTGAAAAATGTCTATTCATCTCCTTTGCCCAGTTTTTATTGGATTACTTGATTTCTTACTGTATAGCTGTTTGAGTTCTTTGTATATTCTGGATATTAAGCCCTTGGCAGATGTAGAGTTTGCAAATATTTTCTCCCATTTTTTAGGTTGTCTTTCTGCTCTGTTGATTATTTCCTTTGCTGTGCAGAAGCTTCTTGGTTTGATATTAGCTCATTTGTTTATTTTTTATATTGTTGTTTGTGACTTTTGGGATGTTATTCAGAAAGCCTTTGCCCCCTCCTACTTCCTGGAGTGTTTCCCCAATGTTTTCCTTTAGTAATTTAATGCTTTGGGGTCTTATATTAAGGTCTTTAATCCATTTTGAGTTGATTTAAGCATATGGTGAGATACTGGTCAGTTTCATTTTTCTGCATTTGGATGTCCAATTTTCCAAGCACCATTTATTTACTGAAGAGGCTGTCTTTTCCTCAATGTATGTTCTGGCTGACTTTGTCAAAGATCAGTTGGCTGTAAGTATGCAAGTTGATTCCTGGGTTTTCTATCCTGTTAGATTGATCTGAGTGTCTGTTTCTATGTCATTACCATGCTGTTTTGAGCTTTGTAGTATAATTTGAAATTGGGTAATGTTATGCCTCCAGCTTTTTTTCGTTTAAAGCTCAAAATTGCTTTGGCTATTCAGGGTCTTTTTTTATACCTTATGAATTTTAGCATTGCTTTTTCTATTTCTGTGAAGAAAGTTGTTGATATTTTGATAGAGATTGCATTGAATTTGTAGATTGCTTTGGGTAGAATGGACATTTTCACGATGTTAATTCTTCCCATACAAGAGCCTGGTATGTCTTTCCCCTTTTTTTGTGTCCTCTTTAATTTCTTTCAGTAGTGTTTTTGGTTCTCATTGTAGAGATCTTTCACCTCCTTTGTTAAATTGATTCCTATGTATTTTATTTTTTTTGGTGGTGACTATTGTAAATGGGCTTGCTTTCTTGATTTCTTTTTCTGCTAGTTCATTTTTGGAGTATAAAAATGCTCCTGATTTGTGGGTGTTGATTTTGTACCCTGCAACATTATCAAAATTGTTAGTCAGCTGTAAAAGTTTTTTTGTAGTGTTTAAGGTTTCTATATATATGATCTTGTCATCTGCAAACAGGGACAGTTTGACTTCGTCCTTTCCAATCTGGATGCCCTTTCTTTCTTTCTCTTGCTTGATTGCTCTGGTTACACCTTTCAATACTATGTTAAATAAGTGTGGTGGGAGTGGGCAAACCTAATGGTTTGTCTATTTTATTTATCTTCTCAAAACATAACTTTTTGTTTCATTGATCCTTTGTATCATTTTTCGGGGCTCCATTTCATTTAATTCTGCCCTGATACTAATTATTTCTTTCTCTCTAGTTCTTTTATGTTTGGATTGTTGTTGTTTTTCTGGTCCTTTGAGGTGTAGATTTAGGTCATTTATGGGAAATTTTTCCATTCTTTTGATGTAAGCATGTATTGCAATATACTGCCTTCTCAGCATTGCTTTTGCAGTATCCCACAGATTTTGGTATGATGCATCTTTTATCAGTTTCAAGAATGTTTTTGATTTCCTTTTTAATTTCTTCTTGGACCCATAGGTCATTCAGACATCTGTCGTTTAGTTTTTGTGCACTGGAGTATTTTCCAGAAATTTGCTTGTAATTGATTTCCAGGAAGGATGTCAGTTTTTAAAAATTTGCCGAAACCTGTTTTGTGACCTAACATGTGATCTATCCTGGAGAATGTTCCATGTGCTGATGAGAAAAAATGTGTATTCTCTAGTCATTGGGTGAAATGTTCTGTAGATGTCTGCCAGGTCCAATTGTTCTAAGGTTAGGTTTAAGTCCTGTGTTTCTTTGTTGATTTGTGGCCTGGAGGATCTTTCCAATGCTGAGAAAGGGGTGTTCAGTTCACCCAATATTATTGTGTTAGGGTCTATCTTTTTATAGGTCTAAGAGTGTTTGCTTTACATCTGGGTGCTCCAGTGCTGGGTGCATACATACTTATGATTGTTATGTCTTCTAACTGGAAAGGTTCCTTTATCATTATTTAATTACTTTCTTTGTCTCTTTTTATGGATTTTGGTTTGAAGTCTATTTTATCTGATAGAAGAATAGCCACTCCTGCTCAGATTTTGTTTCCATTTGCATGGTATATCTTTTTTCATCCCATCACTTTTAGTTTGTGTTTCTTTATAGGCGAGGTTGGTCTCTTGAAGACAACATATAGTTGGTTCTAGCTTTTGTATAATCATTCAATCTGTGTCTTCTTAATGGAGAATTTAGTCCATTTGCATTTATGATTATTGGTAAATATTGCTTTTTGCCTGTCATTATATTGCTTTTTATTTAGATGTTTTATATATCATTTGTTCCTTTCTTCCCCTTTTTTTTTTCACCTTCAATGTTAATTAGATTTTTAAGGTGACATGATTTAACTTCTTTCTCTTTCTTATTAGTGTTTTGGTTTTAATGGTGAGTTTGGCTCTTTCTTGTAAATCCATGAGAGTGATTATCATTTTTCAGTTTCTGGATGCAAGACTCCTTTGAGAATTTCTTGCAGGGCTGGTCATGTGGTAGTGAACTCCCACAATTTTTGTCTGTCTGGGAAATACACTATTTCTCCCTCATTTCTGAAGGATAAACTTGTTGGGTATAGAATTGTTGCCTAGAAGTTTTGTCCTTTTAGTATTTTTTAATATATCATCTCATTTTCTTCTGGCATGTAAAATTTCAGTTGAGAAGTCTGCTGTTAGTTTGATGGGGACTCCCTTATAGGTGACTTGACACTTTTCTCCTGTTGCTTTTAGAATTCTGTTTGTTTATAAATTTTGCCAGTTTGACTGTAATGTGGCTTAGAGAGGATCTTTTTGGATTGCATCTGTTTGGGGATCTTCAGGCTTCCTAGATCTGAAAGTCTGCATCTCTCTCTATGCCTAGGAAGCTTTCTGTCATTACTTTCTTAGACAGGTTTACGATGACTTTTACTTTCTCCTCCCCTTCTGGAATACCCATGATTTGGATGTTTGTGCACTTGAGGTTTTCTATTAGCTCTCTTAAATTTTCTTCATTTTAATTTTTTTTTTCCTTTTTTTGTCTGCCTGGGTTATTTCAAAAAGACCATCTTCTGGGTCTGAAATTCCTTCTTCTGCTTGCTCTTGCCTGCAGCTCAAGCTTCCTGTTCTGTTTTTTATTTCACTGAATGAATCCTTCCTTTCTAGTTTTGTTACATTCTTTTCAAAAGTATTAATCTCTTTTTAAATTTCCTCCTTCATTACCTGAATAATTTTGCTCGCTTCATTGTGTTCTCTAGTTGATTCTCCTCTTATCTCTCTCAGTTTTATTAAGATCAGTGCTTGCAATTCCTTTTCAGACATCTCAAGGTTTTCCTGCTTGATGCAGTCTGGAACTTAAGAATTACCATATTCCTTTGGTGGTGTCATATCTTCTTATTTATTTGTAGTTCTGTTATTTTCATTGGTGTTTGGTCATCTGATAGGACATTTGTTTCTTCTGTTACTCTAGAGTGGGCTATGAGGGAAGAGACTTCCTCCTCTGTTTGTAGGCTGTGGTGGTGACTCTTCTTGTATCAATGCATTTGAGTGCATGCTTGGCTCCCTTGGCTCCTTCTGGGTCAATGTGCATGCCCCACTGTGGCTCTGGTGGGCAGCGGTGGGCCTACAGCTACATAAGAGTTTGGCTTGCAGTATCCTGCACTCACTTGGGTGCTGGCTCTGTTGGTGTGTGTAGGCCCCTCCAGGGCTCATGCATGTGTGGGTGGGCCTTCAGCTGCCTTAAAGAAGTGTCTTACATTTCATAAATTAAAAAAAATAGCCTATTCAGAAAATTAGGTCAGGGAAAGGTTTCACATCTCTGTAAACTTGAACCTGCAAGGTGAGATCTTGTCAGCACTGTCCTGTGGCATCCTTCAGTCTGTCCTTTACTTGTTCCCTTCTTTCTTATTCTTCAGCCACCTTGGAGAAGTGGGATGAGAGGAGTAGAAGTTTCAGCAGGAGTGGTCTCAATAAATTCACCTGCTCCTCAGTAACCTTCATAGAGCCTTTTAGAGCTATGGATCTACTCTAATACACCTTAAAGATTAATAATCTTGGAAAGTCCCTCTGAAGGCATTATCAGTGTCATAGATTGCAAAGGTCACCTCTGAAGACACTTGGTACAATTCCTCCAGTATGGTATACAATCTTCAGATACATCTGTATAAAGTCATAAATTATTTAATAGTTGTTTGTTATATATCAACACTAATATAGTTATAGCCAGCTTGTGTGAATTAGAGAAGCAAATTTAGGAAATCAGTAGGAATTTTTGCTACTTTTTCTACTTAAATGAAAGTTGAGTCAACTTTTACTTGATGCAAACCTGGATGTGTTCAGTGAGAAGAACTCAAGGTTCCATGTCCTGCACCATGATTTGCATGGTGTCGTCAGCTCTGGGTTTTATGTGCATGTGACTCTTTGGGACAGGGGGAGTGCAAATGGACTATTTTAACATGCTTCTGTCTTGCTGGGTTTAAGTAGTAAACATTTAGGCACAAAAAATGATCTTGGTTTAAGTTTAACCTTCTCAATGTGAACAATGCTTGTTTCTGGCTTGGAAAATCTGGAAAAGCAGCATCTCTGCTCCCAAGTGAGCTTGGCAGCCAGGCACACCACTGCACAGCTGAGAGGTGACCCATGATGCAGCTGAGAGCAATCCCCATCTCCCCTCATGACATGAAATTTACTTGAAAATGTTTAAGCAGGGGAGCAAAAGCAAAACATTTTCTTTTGCTACTGGCACCTTGATTTTTCATACCAGGAAAAATCTTGACAGTGAAGAAACAGTTGAGATCGGAAACTACATTGTGCATGTGCCTTACTGAGGTCTAAAAATAGAGCAGAATTTACTCACACACTTTCTCCTCTGTGTCTCTTCAGAGACCTAGCTTGCAGGTTCACAGAAGAGAAACAGTCCTTACAGCTGTAGCTGTGATGGTGAGGATTCAGGACACAGTGTGAGAGAAAGAGGGTCTGGAACCTGACTTCCCTAGATCAGTCACCAGTACTGAGAAGGGGTGTGTCTCACCTGTTACTTTGCATCTGAGGACCCGTCCATTGTGCGTGGTCATTGGACAAGGGTATCTGTGGGGTTGGTTGGGACTGTGCAGACTTGAGCTCTTGCCCTGTATTTTTCATCCCTGTCCTGCTGCAACTTCCATGTGGGTTACTGGGAAGATTCTACCCAGAGGAGCACATTATTAGTATAGTTCCTTTGCTGGGGGCCAGATTATCTCCTCCTGCTTTCTGTGAGGCCCTCTAGTTCCAACGAGTGTCCAGTGATGCTGTATTGCCACAGCAACCCTTGTAGTGAGACAAGACACCTAGTTTCATGATTTGGGGAAATTAGCCCACTAGGGTGTGCTGCTGCTCTCTGTGCCCAAGGGCCTGCTTCATTCTATAGTCGGCTGGAACCCAAACAACTTATTTCCATTGTAAACAAATGGCCAGGCCCGGCAGTAGCAGTTTCATCTGGGGCAGCAGCCTGGCCATGGGCAGCTGTTTCTCCTGCTGCTAAGGTTTAAGCCAGCTCCCTAAGGTGACACATTTCCTCCCCCAAGCAGGCCCCATGGGTGCAGATGCTGAAAGAGGCTGTGTGGACAGAATGGCTTCCCTCCTGTCCAGTGGACAAATGGGAGGGGACTGGGTGTCACACCTCTGATCATGATGCAGTTAGTGCTGCCGTTGACCAGCAGAGAGCTCAGCAGCTTGAAGGAGTGACTCAGCCCTGAGAGGTGGTGCTGCCATTTTTCTAGAATAGGTTTTTTTCTGGTTGGTCACAGAGTTACTCCTTGCCATCCTGTAAATTTATACACGACATAATTCACTAAAAAGTGAACTTGCAAGTTTACAATTTAGCTGTGCTCAAAAATGAGTTTCTCTTTTGCTGCCATTCCAGCAGAGCTGACCCAAGTCCAGCACCACCGATGCGGTTGCCACTCACAGTGGGACAGAAGTGCATGCAGGTCCCTGGGGCAGCTGCTGGGTAGAACTTTTGGTATGTTTTGAACATTTTCCGTCAATGTAGAACAGAGGCTTAATATGTGTCATAGGAAACCAGCAGGTAAACTGTGGGCAACTGGCCACTGAAGTCTCCCAGTTATAGAACATTTTACCAATAATTTACTTATTTCTATTTATATACTCAGTAAAGAGTAGGTAAAGGATAACAAAGGTTGGCTTTTAAGAGAAGCAGCTAATTTTATAAAATAGCATCTTCATGGTTAAGGAAGGCAATCACCTTTTGTAATGTATTACATAATTTACTACTACTGCTTTTGGGTAATAAATGACTTTAGACACATGTGTTGGAAAGTCCCAGAAACAATCCCTTGGTTTTCCATGAATGAGGGAGAAAATACATAACTAGACCAGTCGTGGAAGTATTAATCATTTGTGGACGTCTCATTTTAAAGCTTATAATTTGGAGAAATGTAGTTAATATTTTTGAGGTGAACATGTATTTGTAACCTGAAACAAGGTGATTGTTAAATGTCACTAAGGTTTGGCTTCAGGTCACATAGCACAGGTGTCCCATGTGCTGCATTCAAGGTGTTTTGTTGAGGTTTCTGGAAATGTTAAAATATTCTCAGAAAAATTTCTGTTTGTAGAAACAGTGACTGAACTGGATTTAGGTCTCAAGTTCATTCATGCCAGGTTCATTCTTTTCATGACTGCTGGATGGTCAGCTTCCTGGCTGATGGTTAGTTACACACCTCTCTAGGCCAGTAGTTGGTTCGTGGTGCCCTGGCTCAGTGTCAGAGTCCTTTTGACATTGTCATGTAGCACTTCATCCTTGCTGTGCTTTATATGTTCAGCCATTTCCTGCCTCCACACTTCTTCCCCCGTGGACAGGGGACTCTGCCAATTTCATTTAATCTAAACTCCAGGAGCCAGTCAAGTTAGATGCTGCAAACCTTGCTAGCTAAATCTGAGTTGTTAAAAAAAAAACTTCCAAATACTAACGTACAGTGATCCCTTAGGTATACAAACTTGATCTGATAAAATAATACACGTAAAAATGTTAAAACAAGGTGTCTGGACATTAAAAGGTAGTCTTTGTCATTGTTCCTAGTGTGTCCCTATTTTTGATTTTGTCAGACACTGTCATTGCTGTGTAGTGCACTTCATTTGAAGACCCAGAGGTCCCAGAGGCATGAAGCATTTAGAGGGGTGGCTGTTGTAGCATGTGAGCCGCAGTCCCCTGGGGACACAGTGGTCTGTGGAGAGCCTCGACCATTGAGGCTTAGAAATGCTGCCAAGTATGGAGTGCTGTGGGCAGACCCCCTGTGGCAGGGGACAGGACAGGCAGGGTATGAGGTTGGAAGGGCTCTATGAGAGGAAAATGTAGGATTTGCCATTTGTGTGAATTACCATTAAAAGGACGTTTAGGACAAAAAATACGAAAGCAGTTGGAATTAAAGTGAACTGTAATGCCTGTTAACACTGTCTGACTGTCCTAAGCTTTGGATCCATGTGGTACTGTTGCAAATTTGTAAAATTAAAGAATTTTATTTGTCCTGTAAAGTGGGGAAACTGCAGCTCCCAGGTTTTTAGTGAATTGACTGAGAACTTACAGAATCACTCGAATATGAGTCGAATTCTCCCACTAAGATGTTTGGGAATTTGGAGGGTTGCTGCTGAATGGATAGTTTGAGAAGAGCTTGTACCTTGACCACTTCCCTGGGAAACCCTCATCCCATGCAGCCCAAGGCCGCCTGCAGCTCTGACCTGTTCCCCCGACATTTCATGCCTTGTCCCACTGCCTGGATTGCTGCTGTGTTACACAGCTTCCCAAACAAGCATCATCCACTGACATGCCGTCTGTACCAGAGCCCCTGCCTAGCTGAGGGGCTGCAGTGCTGATCTTTGAGTTCTGGTGGACTATATAGGATTATAATGCAATGGGTTCTTTCCTGGCATGTAAAGGTTTTTTTGCAAGTTGGGGGCTTTTGAGGGTTTTTTTTTGAGCTTTTGACTATAATCCTTGTTTTAATTAAAAGCACTAATTTACTGTTTACCACATTAATTGAATAATGACTAGAGGGCTGTAAAGGGGGACATTTAAACAGCAACATTATTTTATTGTTGGTTGCCAATTCTTAGTATGGAAACATGATTGACTTTCCCCATCTTGCAAATTCCTCTCACCTTTCCATATTTCATTAATGGCATTACCTCCAAGTGACTCATCTAGTAGGACAATGTGGCATGTGAAACCTCCCCCACCCCCCTGCTCAGATGTGGTTGCCACAGAGGTCCACTCAGGGGGTTGAATGTGCATGGAAAGCGCACTCGTCTGTTTACCCTTCCTGAGAAGAGTTTTGAAACTCAAGTTTACAAAAAAATTTCACTAGAATTCTTTAGTGCTATCCTAAACCTACGTAGGGTATTTTTGTTTGTTTTTTTGGTAAAATGAAGTTTGTCCTTCAGTTTTAAAGCTCAACTGAGGAGTAAATTGAGTCTTTGATTATGGAGTTTGTTGGTCGAAGTAAAAGCTTTAATATAGTAATATAATAAAGCATTTTTATATCTCAAATAAGCTATAGTCACTATCATAAATACTGCTGACAGCCCTTAATTTTGCTTCTTCTCTGAATTTTAAGATTTTAAAAATCCTTTTTTCTAGATGTATCCTATTCAGTAATGCCTAGTAAGCTCCTGTTACTTAAGGGTGGGCGTGTTTGAAGCCTGTTCTCCTGTGTCACCCACACACCTGTGCTCTCTCTTGCAGCCAGAAAGGCAGACGGAAGAGCAGAGGAGAAGGCAGCGGTGGCCACGGGCTCAAAGAGAAAAGCCCGCCCGGGCTGCTTGGTGGGCAAAGGACCATCGCCAAGACATCTCGCTCCAAAGAAGTCTCCTCCTTTTGCTAATGTGGCAGCAGCCCAACCGTCCATTAAAAAGGCACCCTCTAGCTTCAAGGGCACCATCTCCCAAAAGCTGTGGCTCTCGGCCACCCCATCAGGTGGCACTTCTGCTGTCAGGCAGACGGCGGCTTCCAGACAGTTCCCTAGATCTGCTGTTTTGGTTGGAGCCATTGGGAAGCCGGTAACAACTTCTCTCCCTGTGGCCTCTCCAGTCCCAGGACACCTTGGGACCTGGAGCCCTGCCCAGTCACAACCCAGTTCACAAATTTGGCAGAATATAAGACGCTCCTTGAAAGAGATTTTGTGGAAAAGGTGGGCTGTTGTCCTTGGCTTTTATCTGTGGAAGCTCTTCCATGTATGGCGTGATCATTTTGAGATTGCCCCACTGTTTCAAAAATGTAATGTATCCAAATTCAAGGGGTTTATGTAGTTTCTTTTTCATTCCATTCAGAGTCAGTGACAGTGATGACTTAATCATAACAGAGAAAGAAGTAGGAAACATCACCCTTCATCTGGAGAAGGAAATGTTTAACTTGTTTCAAGTTACAGATATTCGCTACATGAGAAAATACCGCAGCCTCCTGTTCAACCTCAAGGATCCTAAAAATCAGGTGTGTGTGGTCTCTGTGTACTGCAATATTCCTGACGCTGAAGGAAATTTGGTGTGTGTTTTCTATTCGCTGAGTTTCACAGTAATACATCAAAGAGCATTTGCAACATTTATATTCTTTCCATGAAAGTTAGAAAGTATTTTTATCCTCTGTGACACTTCTGTATGCCCCCATGTACTTGGTGTTACTTGCGGATCTTTCTGTTCCCTACCTTAAGTGGACTCTTGTCAGGGATCTCACTGGCTGAAGTTCATCTTTTATTTCACCAGGTTGGCCTCTTCTAAACATTGCAGTGCCAAATCACATGTCCATCCCTTCATTTGCTCTAAAGTAAAGTACAGATTCTTTAATCTAGAATATGGGTGTGACCATATTCTGTCTACAGACAGCCTTTTCTGCCTTATTTTCTTTTCTCTCATCATCACTTGAGTGAGCACAACAATTTGGGCTACTTCACAGTAATAATAAGGAACAGCCCCTCCAGTTCTCACCATTTGGACGGGTGCTGCCGGGCAGCTCAGTCCTTATAGCAGCCGTGGATTGGGGGTTGTTCTCCTGTGATGAAAATGGAAATGGAATCTGAGAAGGCTGAGCTGCATGTCTGGTACAGTCTCTTGCCTCCTACCTCCAGGGCTCACAGTCTTCTGGTCCTCTGTGTCACTCTCTGAGCTCTTAGCTGTGCAGTAGAACCAGGGTCAGATACTCTGTATCTCATCGTGGTTAACAGCCCCCCAGCACAAGTCATTTCTTCCTGTCTGTATTCCTAAAACTGTATCTTACTGACCTGTATTCCAAATTGTGTACATGATTTTGTTTTTCCTGCAGAGGTGACTTTTTGTTTTTTAAAGAAGAATCAGTGCAACATGGGCCTTGCTTGACTTTGAAACCCATGTTTTCTGTGCCTCCATTTGCTCTCAGCTGGGCGGCCTGGTGCGTGCTCTCAAGGGACTGTTTGGGGAGGCAGGTGAGGTCGCGCCTCTGCAGGGCTCTGTGCAGTGCAGCCCTGCACTGAAAGCTTTGGTTTTTGTCCAGTGGTCCTTGAACCTCCAGGCAGAGCTTCTTGTGCTGCTTTGTTGTTTCTGTAGCCTCCACATTAACACACACAGATATTGTTTGAATGAATGGATGAATGAATGAATGATGTTTCTTTATAGGGACTCTTCCGTCATGTTTTGCGTGGAGAAATCTCTGGCAAAACTTGTGAGAATGAAGCCAGAAGAACTTGGATCTAAGGAAATTTCTCGGGGGAAAGAGAAACTGATGACATCTGTGAGTACTGACTTAGAATGGCTGCTTCAGATACCAGAGACTTAACTTTACCAGAAGTCAAATAATACACTATTTGCAGGAGTGATATGCTTTCCTCCTGGAAAACAAGGTGGAGGGCTTGATTTTTGTCTTTTTTATTTTAGGTGATAGAATCCAGAAGTAAATTGTGCCATGAAAGCAAAAAGACTGACATTAAAAATAGGAAACCATTCCCAATATAAAAGATTCTACACCCGTGTCAGACTTAGGTGTGAGCATTTGGTATTATCAGGGTTCAGAAAAGATAGAGTAAAATTTCTCCATTCAAAATGTTTTTAGGTGTCTTAAATTATTGGGCAGGACACTGAGCTTATAACAAATATATATAATTTCATTACTTCTCAAGGACTTGTATCCAGTGATCTTTTATTTTCTTCTAATGGTTCTTCATCACATCCACCTTTTTTCATGTGTGCTGTTAATTTGGAAGTGGCATTGGAAAATAAATTACCTACCTTTTTGTTTTCTTTGAGGAACAGCAAGAATCAGTACAAGCTGTCCCTGAAAAAAGCTCCCAGCCCCTTCTGGACATTCGTAGCAGTTTGTTGAAAGACACAACAAGCCACCATGAGGCGCATCTTTTTAATCTAAATTGTAAAATCTGTACAGGTGAGCATAATTTTGGGATAATGTTAAACTGGATTTTGTTTAAAATCACTAATCCTTGTAAAGGTGAGTTTAAACCAAAAAAAAAAGGGGGGGGTAGAATGGATTTCTGGAGTTCATGAAGTTAGCTCCTCTCTTTGCATTGTTGCTTTTGGATTCTCGTAAGCAATTACCTGCTCGTGAGAACGCTGTGGTCTTGGATGTGTCAGATTTCTCACCATGTCTTTCCTCATCTACCTCAGGTCAGATTTCCTCATCAGAAGATGAGCCACCTCTGAAAAAACAGAAATTGTTAGCTTCTGCTAAGAAAGAAGACTTAAAATCCAAGTGTACCAACTCTCCATCTGATCCAGTTCCTAACTCAGCTGATGAAGGGATACCAGGAACTCTGCCCAGAAATGCTTCTGAGCCAGACCTGGAAAGTGCTTCTCATCCAGACCTGGAGAGAAAGTATTTCCCTGGGCCCCCAGGAGATGTCATTCCTGAGCTCTCCCCACTGGAAGGCCATGGGAATGCGGTTGTCACCACTGTCGTCATGTCCAGCTGGGACTCCAGGACTGCTCCAAGTGGATCGTGCACAGTCACAGCCTCCATAGCAGCCCAGCCAGACAGTGCCCATGTGGTAGAAACCAAACAAGACACACTGATGCCTGCTTTGACTTCTGTGACGGTGCCCAGGTTCATACTGGCTAAGCCGTCCTCATCCCCTGACCCAGGACACTTGTCAGTTCCATCACAGAATATCAGGTGTGTATTTCAGATATAGTCTGAAAGAGCCAATGAAGTTTTCTTTTAAACTAATGAATGGAAAGACAATTGGTGATTTCAACTCTGAATTTTACTCAGAAATACAATTCAGGTTATTTTTTCTTTGACCAAAATGTCTATTTATATCATTATGATTAAAGCATTTAATTGGCAAAAGTAAGCTACTAAAACTTGTAGGAATTTACTTTTACTTTTAAACACATGCTCTTCATTCTTTTGAAATTCTGATTGTACACAGATTTCCTTATTTTTCATGGTTTTGTTTTACAGTGTCTCAGGGTCACATTCCTCTGCAGAAGGAGATACGAACCGCTTTTTATCTGAACTCAGCACTGTTTGGAAAGGATTTATTAACATGAAAAGTGTAGCAAAATCTCTCACTGAGGCATATCCTGTCTCTGGGTGTTTTGATTATCTCAGTGAGGTTAGTACCAAAAGTGTATGTGTGTGTGCTTGTGTGTATGCGTCTTTCACAGGAGTTCCTCTACTACAGGCAGACATGTGACACTCTTACGCTGGCTGCCTGGGCACTTAAATATCTCCAAAGGCAAGATAATGGTTGCCACAGTGGGTCAGCAGGTCATGCAGTTCGCACAGAGCCGAAATTTGACTGAGCAGTTGGGCAGCCCAGTGATCTGTTTAGCAAGGGCATTTACCACACGTGTGTGCCCAGCCACCAGCATGGCCAGGCATCTGTAACCTGCATAGTGTGGGTGGCATGTGTAACCTCCTGATAGGTCTTTCATTTTTCAAAGTTAACAAAGATGGCACTAGAATTTATGACCTTAGGAAGGAGTGGCAAGTCAGTTGTCCTGGTAATAACTGAATCATTACTGTGTGTGTGTGTGTGTGTGTGTGTGTGTGTGTGTTCACAAAAGATAACGTAAAAAGGTTGGGCAGCAGTTTCTAAACAATCCTGTTTGTCAGAAGGTTATTATACCACCTTTGAGTTTGGGAGCTCGTAATCCTTGATGGTAGTTCACCAGTCAGTATTTAATACAGTTATCACCATTTTCCTTGGAATTGTTGTTTTCTTGAATTTTGGGTTGTTTGGTGCCTTCATGTTACTACATTAGTCTCTTTTTGAACACTAGAGTTTCACAGGTGATTTACTCAAAGTACTTTTTTTTAGGACTTGCCCAACATAATTCACATCGGTGGGAGGATCGCACCGAAGATGGTTTGGGATTATGTTGGTGAACTCAAGTCTTCTGTGTCTAAGGTATCCGCTTATAGTATGGTCTCTGCAACAATGGAACATAGAGCTTATTTAAACATCTTTTTAAACATGTCATTTTGATGGTTATCACTTGAAATGTCAGCCTGCAACTTATTAGATACTTTCAGGTGAATGTTAAAATAAGTTTATATAGTTACATTCCTATGTGGCGGTGTGTTTGAGAAATACAATGATAGAAATTTCTTTTCTTGTTTATTGTAATCATGTATATATGATTATATTTTAGTAAAAAAATGTATAAACTTTATTTCCTCATTTTTATTTTTATTTTTTTATGATTGAAGGAGTAGAATGGGAATTTGGAGGTGATCTGGCAAAGGGCACTCAGCCTGGGCTCCTGAATGGGTTTTGGTTTTCTGGGAACCCCTGAGGTTTAGCTACAGCTGCGTGTGTCTGTATGTACAGTTTTCCATCAGATTCCCAAAAGGGTTTAGACCCTGTGCCTAGTTTAACCCTCCCAGGTGGAGACACACAGGGAATGGCTGCAGATCGTGCAGCTGCTCACCGTGCCCACAGCCGCTGTGCATGCGGGAAAGCTTACTTTGCTCCAGACGCAGCTAAGCCTACACCTTACATGGCCTGTGCCTCTCACAGGACAGTTCTCTGAAATTGAGGCTGTGAGTAGAAGTCATTTTAAAGGGTGTCCTGCTGAAACCAAGACTTGAGTTAAGCATTAGGATGCTTGATTGTGAGTTTCTTTTACTACTTCATTATTTCATTGTTTCAAATGTTGGACAATAAGGCTATGAAAGTCAAAATCAATTGCTAAAATCTCCCATTTCAGGCTGTACCTTTGAGGTGTGGGTAAAAATTTTAAAGCAGATGCTTTCCTCGCATAGCCACAGGTGAAGGCTTTCCCCTGTCCTCTGTTTGCATTGTAGGAGCTCTGTCTGATCCGCTTTCACCCCCTGACAGAGGAAGAAGAGGTTGCCTACATTTCTCTCTACTCCTACTTGAGCAGTCGTGGCCGTTTTGGTGTTGTACCTAATAAGACCAGGCACATCAAGAACCTCTACCTCATCCCACTGGGTGCTAAGGACCCTATTCCATCTGCACTCTTGCCCTTTGAGGGACCAGGTAAGCACCAACTTTCTGGGTGGCAATTACGAGCATGTGATACCCACACATATTCTCCCCTGACATGGAGTCCTGCTGCGTTGGGATCCTGTACGGGCCCCTCCACTTCCTGGGCTTTTGTTGGGGGCTGGAATCCATCACCCCCAGCATGGCCCATGCACCAACTGGAGCCCACTCTTAACACCTGGCATGGGCTTGGCTTGTGCCAACTTTCTGGAATTAAATGCCCATAGAGGTATTGATTGGTATCAGTATGTACCCCTTGTCCTTGGTTTCTTTTCCCATACATGTGACTTAATTTTAACCACTGAGTCTGAGGCTAGACCTTCCACCATGAACTCAAGGGACACAGACATGGAGCTAAAAAGTCTTCATATACACAGTACATGCTGGTGTTTTGGAGGGCATCAGGTGGGGGTGTCGCTTCTGTGGAAGTGGAAGATGGCACATTTTAACTGCAGCTGGTCTTTCAATATCTCACCTACCTACTTGCTTATTTTCACACACTTTATGAATTGTAAACCTCACAGCAGCCCTCACATGGGAGGTGGGTAAGTAGCATCCTGTGCCCAGCTGGTGCCCGGCCTCCCACGGGGCAGCCTCCTCCCTGCTGCAGCTGGCATGGCCTCTGCTTCTGTGCTTTCTTGGGACACACACCACTCTCCAGGGGTTAACACTCATGACACAGGAGCTGTCAAAATGGGGTGAGCCCAGAGAGTTACTCCCGGGAAACCTGGTCCTCTCTCACTCCTCCCCTAGATGTGGGGCAAAGTTGGGGGTGTTCATGTTGCCCTTTGCCCTCATTTGTTTGGTATTGTCATGCTGGACACACCTGTCTGACAACAGTGTAGAGCACCATTAAATTTGAGACAAGTCACTTCAACTCAGTAAACATTGCTTCTAAGGTCCAAGATAGATAAGTGAATTTTATTGTTTCATCCATGAATATAAGTTATTTCCAAGGTGCTAGTTATATTTCAAATATTCATGCAACTATAACATAACATAAATATGTGAGTCAAGTGATAAGATTTGACTATTTCAGGATAGGAGTACACATTTTGGGACAGGCCTATTTAAATTTAAAATCTTTGGGAAGATTGCTGGGGATGTTCAAAACCATGGAGCTTCACTAGATCATTTCCCAGTGTGTGCAGATGAGATGGGCAAGAGTTGAAAGTATCTAAAAAACCAGCTGCTTATTAGATGCCAATCTCTAGACAGCTTGCTGTTTTCAAGACAAACATAAATATTGAGTAACCTCACCTATGATGAATATGACAACAAAGGTCAAAGCCAGCTTGCCAGGGCTGGGATATACTAATTGTTTTTATCAATAAGCATATTAGGCTATTAAAAGATAGTTGGAGTGAAGCACTTTACAGAGCCCCGGGACCGTGTCTTCCTGAGTTTAACACAATGGCTTGCCTGGGCAAATCACATGCAGTTGATTCATGCAAGAAACTTGATTTTTGCAAGATCCCTGATGTTGGCCCTTTAGAAGTTGAGCCTTTCCCTGAGTGAGGTAGTCCCTGGTGACTTCCCCATGCAAAGACCCCCCAGTCCTTGCCGTCCAGTGCCCCACCCCCACCCCGGCCAAGCCCACTCCTACTTCTGCTCCTGAGACCAAGTTCTGTAGGGAGAGAGCCTGGCTTACAGAGCTGCCCCACAGACAGAACTTCAGCTGTGACTCAGTAGGTCCGAATGTGCTCAGCAGTTAAACCTGTACTGAAGCTCTGGGACCATCTGCAGCAGAGATACTTGGTCCACAAGGCCGTGATAGCTGATTTAACAATTGACCAAACCCCAAAACTGTCTGTTTAAATTAGCTATAAAGTATTCGGTAAATAGCTATTACGGTGACAGAAGTAGTATTTGAAGATAAAATACCCATAATGAATGCTAATTAGGAAATTAACTTGATAAGTTGCTCTTTGCATTGGCCAAGCAGGAAATTTTGGAAGTGCTCTTCAGTGTGGTGGCCAGACGCCACATGCTATCCCCTCCTTTGCCTTTTCTTTTGCTGACACACTGCTGTTACCAGATGGGGCAGGGAGGGCCGACCCCGTGGCTCACTCGGGAGAGTGCGGTGCTGGGAGCACAGCAGCGCTCCTGCCGCGGGTTCGGATCCTATATAGGGATGGCTGGTTCGCTCACTGGCTGGGCGCGGTCACAAAAAAAAAAAAAAAAAAAAAAAAGGACAGATGGGGCAGGGAGAGGACATTATGACAGAAAGTTCTCATGAGAGGAGGGTGGCGTGGTACTAGGATATGTTGTGATCACAGCTCACCCATGGGTGCCTTCAACACGAATCTCTTACACAGCAGCCTGTGAAGCAGGAGGCCTTAGGACACCCTTAAGCAGGGAGGGGAGCAGAGCGGCGTCAGTCTGCGGAGGCCAGGTTACCCCAGCTCAACCTGGTGTCCTCCTCCTAAGTGGCGGGCAGGACATCCACCTGCACTTGTGTGCTCAGCTGTCAGTAATCAATTCGGTACTGAATTTTGGAAGACTCACAGCAAACATATTTAGAACTATGAAAACAACCATGTGAAGTGATGTGTGATCATCTCTAAATCACAAAAAGAACAGGACAATCTTAGCAGTGCTTTAAATTGTAAGAAAAAAGTGTGATTACCTCTTGTATATTATGTAATGTTATCTGTAAATTGAATTTATACAGGTTGACTGATTGTATCCTTATGCTATTGAAACAAATATTCTGTCCTTCGTGAACCATTTTTCTGTAAGTTACTGTTTGTGACTTGGCTGTTTAGTTAGTTCCCCTTTGGGAATTCTTGATGGAGTGTGAGTGTGGGGGTGCGGGATCGTTATGGGAACGTTAGCATTCCTGATGTAAGTTGTCACAACTTAGGATCTTTGGAGTAACCGTCTCTTAACAAATACCTATTCGGTAAACTGATGCTGTGCCCTGAAGCTCCCAGTCTGTCTCCGTGTGACTGTCCTTCCCCACCAGTGTGCTGAATGCCTCGGCGCTTTACTTAAGCACAAGCCCTGTGTTTACAAAGACTCAAACATTAGATAGTTTTTGATAAATTAATGCTCATTGAATTTTTTTCTAAGCCTCAAACATCTACTTTAGCTACTTCAGTCAGCATTATTGTTTCATTCATTGTAATTCTGGTACCAGAAACTAATGAATATACCTAATGGTTTTTGTGCTTTATTGATCATTATAATCCTATTGGTCATTGTGTTGCAACTCATAAGTGAACGAGAAAAAGGGCTGTTACCTTCTGGATATGTCACAAGAGGCACCATAAGAGCGTATCTGAGATGCGTTCGTTTTAAAGACATGCTGGTCCACACGCACTTTTGATCCCTGCAGGTTAACGTTAGTCATTGCTGTAGTGCCCTTCCTGCCACCTGCACCATGCTATTGCTTTAGCACTGTGTGTAATTTTTTGTAAAATATGTAACAAGTTCTGACAATTGGGGTGTTTACTCGTGAATTGGGCCCTTGGTTCTGTAGTTGGTGGCTGGGGGGCTAATCCCTCCCTTTCAGCAGCCGCCATCAGGGCTCGGTAGGACTGGTGGTGACTTCGTGGGATGGGAACCATTTGGTCTTTGGCAATTAGCTTATCAAACACTTGGCTTTATTTTGCTACATAATTTCTCCATGAAAGCCCTTAATAAAATTTACCTCTGAAAGATGAAAACTGGATTTAGATTCTAAAATTCACACAATATTTTGTTTTTCAGGTCTTGAGTCACCACGTCCAAATATAATCCTTGGGTTAGTAATCTGTCATAAAATAAAACGTCCTTCAAGTGCTGGAGAATTAGACAAAATTGAGAAGAAACGGCCCCGACTTCAACAGGAAGAAGTGGAAGGTTCCATCTACCCCAAGATAACCGCAGCCCCGTGGTCTGAGGAGAAGCCTTCCAAGTGTCCCCTGTACCCTGCAGGCACCACTGTCGGCACCGCACCCACAGGGTCCCCTCCACCTCCACCTCCACCCTCTCTTCCAGAACCATCAGAGTTAAAAATACAGTCATCCGTCAAGCCAGAAGTTACCCAGATTGTCACAGCCTCCACTAAGTGAGCAGCAGTCACTACAGCAAATTCCTCTGTTGTGTCACCGCTGGAATCCATCTTGCAAATTCTCTTCAGAAAGAAGAAATCATTTGAGCCCCCTGCCAAGGAGTCTGTCGGAGCTCTTCCTTCCTTCCACCAGGACTCCAACACCAAGGCAGACGACGGGGTGTCCGCAGCTCCTTGGCCAGATCCGACTGTTCAGCAGTTTGGTCAGTTCTCAAAGGCTCAGGCTCTAGAGGAAGAGGAGGAGGATCAGCCGCACAGCCCTGAAGAAGAGCAGAACCTGGAGAGAGCCTCGGATGCACAGCTCGCCGAGCGAGGGAAAATAGTGATTATTAGTTAAAAAACTACAAATTAAATAGAAAGCTTTTCACTGTGAAGTACAGGATATGCCTGTTGTATTTTTCAAGTCCTTCTGAAATGTGAAATAAGAGAAAACCTGGCTAATTTATTTGACTGTACTAATACATGTTGATAATTTTTATATTTTCATGAACTTTTTCAGATGCAAAATTAGAGAATTTCATATGTTCTTTTGGAGTCTATTGCATTACACATCACTACAGATTTTCACTTTATAGCACAAATTTTTAAGGAAATATGGAGAACATGTCTATTTGGGGTGTTTGTGTTATAAACCAAGTGTCGCTATGTTAAATTACCTTAAAGCAGGGGTCATTTCCAATATTTAATATGTTGTGAAGGTTTTTTTTTTTTTTCTAATTTAAATATACAAAAGTAAAAATGAAGTTTGTTTCTTTAGGTTTTGTTGATAGAAATTTCTGTAAGTTGTATTTATATTGCAGAGTATTTTATCACTGTATATTGGGCTGTCAGGTTCTGTTATTTGAAGGAGAATAAATATCTACAAAGAGTTTTGTCTCGTGTGTCTTCACTCAGCCTTTTTGTCCTAACACTGGGCAGTTAGAGGTTGGACAAGGGCACCTGGACCCCCAGCTTCTGTTGCCCTCGGCCCCTTCCTGAACTTGGGGGATGAGCCTAGTCATGACTGGCCACCCAGGTTCCCACATTCTTCATCACTCTGCAGGTGTCACACACCCCTGCTGGGGGCCACCAAGGAGCCTCCCTCCCATTGAACCACAGAGTATGATGAAGGGGGAAACGTGGTCACAGTGTAACAGTGAGGAGGTGCAGGGATGGGCTGAGCATGTGGCTCCTGGGCAGGAGTTTGTCCCCTAATCCCAGTTCATTGGGGTTCAAAGGAGCATCCAGCTGCCATTCAGGCTTCTTAGGAAGTGACTGGTTGGGCAGAGTTGGTGGCCCAGACTCAGTACTTGCAGGTGAAGGGGAGATGGTGTGTGGCCACGACTAGAAGGAGCATGTGGGTGTGGGTCTGGCACACCTTCCACATGACAGATCGATGTGGTCACCCTTGGGCCAGCACTTAGCTTCTCAGCAAGCATCTATGTCCACAACTCTGCTGTGAGCATAGACCCTAAGGGAACATTCCTGAACAAAGCATTGACCAGCCCAGACAGGACAGGCCTTGTGTGGCAGAGTGTTCAGTGGGGCTAGTGTCTCGTTTCGCAGACAAGCTCAGGCAGACCTGAGGCAAGTGTAACAAGGGAGGTGACTTCATAAGGGGACCCCTCTGACCACCTGTGCTGGCCACACAGCCCCCACTCCCTTCAGACTGCTGTCACAGCCATTGGCACTGCCTCCACAATGGCCCCATCACCTCAAGGGCCTTGTCAAGCCGAGTGGTGGCACGTGTGTAGGTGTCCCTCATGGAAGACTGCTCTGAAGTGAGCTCCTGGTAGCTGACAGTGAGGAAAGTGGAGTTGGTTTGTCAGGTCCCCTCGCCTCATATCCGGCTGGGTGTGACTAGGCACATCCTTTGTAAACAAGTGATGTAAGAATAGAGTTAGTGCACATGCACCTGGGCACTCCTTGGCTCATTGCCGCTGTTGTGTACTTCAGTATGGAAGGCAGCGGCTCTGAACTGCAGGTCGGTGGAGCTTGTGTCTGAAGAATAAAGCATGTCCACTTTGCCAGCAGCTGCTCGGTTTTTCTTTCCCTTACCTGACTCAGGACCTGCACAGGACGAGGCAGAGGTGTCTGCGATCCAGCCCAACAGTGACACTTTGCCAGAGAGTGGAAGTTCCAATTCCACTACACAGACACTAAGGGGTGCCTGGCACAGCCCCTGGCTCCACACTTTGTGGCCTGCAGGTTGCCATCAGGGTGGCCTCCCAGATGCCTGGGAAAATATGCCCCCACTTGAAAGCCCTCGGGCCTTGCAGGCCTCGGATATTGTCTGGTCTCATTCTCGTTCACCCCAAAGCCCTTTTGAAACCCTCCTGCTGCATCAGGCAGCTCTGCCATGCTCCTTCCACTGCTCAAGCACCTGTCCACCCCGACATCCCCTCCAGGACCAGCTCTAATGGCTCCAGCCCATAGTGCCATTTGGCCGACGTCACCCACAACACTTGTGCACTGTGCCATGCATGGCTCTCTAGAAACCTGACAGGTGAGCAGTCCAGCCCCAGCCCGTCCCTAGACAAGGGCACAGCCATGTCCACCTCACAGGGCAGAGAAATACCTGGCCCAGAGATCCTGGGCTGCCAGTGCACAGGGACCACTTGGGTGTGGCTCCTAGTCCTGGCACATCTGTTGAGGCAGGTGTCATAAAGTGGAAAGAGCCATCTCTCTACAAAACTCGAAGGTGTTGGTGCCTCCAGTGGAGGGTAACACCCAAAGGGAGTAGGTACCCCGTGCCCCTCCATGCCACACCAGGCCCTTCGCCCCACTGAACTCCATGGCATCAGCAACGGTGGCAGCAGTGGGGCCCTTAGCTGTGGCTGTGCCCTGGGAGGGGCCTGAAAAGGAGGGTTGAAAAGGAAAGGCAGGAACCACGTGGGTTCAAGCACAGAAAGGACCTCATGCACTCAGTGGCAGGGCAGGGCCAGGGCACTCGACTGGTAGCCACCGGGTCCTGCACCTGCTTCCTGCAGGACACTCAGCAAAAGAGAGGAAGGAAAACCAAAGTCACCCATAATTTTATACCCAGCACTAACTGCTGTTGACATTTTGGAATATTTCCTTAACCTTCTTTTCCTCTCTCTCATATTTTGTTTAACATCCTATTTCCTAGTCCTATAAAGCTATTGAATAATATTTTTTAAAAATATTTAAACACTGCATATTAAAGACTTAAACATTAAATTCAATATTGAACAAAGTTAATTTTTCCAAATATTTATATATCAGTTACGAACATATTTAATCAAGTACTCCTAAGGACTTAATTAAAATCACATCCATAATGAAGGTTTATCAGATGCTCTTAGGTACTTACATCTTTAAGAGCAAACAAAACACAAATCCCAGTGGTGACAAGACACGCATCATGTGGTGTCCACACTGCTGGTGCCACAGACACACGCCTGTCCCTTCCTCCTCCTTCCTCTTCCTTGTGTCAGCCTGTGGTCAAGGAGGAGAATGTGACAGGACCAGACAGATGACAGCCAGTGAGGGGGACAGTGGGAGACAGAGACAGAGAGATGGGGTGAGACAGAGACAGGGAGAGACTGAGACAGAGTCACAGAGACAGAGATAGAGATACAGAGATAGGGAGACAGAGAGAGATGGGGAGAAACTGAGACAGAGGGACAGAGACAGGGTGAGACAGGGACAGACAAGGAGGGACAGAAAGAGGGACAGAAAGATTGAGACAGTGAGAGAGAGGGATCGATATGGGTAGACAGGAAGAAAGTGAGGGACAGAGGGACAGACAGGGAGAGAAAGAGCAAGAGAGTGAGAGACAGAGACAGAAAGAGATAGAGAGACAGCAGGAAATACAGAGACAGGGAGAGGTAGATGGGGACAGAGACACGGAGAGATAGCGAGACAGAGTCAGAGAGAGATAGAAATAGGGAGAGACAGAGACAGACGGAAGCTGGAGAAAGAGGCTCTTTCAAAGAACCATCACTTACTTGATCAGAAAACCACAAGCAAACCTCTGTGAGAAGCGCTCCAGGTGGAAGAATCCGAAACTGGAATTGGCGAATTCATAAAGTTTGAGAGTCAAAACCTCTGGAGTGCCCAGTCTTGGAAGTTTCCACAAATTAAGGAGTTTTACCTCCAGAAACACGACCAGGCTCTCACGTAGAAGATCACAAAATTATTGCTTTCAGCTTCCAGCAGGAGGGGAAAGTAGGCATTTAAAATACGCCCATTGAATTCTGTCCTCCTTAACAGGTGCTGCCTTCAAAGGAAATGATTTCTTAAGAGCCTAATAACCAACTGAGATTTTACTGGGGTCAAACCTCCTGGGGCAGGGGAAATGCCCAACTCCATCCCTCTCGAAGCTTCCAGTCCCAAGAAGGGGATAAGGACTGAGAAGCAGTTATAAATGTCATAAGCCAAAGAGACAGAGTCTTCCTAACCACTGGAACTGCCAACCTCTCGGATGGAGCGCCCCTTCTACACTTCACCGTGGTGGGAGGGGGACTAGCTGCTTTCTGAAATGTGAAGTTCCTCGGAACTGTACCATGAGGTAGAAATTGAGGCAAGAAGGGATCCGCTAACTGATTCAGGATGGACAACGTTCTGAACGTGACTTAGCTGTCCTGCCTCATTGCCCCCACTCTTCCTAGGCACCCCCATGCTTCAGGGCATGTCAGGAGGCCCCTCGTCCCCAACACGTCATGATCCTCTACACCTCTGATGCTTCTTGTTCAGTCTGCTCCCTCTGCCTGAATGCTCTCCTTTTGCCCCTTTTCTTTCTTATTTTTTAAGCAAATTTAAATTTTATGTGTTGTTTCAGTACATGCATACAGTGTTTAATGATCCAGTCAGGGTAGTTAGCATAGCCATCATCCAAACATTTATCATTTCTTTCTGATGGTGGCATTCAAGATCCTCCGTGCTGGCTACCTTGAAATGTACAGTACGATATTGTTAGCTATCGTCACCCTGGAGCACTGGAACTTAGTTTTCCTGCCGGACTGTAACTTTGTGCTCATTGACCAATCTCTCCCCCGCCCCCTCCCCAGTACCCTCCCCAGCCTCTGGTGACCACTATTTTCCTCTCTACTTCTATGAGAACAACTTTTTCTACATTTCACATATGAGTGATGTCATGCAGTACTTGCCTTTCTGTGCATGGCACATTTCCTCAACATAACGTCCTCCAAGTTAATTCATGTTGCCTGGAATCCTACAGTATCAATGCTGTGTGTCAGGGACATATTTCTATAGTTTTCTTCAAGGCTCTTTTTTTGGTTTTAATATCAGGCTGATACTAGCCTCCTAAAATGAGTTTAGAAGTATTCTCTGTATTTTTTATCTTCTGTTTTGTTTCTTTGGAAGTATTGAAGAAGACTTGGTATTGGGTGACTGTAGTTAACACAAAAGTGTTTTATAGTCGTGAAAAGCCAGAAGAAAGAATTTTGAATGTTCCCATCACACATATTAAACTGGTACCTAAGGTGATGGATACACTAGTCATCCTGACTTGATCATTCCAGTTTCTATACAGATATCCAAATGTCACACTGTCCCCTAGAAGTGTGTACACATTATATGTGAATGAAAAGGATTAAAGGATAATGATAGTTATTAATATTTCTTTGGGTGTAGGTAGAATTGACCCACAAAGTTATCTGGTCCTGAGCGTTTTTTCATAGGAAGATTTGCAGTACTAATTCCATCCCTTCTTTTGTTGTCGGTACAGTCAGGCTTTTTTTTTTTTTTTTTTTTTTTTTTTTTTCCTATCTCGATTCAGTTCTGGTAGGTTGTGTATGTCAGTAAAAAAGGATTTATTTTTTCTTTGTTATCAAATTTGTTGTCACATACTTGTTTAAAATTGTCCACTATGATTTTTTGATCATTTTGAAGTCATATTGTTATGTCTCTTTTCAGTTTCTGATATTTTTATTTCTCTTTCTTTGCATAATAGACTAAAGGGTTTGTTGATTTTGTCTTTTCTGATGTTTTGTTTTGTTTATTTGGGAGGGAAACATTTTTTCTTGTTTTTCTACCCTTTATTAAACTCTGTCCTAATCTTATTTTCTGTCTTCTAATTGTGTGCACAGTTTGCTCTTCTTCTGCTTCCTTGAAGTGTAAAGTGACATTGCTTATTTGAGATCCTTTTAAATATAGAGGGTGATGGTTCATAAGATTCCCTCATAATACTGCTTTGTTTGCAGCACAAAGGTTTTAGTATCTTGTGTTTTTATTTTCCTTGATTTGAGATATTTTTCTAATTACTTTTTAATTTTCTCTTTGGCCCAATGGTCATTCAAGTGTGTCTTGATTAGTTGTTCTGTACTAGTAAATTTTCTTATTTACTTAAAGTTTTATATTTGTAGTATCATTACAAATGATCATTACAAGTATCATTGTTTGGAAAAGATACTTGGGATTATTTTGAACTTCTCAAATTTTTTAGACATTTTATAAGCTGATACACATACTATTCTGTAAAATGTTTCCTATGTTCTTAGAAAGAAGTTAGATTTTGCTGTTGGGTGGAAATTTGTGGATATTTTTGCTAGGACACTTTGGTCTAGAGCGTTATTCAAGTGAGCAGGTTCTTTAATCATTTTCTCTGTGGGTGTTTCTTTCAATATTTAAAGTGAACTATTTAAGTTTCCTACTGTTAATATACTGCTGTCAGGGTTTTTTTGTGATACGTCAGTATTCATAAATTATAAATGTGTACAATTATACATTATGGAAAAATATATGTGTGGATTTATTTATGGGTTCTCTGTTCTGTTGGTGTATATTCCACTTTGTGTGTCACTACCATGTTGTTTTCTTTACTATAGCTTTGTGATATATTTTGAAGTCAGGAAGATTGATGCCTCCAGCCTTTCTATCTTTACAAAATATCCCTTTGACTATTCTGGGTCTTTTCTGGATCCATATAGGTTTTGTGGTTGTTTGTTCTGTATTGGAAAAGAATGATAGTGATTTCTTTAAATTTGTAGATAGGTGGAGATAATTTAGAAATTTTAATGGAATTAGTTCCCTCATCCATGAACACTCTATGTGTTTCTACCTACCCATTTCTTTTTAAGTTTCTATTATCAATATTTTATAATCTTCTGTAGACCAATATATTAATACTTAGTTTAAGTTTATTCATATGTATTTCATAGTTTTTAAATATATGAGAATGTTTTCTTCATTTTAAAAAACATTTTAAATTTAAATTTGTGTTTAGAAACAACTCTAGTTTTGTATCCTGCAACAATAGTAAATTTGTTAGATATAACTAGTGTTTTCTACATTTATAAACATCTCATCAACAAATAGGGACAATATTACTTCTTCCTTTTTGCTTTAGATTCTTTTTATTATGTATTTCTTATATAATTGCTCTGGCTGGGACTTTCAGGGCTATGTTGAAAGGATGAGGTAAGAATGGGCATACTTGCCTTGTACTGGATCTTACAGGCCAATATATTAGTTTCTCCCCATGGATTTTGATGTTAGCTCTGTGGCTTTATTATATACCCTTTATTGTAATAATGTAAGTTTTCTATACAGATTTGGTTGAAACTTTTTGTATCATGATAGATGCTGGATTTTTAAATGCCTTTTTATAGCATTTTGAGGTAATCGTGTAGTCTATATTTTTCATTTTTTAAACGTGGTGTATCACAGTAAGCAATTTTTGAATGTTGGATGATCCTTGAATTCCAGCAGTAAATCCATCCTGATTGTGCTGTTGAATTTGGTTTGCTCATATTTGGGGGGAATTTATACATCAATGCTGTATGTCAGGGACATTTTCTAGTTTTCTTCAAGTTTCTTTTTTTAGTTTTAATATCAGGCTGATACTAGCCTCCTAGTATGAGTTTAGAAGTGTTCTGTGTATGTTTTCTTCTATTTTGTTTTTTTGCAAGTATTGAAGAATTGATATTGGGTGACTGTAGCTATCACAAAACTATTTTAAGTAGCCAGAAGAAAGAATTTTGACTGTTTCCATCATACATATAAAACTGGTACGTAAGGTGACTGATACACTAATCATCCTGATTTGATCATTTCATTTTGTGTACTGGTATCCATATGTCACACTGTGCCCTAGAAACGTGTACAATTATTGCATGTGAAGGAAATGTAGGAAAAGATAATGATAGTTATCTTCTTTGGGTGTTGGTAGAATTGACCCACGAAGTTATCTGATCCTGAGCTGTTTTTCATGGGAAGATTTGTAGCACTAATTAAGTCCCTTTATTTGTGGTTGGTCCATTCAGGCTTTTTTTTTTTTTTTTTTTTCTCTTTTCTCGATTCAGTGCTGGCAGCTTGTATGTCAGTAAAAGAAGTATTTTTTCTAAGTTACCAAATTTGTTGTCACATACTTGTTTAAAATTGTCTACTATGATTATTTGATCATTTTGAAGTCATATTGTTATGTCTCTTTTCAGTTTCTCATTTTATTTTCTCTCTTTTTTGCATAAGATCTTAAACGGTTTGCTGATTTTGTCTTTACTGATTGTTTAATTTTGGGGAGGGAGACATTTTTGTTGTTTTCTACTCTTTATTAATTTCTGTTTTAATCCTATTATTTTCTATCTTCTGCTATTTTTGTGCTCTGTTTTTTCTTCTTCTGCTTCCTGGAAGTGTACAGTGACATTGCTTATTTGAGATCCTTTTAAATATATAATATGGTTGTTCATAAACTTTCCTCATAATACTGCTTTGTTTGCATCATAAAGGCTTTAATATCTTGTGTTTTTATTTTCGTTGATCTGAAATATTTTTTAAATTACTTTTTAATTTTCTTTTTGGCCCAATGGTCATTCAAGTGTGTCTTGTTTAGTTTTTCTGTACTAGTAAATTTACCTCTTTTCTTAAAGTTATAGATTTGTAGTTTCATTCAATTTTATTCGGGAAAGGTACTTGGGATTATTTTGAACTTCTCCAGTTTTTTGAGACTTATTTTGTAAGCTGATATATATACTATTCTGTAAATTGTTTCCTATGCTCTTAGTAAGAAGGGGGATTTTGCTGTTGGGTGGAAATTTTTGGATATTTTTGTTAGGATACTTTGGTCTAGAGTGTTATTCAAGTGAGCAGATTCTTTCATAATTTTCTCTGTGGGTGTTTCTTTCATTATTAAAAGTGAACTATTTAAGTCTCCTACTGTTAATCTACTGCTGTCATATTTTTTTGGTGATATTTTGATATTCATAAATTATAAATGTGTATAATTATTATATACTATGGAAAAATATGTGTGTGGATTTATTTATGTGCTCTCTGGTCGGTTGGTTTATGTGCCTCTTTGTATGTCAGTACCATATTGTTTTGATTACGATAGGTTTGTAATATATTTTGAAGTCAGAAAGTTTGATGCTTCTAGCCTTTCCTTCTTTGTTTAATATCCCTTTGGCTATTGAGAGTCTTTTCTGGCTTGACATACATTTTAGGGTTGTTTTTTCTATATTGGAAAAGAATGATAGTGATTTCTATGAATTTGTAGATACCTAGAGACAACTTAAATATTTTAACACTATTAGTTCCCTCATTCATGAACACTGTATGTGTTTCTATGTATCTACTTCTTTTTCATTTTCTATCATCAATATTTTATAATCTTCTGTGTACCAGTCTTTAGTTAGTTTAAATTTATTCATAAGTATTTCATACTTTTAAAAAATATGAGATTGATTTCTTCATTTTTAAAAAGCATATTTTCTGAACATATGTATATGTTTAGAAATACCATTTGTTTTTGTATCCTGCAACATTAGTGAATTTGTTATTTAAAGCAGTGATTTTGTGGAGTCACTAGTGTGTTTTAGATTTATAATCATCTCATCAACAAACCAGGACAGTATTACTTCTTCCTTTTTGCTTTGGATTCTCTTTGTTTATTTCATGTAATTGCTCTGGCTAGGACTTTCAGGGTTATGTTGAATCAATGTGGTAAGAATGGTATTCTTGCCTTGTACTGGATCTTACCAGCAAAAATTTTAGTTTCACCCAAATGATTTTGATCTTAGCTCTACAACTTTTATATATACCCTTTATTGTAATAATGTAAGATTTTCTGTAGAGATTTGGATGAAGATTTTTGTGTCATGAATAGATGCTGAATATTTGAATGCTTTTTTATTGTATTATTGAAGTAATTATGTGTTCTATATCTTTCATTCTGTTAGTGCAGTGTATCACATTAAGCAATTTTAGCATGTTGAATGATGTTTGCATTCCAAAAGTAAATTGCACCTGGTTGTGTTATATAACGCTTTTAATTTGCTGTTGGATTAGGTTTGCTCATATCTGGGGGAAATTTATGTATCAATGTTGTATGTCAGGGACATTTTTTTGTAGTATTATTCAAGTGTGTGGTTTTTTTTTTTTGGTTTTAATATCATGCTGATACTAACCTCCTAAAATGAGTTTTGAAGTATTCTCCACATTTTTTCTTCTTTTTTGTTTTTTTGGAAGTATTGAAGAAGAATTGGCAGAGTGACTGTAGTTACCACAGAGGTATTGTCTTGTTTTCAGTAGCCAAAATATAGAGTTTTGAATGCTCTCATCACACATACAATAATCATACATAATGTGATGGATACACTTTTCATTCCGTTTCATATACAGGTATCCAAATATCACACTGTGCCCTAGAAATGTGTACAGTTATTATATGTGAATGAAAAGTAAGAAAAGATAATGATAGTTACCAATATTTCTTCAGTGTTGGTAGAATTGGCCACAAATTTATCCAGTCCTGAGCATTTTTTGATGTTAAGCTTTGTAGAACTAATTCAATCACTTTATTTGTTGTTGGTACATTCAGTCTTTGTTCTTTTGTTTGTTTGTTTGTTTTTGTTTTTACCTCAATCAAGTTCTGGTACATTTTATGTCAGTAAAAAAAGTATTTCTTGTAAGTTATCAAATTTGTTCTCACATACTTGTTTAAAATTGTCCACTATTATTTTTGGAGCATTTTGAAGTCTCTGTTTATGTCTCTCTTTTTTAAAATTTTGTTTTCTCTCTTTTTTTGTCTTATAAACTGAATGGTTTTTTGATTATTTTTTTTCTGTTTGTGTGTTTTGTTTTTGGGGGTGCAAAACATTTTTTCTTGTTTTTCTACTCATTATTAATTTCTGTCCTAATCTAATTTTTTTCTGTCATCCACTAATTTGTTGCTCTGTTTGTTCTTCTTCTGCTTCCTTGAAGTGTAAAGTGACATTGCTTATTTGAGACTTTTTAAAATATATAATGTGGTTGTTCATAACTTCCCTCATAATACTGCTTTGACTGCATCTTAAAGGTTTTAACATCTCGTGTTTTTATTTTCCTTGATTTGAGATATTTTTCAAATTACCTTTGTATTTTCTCTTTGGCCCAATGGTTGTTCAAGAATGTCTTGTTTAGTTTTTCTGTAGTTGTAAATTTTCCTATTTTCTTAAAGTTATACATTTGTAGTTTCATTCAGTTATTTTTGGAAAAGATACCTGGGATTATTTTGAACTTCTCAAATTTTTTGAGAGTTATTTTGTAAGCTGATATATAATCTGTCCTGTAAAATGTTTTTTATGCTCTTAGGAAGAAAGTGGATTTTGTGGTTGGTTGGAAATTTCTGGATAATAAGTTAGGACTGTTTCTTATAGAGTGTTATTCAAGTGAGCAGATTCTGTAATAATTTTTTTCTCTGGGTGTTTCATTCTTAAAAGGGAAATATTTAAATCTATCATTGATATACTGCTGTCAAGTTTTATTGTGATACGTCAATATGCATAAATTATAAATGTGTACAATAATTATATATTATTAAAATATATGTACAGATTTATTAATGGGCTCTCTGTTCTGTTGGGGTATATGCCTTTTTGTATGTCTATACTATATGGCATGGACTACTACAACTTGGTAATATATTTTGAAGTCAGGAAGTTTGATGCCTCCAGCATTTCCTTCTTTGTATAGCATCCCTTTGGCTATTTAGGAACTTTTGTGGTTAAATATACATTTTAGTGTTATTTGTTCAATATTGGAAATGAATAATATTCATTTCTTTGAATTTGTAGATATCGAAAGATAATCTGAATATTTTAACACTATTAGTTCCCTTATGCATGAACACTGTATGTACTTGTACCTAACCATTTCTTTTTAAATTTCTATCATCAACATTTTATAATCTTCTGTGCAGTCTTTTACTACTTACTTTATGTTTATGCATAAATATTTCATACTTTTTAAAAATATGAGATTGTTTTCTTCATTTGTAGAAGCATATTTTCTGAATATATATTTCTGTTTAGAAAACCACTAATTTTTGTATCCTGTAACATTAGAAAATTTGTTAATATAACAGTGTTTTTGTGGAGACACTAGTATTTTCTGCATTTATAATCATCTTGTCAACAAAGAGGGACAGTATTACTTCCTTTTTGCTTTGGATTCTTTTTATTATTTATTTCTTATATAATTGCTCTGGCTAGGACTTTCAGGGCTATGTCAAATGGATGTGGTAAGAATGGGTATACTTGCCTCATACTGATCTTACAGGCCAAAATTTATTTTCTCTCCACTGATTTTGATGTTAGCTCTACAGCTCTTATATATACCCTCTATTGTAATAAAGTAAGTTTTTCTATACAGATTTGGCTGAAATTTTTTCTTACATGAATAGATCTTGAATTTTTAAATGCTTTTTTATTGGATTATCAAGGTAATCATGTGGTCAATATCTTTCATTCTGTTAATGTGGTGTATCCCATTAAGTAATTTTAACATGTTGAATGATCCTTGCATTCCAGCATTAAATCCCACCTGACTGTAGTATATAATCCTTTTAATGTGCTGTTGAATTTGGTTTGCTTATAATTTGGGGGGATTTTACTACCATAAATGGTTGGATTTTATTATTTTTCATAGTTCAATAGTATTATCATTGTGTACATATACCATGTTTTCTTTTTCATTCACTTGTTGTTGGACACTTAGGCTGGCTCATCTCTTTGCTCCATTTCTTTCTAAGGTACATCTACTAATCCTTCTAATTGCATGTCACCTCTTCACTATAATCCCTTCCCTCAAGTCTTCATTCTTCCAGATGCCATCAGAATCAAGCCCTTCCTCCTCCTCTATGTTCTGGTAATTTCAGTCATGCTGCTTTTAACCACTTATCACATTATATTATGGTGAATTACTTACCTGGCTTTACTAATCAGTTTAAAATTCTTTGAGATGTTTCACAAATGTAAACGAGCTCTGAGTTAGGTACTGGCCAGGTTTTGGGTGTATTAAAACAAACCTATTTCCAGCACTCAAAGTATTCCTAGGCTTGTGAGGAGGGCAGATAATGATTCTGTAACAATAAGGTATGTTACAATGTGCTGTAAAAAAAATAGATATACAGTCATTCCTCAGTACTTGTGGGGGATTTGTTCCAAGACTTTTAGCAGTTATCAAAATCAGTGGATACTCAAGTCCCTGATAAAATATGCCATTGTATTTGCATTGCACACATTGCATACGCACATTCTTCTGTATACTTTAAATCATCTTTAGGTTACTTACAATACCTAATACAATGTAAATGCTATGTAAATAGTTGTTATAGTGCATTGTTTTTATTTGCGTATTTTTATTCTTGTATTGTTATTATTGTTTTTATGCATGAATGTTTTTGATCTGTAGTTGGTTGAATCTGAAGATGCAGAACCTGTGGATATCAAGGCTGACTGCATTGTTAGAGAAGTTATGGGTGTTTAATTAATTTGTATATTACAGTCACCACATTGTCTTCTGCCTCAAAGGAGTTCACACATTTTTTCTTGGTGAAAGTACCCCTCATTGTGCACATACAGCTACTAACGACTTGAGCGAGCCCTGTAGAAAACCCAATGAATTCAGTGGAAGAATGTGTAATGAAGGGACTATTACAGAGGTGTTGGCAGGGCTCAGGGAGTAAGCATAAGATGGTGACCTGCCACTGTGGGAATCATTACTATCCCTGGATAAAAAAGCAAAAAGAAGAGCAAGGGTTAGGTACAAGTGTGGGGTGGAACTTTGTGGTGGGAGGGGCCTGTCCCAAAGCAGCTGAGTGATAGGTCTTCAAACTCTCAGTCCTCTGCCTCCCATCTCCTCCTTGGAAATTCTATTGGTGAAAACCACAGAGAACCTGAGGGCAGGGTAAACTGGGTGGTGGTGTGGGTAGAGGTCACTCTCCCAGGGCACAGAAGTGGACAAGAGGGTGGAAAATAGAATTAGAAAGCAGTTAGGGAATAGCCAGTCCACACAGTTAGGTGTGTTTGCCTCAAATCTAGCTAGCCTTTGGCCTTGTACAATTCTGAATCAAACTCCATGCCAACCTATGATCTGCATGGGACCTCTTGATGACAGGTTTTGTATAAGGAGTATTCCCTTAAGCTCTGGAGCCACGTACTTCATGCATGATCCTGGCTACTTCCATACAAGGAACAGAACCCTGGTCATGTAAAATTAATGACATAGAATGCTAGAGTAAGTCTTTCCCTCAAGGAGTTGTCTGTTTTATAAAGAAAACAGTGTCCATGAATGAAATTTTGCACTTACAAAACCATATATTACTACTAAAAATTAATATAAAATCATCTCAATATTGCACCTGCTTGAGGGCTTGGCAAAGCTGTGATTAGAATCAGGTTGAATTAATCAGGTAATAACAAGTAGATGTAAGATAAAGTTCAGTTAAACTGAGTGTAAAAGAATATTGCCCCAACTATAACAATAGACCATTTCCCCAGATGTTTAATATTTTGGAGATCCCTGAAATAACTGATTAATTTCATAGTAGTTTTGTTCTTTGATGTACTGGTTTATTTACATTTTCATAGAAAGAGGTGTTCTGTCTGCTATTCAAGATTTACTGAATGTTGGGAGAGATTTAGCATTGCTCTGGCTTACCCTATTGATTTCCAATTACCATATTGATATCCAGTTCTATAAAGCTATTGATTTAGTTGCTTATACAGCTAATCATTCTGTATGCATGCTTGCTATGCCTGTCTTACTCACTCATTTCCCTAGTAGGGCCACAAGGTAGTTTGTGAAATTGCAATCAATTTTATATCAGATTTTCAGGAATGACTCTAATGGCTTTTTAGTAAATGCCACATATAGAATACAAATTATTTACATCTCATTCTCTGTCTACCTTTGCCTTTCAGGGGTTTTCCCCCTTATCCATGATAATTGGGCTTATTGAATAGTTTGAATGCCAAGTATTTAAAAATCATTACTTCTTTATAATAGAGGCAGCACTGTATAATAGAGGTTGCTGCCCTGTTGGGTAAGTCTCACCACTTAGAAGTATGTTTCTCAACTCCAGGTTTTTAGACTAAGCTGAAAGGAGGTAGTTGGACTCTCAAGGTAGTATAAGTGGAGAGAAGACTCAGAAGTTCCTCTGCTTTTGACTGTTAGATTGGAATTGTCTTTGCCTGTTGGCTTTAAATCCCTCTAAGACTTTATTCTGTGCTATGTGACAGTGAACCCAACCAGGGAAGGCAGACAACAAGTAGGTGAAAATAAATAAATAAGCAATCTGAAGAAAATAAGGCAGAATACAGAAGAGCAGGAGAGAGCGTGAAAGGGGTGGGAAAGAGACATCTTTAGGGGCCATGGTCAGGCAAGGCCTCTCTAGGGAGGTAACTTTTGAGCAATGAACTAAAAGCTGAGAAGCCCGCCATGGGAATCCTTGGGAGAATAGTGTTCCAGGCAGAAGGAACAGCAACAACAAAAGCCTTGAAGCAGGACCCAGTGTGGCATGTGTGAGATCCCTGAAGCACACTGAGTGTGGCTGGAGATGGTGAGAAAGTGACAGACAGGTGGAAGAAGTTTGCAAGTGATAGTCAGAGGAGGATGCAAGTGCTACATAAAACATAAATGTCATGGGACATTTTAAAGAATTTTGGATTTTATGATAGTCATATCATAGGTGCTTGAATTTTATCATTGGTGTAATAGGTATTACAGGTATTAAGCCACTGGAGATTTGAGGTGGCAGAAGTGTGAGATGATCTGTCAGTATCTGAGGGGGCAAATGTAAGGTCTGGGGGCCAGTGAAATGCTGCTGCATAGTCTTGTGTGTGAACTCAGTTGGAAAGGGTGGAGGAAATGAAATGGAATTAGATTCAGAATAAATCTGAAGTCAGAGTCTACAGTACCTGCTGATAAGTTGAATGTGGTGACAAAGAAAAGACAGGAATTGAAGATGATGTCTAGGTTTTCATCTGAGAAAGTAGAAATAATCATGCTATCTTCCAAGATGGAGACCCCATGAGGAGGAGCAGGTTCTAGGAGAAGAGAGGGATGGTGAAATTGACAAGTGAGTTTTGTTTCTATTATGCTTAAGGGCCCTGTTAGACATCCAAGTGAAGTTACATGGATGGTTAGACTGAGGGATCTGGACGTCAGGGGAGGGTTTGGGACTACAGGGATATATTGCAAAGCCATTGATGGATAAGTGGTTTACCTAGGTAAGAACACAATGAAGTGACCCAGGGAGTGAGCATAGAGAGCTCATCAGAAGAGGAGGAGGAGACAGCAAAGACAGACAGAGGGTGGAGAGTCAGGTTGAAGAAAAGCCTGGTGTGTGGTTTCCCAGAAGCCAAGTGAGGACAATGCTTCAAGATGAAGAATGTGTCCACTGTGGTAAACACAACCAAAGGGCTGAGAAAAATGAGAGGAAATTTAATTACTGTTTTTGGCAAGATGGAGTTTATAGGTGATCTTGACAACAGCAATTTCAATAGCATACTGGGGAAATAAAAGCCTGATTGGAGTGGTGGAAATCAGGGGGCAGAAAGTAAAAAGTGCAAAATAGAGAGAATACATATCCTTTAAAAAGAGTTTTGTAGTGAAAGGAAGAAGGGAAACAGGGCAGTTGCAAGAGGGGAGGGCATAGAGCCAGTAGAGGGTTTGGAGTGTTATGATCATGATTATGATAATAACCATTATCATCAGAATCAAAATGACTGCCATTTATTGGGCACTTACCATGTGCCAGGCACTGTGCAAAGCATTCTCCATCCAGGGTCTCACTGCATTTTGCAAACCTACAAAGAAGGCTCTGCTGTTACTGTCAGTTTAGAGGTGAGAGAGAAGAGGAATCAGAATTCTAAATCTGGTAAGTGATGAACCGGGAGGCCAAGCTAGACCTGTCTTACTGTGAGTGAAAGCCTTGTAAACACAGCAGATGAGTAAGTAACTTTTCAATGTCCAGCTGAAAATGAAGGATTCTTAACTGTTCTTAGTCGAGATCTGTTGGAAGAGATAGAATCCCAACTCAAACTGATGTAAAGGAAAAAACGTGAGAGAGATTTATGTGTCTCCCAAGTCTCACAGTATATCTAGCCTCGGTAGAACTGGATTCAGGGGCTCGTGCAGTGCAGTTAGGGTTTTGTCTCGCTGTCTCTGCTGCTTTCAGTCTGTCCCCAGCAGCTCATGGCTTACTTCCAACAGTTTGGAGAATCCAAGGATGAGCGTCTCAAGTGCGTGAGTGGATCTTGTTGCATGATTGCCATCCCCAGGGACACGTGATGCTCTCAGTAGGCCCAGGACACAGGCCTGTCTCCTGAGCCAGGACGACTGGCATTGTTGTAGAGGCAGCTCTCCAAAGGAAATATCCAGGTGTTATTAACAAAAGAAGGGACACTAAGGCAGGTAAAGAAGGCTAAGCCACCTATCACTTGGATGTCACCTCTCTTGGGAATAGTGTCAAGGTGTGCTTCCTAGCATTCTGCCAAAATGTGAGTTCTTGTGAGAACAGAAGCTTTTCAGTCTTGCTCATCAAATACGGTCCTAGCACAGTGACTGGAACAGCATTGCCTCAGGTTGAAAAAATATATTTATTGAATCACTGAGTGACATCAAGTGATTTTCTATAATGCTGGCCTGTTCCACTAGATTTATTTACTTACTATTTTAATTTTAGCTGGAGAGTTTTACATGTATCTGAAACTCAGTATTATTTTTTCTACCTAATTCTCCAGAACCCTTTATTTACTTGGAAATAGTGTATTTGATTAATATCCTGCTTATCAGAACAGTGCATTTGATGTTACTTTATTCAAAGAGGAAGAAGCTGCCTTGGTATACAAACCCCAGCTTGCTTTGTCATGTTCCCTGAGAGTACGAACCTGGCAGCTTAGCCAGAAGTGACATCCCACAAGTTGTAAGGAGGCATTGTTTTCATTTGCCCTGGGGATTATCTCCTCCCTACTAACTCTCTAAGGTGAAGCGGGACTCTGGGGAAAGACAGGTAAATGACAAAAAGCTGTTAGGGTGTGTTTGCTTCTGACACTGCAGTGCCTCAGGCAGAGCTACCCAGCTGGAAAGTGCAGGCACAGGAGGGTGGAGAGATCACACCAGAGCTCCTTGCAGACGATCTGAAGCATTGCCTTGTGTGCAGGGCCAGGATGAGGATGCTGAAGGGGCTTGGATCGCATAAAAGGAAATTGGAGTTTTGTGTAAGATTGTGGGGGGATGCCCATAATGAAAAACCCAGTTGGCTGCTCTTATCCTGTGTAAACTTGATGCCTTCTTCCGAAAGAGTCACTGAGATAGCTGTGTACTTCTGGGGGAGATGGGGAACGGAGGCTGAAGGGCCAGCAGGTGAAGAAGGTAGAGCGATTTTTTAAAACATAGCAAAACCTTATGGGGAGTTACACAGAAGAGAAGGGTAGTGGAGTAAGTATCCTGCGTAGGGAGTGGCACTTCTGAAAAATTAAATGGATGGGCTCCAGGACTGGCTCAATCTCTAACTCCTCACTCCTACCTTTTCTAGTTAGCAGACCTCAGGCAAGACGCTGATCATCTGTCTCAGTTCTTTTATTGGTAAAATACTGATAATAAAGTAGTTCTACTTCACAGATGCTAGACATCAGTTGATATATTTAGAGCATTTAAAACAGTGCTTGGGCCCACAGAAATCACTACATGTGAGTTATTAGTCTGAATGGGGAAAAGATGGGACTGTAAGTCTGAGCATGCGTGGGGAAAGTTCCAAGCTTTGCTTCCAATATTCAGAGGTCATAAGCTGTGGCTGTGTGTGTAGGGGGCACAGGAGGAGGGAGGCTAGTTCTGAGATGTATCTCTTTGGGCCGTATGAAAACTATTTTCACATTCTGGGAACTGAGAGTTCTCGTTGGGTGTCTCACAAGTTTGAGAAGAGCGATTGCTCTGTAGTCGAAAATGGAATTAATGTCATGGAAAGAACCGAAGGCTGATGTGAATTATTAAGCTCCTAATGAGAGCATTCGTATTTGTCCAGTAGATTGATTTAGTGTTTCTTTCCCTGGGTTTGTTGCACAAACTTACCTGAGCTGGCCATCTGTCTTGATGGTTTAGGACAAACTGCACTGAGGAAACACACACACACAGGCCAGTAGACCACCTAGTTCAACTGAAAGCCCTAAGAAGGGGGCATTGCACGTAGGAAATTATGAGCCCATGAGTGGTCCTGAGTGGTAGGGGATGGAGAGTAACACTCCAGAGCAGGTTGTCAGTGGGCTCCACCTTGTTATGTTTTATTGATCCTTACATCGTATATCGGCCTAGTTCCTCAGCCCATTCCTGCAGCACATAATGTGCCAGAGGCTTGTGTCTCCCAAATGTACTTAGAGGCTGAGGCCAACTTTTCTTTAAGCATAAGGACAGCCATGGTGGGAGTAATGTTACCTTTACAGGCAAAACGCCAGCGAGCAGGCAAGGATGTGCCTCTGTTTCCAACAAGAGTAGACCAAGTGCGAGGAGATAGAAACATATATAGATGGATTTATTGCAAGAAATAGTTTACCCAGTTGTGCATGATGGTTAAACAAGTCCGAAGTTGTTAGGGTTGGCGGCTAGGAAGGGACGATCACGAATAACCAGAATTCTGTGCGTGTGAGCTACAGCTGTTGTGTAAAGGGGGCTGTCAGGAAGCAGGTCTGGAGGAAGGGAGCAGATGCTGACCCAGGGCTGTCTGCAATCTCTCCCCCAGGGAGGGAATACGGTTGCTTTTAAAACCTTCCAACTGGTCAAATGAGGCCCACCAGAATAATCTCCCCTTTGAGTGACTCACAGTCAGCTGATCAAAGATTTCCATCACATCTGCAAAATCCCTTCCCAGGGCCACCTACACCGTAGTTTGGATGAATAACTGGGAGAGGATGTGTGAATGGTGCAGAGTGGCAGACACTGCTCCCTGTCCTCCAGTTTTCCTAGATGCATCTCCCTCGCCACCCACCTCCCCAGAAACACCCTAGAAAGGGGATTCTAGGAACTGTCCTCTGGCCTAGGCAAGCTGACACTCAAAAAGTCCTCCAGATGGAGAGCAAAGGACAGAGTGCAACCAGCTTCTGCGGTATCTGACTTGCCCAGTGATGAGGTAGCAGATCAGATTATAAGGCTACCTGTATTTATCACAGTTCACATTCATATTAGGTTAGGGATATTAACACCACGCATTTATGTGCAATTTCATACATCTCAAGCGTTTTCTCAACTGTAATTCATTTCTATTTTGTTTTCTTTTGCTTTGGGCTTTATAGAACACTTTCACATGGGTGGAATGGCTGTTATTCTCCCTCATTTTACAAACAGAGACACTGAAGGCCACAGAAGTTAAGTCTCTTGCTGAAGGTCACAAGAATAGTGCTTGGGAGGCCAGACATGTCTAGATTTTCTGACTCCAAGTTCAGTGCTCACTCCACTACCGCAGACTGCCCAAGATGAGATGCAGATAGCCCAGTGTCCAAAGCATTATCTCCACGGATATTTTTTTACCACTGAGTCTTCTAAAGCAATAGAAGACCTGAAAAGGTTATGTCCAAATTCTGGCTGTAGGCTATGCTTGCCTATGCATAAGTTCCCCTTTATATAATTGATAGTCTTGCAACTTTGAAAATCACATAAAATCCAGTGTTATGCTCACAGGAAGTTCCATATTCAAAGAAAAACCACTAGGTTGTAAGCCCCTGTGAGGCAGGAATTTCTGTCTGCGCTGTTCACTGTTGTATCTATAGTGCTCAGAGTAAAGTCTGTCACACAGCAGGTTTTCAATATTTTTTGTGTGTGTAAACATTAATGCTTAATGAAGCTATGAATCCTGAAGCAATGGGAAACATTTGTGTGTTACTGAGTTTTTGTAAAGTCAGATCATCACACCTACCGGGTTTATTAATGGTATTAGTTTCCTTGTCACTTTGTGGTAAAAATGCACATTATATACAAGCCATATCCTGGGAAACATGTCCTTAACATCTTCAAAGAGCTATGGCCTGGAGTCATCCTGGAGCAGACAGAGTTCTGCACCTTAATCTTGAAAGAGAGTGTTTCTCTGGGGCATAAGAGCAAAGCCTCTTTTGGTCTCAGCTCTATCTCCTTATGATGCTGGAGATAGGGTCTGGTGGGGGGTGGCTGATAGCTGGCCTCAACGCACACAGTCCTCTTAATGGGATCTTGACTCTGCCACAGGAAAGAATTCAAGGGCAGAGTCACAGTAGACAGTGAGAACAAGTTTAATAGGACAGATAAGAAATGCAGGTCCCACAGAGAGTGAGGCATAGCTCCAGAGACTGAGCAGGGCGCACACCAAGTCTAACACTAAAGGAAGTTCAGCACAGACATCAAGTCTATCAAAAGCAAGAAAAACATACTTGAAGTTCAGTACAAAGCGCAGGTCGGCTCAGGAGAGTGAGCAGCTGCTGCTGACTTTCAGATGCAAAGTAGAGTGTTGGCCCCTCAGCCCACCATGTGCAGGCCGCCTCCAGCAAAGCGAGCGACAACCCGCCTTCGGCTGCCATTTGGTTTTTATAGTTTCTCCGTAGTTTTTGTTGCTGGTACATAGAAATGCAATTGAGTTTTTGCACAACTGGTGTTCTATCCAGTGGTCCTAGTAAACTCACATTGTTAATTTTAATAGTTACTCTGTACATTCTTTCGGGTTTTCTGAACACATGCTCATGTCGTCCATAAGGAATTACACTTTTGTTTCTTTCCATCCACCGGTAATGTCCCAGTTATTACACTTCGGTGGGTACATTGATTTTATTATATTGTTTAAGTCATTTTGAATGTTGAGATATTTCTAATAAAGTGAATATTTAATTGATCAAGAAAGTTTTTAGTGGTGATATATTTTTCTTTAAGTAAAATTTCTTATAAAAATGTCAAAATCACTCTATTCATTTGAAACTGTCTCGAAATTTGCTCATAAAAATGCCTCTGAATCATGTTGCTGTGGACAATAGTAACATTTCTGTACTTCTCCCCCAAAACCGTTACTAGAGGTTAGAACTGGCCCAACATTTCTCCACTCTCCTCCTTTCTCACTTCTAAATACTTTGTAAAACTGTCCACAGTTTGAGGAGTGTCTATGAAGGACGTTTAATATTCTCGTACGGAATCTGTGAGGCCTGTGAGAATGGGTGGCCACGGATGCACTGCTTCTAGGACTGTATTGAAGTGGAACCTCCACAGAAAACAGGGAACGGGAAGATGATGAGCTGTCATTAACCAGGCAGTTTTGAACGAGTCTGGCTGCTCCGGCAAACCTGCAATCCCCTGGATACAGCAGGGAGTCTGGGAACCACACGCGATCACATGGCGGTGGTGAAGACCACTCGCCCCTGACTGGGCCAGTAACACAGTTTTAGAACCAACACAGAATGAAGACTTATTTTATTACCTTTGTCCTCACACATGCAGTGAACTGAGATTTATCGTACTTATTCTAAGTACTCTACAAACAGTATGCTGCATACATTGTTAATGTTAAACTCTCAGTAAAAGCACTTGTTTCTGCAAAGTTGTTCTTAAAAAATTCAAGAATCCTCAATGAATAACTATGAGATCTGCAAATCCCGACAGTGCGTCTGCCTCACAGGACCTGAGTGTTTGTGCTGTCTGTAGAGAGACTGACAGCCAGACAGTAACCACAAAGTGTTTCCTCTCCACCACACTAAAACGTCCCCCAGACTGACATGCCACCCTCTCCATAACCCATGGCTCCTGCCTGTCTATTCTGTTCTATTCTAAAACCAAGCATTCATGAATTTAGAAAATTGGCATTGTATTTTCTTCATTACCATGAAGAAATGGAAACTTTAACTAGGTAAAGCAATGGATTATTTTGGCTAAATTTGACAAGTGATTCAATTCCCTCAGTGTAGTCTTACTACTCAGCCTTTAATATTTATTCCTTTATATCTCACTATATGCACTAAATACAGCCAAAAAATTGTTAACAGAGGAAGAAACATTTAAATAACAATTTATTTTAGTTTGATCTAAAATAAAATGCTTAATTTTGTAAACTATGATGACACTTTTTCCTGATAAATAAGAGAAATTTTAATTGAAAAAAAAAAAAAAGCCAGGAATGAACACATATTCAGTGACTCACCTCCTTTTTTCAAATCTGTACAGAGGCAGAATTGGCAGACATATAAAGGGTAGACCTGCATGTTCCTTAGATTCAAGGTATTGCTAGTTCAAATCAGACTCTTCTCTGTGTACAAATCAGAAATAAACATGAAACTGAAGTACCTCATAGAAACATGAAAGTGCAGCACAAATGGAGATGACCCTTATTTCAGAGATGGGGAAGCTGGCCCAAGAGGAATTGGTGGCCCGCAAGGTGAGGCCGCCTGCCCCTACCCCAACCCTCTCTGCATTTTCCTAGATGTTATTTGTTTTCCACAAATGCTCACTTTTATAAAGCCACTCATGACAGTAATGCAGGGTGCCTCAGGCTGTGTGAGTACAGGGCAGGGAGAAGCCCCCCACATGTCCCCCACAGGGAGCAGGGAGCAGCAGGTCTGTGTTGGGAGGAACATGCAGGGACAGGTGTTACCAAGTGCTCTCCTCCCACTACCTCATTGGTTCAAATTCATAGGCTATTGCATTGCAATTGATTCCCAACTTGGTTTCAAGTCAGTTTTTTTATTATTATGAAATCAATTTTAAAAAGGACAAAGCAAAAAAAAAAGGTAGTTTTAAAAATAATAAGTCTGAGAAAAAACCATATTTATATATAATACAGATTATTATATCTTAAAAATATTTAGCTATACCATCTAGTGATTTACCCATGAGATGCTTCACACTGCATGATGTGTGAGAACAGCATTTAAGCCCATGCCATACTATGCATCTAGAAAGCAGTCTGCAGCCTAATTAGGCTGCCCCTCTGATCTCAGGCTGGCCCAGATAACCACACTCTGGACGCTGCCACCTGCCTTCTTTGTGGTCAGTTATGTGAATGATGGTTTGGGCTTGAAAAGAGCCCATCATGTCACCTTGTTTGGTGTCTGGCTGATAACCCCATCCTGGCCTGACATAAACCTGCATGAGGAGCTGAGTGGTACCTGGTCCTGCAAAGCTTTTCTGTGCTGTTTTCTCCCACCAGGGCCAATGACACGGTGCGCTTCCCTATGAGGGGCACCTGCCATCATGCCGATCGTCATCATGGGTGCTCACCATCCCGCCTCCAAAAGCTTATAAACTGCGGCCTCTGCTGTGCCAGGGATGGTAATGGAAAAATCAGGAATTCTGTCCTCATGGGTTTCTAAGTTTTATCTGGCCAGCAACAGACCCAGTGTTTATTACCACAAAATGGGTACAAATAGAAATTGTTTATCTAATGGGTTAGCAGGCCATAACAAATTTAGTAATACACTAAACAAAATCTGAAATTGTGTCTTTTGAATGAGAAATAAAATCCATTTGCATTTAGGGTGGCTATTGAAAATTATTGTCATACTCCTGGCATTTTGTTGATTTTTGTTTTGTTCTTTTGAGTACCTTTTGTTTCTTTCTTTCCCTTTAATGTTTGTCTTTGGTGTTCATTGGTTTTTTGATGTGGAAAGATACAGTTTCTTTCTCTTTCTTCATTGCATATCTGACATATCAGTGGGTTTTGTTGTTAATATATTCATGGGTGATTGTCATTTTGGATTTCTCATAGGGCTGATTGTGTGGTGGTGAACTCCTGCAGTTTTTGTTTGTCTGGGAAATACTCTATTTCTCCTTCATTTCTGAAGGATAGCATTGCTGGAAATAGTATTCTTGGCTGGCAGGGTTTTCTTCTTTTAGTACTTTGAATATATCATTATATTCTCTTCTGGCCTGTGGGATTTCTGCTTAGAAACCTGCTGTTAGTCTGATAGGGACTTCCTTATAGGAGATTTAGTGCTTTTCTCTTGTATTTAGTGTTCTCAGTCTGTCTTTGAGTTTTGACAGTTGGACTATAACATGTCTCAGAAAGGACCTTTGAATTGAATCTGTTTGGGGATCTTTGAGAGTTTTGGATCTGAAAGTCTGGGTCTCAGCCAATACCTGGGAGCGTTTCCACCATTATTTCATCAGGCAGGTTCTCAACTATTCATTCATCACCCTGTTTTTAATATTTAGAATCTGATTTGCCTTCAGAAAGATTGCGTTTGTGAGAGAAGGATGCAGACACAGAAAGGAAGATGAGCTGTGGGTTTTAAAGTGTCTGTAGAAGCTGATTCCCAATATGTGCATTAAAAGCATATAAAAAAGGTAACACATCTTCATGATTAAACACTCAACAAACTAGAAATAGAAGGAACCTTTTTCAGACTGATAAAGAATATCTGCTAAAATCTTACACCTACTTCAGAATAAATTTTTGAAAGTTCAAGATGTTTACAGCAAAAACAGAACTGCTTTTTTGAGTGAATTATAAAAGACCTAAATAAATAAAAATACATGTCTGGTTTAATTATTTAACATTCATTGTTAACATAATGATACTTGCCAAACTGAAATGTAGATTCAATACAATCTGTATTAAAACTTAAGCTACATTTTTTTCCTCTAGAAATGCTCATCTTAAGATTTATGTGAAAGTGCAAGTGACCCAGTCTGTTGTAGACAGGGGCTACAGAAAATAAGTATATCAGTTTTTCTCTTTATAAATTGTGGTGCTTGGAGCAAGTGACCCCAAGCGTTTCAGGTACTCAGAAAGTGTCTGCTGGCTTTGCTTTTCTATCAAAGACCCATTGTGTTCTGACTCCCTGGTAAAAAATATTTTTCACTCAGTTTAGATGGACAGCCTAAGGTTCTTTTCATCTGTTGGCCTGGATATTCCCTCAGATCTCTGCCATGTGGGCCTCTGCATAGGGAAGCTGATAACATAGGAGCTTGCATTCACAGTTTGAGAAATAGAATGGAAAAGAGAGAAACAGAAAACATTGAAGAGAGTAAAAGAAAATGACAGCTTTTTGTGTAATCAAATCTTGGAATCTGCAATGGTCTGAATGTTTTTGTACCACCTCGAAATTGTATGTTGAAATTCTAACAGCCAATGTGATAAAATTAGAAAGTGGGGCCTTTGGGAAGTAATTAGGTCATGAGGCTGGATCCCTCATGAAAGAGATGACTGGCCTTATAAAATGGACCACAGAGGGCTCTCTCCTCCCCTCTCTGCCAGGTTAAAAGACAGCCTGAAGTCTGCAGTCTGCGACCTGGAAGGGAGTCCTCACCAGAACCCAGCCACGGTGGCACCTTGATTTCAAACTTCCAGGCTGCAGAATGGTGAGAAGTAAATTTCTGTTATTTACAAGTGATCTTGTCTACAGTGCTTTGTCACACACTCTGAAATGACTAAGACAGAAGTGATACTCTCACATTTGTTTTTATCCTGTTGGTCAGAAGCGAGTGAATAACCAGGCAGTGTTGGAGCCACCGTGGAGGCTGCCACCTCCTAGGCTGAGGGGAGGCTCATGGGTCTCATTGTAAACATGATGGACAGGAAGTGGAAGGTTTATTATCAAAGGATAAAAATATCTGAATTGTATTTAATGTTAAAGTTTTACCAGCATTGAATGAAAAAATGAGGCCAAAAAGAGAAGTGACTTCCCCAAGATCACACTGCTGGAACTCAGGCCTATCAGAGCTCTAGTCCATGCTGCCTCTCACTCTTTTCCTCACCTCTTATCTCTAAACGTGTGCATTATCTTTCTACATGTGGCACCAAGCCTGAGATTTCTCAGTTTTATTTCATACATGCCTGATGAGTTTCCTATGAAGTAGATGCTGGCATGATTCCCATTGTGCATATTAAGAGACAAGAAGGACTTAGAGGACACAATGGTTGGTCTGGGGTCACAGAAATGGTAAGAAAAAGGAGGATCTGATCTAGCTCTGGGTCTTCAAACCTGAGACACCAGCTCCATTCACTTTTTCCCAGGGGGCTGAGGAAGGGCTGTGTTTGCACAATCATGGACTCTGAAAGAGGTGACAAAGGAGAGGAGGGTGAGCAGCCAGCAGCCTAGTGGAATCTTTGAGTAGAGGGTATTGAAGACAGAGACCCAGGTCATGTAACATTGAAGATGTGACCTCACTTCCTTAACAATAGACCCAAAAAGAACTTAGAACTTTGGTAACCAGACACCTACATTTGAGAGAAAGCTCCCTGCTCAGCTCACTTGGCAAGAAACACTCAAGAGAGGAAGATTTTCTGCTGTGTCCTGACTTTCTGAGGTGCTTGCCTCAGAAAAGCCTGGAGTGAGAAAATTTTTCAATAATGCAGACATTGGCTCAGTCCTCACCCCCAACACCTTTGGTCATTTGGTAGAAGGCAGTCACAGGTAACACAGGGCAGCCCAGGGAAGGTCTATTTAGGCCAGTCCTCACCTGTGATCTTATCTGGGCAGTTTTTCACCTGTTCCTCATAACTCTGTGTGTGTGTGTGTGTGTGTGTGTGTCTGTGTCTGTGTAGCAGAGATGAAAGGGGCCCTTCCTGAACAGAATCAGGTTGGTAGGGGGTTGGAACCCTCATAGTCCTGTCATGTTTACAACCTGAGCCATGGCTGGCAGGATAGAAATGTGAATGTTTGTGACCAAATTTATCTACTCAGATGGACTCAGAAACTAAAAGGGGAAGCCCTTAACCTGCCAAAATGTTTTTTAAAGCCCATAACTTGTAAAGACCATAAGAGGTATGTATCCCTTCAAATGCACAGACATTAATGCAAATGTAGCAGATAAAGAAGGATCAGTGAATCATGATGACATTAAAAGAAACTTATAAACTCCAGTAACTTACTGCAAAGAAATGAGATCTATGAATTGGTAGAAAAATAATTCCAAATAACAGTCTTAATGAAACTCAGTGAGCTGCAAACAAACAAAGCAACCAAAAAAAAAAAAAAAAAAAAAAGGCCACTGATACAGAACTAAATACAATTTTAAAAATACATAAACAAAATTGTGTTTATAAAAGAAATAGAAACCATAAAAAGGGAACCAAACAGAAATGATGGAGTTGAAGAAAACAATGAGAGAAGTGAAAAAAATGAATGGAGACCTTCAGCAGCAGTTGTGATCATGCAGAAGAAATACCCAACAAACTCAAAGGCAGATTATTTGAAATAAGCCACTGAGAGGAACAACAGGAGCAGCAAAAACAGCAAAATGGAAAAAGGTGAAGAATACAAAAGGGACCCATGGAACACCATCAACTGTGAACACATAGAAGTTATGGGCATCTCAGCAGGAAAAGCAAGATAAAAAGGGGAGGAAGGTTTATTTAAAAAAATACTGTCAGAAAACCTCCATATCTTGGGAGGAATGTGGACATCAAGAAGCTCAAAGAACCTGAGGCAAGATCAACATACATACACAATATAATCTGAAGTGAATTATCAAGATGTTAAAATTCAAAACAATGAGAGAGTCTTGAAAGCAGCTTGCAGACAAAAGACTCATCACATATAATGAAACCCCCTTTAAGCTATCACCTGATTTATCAACAAAAGCCTTGCAATCCAAGGGATAGTGAAATGCTGAAAGATGGGGGGAAAGTCAAACAAGAACAGTTCACAGGGGGAAACTGTCCTTTAGAAATGGAAAAATGGAGACATTCCTAGACAAGCAAAAGTTGAAGGAATTTATTACCACCACCTCCCTTACAGGAAATGCTAACATGAGTTCTTCAAATTAAAGTGAAGAGACATTAACCTAAAACACGAAAACCTATGAAAGTAAAAATCATAATGCTAAAGATAAATATATATTCAAATTCAAAACACTATGATAATGTAACAGAGATGTGTAAATCACTTATATCTATAGAATAAAAGAGAAAAGAAAACTATTAAAAACTTCAATATCAATAAAAAATTGTTAAGAAATATACTATATAAAAATGTAAATTGTGACATCAAAAGCATGAAATGTTGGCTTAGAGCAAATGAATATAGATTTTGTTTGCAATCAAGGTTAAAATGTTATCAGCTTAAATTAAGATTTTATTACTCTCAGATATTTTATGAAAGGCTTGTTGATCACAAAGAAAAAAAAACATGTAGGAGACAGACAAAATATTAATAACTGGGGTTTGTCCTTCCAATATGGTGCCTTAAGCTTTTCATCCTCATAGCAATGGCAGAAGATAAAAAAAAAAGATCCAAATACTGTATAAAGAGTTCCTTTTACATAAGTCTTAATACCATTCATAAGAAAGGAGCCCTCATAATCTAATCACCTCTGAAGGGCCTACCTCTTAATGGAATTCAATTGGAGATTAAGTTTGAACATAAAATTTAGGCGGACAAATTCAAATCATAGTGAAGAAGAAATTTGAAAAATTCACAAACATGTGAATTAAACAACATGCTCCAGAACAACTCATAGGTCAAAGTAGAAATCAAAATAAAAATTTTAAAAAATATTATAAGATAAACAGAAATGGAGACAAGAAATATCAAAACTTACAGGATGAGAAAAGAAGGTGTAACAGGAAAGTTTATAGTAGTAAATATCCACATTAAAAAAATGTCAGAGGAACAACCTAATATTACAATTAAAGGATCAGAAAACCAAGAACAACCACACCCAATGTTAGTAGAAGGAATGAAGGAACAAAAATGAGCAGAGACATAAATAAAATAGAAACTAAAAAACTAGAGAAGATCAACAGAACTAAGATTTTTTGGTTTTGTTTTTGTTTTCTTAAAAGACAAAGTTGATAAAACTTTACCTAGGTTAATAAGAAAAGTGAGAGGACACAAGTAAGTAAAATAAAAAATGAAAGAGAAGACATTTCAACTGATGTCGGAGAAAAACAAACATGAAAAAATTTAAACGACTCTCAGTGAGTTACAGCAACAAAATGGATACCTAGAATAAATGAATACATTTTTAGACACATACAACCTACTAGGATAAAATTACACAGAAAGACAAAATCTGAACAGACAGATAACAAGTAAGGTGATTGAATAAATGATAATCATCTCCCTCCAAATTCTCATCAAATAAAAGCCCAGAACCCAAGGGCTTCATGTTTAAATTCTACCAGCCACTTAAAGAACTAATACCAGTGCTTCTCAAATCTTCTGAAATGTTCAGGATGGAAGACTTACAACTCATTTTAGAAGGCCAGCATTACCTTATATAAAAGTTAGACAAGAACACTGCAGGAGAAAAATTATAGGCCAGTCTCACTCATAAATTCAGATGCAGAAAATTGAATTCAATAGCATATTAAAAGGTTTATTCACCATGAACAAGTGAGATTTATTTCTGTGAGGTAAGGGAGTTTTAACATATGCAAACCAATAAAGGTGACATACCATATTAACAGGCTAAAACACAGAAACCATGTGATCATATCAATAGATACGAAAAAGAAAAACGCAACTGAGAATATTGAACATATTTTTAACCAATGACTAAAATTTCAGTAAATTAGGTATAGAAAAATGTGCTTCTACACAATAAAGTTAATGTATGACAAGTTCAATCGAATACGATACTCGACAGTTAAAGGTTGAAAGCTTTTTATCAAGTTCAGAAATAGAAAAGAATAGCCACCCTTTTCAATTTTATTTAACATAGTACTGGAAGTCTTTGCCAAAATGTTAAGTAAGAAAAATAAATAAAAAGCATCCAAATCAGAAAGAAAGAAAAAAATAAAATATTTAGAAATAAATTTAACGAAGGTGGTGAAATGTCTGTGCAGTGAAAGGATAAAGCATTGAAGGAAGAAATTGAAAAATACAAAAATAAATGGAAATATTTGGTGCTTATTATTTTGAAGAATTGATATGGTGAAAATACACATAATACCCAAAGTGATCTACAGATTCATTGCAATGTCTATCAAAATCCTATACCATTTTTTCACATAAATAGAAACAAATTCTAAAATTTGAATGGAACCACAAAAGACCCCAAACAGGCAAAGTAAAATTGAGTGAAAAGAGCAAAGATGATAGCATCACACTACCTGATTTAAAAATATAATATAAAGCTCTACTAATCAATAGAGCATGCCACTGGCGTAAAAACAGATACAAAGACCAATGGAATAGAATAGAGTGTCCTAAAGGAAACCCACACGTTTATGGTCAATTGATTTTTGACCAAAATATCATTAACAGAAAATGGGAAATCAATAGGTTCTTTAAGAGTGTCAGAAACACTGAATATCTACATCCAGAAAAACAAAAATGGACCATATTTTACCCATGTAAAAAAAACAACCTACAATAATTAAAGAATTAAACCTGAGACCACAAACTGTAAAACTGCTAGAGGAAAAACCTTCATGACTTTGGCCTGAGTAAAGACGTTTCGGACATGAACTCTAGAGCACAGCTCACTGAGGTAGAAATGGACACATGGCAGCTCATAAAACTAAAAGCTCACGTAAAGCAAAGGAGACAGTCAACAGAGTAAAGGGACAACGTACAGGATAAGAAAACCATTTGGGAACCATATATCTTATAAGTGGTTAAGACCCAAAATAGATAAGGAACTTACCTCAATAGCAAGAAAACAAATAACCCAATTAAATGTGGTGAAAAACCGAACAAAAAACTAAATACGAAAAACTCTGGAAATGTATTTATCATACGAAGATATACAAATACCACTAAGTATGTGGAAAAAGTAATGTTTAACATTACCAGTCATCAGGGAAAGGCAATTTAAAGAAACAACTAATAGACATTACATCACAGCTGTTAGCATGGCTATTACTAAAAAAGAAAGAAAACTCTTGGAACGGGTGCAGAGATAAGCGGGCACTTGTACACCATTGCTGGGAATGTAAGTTAATAAAGGTATTATGTAAACCAGTATGATATTCTCAAAATATTAAAAATGGAACTACCATAAGATCCAGCAATCTTACATATGGGTATATATCTAAAATAAATGAAATCAGTATGTCAAAGAAATATTTTTACTCTCGTGTTTATTGCAATATTATTCACAATAGCCAAGATATGAAGTTAATCAACATGTCCATCAGGACTAAATAAAGAAATGTGGTATATATATTATTAAAAAGACAGAGAATAACAAATGATGGTAAAGATGTGGAGAGAGAGGAACCCTCCTGCACTGTCGATGGGGCTGTAAATTAGTACTGCCATTGTGGAGAACAGTACAAAGATTCCTGAAACAAATACAGATAGAACTTTCACATGATCCAGCAATCCCAGTCCTGGGGATATATCCAGAGGATTGTAAAACATCAGGTCAAAGAGATACCTGCACTCCCATGTTTATTGTAGCTCTATTTACAATAGCTAGATGTTGGAACCAACCTAAATGTCCACCGATGGATGACTGGATAAGGAAATTGTGGTATATAAACATAATGGAATACTACACAGCCATAAAAAAGAATAAAATTCTGCCATTTGCAACAACATGGATGAGCCTGGGGAAAATTCTCCTAAGTGAAACAACCCAGGTACAGAAAGAGAAATACCACACATGCACAATCATAACTGGGAGCTGAATCCATAAATAAACAAATGAACAATAAAGAAAGACAGAGAGAAAGAAAGAAAGAAACAACAATCACAGTAATAGACTGAACTTTTAAAAAACTAGATGTGGCCACAACCAGCCCAGTGGCAGCCACCTAGCCACCACAGGAAGCACCCCAGGCTTTCCTGAGCTGGGTTCGTGGGGGATCTCAGGCTTTGGCCTCACAACCCCAACACCCACAGCCAGCTCAGCAGTGATCACTGAGTCACTGCAGGAAGCACCCTGGGCTATCTAGAGCTGGGGTGGTGTAGGGCCTTGGGCCACAGCCACAACCCCCTGACACCTACAACCAGTCCAGTGGTGAGGACTGAGCCACTGCAGGGAGTGCCCCGAGCTGTCCCACCCAGGATGGTGGGGGCTCGTGGGCATCAGCCACATACCCCAACACATGCAACCAGCCCAGTGACAACCACCAAGCTGTAGCAAGAAGGGACCTGGGTTCCCAAGCTGGGACAGTGGGTGGTGGGGGCTTTTATCACACCTGCCTCACATCAGCCCAGCAATGAGCAAGCCACTGTTGGAAACCCCCCAGTCTCTCCTGTGGGAATGAGGGGATGCCACAGGCCTCAATACCCCCTCTCCTCCTTCCTCCTTCCTCCACTCCATTTCCTTCCCCTTTCTCCTCTCCCCCTCCCTCCCAACTGCACGGCAACAACATGCTAGAATGTAAAAAATAATATTAATAAAATTACATTTTTTTTACAAAAAAACTAGAGGTGGAAAATGGAGGGGTAGGAGAGAGGAGAGGGAAGGGGGCTAATGAGGATTTGGTCAACAGACACAAAAAATGATTGTATATTGTAATGATGAATAACCTAACTATACTGATCTAACCACGACACGTTGAAAACAAGTATTGAAAATCAACATTGTACCCACATGCATGTACAGTAATTGAAAAAAAAAACAACAGCAGGATACTTTTTATCCTTAAAAGAAAAATGCATGAACCTGGACGACATTATGCTGAATGAAATAGGGCAGGCACAGAAAGACAAAAACTGCATAAACTCATTTATATGTGAATCCAAAATTGTCTCACTCATAGAAACAGAGTACCATGGTGGTTATCTGGGGTTCAGAGTGGGGTGATAAAAGGAGATATGTTGATCAAAGGATAAAATATTTCAGATGGACAGAACAAGTAATTTCAGGATATATATTGTTGTACAACAGAGTGAGCATACTTAAAAATAATGTATTCTATACTTTCAACACTACTGAAAGAAATTAAAGAGGACACAAAAAGGTGGGAAGGCATACTATGCTCTTGGAATGGAAGAATTAACAACCTGAAAATGCCTATCTCACCCAAAGCAATCTACAGATTCAATGCAATCCTCAGCAAAATACCAATGACATTCTTCACAATAAAAGAAAAAGCAATCCTAACATTCACATATAAAAACAAAAGACCTCAAATACCCAAAGCAATCCTGAGCAAAAACTGGTAATAAACCCGGTGGCATAACACTACCTGACTTCAAATTTATTACAAAGCTATTGTAACCAAAACAGCATGGTACTGGCATAAAAACGAACACTTGGATCAATGGAACAGAATAGAAAACCTGGGAATCAATCCACATACTTACAGCAAACTGATCTTTGACAAAATCAACAAGAACATACACTGGGGGAAAGACTGCCTCTTCAATAAATGGTGCTGGGAAAATTGGGCATCCCTATGCAGAAGAATGAAACTGGGCTTGTACCTCTAACCGCATAGCAAAATCAACTCAAAATGGACTAAAGACTTAAATATAAGACCAAAACCATAAAATTACTAATGGAAAACATAGGGGAAACACTTCAGCAAGTAGGATTGGACAAAGACATTATGTAGAAGACCCCCAAAGCACAAGCAAGTAAAGAAAATATAAACAAATGAGATTACATCAAAATAAATTGTTTCTGCATGGCAAAGGAAACAATCAACCGAGTGGAAAGACAATGTATGGAAGGGGAGAAAATATTTGCAAACTATACATCTGACAAGAGATTAATATCCAGAATATATAAAGAACTCAAACAACTATACAGTAAAAATAAATATATAGATAAATAATAATCCAATTAAGAAATGGGCAAAGAAGATGAATAGACGTTTTTCAAAGGAAGACATACAAATGTCCAGCAGACACATGAAAAAATGCTCCGCATCACTAATCATTAGAGAAATGAAAATCAAAACCATATTGAGATATCATCTCATGCCAGTTAGACTGGCCATTACTAAAAACACTGAGAATAACAAATGCTGGCAAGGATGTGGGGAAAGGGGAACTCTTCTACACTGCTGGTGGAACTGTAAACTAGTGCAGTCATTATGGGAAATGGTATGGAGGTTCCTGAAACAACTACAGATAGAACTACCATATGATCCAGCAATCCCAGTACTAGTCATATATCCAAAGGAATGGAAATAATCATGCCAAAGGGTACGTGCACTCCCATGTTCATAGTAGCTCTATTTTCAATAGCCAAAATATGGAACCAACCTAAATGTCCTTTGATGGATGACTGGATAAGGAAAATGTGTATATATACTCAGCCATAAAAAGGAATGAAATTCTGCCATTTGCAGAAACATGGATGTGTCTGGAGAAAATCATGTTAAGTGAAATAAACCAAACAAGGAAGGGGAAATAACACATGTTCTCACTCTTAACTGGGACGGAGGGAGGGAGGGTGGAAGGGAGGAAGGAAGGAAGGAAGAAGCCAAAACAATATGTTGAACATTCAGAAGGAGAGAACAAACCTAAAGATACTATATATGGGTGAAAAGCAAATTTTGGCCCTCACACTTTCTGATTTCCAAACATATTACAAAGTTACAGTAATCCAGATAGTACGAAACTTGGATAAAGACAGAGATTTAGACCAGTGGAATAGAACAGGAATCCCAGAAATAAAATCTCACACAAGAGTGTACGTCAAAATATTTGTGAAAAAATAGAATAAAAGATAGCTTTTTGAAGTACCCTCATATGTGGTCAAATAATCCTCATCCAAAATGGCAAAGCTACACAATCAGGAAAGGATAGTCTCTTCAACAAATAATGCTGGGAACACAGGACACACATGTGCAAAAAAATAAAGTCGGACCCTTACCTTACACCATTTAGGAAATTATATCTATTGAATTAAAAACTGACATGCTGTGCACCTTGGTTGTCTGTGATTGTAGTCAATTGCCTCAATGAAAATCTCACAGTCACTTGTAAGCTATTGTGGGAAGGAGCAGACAACATTTGGCTGGGGTGGGGACTCTCACTGGATGTCTGTAACCTGCTGCTCCCCTGCCCAGCCAAATGTTGTCTGCTCCTTCCCACAATAGCCTACAAGTGACTGGGAGATTTTCACTGAGGCATTTGACTACAATCACAAACAAACAGGGTGCACAGCATTTAGGTTACAGATATCCCATGAGACTAGGGGAGAAGGAAAAAGAGCGAGAACCCAAGAACAGCCTGTCACATGCTTTCCAGCTGAAGACCCACAGGTGACTCCCAGAGCCCTCTTACCTGTAACAGGAGAGAATGTGGAACAGACACTTCCCACACATGATGGAGGCAGACACAGTGGTTACCATCCAGACTTCTGAAATAGAGAGGATGGTATCAGACCCCTCATAAAATAAACCCGAAGCAGTATTTTCAAAATGCACAAAGCCACTTCTGAAATCTATGGCCAAAATCTATTCTACTTCCTTCAACATAATCCTTGTGTAAATAAAGATTTACTTATTTTTCTCTTTTATTTTCAGCTACACACACCTTTGATATGCTGTATTTTCTACAAGTTCTTCTCCATTGTGCTAATATTTCCACTTCACAGTAAATAAAGAGAGGACAAATTTCTAAAGTGTGCACTCTGCAGGTATCTTCCTTCCTGCCCTCTAACATTATTGGTATTTGAATTTCTAATTGATATTTCACAGGAGTGAAAACAAACCCTCCTCAATAGGACAGCAGTCAGCTGCAAGGATAACTGAGATCAAGGGTTCTCAACTATTCTTTCATCCACTCACCCTGTTTTTAATGTTCAGAATCTGATTTGCCTTCAGAAAGATTGCGTTTGTGAGAGAAGGATGCAGAAACAGAAAGGAAGATGAGCCGTTGGTTTTAAAGTGTCTGTAGAAGCTGATTCCCAATATGTGCATTAAAAGCATTAAAAAAAGGTAACACATCTTCATGATTAAACACACTCAACAAACTAAAAATAGAAGGAACCTTTTTCAAACTGATAAAGAATATCTGCTAAAATCTTACACCTACTTCGGAATAAATTTTTGAAAGTTCAAGATGTTTACAGCAAAAACAGAACTGCTTTTTTGAGTGAAATTATAAAAGATCTAAATAAATAAAAATACATGTCTGGTTTATGTATCTAATATTCCTTGTTAACATGATGATACTTGCCAAACTGAAATGTAGATTCAATACAATCCGTATTAAAACTTAAGCTACATTTTTTTCCCCAGAAATGCTCATCTTAAGATTTATGTGAGAGTGCAAGCGACCCAGTAGAATCAACACAATACTGAAAAATTCGCTAGAAACCATCAGCAATGAAGACAATGTGATAGTGACAGAGCACAGAAAAAAATATATGTATCAGTAGAACAGAATTGAAAGTTAACAAACAAATCCTCTTATTTATAGTAAATTGATTATCAACAAATATGACAAGACAATGTAAAGGTAAAATTTAGGGTTTTCAACAAATAATGCTAAGAAAATTGGATATTTACAATGAAAATAATGAGGTTAAACTCTTGATTCAGTGCATACACAAAAATTAACTCAAAATAGATCATAAACCTAAATGTAAAAAATAAACTATAAAACTCTTATGAGAGAATATAGAAGCAGAGTTTTGTGACCTTGCTTTGGGAAGTGGTTTCTTAAACATGACACCAGAGGACCTGTGACCAACAGCTTAGTCAATGTGACTACCACTATGTACCAATGTGAACCTCATGGTAGAAGCATTTTGGTGGATTTCAAGCACTCTTTTTCTTCATCTCATTAACCACTGGTGTTAGAGAATAAGTCAAACATTCACATTGACTTCAAGATCCACGTGGCTGGATGTTGAGATGACTGCTTGGGCAGCATTTTTATGAGACCCTCTCATGGAGAGTAATGTCCCTCAGCTGTGGCCACACAGAAGGTCTGGGACTGTGGATTTCACACTAGGACCTCAGAAAATTCTAGCCTGGTGGTCTTCATCAGTTCTGGTATATTACATTTCTATATGTTGCAGGAAGAACAATGCAATGTAGATGTACAGCTTTATGAGGTTTCTTTCTAAATCAATTAAGAGAAGAAAGTAGAAACAATGTGCATTTATATTGCCTTTTATAATTTCTCATTTACCTTTACGGTGGCTCCATGCTTTTTTGTGTGTGAATTTGTATTACTGTCTGGGGTCACTTGCTTCCAGGCTTAAGAACACTTTTTCTATTTCTTGTATTCCTATCTACCAGCAGCAAATTCTCTCGGGTTTGTTAATCTGGGTATAGTATATATTGCACCTTCATTGTTGACACATAGCTTTTTCTCTTCTTTCCTCTTTATGATAAATTGTTCTGTCAGAACATATTTATTAAAATGCCATTCTTAGATTATCCTAAACAGTAGCCACTGTTCTCAGTCTTACCGACTATCACCAGATCCCCATGATAATAATCTCTGAGCAATTTTGGTCTCATTCTACCACTCAAGCCCACATCAACCTTGATGACTCAAGCCAGGCATTTCTGTGTTTGAAAAGAAGATTCAGTGGTAGCAGGGGCTTTGAGAAACCCATGCACAGAATTCCTTGCCAACTCTGTGGCAGAAACCAGGGAAGAAAAGGAAAAGTTCAGGCCCATCACATACACTCACAAACACACAAAAACAAATAACGAAATATTTGACTGATGCATATATGGATGAATGAATAGGACCTGGGGGTTTGGGGGCAAATAATTATCAGACACTGCAAGTGTAAATTGACACAGGATTATGGAGTGCACCTACCCTATGACCTGCTATTTTATTTCACTATATACACAATAGCATTTTCCCAATTGTACAATAAAATCCATAGTTTATTGGATGAAAACAAATATCTTTTGATGAACTGGAAGAAAGTTACCATAATAATTTCTGGCTTGTTAAACATTTTCAAAGAATGATTACATATTGTAATGATGAATAAGCTAACTATCCTGAGTCTACCGTCGCACGTAGTACACGACTACTAATAGTTAACTTTGTACCACACAAATATGTATAATAAGTTACTTCAAAAAAATTAAAAACATTAAAAAATAAAATAAACTCAAATAGGGAAACAGTTTTTTTTCATACTTTAAAATGCACCTGTAGAAAATAGACTTGGGTTCTATAACAGCGATATATGTATCTATATAACAGATATACTAATATCAGAAATAAAATTTTTTAAAAAGGAACTTATTAATATCATCTACTCATTTGCCTACATTGAATTTTCCCTTTATGACCACAATGTCTCTCATCAAATAAGGATTTAATGAAGAATCAGAATTCCTCATCACCAACATCTGGATAGAGACCACAGCTGTTCCATCACGGCCCGGTGTCCCAGTAGCAGATTTCCTGCTGGAGAAATAAAAATTTCCTCCATTGTGCCCAAGGGGGGACCACGGAGGCTTGTGGGAAATAAAGTCTCATCCTCCGTTGACATCACCTGCAGAGAGCTATGTGACCCGCCGTGTGTTTCTTCTGCGCATGTGCCGCTCAGTTCGCTCTGCAACCTGGGAAAGGTAGTTTCGTTTTGAAATGACGTCACCCGCACGGGATCCGGGCAGGGCTGTTCTGGGTTTCTGGTGCGCATGTGCGGCCTTGCGCAGTTGCCGTCATCTTCCAGAGGCTGCTGCCACCTCCACGGTGCTGACGAGGTTCTGTGGTTGGATTCTGTGTCCTTGAAGGTGGGTGCGAGGGTGAAGGAGGGGACCCTGTGGAGCAGACGGGTGTCTCAGCGTTTGGTGGAACAGGTCCGCTGGTCGGTCTGAGGCGGGCGGAGCCTGATGGGCTGGTCTGAACCATGGACCTGGGCTGGGGAAGGGGGGCCTCCCCCTGTTCTGTCGACTGCTTCGTCAGAGGAAGGTGGGCTTCCAGAAGGCGGGGCTTGTCCTTCCTGGAGAACAAAAGCCGGTTGCAGAAGCTCCGCCATTGGGGGTCAAGACCAAGATGGCGGCGGGTCTGGAGTGGGGGCGCCTGAAGACAGCGTGAGCCTGGGAGGTGTGCGGTGAGTTCCCGTTGCGGCCCTGCCATGAGGGCACCTGGTACTAACCTAGTGACATTCAGTTTACTGATGTGTAAGATGAGTGCATTCGCAATAGTAGCGAAATTCCCTCAAGTTCCCAGAGAAAGAATTGTGAAGCGTGTGCACACTCAGTGTTACTCTCTGCAAGTTGTATCTGTGGGGCGTCTTGGTGTCTCTTTTAGCAAGTGTAGTTTCTGTTCCCTCCAGCACTGTGTGGCCTGCCTAGTACTTCTGGTCCAAGTCTACAGATGTTTGTACATGACCGAGTCTCCAGGGACAGTGACTTCTAGGAGAAACATTGGGCCACTGGCTGATGGTCCAGTTTTCTTAGGAGTAAAGGAGGTGTTAAAAAGTTTGAAGGATGGTGCGCAGTGAAAAGGAATCTCCCCTGCAAGAATTCCCCTCTGGCCTGAGACCTCTCAATAGTGCTTCGGAGCACAGGCTACAATGTCCCCAAAGGTCAAGATCCTAGCGTTGCACAGCCCAACCCATTACTGATCCCAGTGTCTGGAGTGCACACGAGTTGGTTGATTGAGTGAGGTGTTCTCGTTCAATAGCTATTGGGGACTGAGTGCTATTGAAAGATTTGCACCATCTTTCAAAAGCGACATGAGTTTGAGTATAGGCGAGGGCCTAGGAAATGTTACTTATAGTAGGGGGCTTGAATATATGGTCTGGAATGAAGGAATAACCTGTCATATCTGAGAGGATCTGCCTACAGTGCCCTCTAAACACGCTCTCGTTTCTTCTATCTTCCCTGATTGCTTCTAGTGTCTGAGCTCTCTCAAACATAGCCTATCACCATATTTGGCATCTAGAGAGAATCCTGAGGCTCTCACTATCCTAATAGTTGTTCTCAATAGTTCAGGAAGTGTTTGCCAAGTTATTCCTACCTTATTAGAAAGATCGTTTTAAAATGGATTTTAGGAGATGTGATTTGCCCGTGGTCACATAATCTGTTGATGTTACACAGCCTGACTTTTTGGCTAATGTTATCCTTTTGCCACACTTAAGTCAAAATAAGTGACTGCATGCCTTCACTCATAAGTGGGCACTAAAAAATAAATGTATAAATTAAAAGAAAGAAAGAAAAACAATCAATAAGACATTGAACTTTTCAAAAGGAGAGCTGAGGTTACCAGAGGTGGGAAAGGGGAAGGGGGAGGGAGGAATTGATAAAGGGCTGTGAAAAATGATGACGTTGTATATTGTTGAACATGCCAGTTATCCTTATTTGAGCATCACATGTTGCACACAGATATCGATATTCAACTCTGAACCCCACAGATATGTACAATCAACTATGTTACAGTAAAACTAAGAATAAAAAAATATAAAAAAGCGTTTGTTTACTTTTGAGATTATCTTTGTGAGAATGAAATTAACTTAGATCAAACATTGCTTTAATTTATTTTGCCTTAAATATCACTATCCTTTTTTATTTCCAAAACTTTCTATGGATTATGTGATTTCAAAGGGTCAACAACACAAGTGTTTTCCACTTAATGTTAATAATCTGTTCTTTAAAATTGTGAAATCTGCAAGGATATAATGGGAGCCCATTTAACATTATTTAAAATGGGCAGATTAGACTGCATCACGCTTCTCCACACCTATGTCTTTTTTTTTTTTTTTTTAGTGACCGGTAAGGTGATCGTAACCCTTGGCTTGGTGTCACTTGCACTGCACTCATCCAGTGAGTGCACTGGCCATCCCTATATAGGATCCAAACCCATGGCCTTGGGCTCCCAGCGCCGCACTCTCCCGAGTGAGCCACAGGGTCAGCCCCACACCTATGTCTTAAAATGTAATTAAGTTACAGTGTAATACTTGCTTATAAGTAACAGACACTTTTTATGTTTTATGTTTTTAGGTAAATAGACTTAGGTAAATAGACTTGTTTATGACTTGAGAAATAAATTTTAAAAACTTACAAAACAGTTTACTGATGCAACCAATTGCTTTATATAATTCATGTGGCGTCCGTGAGCTCTAGCAACCTCACTGAAGTCCATCCAGTTGTCATTCTGTGTGATTTTCAAAACTTGTGTGTGTGATTTTGAATTTCTATTGACTATTTTTGACATGTAATTTTAAATGTCTTCTTCCAAATAATTTTGTTACTGTTGAGTTCTGACATCTTCTGTGTAACAGTTAGTATTTGCTAGGTAAGAAACTAACCAAAATTCAATGGCTTACAAAAACAGAAATAAACACAAAACATATTTCATTTGCTACATGTGTATTTGCTATGGAAATGCTTTTTCGAGTGTGCTCAGGTGGGCAGTTTCTATATTAGTGTTGCCTGGACTGCAAATGAGGTTTCAGTCAGCTTGTGCCTCGACTGAGGCTGGTTGGTTTAAGATGTCATCACTCTCTTGTCCTGTGGCTTTTGCTGGCTCTTGGGTAGGTCCTGTGTCTCCAACAGCATAGCCCCAGGCTTCTTTACAACATCACTGTGTCTAAGAAGGCAAGCACCAATGGCAATCACTTTCCAAAGCCATGTTTGCATCACATTTTCTAATGTCTTAGTTGCCAAAGAAAATCAATTGCAAAGCCCAGTTTATTGCAAGAACATACTGTATGAGAAGATGGATACAGGGATACCTGACACTGGAAATTATTACTGGAAGAGTGTACCACAAGAAATATGTACTATGTACTTTTTTTTTATACTTATGGGCAAAAAATGTTGGGGTGAAAGATGTACACTTTTCTGATGTTTAGGTATATAAAAGCAAGATATGTTATAGTGGAAACACTCATGTGGACTCCTGTGTGAAATCCCTGTATTAATAGGCAAATGGTTAATACAGCCTAGGTATATTTTATCACATTAATTTTAGTGAAGACATGATATTTTGTTCTTTGGTTTAAATGATTAAATTATATCTTAAGGTAAAATTAGATATTGCTAAAGCAATAGGTAATCTATGAGGGGACTTCAAAAAGTGTATTGAAGGATTCACATTATCTTTTAATTTAATGTTTATGCAGACTTTTTAAGTACCCTCATCTGTTTTCATTAACCCCAAATTAAATTGTCTGCTTTTTGTCAATTAATGTATTTATAGATGCATCTTCAGTTATTTATGTGCTTCCTCTTTTTGAGGCATAAAGGACTATCGTCCAATAGGGAGAAAAGTCTCTTGTGTTGCTGGTGGTGGTGGTTCTTGTTTCCAGCTAATCGGCAGTGTTTTGGTGAGGAGAATCCAAGATCAAGTCACACCAGTTCTCTTCTTAATTCACTCCATTTTCTTTCTCTTTCAGCTGTGCTGCCAGAGTGCTATTTGCATTTCCAAGAGCAACAAAAAATGAATAAGTCTTTGGTGAGTTGTTTGTTTATGTCCTTTACTTTGTCTTACATTGTATTTATGACCTTTATGGGGTCCATGTATTAAAATAGAAAAGTATAAATAAGTAAAACTTAGCTTGTGGGAAATGTAGGAATAAAAGAAAAAGGCGTGTAGACACAGCAGCTTGGCAGAACTTAGGATACTCCATGCTGAGTGAAAATTTGTATCCGGTCCTTTTGATGTCATGGCAAAAAGGAACTTTTGTTTCTTGATTGGAATGAAATTTGAGAGGACAGTATGCTACATTTTTTATGGAACATCCAGATTTGCTGCCACCAAAGTCTGACAGACTATTTTCATTGAGTATGTTGTGGAAAGTTCTTTTTTTTACCACCAACTTGAAAACAAATACTTTCAGTTTTCTGCAGTAAACACAATGACCTAGTGGTAAAGAACAATTCCCTTAAAAAGGTTTTTCTGCAATTTCTAACACAGTGTGAACCCAAACAGCTTTGGGAAGGCCTTATTTGGTTCACAGCTAAAACCTGGATCATTGTGAGGATTGAGTCAACCACAGATTCTTGCGTCACTCTCTGCAGGTTTCTCTCGGTTCCTGTGTTCCTGCAGGTGTGCAGCACACTGTGCAAAGTTATATTTTCTGGAAAATGTTCCCACCGTTCATTTGCTCATGAACCCACTCAGTGTAGTTATAGTTCAGTTCTTCAAAAGTTTGCCAATCACCTAAATTATAATCAGTTTCAATGACTATTCTCTAGCCTTTGCCTTACTTGAATCTTCTGCCCTATTTGAAACTGCTGTTCATGACCTGTTCCCAGAAATTCTTCTGTGTTACTTGCTATGATGACCTCACTGACGGTTTCTTCTTTTTTCTCTGGATTCTTCTACTTTCTATTTGTAGCAGAGTCCATCCAATCACTCCATCCTGGGCCCTATTCTCACTCTGCAATTCTTCTTGAGAGATTCAATCCTCTGTAGTTTTCAGACCTATTCCTCTCCAGTTTGTACCTCTTTGCCAGCCTTTCAACCATAGATTAAACTCCCTGTTGAATACTTCCTTGTAGCTATTAGAAATGTACCTTAAGGTAAAAAAAATTCAAGACCACAGTTACCCACAAAATTCTGTCATGTGCAGAATATAATTTTCCACTCTCAAGAGCCTCAGAAATTTTTTGCTGTTACAGAACGGGCTGAAAGCCCAACATAAACAGGTCCTGTGGCCTGTCATCTGCTCCTCCAGACACACCCACCTCACAGTGAAGACACTGGCAGGAACATGTGGGCACTTCCTTTCAGAGAGGGCTGGTGGGAAGGGGAGCCACATGCAGACACTGGTCTGATCAGTTAGTTCTTCCCACTGGCCACGTGCTGTAGTTCTTTGAACAGGGCCTGGTCCTCATCCCTGGAAAGTTTCCTTGTGACTCTTTACACTCCCCTTTGGCTGTCACAATTTTCTGTCAGCATCCTTAATCCTCACATGCTTGGGTTTGTACTTGACCAACTTTTTTTTTTTTCTATTTCTTGCTTATAGTAATTTGGGGATCCAATGGCCTCCTTTTCATCTTTTATCTTTCTCTGGCCTTTTGGTACAAGAAATGATGTAATCATTAGTTTAGAAAGCACAGGCTTCTGTGCATTAAAATCCAGTAGACCAAAGCTACCCCCACAGAGCAGACACAGGCTCTTTGATTTTTAGCCTCCCTTCAAAGTGTGTCATGTAATTTTCAAATATTTGAGACTTTGTGAATATACTTTTGTTGTTGGTTTCTAATTTAATTTCATTGTGTTTAGAGAACATACTTTATAGTATTTCAGTCTTGAGTCTTGTTTTATAGGTCAGTGTGTACTGTGTCTTGATGAGTGTTCCTGTATTAGTCTGGTTTTTTTCTTTTTCTTTTGTTTTGTTTTGTTTCTTACAACAGAATATGTGAAACTGGATAATGCATTAAGAGAAGAGGTTATTTTTTACAATTTTGGAGGCTAAGCTCAAGTCCAGGATCTTCTTCATGGTGTGGACTCTGTAGGGAGTCCTGTGGCAATGCAGATTAACACATGGTGAGAATGGCAAGAGCACTTTCATGTGCCCAGTGTACAAAGCCACCATTCTATGCCCACAATACCTCATTAACACATTAATCCATTACTTTGTGAGTGGATTAATCTATTCCCCAGGGCATTGTCATCACAATCCAGTCACCTCTTAAAGGTCCCACCTTTCAAGTATTATAATTGGATTTTCTGACTTCTTAACACTGTTATAACAGGGATCAAGTTTCCAACACATTAACATTGGTGGACACATTTATTCATAGCAGCTTCAGATTGTACTCTACAAATATCAATTAGGTTGGACGGGAAAAAACATACTCAGTTTCCCCTCCTATACTCCCAACACACTGCTGGCAGCTGACATCAGATACATGAGGATTTCTCTTCATACACTAAGCCTAGAAGCAATTTTGCAGGAGACATCAAGCAGGGTGCATTTCTAATTCAAATTTATTTTGGCACTGTCTACTTGGAGGTAGGATCATATCTCGTAAGTTAAGAGCTCCATCCCCAAGACTGTCCCCACTTCAGATGCCAGTTGCAAGTCAATGTTCCTGAATCTTCTGACTGGCTCCCACAAAGCCCTTCTTTCTCTTTAGTCTATATAAATTTACTAAAGGGACTCCAAGATCTCAGTGAAACATTTACTTACACTTTCTCATTCATTCCAAAGCACATTTTGAAAAATACAATTATGTGAAGAGATACAAAGGGTGAGGCCTGGAAGGGTCCTGGCACAGGAGGTTCCTTTCCCTTGGATATGAGGTACACCACCCTCCTGGCACACGGATGAGTTCAACTGTCCTGATGCTCCCTCAACCCTGTGTTCTTGGGTTTTTATGGAGGTCGCATTAGGCACAATTGATTATAGCATAGGCCACTGTTGATCAACTTAACCTTCATTTCCTCTCCCCTCCCTGGAAGTTGGGGGTGTGGGCTGTAAGTCCCAACCCTCTAATTACAAAGTTGGCTCCGCTGACAATCAGCTCCCATCCTGAATTTACCCAGGTGCAGCCAGCCACCAGCCAACTGATTAGCAAGCACAGTGACACTCATCACTTTGAAGAGTCTAAGGATTTTAGGAGTTGTATGCTAGGAGGCAGAGACAGAGAACAAATATACATATCCATAATATAATATAGTTAAAATTTTGTCAATTATATCTGTATTCTTCCTGATAATTTTATCTGGTTATTTCATAAGAAAAGAAATTCTGCAACTATGAATGTGGATTTGTCAATTTCTCACTTTAGCTCAGTTTTTTTTTCAGGTACACTCATGTGCCACATAACATTTTAGTCAACAGACCCCATTTATATCTGTGCAGTAATGTACATGGTAGTCCAGGTATGTAGTAGGCTGTACCATGTAGGTTCTGTAAGTGCCCTCTATGAGGTTCATAGAGTGACAAACTTGCCTAATGACACATTTTTCAGAACTTACCCAGTCTTTAAGCACCATGTGAGTGTACTTTGTGGCTCTGTGTTTAGGCACAGACATAGTTATAATTGTTACATCTTCCTCGCATATAATACTTCTGTTATTATGAAAGGGCTTTCTTTTTCTCCCTGTTGATATATTTTTGTCTTGAAGTTTCTTTTTGCTAATATTAATATCTTGACTTAGGCTTTTTATACTTACTGTCAGTGTAGTACATCTTTTACCATTTTTAAAAATTTTACTCTGTTTGTGTCTTTGTATTTAAATCATGTCTCTGTGGATAGCATATAGTTGGGTCTTACTTTCCTGTCAAGCCTGACAGTCTCTGCATAAAGTAGAATATTTAGTCCAATTCAATTGAAACTAATTATTAATAAGCTTAGAATTGGGTCTGCTATTTTGCTTCCCAGTTTCTCTTTGTCTCAATTGCCATTTTGTCCTGTTTTTCCTTTCCTAAATTGTTTTTGGGTACTCAATTTATTTTTATTTATTTATTCACTTATTTTTCAGTATGATCAACTACTGGCCTCTTAAAATTATTTTCAAAATAATCTATTTTTAATTTCGGTAAAAAAACACATATACACATATAAATTTAACCATTTCTTAACCTTTAAGTGGTGTTAGGTATATTCACACTGTTGTGCAGCAGATATCCAGAACTTTGTATCTTGGAAAACTGCAAGTCTGTACTCATTAAATGACAGCTCTCAATTTCCCTCTCCTCCCAGACCTTGACAACCACCATTCTACTTTGTGTTTCTAAAAATTTGACTTACATCAGTGGAGCCATACAATATCTGTCATTTTGTGAGTGGCTTATTTTCCTTTGCATAATATTATCAAAGTTCCATGTTACAGCTTAAGACTGTGAGGACTTTCTTTGTTTTTAAGGCTATCTAATATTCCTTTATGAACATAAAATGTTTTGTTTCTGTATTCACATTTGTCTGTTGACATGTGGAGTGCTTCCAACTCCTAAGTGAATAATGTTGCCATGAACACAGTTGTGCAAATATTTTGCACTACTGCTATTAATTATTTTAAATTTATACACAAAATTGGATTGTTGGATTATATGGTAATTCTAATTTTAATTTTTTAAAAAGCCACTGTATTATTTTTATAGTGGCTGCACCCTTTTACATTCCCACCACCAAAAGAGTTGACAAGGGTTCCAATTTTGCCTGTGCTTGTGATTTTCTATTGAGTGTGAAGTAATATCTCATTGTGGCTTTAGTTTGCATTTCTTTAATGGTTAGTGATGTCAAGCATGTTTTCATATGCTTGTTAGCCATTTGTATATCATCTTTGAAGCAATGTCTGTTCAAGGCCTTTGCCCATTTTTAAACAGGTTATTTGTTTTTTGACTTGTGAGTGGAAGGAGTCTATGTATTCTGGATATTAATTTCTTGTGAGATATGTGATTCACAACTGTTTCATTTTTGGGGTGCTAATGTAAATAGTGTGGTTTTTGTTTTTTCACTTTTTGTTTTTTTACTTCAAATTCCACGTGTTTTTTGCTAGTATATAGGAAAGTGATCAAATTTGCATATTAACTTTGGATCCTGCAATCTCATTATAATCACTTATTAGTTCCAGAAGTTTTTTTGTCCGTTTTGGATTTTTTACACACTATCATATGATCTGTAAACAAAGACAATTTTATTTTATTTTCCTTTATGTATGCCTTTTATTTTAAGTAGTTATCTTATTGCATGAGCTAGGACTTTAAGTACGATGTTGAAAAGAGTGTTGAGATGGTGCATTCTTGATTTGTTTCTGATTTTGTTGGAAGGCTTTGAATTTCTCACCATTAAGTATCATATTAGCTGGGGTTTCTGTGGATAGACTTTATCAAGTTGATGAAGTTTCCCTCTAATTCTGGTTTACTGAGAGTATTTATCAGGAATGGTGCTGTATTTTGTCTCATGCTTTTTCTGGTTCTATGCTATGATCATAAGGTTTTTCTATTTAAGTCTGCTGATGTGATGGATTATATTAGTTGATGTTCAAATGTGTACCAGTTTGCATGATTGGAACAAATCTGACTTGATCATAATGCACAGCTTTTTAAAAATACATTTTTGGATTACGTTTACCAATATTTTTTTGAGGACTTTTGTATGTATATTCATGAGTGGTAATGATTTGTACTTTTCTCTTCTTGTAATGTCTTTTCCTGGTTTTCGTATTGAGGTAATGCTGTCCTCATAGAATGAGTTGGGAAGTACCAATACACAGTAGGGAATTGCTATAATTTCTTCCTTAAATGTTTGGTTGAATTTACCATTGAACACATCTGGGATGGATGTTTTCTGTTTTGAAGATTATTAATGATTTACTCATTTTCTATAACAGATATATGCTTATTCATATTGTGTGAATATTGTTAATTGTATCTTGTGAGGATTTGATCTATTTTATCTAAATTTTCAAATGTGTGCAAGAGAATTAGTCACAGTATATCGTTATTATCCTTTTATGTCCACAGGATCTGTAGGGATGCCCCTCCTCTCATTCCTAATATTGGTTGTTTTGGTCCTGTGTTTCCATAGCCTTTTTATAGGATTCCTAACTCTATTTATCTTTCCGAAGAATCAGATATTTTGTTCTTTGTTTTTGATTGTCGCTATTGACTTTCTATTTTAAAATTATTAATTTGTGTGTGTGTGTGTAAAAGCATATAGAACTTTATACATTGTTTCCACTATTATTGGGTACAACCTCTTATTTGTTAGATCAATTCAGAATAAGAAAAATAAAATCTTTTATTTTACTTCCACTTATTTCTTTTTTAATTCTCTTCCTTTTTTTATGGAGATCAAGATTTCTGACTATATGCATCTTATTCTTCTGTCAACAGAAATTCTTTTAATATTTCTTGCAAGACATTTACACTGCAGCAGATTTCCTTAATTTTTGTTCATATGAGAAAGTATTTTTCCTTCCCTTTTGAGGGATGATTTTACAGGGTAGAGAACTCTAAGTCGGTGGGTTTCTTCTCTTGACGCTTTGATTGTTTCATTTCACTGACTTCTTACTTGCATGTATTCTGAGCAGATTTTATATGTAATTCTTATCTTTTCTTCTCTATAAGTATAGTAAGATTTTGTTCCCTTTTCCTTTTTGTGTTTTTTTTTTAAATTGATTTTCTGTGTTTTAATAATGATATGCTTAGGTGAAGTTTTTGGCATTTATCATGGTTGATATTCTCTGAGATTCCTGGGTCTATGGTTTGGTGTCTGACAATCTGTGGAAGCTCTCAGGCATTATTGTTCCAAATATACATTCTGTTTCTTTCTGTCTCTCTTTCTATATTTTTTGGGAGGGTGGTTGTCTCATTATTCTATGGGACAATTTTGTAGTTTCCCACAGTCCTTGGATATTATGTTCTTTTCTGTCTTAGTTCTCTTTGTTTTTCAGATTTTGAAGTTTCTATTGATGTATTTTCAAGCTCAGAGATTCTTTTCTCAGTCTTGTTCAGTCTGTTAATAAGCTAATTTAAAACATTCCTTATTTCAGTTACAGTGTTTTTGATCTGTGCTACTGTTTTTATGTTTGTTTGCTTGTTTTGGTACTTTCTTAGAACTCTTATGTGTACTTTCATTGTCCATCTGCTGTTAAGTACTCTCTACTTTATCCATTTCATCCCTAAGCTTATTCATCAGTTTTTTTTTTAAAATAACTTGTTTGAAAGTTTTAACATTATGATCATGGCTTTTTCTGATGCTTCCTCTATCACTTCCAGCTGTGTTTCTTTGCTTGTTTATTATGGGGTGGTGGGGTTTGTCTTTAAAAGTGCATTGTAATTGTTTTCTTTATAGCCAGATATGATGTAACAGGAAAAAGAAACTACTGTAAATATGCATTCAGTAATTTGGTCATAAGCTGTGGAGAGGTGGGAGCTGTCTTAGTCCATTTGGACTTCTATAACAAAATATCTTAGAGTAGGTAATGAAGAAACAGCAGAATATTCTGGCATATTTAAAGGTTTGCCTTTTTTCTCAGAGGTGAAAGCAGGGGGGAGATCTTTTTTATTATTAACTGTAGGATCCTGTTCATGCTTGTGACAGTGAATTACACAGTACTTTGGTTTCCTGCTATGACTGGGTCTCCTGGAGTTTTAACCCTCAGAGTTGTCTACAACTCTATTGATGAGCCTCCATCAATTTGTCAGTCACAATTTAAGTTTTCCCGCTCTTACACTGTTTCCCATGGTGGTTTCCAATAGTAAATATCCACTCCTATAAGCCATGACTCCATATATTTGCCTGTCTGCCTCGCTAATCTTTGGGGCAGCAGTGTGCTATGTGTCCTTTTCTTTCTTACTGTTCAAGAAGAGTTATTGATTTTTCAGTCTTCAGCTTTTTATTTGTTCTTACAATGTAGTGATGATTTTCAAGTGTTTGTGTGTGTGTGTGCAGGAATAGAAAAGTGGAATGTACTTCTAGAAGTACCTTTTTAATGTTTACATAGATAATCAAAGGATTTTGCTTCATAACTATGAAAGTGATCAATTGTATTGGTAGACTTCTTAATACTGAGTTTTCCTTTATTCATGAAATAAATTCAGAAAAATTTTCCTGATCCTCACAGTCTATTTCTCTTCTGCTATCTTTATATATTAATGTTTCTGCAGATTCCCTAAGTTTTTAGTTTAATGTTATAGATTCATTAACTCTGATTACTAAAGACATCGATGAAATTCTAATATTTTCTAAGTCTTTATTATCAGCTTAGATATCTGTCCTAAACACTGAAATTATATATCTAATAGCCATTTGGACATTTCCAAAGATATTTTAAGTATAATGTGTTCAAATCTGTGTCACTTCTGCATTATAGATGTTTTTTAACCCAATTTTACAAATTTTACTTTACAATGCCAATACCTAAGTAGCTGAAATCATGTAAATAGCCTGGGAATAAGATTCATTTTTATTCTCTGTGCAGCAAAGTAGAACCATGTTCTGCTGCTGCTTTTTCTTTCCTTTTTTTCCTCTTTGCTATGCTTACTGCTGTGTGTCCTGATGACAGGTGATCATCTAGTACTCTGTTTTCTTCCCTTCTAATTCTCGCACAAGCACCTTAACCATTCCCTTCTAGTGGATGAATGTCAAATGCAAATCTGATTATGTCATTTACCTGTCCTTACAGGACCTTATTATTTACACCTCGTGGTTTGAAAAGTGGCAGTATTCACCCCGGGGTGGACACAAGCAATTTTTTTGCACACAGAGAGGAAATTTGGAAATGTTTGGTACATGCTTTTAATTTGAAAGTAATTTAAAGTCAACAATGAGGGCATAAGATTTTTGATATTTGATTTTTGTCAAATTGTTTTTATCCCATCCTCTAGACATAGTACTGTATGTAGTTCCCTTAATATAGAGTGAGTTGTTTGTGTCCTTCTGACTTGACTTTTGCTCTTTACTCATATACTTTACATGGAAAAGCTAAGCATCTTTGGCATTTCAGTGGAGTTGAAACTGAACACAAAATAGAACTATATTTTCTCATTCTTTCTTACACCACACTGTATTGCACTTGGCTCTAAATTAGTTCAACTCACTTTTTTTTCAGGTAAGTATTTATACTTATGTCTTCATACTATGATATAGATCCCTCGGAGGGTAGAATTTTATTCATCCTTTTATCTGTAGCAATAATGATGGTCTAGATCTTTAAAGTGGCTTTGTAGTAGTATTTTTTTGCAATTAATAATTGATTACAGTTGCAGAATCTTCCTGTTGTGATTTTTCTTTCTTCTACCATATGGACTACATTACCTGTTGTAAGATACATATGTACATGCACCCACAGAATTATGAACTTCCAGATTTCCATTTTGTGAACCAGGTCTGGTGACTTGAGTTGAGGAGAAATGTGCTGTTACAGGGGTTAGTGTCTTTTGAGGATGTTGCTGTGGACTTCACATGGGAGGAGTGGCAGGACCTTGATGATGGTCAGAGGACTTTGTACAGGAATGTGATGCTGGAGACCTACAGCAACCTGGTGTCATTGGGTGAGTGAAACTCCTCAGTGTTGGGGCAGTACTTTCTTCTTGTATGATACATAATCACTTATAAGATTTAATGCTATGTAGGTACGATTTTATTCCATAAAGAATGCATCATCCCTCTCCAAAGAAACATTGAAATTGGCCCTGTCATTTCATAGCATCTTAAGATGAACTCTTGTCATCCTTTCAAGAACCTGACAACAATTTTGCAAAGTCCCTTTTATTATCCATTAAAGGGTACTGTATTACCAAACCTGAAGTGATCTTCAAGTTGGAGCAAGAAGCAGAACAATGGACAATAGACTCCCAAAACCAGAGTCTACAAGGTTATTATGTCCTGGGCACTGAGGCTGGAAAGAGTAAGGTCCAGCAGATTTTGGTCATGTTCAGCTGTTTTTACCAATATATTTGCTAGATTTCAGACCAGAGAACTGCTGGCCTACTTAGAAACTCATGCATTATATAATCTTGAAAGAGGGCTCTAACACTTATACACCCACATTTTATTTTAATGAGTAGTTCATATATTTCCCCAAATCTAATCTCTGCCTTTCTTCTTTTAGACCCTTTTATTTACTGTGAACTTTATCTGTATTCTTGGTAGCTCTCTTTTGGTCCATTATCATGTACATCTTCTTCCAGAATGTTTTAGTCCATGTTTTTCTGCTTGTAACTTTATAAATGAAAATTGGTAATTTATAAGGAAACAAAATTTATTTTTTATAGTTATGTAGGCAGACAAGTCCAAGGCTGATGCATCACATCTGGTGGGGGTCTTCTCATTTGTGGAGACTCTCAGTAGAGTCCACAGTTGGTGCAGTGTGTCACAAGGTGAGAGTGGCAAAAGTGTGTCCACATGCTGTTTAAAGCCACCAATCTACCCCCAATAACCCATTAACTCACTATTTCATGAACAGATCAATCCATTCATAAAGTCATGGCCTTCACTATCTAATAACTTCCTCAAAGCCTTACACTTCAAATACCATAGTTAGATTTTCTACACTATTCACACTGTTAATATGATGATCAAGCTTCAATATGTGTTTGGGGGAACATTTAAATTATAGCACAAACATTTATTTATTCACATATTTTTAACTACATCATAATTAAGTGGGTTTTATGCACTGTTTATTTTATATAGAGTTGTACTTAAAACAGCAATAATCTAAATGATGTCTCTTTCATAGGGTTCACATTCTGATGAGAATCAAGATAATAATATACATTAAATATTTGTATTAGAATCATGAGGAATATGTAACCACAATGAGAGAGACAGAAAAGTGGGTAGTGAGAATTTAAGAAGGATATCCACATTGGGCAGTTCTAGGAAGATTATTGTTTACTTTGGCATAACGTAAGTTCAACTTAACTCTTCTCCAGATTTGACATATTATACTTGCATAAGTATAAAATTGAGAGTTTAGAGAGGACATCACTATTGGAGCTACAAATTTGGAAATTGGTTGCTTACAGCTGATTTTTAAAGTCATAATTATAGAGGAGGTTACCTAGGGTGTTAATAAGAAGATGAGCAAAGAGGTTGAGAAGTGAGCATTGTGTACCATGAATCAGAAAGTATGAAGCTGTTAAGGATACAGCATAGGCACCTGGAAAGGAGCTACTGGACTTGGAAGGAGATTCAGGAGATTGTGTGTCCCAACATCAAGTGAACCAAGAGTTTTATTTGGAAGGGCTCAGATTTTTTTGTGGAGTACTGGAACTTGAAGTTAGCACGTTCTGCTTCTCTTTGTGAATATTATTCTAAACCAAACCAAGATAACAAGGAATGTACACAAGACTTTATTTTTTTTATGAAAATAGGACACAACTGAATCTTCATTGCAAAAAATTAAAGCCTCAGAAAGAGCAAATTATAAAGCAGAGGTGTCTGCACCAGAAAACGGAGGTAGAATGCCAGTTAAACTCAGAAGGAGTTAAATAGAAATGGAAATATTGTGGGTACATCCTGGGTTGACAACCAAATGTCTTAAACCTGCAGAAAAGGGGTGCACAGTGTGGTAAAATGGAGCTTTTTGAGAAGCAGAGGCAGTGATGTTAAATGAGAAAGCTGTAGTAAGATGGTTTTATCTACTGTGTGGGAAAGGAGATATTTTATCTGAAAAATTTCCAGATGTCTGGAATAAAAACTAAACGAACGTTTAGAATAAAAACTAAATGAACAATAGGAGCAAAATTCTTAACCTAAGCCAAATTTCTGTTTAAATGAAAGAAAATTGGTTTCCTGCTGATCCTGAAAGTACCTGATCTGATAAAGTATTACCATACTCAAATCAGAATAAGAAGGGGGAAAAGCACTATGTGATACCCACTGTTGTTATAAGAATAAAATTGAGAAATAAAATAGGGTAAACAAATGTCACATGATAAGCACTTGGTTGAAAATTATGACCAAGTGTAGGTGAAAGTTTTACCAAATATTTTCTTATGCATGGAAAATAAAGAAAATTGTACATCAGAAAATATGTTAATACAATTTATTACATGATGGTAGTATGTAGGAAACATGTATACTTATAAATCCAATTTCCATTATTCATTTTTGTACAATCCTATTTCATGAGAATATGAAAAAACTTCTTTACCTTTACATGCTCATTTAAGCAGTACTTATGTGTGGCTTATGGATATGGTATTTTTTTCTTCTTTTAGATGTACAGATAGTCAAAGCTCTAATTACAAAAAGCCAAGAACATCATGATACACATTTGCAGGATGCTGTAATTACCAACCGCAATACATCAAGTGAGGAGAGAGTTGAAATAGACCAAGCATTTCATTTGAGCTCAAACCATATTTCAAATTCAATTATAAATAGTGAAAAGTATTTAGGAATGAGGTGCAAAGAGTTCAATGTATGTCAGAATGCACTTCCTCCTAGAGAGGCTGATTGGATGCATGCTGGAGAGAAATCTGATGAGGGTAATATAACTGGGAAATTGTGGAGACATTGTGAGCATCTTAATCAGCATTCCAAGATTCATGCTCAGCAGCAGGCTTTTGAATATAGTGGACAATGGAAATCCTTCAACACAGAGCCAATATTATTGGAACAGAAGAAAGTATATATGGGAGAGACATCCTGTAAATTTGATTATGGGAAAGCCTTTTATAAGTCAGCTGTTCTTGCCCAAGAGACAATTCCAGTATCAGAGAAAGCATTTCAGTTTGATGTATGTTTGAGAAAGTTTTGTGAAAATTATGCACTCACTGAACAGCAGAAAATACACACAGAAAAGAAACCCTATAAATATAGTGAATGTGATAAATCATTCATGAAGAAATTACCCCTTATAATCCATAAGAGCACACATACAGGGGAGAAGCTATATGTGTGTAATGAATGTGGGAAAACCTTTCACAAGTCCTCAAACCTCAGCAAGCATCAGAGAATTCACACAGGTGAAAGATCATATGAATGTAGTGAATGTCAAAAAACCTTTCATGACAAGTCAAACCTCAACAAGCATAAGAGAATTCACACAGGTGAGAAACCATATGAATGTAAAAAATGTAGAAAAACTTTCTACTATAAATCACAACTCAATGTACATCAGAGAACTCACACAGGTGAGAAACCATATGAATGCAAAGAATGTGGAAAAACTTACTCATCTAAATCACACCACAGTGAACATCAGAGAACTCACACAGGTGAGAAACCATATGAATGTAAAGAATGTGGAAAAACTTTCTACTCTAAATCAAACTTCAGTGTACATCAGAGATTTCACACAGGTGAGAAACCATATGAGTGTAGTCAATGTGGAAAAACCTTTCACAGGAAGTCACACTTCAGCACACATCAGAGAATTCACACAGGTGAGAAACCATATGAATGTAGTCAATGTGGAAAAACCTTTCACATCAAGTCACTCCTCAGCACGCATCAGAGAATTCACACAGGTGAGAAACCATATGAATGTAAAGAATGTAGAAAAACTTTCCACCGTAAATCACGCCTCAATGAACATCAGAGAACTCACACAGGTGAGAAACCATATGAATGTAAAGAATGTGGAAAAACTTTCTACTCTAAATCAAACCTCAGTGTACATCAGAGACTTCACACAGGTGAGAAACCATATGAATGTAGTGAATGTGGAAAAACCTTTCACAGGAAGTCACACCTCAGCACGCATCAGAGAATTCACACAGGTGAGAAACCATATGAATGTAGTGAATGTGGAAAAACCTTTCATGAGAAGTCAAATCTCAGCAAGCATCAGAGAATTCACACAGGTGAGAAACCATATGAATGTAAAGAATGTGGAAAAACTTTCTACTCTAAAGCAAACCTCAGTGTACATCAGAGACTTCACACAGGTGAGAAACCATATGAATGTAGTGAATGTGGAAAAACCTATTACAGGAAATCGCACCTCAGCAGGCATCAGAGAATTCACACAGGTGAGAAACCATATGAATGTAGTGAATGTGGAAAAACCTTTCACAGGAAGTCACACCTCAGCAGCCATCAGAAAATTCACACAAGTGAGAAACCATATGAATGTAGTGAATGTGGAAAAACCTATCACAAGAAATCGCACCTCAGCAGGCATCAGAGAACTCACACAGGTGAGAAACCATATGAATGTAGTGAATGTGGAAAAACCTTTCACAGGAAGTCACACCTCAGCAGCCATCAGAAAATTCACACAAGTGAGAAACCATATGAATGTAGTGAATGTGGAAAAACCTTTCACAGGAAGTCACACCTCAGCAGCCATCAGAAAATTCACACAAGTGAGAAACCATATGAATGTAGTGAATGTGGAGAAACCTTTCACAGGAAGTTACACCTCAGCAGGCATCAGATAATTCACACAGGTGAGAAACCATATGAATGTAGTGAATGTAGAAAAGCTTTCTCCTCTAAATCACACCTCAATGGACATCAGAGAACTCACAAAGGTGAGAAACCATATGAATGTAAAGAATGTGGAAAAACTTTCTACTCTAAATCAAACCTCAGTGTACATCAGAGACTTCACACAGGTGAGAAACCATATTAACGTAGTCAATGTGGGAAAACCTTTCATGGGAAGTCAAACCTCACCAGACATCAGAGAATTCACACAGGTAAGAAACCATATGAATGTAATGAATGTTCAAAAATTTTCTGAAGTAAATCAGACTTCAATGTACATCACAGTACTCACACAGGTGAGACACCATATGAGTATAAAGAATGTACAAAATCTTTCTACCATAACTTGGATCTCAATAAACATAAGAAAAGTCACACATAGAAAAGGCCCTATGAATACAATGAGTGTGAAAAAACCTTCAAACGTAAGTCAATCTTCAACATGCATCAGAGATTCACACAGATGAGAAGACCTATGTATGAAGTGAATGTGGAAAAACTTTTCACCAGAAGTTAAACCTCAGCAAGCATTGGAGAATTTACACATGTGAGAATCCAGATGATTGTAAAGAATATAGGAAACGTTTCCACAGTAAAGCAGACCTCAGTGTACATCAAAGAACTCACACAGTTGTGAAACCATATGAATGTAGGAAATCTTCCTACCAGAAATCAAACCTTGCTAGTCATGAGCACACTTCAGGATGCATCAGAGAACTCATGTGAAAGAGAAAACCTATGAATGTACAGCTGTCCATTCATATCCACAGTGGATTGGTTTCAAAACTTTCCATAGATACCAAAATCTGTGGATGCTCAAGTCTTATATGAAGTGGTGAGCTATTGTGTAACATTCTGCTGCACAATTTCACATCATGTCTAGATTACTTATATTACTGAATATGTTAAAAACAATATAAGTAGTTGTAGTTTTTTTGGTATATTTTGCATTGCCATACTTTCTTTTTTTCAAATATTTTTGACCTATATTTGGTTCAATCCACGAATGTGGATCTTGTGGATATGGAACGCTCATTGTAATGAATGTAGAACATCTTTTGTCAGAAGTCACACCTAAGCAGACATCAGAGAATTCACATAAGGGAGAAATACTGCATGGCAAAGACTAGCTATTTTTTTCCAGAAAAATACACACACACACACACACACACAAAACACTGTCTTTTGTACAGACAGCTTTTTCAGCAAATGGTGCTGGGAAAATTGTATACACTTGCAGAAAGATAAAGTTGAACCCCTCACACAAATCAGACCCATTCACAAAACTATTCAAAATAGATCTCTTATTGTTTGTAGGAGATAAAATTATAAAACTTATAGAGCAATAATGGAGTAAATATTTGTAATTATAAGGTAGGTAACAATTTCTTAGAAATTACACCAAAATCACGTTCTAGAAAAGGAAATAAAAGATAAACTGCATTTGATAACATTTTGACACTTATGTTTTTCAAATGAGGCCATAAAGAAAATAAAAAGACAAGTCAATTAATGTAAAAAAGTTTTAAATTATTTATCTTTGTGAGGGGTATATTTTGAAATAAAGGTGAAACTCTTAAAAGTCAATAATAGACAATCAAGTCTTTAAAATGGACAAAGGATTTAAATACACGTGTCTACAAGGAAGATATGCAAATTATCAATAAGTATGTGGAAATATGAACATTATTGTAATTAGAGAAATGCAAATGAAAACCTTAAGGAGGATAATTAATACCCAATAAAATGGCTATAATATAGGCAATAATAAGTGTCAACAAAGATGTACAGAATATGGAACTGTCATATTGTAAATGAGAATGTAAAATAGTGCAGGCACTTTGAAAAACATTTTGGCAGTTTCTCAAAATATTATCTAGAATCACCGTAGTGCTCAAACATTTCTTTTTCAAGTGCATGCAAAAAAATAAAAAAATAGATAAGTTTAGGGCCAAAGACTCATGTATGAATGCTCATAGCAGCACTATTTATAATTGCCAAAAGTAAATGAAACAAATATTCATCCACAAGCAGAATTTAACATGTATGTGGTGTATCTGTGGCATAGAATACTATTCCCCAATCAAAGCAGATATAGTAATGATATCTGCTCTAACAGGAAAGATCATCAACATTGTCCAGCTATGTGAAAGAAACTAGACCTAAAGAAACTACATAATTTATTTTTGCACTTAAGATATTTTTATAAAGGCTCATCCATAGGCACAGGAAAGGCATTAAAAATTTTCTAGAGCTGGAGTGGTGAAAGAGTAAATGCAAATGAGATGAGTCATGGACATATTCTAAAGTTTGTGATTATGGTTATATAATTGTATTTTCTAGTATTCCACATGTGTGTAATTTTATGTGTTGGACTTAGTGATAATTAAAAAAGAAAAGTTGAAAAAAATGAAAATGAACTCTGAAGATGAATATGCTGTAGGTGGAGGTCTTTGGCAAGTACTCTTGGAAGAGTCTCAATATATTATTTTCTCATTGGCTGATGGCCACTAACAGGATTATCCAATCAGAGCTGGCCTACTGGTCTTTCAGAAGCCCTTTTTTGAAAACGGAGTATGAATAGGCTTCCAAGGTCCCTACGTGCCATTTTTCTCTTTTCTCAGGCTTGGCATCTCTGCTCTTCACAGCTGGGCTGTGCTATTTTTCAAACAGTGTAAAAACACCATCCCTGAGTCTCAGAGCAAAGACATGAGCTGCAGAGAGTGACAACAGCAGAATGAATGACTCTGCTAGTATGTCAGAGATGGTGGGAGCAGATTCTCCCAGAGGTTAGTGTTCCTGGGTCCATGCACTTCTCAATCCTACCCCAACAAGTCAGGCTTTCTGGGAACAGATTTCATAATCTGTGAGCTTTTTACATAGGGACAATGTCCACAGTCCCCAAGCATATTTCTCCTAAAGCGCTGGAGGAAGGAATAGTAACTTATGACATACATGTGAATGTACATCTTCCTGGAATAATTCACTGGTTGTGGTGGGTCATTGCAGGAGCTGCCTGGTTGCCTTAGCATCTATAGGGGAAAAAAGAGAACAGACTCACAGTCTGCTAATTGCCCCCAGGGCTCTGAGTATCTTGCTCAGGTCATGCTGGGCTTGGGGAACGGGAATGTAGTCGCTATTTGTTGTCACAGAAGTCAGGTTGAGTCTAGGGATAAATGACCCTACCTGACTACCTTCTGTTGCCACATTCTGGAAAACATCAGGAGGGTCTCCTTCTCCTGATTGGTGAGAGTATAATGACATCCTGGCACTCTGTTGTTTATTTATTTCTACAGCCTTCCAGAGTACTCCTGTGGGTGTTTCTTAGGTAAATTCCATAGTTTATAGTTGGACGTTGTAGATAGGAGGAGGAAAAATGGTTCTTGTCATCTTGTTCAAACAGGAAGTTCCAGTTTACAAATATTTTCTTTGACTCAGGGCTTTTCTGTCATTTTTAACTAATTTATCTAAATTGACATCAAAGGTCCTCCAACACAACAATGATAAAGTTTAAAATTGAAGAGACTCCATTTCCCCACTGAACACCGATACTTTTCCTCCTATAGACTACACTCCCATAACTGCATGGGTTAAGTTTCTGAAGAAGAGATCCTGTTTTACCCATCTGGTTTCTCTTCAGGTTCATGAGTGTGCCTTTTGTAACAAGGTAGCTGTCATCTAAAAACACATTAATTTGTTTGTGATTTTATATTAACTTGGAATTCCAGGACAGTGTTGATTGATTAGTTATTGTACTTAACCTGTATTGTTCCTGATTGTATTAGGGCTGCTGCAGTCCTTTTAAGAAATAATGATGTTTGCTGAAGATTTTTTTCCTACAGATAGTTATAAAATCGTATGACTTTGAGTACCTCCATACCAGTCTAGTTTCCTTGAGAAAATATTTTAAAACCTTAAAATAGTCTTAGTTACTGTATTTTTTAGGCCCTTGTAAGTAAGGTGGAGAGCAGAAACCACATTGTGGCAGTTGTATCCACAATGGCTGGAGCAAAGTTTGCGCTCAAATGCTAGAGATGGAAATGGAACCCTTATTCATAATTTTGGTTAAAAAAAAAAAGCCAATGTCAAGAAGTGCTGTTCTTCATGGTCTGCTCCTCATGGGAGTATGGAGGACTTAATTGAAGCTCATTCAGGTCAGCAATGGCTTCCTGTCTCCAACCAGAAGACACTCCTTAGTCCTCGACTTATTATATAATTCTCAGTAGCCATTGAAATTTCTCCTTGGTTTCGGTAACACTGGTGTCCCTGTTTTCTCTTCACACTCTCTTGCCCTTCTTTTTAGTCCACATAGGGAGTTCAAAATTGAAAGTTTAAATGACCCCATGTCCAAGACTTGGTATTTGTTCTTATTGGTGTTCTCTTGCTAGACAGCATCACCTGTGCTCAAAGATGCATGCTGGTTCTGAATTTTATCCTCACTTCATCCAGATCTTATCTATATTTCATGAGTTCTATTCTTGGTCATCTGATGTTTCTCAAACTTGACTCCTGAAACACAAAATGTTTTCCTGCTCTTGCAACAAAAACAAAGTCAATAAACAACACACAAAAAAAATTAAAAACTGGGGGAAATCCCGTGTGTGTGTGTGTGTGTGTGTGTTTCTTTCTTCTCATAACTGTCAACAAAGGTTTTCCAAGTATTGCAATCTAGATATTTGGAAAACAGGTTGGTCCAGGATCCTCTCATAGTCACACAAATATGTGATTTTTGTTCATTTGTTTTTGGCTCTCACATATTTCTCAGTTCTATCAACTCTTCTCTACCTCAACTCTGATGACCAAGTACAAGGTACCATCACTCCTAACAATGCTGGGCTCTAAAAAATTACAGTGAACTGCTGGTAGGGGAATATCCAAGTCATTATTCCATTTTAAAATTTGTGTTTTTGTCCTTTCATTACATTCGGTTGTTTTTAGTATAAAATTAGAACACTTGCATTCCTAAAATTTTTTCCAGAGTTTTTCATTTTTTTTGATGCTATTTTCAATGGTATCACTTTTTTAGTTATGTTTCCAGAATGTTTATTGCTAGTATATAGAAATACAATTGATTTTTTTACATTGACGTCATAACCTGCTACATTGCTGAACTCATTTATTTTTAAGGATTTTAAGTTGAATTCCACAGGATTTCTTTTATACCCAGAATTATATTTTGAGCACTAAAGTAAAGCTTTACTCTTTTTTAAATAAAGTTTTGCAATTCAGAATCCTTTTTTCTCATTTTTATTGCATGATTTCCTTAGAAAAAGCCTCTTGTATTTATTACAAGCAGTAAAAGTAAAAGATTGAAGAAGAACAGATAAATATGTCTCCAGCAAAGGAATCCAACAAAGCATAGAGTTTGCTATGTTTTTGTTGTTACTATAATAAAATTCTGTAACATGATTTTTGTAAGCCTCATGGTAACCACAACACAAAAGCTTAAGAGACATACTAAAAATAGCGAGAAATCAAAATATAATGCTAGAGAAAACCACTTTACCACAAAGGAAGACAGTACGTATGGGAAAAAAAATAACCTACAAAATCACCAGAAAAAAATAATAAAATGGCAGTAACAACTCCATGTATATCAATAATAGCCCTAAATATAAATGGATTGAATGCCTTAATTACAATATAATAAGAGGAATAGAAATAATTATGTCAAAGGGATACCTGTACTCCAATGTTTATTGCAGCATTACTTATAATAGACAAGAGTTGCACGAGCCCAAATGTCCATCATCAGATGAGTGAATAAGGAAAATGTGGTATGTCTACACAATGAAATGCTACTGTACTATAAAAAGAATGAAATGCTACCATTCGCAGCAACATGGATGGACTTAGAAAAAATTATATTAAGTGAAATAAATTAGGCACAGAAATTGAAATACCACATGTTCTCACTAATTTGTGGAAGCTAAAAATCAATCAATTAATATACAAACAAACAGTGGGCAGGGGTTGGCGGGGAAGAAGACACAACAATCACAACAATTCCTTGAACTTGTTAAGTGAACAGATAACGTAGATGGGGGAGGGGGAGAGGGAAAAGAGAGGAATTGGTAAAGGAACACATATATCACTACATTGTATATCAATAAATTAATAAAATAAAATACACAAAGTGGCTGAATGGATTATAAAGCAAGAATCCACAATATAAAGTGCAAAAAAACTTACCTCACCTATAAAGATACACACTGTCAGAATGTGGAGGGATGGAAACAGATATTTTATCGAAATGTAAACCAAAAAAGAGCAGGAGAAGCTATGCTTATCTCAGATAATATATACTTCAAGCCTAGGAAACTTCAAAATAGAAAAGATCAGGAAGGTTATTATATAATGCTAAAAAGATCAATTCAACAAGAAAGTATATACAGACCCATTTTAGTCCATTTTGTGTTGCTATAACACAAATATCAGCGTCTGGGTAATTTATAAAGGAAAGAGGTTTATTTGGCTTATGATTCTGAGACAGCTGCTTCTAGCACAGGCCTCAGGCTGCTTCTACTCATGGTGGAAAGTGGCAGGTAGCCAGCGGGTAAAAACAGATCACATGGCGACAAGAAGCAAGAGAGAGATAAGGCGCCAAGGTCTTTTTAAGCAATGAGCTCTCGTGGGAACTAATAGAGCGAGAACTCACTCATTAATGCCCCCTCCCCCAGGGGGAGCATTAATACATTCATGAGAGTTCTGCTCCCATGACTCAATCAGTTTCCAACACTGCCAAATTGGGGATCAAATTTCCACATGAGTTTTGGAGGGGATCCAAACTCATCAACACATTCAAACTCCATCATTTTGCCCCTGGCCCCCCAAAACTAATGTCACTCTCACATACAACATACAATCATTCTATCCCAAAAGTCCTTCCAGCTGTGGCCCTGAAAATCAAAACCAAATTTATCTACTGCCAAGATACAATTGTGGAACAGGCAATGGGTACACTTTCCCATTCCAAAAGTGAGGAACAGGCTAAAAGAAAGGAAAAACAGGTCCCAGAGAAGTCCGAATCCCAGCAGGGCAGGCATTAAATCTTAAAGCTACAAAATAATGTTCTTTGATTACAATCCCTGCATCCTGGGCACAAAAGGGCATCAGGGCCCCCAAAGCATCAGGCAGCCTTGTTCCCACAGCTCTGCCAGGCACAGCCCAGTGAAACACACTGGTGCCTATAGCCTTTCCAGGATTGCGTTGCATGTTGCCAGTGGCCCTGAAGTTCTGGGGTCAAGGCAGCAGCCCTGCTGCACTGGTTCTACTAGACATTTCCCTGGTGGGGGTTCTCTGTGGGGGCTCCAACCCCACTTTTCTGCTTGGCATTGCTCTAGTAGATGGCCTCTGTGGTCTCTCTGCTCCTGTGGTAGGTCTCTGCCTGGACTTCCAGGCTTTTCCATACATCCTCTGGAATCTGGGTGGAGGCTGCCATGACTCCACGGCTCTCACGTCCTGCCGGCTGCACACTTAACACAGCATGGACACCACAAAGGTTTCCGCTACTCTCCAGGGCTGCTGCACAGACCACACTTGGGGCTGTTCCAGCTGGAGCAGGTGGGATACAGGGAGCAGGATCCCAAGGGCAGCTGCGCCCCAGGTGTATCCTCCAGGATAACTCAGTCCTTCTAGGCCTCAGGGTCTGTGATGTGTGGGGCATGCTTCCAGACTTCTGAAATGCCTGCAGGGCTTTCCTCTCATTTTCTCCACTATTACCATCTGGATGCCTCACTGCCAAGATAATGTCTTTAACAACCAGTTTATCTGCTTCACCCTTGCATTGTTCTCTGGCTCTCTACTTCTTTCAATTAGCAATAATCATGCCTCGGATAAACCTCATTGGCTATGATACTGCCACTGCGCAAAGCTGGCTCTCTACTTCTTTACTGCATGGACAGGCTGCAAATTTTCCAAAACTTTATGCTCTGCTTCCCTTTAAAATTCTGGCTTTACATCATGACTTTGCCACCATAAGTAAGAATAGGCTCTTAAAAGCAACCATGCATCTTCCTTCATGCTTTGCTGCTTGGAAATTTCTTTGGCCAAATGCTCTGGTTCACAACTCTTAAGTTGCAACTTCCACTAAGTCCAAGGGCATGGACACAATGCAGCCAGGTTCCTTGGTATGATGTAGCAAGGGTTATCTTTTGTCCAATTCTCAATACATTCCTCATTTCTACCTGCGACCTCACCATCCACATGACCTTTACTGTCCATATTTCTATCAGCATTTTGCTCACCATCACTTAAGTCTCTAAGACATTCCAAACTTTCCCTCATCTTTTTCTCTTCTTCTAAGTCTTCCAACCTCCTCCAACCTTTGCCCATTACCCGGAAACAAGGCTGCATCCACATTTTCAGATACCTGTTTAGCAACACCCCACTCCTCAGTACCAATTTTCTGTTTTAGTCTGTTTTGTGTTGCTATAACAGAAATAACTGAGGCTGGGTAATTTATAAAGGAAAGAGGTTTATTTGGCTTATGATTCTGGGACAGCTGCATCTGGCAAAGGCCTCAGGTTGCTTCTCCTAATGGTGGAAAGTGGCAGGCAGCCGGGGGTACAAGCAGATCACATGGGGAAAGGAACCAAGAGAGAGAGATAAGGGGCCAGGGTCTTTTTAAGCAATGAGCTCTCATGGGAACTAATAGAGTGAAAACTCACTCATTAATCCACCTTCCCCCAGGGAGAGCATTAATCCATTCATGAGGGACCTGTCCCCATGACTCAATCAGTTTCCAACACTGCCACATTGGGGATCAAATTTCCACATGAGTTTTGGAGGGGACAACACATCCAAACTCCATCAACACCTAACTTTGGAGCACCCAGTTATATGACAAATTACTATTAGACCTAACAGGTGACATAGACTTAAACTCATTAATATTTGCAGACTTTAATACCCCACTTTTAGCCAAACACAGATCATCCAGACAGAAACTTAACCAGGAAACCTTAGAATTGACCTGTAGTATGGACTGACTGACTTTAATAGACATTTACAAAATATATCATCCAACAGGTGCAGAATACATATTCTCAATGGCACATGAAACAATCTCTAGAACAGACCACATGATAGGACACAAAACAAGTACTAACAAATTTTTGTAAAATTGAAATTATACCTACTATCTTGTCTAACCACATTAGAATAAAGCTAGAAATCAATAACAAAAGGGTTACTAGAAACCATAAGAAATACATGGAAATTAAACAATATGCTCCAAATCAATGAATGGATCAAGAAAGAAAATAAAAAGGAAATAAGAAAATTCGTGGAGACAATAGAAAATGAAAACAACATCCCTGTCCCTATAGGATACACTGAAAGCAGTTCTAAGAAGGAAGTTGTAACACCTACATCAGGAAAGAAGAAAAACTCAAAATAAACAGCCCAACATTACACCTTAAGAAGCTAAAAAAGTAAGAACAAGGTGGAGGCCCCAGGTAGAACAACTTGTTCATGAATTATTAAGCATTTAATAATGGGAACACAAAAATGTAGATTCTGACTTAGGTGAGAAGCCATCATGGCCCTCCACATGATGCCATGAAAGATGTGCACAAATGACCCCAACAGTCAGTGTGCCCACACCCAGACATTGCCTGGAGCTGAGGGCAGCATCAGTCATGAACAAAGGGGGGAAAGGAAAGGCTTATTAGCACCAGGTTACAGAAGAGCAGGGGGCCAAGACCCATGCCAGTGAGGCAGTGGGAGATCAAACTGCGCATGAACCCAGGTTCTAAGCCCCCTGGCCTATGCTACATTTTCTCATCAGACAACTTTCAAAACACAAATCCAAGTTAAATTTACTAAACATTTAAAGAAAGCAATCATAGATCATTAAACTCCATATGTGGGACCATTTTGTGAGCAGCAGAGCAACTGAACTTGTCATACCACCATGGAACTGGCCATACATCTCCATTTCAATAGAATGGTCCAGGCTTATTTACAACCCATCCACAACATGTGAGGCTCCACATGTGAACATATTGTATATTTGATAGAATGTAGTTTAACTTCCTGATGGGAGAAATGGTCTCTCTTTCAATTTAAGTTGTTATTTTCTTTGTCCTTGTCAAATGCACATCATTTTATAATTTCATGGGATATTTTCTCTTTTCTAGATGTAATTTTTTGCAGGGGATTCTAATTTGCTTTTTGGATATTATCTTCTTAGCTCTTCTCCTTTCTCCTGCGAAGCTTCCATCTATCTTTTCAACCTTTAAAATACTAGACATTTGGGGGCCGGCCCATGGCTCACTCGGGAGAATGCAGTGCTGATAACACCAAGGCAACGGGTTCGGATCCCATATAGGGATGGCCAGTTAGCTCACTGAGTGAGCGTGGTGCTGACAACACCAAGTCAAGGGTTAAGATCCCCTTACCGGTCATCTTTTAAAAGAAAAAAAAAATACTAGACATTTAAAATCTTAGCTCCTAAAAGTTATGAATATTTTAAAAATTATGTTTTTCGCATGAATCCTTCCCAGTCCTCAAGATACAAGTCTAGTTGCCTACATATATTTGTAATATATATATTTTAACATAAAAACCTGTTTGGTTGTTTATGCTTATTTTAATTTTTTCAGGTTTAGTGTGGTATAATTGACAAAAAAAAATGTACATTCAAGGAGTAAAATATGTTGTTTTGATGTATGTATACATTTTGAAATGATCACCACGATCAGGCTATGTAATGTATCCATCTCCTCATGTAGTTAGCCTGTGTGTGTGTCGGGTTGGAGAAAAGGTGATAGAATTGAGAGTTCCATGGAACAAGAACAGATCCCGAATACCCAAAGCAATCGTGAGAACTTAAATAAATAAATAAATAAATAAATAAATAAATAAATAAATAAATAAATAAATAAATAAATAAATAAAGTCAGAGGTATTTCACTACCTGACTTCAAATTGTACTATAAAGCTATAATTACCAAAACAGCATGCCACTGGTATAAAAATGGACAGAGGGACCAATGAAGCAGAATAGAGAACTGAGAAATTAACTCATGTTTATAGTCAACTGATCTTTGAGGAAGGCACCAAGTATACACATTAAGGAAAGGACTGCCTCTTCAATAAATGATGCTGGCATAACTGGATATCCATGTTAGAAGAATAAAACTAGACCTGTACCTCCTGCCATATACCAAAATCAACAAAAATTTTATATCTAACAAGGTATTAATATCCAGAATATAAAATGAACTGAAATAACAGTAAAATAACAAGCAAACCATCTTTTAAAAAATGGGCAAAGGAGCTGAATAGACATGTCTCAAAGGAAGACATACAGATAACCAACAGGTACGTGAAAAAATGCACAACACCACTAATCATCATGGAAATGCAAAGCAAAACCAGTTAGTCTGACAATCATCAAAAAGACAGAGAATAAGAAATGTTGGCAAGGAAGCAGAGAAAGAGTAACCCTTCTACACTGTTGGTGGAACTATAAATTGGTGCAGCCACCATGGAAAATACTATGGAGGTTCTTGAAACAACTACAGATAGAACTGCCTGATGATCTAGCACGGTATACAGCCCCAAAATGGAAATCATCATGTTGAAAAGATACCTGCACTCCCATGTTTATCACAGCTCTATTTACAATAGCCAAGAGTTGGAATCAACTTAAATTTCCATCAACAGACAACTGGATAAGGAAAATATGGCATATATGCTCAATGGAATACTACTCAGCCATAGAAAAGAATGAACTTCTGTCATTCGCTGCAGCCTGGATGAGCCTGGAGAAAATTTTGTTCAATGAAATAAGCCAGGCACAGAAAAAGAAATAATGCATATGCTCACTTATAAGTGGGAGCTAATAAAAAAATTAATAAATATAAAAGAAAAAGAAGAAAACAATTACAATAATGTGCTCATCTTTCAGGAGAACAGGATTGTGGTTACTAGAGGCTTGAAAGGCGGAGGAGAGGAGGAGCATTAGCATGAAACTGGTTAATAGACAAAGAATATATTTTATAATATAAATGTGCTAATTATGTTGATTTTGTCATCACATATTGTACACAGGTATTGATATTCAATTCTGTAACTCACAAATATGTACAATCATGTTTCAATTTTTTTAAATGTATGTAAAATTGTAGGGGTGGAGATTGGGTTGAAGTATAGGTGAAAGCAAAGTGCCACATGCTTAGCTGTTGAGGCTGGGTGACAGGTCTATTATACTATTTTGTTTATTTTGTATGTTTAAAATGCTCATTAACAAAACACTTGTATAAAAGACAGAGTTGTTCTCTACTGTTAGCTGTTAAGATTTTGGTTACTTTGGGGAGGAGGGTGGGAGAAAGTGATTATTGAGATGCATGAGTCAGGCTGGTTCTATTTGGTGGTTACACAAGTGGGTTCCCTTTGAAGTAATGCATAGAGCTTTACGTGAATGCTTTGTGCATGTATTTTAATATGAATGTTATACATTGTTAAAGTTTCTAAATATTACATATTTGCACAAAATTTCTAAACTCAGCAGTGTTTTCTTTTGTTTTAAGGTACTACAAGTTCATTCTTGGCATCATCAGATAGGTTTTAACATTCTAAGATGTTTATTCATATCCTGACCCTTGGGTAATCCCCTATGGCCAAGAACAAATAGTAAATTAAGAAGTTTGCCTTTAATCTTTCCCCTCCAAATCCAAACTCAGAGGGACAAAGGCGTGGATAGATCTTAGAACACGGTGTTTCTTCGTTCTGGGACCCATTTTTATTGCATTGCTGCATTAGGAAGGTAAATGGGCCCACACCAAGCAGCAGATGGCAAGCAGTGGTTTCTCCTTAGACCCTTCCTGCTTGCAGCCCTCTGCTGTCTGTCTGGGCACCACCTCTCCCACCCTTGGGCCTGAGGAGAGATGTTGGTGGGAAGCAGGTGTTCCCTCACCTCTTACCTAGAAGGGGGTTTCAGTTCCTTCACCCCCCTGATATCAGGAACATCAGAGCTCTCAGAGCTGCACTTGCAACGTGGCAGCTGCTGGCCACGTGTGGCTACTGAGCACCTGGCATGTGGATGGTCTGAATTGACATGTGCTGAAAGCATAACATACTGAGCGAGTTTTGAAGATTTAGTACCAGAAAAAGGAAATACTTCATTAATATTTTCGTATTGCTCACATATTAAGATGATAATATTTTGAGTTAAACAAATTATTACAATCAATTTTATATCTGTCTCTTTTGATTTTCTTTTATGCGGCTACAAGAAAATTTAAAATTACACACGTGGATCACGTTTTATTTCTACTGGACATTGCTGCCTCAGATGACCGCCTCCCTTTGCAAAGCTCAGGCTGCCTCCTCAAAATTCCAGAGGCCAGGAAGGTTATAAAATCTTAAATGGTAAAATAATTGTTATCACATTGTTTCCACTTGTGAATAACGTGTGTGTGTGTGTGTGTGTGTACACGTAGATATACTCATATATGAACAAGTCATAAATGAACATAACCTTATATACAAGGTCACATGCCAATATCTCCTCTGGCAGGGTCAGATCCCACAGCAGGGAGGAAGCCCTGCCTGAAAAGGGCTGCAGCCCAAAACCTGTCACTCTGCCTCATTCAGCAACGTGTCTGCGCTTACCTCCTGCCACTCAGGGCCTGAGAGGGGCGGGGCCTGAAGCTTTGTCCAATCAGGGAACAGCCAGGGAGGAGGGGGCGGCCTTCCACAGTCTGGTGGGATTTCTGTCTCTGGCGCTGGCGGAGCTCCGCGGGTCTCCACAGCTCCCTGTCCGGGAGGCCCAGGTGACTACCCATGGCCTCTGTCGCCCTGTGACCTGCAGGGACTGGGAGATCCTCGGGAAGGAAGCAAGGACAGTCTGGATGCTGGGAAATGATGGGTGTATGGGGAGGGTCCTCCGTCACGGAAGGGGGCTGGTCGGAACTGGTCCTCTATGGCCACGGTGTGTGCACTGGGTGGCAGCCGAGATCCCCTGGGTGTTCTGTCTCATCCCTTCATTGTGACTTCAGGAGTCCGGAGCCCTCTGTGGGCAGCTCCGTGCATCTCCTCAGATTGCGGTGACAGCGGGAGGGTCATGGGGAAAATCCCCACGCGGTGTATGGTCCAGGAGAGAAGGAGATGCAGTCCCTGGGGTCTCCAGTCCCTCCTTTCTACTGTTAAAAATTAAACTGAGACTTCGTCAAAATGTTGGAGAGTTTATTTAAGCAAACAGTGATTTATGACTGGGAAGCTCCAGTCCTGGTATGTGGTTTGGGGTCCATGGGAGGGTCTTAAGGAAAAACGTTTGTAAGGTGTGGGTGGAAGCAAAACAGCAGATAATTGATTGGCTGCAGTGGTGTAGTCTCCTTATTTGCACCATTTGGGTGGAAATTTCCTGATTGTGTAATTAGAGGTTCATTTGTGGTTCCTGGTTGCTTAAGCCTAAATTTTGTTTTTCTCTAAGTTAGTAATTTACAAGAAAGGCGTGTGAGTTAGATTTCAGTTTCCTTAGGGGCCTACAGCCCCTTCACTCTTATTGCCTAGTTTTAATTAACACTCCAAAGAGGGCTGGCCTCCCCCTGCCTTTTTCAATTGTATGGAAAGCAGAGTCTCAAATCCAGTCCCCTGTCCCCTCAGCCTGCCATCTTCTAGGGCTTGCAGTAAAACCCTAAATTTCCAGTTCCTTCTCCACATTCCCAAAGCCAACTTCTTGTCTCCAATTCACAATGTTGTCGACTATTTGTTTATTATTGTACATTGCAAACAGAAACAGTATTTTAATTGTTCATCATACTTTCACAGAGCAATTGATGGGTCTTTTAAAAGTATTTCTTTTTTTGTTTTTGAACATTTCATATGACAGATAAGCAGAGAACAATTACCTCCCACTCTGCTATAAAAAATCTTTGTGCCTCACCTCCTATTATCGTCCCTAGGCAGAGACACCTTATCAAAAAAATTTTTCTCTTCTCTTTTGAAGCGGCTGGCTGGTATGGGGATCTGAACCCATGACCTTTGTGCTACAAGGCTGTGCTCTTACCCTCTGAGCTAACTGGCCAGTCCAAGAATATCTTTTTTATAGAGATTCCTCTTTGGAAACTTCACAGACAGCTTCGATACCCAGGGCAGGAAGATAGGAGGATGGTGTGTCCTCAGCCACCCTCCTATCCTCCTGTCTTGGGTATCGAAGCTGTCTGGGGCTGACACAAGGTGCCCACAGCAGCCATATCTCTTGGACGGTCTAGTGGACATCAGCCCCTGGGTCATCTCCTCTCAGAGGACAGCCTGAAGTGTGGCTGTGGACGGAGCTTCTAAGGGGAGCAACTGGTTGTCCTGGCACTGGTGGGAATCTCCTGGCCTGCCCTTCACCTAAAAACATAACCTCTTGGACATGAACCCTTTCTTTCGCTAACCCCAGTTTTATTCCTTATAGACAAATTAGTGGTCAGCCAATCAGATGCTGGTATTGAGAGGAAATGACAGAAATTATTTCTGCCTTCTGGAGTCTCTCAGATTTGTGAAGAAAGAAAAGCTATCCCAAAAAACAAGGAAAACCCACACCAGTAAGATGGTGCAAAATCCTGCAAAGCAAAGTTCACTTTGGACACAAGGTGGGGGTGGGGGCAGAGTGCAGGGTCTCCATGGAGGGTGGTCATTGACTGTTTCAGTGAGCCAGATGGGGGTGAGAGGATGTCCCAAGTGATAGGATGGCCTTACTTGACTCTTGTGTTTGCTACTGTTGTTTATTGAAAGCTGTAGTTGTCCATTTGTTTAGTGACTTTTCAAAAGTATTTCTGTAGAGACTGTATTACATGTTGTGTGTAGTCACTGTAAGTCTTTGATTTTTTTAGGTGTGTGCAGCCAATGTTTTCACCGAGATTTTCTTGAATGTCAGGTGCTAAATAAGAGAAAGAATGAAAGGGTGAAAGAAAAATAAAGAAAAAGAAAGAAAGAAAGAAAAGGAAAAAAGGAAATGAAAGAAAAAGGGAAGGAGAAGAAGATGACGAAGATTGTCTAGATCTCCCAGTTTTCCACACTGATTGGCTTCTAACTTTGTCAAAACAGAAAATCAAACCTTGTTTCAGATCCTTTGTTACCCCCAGACAGATTATAACATACAAACACAATAATTTGCAAGTAAGATCTGCTCTGCTGTATCTGGAACCAGTGACAAGGGCTCCGCAGTAGGAGCTAGGGCTGTTGTCTTAAGGACTGGCACCAAATCAGGGAGAGATTGGGCCAAGGACAAGTGAAAACTCCACAAAGCTCTCTCACCATTTCTCTCTCTTTTTTCCATCCACATGGTTGCTGTAAATCTTTGATGGTTTTTAAGAGTTTTGAAAAGTTTGTTTCTGGGCCGGCCCCGTGGCTCACTTGGGAGAGTGTGGCGCTGGTAGTGCCAAGGCCATGGGTTCGGATCGTATATGGGGATGGCCGGTGTGCTCACTGGCTGAGCATGGTGCAGACGACACTGTGCCCAGGGGTTGCTATTCCCTTACCAGTCAAAAAAAAAGAAAAGAAAAGAAAAGTTTGTTTCTGATAGTTTTTGTTTTTCCGTATTTCTGTCCAGGAACAGGTGTTTGGGCAGCTAACTTTGTCATTCTGCTGACATCTCTATTCCTGAACTCTCTGTTGTGTTCTTTTATCTAAATGACTTTTCCTGTGTCATTACTACAGTATCTTGATTACCATTGCTTTGTAGCTGGTTTTAAAATTCTGAAGTGTGAGTCCTCCTAATTTGCCCTTTTTCACGTTGTATTCTGAGTCCCTCATGATTTCATATAGATTTCAGCATCAGCTTTTAGTTTCTGTAGTCACTGTCATTCTGATAAAGATTGCATTGAATCGTACATTGTCTGGGGGAGTATTGCCATCTTAATATTAAGCCTACTGATCCATGAACATGGAATGGTTGTCCATTTATTTAGATCTTTAGCTTTTTCCAACAGGTTTGTAGTTTTCAGAGTATAAATTTTGTACTTAAAAAAATTTCTTCCTATGTATTTATTCTTTGGGTGCTGTTGTAAATAGATTTATTTTCTTAATTGTATTTTCAGATATTGTACTGGAAGTGCATAGAAGTACAGTTGTTTTTGTGTGTTAATTTTGTATCTCCAACTTTGGTGAACACATCTTCATGTTGGTTGCTTCCAAGTTATGAAAATTATGAACAATGTTGCTGTCAACATCCCTGTGCATGGTTTTGTGTGGATCTACATTTTCAACTCATTTAGGCAAACCCACCCTTGGGAATTGGTTTGGGGCCCAAGACATACCTCTCTGCCCCGTGGGATTGGAATGAGAACAGTTCACTCTGTGCAAATTGAGTGGATATGGGTCTATGGTGAGGTTTGTGTAAAACCTGTGTGTGAGTTGGAGCCCAGTGATTTATCAAGTGCTGCTCTTCTGTGTAACAGCCTTTCCAGTAGGTGCTGCTGTGAATAAAACTGAACAAATATCCCTGTTCAGTTGAAGCTGGCATTGTAGGAAACAAGAGATGAGGGGTGGAAGTAAAATACACAATGTGTCAGATGGTGGTTATTGCTGAAGAGGGAGAGAAAGGTGGTGAATAGTGCAGAGGCCTGGGCTGTGTGTGTGTCTCTGAGCATTTCTTGGCATCCTTTGTCTGTTATCTCTAATGGTTAGTGAGTTTTGTGTCTGTGTGGGTGCACCCACCTGTGTGTGTGGTGACACAGTCTATGTGGTTTTGTATGTATTTTAGGGGGGCACTGTGAGTGTGTGCTCTTTAAAATCTGGATTACTTCCTTTGTGCCTATTTTCCCTGGTAGCATCTTTGTTTCCATGATAAATAGAAGTGGGGAGAGCATGTTACACTTGCCACTGTGTAACGGAGACAAAAAAAAGGATTACTCAAAACACCATGAATGCGATGAGAAGCCCATAGGTCTGCGCCCCAGTACCTCCTTTGTTAGAAGGAGAAAACTGTGTGCACAGCCCTTATTCAAAGTTAGCTTTTCTTTTATATTGTAAAGCCAAAGAAATTTCACGAGAAAATTCAGTTGATTTGATCATTACAAAGGGACACAAGGACATGGGCAACATTACAAAAGTTATCTACGACTAAGTATATTTAAACAATGGAAATTAGTAGCATAAGTAAAATTATGTGACATTCCAAAGTACAATTACTGAAAAGCTAAGTTTGTCAAACTGGCTCATTATCTAAAGTATAACCTCTCCTTAAGCGAGAGTTACATTCTTATGATAAAATCTAAGTATAATTATTTCTGAAATTTCCCCTAACAGACATCTTGCCCCTAGCAAACATTTTTTTTCACATCTTTCCCTTCAGCAATTCTTAAAATTTCTGAATACGATCGGTATGACAACCACTTGTTGACTCTAAAACCATTAAAGTATACAATCCCATACCTAAGAGTTGATTAGATGGGCTTTTGCCCTCTATCTGTAAACTGTGGCCTCCTACCGAAGGGCTTTTCAACCATACATGCATTTACCTAAAAATCCTATTCTAAAATCAAATGAGAATCAAGATTTTTAATGCTCTACAACAGCAGACATTGTTGTCTTGTTTCTGATATTAGGGAGACAGCATTCAGTCTCTCAGCATCAAGTATGATGTGGGTTGTGGGGGTTTTCATAGATGTCATATAATATCTTGAGTAATTTCCCTTCTGTTTCTAGTTTATTGTTTTCATTGCGAAGGTATGCTGAACTTTGTCAAATGCTTTTTTCTTTATCCATTCTAGATATTAACACCTTGGCAAATATAGGATTTGAAAAATTTTCTACCATTCTACGTGTTACCTTTTCACTCTGTTGATAGTGTCCGCTGAGGGACAAATGTTTTTAATTGAGATGAAATCAAATTTCTATTTTTTGTTGTTGATGACAGAGTTTGTGGTGTCATATCCAAGAAATAATTACCACGTCCAATGTGGTGAAAGTTTTGTCCTATATTACTTCTAAGAATTGTTTAGTTTTAGCTCTTTCTTTAGGTCTTTGACTCAAGGAGCCAGCTTTATACTTCTGCATGTGAATATTCAGTTTTACCAGCTCCGTTTTTTCCATGGACTTCCTTTCCCACAGAATGATCTTGGCTGTTGAAAATTATTTTATTTATATATGAGGGTATCTTTCTGGGCTCCCTATCTTTTCCATTGATGCACATGTCTGTCTTTATGCCAGTACCTCAATGTTTTGATTACTGTACTTTTGAGTAAGTTTTGAAATCAAGAAGGGTGACACTTCCAACTTTGTTGTTCTTTTTCTTTTATTTTGGCTATTTGGCATTCCATGAGATTCTGTTAATTTTAGGATGTTGCTTTCTATTTCTCTTTGAAATATGTCATGGGGCTTCTGATATGAATTGCATCAAATTTGCACATCCTTTGTGATAGTACTGACATCTGAATAGTAAGTCTTCTAACCCTTGCACATGAGATGCTGTTACTGCCAGACCAGGCTCAGCTTGCCCTCTTGCATTAAACAAATGACTCAAATGTCCAGAAGTTGGTGCAAGGATTAGAAGACGTATTCAGATAACCAGCTTCTGGGGAATTACCAGCTAAAATCACTGCAATTTCTGATGCCTATTCTAGGGGTTATAAAGGAGAAGAGGCAGGAAGATGAGAAGGAGTTTTTGTGCTAAAGAAAAAAGTGGGGGAGTGTTTGGGAGCAGCAGATGGTCTGAGTTAAATGTCAGGGTCCCATAATGGATCAGAAACTTCAGTGTCATAGAGTCTGTGGTCAGCTTCAAGTCCTTGATGTTACCTTGAGGTTGGTGTCCTTACCTCTTAGGGAGAGCTCAAGGAAAATAACCTCAGTCAAATATCATAAAAAATACTTGACTTGGATTTTGAATTAATGTGGATGCAGTTTTCCTTTCAGTAAGAGGGAGAGTTTGCAACCAGGAAGGTTGTCTTGCCTCTCTCTTATGTCTCCTCTTGTTTGCAGCCAATTACACAGGTAAGAAAAACAAGAAAGTTAGTTTTAGTTCTTAATCGTAGGTGCACCCCTCTGAAGCAAATTTACATAAGAGCTGTTGATTTCATCTCCTGGCTGTCTCTTGATTCTTCTGCTAACTTCAAGGAATTGATAATTATCAGTTTCCAAGTTAAGGGCCAACTGAAACATTCTGCTTGGTCTTAGTTACCCCAAAGATGGCGGCTTTTCTGGCTAAGTTCCCTTTCAATGCCCCGCTGTCAGTCATTCTATCCATTTCTATGGATATGGGCCATAGATGTTGTCTAGGTACCTCCTGCGGAGGGAGGGCATCATACAATTTATCTTCCAATGGAATTTCTTGACACGGCGATAGAAATATTCTTTAATTCCTTCTTCATCTTTGGGGTAATAAGACGTAGTTTTCTGTTCTGAGGTTTGATCTTCTTTTGCATAGTTTTTTTTTCCTTTGAAACATTTGTATAAAATGTATATGAACAAAATAACAAGGAATAACATGATTATTGTAAGAATGATTCATCCAAGAGATATATAGAGAAACTCAGTGGGTAATAAACATTCTCACCATCCCCAAACCCCTCTGCTGGCATTGCTGTATTCCTTTATTAGGTTCAGGATATGTTTCCATTCACTGTCTACTGTCATTTGAACTTTATGGTAGACCTCATTGGAGGTTTGTAAAACTCATTCTAAGTCAGCATCTAAAAGTCATAATTCCTCTTGTGGCCGTTTAGCTTCCATGGATATGACATCCTGAGAGGGATTGAAATTGGTCTGAAGGAACAATTTGTCTTCAATATCTAAGTTATCATAGGATTTATTTACAGCAGGCAAACCTATTTTTCCTATGACCATTGTATTACACCAGATGCCAGTTTTAGAGATGGGGAAGGAAGATTCTATACAGGAGTAATCAAACAGCTTCACTGTGGTGTTGTATTGACCCTCCCAACAAAAATGACCCTTTCCCACACACCAGATGTTGTGGTTCATAGGAGTTGATATTAAAGGCCATACTTGGAAGGTATCAGAGTTCCAAGTAAATTGAAGGCAAAGCCATTTTCCCCTCTTATTTTCACAGTCAGAAAGAGAAATAGGATTCCATGTGTTTGAATCAGTTAGAATAGCCCAATGACTTCCCATAGGAAGGACTCTGGTGTGATCGACAATCATCCCAATGCCTGCTAATTGAATTACTAACTCTGGGTTCTATTTAGTTTAGGCACCTGGGCTTTAAGAACACAGTACCTAAGTTCACATTTACCATCCAGGAATTTCTATAAGGCATGGGGGCCATAAGCCTCCCAAAGGTTGAGATTGGATGTCGGCTCTGAGTATTGTGGTCCATTGTCTCATACCTATTTCAGATTCCATTTGTATCAGTATGGTCATTAGTGCCCATTGGGTTCGGGTGCATGCATGTTTCCATCTCTGAGTTTCAGAATAAGATTGTATGATTTGTTGGTTTTTTCTATCCATTTGATAAGGACCTCATTAACCTTTTTTGCTGCTTTCTAGCCTTTCCCTTCTTCTTTTTATGATATCCCTTCTATATGTCCTATCTTGGATAAAGAGGGTTTTCCTAGAGAATGCCTTTCTTCAGTGGCTGCAAGTTCTGCTTGTCTCATAATGCCTAATCCTGTTCCTATTCCCCCTATGAGATCTCTTTTCAGTCTCTGTGGGGGCCAGTTCTTGTGTATTCAACATGAATGTTGCTGTCAAATTATATTAGTAGCCTCAGTGGAATTAGGATATATAGAATTGATCCAGAATCTCTGGGTGTCCCAAACCACTGTTAGGTGGGTGGATGTTACTCCCAAGTTGGCTTTTGTCTGGGTATTCCATAAAGCTTCCCATAGTTGACCTGATCTAATGGTCAAGTTTGTACTGTCATGTATCTCTGCCAACCATGTGATTCCCATAAATTTATTTTTAAGAATTTTATTATCCAGGGCCATGGGCATCCATTCACAAGTACAAGACTGAGGAGATTTTGAGCACATCATACCGTGGCAGAATACACATGAAGCTGCTGTCCTTTTCCCATTATACCAAGCAAAGTTCTAAGCCTCTGATCATTAGTTTCTATAGTAACACAATGCTCTTTCTGATCAGAATGCTCTAATAGTTTATCAGTGTCGTTGTTGGGCAAATGCTCTTGTAACAAGTCATATTTTCTATGGCTTTTGAAGTAAAGGTATCCCAGGAAAGGATTTTCTTTCATAAATTCAAAATTGAGCTGTTTCATCTGGTACCTTTCATTACATAATTATCAAAATCATGCCATATGACATATGCTTGTCCCACAGGGAGATCTGTAAGATTGGCAATTTCCCAGAAATATCCTTCAGGCTTAAAAAGTGGTGGAGGGGGTGTCATTCAGATAGAAAGGACCATGGGAAACAAGGTACAATGTAAAAGCATCTTCTATTAATTACATAAAAATATAATCATAAAACCATTTATTTAACTTTCCTGAACAGGTATTTTAGGTCTTCCACTGGATTATAATTCCACTGACATTTGGAGCTCTCCTGTTCCTGAATTTTCTTCAGTAGGTGCCCTTATGACTCATGTGTGATGAACCCAGGGCTTTATACCTGAAAGCTTTAAGGCAGAATGGGTGGTTAATAAAACGTCATAGGGCCCTCCCCACTTTTCTTTTAGCTGTTGCTCAGGACCCTGTTCTCTCCAAGACTTCAATAACACCTTATCTCCTGGTAAGAAAAAAAAAGTTTCAAAGGATCATCAGTGGGATAAGTGCACCTGGAAAGAGCAAACTGATGAATTAATAGCAACGTTTCATGTAACTGTTTTACATACCGTTTCACTTGGATCTCATTTCCTAATTCAGGATTACTTAAGTATAACCATGCTTGGAAAGGTCTCCCAAATACAATTTCAAAAGGACTCAATTTGAGTCCACTTCTAGATCCTTCTCAAATATGGAGCACGGCAAGGGGCAATGCCTTATCCCAGGTAAGGTGGGTTTCTTGGCAGAGTTTGGTAAAGACTTTTTCAAGATTTGATTCATCTTTTCAGTTTTCCCAGTGGATTGCGGCCCCCAGGAGGTGTGGAGCCTCCAGATGATCTTTAAATTTTTACTCACTGCTTGCAGCAGTTCAGCCACAAAAGCAGGTCCACTATCACTCTGTATTGAGGCGGGCAACCCAAATATTGGAATTACTTCCTTTAATAGTGTTTTTATTACTTCAGACACCTTTTCACATCAGATGGGAAAGCGTTCTACCCACCCTGAGAAGGTGCCTACCATTACCAACAAATACCTGAAATCCCCAGCAGCTCTGGGCATCTGAGTGAATTCTATTTTCCAGTTTTCAAAAGGACAAATGCCTTTATATTGTACACCCTGTTGTATTGGGTGTACTTCTGTTTTAGGATTTTTTTGGCACATATTTGGCATCCTCTGGTTACTTGCTGAATAATTTTCCTCATGTGAAGTCCCTTAAGTTGGGGCTGCAGCCATTCTCTCAGGGCATCTCGACCATAATGAATCCCCTTCTGCAAATGTTTAATAATTAAATACACAGGTGCCTTAGGAAGCAAAATCTTGCGTGACTTATTAATTTTCCATTTCTTGGAAGGATCCTCACATGTGAAACCCCATTCTTTAGCTTTTTCCTGATCCTCAATGGTGTATTGAGGTGTAAATCTGGTGAGGTCTATGTGTCGGATTAAATCACCTACTAAGGGGGCTTGTTTAGCTGCCTCTTTACCTCCTCAGTCAGTGGCCCAGCTCCCTTTTTTTATCATAGAATTGTTCTTTTGATGCCCAGGACAGTTCATGACAGCCACTTCTGCAGGGAACATCACTGCCTGTAGAAGTGTTAGTATTTTGTTAGGGTATTTCACATCTTTACTTCCAGGAGTTAGCAGTCCTCTTTCCTTCCAAATGGCCCCATGTGCATACAAAATCCTAAAGACATACCTGGAATTGAAGTAAATATTGACTCTTTGACCTTGAGATAATTCCAAAGCCCAGGTGAGTGCAATCAGTTTGGCTTTTGGGGATGAAGTCCCAGTGTGGAGGGGAATGGCTTCTATCACCTGATTAGCAGTGACAACAGCATAGCCTGTGCAGTGTTTACCATCTCCCGTAAAGCTGCTGCCATCCATGTATAGCTCTCCATCAGGATCCATCAATGGCTGATCAGCAGGTCTCGTCTACTAGAGTAAATCAAATCTAACACTTCAATGCACTGGTGCTATAAAGGGAGCTCATCAGAAGAAGGCAGTAAGATTCCTGGATTCAAAGAGGTAGTAACTTGTAGGCTAATGTTAGGATTATCAAGTAAAATTGCTTGATATTTTCCCATCCTTCCCATTGTTGGCTAGTATGCTCCCTTCTGTTCCAGGAGGGTGAGCAGTTGATGAGGCACATAAACAGCAATTGGCTGTCCCAAAGTAAATTTCTTGGCTTCCTGGAGTATGTCATATGTTGTGGCCACTGCTCATAAACATGGGGGCCATCCTTTTATAGTCTGATCTAATTGTCTGGAGAAGTAAGTGATAGGTTGTTGATTTTCTCCTACAGTTTGACTAAAAACTCCTAACCCCAGCCCCAGTCTCTCATGCACATATAACTTGAAAGTCTTTCTGGCGTTAGGAAGGCCTAGAGGTGGAACCAACTGCAGATTTTCTTTGTGTTTCAAAGGCTTGTTGACATTCTGTAGTCCAAACTAGGGGTTCAGAGTCCAGACATTTTAAGGCTTCATATAGGGGCCTTACTATAGATCCATAGTTGGGGATCCAAATATGGCAAACTCCCACCATGCCCCACAATCCTCACAATTGGTGTTGGGTATTAGGAGTCCTGATGGCCACTATGCCCTGTTTTCTCTCATTTAAAAGTCTTCTTTTTCCTTTTTGTAGTTGGAACCGCAAATAGGTAACCTTTTCCTTGCAAGTTTGGGCCTTCTGAGAAGATACCTTATATCCACGCTTGGCAAGGTGGTTTAGCACCTCTATAGTATTTTTTAAAACATTTTTCATAAGTGGGGATGTGTAGCAGTATATCATCCATAAATTGTAGTAAAATCCATTCATCGAGTTGTAAAGGCTTTAAGTCATGAACCAAAGCCTCACCAAACCAGGTAGGAGAATTCTTGAACCTTTGTGGTAACACAGTCCAACAATATTGAAAAATCATTTTTGTCTTTGGATCCTGCCATTTAAAGGCAAGTAGCTCTTGGGTCTTCTCATCTACAGGGATACAGAAAAAAGATCCTTCAAGTCTAACATAGAGAACCAAACATAATCTCCAGGAATTGTGGTCAATAAAGTATATGCATTAGGAACAGTGCAGTGAATATCTTGTACTGTTTCATTAATGGCCCAGAGATCTTGCACAAACTGATATTCTCCCATGTGTGACTTCTTTACTGGTAATATTGGAGTATTGTGAGGAGATTGGCAAGGTCTAATTAGCCCATATTTTAAAAATTTGTGTAAGACTGGTTGAATCTCCTCTAAAACTTCTTTCCTCAACGGCTACTTTTTCTTTCTTGGTATGGGTGCCTTAGGCTTTAATTCAATGGATAGGGGTGGGGCATTGATTGCATAGCCTAGGACCCCATCTGCCCAGACTTGTGTACTCACTTTCTTATGAATTTCAGGTGGAAATGAGTCCATGAGTGGATCTTCAGTTTGAGCAAGTAGCATGTGAAGTCGCAGAGCTTGTTCAGGAGACACCTGTAGTTAGCTGTTTATCTTCAGAGAAAAGGGTTACTTGAGCATTTAATTTGCAAAGTAAATCATAACCTAGCAAAGGAATTGGACATTCAGGTAGGTACCAGAAGCTGTCTTAAGCTAGATGGCAAGAAGGTCCTCAAGATGTTGCAAGAAGGTCTTTTGTTGGGGTTTTCCAGTTATTGCTATTATAGGCACAGATCGGTTAAAGTCCTTTGCCAACCTACTGTTTAACACAGGGGACATTGTCCCCATGTTGATTAGAAAATTAACTAATTTTTTCCCCACTGTCAATTGTACCCAGGGCTCCTGTGGGGAAATAGAAATTGGTTTGTTTAGATTGAGGGGAGCCCCTGGGCCTCTTTATTCTCCTTTTTTCACCATCAGTTTTTGTACTCTTTCCCGCTGATTTCTTTCTTTTCCCTTCTCTAACTTTGGATTTGTGATTCTCCAATGTTATGTTTACAGCATGCCCACTGATTGGCCTCCAAACTTCTTCTAGTGTCCCTTTTCCCCTCTCTCTTCTTATAACCTACAGTCTCCAAAAAGATAGTAGACTGTCTGGGTTTTTTAGCCTCTCTGGCATTGTAATCTTTGAAAGCAATATCCACCAGTGATGAGGGACTCATACCAAGAGTGCCATCTAGCTTCTGCAGTTTTTTCTAATGTCAGGGGCACTCTCTCCAATAAATGTTAAGTTGACTGTCCTCAAATTTTCTGGGGCCTCTGGGTCCACATCACTATACTATCTATAGGCTTGATACACCATTCTAAAAACTGTGCAGGTCTTTCATTAGTCTCCTGACATAATTCCTAGATTTTGTTTAAGCTTATTAACTTTGTTCCCCCTTTCTTTAAGCCAGCCAATATGCATTGATGATAATGTGCCAGTCTCGGCATTCCCCCATTACTGGGATCCCAATTAGGGTCTACCAAAGGCAAAGCAGTTGTTCGATCAGAGGTCCCATTAGGATCTTCCTGATGTATTTGTCAAGCCTCTGCAGTAGCCTTGTCAATAACTAGTCTCTTTTCATCGGCTGTTAACAATATATACATTAGGGACTGGATATCACCCCATGTGGGGCAGTGGGTACTAAACACAATAGTGAATGGTTCTGCCATTTTCTGTGGATCCTCCCGATATGGCGGATTTGAGTTTTTCCTGTTCATCAGATCTGACATTGAGAACAGTGTATAAATCCAAAAATTACCAGCAGGTTGTCGCTGAGCACTCAGTCCTCCTGTGGGGAATTGCTTTAAAGGGAATTGCCCTGCTGCATATGAGCTTGCACCTGGACAAATTGGGTGCCCTGGGGATTATGGAAGGAGAGACCGTTCCAGCTTCCTGACTATACCTTGGGAGAGACCTGGGGCCAGGCATCTCTGTGTCCTCATCTCCTGACAGTGGTGGATCTGGAGGAGCATTGAGGTGCCCTGGCTGCAGAGGTGCAGAATCAATTGAGGTGGGAGGGAGATTTAAGGTTTCTATTAAATCCTGGTCTTCAATTTCTTTTTCCTCTGAGTTTTCTAGCTCTAAAACAATTTTCCGAGATTTCTTATCCTGTCTTTGGACCATGAGATGATTTCCTTCTTTCTTAGCATCCTGATTGTGGAGAAGAATAAAGGCTTGGACATATGGGATCTGATCCCATTTTCCAGATCTCTGACAAAATAGTTCTAATACTATACCATTTTAAGTACAGTAGTTCAGAGATCCATTCAAGGGCCAACATTCTTCTGAATCTAACACATACACTGCCCCCACGGTATTACAATAATATTTCATCATTTTCTTAGTCATGGGGGTGCAGCTGTATTCACCCCATTTTGTGATTATGCACCCGAGGGGACTCTGAGTGGGGACTGACACGTACTTCCCATATTACCCCACACCCTTGATCTTTATTTCAAGTCTGGTGCCAACCTTCAACTGGAAGATTCTTATGATTAGCTGGGACACAAACACCACTGGATTTTCCATATTGAAATATTTCACATGAAAGGCCCGAGCCTGACACTAAAGGCTAGTGGAGGAAGGAGGGGTAACACAAGACAAGAAATGGGCAACTGACTGTGACTTGGTTCCAGGACCAAAAGTGTCTTTCTCAGAGAGCCGGTCCTTCCTTCACTTTCCTAGTGAGTTAAAAACAGCTGTGGTTTGGCATTACCTTTCCTCAGTGACCGTAAGGCCAAAAGGCATGAGATTAGATCTTGTGACCCCAAAGTAGTAGCACAAAGAACAGGCAGAAACAGTTGCCACATATAGATGAAAACACTCAAGCACGTGGACACATACACATCCCAATGAGATGTCTCAACTAACAAACAAATTCTTTGGGCAAAATTCTAACTTGCCATATTCCACACCTATGGTACCCATCCCAACATTAATCCTAACAAACAGCATGGAATAGAGGGTGTCTGTGGTGTGCACACCAACAATATCTCACCGATCCAAGGATTCATCAATCCAGCTACAAACTCTTCTTTCCTCACCAACCAGGAGAAAACTGGCAGCCAGCAGCATGGTGAGGAGAACAGGAGAATCCACAGGGTTAAAAGGACCCTGGTGGACACTTAGGAATCCCCCAAATTCTCCATCATAGGGCTTGCTTGACAGCCCAGGATAAACTCCCAAAACATGACTGGGTTAATCCAGTGTGCTTCTGCAGCCAATTGCTCCAGCCATTGGGATTCAGGGGAATGTCCTGGCAACTAAGGGTGTTTCCTGGCTTGGCTCACCAAATTTGTTACCACCAGACCTGGCTCAGCTTGCCCTCTTGCATTAAACAAATGACTCAAAAGTCCAGATGTTGGTGCAAGGATTAGAAGGTTTATGGAGATAACTGGCATCTGGGGGATGACCAGGCTGAAATCATCCCAACTTCTGATGCCTGTTCTGTGGATTATAAAGGAGAAGAGGCAGGAAGATGAGAAATGTTTTTGTTCTAAAGAAAAAAAGAGGGGGTGAATCTGGAGCAGCAGATGGTCTGAGTTAAATGTTGGGGTCCCATGATGGATCAGAAACTTCAGTGTCACAGAGTCTGTGGTCAGCTTCAAGTTCTTGATGTTACCTTGATTTTGGAGTCCTTGTCTCCTAGGGAGAGCTCAAGGATAATAACCTCAAGCAAATGTCATAAAAATACCTGACTTGGATTTTGAATTAATGTGGATGCAGTTTTCCTTTAAGTAAAAGGGGGAGTTTACAGCCACCAAGGTTGTCTTGCCTCTCTCTTATGTCTCCTCTTGTTCGCAGCCAATTAGAGAGGTTAGAAAAACAAGAAAGTTACTTTCAGCGCTTAATTGCAGGTGCACCCCTCTGAAGTCAGCTGGCATAAGAGCTGTTGATTTCATCTCCTGGGGGACTCTTGATTCTTCTGCTAACTTCAAGGAATTGATAATTATCAGTTTCCAAGTTAACGGTTGACCAAAATGTTCTGCTTGGTCTCAGTTACCCCAAAGATCTTTGATTTTCTGGCTAAGGTCCCTTTCAATGCCTTTTTATTTATTTGTATCTTCCTTAATTTCTTTCCGTAACATTTTGTAGTTTTCAGTGTACAAGTGTTTTGTCTTCTCAGTTAATTCCCAAGTATTTTATGCATTTCAAAGTTTTTATTTGTGGTATTTTCTTAATTTTCTTTTTACATCATTCATATTAGTGCATATAAATGCAAATAATTTTAGCATGTTGATTTGCTATCCTGCAACTTTGCTTATTTTATTTTTAGTTCCAATTTTTGGGGTGTTTGTTTTTGTGTGTGCATTCTTTATGAATTTCTACTTATAAGTTGATTTGATCTGTGAAGAGACATAACATTATTTCATCATTTCAAATTTGGATGCATTTTCCTTTTCCCAATTGCTCTGACTAGGATTTTTAAATATAGTATTGAGTGGAAGTGGTGAAAGCAGGTGTCCTGTCTTTTTTCTTAGGGGAGAGACTTTTTGAATTTCACTACTGATTATGATCTTTCTGTGGGTTTTTCATATATGTTCTTTATTATACTGAGATAGTTTTTTTTCTCATACTAGCTTCTTGTGTGTTCTTATCATAAGTGGGTTTTGTATTTTATAAAATGTTCTTCAGCATTTATTGAGACACTTGGGATGTTTCAGTCAGTTTGCTAATGTGGTATATTACATTGATTGATTTTCATGTGTTGAACCATCTTTACATTTCAGGGATAAATATCATTTATTCATGGTGTATAATCCTCTTAATATCTGCCAAATACAATTTGCTAGTATATATTTGAAAATTATCACATTTATATTCATAAAGACATTTGTTCGCAGTTTCGTTTCATGTAGTGTCTTTTGTTCTTGGTGTCAGTATAATTTTGGCCTCATAGAATGAGTTGGGTTTTTAGCTTTTGGGAAGAGTCTGAGGAGGATTGGTATTCACAATTTTTAAAATGTTGGTAGATTTCATCAGTCAAACTATTTGGCCCTTGGTTTTTATTTGTTGGGAAGTTTTTAATTACCACATCAGTCTAAAACTACAGGTCTATTCAAATTTTCTGTTTCTTCATGACTTTGTCTCAGTCCGTTGTGTGTTTCCTGACATTTGTCCACTTCACCAGTGTTTTCCACTTGTTGACATACCCCGAGAGACTTCTTCAAATATGTCAGAGGCATACAGTTTAAGCAGCTGTGCTCTGCTGTTTTTATGCATGTGCTGTGCAGCTGTTGATATGGTGGGAAGGTGTGGGGTGAGGAGAAACATTCTACAGATCCATGGTTTAGCTTTACATTTAGGAAGCCTGTGTTTCTATGGCTTGATTTGCATAAATCCTTCTCAGTCCCCACCCTCCTGCTTTTGTTTAGTGAGACAGGAATTTTAGAAGGGGATGGAAGTAAGTGTTTTCCTTTCCCCAGATAGTTTGTTCCTGGTAAAATCTCAGTTTGTTAGTCATTTGAGAAATAGTTGGGCTTTTTAGAAGGCAGAACTTGTTAAGAGGAACAGAATTCTCTGGGCCCATTTGGAAATGGCTAATTTCTCCTCCTCGCCTCCCTTTGCTGAAGGCAGGGAGAATTTTTTTTCTAAGATCTTCACTGTAAGAGCCTGGTACTATTTCTAGAGGTAAATCATGTAAATTTCTGATTAAAAAATTTTTAAAACCTTAATAAAAACACTAAGGATTTTAGCTCACGAACTTCAGCAATTCACCAATTATAGTTTAGGTTTTCCTATACCTGTACTCTTCCCCCAGGGGTTTCTTATGGTTTCTGTTGAAGTAAGTTATGATTCTCTGGATGTGCCTCTGGGTCTCCAATTTGGGGCACTGGTTTGACATGAGGACTCAATTCTGTAATGGACCTAAGAAGAGTTGGACTGAGAAAGATAGGCAAGGTTCTAGAAAATGTTACTTTATTGGAGGGGGCTTGTCAAAGAACAAAATTTCAATAAATTTAGATGAAGATCTCAGTTTAATTTAAAGTGATTTTAGAATCGGGTGACAAGTTGTTCCATAAAATAGAATTAAATGTTCTAATGAGCTGAGCAGAGGAGGTTGATTTTAAAGACAGCAAAAGGCAGAAGAAAGCAAAAACAAAAGAAATGGGTTGGGTATTTCTTATTTACTTTCCTCCTAAGGTGAGAACAGGAAGACAGAATAATAGAAATAAAACTATTCCTTTTGTGGAAGAATTAAAGTAGAGATAACTTCATTATCATGGCTATTGAAGATTTAAATTAGCCCATTTGGGAAGCTGCTGTTATCTCTTTCTCCTGATTTCAACCTAAGTGACCTGGAACTTAGCAGGGGCAACTCCACTTTGAGTTTTAGTCCGTTCTTGTTGGGCCCAGTACAGAAACTTAGTCCAAGACAATGGCCTCCTAAAATTTGTATTTAATAAGTTTGAGAGTGTGGTCTGGGGTGGAGAAATAAGCTGTGAAACCTGAGAGATCTGTTTGCAGTGTTCTGTAAACACACTCTCATTCCTTCAGTCTTCCCGTATTGTGTCCCATGACTGAGCTCTCTCTAACATAGTCCATCATCTGGTGGTGAACCTTAAGTACAGAGCAAGAAAACAACGTGTACAAGGGGTTCAAAAGTACCCACATCTGTTATTCACTGCTCCAGTGGGTCACCCGCAGGAGGTATGTTTCACATCCTACTTCTGATGCCAAAACTGATAAAAATGAGCTTAGACACGTTAACATTTTAAAAAGTTTATTTGAGTAACCAGAAATTCATGAATTAGCACCAAACTTCAGGTGGCTTGGGGCTCTACCAAAGAAACATAAGGGGGAAACTTTTAGACAGTGTTCACAGCAGCAAAACAAATGAAATATTTGATTGGTTTAAGTGGAAATTCTGTAGTTAAAGGCTAGTAGACAGTTTTGATAGGTTAAGTTACTATGAGTTAAGTGTCAGTTTGCTACTTAGGCACCAAGAAGAGCTGAGCCACCTCCAGCAGGCCTTCATGGAGGGTCTACATCATGAGGGTGTGACATAGTTCAGGATCAACTCAATTTTCCACTGGGTGGGACGAGGAGAGACATATAGTCAGTGGCAGCTCCATGAACCACTCAGAGGACTAGGGTGGAGCTCAGGTGAAGAAGTATAAACCTTCCAGAAATGTGTGCTTGAGGAGAGATATGAAAGCTTCCAGTGAGAAATATTCTAAGTTTTCAAGAACAATTTTGAGGAGGAATGACAAAATTATTAGTAATGTCTAAAAAATTTGTTGTGAGGCCATTAGCCTGAGATGGTTCTGCTGTTCTTGGTGAATGTGTGTTCCTTTGGGGCACAGTGGTGGCTCTGTTGTCTATTAGCTTTCTTGGAAATGTCACTGAAGTCCTCTGAGCCTAAATTTTCTATGCTAAAAAGCAGTTCAGTGACAGGGAAGATCTCATTTACTTTTCGTAGGACTAAATAGGACAGGGAGTGGCAGGTGGTTACCTAATGCTTGGCTCCCTATGAGTGGCTCCCAGATGTGCTATGGCTGTTCAGATTTATTATTTCCCTTTCCTCTATAAAGAATTTATCACCCCTCACTGACCCAGGGATTTATGTGTTTTGAAAGAATCACATAGAAAGAAAAACTGTTTAACTGCTTGTATCAGTGGTTTGAGATTCAACCTTGGTGGTCCTTGTCTTTTCTGTAGACACAACAGCATCCCTAGTTCTTGTTTATGGGAGAGGGGTTCCAGGATCGCTCAGGTATCTCAGAAGGTTCTGACTGAGCCTTAATCATACAAGAAAAATGTGTTAAGTACATACTATATGCAGTCAATTTTCTATACACTTGGCAGAATTTAATGAACAATGGAGTTGCCAATTCATGATCCTCAGTTCTACTCAGGACGTCAGAATCTCACAGTAGACCTCACACGCAGGTTGTGTTCAGAGAATGATAGATGGGACACCCTCATGGTGCCCTCTAGGTATGGCTCCATCCTCCCATATCCTGATGGGGATGACAAACCCCTAGACCAACTAAAAAAAATGAGTGTGATTGAGGTCCAGGAGGAGTGCCCTCTGTGCCCCCCAGCAATGTGGGAAGAGTATGTTGACCCCGAGTTTGGGGTGTGTCTGTCTTCTGATTAAGCAACAGCAGTTCCAGCAGCACAAAGCTAAACAAGGATGCCATGAAAGGGCATTTTGGAAGGAACTGACATGTCTCTGGCTGCTGCCAATATGACTACCCCAGAACCAGCAATTCCATCTTTGGCACCTGGCTGAATCAGTTCTCAAACGATTCCTGTCAACTTCAGAACTTTCCTTGTTTCCAGATAATGGTGGTCTATGTGAAGTTCAATGTGACCAGCTCAGATCTGCAGCATCCTGAACACCTTCTGTTTCATCAGATGGAGCATCTAGTGTCCACTGAGGCACAGTCAGGGTGGTGGTTTGGACTGCAGTCTAGAAGACTTTCTGGGTGAGAGGTTATGCATTACGACATTCCTTAAAGGCAGTGAGAGTTTTCTGTGTTTTGAAAAGCAAGGGGAAAGTGACTTATGTTGGTGGATCTTCCAGTTCTAGTGCTTGATCTGGATGCACAAGCATCTCCAAGGATTCCTCTAAAGTCAGCAGCAGCACTGATGCCACATTTAGGGTCAGCTCTGCAGCAAGAGTCAACTGCAGCACTGGCCCCTTCCCACTTCCAAAACTCTGCCCAAGACTCCTCCAGCATAAACCACGCAGTCCCTGTCAGTACCATGCTCTTTCCTCTGACTGTAGGAAATTAAAGTGCTTCAAGAAATCCAGCTACTTCAGGTGGTGGCCAACAACTGTTTTATTCAGCCAGAGGAGCAATTTGGGGGCAGATTTGAGTCCATGGAGCACCTCTGTTAGAATTACAAATAAGGGCCCTTCAGAATTTTTTTCTTGAAATCTTTGGGCAGAGGAACTCCTCCTCATGTCCAGCTGCAGAAAGCCTATGGCTATGACTCCCTGGTCAGCTACAGACCCTGTTGCAAGGTGATCACTGGGGCAACAGCCAGCCATACCTGTGAAGGTCATGAAAACAGACCCTTATGAAGCTGGGGAGTGAGTGACTGCACTGGCCCCAAGGGTGAACTGCCTGGAGACTCAAAGTTTGGACTAAGCATGAGTTTGGGGAGTCAGAAAGCTGGTACTGGATTTAGAGAGAGGATTGAGGGATATGGCAGACTAGAATTGCCCTGGGCATGTTCTTCCCACAAAAGAACATTATCTGTGGACCATGAGAGAACCATCATGCCAGTGGCCCACAGATGCCTGTCTGAGAGAGCAACACTGCCCTGGCCCACACCACTTGGCCTCCAGCTGGCTATGCCTGCTGTTGCAATGACCAATGGCTGTGGGCTACACTCACAGGAGTCCCTCGCTCATCCCCTCCAGGAGAGGAAGGATAGAGACCTGAATGAAGGGGGCCTCCTCCTCTCTAGGGGGAGTCCAGCCGAGGACCAGCTCACTATGCCACCATCCCCTCCCCATCTCTGCACAAACCAGCGAGGCTGTCCTGGACCCTCCACGGGGTTCTGAGAGAGTAGACCAACTGTACCACACACTGAGCAGAAAAGAATGCATTAGAAATTGAGACCAGGAACACAGGTAGCTGGACACAGACAGAAGCCACTCGTGGGGGGCCAGGCAGCTGCCCTGCAGTCAGGGAATGTGGCCCTGGTGGAGAGGGATGTGCTCCAGGGGACCTGAGCCTCTGAAGCAGCATGGCTGGATTGAGAGATGGCTCCACCTGCCAGCCTGGTGACCTTTGGGCCTCTCTGAGGCTCCATGAAGCACAGGACTGTGGCCCACCCACAGCCCCTTGCTGCTGTAGTATGCTGTGTCCTTGGCCTGGGAACCCTTCCCAGTCTGCTCCTGCCAAGCAGCTCAGAGTCTCCCTCCCACCACCTCCATGAGGCTCCCCTGATTTCTCCCCTGTACCCGCACACCTGGTTTCTGCTGTGGTGCAAAGCAAACATCTCTGGCCCCTGTGGGGACTCCCAGATGGAGCCATGGCAGTCTACTGCCCTTGACACCTGGGCCCCTTATCCCCCAGCTCCTCCAGGATGCTCCCTGACCTCTCCTGGGTCTACAGAGCAGCCCATTGGTTTTGGAGAGCAGGGTGGGCCACCTGGCATGGAGGAGGAGCACCCGACCTCAGTACCCCAACTCTCCCTGTATTAGTCTGTTTCTGTTGCTTATAATGAAATACACAGAACTGGACGCCTTGTATGAGAAGAAAATGTATTGCTCACAGTTTCCACAATGTATTGCTGGAAAGTCCAAAGTCCAGGGAACACATGTAGTGAAGGCTTTCTTTGGTGGTAAAGAAACAACAGGGTGGTGACAGGGTATCACATTGCAAAAAATGGCATAGCGGAGAGAGCAGAGAGAGGGACAGACAGACTCTCTGCTCCCTTCTTTTAAAGCCCTCAGAACTGCGCCCCTGACCGTGATTCTTAATCCATTCACTCCTGCATGGTCCTGCAATCCAATTTCCTCTTCAAGGCTCCACCTTCTGACTACCATGATAGGATTTCCTACCCTCTTAACAGTCACAGTGGAAGCTAAGTTCCTAATACATAAAACTTGGGGGACACAATTCAAGTTTCAGTGAATTTGGGGGAGACAATCCAATCCACTACACTCCCCAAGCTCTGGCCAACATGACCACGCACGACTCGTACTGATATGGGCCTGGGTCTCCTTGGTGCCCTTGTGGCAGGTGTACAGACCATCATCCTTATGACTCAGGTCATGCACCATGAGACCCGCACATGCCTGCTATGTGCAGGAAGTCATACTTGTCACTGTGGCACAGCTCCACGCCATCCTTGCACCACACCACATGGGCCTTGGGCTCTGAGACCTCACACTACAGGGCCAGAGTGCCTTGCTCCTCAGTGGACACATCATCCAGCACCTTTGTTAGGGGGAGGGTGTGGCTGGTGAGGGAAGCCTGCAGACCCCACAGGGACAGCTCACCTCTGACCACCATGCACGCAGAGGCTGACACTTTGGGTGAGGAGGCGCACGCAGTGACTGCCTCTGACCACCAGACACTCTTCACACCAGCCTGTGGCAGTGGCCCTCAGGGGTGATCCTGCAGAAACTGTCATTGGAAGGGAGTGTCCTATTGAGAATCCACTCATCCTCATGAGACAGCTCATGTGAGAAGAAGACCTGTCTCTCCTCTGTGGCCCCATGCAACCCCCAGGGCTCCCCGACTTCCACAGTGACCTTGGCAATGCTGTGGGCATGTCCCACCTGGCACCGGTATATGTTGGCGTTGGCAGGCGTGAGCCAGAGGACACGCAGTTTAGCTGTCTGGGTCCCCAGCCCCATCTTCAGCTTGTCAGATGGGGTCAGAGGCACATCATCCTTGCACCAGTGCACGGCATTGGGGAGAACCCTGAAGTCACAAGAGAGGACCACCGACTGCAGCTCATGCTCCACCTTGGGCTCCAGTGACCACATGAGCACCACAGAGATGTCTGCAGAGGAGAGAGAGGGCAGGGCTGGAACCAAGGACAGCAGATCCACCTGCCCTGGCCTGCCCCAGACCCCGAGCCACATCCACTTGAGGTCCTGAGCTGTGCCCACTTGAGGACCCGAACCATGTCCACTTGGGGCCCTGGACTATGTACACTCTATGCACTCGAGGCCTTGAGCTGTGTCCACCTGAGGCCCTGGGCCATGTTAACTCCGGCCCTGGACTGTATCCACTCGGGGTGCTGAGCTGTGTCAACTTGTGGCCCTGAGCCACATCCACCCACAGCCCTGCTCTTTGTCCACTCAGGTCCTGGGCCACGTCAACTCACGGCCCTGGATTGTGTCCACTTGAGGCCTTAAGCTGGGTCCACTTAATGGCCCTGGGCTATGTCCACTTGAGGCCCCGGGTCATGTCCACTCGAGGCCCTGAGCTGGGTCCACTCATGGTCCAGAGCCTCATTCACCCACAACCCTGCTCTGTGTCCACTCATGGCCCTGCTCCGTGTCCTCCCACCTGGGCCCGTGAACTCACCTTTGGGGCTCGCCCACAGCCCCGTCTCCTCCTTGTACAGTGCGGCCTCCATGAGGGGCTGCAGCCCCTCGCACCAGAACGCGGCCGACGGCCGACTCCTGCCGCACCTCCAGGTCCTGCAGCCGCTTCTTGAAGGGCACTGAGGGCTCTGCAGGGAGGAGGCTGGTGAGAGATGCCGGGGCGGGGAGGGAGGAGGGGGCTGCGGGGAGGCAGAGGGCGTGGGAAGGGGGCGGGCACGGGGAGTGAGTCCACAAGGGACAGAGGGAATGGAGGGCGGGGAATGGGGGTGGCAGGGGAAGGTAGGGGAGTAGGGGGTGGGGCAGGGGCAGGGACTGGGACGGTGGAGGTGGTTGGGGAAGGGCAGGGAGCTGAGAAGGTAGCATTGGGGAGTTATGGGGTGGGGAGGAGGCAGAGCAGGGGCGGAGTGGAGCAGATCAGTGGAGGGCCCAGGGCAGGCTGAGTAGGGGACTCCAGGCGGAGGGCAGGAAACAGGGTGGGGGGAAGGGGGTCACCACAAGGATAGGACAGGCCTAGGGTCATCGCCCACATCGCTTGCATTTTGCGGACCAAGAATGGAGACCCGTGAAAGGTGAAAGCCATGCAGACCTTCAACTCTGGACTCCACAACCCATAAAACGCCCTTGAGAGGCGACCCCAGCGCTAGGGCTTGTGCAGGGGCTGGAGGGGCCCCCACCCTCCGGCACTCGGCAGCGACTGCTGCGCAGGGACCTCGTGCCTGGCACCCTGGAGATCACCTCACACGATGACCAGCCCGGAGCTGTAGGGCTGGCCCACGAGGTTGGACGCTGTGCAGGTGCCCCAGAGGCCCCAGTCGACTGCGTGCAGAAGAGGATCTTGAGCACGAAGTTCTCCTCTGCAGCCTCCTGTACCAGTGCGCCGGTCTCGGCCGCCAGCTGCTGGTCCTTCCACACTGTATCTGGCTTGGGCTCGCCCATCACGTAGCAGCTGAGGTGCGCGCGCTTGCGCCCGTCAACTGGCAGGTGCATATCCGGGTGGCAGGAGTCAAGGTCGGGGCGTCCTGGACGCGCAGGGCCGTGAGCTGCTGCTGCATGTGCCCCAGGAGCGCTGCCCTGAAGGTCCCGGGCAGGCCAAGCGCGTTGGCAGCCGCGTCCAGCAGGAGCGCAGCGGTGGCGCTAGCGGAGCCCACGGGTTCTCCGTGCACACCCGGTAGGTGCCTTCGCGCGCCCCGTCGCAGGGATGCAAAGCGCACTCGCCTCGCCAGGCTCCTCCAGCGCACGCGGGGAAAGTCGGACGCACCCAGGCGCCTCCCGACCTTGGACCGAGTCAGGGCAGCAGCGGAAAGTGGCCCAGCGCCAGGTCCAGGATGGTGAGGCGGTACAGGTCGCCGTCCTGGCCCAGGAGAAACAGGGCGCCCGCTTCCCGGCTGCTGGTCCTTCTCCCAGGTCACTTGCAGCGTGGGGCTACCCGCGATCTGGCAGCTCAGCGTGGCGTCCTGGCCACTGACACCACGAAGGCCTTGGGCCAGGTCAGTAAGCCCGGGCGCCGCTGAGCGGGGAGGGATCGTGGTGATGGCCGGGGTGGGGACCTGCACCGCGGTGAGGGGGAGGTCACAGTGTCAATGGGGATGGACCCCGGATGCACAGCGACCCCCCAACCCCCCGCCTGTGCCCCACCCGGCCTCCTTCCTTATGCGGTGCTGCCTGGAGAAAGCAGTTTAACCCAAGGTGGACTCCTCGGAGTGTCCTTCCTCCCCAGCTGGTCTCACACACCCCCCACCCCTGCCCCCCACCCCCCAATCACACAAACACAGGAAGCACCGCCCAGTGGCACCACAGTCCAGAAGTGAGGGTCTGTCCCTTTCTGGGCTCTGGCACTCCCACCTCAAAGGGGCTCTTCTAACCTATAGGTGATCTCGTCCCTCTGCCCTTTCCCCCAGCTTGAGTCCCACCGTCCTAGCTGGAGGTCCACTTGAGCACCTGTCCCCATCACAGAGCCCTCTGCAAGCAGGCGGGCCCTCCTTCTCAATGGCACCTTTTGCTGCCTGCTCCGCTGCACCTCCTCACCAGACCTGCCTGGTGCACCATGCGCCACTGTCTGCTTGGGTGTCCTGTCTCCTGCCCCATGCACTACTGCCATCCAGAGTTTCAAGCTTCAATTTGCCTATGTGTCCCCCACAGGAACAGGGAGACCGGCTGAGCCCCGACAGGCCTGGGCATGGCAGGCCCATGGTGGGTGCCGGCTCTTGCTGCCTCCTCTCATGCAGCCCCTCCAGCCTCCACCAAGGGGTCTGTTCCACCTGCAGCTGCCCTGAGCCAGGGTGGGCCTCGCCTGTTCCACAGGATCCCCACCTCCTCTTGACCCCAGAGGGCACAGTCTTCATCAATGAGCAGAGAAGAAATGGAGACCGTCCACCCAGCAAGACGGGGTCCTCCCAACAATACAAGCACCCCCAGCCCACTCCCCTGCCACTTTGCTGTGAGCACTGACTCCTGCCCTCCTCGTACCCCCACAGGGCCTGGACCCTGGGTCAGGGCCGGGAGGGTTGAGGGCAGCACACTTGTCAGTGGTTTGGCTGCGGAGAACAGCTGGAAGTTCCTGAGGTCTGGAGCTAGCAAGGCCAGTGACATCCCCTGGAAGAACAGGGGACGTCCAGGTTGAGACCAGGTGGGTGGTGCTGGTGGGACCCAACCTGTGGGCTGTGAGTGGCCTGCTCACTCCGAGTTCCCAGCCACAACTCTGCCAGCTGGGCCCCTTGCAGGGTGGGGCTGGATGAATGGGTCATCTCAGATGGTGCTGGCTTTTGCCCACCCCAGACTGAGCCCCACCAACCACCGTCCCCTGGTGCAGGTGTGTGAGGTGAGGCTGTGCCCTGCCTGACCTGGGTCTTCTGTAAAAACAGCAGGCAGGAGCGGGCCCCATGGGCACCAGGATAGCTGATGAGCTTTAACTCCCTGCACCCCTGGCACACACAACAAACTCACTGTTGAGAGGCACCTACGTGGCCCACCCTCAGGCTGGAGCCTCCCATCTCTGGGCCTGGGCTGCCCACTGTGGAAGGAGCCGAGCCAATGTTCCCGGGCCTGATTCAGGTGCCTAATCCCCCTTAATTTCCTTCAAGGAGGCTGAGCCAGACCAGTCTCCTGACTCACTGTGTGGTCAGCACCTCTATCCCCAACCTGTACCCCCACCCGTGCAAGGGCTGGCAGCTCTGGGGCCAGGCAGGGCCTGATTTCAGTCCCTTCTGGAGGTTCACCTCCACGGGCATCACCCGGGCTACTCTGACATCAGCCCTCCAGGAACCCTGAGCTCTGAGCTCTTCCCAGCACTCCCCAAAATCATAGGTCAATCTGTGGGCACCCCAAAAGCAGGACAAGGCATTCTCTCCCCGCTCCCTCTGCACCCACAGTCTGAGCTGGCCTGGCCAGAGCAGGTGGGGGCTATGGCAGATGATACATGAGTGAATGTGTGGGGGCAGCTTCTCTAGGACAGGACAGGGATGGGGCAGGGAACTCCTGTCACTGCATGTGCTGAAGGGGACCTGACCCCAGCTCTCAGCAGGTGCACAGGCTGACCCTGGCCTGGCAAAAGTGGATGGAGAACATGAGGTCCTCATAAGCCCCCACGGATGATGCTGAGGGCCTGTTGCCTGCCCAGGGCCTGCATTCCTACCACAAGTGCATTGCTGTCTGGCGGCAGGCCCAGCACAACCCACCATCCATGAGGCAGACCAGGGCATCCGAGGGTGCTCACCCAGGTATGACAGCCTCACAGCACCCCTGCCAGTCAGGGCTCCCCACCCTGAGGGGAGCAGGCCTGAGGCCAGAGAGAGGCTTGTAACATATACACTTGAGGACTCAGGAGCTGCCTTTCTTCCTTGACACCCATGTACAGATGAGAAAACAGGCCAGGAGAGGAGGGGGCTGCCCAAGGCCGCCTCTGGGGCTCCTAGGAAAGCCCTTCATGCACGGGGATCTGCAGGGTCCCCTTCCTTCCTGCCATGTTTCGGGCTGTAGGCTGCAGACTTGCAACCTCATGGGCACAACAGGAACAAACTGAGGCCAGGACCTCAGCCCCCAGCCTCCCAGGAAAGCCCCTTCCTGCCTCAGGTGTCTGCTGGGGAGGCTGCTCCCCACAGACTGCTCTTGGGTTCCTCAGCGCCTTGGAGGCCTCATGCCAGGGCCCTTGGTCAAGCCCTGCCTGGGGCTCAGGGACCACCCCCTACACACACCTGGGTTGCACTCTGGAGCCCAGTAGCCCCTGCAGCTGGCCCACAACCTGCCCATAGCCCCTCAGCCCTCGCTTTTACAGAATTTTGCCACTCTCTGGTCCTTGAAGGGACCATTTTCCCCAATGAGCCCAGAGTGGGAGGTGGCTTGTAGATCCTGGCAGCCCGAAGACCACCTCACCAGCCCTCCCTGTCTCCCCATCACCTGGAGGTGGAATCCACAGTGGCCTGTTACCCCCTCACCCTTCCAGAATGGACTTCCAAGGGCAGGTCCCCAGGCTGTGCCTCACCTTAGACCTCTGGGCTGTCGGCTTCCCACACTCCAGGGGAAATTCTTTCCTGGAGCCAGGTGTCAGTGCCCCTCTGGCTGTCCTGTCCCCTCCACGGAGCCAGCAGGCCCAAAGTAGCCCCAGTAGTCAGCAGACATCTATCTCAGCAGGGCTGGGGCAGGGACTCCCAACCCCAGGCCACCCTCAGAGCAGGGGTCAGCCCAGCAGGACAGGGAGTGCCCCGTGCTGGCCCCACCCCTCCCAGCCCCAGACTGGGCTGGCGGCTCCTTTTCCAAGTGAGGCCCCAGCTCTGTGTCACTGGTGTAGCAGAGTCTGGAAACCCTCCCAGCCCCCACCCCAGGTTGCTGCACAGCCTGATCAGACACAAAGGTCCCTGGGTTCCCAGAGCCATGACCTTCAGTGGAACTGCCCTCTAGGGGCACAGGATGGCCCCCACCTGACCTGGCCCTCTGCCTCCTTTCCTGTCTATACAGGGGCCTTTGGACAATTCCCAGACCAGGGGCACAGGTGGGGGGGTGACTGCTGGGTCTCACCTCCCTTGGGGACCCAGGACCGACAGGTTTCTCCAGCAACCCACACTCCAGCCAGTCCTCAGGCTAGAAGGGGATGAAAGAACTGGCTGACACCATCAGCTGGAGAAGGCTGAGTCCACCTCCACCCCAACCCCAGTGCTGGCCAGGCCAGCCAGAGCCCAGCTCCAAAATAGCCCGGTTGTCACTGTCCAGGATTTGCTTTAGCCTTGGCCCTAGGAGGGCAAAGGACAGAGGCTGGGGGCACAGCCAGGGACAGGAGCATGCCTGTGTGCCCCAGAAATGATGAGGGCTGGCCCGGACCTCTTCTCAGACCAGCATCCTAGAAATCAGAGCAGGATGTAGCCTGGGGAACCAGGAGACTCTGATGGGACCACCCCCAAGGGGAACCCATAATGGACCCTCAGGGGGACTCAAGACCACCCCCAAATGAGACCCAGGGCCACCTGGGGAACCCACTTAGAACACCCAGGGGGATCCAGGGCTACCCTCCAAGGGGGACCCAGCAACTGAGCATCCTGGGGTCTGGTGGGAAGACAGTAGTGGGGAGCCAAGTGAAGGACCCCGGGTCAGCTCTGCTCTGCCCAGCCACACCTGTGGCGGTGGGGTTTCTTGGTCCTGCCCTCACTGGCCAACCCTGTCCCTCCTGGCAGCCTTCAGCCTGGCTGGGTCTCCGTGGCATCTTTAAGTGGGAGTGGGGATCCCATGATAACCCAGCCTGCCCAGGGTGGAGGGATGGGGTGAGGAAGATGGTGCTGACAGCACACATATGCTTCACCCCAGCAGGGGCTGTTCCCTGCCTGCTCCTCCCACCCCATGTCCCAGGCTCAGGGATCAGTGTGGACAGGATGCTGGCCAAGCCCCACTCAGGGAGGAGAGGGCTTTACTCAGCACAGGGGCCTCACTAGGAGCCAGAGGGGGCCACCTGGTGGTAGTCCTGTGGCCTTTCCCATGAGGGGCAGCCCCCCAACCCTCCAGGCCCAGGTCTGAAGGAGGAGGAAAGGCTCCCTCTGTGCCCTATACCCTGCACCTCTGGGCGGTTGCTGGTGCCATGAGAAGGGCCAGCCGGGCAGGGGTCTGGCTGGTGTGGAAGGATGGCTGGGGCTGTAGGAGGGAAAAGCCTGAGCAAGCCCCAGAGGCTGGAAGGAGGGGAGGGAGTGACCTCCAGCAGCTGGGGACTGGGGGCTGCTCTGAGCCTCCAGGCTTCTCCCCATCCTGAGCCAGCACCAGGGGGCTCCATGTCCTTGAAGGCACCCCCACCTCTGGTGAGGGCCCTGTGTCCTCATGTGGTGGAAAAGGGGTGATGGAGCTCCTGAGGTCTCTTTTATAAGAGCACTGACCCCATCATGGGGCCCTATGATATGACCTAATCACCTCCCAAAGACCCCATCTCTTAACACCATCACCTTGGGGGGTGGAGAGTGAGAATTTCAACCCATCAATTTGAGGGCACAGTAACATTCAGATCATAACACTGGTGAGGAAGGAAAGGGCTGGAAGGAGAGCCCTCCCCCAGGAGTGGGGCCCTGAAGAGCCAGAGGTGGTGCTGAAGCACACGCACCATGTGCGTTTGTGTGTGTGCGCATGCGTGTGTGTTCAGGTCTGTGCTGTGGCTCCTCCTCCTCCAAGCTCAGCCTCTGTGCTCACTCCTCTGTGTTCTCCTGTGGCTGCAGCCCTCCCTGGAGGGACAGTCCAAGTGCCCAGCTAAAACAATGCTTCTGAAAACTCACCCACTCCCTTCACCCTGGTGGAAGTCCTGGTGGGCCTCACAGGGAGGAATTAGGACTCCAGTCACCTACCCTCAGGCCCAGGGTCATCTGTGGGTCTAGGGAGACTCCATGTTTCAGAGAGGCCTGGGTTCTGACCGCCTGACCTTCCTCCATAGAGACCCTCACAGCAAAGCTTCCCACCAAAAGAGCTGATGCAAAACCAAATCTGTCCCCTGTGACCAACATATTTCTACCCCCACACCCCATCCCCACAAGCTCCGGTAACCACCATTCTACTCTCTGCTTCTATAAGTTTGACTTTTTTAGAGTCTACATATGAGTGAGGTCATGTGATACTTGTCTTTCTGTACCTGGCTAATTTCACTCAGCATAATGTCCTCTAGGTTCATCCATGTTGCCACAAATGACAGGATTTCATTCTTTTTCATGGCTGAGTAGCATTCTGGTGTGTATGTTTACCACACTTCCTCATCCATTCATCTGTTGATGGACACTTAGGTTGTTTCCCTGTCTTGCCTGTTGTGAATAATGCTGCAAGAAACATTAGGGGTCAAATATTCCTTCTACATATCGATTTCAGTTTCTTTGTATATATATGCCCAGTAGTGGAATCACTGGATAATACGGTACTTCTATTTTTAATTGTTTGAGGAAATGGTAGATGTGGGTCAAAAGGTACAAGCCTTCACTTATAAGATGAATAAATACTGGAGATCTGATGTACAGCATGGTGACTTGAAATTTGCTAAGAGAGTAGATCTTACTGTTTTTACCACCAAGAAAAGGTAACTATGTGAGGTGATGTTTGTGTTAGTCAGCTTGACTGTAGTAATGATTTCACAATGTATATGTATATCAATCATCACATTATACACCTTAAATGTATACAAGTTCTGTTTATCAATTATACCTCAATAAAGCTAAGGAGGAGGAGAAAAAGAAAATGACTCTGAAAACAAACAAACAAACAACAACAGCCACAAAAATCAGTCCCTTCTATGGATCGAATGTTCCCTCTAAAAGTTCCTGTGTTAGAAACTTAATTCCCACTGTGACAGTGTTCAGAGGGTGGGAAATCCTATTATGGTAATTAAAAGGTGGGGCCTCTAAGAAGTAATTAGATTGTGAGGATTATGCCCTTATGAATGGATTGATCCATTTATGGAGTAATGAGCATGGTGGTTCTGATGGCTGTATAAGGAGAGCAAGTGTGGGCTGGCTGATTAGCTTGATTGGTTACGGTGCCAACTTGTAACACCAAGGTCAAGGGTTCAAATCCCAGTACTGGCCAAACGCCAATACCAATTTCTACCATGAGCAGAAGCAGCCTGAGGTCCACATCAGATGCAGCTGTCCCAGAATCATAAGCCAAATAAAACTCTGTTCTGTATAAATTACCCAATTTCAGGTATTCTGTTATAAGCTACAGAAACGGACCCATACATGAGCGCAGAGGTGAAGTGCCTGAGCGGGTGAAATGTGCTCATGCATGTGAGCTCAGACATGAGTTTCTCAAAGAGTTGCTTGGAACATGGAGTTAGGTAGACCCTTAGCAAAGGGACAATACGCTTTTAGAGAAGTGACAAGACAAAGGAAAAGGACTTTGAGTTTCTAGGATGGCAAATTGTGGGAAAGCAAATATATGGGAACCTAAGGCTGGTTAGTAAAGTTTGTTATGTAGGTCCCTCTGCTGCCCTCTCCTGGCTGATAAGGATCTAAAGTCATCTCAGGTCATTAACTTTTGTCCTGGTAGAGAGGGGAGGGGACACCTTTGTAAATTTATGTCCTGCTTTCAGGTAAACAGAGGGAGGGCAGAGCTTTCCTTGGATCTTCCTTTCAGCTGTCCTTAGTTAAAAATAATCCTAATGCCAAAGCGGCATATTTCAGGATGGCATATTCTGCCTCGTTACAGTGCTATTATACCCATTCTAGAAAGGAAGACACTGAAAAACAGAGAGCTACATAACTTGCCCAAGATTTGCTTTTTCTTTTTCTTTCTTCTGTTTTCACTGACTATTTTTTCTCAATTATTTAAAATCTCTAGCCAGTTCTATGGCTGGCAATAGCAGTGTTGACCTAGGATGTAGTCTGTGTTTTATACACGTTTAAGTTGGTGGGATAGCCCTGTGACATTCTCCAGTAGGTTGGTATTCCTGCAGAATTGTGATAGAGTAGGACACACCAGGACCAGGACACAGGGATCCCATTTGGAAGTGCTGGAGGTGCTACATTAGGTCTCACCTTTGAGAGCCCAGGGTACAGCTACTAAACAGGAAACTTAGGCACCTGCCAGGAAGCCACAGGCAACCCAAAGGGCCAATGTGGGAGGACCAGGAGGCAGGTGTTAGGAAGGACACTTCATAGATATCCCCCCTTTATAGGTTAGGATTGGGAAGCACCCCCATTAAGTCAGGAGCTCCCAATACTGTGCCTGCCGAGCCACATCCAGTCTTCGACTCCAGACCTGAGTTTAATTGCATTCACTAAAAGGGAAAATAAGCAAAAATATATCCTTTGTCTGGATTCCAAGCTTTTTTTGCACCTACTTAATATATACCCATGTGCCCCAGTGAGGTTTGGCAGGTGTCTTCCTATCATAGCACAAACTCTGACACCCCCCAGCCAGGACACACTTAACCTCTGCTCATTTCCCCATGCAAGCATCCCTGATTTGCAACAATCCACTTCTATATGTGTCAGGAAGTTTTGGTTACAAATGAGGGAAACCAAAACTCACTTAAGAAGAAAGAGACAAAATTAGTTCACTTTACTGGACAGATTCAGAAGAAAAGGAGGCTTCAGGAATGACTTGATCCAGAGGTTGAAATGCTGCCAGTTCTTGTCTCTGTCTTGCTCTCAGTTCATGTCTTTGCTTACCTCGGGGCCAGCCTAATCACCACACATGTTGTCTCCATGTTTTGGCAAAAGTGCACTCTGGGTTCCAGGGACTCGGGACATCCCACACTGTGGTGGACATATCAGGAGGATCTCTGCAGGTGGTCTTCACACACAATAGAACTCAGATCTGTCACATAGCCAGCCCAGCATCCAAGTTAAAAGGTCAAAAGACACAAAGGGAAAGAACTGTCCTCCATGCCTGACTTAATTATTTAAACAATATTTAATCCAATCGAACCATCAAACCAGACTTTCTATTCTTTCTGTTTCATCACTGGAGCATGCACTTCTGATAGCAGATCATTTAATATCTCATTATTAGAGCTAACAACTTGGTCACGCATTTGCTGAAAACCAGAGTATGAAATGGCCATTTGCAGAGAAGCTTTGCATGGATATGTATAGGGCAAATGCCCAGAAACATGGCTTTTAGACTCCACATCCAGATTTGCAGCCATTATGCAAAGCTCCATGCCAGTTTAAAAGACATCCTATTATCTTTCAAGGTAAAATAATATTTATTAAAAAATAAAATGTTTATTAAAATATAAAATTCTCTTTAATACAGCAAAACTGCTGTCATATGTATTTCAATGGAAAATGAAATGTAACAATATATACCAAGAGAGATAAATGGATCTAGTATTTCATGCTATTAAGTGCCATTATGCCACCTCACACAATAAATAGGTTCTATTCCAAATAACTTTCAAAACAACCTAGTTCTAAATAAATAACTACGCTTAGTTGCAGGGGGCAATATGTTTTAAAATATCATTGTCAAGTGACACCAATTTATCAGTCATACATCTGTGACAGCGTATAATTGCTCAGCAATACATTTTCAACTCTGGAGCAGTCTCTATAAAAAGTTCTGTAATAACAAGTTCTTAAAGAGAGTAAATATTCTTTGGAAAAAGTGCAGTGTGAAAAAATTACACCCTAAAGTGATTTAAGAAAGAAAAATATTCAGAGGACATGTGACAATTATTTCATAGTTTTAGATCGTGGCTTAAGGAGATGAGGGAAGAGTTGGGGAAAGGGAGCAGCACTTCTGTCCTTCTGTCCCCTCCATCCTGATGTGCTCTTCACAGCCACTTTCTTGAAGAAGTCATCAACACTCACTGCAGCCCATGCCTCCTCCATGTGCGCCCCCAAGCTCCCACACAGTAGTCCCTGCTGCTATTGACCCTGTAGGTGGAGGTCAATTTTGGTTTCCGAATAGCGGTTTTAAAGCCCCTCATGCCATATGTTTTCTTGGGGCACATATTTCTTAATATCTGTCTAATCATTGTGGTTCCCTGAGGATTCATTTCTTACCCTCCTCTCCACTGAATCCACAAGTCTCTTTGGGAAAAATTATGCATCAGTATCTTTAACTACCATGTACACAATAATGAAACATATATTAACATATCTCATTTTTTGTAAATTATTTTCTCAGCTAGGCAGCACATTTTATGCTCATTGGAAATTGAAAACTTCATGGTTCACAAAATCCCAAATTTTAATTTTACATGCACCAAAACAGACAGACAGACAAATAGACACGCACACACAATCAGCATCATCATCATCATCATATTTTTCAAATTTTCTTTATGTTTAAACCCTGTTCATTCCTCCCATGGGAGAAGCACATGTTCAGTGGCAAAGAGTTCCTGCCACACCATCGAGTCTAGAAGAGACAGGGCCGGCCCTGCCACACCATCGAGTCTGGAAGAGACAGGGCCGGCCCTGCCACACCATCGAGTCTGGAAGAGACAGGGCCGGCAAATCAGAACCAAGTCATTTATTTATCACTGAGAATGGCTGACAAGATAGAATGGAACTTAGACTTTAGGCTACAGTTTCTACATAGGTTCTCTTATTCTAAATTCATAAATATAACACAATTTCTCAAAGCTATTTGACTGTTCTTTTCTATGTTGTGATTCTAATAATAGTGACCACCTATGTTTCTTATAAATAAAAGATATATTGAGATTTTATCCACATACCATATCAGTCACCATTTTAAAGTGTACAGGGTTTTTCAGAATATGCACAGAGATGTCCAGCCATCACTGCTATATAATTTTAGAACATTTAAGTCATCCCCAAAATGAACCATGTATTCGGTAGCAGTGATTCTCCATCCCCTCTTCCCTCAGACCCTGGCAACTACTAATCTACTTTCTGCCTCTGAGGATTTGCTCATTACAGACATTTCATGTAAATGAAATCACACAGTGCAACCTTTAGTCTCTGACTTCTTTCATTTAAAGTCATATTTTTAGGGTGCATTTATTTTGTAAGACTTATTCATTCCTTTTTATGGGTGTGTAATATTCCATTGTATGGATGTACCCCATTTTGTTTCTCCACTGACCAGTTGAAGGCTATCTGAGATGTTTCCATTTTTTCAGTATTATGAGTAATGTTGCTATGAGCATTTGTGTACAAGGTTTTGTGTGTTTGTATGTTTCCTTTTCCCTTGACTATATATCCAAGAATGAAACAGCTGAATTATATGGTAACTTTATGTTTAAATTTTTGAGGATCTGCCAAATTTTCTTCCAAAGTGGCTACATTTTATAATTCTATTAGCAATGTTTAAAGGTTCTGATTTCTCTGTATCCGTGACAACACTTGTTGTTGACTGTTTTTTTTTTTTATCTTGGCCAACCTAGTGAGTGTGACATAATCTCTTATTGTGGCTTAATTTGCATTTTCCCAATGATTAATAATGTTAGGCATTTTTCATAGGTTATGTGATATTTGTGTATCTTCTTTGGAGAAATATCTATTTACTTCCTTTGTCCAGTTAATTTGTCTGTTTCTCCTCTTATTGTTGATTACTTGAGTTCTTTATATATTTTGGATACAAGTAATTTATGAGATTTTTGACAAGCAAATATTTTCTTCCATTGTATGTGTTGTCTTTACACTTTCTTGAGGATTTCTTTTGAAGCACAAAAGATATTTTTATATTATTTATTTTTAATTTTTTAAAAAGTTGTGATGCAGTCTGATTTATCCAATTTGTCTTTTATTGCTTGTGATTTTGGTGTCCTACTTAAGAAATTATTGCCAAATCCAAGGTGATAAAGATTTACTCCTATTTTTTCTGCTAAGGTTTTATTGGTTTAGCTCTTACTTATAGACCTATGATTCATTTTGAGTCAAATTTGTGTATGGTATGAGGTATAAATCCAATATTTTTGTTTCGTTTTGTTTTATCTTACTGGTTGTGAATATTCATGGAGTACAAAGCAAATTGTCACCACTCATGCCTAAGATGTGATGGCCAGATCCATACTGGCAGCATCTCCGTTACCACAAATTGCAATTATACCCCATGTCCCCTACCCAATTATCCCTTCAATTATCCCTGACCTCCCTCCCCATCCCCCTTTCCACACTCCACTTTGTATGCCTAGGTATGTTCTCTCCCTCTGCAAGTCCAATGCACTACTGTGGTCTTTCTTTCCTTTTTTCTTTATCTATTAGCTCCCACTTATGAGAGAGTGCATATAGTATTTATCCCTCTGTGCTTTGCTTATTTCACTCAACTTTAGATTTCCAAGCTCATAAATGTTGTTGCAAATGGAAGAATTTCATTCTTTTTTATGGCAGAGTGGTATTCCATGGTGTATATATACCACAGTTTCCTTATCCAATCATACGTTGATGGACGTTTTGGTTGGTTCCATATCTTGGCTATTGTAAACAGAGCTGCAGTGAACATGGGAGTACAGGTATCCCTTCAACATGATGATTTCTATTCCTTTGGGTATATATCAAGAAGTGGGATTGCTGGATTATATGGAAGACTTATCTGTAGTTGTCTCAGAAACCTCCATACTGGTTTCCATAGTGGTTGTACTAATTTACAGTCCCACCAACAGTGTAGGAGTGTTCCCTTCTCCAACTTCATTCTTTTCCAGGTGAATATTAAGGTGTCCCAGCACCATGTGTTGTAAAGACCATTCTTTCCCTGTTGAATTGTGTTAGCACCTTTGTCAAAAATCAATTGACCACAAATATAAGGGTTTATTTCTGGGCTTCCACTTCTACTCCATTGATGTCTGAGTCTACCTTCATGCCAATATCACGCTGTTTCCACTACCATAGCTTTGTGGTACATTTTGAAATCATGAAGCATAACTCCAACAAATTTATTCTTTTTGCTTTCTTTAAGATAGTTTTGAACATTTGTGGCCCCTCACATTTCCATATGGTTTTTAGGATCATCAGGTCAATGTCTAGAGGTAAAGCAGCTAGAATTTTGATAGGGATTCTGTTGAATTTGTAGATCAACTTGGGCAATATTGCCATCTTAAGAATGTTGTCTTCCAGTCTGTAAATCTGAAATACCATTCTGTCTATTTAAATCTTTAATTTTTAAGCACTGTTTTGTAGTTTACAGTGACAGTGACAAATCTTGCAGCTCTTTTGTTATATTTATTTCTAAGTATTTTATATGTTGATGCTATTTTAAATGGAATTGCTTTCTTTATTTCATTTTTGAATTTTTATTACTAGTGTATACATGTAGACCTACAATACATTTTTGTATATTATTCATGTATCCAGAAATATTGCTGAAGTCATTTATTCACTATAATAGTGTGTGTGTATTCCTAAATATTTTCTGTTTACAGGGTCATGTCATCTGTAAATAAAGTTTTACTTCTATCCTCTAATCTAGGTGACTTTTATTTCTCTTCCTTGCTTAATTGCCTCCCAAGAACTACCACTACATTTTTTGTTAATTAATTTATAAATTATTTTATTTTATTTTTATTTTTTAGATAATTCATTATACATACATGTGGGGTAAAATGTTGATTTTCAATAATTGTGTAGAATGTGTGGTGGTTAGATCTTTATAGCTAGCTTATTCATCATTACAATACACAATCGTTCTTTGTGTCCATTGACCAATTCCTCATTAGTCCCACTCCCTTCCCCAACCCTCCCCTTTTCCACTTCTAGTTCTCTAAAAGTTCAAGATGTTACTGTGATTGTTCTTTCTTTATTTCTCTCTGTCTCTCTCTATTGTTCATTTGTTTATTTATGGATTCAGTTCCCAGTTATGAGTGAGAACATGTGGTATTTCTCTTTCTGTATCTGAGTTGTTTCACTTAGAATAATTTTCTCCAGGCTCATCCATGTTGCTGCAAATGGTGGAATTTCATTCTTTTTCGTGGCTGAGTGGTATTCCATTGTGTATATATACCAAAATTTACTAGTCCCGTCATCCACCATTGGACATTTAGGTTGGTTCCATCACCTGGCTATTGTAAACAGAGCTGCAATAAACATGGGAGTGCAGGTTTCCCTTCGACCTGATGTCTTCCAAACCTCTGGATGTATCTCCAGTAATGGGACTGCTGGATCATATGGAATTTCTGTATGTACTTGTTTAAGGAACCTGCTTACTGTTCTCCACAATGGCTCTACTACTAATTTACAGTCCCACCAATAGTGCAGAAGATTTCTCTTCTCCACATCCTCACCAGCGTTTGTTATTCTCTGTCTATTTTACAATAGCCAGTCTGACTGGGGTGAGGTGATACCTCAAAGTGGTTTTGATTTGCATTTTCCTGATGATTAGTGATGTCAACTATTTTTTCATATACCTGTTAAATAAAAATTCCAAGTGTAAACATCCTCACATTGTTCCTCATCTTAGGAGGAAAGTATTTGTTCTTTTAAATTTAAGTGTGTTGTTAGCTCTGGGTTTTTTGAAGATGGTCTTTATTGGGTTGAGAAAGTTTCCTTCTATATTTAGTTTGTTCAGTGTCTTTTTTTTTCCCCTCATGAAAATGTGTTGGATTTTCTGCTTCTATTGGGGTAATCATGTATTTTTCTTTATTCTTTTTATATGATGTATTGTTTTTATTTATTTTCTTATGTTAAATAGACCTTGCATTATTGAAATAAATCCCTATTATTCATGGTGTGTACTCCTTCCCATATATTGCTGGATCCAGTTTGCTAATATTTTCAATAATATTTGCATCTGTATTTATAAAGCATATTGATATGTAGTTTTATTATCTTGCAAGTTCTCTGTGGTTTTGATATTAGGATAATAATGTGCTTATAGAAGACTTAAGAATGTTTTCTCCTCTTCTGTATTTGTTTTTGTTTTGGGAAGAGTATCTGAGTGATCAGCATTATTTTTTCTTTAAATATTGGTAGAATTCACTATCTGGTTCTGGCATTTTCTTTGTGAAAAGTTTATTGATCACTAATTCAATCTCTTTAATGTTATACACCTATTCAGATTTTCTATATTTTTTATTCAGTGTTGGAAATTTGTGTTTTTCAAGGAATTTGTCAATTTTGTTTGCTCTTCTTTTCTAATTTCTTAAAATGAAAGATTAAATAATTGATGACATATTTCTTCTTTTTAATACTGGATTTTTTACCTTTAACTTTCCTTCTAAGCACTGCATCCTTTTAAATTTTAGTATGTGTACTTGCCTTTTAATTTATTTCAAATTATTTTCTAATTTTGTTGAAATTCATTTTTTAATTCATTGGTTATTTTGAAGTGCATTGTTTAATTTCCACCTATTTTTAAATTCCAAATTTTGTATTTATTTTTAATATTGTTCCATTTTGTTCAGGGAACATACTCTCTATATCAATCTTTTTCAATTTATTGAGGTTTTAAAAATAACTCAACATATGGTCTACCCTGAAGAATGTTCCATATCCCCTTAAAAAAGAATGTGTATTCTTCTCTTGCTATGTGGATTGTGTTTACAGAGATCTGTCTGTTAGGTCTAGTTGATTATGGTGATTTTTTTCAAGTTTTCTATTCCTTTGTCGATCTTCTACCTAGTTGTTCCGCCATCATTAAAAGTGGGAATTTTGAAATCTTCAGCTTTTATTGCTAAATTGTGTATTTCTCCCTTCAACTCTATCAGGTTTTGCTTTAGGTATTCTTGGGCTCTGGTGTTAGGTGCATATATGTTTATATTTATTATGTCTTTGGGATGGATTGACATTTTTACTGTTACAAAATATCCTTCACTCTCGCTAGTAGCAATTTTTGTCTTAAAGTCTACTTTGTCTGACATCAATATAACTCTTCTATGTTTCTTTTGATTATTGTTTACTTGATATATCTTTTCCCATCTTTTTACTTTAGACTCTTTGTATTTGAATTTAAAGTGTCTCTGTTTTAGAAAGCATATAGTTAGAATATGGTTTTTTTTTATAAATATTTTATTTTATTTATTTATATTTATTTATTTATTTTTGTGTGTGTCTTTTTCGTGACTGGTAGTCAGCCAGTGAGTGCACCAGCCATTCCTATATAGGATCCGAACCCGCGGCGGGAGCGTCGCTGCGCTCCCAGCGCCGCACTCTCCCGAGTGCTCCACGGGGTCGGCCCTAGATTATGTTTTTATCTGTTATGGCACTCTGCCTTCTGACTGCTGTATTTGGTCTATTTACATTGAATGCAATTACTGATAAGGTAGGATTTACATCTGCATTTTTTGTATTTGTGTTCTATATGTCATATCTGTTTTGTGTCTTTACTCCTCCATTACTGCCTTCTTTTATGTTAAATATATATTTTATGCATACCATTTTAATTCCTTTAATGTTTCTTTTATCCTTTTTAAGTTATTAGTGATGGTCATCAAGAATATAATTTAAATCTTAATTCAAAACAACTGCTACAAATTAATATCAAATTAATCTCAATATTATATAATAATACAATTGTTAAACAAAATTTGTGGGGGGGCATTATTTTGGGCTAGTCTCTGGCACTAGGTCCCACCAGACCAGATCGAACCAGAAAGGAGTCACTTGGACTAAGTGCCACAATAATCAAGGTATAGCTGATAATGACTCAGTTTTCCAAAAATACAGGAGATTCCAGTCAACCTGAGGCAGCATGATGGACAAGTCCCCTCTGTTTTAAAGCCATAAGAAAAGTAACTTTGGAATAACCAATCTGCTTTTTGTTCTGTTTCTGCTTCTTTCAGCCCTTTTCTGCCTATAAACTCAACTCCTTCTGTTCAGCTCATCAAAACACTCATTTATTTTATAAAACATGGTGTTCCCTGATTCTAGACTCACAAATAAAAACCAATTAGATCTTTAAAGTAAATTTCTTTTATTTTTTGTCTCTTGACACCACAGTAGTCTGGGGCCTTGTCCATACAGGCTGGGTGAGGGCACTGGATGAAGTACTGGGACTAAAGGTCTGAATGTTTCCAGGCAGCCCCAGGGAGGTTATGATGTGGACGGTGCCACTGGGTAATGAAGGATTCATATATATGGGTCTACATGTTTTTGCATGCTCAAAAGGCACACAAAAAGGCTGCAGTTAGTTCTGATACAAAGCCCTGTGGCAGCAGCCCTTGACAGGTATTCATGTTAGGCAGAGGATTGGAGAAGGAAGCCTAGGCCTGGAGGGACATGCTCCACTTTCACATACTGGGCTGGAAGGGACCCCAGAAGACCTAGTGCCACCCCCAGGTCTCATCCTGGGGTAGGACACACATCTCCAGCCTTCCCTGCACCCCCACCCCCATCCCATTCACCAGCCCCAGACAGAGCAAAAGAGGCTCCAGCCAAGACCTGATGCACATGGAGAAGCAGAGATGCAGCTCACTCTCTGGGCAGCCCATGAACAACCCCTGCTTCTAGGAGGAGCAATTTTACCAAATCAGGAAAGCCTTGAATGAATGTGTCTAATTAGTGCATTCATTCAGCCAATCTGCATTTTTGTTTCCAACTATTTATTTTGGATCATCCAAATTTGCATATTCAATTGGCACTTGCATTGCCAATTACAACTCTGATTGTTACAGCATCACGAACAAATGCATTTTGGAATGTGCAGGCTGAAAAGAAATATGGATCGCTTTTAACCTAAATGCCCACATGGAGCTGTGCTAACAGAGACTCTCATGTTTTAAAGTAGAAACTACTTCAAAGCAATAATAACTGCAAAATTCAATCTTTTTGTATTAGGAAATATGTGTGTGTCTTTTAGAAACATTGCCTCTTCCTTGATGAATGTTGGTCTTTAAAATTAATAATGTGTAAAGAAATTTGCATAAAATGACCCTCTGCATCAGGAATCACATTGAGTATTTTAATGACATTTGTGGAAAAGGAAAACAAAGGAATTTAATACAATTTGATTAGAAAGGCAGCTGGGATGATAGGTTACCAATGAAAATGCCACCTTCTTGAGGGTACAAGACACATCCTTAAGTTTGGGAAAGGTGATGATAACTGGAAATTATATGAGAAGGTTGGGTTTGTCAGATGTCAGAATTGACTCTTTCAGGAGAGATTTAAGGAAATCCTATTAAACAGTATCCTGAGAAGCTCCATGGGAAAAGAAAAAACAATTATGCGATGACAAATTGCATTCCTCCAAAGCCATAAAAGAACCTTCACAAGTGTCAGTAAGGTGTGTCTAATTTAGCAAATGAAATCGTGACTGTAGAGGGTATAGTTTTAAATGTCAGGTATGTGAAATTTGAGCACTGTTATATTTCACTGCTCTCTGACATGGAGTTGCACTTCATGTGTATGTAATAGCTGCTACACATTCAATCTCGATTTTCTTTTCTAGCATTCCTTATTTGGCCTTTGTTCTTTTTCTCCATTTCTAACCCTCTATTAGCATGTATGAATCTGTGCTGGGTGGGTCTTCAGTTCCTCCTGGTTTCCCATCAAGTGATTTCCACATACAACCCTTTAAGAATACAGTTCTCTCACATATAAATTAACATTTACTTTCAAAGGGGCATGCAGTTCGTCAGGCAGCAATCTCAGATCCTTCTGCCCCTTCCTGTGCAGATCGTGAGTCAGATAATTGAAAAAAGACCCTGGCAGCTTTATGCAAGGTAGACATGCTTGATTCTTCAGGTGTGAGCTTCACAGACATGCTTTGTTCTCAGACAGGAGCTCTGCCGACCTTCCATGCACAGCCAACCCTCTGTGCTCTGCCGACCTTCCATGCTCTATGGTCCAGCAGTTCAGAGCAGTTACCTTTATACTTGAAGTACACAATAGTGGCCCCAAGCCAAGCTTTACTTAATTACAACAATCATGCTGTGTCAGTAAATGGGCACACATGCGCAATTACACTACTTTTATAACTTGTTTCTAGTGAATGTGCTGAATCTTGCCCATTTATAACAGATGTAAGGCGAGAGATCCTGACTAAACTTTTTCTGCATTTCTTACACAGTTGTTGCTTTGTGGCTTATTTATCCGTGCCAGAATTGTATATTTAACTGTATAACCAAAAGACTATCTATCATCGATTTCCAGATCAAAATCAGTTATAAAGTTCTTTGGAAACAGCCACATTATCCTCCCTGCAGCTGAGCCATGCCACTTGCCCCCACTGAGGGGCTAAGTGGGACACCCGTGTGGGGGCTGCAGTGTGATAGTGACAGCATCGTGACCGTGGGTGTATGTGTGGGGTGCTTCAGTGTGGCTCCCTCATGGGCAGTTCTCTTAACCCCGTAATCACTCCTGGAAGCTTGAACTAGAGTCCCTGCCATTTTTCATACCTAGCCCTGAGCCCCTTGTATGCAACTTGTTTGCTCATGTACCTGGAACAGGTCTTGCCTGGGTAACAATAATAACTGTTATTTATATCGATCACATTGTCTTTTAGATGCTGTTCTGCTTATTATTACTTTTAAACATTGTTGCTGGTTCTATCTCTTCTTTATTCCTGAGTGTCACACAGATGCTTCTTTGGAAGACAACTGATTCCTTTCCTGTGCTTGCTGGTGATGGGACACTCACCCCAATGCACTCACAGTTTCCTATGAGACCCAGCGGAAGGTTATTTTGGGTGTCAAAAAGAAGTGGCACCAGACAGTTTAAGTAGGTGAGGAGACTTCATTCATGACTGTTGCAACAGGGGAGACAGCCTCAACTCCTCTGAAAGGAAAGGCAGGGAGTTTTAAGGCTCAGAGCACTGAGCACATGGGAAAGTCTTGGAGGCCTCCTGGGAGGATTGTTTGTAGTCAGGCCAGCTGTGTTTGCTGGTTGTGGTGGATGGCAGTCAGGCTCCCGCCCTGCCCCAGAGCCTGGGAAGTAGGCCCTGTCTTTCCACATGCTTGTTAAATTTCAAATGGATGGCCCCCAGTCCAGAAGAAGGGCTTTTCCTGAACTGTGAACCTGGCAAGAGCGAGTCATACTTGTGACTGTGTGCAGTTGTGTGTATGAGTGTGTAGGTGTGACTGTGAGTGAATGTATGAAAGTGACAGTGTGTAAATGAGTGTGAGAGCCAGATTGTTTTGAGTGTGAATGTTTAAGTGTGAGTGTGAGTGAGTGTGTGGGTGTGATGACGTGAATGTGCAAGTGTGAGTGAGCACGACTGCATGTGTCAACGAGTGTGAGAGCCAGACTATTGTGAGCGTGAGTGTTTAAATGTAGGGTGAGTGTGTGCAAGTGTGTGGCACTGTCCAGCTAAGAGTATCGTGAAGGACACAGGTGAGCATAGACATCACCTTTTCCATTCCCGACATCTGACATGGGTCTTCACCCACCTGCCACCAGCTAGGGTCCTGGCTTGTGGGTCCCCCCTGTGAGCTGCTGAGGGATTCACAGTTGTTACCCACAAATACCAGGGTGTTCCTTTGACTACCTGTGCTCAAACTGATTCATCATAGTGACAGCAGACCCAGAAAAAACTAGATTTCAAAGCAAGAAAATGGACCAGGGAGAGTGTGAGGCTGACTGGCTGTGGTGATGCACTGTGGCCTCAGAGTGAGCCCCTTATAAGTTCACAGACAAAACTGATCCGAGTGCAGCAAGTTCAATCTGTGTTGGAGAAGATGCTGTGACTCCTGGGATGCTGAAGTCATCAGCTCCAGATCAAGATCTGTGGTTCAGCGACGGTCACTGTCGGTCTCTCAACAGCAGGGGCTCTGCATGGGCGCCAGACCCACAGGCAATTCCAGAGGACAGTTCAGTTCCTTCTCTCCCCATTATCCATGGGCAGCTCAACGCTGACAGCAACTTACCTCTGGATCCCTTCCTTATCCATCTGTGTCAAGAAGATTCCAGCTCTGTGAAACAGCCCCTTTCAAGGGTTTGGGAAACACCCAGAGGGGTGGGGGCCCATGAATGTCATTCCACGTCGCCACTTGGCTTAGTCTGTCCATAAAAGTGAAGCCATCCCCTAGGGCTGTCTGCTATAATCCGTGGGCACCACATGCACGGACCTGCTTATACCCAAAGCCACTCTTCTTACTAAACAATATGTCTTTGGACATGCCGTTTGGGGTTTTCTTAAGAGGTGGTGCATAAAATCACATATGTTCTCCTTGGTCATAATTATGAAATAATGAAAGGTGATCTGCTATCCAAGATACTGCAAGAAGTGCCTCCCAGATTCTCTCTGTGAGAGGCCTCAGCTGCTCATGGCTCTGTGGATTCCAAGCCCACATTCCAAAGCCCTGAGCATCTTTTCAGTATCTTCTGGATCTGAAGGCGGTGGGTTCCAGGAAGTCTAGACAGCATCCTCCACAGCATCTGAGGACAGGGGTTGCTCACCAGATTCCAAAGCCTCTCAAAGGAACCTCTGCCTTTTATTTTATGACCCATTGTCCACCATTTCCATGTATTGTCCCTATTCTAAAATTGCATCCAAAAAAGACACATTGACATGTATTTGGGGGCAGAGACATGATACAAACAAAGGTGTCATTTTCAAGAAATCCTCAAACTGAATTATTCATTAATAATTATTAAATGGGGTACTTTACAACTTGCATCAACAACAAAGTTAGGCACAGCTTTCTGACATAACCCCAGCAAGCACTTCTTAGAAGGGCCTTTCTACACCTGTTTGGTTATAATGAGTGCTTCATATTTTTAAATATCTCAAATCTCATCCATGTCATTAGAGGGAATATAGGTTTTTAAAAGCATAGAATATTGAATTCATGGATAAAAAAACTGTAGTGAGGTTAAAATGCTGAATATAATGTATTGTTCACTTGTTTTTTAAATACATTGCTGTATGTAATCAACATGTATAAAAGGCAGAAGCATAGGTCAAATCACAGGTCACCTCCTGTGCTTCTTCATCGGATAAGGTGCCACTGCAGGGACGTAGCACTTTCTCCCCGACCCAGGCATGGGCCATTTTACTCTCTGAAGAGATGTCACCTCTTAATGTTCATGTGCTTTACTTTATCTTTGTCTTTTAAGATCGTGTTATTTACTGTAATGACAAGTTTCATTTAAATGAAAACCTTATGTTTCAGAAAGGATAGAAAGACCAGAAAGACCATAACATTTGCAGTGACACCTCAATTCAAATGTTGACTCTACCAAACATTGGCCAGACACACTTGGGCAATTTAATTAACCTTTCTTGATCAATTTTAAACTGCAAACTGGACATAATAACATTCATTTCATGATATTTCACAGGGATATTGAAGAATGAATGATCCCAGTTTGTTCCGGATGAAAGAAAGAAAAAGAGAGGGATGTAGATTCTAGCCAAATTCTTATTCCTAACAAGTGCTTGGTAATTGCTGGGTGAAACACAGAACACAACAGCCCAGAAACCGTGGGTGTCTGAGAAGTTCTCATCTGGGATTCAGGAGCACAGCAATGGCAGTTTTCTGTGTGGCCACACCATCATGTGGCAGTGTCCTGCTTTGCTCTGCCCTCACTCCGTGACTTTGCATTCTCCACACAACGGCTCAGTGTCTGTTTTTATTGTCACTTCACCAAAGGGCAGGTCCTGATCCTCAACCCCATGGCCCCAAAAGCCACATCACTGTTTCCTGGCCTCCTTCATCAGGCATCCAGCTCTGAGGCCCTCGATCACCATTTAACCAGTATCTTGTGCTCTTTGCTCTCTCCTCTGCCCACTGACAATGGCATTATTACAGGCACCTATGTGAAATGCAAAATAAAGACAGCATTTTGAATTAAACATTTGAACATTTTGACTCTAAAGATATTGGAGTCCGTGTTATTATAAAGACAAAACTCACACTCAGTTTTAAATCATACACAGGAGTTTCCCAGACAAGAACACATGCAGAAAACAGATTAGGGTAAAGGTACATAAGGCTGGTGGGTTGTGTAGGATTCTAGGACATCTCACAGGCTGCTGAAGTCAAGACAGCAGCATAGGGAAGGGTGCGGGGATGGGTGTGGGGAGCAGATGCAAGGAGGGGTGCAGGGAGGATGTGCCCACAGGAACAGCTTGGGGTGGGGACTAGGCAGTTGCCAGGTACAGCATTATCTGGGATCCAAGAGGAAGGTAGGAGAATCCCGGAAGAGCCATCGGATGGGAGCAGGGTCAGGGTGGCTATGGGGGGCCACAGTAGGGGAGAATGAGAGGTGGGAGGCCTTGCATCCCTCGGAGACCTTGCAATGCATCTGCCAGCAGCATCCTAGCAAGGCAGAAAGGGCAGAGGGAGCATGTGGGGTCCGGACTTTTCCCAGCTTGTCCTTCACCTCGAAATTACTCAAATCCTTGAAAGCATTAGTGCAGCATGGGGCTGGGTCAGTCTGTGAGTGTGCGGCTCTCTCTCCTTTGTGGCTTTATTTGTCCACGTGAATCTAATGCTTATTGTTCTATTTAAAAGAATAAAATTTTTGTTAACTTGTTTCTAATTGACATGTATTGATTGTACATATTTATGGGGTAGAGAGTCATATTTCAATACACGTATACGATGTGTGATGATCAAATCAGGGTAATTAGCAAATTAATCATTGCAAAAATTTACCCTTTCTTTGTGATGAGAGAATTTGAGCTCATTTCTTTCAGGCATTTGAGAACATACTATAATTATTGTTAATGATAGATGCCTAACACTTCTGTACACCAATAGAGCTAATGTTTCTTATCTAGCTGTAACTTGTATTTGTCAGATTCACCTGAGTATGAGATATCTTTTTAACAATAATTTTGCTAGAAATTAAAAACTTAACCAGATTTTTTTCCACTTCCCTACTGTTACATGACAAAAGGTAACATCTCATATTTTCTAGATAAAAGGACTTCAAATTACTCACACTTAAGAACAATTCAAAAGTCCTTAACATATTCGGAGTGAAGAACATAAGCTTCAAATTTAAAATGTTATCGATTGAGTATGAAGATGGTGTATTAGTCAGTTCTGTGTCGCTATAACAGAAATACCGGACAGTGGGTAATTTATAAAGAGAAGAGGTTTATTTGCTTACGATTCTGGGACAGCTGCATCTGGCACGGGCCTCAGGCTGCTTCTACTCAGGCAGCCGGCGGGGACAAGCAGATCACATGGTGAGAGGAAGTGAGAGAGAGAGAGAGAGAGAGAGGGGGAGAGAGAGAGAGGAGAGAGAGAGAGGAGAGAGAGAGGAGAGAGAGAGGAGAGATAGAGGAGAGAGAGAGGAGAGAGAGAGAGAGCAGAGAGAGAGTAGAGAGAGAGAGAAAGAGAGAGGAGAGAGAGAGAGTAGAGAGAGAGAGGAGAGAGAGAGAGGAGTGAGAGAGAGAGGAGAGAGAGAGGAGAGAAAGAGAGAGTAGAGAGAGAGAGTAGAGAGAGAGAGGAGAGAGAGAGGAGAGAGAGAGGAGAGAGAGAGAGAGGAGAGAGAGGAGAGAGAGTATAGAGAGAGAGAGGAGAGAGAGAGGAGAGAGAGAGTATAGAGAGAGGAGAGAGGAGAGAGAGTGTATAGAGAGAGAGTAGAGAGAGAGGAGAGAGAGAGGAGAGAGAGAGGAGAGAGAGGAGAGAGAGAGAGGAGAGAGAGAGGAGAGAGAGAGGAGAGAGAGAGGAGAGAGAGAGGAGAGAGAGGAGAGAGAGAGAGGAGAGAGAGAGGAGAGAGAGAGGAGAGAGAGAGGAGAGAGAGGAGAGAGAGGAGAGGGGAGAGAGAGAGGAGAGAGAGAGAGGAGAGAGAGGAGAGAGAGAGGAGAGAGAGAGGAGAGAGAGAGAGGAGAGAGAGAGGAGAGAGAGGGGAGAGAGAGAGAGGAGAGAGAGGAGAGAGAGAGGAGAGAGGAGAGAGAGAGGAGAGAGAGGAGAGAGAGAGAGAGGAGAGAGAGAGGAGAGAGAGAGGAGAGAGAGAGGAGAGAGAGAGAGAGGAGAGAGAGAGGAGAGAGAGAGTATAGAGAGAGAGTAGAGAGAGGAGAGAGAGAGAGAGGAGAGAGAGAGGAGAGAGAGAGGAGAGAGAGAGGAGAGAGAGAGGAGAGAGAGAGAGAGGAGAGAGAGAGGAGAGAGAGAGGAGAGAGAGAGAGGAGAGAGAGAGAGGAGAGAGAGAGAGGAGAGAGAGAGAGGGGGGAGAGAGAGAGAGGGGGAGAGAGAGAGAGGAGGTACTTCACTCATTTATCCCCCCTCCCCCAGGGAGAGCATGAATCCATTCATGAGGGATCCACCCCACGACTCAATCAGTTTCCAACACCGCCACATTCAGGATCAAATTTCCACATGAGTTTTGGGGGGGACAACACATCCAAACTCCATCAGGTGGATATTTATAATGAAGTCTCATGTATTTTATTGTTAGCCCATTTGTGATACGTTAAGAAGATAGATCTCATATTCATTATTCTTACACACACACACACACACACACACACACACACAGAAATTTGGGGAGGTGTTGGATAGAACTATTACCTTGAGTTTTTGAAGGTTTCACTGGTGTTTGTTCACTATATGTCAAAACTCATCAAACTGTACACACTAACTGTGTGCAGCTCTTTGTAAACCAATTATATCTCAATAAAACCATTAAAATATGATTAAATTGAAACCATCTAAATGATATTTTAATCTAAAAGTATACAAAGCTGTTGCTAAGATAGTTGACTTTTCAGTGAAAGTCCCATTTAGGAGAGAAATATAATGACCAAGTCAGATTAATTTTACAGGGCAAGTGCATAAGCACAAGCCAAAGTTCTGTCAGTTCACACTTCAGACTCATCTCAGTGTTTATGCACCGTTAAGCTCACCGTGGACCCGCAGTGCTCTGTGGGAAACGGATTCTCTTGAAAGCACAGACGTTCAGTCCGCTGGCGTGCATGGACCGTGCGTGTTATGTGCATGTGCACGGTCCACGTGACGCTGTGCTGAAGCCGCACGGAAGGGAAAGTGAAGCAGAAAACAGTACCCGCTCCTTCATGCTTTTATTCATCAGCTCATTGAAAACCTTTGTGAACAGAAGATGCCACGGTTGGATGCTGGGGCCCTCGCCTGATGCACTGTGTGGGGATCCAGCCGCTAGCCCTGCACTCACGCACCAGGTCCCCACAGCTGCATGCGCTGCGGAGATCAGGAAGGTGCGCATGGATGGACATGGGTCTAGGGGCCTTGAGGTGGGATCCACACGCTGCACCACATCAACCGAGAGGACGGGGCCTGGCTGAGCTGTCGACTCCTCAGGCTGGAGGATGCACCATCCCTTGAGACATAATACACATGATCCTGACCCCTGCATGTCAACAGTTCCTGCCAGACTGTTCGGGTCTTCTGCATAAGGGGGAGCTTAGGGATAGATGTCAGGGCCTCGAACAGGTATTGGAAGGGATGGAGATGGCAGGATGGCCGCTGGCTGTGGGGCAGACTTCCTGGACAGAACGCACACGTGTGTATGGCCACAGGCCGGGCAGAGTCTACTCTCGGTGGCCGGATTGCTGCGGGGCAGTTTGCTCCTGGTAGGCTGCGATATGAGCTCAGACACGTGGATCTCCCCACACAGGATGCAGAGCAACACCCTCCCAGCAGATAAACAAGAACTAAGACATCCGAAATTTCCATTTGAGCTGATAGCAGCAGACTCTAAATACTCTCTATATACCCTTAATAAAAAATGGGAATCAGAATGAGAACCCCACAGATAACATCAGCTCCGAGTGTACAATAAGTAATGACAGAAAGCTGACACCCTCATTGAATGACAGCCGTCTGTGCAGGTCACGTGTGTGAATAATTATTCGTTACTTTGTCTATCACCTCCCTCAGCGGTGCAGCCGTGGGTCAGTTTCGAGCTGAGCCATGAGAGGAGGGGATCGCTGCTCCTGACCCACCCGATGTGCATTTTTTTTAAAAAAAGATGACCGGTAAGGGGATCTTAACCCTTGCCTTTGGTGTTGACAGCACCGCCCTCTCCCAAGTGAGCCAACTGGCCATCCCCACATAGGGATCCGAACCCATGGCCTTGGCGTTATCAGCACCACAGTCTCCAAGTGATCCATGGGCCGGCCCTCCCAATGTGCATTTTGAGGAACCTGTTTCACTCACAAACACCGCAGAAACTGGTCAGAGGAAGCTGCGTGGTGTTGTGAGAAAGGACTTGTGGAGACGCAGTCTGAAGAGTGACTCACATGGCTTCTGCGTCTTGTCACCCCAGTGGCCATCGAGGGGAGTCACTTTCAGACTTTCCACTGCTCTCAATATGGCTGTGGATGGGGGCTCCATCCCTCTGGGTCTTGGGAGGTTTCAGCTCACCCTTGGTCCTGGGCACAGTCACTGGGGGACCTACTGAAAGCCTGAGGTGGGGGCCAGATGAGGATGGCCTCCATGAGGGCTCTAACTGTCCCCTGCCTGTGAGTTGCTGAAGGTGCAGCTCAGCGTCTCAGCCTTTTGGTCTCTGCTCCAGGAGCTGCAGACCCCTCAACACACATGCAAATCTCCCTGCCAGTCTCACCCCCTGGCCCTCCATCCTGCCCAGAACTTGCCCCAAACATGTTCACCAGCTGGGCAGCTTCTGTTACCTTCAAACACATACTTTCAAAGAAGGCTCACCCAGCATAATCCACCTGTGACAGAGCACAGCTAGCAAGCGCTATGTCCTGCACACCCTTGTTGGGGTGAGGGACAGATGGGAGACCAGCTGTAGGCAGCAGATGATGGCAAGCGCTTTTCCAAGGTGGCATAACAGTGTACAAACCCAGCAATTGCTTGTGAGTGTTCCGATTGCCCCACATCCTTCCAACACTTATGGGTTTGCTTCTTTCAGACACCTTAATTTTTGTCTTAGACCCTTTTGTGGTGTGTTAACAAAATACCATAGATCAGGAGGCTTTCATGACAGAAATGTGTTTCTCACAGCTCTGGAGGCTGAAGTCCAAGATCAAGGCGTTAGCAGGTTCATTGTCGGCTGAGGATCCATCTCTGCTTCCAAGATGCCACCTTGTTGCTTCATCCAGACAAGAGGAGCCTGTGTCCTCACATGGTAGAAGGCAAGAGTGCAAGACCCTGTGCGAAGCCTCTTTCATGAGGGCCTTAACCCATTCTTGAGGGGGGCAGCCTTCATGGCCTAATCACCTCTTCAGGGCCCCACCTCCTATCATGACACATTGACCTTGATGTTCAACACCTGAAAGTTGGAGGGGACACATTCAAACCATAGCCTTCTACCCCGTCCCTCTAATTTATTCCCCCTTACTTCATTGTCTTAGAGAGCTCATTCCATGGTCTTCTGCCTCTGTTGCTCCTGGTGACAGTTGGCCTTTGTGTGTGTTGTGTGTTCCTTTAAACATAACATGGGTTCCCTCGGACTGTTTTTAGATTTTCTCTTTTCTTTGCTTTAAGAAATCCGTCCAGGCAGTACCTCTAGTACACAGAGATTTTTGTTGTTGTTGTTGTTTGTTTCTTTGTTCTTTCTCCTTTGTATTATTTTCAAAGTTCTCTGACATTCCACCTAAACAAAGTCTTAAGGCAAACCTCATCTATGGTGACAGAGACAGGGAGTGTAGCTTGAAAGTATCATTATAGGAAATGATGTGACAGTCAAAATCATCACACCGACCCTATAAAAATACACACCGAGGCACCAAAACCTACTTGAAGTCAAGTAAATACAAATTAATCGGGCAATTAGCTATTATATTTTATCAACTGTAATGTTTCTAATTTGAAAAAGTATTTCCTGCTGCCACCATGCAGTGCACAGGGTCCCTCCCACTTGAAGCTCACACCAAAAATTGCTACAGTTTCTGACTGAATAGAAACACATTTATACACTTGCTCTTTGAACCTATACTTACTCTTGAAGGCACTGACCAGCATATTTTTAGCCTGTAAGAAAGAGAAAACAGGCTGAATTCCAGTTAAGGAGGCAAGTTAATTGAGGTGGGTTAACTGAGGTGGGTGAATTGGGCACCTGCCTCTTCTGGGTTATCAGGCAGTGCTGATGAGCCCCCGTCTGTTATTATTCAGAAGGAGTTTGCAAGTGTTGGTCCTGGTGTCCTAAGAAGCATCCCCCATGCGCTGTCTGTGCTCTGTGTGTGTGCTGCATGTGCTCTGTGTATGACATGCATGTGACATGTGCGACGTGCATGTCAGGTACTTACTTCCTAGTAGATAGACGTTTATGTTTTCACATGACAGTTAACAGTGGGGACAGAAGAGGAAGGGATGTGAAATTACAGTTTTTTGCATTGTTTCATGGGTTATGTGAACCAGTGTTAATTTTACAGATTTGATTAGGGAAGTAATTTAAGTAATTCTAAGAGTTCAAGCACAGTAGACATAGTTTGGGATGTTGTTTCTCTCTCTTCCCCAGGGACCCATGACCGCTGACCAGTGGCCTGCCACTGCCCAGGACCCTGGATCCCCACAGGCTCAGGGGGAGATCCCGGCCTCCTCAGGAATGTGGCACTTCATTTTGGGAAAATGCATGGTTTTAAAGCCAGAAGCACTCTCACTTCATCCTGGTTCTTCAAGAATTGGTTCATTCCTTCAACACATTTATTGAGTGCCTGCTGTGTACAGGTACTGCATGTATGAGCAACAACAGACAAGATAATAATCGCAGCGAGCACGGGGCTACACCGCACTCGGGGAAGACGATGAACAAAAGTGAGCCTGTGCACAGTGTGACCTGCACTTTACCGGGATGGCAGGAGGGTTATACTGAGGAGGACCTGGGGATCCAGGCAGGGGGCGGTGGGGTAAGGCCAGCTGGGGAGTGGGGAGTGGGGGCAGGGCAGGCTGGACTCTGGGCACGATCTGAAGACCGAGCAGCAGGATTTATTGCCAGATCAAGCTTGGGGTGTGGGAGCGCAGAGCCAGGGGGGACAGGGACTTTAGACTCAGTTGCGAAGACAGGTCATCCCTGCCCGAGGTGGGAGGCTGGACTGGAGGAGTCCTGTTCAGGTGCTGCTGTGTGGACAGGATGTCCAGGCAGCTGGACCCACAGTCCTGAGTGCAGGGAACCTGAGCTGGAGACAGTAAGGTTGGAGTCACTGGGATCAGATGTGACGCTAGAAGATCAGATACAAATCCCCAGCTGTTGCTTTGCCTCCCGCAGATTTGTCACCCCTTTTCCTTGGGTGACGGAGATGCCAAAAATTACTCAAAGCTCATCTCTTTTGAGCAGTGAGAAGACCCAGAAAGGGATTAATATCCCAGGACCCTCAAGCATGAGGCACTCTTCCATTTGGGAAATTAACCACGAATTGGGGTTCCCTTCCTGCATTTATTCTCCAGACCAAGAAGTTACAGGAAGAGACATAGGTGGGGCTTTGCTAAGTACAGTTTAACAATTTTAACAATAGAAGCTGGTAACATTCAGTAAGTCAAGCAAAGTGACCTTCTGTAATGCAATTTGCAACAAAGGCTTGATTTAGCAAACATTACTTTTCCCTCCAGCAGCTTTTTAGTAACTTTACATATCAATTAGTAATCCATCTGTCTTTGAGCCAGCAACCTTGCTGTGCCACAAATCTTTATCTTACACCAGAGAATTTATAGCCTGAGAAAAATTTCCTGTCCTTTGCAAGGTCAATATTTGAAACTTCAAGGCTCTGGAAAACCAGGCCCTGTGAAGTACATTTGCTTTATGAATCCCCTACACCCAGGGAAGGGAGTGTGGACAGGACAGAAAAGGATCCCAAAGGCCCAGCCAGAGGCTCCTGATGTCAGGATCTGGGAGGCCCAACAGGCATGGGTGGAGGGATGAGGGCACTGGGAGTGTGGGGACCATTGCACAGGCTGCTCAGGGTGGGTCAGTGGGCTTGGGCATGGGGAGGACATGGTTGGTGCTGATCGGTGATTCCAGGAATAACACATCTGGTGCATCCTGGAAAGTGAGAGGGGATGATGGGGGGAGGGTGGTACATGGTGTGTGCAAACAGAAATTCAAATGGCAGAGAAAAGCCAGGACATTCCTGAGGAAGAACATGTTGGGAGGGCTTGTGCCACCCAAGAGCAGACTCGTCCAAAGCCACATTCAGGAAGATGGAGGAGAGGAAGGTGGCAGCGGCCTCGCCATTTAGAAGATGGCGGAGGGGGTTCCTCACGGCCTGCAGGAGGCAGCCAGGGTCTTCCCCACCAACGGGGCTAAAGTTAACAACAACAACAAAAAAGCACAAAACTTATGCTATGGAAACTGTAAAGCATTGTTGGAATTTTTAAAAAATCTAAATTAATGAAAAATATAGCAAATTGAGCTACCAATGTAATGCAATCTCTATTAGAGACCCCGCTGATTTATTTGTAGAAATTGACAAGCTGAATCTAGAACTCATTTGAGATTGCCAGGAACCCTTAATAGCCCAAACAATGTTGGAACAGTACAATGTAGAAGGATGCACATGTCCCAGCTTCAAAACTTACTACAATAATAAGACAACATGGCATTGGCATGAATATAGACTATAGAACAATGGAATAGAACTGAGATTCCAGAAATAAACTCCCCTACATGGCTAATTAACTTTCAACAAGGTACCAAAACCATTCAACAAATGGTGCTAGATACCTGATTAGCCACATGAAAAAGACTGAATTTGAACCTTATCTCACACAATATGAAAATTAAATCAAAATTGACAAAGACCTAAATAGAACAGGTAAAACACAATTCTTAAAACAAATCATAGGGGGTAAATTTCCATCCCATTGTTTTGAGTCTTAGATATGATACGATATTTCATTTTTAAATACAACACCAAATGCACAAGCAACAAAAGGAAAATAGATAAATTGGGTCTCATCAAATTTTCAAACGTTTCTGCATCAGAAGACATTCTCAAGAAGATGAAAATAAAACTGAGAGGTGAAAATATCTGAAAATCATGTCTTGTAAGAGTCTAGTATTCAGAATATGCTAAAGCCTCTTACAACCCAATAGATTAAATGGCCAAAACACACCTTAAAGTGGCTAAATTACTTCAATAGACATTACTCCCAAGATATACTAAAAAGCACATGACAAGATGTCAACATCATTAATCACTAGAAAAGTGTAAATCAAACACAATGAGATAGCACTTCACACACAGTAGGATGGAAATAATATGTTGAAAAGGAGGTGAAGAAATTGGAGCTCTTAAATATTGCTGGGGTTGGGGTGGGAAATAATTCAGCATTTGCGGAAAAGTTTGACAGTTCTGCAAGAAATTAAACATAGAATTACCATATGACCCAGGAATTTCATTCCCATACTCTAAAAAAACTGAAACAGATACTCAAACAAATGTTCATAACAGCACTACTTACAAGTGCCAAGTGGTGAGAAAAACCCCAAATGTTCATGAACTGATAAGTGGATAAATGTTGTAAAACGGATAAATTAGATAATTATGAATACTTATAAATAAATATGTATATATCATGGATAAATAATGTTATATATATAATTAGTGGTATACCAGCAATATTTACAATAGCCAAATTGTAAAAACAACATAAATTTCTATCAACTAATAAAAGGATAAACACTGAAAAATGAATAAGATAAATATAAATACTTATAAGTAAATATATACACATATATTCATATGTGTATATATGTACACACGATGGTACTTCAAAAAAGTTCATGGAAAAATAGAATTAAAAGATAATACATATATATCCCTGAACTTTTTGAACTTCCCTCATACACATGTGTGTATATATGTATATATATATGTATGATAAATGGATACATAAGTATCCATATATACTTAATGTTAGGCATAAAAATAAATGAAGTACTGACACAGGCTGTAACACAAAAACATCTTGCAAAGTGAAAGAGGCCAGACACCAAAGATCACTTACTTTTATGAAATCTGCAGAATGAGTCAATCCACAGAGCCAGAAAGCATATGGGAGGTGCTAGCTGTTGGGTGGAGGTGGCAATGGGCAGTAACAGCTTAATCATCTTGAAGTTTTCTATTAGGGTCATGAGAACTACCTCCAAGTTGCCCTGGGGGAAGGTCTATTGAAAGTGCTCTTCATAGAGCCCTCCCCACCTTTTGTTTCCTGATTGGTTGGTAACAGCAGTGAAACTATCCAATCAGGGCTTGTCTACCGGGTTCAATCAGATCTCGTCTTCCAGGAGCCCTCATTTGAATACAGAGTCTATAAATGGGCCCAGCAAGCCCACGCTCGGCATTTTCTCTTCTCCGAGGCTGGCTTCTGCTGCTCGTCTTCGCTGGTCTCTGCCGTTTTCCCCGAGGTGTCTTCCCCAGTTCCAGGACAAGGAGTTGAGAAGCCCAGTGATGACAGCAACGGAAAAGCTGCTCCGCAGATGTGTCCAAGGGATAGAAGCAGGTTCCCCCGAGGAGGAGAAGTTTGCTGGGTCCACGCGCTCCCTCATCCTTCCCCGAAGTCTCTGGCCTGGTGAGTCCCCTCATGAACCTCTGTGAGCGAGTGGGGGGAGGGTTTCCAGGGGTGGGAATCACAGAAAGCCGTCCATCCATCCTGGGCATCCGGGGAGCAGCCATCAGCGGCGGGCTCAGAGCCTCCAACAAGCCTCAGCGCTGGCAGCTTCTGCCCCCAGCCCTGTATCGAGCTGCAGGGAGCGGCGGGCCCAGACGCGGGTACCGGGCTGGAGCCCATGGGCCGAGAAGGTGCGGGCCTGACTGCCTTTGCCCGCGCCCGAGTGGGGCCACAGCCCCGTGTCGTGGGAGCTGGCGGGTGACGCGGGAGACTCGCGGTAGAGGCAAATGACGTCTTTGTGCCCAAAGTTGAGATCAGACGTTGAGGTTATGAGTCAAACGTACTCCGCGATGCAGCATCACAGACCAGATGGTAAATAGGTCCATGCTAAGGGCTGCTACCACAACACACGGTCATGGGGAAGCTTTTGGAAGGTTTGATATGGAAGCGTATGTTGGTAGTTTCTCAGATGTTAAAGGAACATCTGTGGCATAATTCCATTTGGTCACGCTGTATAATGTTTTCTGTGTTGTTGAATTCAATGTGCTGATGTTATGTGAGGCTTGCTTTGTCCGCATTCAGTAGGTTCTGTAGTTACCTTTTCGTTGTGATGCTTCCAAGTGGTTTTTGTATTACACTCCTCCTAGAACGAATTGGGTTGTGTTGCCTTCTCTTCTTTTTTGAAAGTATCTGTGAAGGATCAATATTATTTTTGTTTGTTTTTTGTTTTTGGTTTTGTTTTGATTGTGCATGTTCATGGGGTACAAAGCTGACCATCACCACATGTGTCCAAGACCTGATGATCAGATCAAAACCATCAGCATGCCTATTACCACCAACTGCAGTTATTCTCCATGTCCCCCACCAAACCTCTCTCTGCCTACCTTCCCCTCTTCCCCATCCTCCCCAGGTAACCCTATGTCTGTTCTCTCTCTCTGGAAGTCCAATGGACCACTCTGTGATCTTTCAAGTGAGAACATGTGGTATTTCTCTTTCTGTGCCTGGCCTATGTCACTTAATATAATTTTTTCTAAGTACATCTGTGTTGCTGCAAATGGTACTATTTCATTTTTTTTTATAATAGAGTATTCCATTGTGTAGATATACCACATTTTCCTTATCCACTCATTCCTTGATATTATTTTGGATTGTTAATTTAGTTCTGTGCGGTCATAGAATATACTCTATATGTGATGGTTGATGTTAGGAACCTGGTAGAATGTACATTGTGAATATGAAAATAATAATGTGAATTCTGCACTTGTTACGTTAGTATTGTATAAAGAGTAATTGGGGTACATGGTTGATAGTGTTCTTAAATCTTCTGTACATTTAATAATTCTTTTGTGTGAGTTTTCTATGAATTGTTAAAGCAAAGATGTTAAAATCTCCTATTATGATTCTGGAAATGTTTATTTCTTCCTTTAATTCTGTCAATTTTTGCTTCTTTTATTTTTAGGAATAATTCTGTTATGTAAATACACCAATGATAACTGTCAGGACTTCCTAATGAATTGTCCTTTCTATCATTTTATTCCTACTAACACTCTTTGTTATAAAACATATTCTACTATTTTATTTGAGAATAAAAACAGTCACTGTAGACTTCTCATGCTTACCGTTTGTATATGATATGTTTTTCTATTCATTTAGGGATACTAGAATGTGAAAAAATGAAAAAAGACAACTCCAAAGGAAAACCATATCTCTCTATATTTATTTATTTATTGTAGCTGGTGTGTCTCTGTATTTAAAATGGTACCGACTGAATTAATCAACCATACTTTTACTAACACAGTTTGAATGAAAGCCCTGGGTTCTCTCTCACACAAAATGGAATTTATCTAGATTTAAGGTATGTCTTTAGTTCTCTCCATAAAGGAAACTTTAGATTTCAGACTTTGCAGCAAAAAGTGTGTTTTCAGCACATTTTTCTTTCTTATAAATATTACCTTTAAAAAAAATATATAAGACAAATGAAGTGAATTGTACACCATCATGTCTACTTTTTTTTAAGCAGGCAGTGTGATACCATTTAATTAAATAAAATATACACAAAACAATGTTACACACAAACACACAATTTAAAAATAGACTACAAACTCAGGTTATAGTTGCTCCTGGGGAATGCTATATGTAGGGTGTTAAAGTGGACTTTGGTTTATGAGTATTAAGTAATAATGATTAATTATGAGTTGAGAGAATGAGTGTAGGTTGTGTTATTCTTTGTTCTTTTCTGTATTGTTTAATGTCCTCAAAATATAGAAAAAGCACCTAGTTAAATCAAATTTATAAGAATCAAAATTAACTCATAATGTTTAAGTAACATTTCTTTCTATATCCCAACCTCTATTAACTATGTTTACCAGCAACAGATTCAATATGAGTAACATATTCATTGACTGAAAGTGAAATATTTATTTGAGTATCTTCCATGTGCAGGCATTATAGCAGTTGGTAGGAATAGGCCCTTAGATCATGTCTACCTTTACACACTATAGAAAACCTATAGAACATTTAGAACTAGCAGAGAAATATTTCTGTCTCATTTGTTCTTTTTAAAGACTAGTGATTTTGCATAATCACTGCATCATGGTGTAAATGATGTATGAAATGAAAAATTGTCAGTTTTCTTTGAATGGAGAGTAGAGTGGTTTGTAATTTACTTCCTGAGCTATAAGACATCCTCAAGCACACAAACATATGAATAATGGGTGTTCCAGAAGAGGAGAAAAAAGGAAAAGTAATTTAAAACCAGTTCAATGAAATGATAGTGGAAAAATTCCTAGGTATTGGTAGAGAAACTAACTTTCAAATCCAAGAGGCTCAAAGATCCCCCCACAGATTCAATCCAAAAAGTGGCTCTCTGAAACACATTGTAGTCAAACTGGCAAAAGTCAAAGACAAAGAGAGAGCCCTAAAAATAGCAAGAGAAAAGCATCAAGTCACCTTTGAGGGAGTCCCAATCGGACTAACAGCAGACTTCTGAGTAGAAACCACACAGGCCAGAAGAGAATGTGATGATATATTTAAAGTTCCAAAAGAAAAAAATCTGCCAGCCAAGAATGCTATACTCAACAAGACTATCTTTCATATATGAGGAAGAAATAGTGTGTTTCACAGACAAATAAAAACTGGAAATTCAGTCCAACATGACTAGCCCTACAGGACATTTTCAAGGGAGTGCAGCATCTGGCATTCAAAAAACAATATTTAACACCAAGAATACATGAGAAAGAAGAAATTTGATAGAGTTTGGACAAATTGTCCCCGCCAAAACTCATGTGGAAATCTGATCCCCAATGTGGTAAGTGTTCGGAGCTGTTTGAGTCATGGGAGTGGATCCCACATGAATGGATTAATGCTCTCCATAGGTGGGAGGTGTAGTGAGTGGGTTCTCACTCTATTAGTTTCCATGAGAGCTAGTTGTTTACATTACCCTGGTACCTCACTCTCTCTCTTGCTTCCCTAGCCATGTGATCTGCTTCTGCCCACCGGCTGTTGGCTGCCTGCCATTTTCTGCCATGACTGTAGAAGCAGCCTCAGGCCCACACCAGATGCAGCTATCCCAGAATTGTAAGCCAAATAAACCTCTGTTCTTTATAAATTACCCAGTCTTAGGTATTCTGTTATGGGAACACAAAATGGATGATACAAAATCCCACTGGTAGAGCACATAGACAAACAAGAAAGAGAAAAATCTATACCATACCACCTAAAAAACCCAAAAAAGCCTGAAGACAAACAACAAGAGGGAAAGAAAGGAACAAAAGATATTTAAAACCACCACATGAAAGCATAAATGCCAAGAGTTAGACAATACCTTTCAATAACAACCCTAAATGTAAATGGATTGAACTCACCACTCAAAACACATAGAGTGACTGGATGGATTAAAAAAGCTATATCCAGCTGTGTGCTGTCTACAAGAAACCTACCTCACCTGTAAAGATTCACACAGACTAAGAGTGAAAGGATGGAAAAAGATGTACTACACAAATGGAAACAAAAAATGAGTCACAGTATCTATTCCTTTTTGGGATAAAATAGACTTTAAACCAAAAAGTACAAAAAGAGACAAGGAAGGGCATTATAGGATAAAAGGATCTATTCACCAAAAAAAGTAACAATTATATGCATCCAACATTGGTGCACGCAGATATATAAAGTAAGCACTATTACCCCTAAAAAGAGGGATAAACCACAATACAGTTATAGTTGGGGACCTGAACACCATCCTTACAGAATTGGGAAGATCACCTAGGCAACAAATCAACAGTGGAACAAAGGATTTAAGCTACACTTTAAACCAGTAGGACTAGGTGGACATATACAGAATATTTCACCCAGTAACACTACAGAATATATATTCTGATCATCAGCACATGGATCATTCTCCAAGATAGATGACATATTAGGTCACAAAAGAAGTCCCAACAAATTAAGAAAAAAATTGAAATCTTTTCAATTTTTTTAAATGCTTTTCAAGCATCTTCTCTGACCACAAAGGAATAAAATGAGAAATCAATAACATGTGAAACCTTGGAAACCATAAAAATATATGGAAATTAAACAACATGCTCTTGAATGATCTATGGGTCAAAGTAGAAATCAAAAAGTTTCTTGAGAACAAAAGGCAGGAGCTTGAGGTCTGAGAGTAAGCCATGGGCAGCCCTCCCCATGTCCAAATAGAAGGTAGGAGCATGACTATGACAGTGGGCCCAGGGAGAAGCAGCAGGCAGCCTTCCCTGTCTGTACATAAAGCAGGATAACAAACAAGGGCCCACACAGTAGGTGTGAGCAGCTCCCTCCAGCCAAAACAGAAGGCAGGTGTGTGCTGAAAGCACTGCTTCTGCACAAATGGTCCACCACAGGCACTGCCACAGCTTCTGCAGGTGTATGAATGGCTCTCTGCCACAGTAGCAGCCATGACCACTGTGCAGATGGCCCACTGCACACTTGACTGCACTGACAAGAGTAACTAAAGGAGTGAGGGAAAAGAGGAGGAAGTCTTTCTCCTCAAAGATTACTCCACAGCTGTAGAAGCACCTGCTCTAGAAATGACCATACATTAATGCAGAGATGCTAGAAATATGATAAAACAAGAAAATAGGACACCACTAAAGGAATATGGTAATTCTCATATACCAGAATCCATAGAGCAGGAAACCCTAGAAATGGCTGAAAAGGAATTCTGGGGAACAATATTAAGGAAACTCAATGGGATAGGAGAAGACTCAGACAACACAATGAAATGTGGAAAAAAAAATCCAGGATATAAAGGAGGAAATTTATAAAGAAATTGACAGTTTAAAAAATAATGTAGCAGAATTCATGGAATGGAATGACTTACTCAACAAAACAACAAACACAACTGAGAGCTTAAGCAGCAGGGCTAGAACAAACAGAAGAAAGAATGTCTGATCTTGAAGACAGTCTTTTCAAAATAGCCCAGGCAGACAAAAAAAGAAAAAAAGAATTTAAAAAAATGAAGAAAATCTAAGAGAGCTAGCAGACAACCTTAAGCACACAAACATTTGAATCATGGGTGTTCCAGAAGGAGAGGAGAAAGGAAAAGATATGGGAAACCTATCAATTAAATAATAATGTAAAATTTCCCAGGTATAGAGACACAGACCTTCAGATCCAAATAGTTCAAGGACCCCCAAACAGATTCAATCTGAAAAGATCCATTCCAAAATGCATTTTAATTAAGTTGGCAAATATCAAGTAAAAAGACAGAATCCTAAAAGCGATAAGAAAAAGTGTCAAGTCACCTATAAGGGAGCCCCCATCAGACTAACAGCAGGCTTATCAACCAAAACTCTACACACCAGAAGAAAATGGGATAATATATTCAGAATACTAAAACAGAAAAACTACCAAAGAAGAATACTATACCCAACAACTCTATCCTTCAGAAATGAGGGTGAAATTGTATATTTCCAAAGCCAAAAAAAAAACCAAAACACCTTATAGGACTTTATATCACACAATGATCCCTGGAAAACATCCTGAAGGGAGTCCTCCATCTGGAATCTGAAAAACACTAATCAGTGTCATGAATACATAAGAAAGAACAAAACCCACTGGTAAAACAAAAATGCAAACAAGAAATAAAAATAAACTAATTCTTAGCACCTCAGAAAACCAACCAATATTGAAGGTGAATGATAATAAGGAAATAAATTTTTTAAAAAATATGTTTAAAACATCCAAACAAAAATCAATAAAATGCCAGGAGTAAGACAACACCTTGCAATGAGAACCTTAAATGTAAATAGATTAAGCTTTCCACTCAAAAGACAGAAACTGATGGATTGGATCAAAAAGCAAGACCCAACTATATGTTGTCTTCAAGAGATGCATCACACTGGTAAAGATGCACACAGACTAATAGCGAAGTGATGGAAGTAAATATACCTTGCAAATGGAAATCAAAAATGAGCAGGAGTAGCTATTCTTATATTGGATAAAATCGACATTAAAACAAAAACAAAACAAAAAGACAAGGCCACTATATAATGATAAAAGTGTCTGTCCAGCAAGAAGACATAACAATCATAAATATATATATACCCAACACTGGAGGACCCACATATATAAAGCAAACATGATTAGACATAAAGAAAAAGAAAGACCTCACTATGATAATAGTGGGGACCTGAACACACCCGTGTCATCATTGGGTAGATCATCCAGGCAATGAATCAGCAGAGAAATGTGGGATTTTAACTACACTTTAGAACATTTGGATCTGGCAGATATTTACAGAACAGTTCTTCCAAAAACTATAGAATATACATTCTTCCCATAAGCACATGGAACATTCTCCAAGGTAGACCACATGATAGGTCACAAATCAAGTCTCAATAACTTAAAAAAAAATTGAAATCATTTCAACTATCTTTTCAGAACTTAATGTGTTAAAACTAAAAATTAATAAGAAGCAAAACTCAGGACTCTATACAAACTCATGGAAATTAAATGACAGGCTCCTGTATGACCTAAGGGTCCAAGAAGAAATTAAACAGGAAATCAAAAAATTTTTAGTAAACAGCAAAAATAAAGACATCCTATTAAAACCCTGTTGTACACTGCAAAAGCAATACTAAGAGGGAAGTTTACAACAATAAACACTGACATCAAAAAAATAGAAAGATTTAAACTAAATAACTAAATTCAACACCTAAAATAACTAGAAATGCAAGAACAATCAAAACCCAAAGTTAGTAGGTGGAAAGAATTAATTAAGGTTAGAGCACACTAAATGATATAGTCATTAAAAAAAATGAAAGATCAATTTTATTTTATTTATTTTATTTTTTTATTTTTTTAATTTTATTTTGTCGATATACATTGTGGCTGATTATTGCTCCCCATCACCAAAACCTCCCTCCCTTCTCCCTCCCCCCCTCCCCCCCAACAATGTCCTTCCTGTTTGCTTGTCGTATCAACTTCAAATAATTGTGGTTGTTATATCTTCTTCCCCCCCCCCGGTTCTTTTTTTTTTTTGTGTGTGTGTGTGTGTGTGTGTGTGTGTGTGTGTGTGTGTGTGTGTGAATTTATATATTAATTTTTAGCTCCCACCAATAAGTGAGAACATGTGGTATTTCTCTTTCTGTGCCTGACTTGTTTCACTTAATATAATTCTCTCAAGGTCCATCCATGTTGTTGCAAATGGCAGTATTTCATTCGTTTTTATAGCTGAGTAGTATTCCATTGTGTAGATGTACCACATTTTCCGTATCCACTCATCTGATGATGGGCATTTTGAAAGATCAATTTTAAAAGGCTGTTCATTCATTTTTGTTTTGTTTTTTGAGACAATAAACAAAATAGACAAAAAATAATCTAGGTTAACAACAACAACAACAAAAAAAAAAAAAAAAAAGAAGAGAGAATATCCAAATTACGAAAACCAGAAATGAAAAAGGAGACATTACAACTGATTATACAGAAATACAAGAAAATCATTTGAGTCTATTACAAACAACTATACACCAACAAATTTGAAAACCTGGAGGAAATGGATAAATTTCTAGACACATACAAACTATTAAGACTGAACTAGGAAGAAATAGAAAACCTAAACAGACCAATAACAAGCAACAAGATTGAAGTTGTAATCAGCAATTTCCCAACAAAGAAAAGCCCAGGACAGGATGGCTTTAATGCTGAATTTTACCACACTTTAAAGAGGAATTAATACCAGTTTTATTCAAACTATTCCAAAAACTTGAAACTGAAGCCACTCTCCCAAACTCATTCTGTGAAGCCAGCATCATCTCGATACCAAAACCAAACAAACTTACAACACAAAAAGAAAACTACAGACCAATATCTCTGATAAACACAGACACAAAAATTCTCAATAAAATATTACCAATCAGAATACAGCAAGACATCGAAAAAGAATACACACCACAATTAAGTGGTAATCATCACAGAGATGCAAGGATGGTTCAGTATACATAAGTTCATAAATGTGATATACCATATCAACAAAATCAAGGACAAAAACAATATGATTACCACCACAGATTCTGAAAAAGCATTTGAAAAAATCCAACATCTCTTTATGATAAAGACTCTCAGCAAATTAGGTATAGAAGGAAATTTTCTCAACACAATAAAAGCCATCTACAACAAGCCCACCACCAGTATCACCTGAATAGAGGAAAAACCGAAGGCTTTTCCCTTAAGAGCAGGAACAAGACAAGGATGCCTAATCTCACTGCTCCTATTTAACATAGTAGTGGAGGCACTAGCCAGAGCAATCAGGCAAGAGAAAGAAATAAAGGGAATCCAGATTGAAAAAGATGAAGTCAAACTGTCCCTATTTGCAGATGTCATGATCCTATATATAGAAAAACCTAAAGACTCTATCAAAAAACTCTTAGAGTTGGTTAATAATTTCAGTAATGTCACAGGCTAAAAAAATCAGTGCACAAAAATCAGTTGTGCTTATATTCTCTAATAATGAACTAACATAAAGAGAAATCAAGAAGGTAAGCCCATTTACAATAGTCTCCCCCAAAATAAAATACCTAAAAATCAATTTAACCAATGAGATAAAAGATCTTTACAATGAGTAATATAAACCACTTCTGAAAGAAATTAAAGAAGACAGAAAAAGATGGAAAGATGTTCCATGCTCTTGGATTGGAGGAATTAACATTGTGAAAATGTCCATACTACCCAAAGTTTTCTACAGTTTCAATGCAATCCCCATTGAAATATCAATGACATTCTTCACAGAAATAGAAAAAACAATCCTAACATTCATGTGGAGCAACAAGAGTCACCAAATAGCCAAAGCAATCCTGAGCAAAAAAGCAATGAAGCCAGAAGCATAACACTATCTGGCTACAAATTATACTACAAAGCTATAGTACTCACAACATGGCACTGGCATAAAAGATGACACTCGTAGAAGTGCAACAGAATAGAGAACCCAGAAACCAACCCACAGACCTACAGCAAATTGATAATTGACAAAGGCAACAAAAACATACATTGGGAAAATTCTGCCTCTTCAATAAGTGGTGCTGGGAAAATTGGACATCCATATGCAGAAGAATGAAACTAGACACGCACCTCTCACCATATACCAAAATCAACTCAAAATGGATTAAAGACTTAAATATAAGACCTGAAACTGTAAAACTACTAAGGGAAAATATAGGGGAAACACTTCAGATACTAGGACTGGGCACAAACTTTATGAAGAAGAGACTTAAAAGCACAATTAGCAAAAGAAAAAATAAATAAGTGAGATTATATCAAACTAAAAACCTGCACAGCAAAGGAAACAATCAACAGAGTGAAATGACAGCCTACAGAATGAGAGAAAATATTTTCAAACTATACATCTGACAAAGGATTAATATCCAGAATATGCAAGGAACTCAAGTAACTACACAGTAAAAAAAACTAAGTAACCCATTTTAAAAGTGGGCAGAGAAACTGAATAGACATTTTTCAAAGGAAGACATACAAATGGCCAACAGGCACTTTAAAAAATTCTGAGCATCACTAGTCATCAGGGAAATGCAAATTACAACCACATTCAGATATCACCTCGTGCCAGTTAGATTGGCTATATTCAAGATAACAGAGAATAACAATTGCTGGTGAGGACATGGAGAGAAGGAAACACTCCTAAACTGTTGGTGGGACTGTAAATTTGTATAACCACTATAAAAAACAGCATGGAGTTTTCTCGATCAACTACAGATAGAACTACCATGTGGTCCAGCAATCCTAACTCTAGGTATATACCCAAAGGAATGGAAATGATCACGTCAAAGGGATACCTGCACTCCCACGTTCATCACAGCTCTATTTATAATACCCTTGACATGCAAATGACCTAAATGTCCATTGATGAATGACGGGATAAAGAAAATGTGGTATAAATGCACCATCGCTTATACTTGCCCATAAAAAAGAATAAAATTCTGCCATTTGCCAGAACATGGATGAGAATGGAGAAAATTATGTCGAGAGGTGGGAAAGTGGGAGGAGGAAGGGGGAAGGCAGTAATTGCTAAAGGACCATAAAAATTGATTACATTGTATAATGAAGAATATACTAATTATCCTGATTTGATCATCACATATTGCACACAGGAATTGATATTCAATGATATGTACCCCACAGATACGTACAATCAACAATTTTCCAATAACAGATAAGTAAATTTAAAAAATAAATTTTTGCTAGCATGTTTAGTTATATAAATTTTATGGGAGAATGTTACTATTAATATATTGAGAGTGTGGATTCAAAGATTCTCTCATTATTCTTCGATACCTCAGCACTGTTCTCCATGTGGGTACCAAGTTTTGGCATAATCTGCAGAGATTTTGCTCATAGAAATTGTTTTTCTGTTATTTGCACTGATTGTACTTTCTTTGAAAAACTAATACAAAGATCTAAATTCTGTTTAGACTAATGTGGAAATTTATCAGGATAGAGTGGCTGTTTGTATAACATTACTTGAAAATATTAAAATGCAGATATACAATATGTAACCTGGAGCAAAAAGAGTTAAGGCAAAACAATATGTGTCTTAAACCCATGAAACAGCAGGGAGTTTAATATTTGTGATAAAGACTATGAAAAGGTTTCACTTATACCAGGGAATCCAGAAAGCCATGTGCATCCCTAGCACAGGAAACATGCTCAAAAATAACAGAGAAAACAAAAAGCTTTCACCTCTGGCTGATCCTTAGGCTCAGTGAAAACACGAAGTAAGGTACGTGGCAGAGATGTAAACAGCCTTGCTGAACTGAGAAAGAGAGCACCACACAGAACAAATTGCGAAGATCAGTAGTGAACTTTATTTTTAAAGGATATTATTTTTATTTTGTCTTTATTCTGTCTCTCTCTCTTTTTTTCTCCAGGTGTTTAAAAATATTTCAATCACCTCCCTGTACACTAAAGAAAAAGAGCAGAAACTTTAGAAACCACACATGACAACAAGTGCAGTTTTAAAGTTAGTTTGGAAAAGTCACATGACAAACTTTCTGGCTGGCTGCTAAAGATGTGCCGTAAAACACTCACAGATCCTAGATGAAAAGTTCAGGATATATATTTTAGGGAGTCCAGGCATTTAAGAAAATATCTGTCAAATCACTAGGTGATCACTCAAGCTACTGAAACTAATCTTCAAACATCATACAGAAAAAAAATAATACAGTACTTACTAAAATGGTTTGCGAAAGTCAATAAACTATTACAACTCAGCAAGAAACAACGTATATCCTGGAAAGGAAGAATAACCTAACTTTTATATTATTCACATCATATCACTAAAAATGTTGAGTTTCCAATAAAAAATATGAGGAAAATAAGCACACAATATTGTATGGCCAAATCACAGAGGAAAATAAATTAATAGACAATGTGTTTGATAAAACCACATATAGTATAAACATACTGACTATGCTTGTATTGGCAGTGATTAGAAGTTAAGGACTCACTGTGGCGTAGCCATTGACCACAAGCCTTTGAAGACATAGAAAAACTGAATCATTGATCCTGGGTATTACCAAGGAGGATGAGATGATGGATTCCACATGGTACATGATCACAGAGCAGCTCAACAGCAGCAGGATGATCGGGGTGGCCCCTTTCTCTGGGGAATTTCTTGGGGAGCAGCTGGTGCTCTGGAGGGGCTGGAATTGCCTTTTGTGCCTATGCAAGAGAATCACCATGTGCACAGGTAAGAGCAACATGATTCCAACAATGACATCCTTAACTGCTGCCAGTGTGAAAAACAACCTTCTGTTTATGAAGCCTGTGGGAAGAAACGAGAACATTAATAAATGAGAAAAATATTTTCTGCCCAGGTCACATTTGGAGTGACCCCAGTGAAGAGCTGGCTGTCACAAAGGCAAAAGTTGAGAACCTACAAGAAGAGAAAAAAACCTAGGGAGTGATTCAGAAATATGAATTTGAACTTTGTCAATTGGGAGGTGCTGGGGCTGATGGTGATGGCCTATAACATGCTCAGGAGGCAGATGGTGCCAGTGGGGAGGCCAATCCCCACCCTGCTTCAGTAGGCAACTTCCTTACATTCGAGGCCACTCTGGAGACTGTCCCAAGTTTATCTGTAGATGACCGTAGTGAGGAGCATCACTGTGTGGATAGAGGCCAAGTGACTGATCATCAGGTCAGATGGCCTGGGTCTGACATCCAGAAAAAGAGTGAGGATGCAGAGAAAGAAACTTTTGGCTTTCTTTGGAAAATGCAAGCTTGGGTATAAAATACATTGTTTATAGCACCAGAACTTAAATATTTGTTCTTTACCAGAAAAACTAAACGAAGCATATCTGGAAATATGAACTCACAAAAAAGGTATCGTGACATTGTCTCTGAGATTGTGTTGGCCATCACCTCCACCCACCTCACTGCCCCTCATTTTACTTTCATCAGAGTGTTCTGGGTCATCCCTAATCACACTGGAGCATCCGTCCTCCCTGCCCCCACCGTCATGCTATTCTGTCCACCTTACTCAGCCACCATATCTACAGCAATGCCATTGAGCTCCCCTCTCTGTGTGCCCCCATGGTCCTCATTCTTTTGGTGCAGTTACAATGACCATGTGTTCTGAAAGTGTTCAGTTCCTTTTTATATCTTCTCTTAAAATCCTCAAGAGCAGAAGCAATGACTCACGAACACTGGTATCTTCACATTGGCACACTGCTGAGCACACACGTGCTCAGTCATGCCATTTAAACTGAGGTGAATGACTAGAGACGAGCTGACAATCACAAGAGGAAATTCAAGGGTTTGGCTTCTCTCCTCAGGTGTTCTTTCTGATTTCATTACCAAGATGTGGTGTAATTTGTGGCTAGTCTTTTGGGCTCTGGGTCCACTGCTTGTTTACCCTGGCCTTGGTGCTCAGTCGCAGAGGGAAGCCCTCCAACCTCATTAAGCTCAAGTATAAAATTAGAATAAATCATGACATTTGATACATAGAGATGTTGTGAAGATTGATTCTTAAATAAATGTAGAAAGTTTATATATGATCTTAAAGCATAATAATCACATAGAATTATCAGGTGAAGATTATATTTTAATTTATTCCTTGAAACTGCCTATAATCAAAATGATGTAGAATAACGAACACTGGCAATGATGTGGAGAGAACGGAACACTCCTGCACTGTTGGTGGGACTGTAAATTAGTACAACCACTATGAAAAACAGTATGGACATTTCTCAAACAACTACAGACTGATCTACCATATGATTCAGCAATCCCACTTCTGGGTATTTACCCAAAGGAATGGAAATCATCATGTCAAAGGGAAACCTGCACTCCCATGTTTACTGCAGCTCTGTTTATGATAGCCAAGATATGGAACCGACCTAACTGTTCATCAATGGATGACTGGATAAGGAAACTCTGATATATATACACCATGGAACACTATTCTACCATAAAAAAGAACAAAAGTCTGCCATTTGCAACAAAATGAATGAGCTTGGAGAAACTTATGTTGCGTAAAATAAGCCAATCACAGAGGGAAAAATACTGCATGTCCTCATTCATAAGTGGGAGCTAAGAGAGAAAGAAGGAAGGAAAGAAAGATCACAGTGGTGTGTTGGACTTGCAGAGAGAGACAGAGCATACCTAGTGTTGCAGGATGGGGTGGGAAAACTGGGAAGGGGAGGGCAGTCAGTGATTAAATGGGTGGGGGACATGGGGAGTAGTTGCAATTTGTAACAGTGGCTATGCTGATAGTATTGATCTGTATTTCACATCTTGGGCACAAGTGGTGATGGTCAGCCTTGTACCCCATGAGTATTCATAATCAATGAAACAATTTATTCCCAGTTACAGGTGGCTTAAACACATCACCCTAGTTCTATATAGAGCTTCCCAAATTCCTTCACCTTAAGCATAAAATAGAACTAATGACCATAATGTTAGACTCTTCTAAAGTTTCTGCTCATGGAAATGTGAGTTTTGCAGTGTTTTGTTTTCTTTTCCCACAATCCTAAAGAATGATCTCATATATAAGTTAAAATTTCTATTACCAGGAACATCGTCCTAAATTCTGTGACAGAATAAAATAGTGCAGGTTGAAACCCCTACAAGAAGTCTACATTATAATTTCTCCTTACCCCATGTGAACTAATGGTAATGGAGGGAGAAAAGTGACCAATGCATTTATATTTTTTCAAATTGGTCTTTTAATACAGATATTAGTAGATGTTTAGCTCCTTGATAGAAGGGATGCCTTCTGTAGTAAATTTTTATCATCTCCTTACAATTCTGGGTCTAGAATTCAAAATTACTGAATTCGAAACTTTAGCAAAATTAAACAATATACAGAATTTAGGATGAATACTCAATTCTCTTCAAATATAAAGTCATGAATTTGCTCTAAAAGGAAGGACATGAATTGGAAAATAGGTAGTTATCAAATAGGCAGCAAAAGCTTTTCTACATTAAAGAGAATTCAAATGAAGCAGATAAAATGTCATCCTGGTCATCTATTAAAGCCTTATTACTTCAAAGATTAAATAAATTATATTTTCACCTTATGTTTCCTCATACTGTTCTACTTGCTTTTTTTCTCCCAAACACTTCTAGGGTGTTTTAGTTACACTAATTGTCATGAATTAGCTTGGAGTGTGAGCAATAACACAATAACACAAGTGGTTTATTAGAGAGTAATTTAAGTAATGTGTACATTTATGTAAAAATTAATTTTGTAAGATAATATTCTATAAATATGGTACTTAATATTACAAGAAAACCAGAGAAACTATGCCAAGAGTCTGACTGAGCAGGCCTTGTGAGTATAAAATAGGGGATTATTCCAGGACCTTCTGTCTGGAACCCAAACTTTCTCCTTTTATTGTGTATTCAATATATGGTTTCTTCTGATATTTCCAAATCTCAAACAAAATAAAATAAACAAACAAAGAACACTAGAACCAGAAACTTTAGGCATTATATTTCATATAAATAAAATGATAGCATTATGTAGTCTTTTGTGCTTGTGTTAATTTATCATAAGGTTTTGAGAATCGTTCAAGTTGCACATATAATTTGTTATTTATTATTGCTGAGAAATATTCCACTGTATATATACACCAAAATTTGGTAAATCTTTCAATAGCTGATGAATTTTACCCATTTTTTGTCAGGTTGTGTGTGTGCATTTATTGAGCTCTACAAGTTCTTAATGTATTCTGAATACCGATCTTTCAAATATATGTATTTCAAAAATTAGTCCTAGGCTACTGTTGCCTGTTCATTTTCTCAACAGAATCTTACATAGAACACAATTTTTATTTTTTTTTAATGATTTACGCATTGCATATCCTATGCTAAAAAAATGATTGGCTGTCCCAGGGTCACACAAATTTATTGAGTGCTTTTCTCCTAGAAGATACAGAATTTCAGCACTTGCTTTTAGGTCTATAATCCATTTAAGGCTAATTTTTCAGTTATTACATAAAAACACAACCAATAATCACTTTTTGGCATACAGATGTCCAAGTCTTACAAGAGAATTTATTTAAATAATTATTCTTTTTCCTTTGAATTGTCTTGTTGTGTTTTTTGTTGTGCAGCTGATTACATGTGTGAGGATATGTTTCTGAACTTCCTATGTCATTCAAATTACAATTCTTAAGCAACAGCACACCATCATGAGTACTGTAGGTTTGTTGTCTTAATAAACAGGTATTTTAAGTGTCTACATTTTTCAGTATTCTTTTAAATAATTTAGATTTTTTGTGTGTTTTCAACTAAGTTTTATAAACTTTATCCAATTTTACAAACGCTGTAGTTACATTTGCATCAAAATTGCATTGATTATACAGATCAAGTTAGAGAAAATTTACATCTTAACTTTACTGAGTCTTTCAATTCATGAATATGAAAAGCTCTACTAATTTAGGTCTTCTTTAAAGCTCTTCTCAGCTCTTTTTGACATTTTTCAATTTTTTGATTGTACTTTATTATGTTTTATCAATATTTCATGCTGTTGCAATGATTTTGAAATTTATAATTTTAATTTTTATTGGCATCCTAAAGAAAAACCATGATTTATTTTTACACATTTAGCTTATTTCCTGTGACTTGCAGAATTAACTGTTTTAGTAATTTTTTTGTTAACTTCTTAAGATTTACTACATTGAAGATTATGTTATCCAGAGAAAGAGAGGGAGAGAGAAAGGGAGAATTTTATTACTCTCTATGCATTTTGATTCTATGCATTTGATTATTTGAAATGTCTTTATACATTGGCCTACAATTTACAAGATACTCAACAATCTAGAATAATACAGGTAAAAACTTAATATAATTATAGAAAAATATAAATTATTTAAATTGAAGCAGGAATAAATTTAAAGTAAGAAGAACTGTGCAAATTGAGTTCATCAGTGAGGTACCACTTCCACAGGCACAGATTTGAAGGGTGTTTTCTATCATACTTAAGAAGCAGGCATTATTACCGCTACTGTAATCGTTTCATATTATAAAATAATGCATATGTTCTCTCTATTTATATACGTTATTATATTATAACAGCTAACAATAATATGTTGAAGAATTTTACGTAGTACTTTTACTTAAAAATGAAGATATAGAGATATGTCAGCAAGATAACAGTAGATCCCCCAGACATTTTTCCCCCCAAGGGAGACATGACTTAACCACAATATACAGACCAAATGGCCTTTGAAAGAACTCCAGAAGACATTTAAGAGGCTGTCGCACCCAGTCAAGCTCAATATTCAGACAAGATGCACTGAAGCGGGTAGACAATCGTGGAGCATGTACCACCCTAAACAACTCCTCTCCCCATCTGTCTTAGTCTGTCTGGCTGATATAACAAAATATCATAAACTGGGTAGCTTGTAAGCAACAAAAATTTATTTTTCATGGTCTGGAAGTTTGGAAGTTTAATATCAGAGTGCCAACAGATTTGACATCTCCTGAAGAACTTTTCTTCATGGATGTGACTTCTTGTTGTTTCTTCAAAATGTGGAAGGAGAAAAGAAGCTCTGTGGGACCTATTTTACAAAGTACTAATCCCATTTGTGAGAGCCCTGCTCTCATGATACGATTCCATTTAAAATACCTACCTATTTACACCATACTTGTAATTAGGCTTCAATGTGTAAGTTTTAGGAGAACACACACATTCAGCCCATAGCACTAACACAACATGACATATTAAGAAAAAAAATCTTCCTACACCTAGCTTTTTCCTGAGGAAAAGAGATACTGGACAATACATCTCATGTTCTGGCTTTTTAGTAGTCTTTCCAAGAGACTGTTTTCTGTCTCACCTGCCTTAGAAAAGTAATAAAATGGGTGTTTATGTGAAAGACTGGGGACTTTGGGGAATAGACTAGTGCCACAGTTTATTATAACACCAGTGAAACTAGAATACCACCGACAGACACCAAAGTAAGTGAGAGATTACAGAATCCACAGAAGAAGCAGTCAAACCTTTTAATTGGAAAAATACATAAAGCCCAAAGAAGACACATCCTGGAAATATTTGAGAGATCCCCAAATTCTCTTATCAAGATGATTGGTGAAAGTTTCACCTGTATAAAAGTCAGTTTTCTAAAATGCCCACATCTCATTTTAAAAATCTCAATACATACCAGGAAACAAACACAAAAATGACCAGATCAAACAAACAAAATTTATAGAAAATGTCCCTAATGAAATAGAATTTTATAAATAACCTGTCAGAAAATTCAAAACAACCATCTTAAGGTTGTTTATTAAAAAATGGTATGTGCAAGGAGCTCAAATAAAACAAAGGCAACCAAACGAATCAAGAAGATAATAGATAAACAAAATGAAAACCTCAACAAAGAAATAGAAACTATATATAGAAAAATAACCAAACATAAATTCTGGAGCTGAAAAATATAACATCTGAATTGCAAATTTGACTAGGAGTGTTCAATAGCAGTGTTGGCCAAGCAGAGGAATCAGCAAATTTGAAGAGAGTTCATTTGAAATTATTGAATCAGATAAACAAAAAAGAAAAATAAATGAAGAAAAGTGAAAAGAGCCTGAGGGATTTATACGACACCTCCAAATAGATTGGTAAATTCATTATCAAAGTCCCAGAAAGAGAAGGAAGAGAGAGCCAGGAAAAGTTTTTTTTTTTTTTAAAGGCAAAAAATTTTCCAAATTTGAGGAAATAAATGGACAAGTAAATTCAAGAAATTTGAACCAGAACAAATTTAAAAAGACCTACAAAGGGAAGCATAATATCAAACTATCAACTGGCATACACATAGAGATAAATTTAAAAGCAGTAAAGATAATAATAATAATAAATATGCAAACAATTTGAAGACATTCCGTTTACATGGATTGAAAGATAATACCATCAACCTGGCCATATTACCCCAATCAATCATGGATTCAATGCAATAGCTACCTAAATCATAATGGTATTTTTTTGCAGTTAGAAAAATATCTTAAGACTTATAAGGAATCTAGGGACAGGGAATATTGAATATTATCTTGAAAAAACCCTTCAAAACTAGACCACTCACAATTTCTGAATTTAAAAATATTTATAAAACTTTAGAAATCAAAACAGTGGGATACTGTATAAAAACATCTACACAAATAGTAAGTTATAGATAACTCAGAAATGAACCCTTGCACATATGGTCAAATGATTTTCAGAAAGGGTGCAGGGACCTTCAACACTGTTTGAAAACTGGATATCACCATGCTGAGTTAGAAGTAAGATTCTCACTTTGCATCATTTTAAAAATATAAAAACTCAAAGTGAATAAAAGACCAAAATGTAAGACTGAAAGTTATAAAATTCCTACATAAGATATTTTTAAAAATCAAACACCACAGCATTGGATTTGGTAATAATTTCTTGTATGTGACACAAAAACATAATCAGTAAAAGCAAAAATAGGTAAATAGGACTATATTAAACTAAAAAAATTCTGTACATAAAAGGAGAAGTTTAACTCAGTGAAAAGTCAACCTACAGATGGGAGAAAATATTTGTAAATTATATATCTAATAAGGTCCATATCAGGCCATGACTGCCCAAGCAGCTAAGCAGGGACCACACTGTGCCTCCAAGCTCAGTCTGAAGTTTTTCCCAGGTAAGGAAGCAAGCCACAACTACCAATATCTGCAAAGTATAACCTTTGATACTTCCCAACCTGAGTGGTGAAGAAGCAACCCCACACAGCCACACAGCCTAGTCTGAGGCCCCCTCAGGCAGTGAAGCAACCCTGGGTTTTCACATTCCTGTGAAACATAGCTTTTGGCCATGCCCTTTCAGAGGGGCCAAGCAGAAACACCACTCAGCCTCAGTGCCTAGACTCAGATTTTGCCATGTAAGGAGGCAAGCCCACGGTGACCACACATTTTTGCTAAGCTTAGCCATGGGCCCAACCCAGCCCCAGAAGCCACGCAGTGACTACACCCAGTCTCAGAAGACATTCTTCTGTCCTGCCCACCTGCGGGATCCAAACAGTGATACCATCTGGCCAGGGAATACATCCTGTTTCCCTAACTAATCAAAAGCACTCACCAAACCCAGGCAGCAGCTCTTTCTGACCACAAGGTTTAGCCAGAGGTCACGCTAGAGCATGGAGTCAAGCCAGCAGTTTCACATGACCGTAGAGCACAGACAGTAGAGCAACCCAAGAGCAAACTTTACCTTCCCATTTTTTACAAGCTGGCCCATCCATAATTACAGGCTAGACTCCATAGCCAACATACGTCCTCACCAACCTGAAAAGGCTGAAAAAGATGGCATTTCCATGAAGTGTACAGAAACCAGTGCAAAGAAACAGAATTGCAAATAATAAGAAAAATATGACATCATCAAAGAAATATAATAAAGCTTCAATAATGTACCCTAAAGAAATAGAGATCTATGAACTGATTGAGAAATAATTAGAATGATCCTCTTTAAGATGTTCAGTGAACTTCAGTAAAATACAAATAGAAAACTAAACTAAAATAAGAAAACATGACAATAAAATAGA